>NC_091066.1:84488593-85738593 GCF_000393655.2 Nicotiana sylvestris
CTGATGTGGGGGAATTCATACGCAGTCAGCCACCTAATGAGTCGGGCGAGGCAATCCAACTTTCGGATGAGGATGCTGAAAGAACACTCCTTGAGTACTTTATATACTTTGAACTAGACAATAGAACCAATTTTCGAATGGGCTTGTAATAAGCGTTAACTTAGTTTTGTTAGCTTAATGTGTTAGTTCTATTGAACTTTATACTTTGTTGCTTTTTATTGTTGTTGTTGTTGTTGTTGTTGTTGTTGTTTATTGTTGTTGTTGTTGTTGGCATAAAATGCATGTTTAGGATTTTTGGTAAGCTGGCAGGTGGTGTAGCTGCCAAAACAGGCATTTTCTGGCAAAAATATACCAAGAAAAGCGACCAACTTTGGTCGCTAATTGGTCGCTTTTCCCTTTAAAAAAAACAATTTTCTGGGAAATAGCGACCAACCTTGGTCGCTATTTAACCCAGATTTCTCAAAAGCGACCAACTTTGGTCGCTATTCTATTTAAAAAAAAATAATTTCTGGAAATATAGAGACCAAAGTTGGTCGCTTATAATTAAAAAAAAAATTATTTCTTGAAGTTAGTGACCAACTATGGTCGCTTATTTTAAAATAAAAATAAAAATAAAAATAAAAAAGCGACCAATCTTGGTCTCTATTTTCCAGATTTTACAATATAATATTTGGATTAGAGACCAAAGTTGGTCGCTTTTTTATGATTAATAATAAATAAATAAATAACATATTTTACATTTAGAGACCAACTTTGGTCGCCAAAATTATATTATTAAAATAATAAAGCGACCAAAGTTGGTCGCTATAGTCTTTACCTGGAATATTTGGTCCTTTTACCTTAGAGACCAAAGTTGGTCGCTAATTAGCGACCAACTTTGGTCCCTAAAATAAAGAGACCAGCAATATTGCGACCAGACATGTTTGGTCGCTTTTTGGTCGCAACAAGGGGTCCCAGCATAAACTCAAGTCCATGTGTCAAAAGGAAGAAAAGCATCGGAAGAAAAGCACCGAAAGAAATGCAAGCAGACAAGGAAGCAAGGCAACAAAAATAAATTGTACTCTAGCCTAGCTTCTTGTTTTTTTAAGCACGGTGTAACAAGGAGATCGGTAAGCAATAATAATAGCATGCAACAACAGTAACATTGCAGTCCAACGGTAGTCCCAGCTACCAAAATTTCTCGAACTACATTGACCTGATTCCTGTTTAGCCCAGGATATGTAGGAAACCTTTGAAGCAAAGGTTCGGTCAAATCTTTTTCAAAAAATGCTTCAACGGAGTACTCGGATGGGCAAAAATCGCTCGCTTTATCTTTGCACGAAAACCCTTCGTGTCTCCGGGCAAAGAGGGGCAGCTGTAAGCACGTGATTTTTGCCCTATATGAGAATTACTCCCAAAAAATTCAAAAATAAAATGATTTTTCTTTGGTGTGCAATTTTGTGATATTTTGTGATATTTTGAAGAATTATTTGTATTTGTCTGTGCGTGTTTATTCGCTAAATTAATAAAAAATACAAAAATATGTCGCATTTTGCATGTAGGATTTAATTCTACAATTGATAGTAATTAAAATTGTTTTACAAAAATTAAAAATTACAAAAATAGGCATCGTTTGCATTTTTAGCATTTAATGTCCAAATATACAATTTTATGCTTAATTAATACTTAATTGTGCGTTAATTGTTATTGGGAGTTAATTTGCGCCTTTATAACTTAATTTAGTTCTTAATAATAGTTTAAGTATTTTTATAATTTAGTTTTAGAAAAATAAAAGAAGAAAAGAGAGCGAAAATATAAAGAAAGTCGGAATTGGGCCTCTTCTTCAATTTCAAGCTATAGGCCCAAAAAATGGCCCAATCTTCCCTACGACCCAGTCCATTTCGAACTGGGTCGACCCAGTCCATAACCCAAAAGACCCAAACCCCTTTGTCTTACATTTTACAACACAAAACAAAAGAAACAAGAAGAAAAAACCCTAAAAAGACTAAGAAGTCATCCGCCCCCCTCCTATCTTCTTCTTCTTCCTCAAGTTTCTCTAAGGTCATCCATGGCTTCCCCCTCAAAGCTCAACCATGGATGCCCAACGTCACACTCACACACGCACAACCCCTCGTCGGACCACCCAAATCGACCCCCGTCCGCCATTAAAACCAAACGACCACCTTCAAACTTCGACATCCATGGTTGTCCCCCCCTTGTTTCTTCGTCGTCTTCTTCACCACGTCCAGTCATGGACGACTTCAAACAGCCCCAAGCAGCCATGAACGAGCAGCCATGACGAGCAGCAATGACTCCCAGCAGCTACACCATCTTCGTCGCGTCCAAACAACCATCGTCGCAGCTGTTTCTGCGTCATCCATGTCGCCGCTGCTGCGTCCTTTTTGTCCGCCATTGCTGCTGTTTTTGTCCTCCATTGCTGCTGTTTTTTGTCCTCCATTGTTGCTGCTTTTTGTCCTCCATTGTTGCTGCGTTTCCACTGCTCCATCGACGACGAACAGCTCGTCGACCTTCACCAAACATGCTTGCCGCTGCTGCTGTTTTTTGCCTTCATCTTCTCTTCGTCTTCGTCGTCATTTGTTCGAGCTTTGGTCGAGGCTCGGACAGATTTGTTTACAATCAAAGTTCTTCGTTGATTCATCTTCGGTTAGTTGTTTTTGAGTTTTATTTTGTCCATATTTCGTTTTTATATTTCTCGAAGTTAAAATCGTTAAAGAATTCAATTCTTGTTTTGTTCGTTGTTCATCGTTGAAATCATTTTTCTAGTTTGTTCATGTTCATGTGCTTTGTTAAATTAATTTTCAGATTTCAAAATAGAAGTTTAATTAGTTGTTTTCATATTCATTTCATGTTTGTATTATTGTTTAAGTGAATATTTGTTAGTTTGATGTTTGTTAGATTCAAATTGAAATTTAATTAACTATTTCTTCAATTTGTTTCATGTGTTTATGTATTGTTGGAAATTGTTAATATTGTTAAGTTCAAGCTTAAGTTCATAATTGTTTATTCGTCAATCTTGTTATTTGTCTAAAAAGAATTTAGTTGTGTTAAAGGAAATATATTGATTTAATCGTTTAATCCGTCATGTTTGTTGTGTTAAAATAGATTCATTCATGTTCATACTTTGTTTGGATGATCTTGAATCCGAATTTTGTATAGTTTGATTTCTTGTTTACCATTTGTGATTATTTCTTGAATTTGTCTCATAAAGTTTAATATAGGAATTGTTGTTGTAATGTTGTTAGAGTAGTTGATTTTAAGTTCAATATTATTGAATTTAGAAATCAAAATATACTTGTTTGTTGTTGTTGTTGAATCCGAAAATAGGATTGTTTGTTGCTAAAATATTGTTCAATCAAATTTTAGTTGTTCTTTGTTGTTCAATTTGTGTTCATGTGATTTGTTGTTGAAATGTTGTTGAAATCATGTTCATGTGCTTTGTTGTTGAAATGTTGTTAAAATCGTGTTCATGTGATATTGTTGTTATGATGTTCATCCGTGTTCATATTGTTGTTTGAACATTGTTAGAAATTGATCATATTGTCTATATTTTGGTTAAGTTTGATTAATTGATGTGTTATAGCTGATGGGTAGTTTGGTAAATTTGTAGTACGTTCAGGGGTAGTTTGGTAATTTCAGTAAGGTCGGAGGGGGTAGTTTAGGAATTGTACATTTTGAAATTGTTTATTTGAAGCATGGGGGACAAAATGAAATGGGGTGGGTTGTGATATAGTTGTTTAATATAAAGGGGGGACAAGATTTAATTTAAAGGGGAATCTTGCATTATTTTAAATGAAGCATGGGGGACAAAATGAAATGGGGTGGTGTGATATGTTTATTTAATATAATGGGGATGAGTGGGAAGATAATGGGTTTGGTAGAGAAAATGGGTTGATTTTAATTGATTAAAAGATTTATGGGATGTGTTATAAGAAGTCTTGAAATCAGAATAAAAAGGGAGGGAAGAAAAATACACAGACAGAAAAAAACGGGAGAGAGAAACAAATCTGAAAAATAAGAGAGAGAAAAGGGCTGAACATTTAAGAGATAGAAAATTCCGAAAAATATTTAAGCTTTCAAATATAAAAAAAAAACTAAAAAAATATTCTGTTTTCTTTTGTTGTTTGAAATCAGAATTAATTGTTGTTTCATAAAAGCTGGAAGCTTTTGTTTTTTTTTGGATTACTACTCCACCGGTCTGTTACTGGGTTGTTACTGTTGCTGGGCTATTGTTGCTGTGTTGTACTTGATTTTACTGCTGCTGCTGATTCTCATATTCATTTTCTTTTGCTTCCAATATCAGGTACACAACTGAAAAGCTGTTTATTGTAATCCGAAATATGAAGCGTGAATACATATGAAGAATGAAAATTTGAAGTTTTAATTTCGTTTTTATTTCTTTGTTCCTTTTGTTGATTGTATTTAAGCTATCTCATGAATTACTAAATAATAACTGGAATAAGAAAATAATATCATAAGTTAGTCTGTAATAAATCAGTTCGGCAAAATAGGTTAATTCACTAGTTATGAAGGCTTCAAGATTATAGGTTGATCATGAACAAGTAGCTAAATTTAGCTAAGACACGAATTTAAATTAAACATCGTAAATTAGGCATTAAGGCATGACTTGAGCTTAAGCAAGATTAAGAGAACGTTTAAGTCTAATAAACTTTCTAATAAGCTTTAGTAATTATGGTTAAATCTAGTTTCAAATGATTGTGAATAATTAATCTCAATAATTTTTTTTTAAAAAAATAACAATGCTGAGTTTTAATCTAGCTATATTTGTTTATTTTGAATATTAGTTGTTGAATTTTTATTTTATTTATAATTTCGAAATTAAGAGTGAAATTCCTTTTTCATCAATATTTGTATTAATCAAGCAATTAGCATGTCATGTCTTCTTAAAATAATAAAAAGCTAGTAATAAATTAGGATTTTCTTTCTTTATTTTAGAGACTCATTTTTATAGAAAAATGTAGTCGTTTTAAGATTTGTCCAAATAAATGAGATGAGCCTCGCTTAATGAAATGTATAGATTGCGGGGCCCTCAATAAATGTACATTTAATCGCTTAGAATTAGGGAGGAGCCGTTTTAGCAAATTTCACGGCCCTACCCAAAATAATGATACGCTAGACTCTTTAGGCGCGATTTAATTAATTTTACCTTCTTAAACTCGGATGCGCATTTCATGCGACCCAAATCTAAATCCTAAAACATTGAATAAAAATGTGTTCCGGATTGCGGGTGCATTTCATGTGACGTAATCCAAAGACATGTTTTAAACGATGTTCACAATTTTTTTTTAAAATAATAATAATAATAATAAAGTGGTAAAGAGTTAAAATTGGCACATCGGTTCATAATTGTATTAAAATCAGATAAATAAGCCAAATATGACAATTTAGCGACCGTGCTAGAACCACGGAACTCGGGAATGCCTAACACCTTCTCCCGGGTTAACAGAATTCCTTATCCGGATTTCTGGTTCGCGGACTGTAATATGGAGTCATTCTTTTCCTCGATTCGGGATTAAAATTGGTGACTTGGGACACCCTAAATCTCCCAAGTGGCGACTCTGAAATAAATAAATAAATCCTGTTTCGATTGTCCTTTAATTGGAAAAAACTCCTACGCCCTTCGCGGGGTTGTAAAAAGGAGGTGCGACAATAATGCTCTTTGATGTCTTTTGGGATTTGGACCGATCCAGGGTCATGGCCCCGATATTCTCGAGGGCAGACGTCGTGCCCCCAGAACCTGTCTCGATGACTCCCTTACCTTTATCGGAAACCAGCCGTCTTATGGGTCCGGTTTCACCTGTATACAGATAGTCCCCTAATTTCTTGGAGAGTAAGTTTCACGAAAACGACGAGGAACGACATGAGTTTTCCGATCTCTTCTTCAATATGCTGCGACACAAAATGACAAAGAAACCGAAACGTCCAGTCATGTCATAATGACCCCCAACATGTGTCAGCCATCGGCAGGTCATTCTTCAAGCGAAATGGCGCGAAGCCCCTATAAATACTCCTTCCTTCGTTCATTGTTTACTTTTGGCCAAGTATCTACCTTCGATCTTTCAAGATATCACTTCTTTCCTTCATTCTTCAATATTCTTACCTTCGTTTTTCAAGTTGCAACCTTTCTTTTACCCCTCACTTAAGCCAGTATGCTTGATTTTCTTACCAAGTTCTCACTCTTCATCTCCTCATTCTTCTTCATCCTTTCAAACTTTTTTATCCAGATAAAAATGGCGAAGGCTTCCAAGACCGTTCCCTAGAAAGGTGCTCCTTTTTCTTTGCAGCCACCACTGAGGTCGAGGAGACCGCCTCCGATGTGGTTGTCCTCGAGAGGTCCGCTCAGGGCGCAACCACTGATGAACTGACGGGTCGAGCCCCACTTGAAAATGTTTACCCCCAGGGGATGTTCGGTTAATGAAGACTTCAAGGTTGAAAAGCCCTATTCGGTTCAAGGCCGATACGAGGTGGTGTCACGATACATCTGCTCCATTACTGAGGCCGTTCTTCTATGGTTCAAAAGGACTGTAGCTGGATAGATAAGGACGTAGTGATTCCCGGGCCTGATGACGACATTACTACCCATGTTGAGGGATATCTGAGTGTTTACACTTATCCCTTTATATTGGGCCCGGTGGACCCGTTCATCTTGGACTTCTGTAGGAGGTACGACGTATGTCTCGGCCAAATCCACCATCGCTGTGGAGGATCGTGATCCTCCTCCGATTCTTTGTGAACAAAATTGATTCATGCATGTTCACCATCGATCATCTACTCCGCTTGTAAAGTCCCCAAATCTTCCGGAGGAGGACTGATAAAGCTTGTATGCCGGGCTAGCAAAGCCCCATTTTCAAGTATCAACGAGGACCCGGATTGGGGTTGGAAATGACGCTTCATTCGGGTGAGGGCCGTCGACCTGATACCTGCCGAGTAGAGGCCGTTCCCCGAGAAGTGGAACGTATCACATAAGTACAACTCCCTTTTAAATGTTGATTTTATGTTTTATCTTCCTTTTTCTCATCGGTGTTTGTTGTGGTGCAGCCCTCGCTCGAGTCCCATATGCTATTCCTCGGCTCAAGGAGTAGATTAGAGGCATTTGTTTGCAGATGCCTTATGCCGAGCGCTCGTGGCGCAAGCTCTCGGAGGGCCGCTGGGAGGCCCGTTCTCATGGTAAGGTTACTTTTCTCGGATAAGTAGCACTAGGCTTTCCTTTTCAACACTATATTTTCATTCCTTCTTTTCTCATTTTTGAAGGTCCACCTAAGACCATCGAGCTTAGGCCCTTAGTAAGGGGTGAGGACCTACCTTCCGAACCTTCTACTTTGGGGCAGCCCGGAGCCACAGGAGGAGAGAAGAAAAGAAGGAGGGATTCGAGTTCCCTGAGCTCGGAGAAAAAGAAACCAAGGAGAAAATTGGCTCGGAAGCCAAAGGAAAGCTCCAATTCCAAGGGTGCCTGACTCGGCCTTGATTTACCGGCTTGGGGACTAACCCGAGGAGGACAAAATTATTATTGTCAGCGAGCCGTCCATCTCCGAGGAGTGGGTGGCAACCGAGGGGGAAACAATAGAGGCTAATCCCCCTCATGTTCAGGAGGCTGGTGCAGAGGTGAGGGCCGAAACCTCTCGAGACGTCGGCTTTACTCCGCCCGATGTTATCGAAATTTCGGGATCGCCTTTGTTTAAATAATCCATGTTCAATGAAGCCCAATTGACGAAGGAGCAATCTAACGAGAGGGCTCATGGAGCGAACGATCTCTTCCGATGCTTTATTAATGGTATGGATTCAACCTCCCTGGAGGACTTCTCCAGGTTGGGTGACTTAGAGGTATAGAGGAAAAGTCCATCCTCGGAGGTTGGTGGGTCGAACTCGAGCCCAAGCTTGCTCAGCTGGTTCCCCACTCTGAGTATGTATCCTGGCCGGAAGTGGTCAGTTATTATCACCGTCCCGGAGGATGCCGGATTCTTTCCGCCTCTTTCAGGGTGGCTAGCTACCTCCGGTGGCTAGTAACTGAAGAAGACCAGGCAAAAATGAGCAAGGTGGATGCGCCGTGCTTGTTCAACAAAGCACAACATACACTGAACCAGGTAAGGTGTCATTACACTCTTTTATCTTCGAATTTAATTTTTGATAACTCTAATGCCTTTTTCTTTTTGCACTTTTGCAAGCTTCGGTACTCCACCATGAAACCTTTCTCTGGTACCGAGCTGAGCTTATCCAGCTCGAGGCTAAGGTCATAGAGCTTGCTGAGAAGAGGGATATGTATAAGCTTCTCACCGAGCAATGCGAAGGAGAAGTCAAGAAACTCCGGGCTGAGTTGGACGCGATTTAGAAAAATATGCCGACCTGGTGGAACAGGTAAAGATCTTTGAAGTTAGTGATGACGAGCTAGACATGGCGACTAACGGTCAAAACCTACAGGTCCAGTAGAAGCTTGACTGAATCGACCAACTTCGAGCCATGATGGATGAGGTCAAAGCCGAGGTCGAAGAGTGAAAGGACAAAATGGACCGATTGGCTTCAAGGAAAGAGACTGCCCAGGAGCAGCTAGCCTGGTGGAGGTCCAACTTTGAGCGTCGAGGGAGAAAGCTGAGGCCCGGTCCCAAAAAATCGAAGACCTCCAGCCTCAATTAGGCTCGACCGTTGCTGAATGGGATACCCTTGGCAAAGAGCTTAAAATAGCCAAGTCAGTGGCGGAAATAACCAGGGCCGATGCTAAAGAGATGGTGGCCCAGTACAGAGTTGACGCTGAGGCATCCTAGGATCGCCTGAAAGTCACTGTCGAATACGTGAAGTGGCAGTCTTGAAGGGAGGCTCTCGAGGAAGTTCATGCCTGTGATTTCGACCTATCGATCGAGATCAAAAATGCTAAGAGGCTCGAGGCTGAGGCTAAGAAGTTGGCAGATCCTTAGGATGAGGAAGACTATGAGGGTTCCGGCAAATCGGAAAGGGCGGAGAAGACCCCGATGGTCCCTGTGATGAGGTGGGTTCTGGCAAAGATCAAGCTTAGGTGCCTTGTAGATTTTTATTTGTTTTTGTATTTTTGTATATTTTGTTCAGTCCGTTTGGCCTTTATAAAAATCTTTATATATATATATATATATACAAGGTTTTTCTTTTTTCCCTTTGGCAATTTTCAAGTTTGTTTCTTTTGGCTTTTTCTTTACGATTGTAAAGATTTCAAATACCTTAGTACATAGTAATAAGGTCTCATTTGGAGGTTCGAACAAGGCTTCTTCTTGATGTAATTTTGCTTAAAACTCGTGGGGGCTTGGTATAACCGGAAGCTTTCCCCAAAGTGATTACTTAGAAGTTTTTAGATTATAATTTTGCTGAGGGTAGCCTTTGCCCCGGTTTGGAAATTTTGAAGGTCTTATGTTTTTGGGTTATGTGTTTCGGATGTCTTCGAGCCATTTCTAGGATGGCCGTAGCCTTTTAAGTTCGGGTATAGCCCAATGGGATTATTACCCCAGGCTTCAATATCTGAGCCATCTGGGCTTGCCCAGGACAACAGTTCCCGAGTAGGGGTGGCCATAGCCTTTAAAGTTCGGGCACTACCAAATAGGTTTTTGTGTCCCCGGGCTTCGTCCGCCCGAGCCATTCAAGTTTTCCTTGGACGACAGTCCCCGAGTGGGGGTGATCTCTCCTATCCGGATAGAGGTGGCCCTTGGGCTCGATGTGCTTCAGGAACAAAATGTAGTAGTGTTTAAGAGACAAAATATGTATCTGCAAGGTAGAAACTTTCTTTCATTGTGCGCAAAATACAAGATTCCAAATGTGTACAAGATTCGTGTTATGGCTTAAGTGGTCTGTGTGGGCTTCATTTGACCGTTTCTCCCTTACAATAAATCCTATCCATTAAGTCCAGACTGTTCGAGCATAAAGTTTGTTTCCTTGCTAAAATCTTTATTCGAGTGTGATGCCCCCAATATTTGAGCCCGATCGTAGAGAGGGCTCGAATACTATTGATGTGACCCTCGACTTCGGTTCATAGTCGGTCTTTAGTTCGAAGTTAGCATGATCTACTATTGCCTCAATAAAAGCCTTGCCGGAAAACCCATTTGGGAAAAAAACGGTTCAAGGAAAAAAGAAGTGCAACACGTGCTTTCATGCCTAATAACTGCACCATTATTTGGCCGTTGCCTTCCAGTGTTAGTTCAATTCGTAATATATGTATAGAAAATAATGAATGGGCTCATACCTTAGTAGTAGTACCGTTCTAAGAAGGGTCACGTTCTAGTTGTTCGGTAGTCGCTCACTGTTCCCTGCTTCGAGTTTGTATGATCCTTTGCTAGTGATCTCGATAATTCAATATGGACCTACCTAATTCGATCCCAGCTTACCTTTGTTTGGGTTTCGGGTGTTTAGTATCACTTTTCTTAACACCCAATCCCCGATATTGAAGTGTCAGAGGTTGGCTCTCCGATTGTAATACCATTCGATTCGTTATTTTTGGGCGGCTAACCAGACTAGGGCAGCCTCGTGCCTCTCGTCCAACAGTTCCAGGCTCGTACTCATGGCCTCGTTGTTTGATTCTTCGATCGCATATCGGAGCCTAAGACTCAGTTCTCCTACTTAGACCGGTATAAGCGCTTCAGCACCGCAGACCGACGAGAATGGGGTGGCCCCGATACTAGATTTTGAGGTCGTACGATGTGCCCATAGGACTTCGGGCAAAATTTCCTTCCATTTTCCTTTGTCATTAGCTTCGATTTTCTTTTCTCTTGATTCTACCCGTTTTGTCAATTCCTCGAGCATTTTTACCATTTTCGGGTTGGTCCCAGATTCAGCTTTACTTGGCCTTTCTGTGATTGGTTCATTTCTACGAGTGTTTTTCCGGGATGGTTCGGGCTCAACTCTACTGGGAGTCGGCTTTGGTTCTATAATTTGGCTATCGCTGCCTGTTGAGCCTGTAGTATTTCGAAGATCACTCGCAAGTTGATCCCATCACTTTCACCACCGTACGTATCCCTGGCTACTGACCTGGCTCCCCTGCGAATGCTGTTTTCCTGGTCGATGGGCAAGTTAGCGTCGATGGACACATATGAGTTGGCATCGATTGGATCTACAACCGGGACCCCGTTGGGCTCAGCAGGGTGAACCTCGTTGCGGGACACTATATTGTTGTTCTCGCCGTGGTGGCCAGATTCAGCATTAACGTTTAGTTGAGCAGACTGAGAGTTTGATATTTTTAAATTTGCCTGAAATTAAGATCTCAAAAAGCAAGAGTAAAGTACAATGTGTTGTAAAAATTTGTATCAAATAGCCACTATTATCCTTATCTCCACGGTGGGCGCCAAACTGTTTACCCTAAAAAACAGATACCAACTAAATTTGTAAGTGGTTTTAAGGATACGCGGATTAATTCTATACAAACAGTAAATTGCGTTAAATTAAACAGATAAAGATATAGTAAATTATCAAACCACTTGAGGAGGATGATTTCGGCCTTGATGAAATATCCGCCCTCGATCCAGGCTCACAATAACTAAACACTAATGAACACGAATAAGAACTTTGAACAACAAAGAAAATAACAATATATTGCCTTAGTATGCATGCGTTACAATGTTACCAATGAATAATCAGATCCTCCGTTATATATCATGGGGGGTCCTACTCTAGGTACAATTCCATAAAAGGTAAAAATCTTCCGTTAAGTAACCACTAGATTTCTGACGATACGTAACGAGATCCACACCGTGATATCCAGCTGGTCACGGATACTACGGCCTTCTGCTAATCGTGTTCAATTGCCGATAATGCTCTCTGAAATTTTTTGGGATTTGGACTGATCCGGGGTCATGACCCCGATATTCTCGAGGGCGGGCGTCGTGCCCCGGAACCTATCTCGATAACTCCCTTACCCTCGATTTTTTTATCGGAAACCGGGCCGTCTTACGGGTCCGGTTTCACCCGTGTACAGTACTGTCCTCTATTAATTAACAATTCCTAATTAGTGAGACGTTGCAGCTATATTTTCATTTGTGTACTGTCCTCTACATTCTGGCATGAACCAATTGTAAAGGTGGTTTTAAATTTTTTATTAGTCACATCAATTTGCATGTTTCAACCATTTATAAATGTGCTCCGCCAAATTAGTTCCTCTAATTGACTGAACTTGATTCTTTGACTACACAAAAGATGCTAATTAGTATACCTCTACATTAATTAACATCTACTTGAAAATAATACTAGTATAAAATTGAGAAGAATCCTTTTGAAACAAGTATAAATATGGAGGATTAGTTCTAAGATTGCATTGCACAAAACTCACACTCTCTTTAATTTGAGCCCATTTTCCATTTTTGTCAGAGAGAAAACATGGAGAATAATGTGGGAAGCGAAAGAAATTACACAAAAGATGAGGTGGAAACACCTACAAATATCACAATCAAAGGAATTCTTGGCTTGTTAATAGGCAGTATTAGTGATAATGAAGGTGAAGGGAATAAGAGGGAAGTGATATCACTAGGAATAGGAGATCCAACTGCTCATTCTTGCTTTCATACAACTGCTGCTGCCAAGGAAGCTGTTGTTGAGAGCCTTCTTCTTGACAAATTCAATGGCTATTCTCCCACTGTTGGTCTTCCCACTGCTAGAAAGTAATCTACTTTTCTTATCTAATCGTTGTTAGAGTTTATGTTCTGTGCATATATATATAGATTTTCTCACATTATCAGGTTAAATTTATCCCTAATAGCAGGTAACTCTTCATATAAAATCCGGTATGATTGCATGAAAAATAATTTGTGACCTTCGATAATCGATTATATACATTTTAATAATAGTTAAAAAAGAAATTTATATTACCAGTGCATGTAACTTTAACCGTTGTTATGTATACTTGCATTACATGACTAATGAGTCTCTCTTCTGTTAGTGTGGTATATTATAAATTTCACTTTTATCTCCATAGTTGTTCATACTTGACATAACGTACGTTAAATGTTATTTTATTAGTAAATATATTCTGAAATGCAAAGCTAATGAGAACTCTTCCCTCACCTGGCTTTTGTATACCAGGTAAATAATCGAAATAAATTAGTACATGCTTGATTCTAGCCTATAGTAGACATTTTTATTTTTTACGTAAGATACTTTATATTTACATCATACTTTTGGAGTTTCAAAGACACGAAATCAGGGTTGGTGGATATATTGTCAATTCTTAATTACTCGAATGATCATTTTGAGCTCTAAATAAATAGGTACTACAATAACTATGTATCAGTGTCAAAATCTAAATATAGGTATTTATTGAAAGAAAAATATGTGACTTTCCTATAGATTAATTAATTCCCACGTAATGCATGGGTACAAACCAATGTGAGTTTTTCCACGTAACTCAAACTTTAGTAGCATAAAAATCGAAATATACATCTCTAAGTTTATATGCATGCATGAAGATTGCCTCAACGTTTTAAAATACGTACTCAAACTTTGGTAGCATAAAAATCGAAATGTACATCTCTAAGTTTATATGCATGCATGAAGATTGCCTCAACGTTTTAAAATACGTACGTGATGTCATTGCTATAATTTCTCCAAACATTTCTAATGGTTATCAGAAGTTTATGAGTTCCCACAGTAATTAGGTTCACAATTAAATATTTACAGATATTTAGTATAGTTCACGTAAACCCGTATATTACACTGTGAATCCGGCCGTGATGAATACCGGTAAAGATGCATTTGTATTCTATTAGTGGGTTTTATATATATATACTAAAGTTTTCTTCTTCTTTAATGGTGAAATGAACAGGGCAATTGCAAGTTACTTGTCGAGCGATCTTGCGTATGATTTATCAGCAGAAGATGTGTATGTAACAGCTGGTTGCACACAAGCTATAGAAATAGCAGTATCAATACTTTCACGACCTAATTCTAATATTTTACTTCCAAGGCCTGGTTTCTCAATTTATGCATTTTGTGCTGCTTTTAGAAATGTTGAAGTTAGGTACTATGATCTTGTTCCTGAGAAAAGTTGGCAAGTTAATTTAAAGGCCATTGAAGATTTAGCTGACCAAAATACTATTGCCATTCACTTATAACATTTTAGCTTGAGAGTTGGGAATCACTAATCAATATTTGAATTTTTTTTTTTTTTAATTGTTATCAGATAGCAGAAACAGCAAAGAGACTCAAAACTGTGATCATAGCAGATGAAGCGTACGGACATCTTGCTTTTGGAGATAACCCATTTATATCAATGGGAGTATTTAGTTCAATAGCACCAGTGCTTACTCTTGGTTCTTTATCTAAAAGATGGTTAATTCCTGGTTGGCGACTTGGTTGGTTTGTCATTAACGATCCTAATTGCATCTTCAAAAGCCCTAAGGTTTGTTAAACCATATATAAAAATCAAACCTAAATATTTATTGTAATATGCGATACTCATCACAAGTCTTTTTTCTTTTGCATCTCTCAGATTATCGAACGTATTAAGAAATATTGCGACATATGTGGAGGCCCTGCAACTTTCATACAGGTTTGTAGCCTATAATTTCCTTTTTTATATTTATTAAGCATATTATGTTTAGATCAATGGAGTGACTGTCCAAGAAATATTTATATAATCAGATTATCTTATTTTAAGATGATTGCAAATAAATCTTATACTCCCTCCATTCCAGTTTATGTGCCTCTTTTCAATTTACGAGAGTTAATTTGACTAATATTTAAAGCTAAATAGAATTAAATTAACTCAATATTTTAAAATTAAAATTTAAATATTCAAAAAACTATACAAAAAGTACTAGCTATAAGCTGCAATTCTTCTCATGTCAATATAAAAAAAAAATTATAATATTGATCAAAATTCACATAGCTTAAATCTCGAGAAGGGAAAAATGCTACATAAATTAAGGCAAAGAGAATAATATTAAATATTAAAACTGCTAATTTATTAAAAGTGGTATATCTCCTACTATAATAGGTAGTTAAATTATGCTGGTGTAAAAAAAATATTTATATTAGTAGTCTATATAACTTAAATTCCTTATATCTCGAAAATCCCTTAAATTCCTGGGATATTCACAAAGAGATAAAATGAAGCCGGACACTTATTGACAATTAGATAAGAACCATACAAATTCTCGTTCGAGAGATACGCCATTTTAACCTTCGATTGAGGAAATAATTCGGAGAGGAGAATCATGGGAACAAACAACATTGTACTCACAATTGATTAATAAAATTATTTTTCTTTTATTTTTTAAAAAAGATTAAATTTTATCGAGTTTAAGTTCTATGCGTTGACGATATTAAAATATTTACATAATAAGTCATCTTATAGGGTAAATATCTATAATGAGTACTAGAAATAATGTGTAACGTTGCAAAAATGTTTGCTAATTCAGTGTTTCGTTGTTGTAGGCAGCAGTTCCCACCATAATTGAAAGCACCAAAGAAAATTTCTTCAGGAATACACTCAAAATGCTAAAGAAGAATTCAGATATCTGTTATGAAAAAATTACTGGAGATTCCATGCATCAATTGCCCTTATAAATCGCAAGGCTCAATGGTAGTTATGGTAATTTGCTGACTTCCACAAAACTTATGTTTCATACACTTTTGTCCAACTTTTTCTCTTTTTTCTCTTTTAGGTCCTTCTACTTCTTAATTTTATTTTCTCAAATTTAGGTGAAGCTCAATGCAGCCCTCCTCCAAGATATTAGTGACGATATTGACTTCTACTTTAAGCTTGCCAAGGAGGAAGCTGTCATTTTACTGCCTGGTAGTACACCAATTCAGAACATAAAGCTGTTTTACTTTTGTAGACCAAAATGAAAGAATTGAGAATACTAAGAGCCCGTTTGGACGAAAAATATTACTCTATCAGTTTCAATTTATCTGAATATGTTCGATTTGATACTGAGTTTAAGAAAGAAAGACCAACTTTTCTTCGCATGCCAAAAATACCTTGAGAATATGTGACCCTAAACACGTCATGACAAAAAATGTCAATAAATGTAACATTATAAAGTTTTTTCCAGGAACTGCTGTGGGGCTGAAGAATTGGCTCCGGATCACATTTGCAGTTGAATCATCTTTTCTGGAAGAAGGATTAAGGAGGCTGAAATCTTTCTGCCTCAGGCATTCCAAGCTCAAAACAATGAATTAATTAATTGATGCTTCGCTGAATTACTATTTCCATTTTTGAATAAGTTTGAAAAAATAGTTTGGTAATTAAATTTGTTGGATTTCAATTAGTATAAGAGAAATTTCCTTATTGTAATTGATATGGTTGTACTTTTTTCTGTATTAGTTAAATTTCTTTTTCCTTACAGTACTGTTTCATATTTAATGTTGTAATGGCTCAGTATCGCCCTCTTGCTTTGCAATACTTCCTTCATCAAATAATCAATTAGAGTAAAAATAATTGTGCCGAAGGTTCCATCGTATACGGTCAAAATCATGTGCCTCCGACTTATAGGCTCGCGGGTCCATCCTAAGCCCGAGTTCGGGCGAGGTCGAGTTCGAGCCCGATGGATCAGACTCGAGCTCGAAGACAGAATGCAATAATCAGAGGTAGGAGTACGAGGAACACCGGGACCAAGTATGCTCGACCCCGAAATAGTACCGTTATGGATTTGTAACAGAATGAGCTAGATTCCTGCCACGTCTCCAAGATCATGGCGCATATCCCGAAGTAGGATTGTACAATTCCGTACTAAGCGGTTAGACAACTGGGCCAAGAATATTCCTTACTGTAACTAGAAATATACCTCATTTAGGATTTCCCTATTATATAAAGGGGACCCAATCATTTGTAGTATCATCTAATCATTGAAGAAAGAATATACTCTCTACTTTTTGCATAGTGTTCATCAGAATCATCCTTTAGCTCTACTGTTCTTACTTTACTTTTCTTACTTAATTGTTCTTATTGTTCTAGGCCTATCTCGAGGTCACCACTACTCAGTAACATTGGTTTGATTCACTTGTCTCTTTCATTTCTACTTCATATTTCTTGATTATTAGTTGATATTGAACTAAATCACATATCTTTAAAATCACAAATCAAATTTAATTGTTACTCGTATTTTCGAGATAAACAGTTTGGCGCTACCGTTGGGATAAAGATAATAGTGATTATTTCTTTACTGATTCTCATTACACACGTTATTTTTATACTTTTCCTTGTCAAGATTTTTTGATTCTCAGGCTGAAACATGTCTAGTTCACAAAATGCACATGTTCATGACAACGAAGGTCTTGGAGAAAATAGCAATGCGGGGGTCGGTGTACTACCGATAAATCCAGGGGAAGTGCCAAATATGGAACCAGTTGATATTAGTTCACGCATTGCTCTAAACGCGGATTTAGGCACAGACACCAGGGAAAATGTACGTAGGGAAGCCCAATTTGGTGGCCAAGGAGCACAAGGAGATAAGGGAATCAGCCTCCAAGTGATATTCAAGATGCTGCAAGCTCAGCAGATAGCCATCGCTCAACTCCAAAGTCAGAATAAGACTCTGAGCGTAGCTGAACATGAAAATACTCGACGTGCTGAACCAGCGCCAGAGAGGTCGAATGGAAATGACTCGGGTCTAACCCCAGCATTATGAGGATGCTCGAAGAGCTCACCAAGAGGATCGAGTCTGGGGAAAAGAAGATTGAAGACAATAACAAAAAGGTGAAAACTTACAACTCCCGTGTTGACAAAATACCGGGGGCACCTCCAGGTTTGAAAGGTTTAGACGCCAAAAAGTTCATACAAAAACCATTCCATCAGAGCGCGGCTCCGATACCCATTCCTAAAAAGTTTTGCATGCCCGATATACCCAAATATAATGGAACAACTGACCCCAACGAGCATATTACTTAATATACTTGCGGGATCAAAGGAAATGATTTGAACGAAATGAGATCGAATAAGTCTTGTTGAAAAAGTTTGCAGAAATACTACCGAAAGGAGCTATGATTTGGTACCACAACATGCCTCCTAACTCTATTGATTTATTTGCTATGTTAGCAGACGCCTTCATGAAAGCATACGTTGGGGCCATAAAGGTGGCCACGAGGAAATCAAACGTTTTCAAGATAAAACAAAGGAACAACGAGATGTTGACGGAGTTCATGTCTAGGTTCCAGATGGAGCAGATGGAGTTACCACCGGTTTCGAATGACTGGGCAGTACAAGCTTTTATGCAGGGTTTGAATGAAAGGAGCTCGATTGCATTTCGACAATTAAAGAAAAACTTGATCAAGTATCCAGATGTGACTTGGTCGGATGCACACAACCATTACCAATCGAAAATCAGGGTCGAGGACGATCACTGAGGGATGCAGACAGGAAATCAAGACTGAACAAGGAATGGTACCAGCCATACATTGATCAGAGAAAGATCGGCTCGGGTCGAAACGCCTCTCAAAATGATCGGAGAAACGATCGAGGCCTAAGTTCTCGAGGACTCATGAGTAAGAGTGGGTTCGATAAGCATACTGACCCCGTAGAGGCACCTCGACTATTAGAGTATAATTTCAGCATAGATGCATCAGGGATCATGTCAGCTATTGGAAGAATCCAAGACATCTGGTGGCCCAGGACCATACAAACCGATCCTTCTCAAAGGAACCAAAACTTGATGTTCAAGTATCATGGCACAGATGGACATAAAACTGAAGACTGCAGGCAGCTCAGGGAGGAGGTGGCTCGGTTGTTCAACGAAGGTCACCTTCAAGAATTCTTCAGTGATCGAGCCAAAAACCACTTAAGGGAGAGAGATGCAAGGAAAAATGAGCAAGAAGAGCCACAACATGTAATCTACATGATCATTGGCGGAGTCGATGTACCTTAACGACCTGTATTCAAATGCACCAAAGGTGTCGATCACCAGAGAAAAACGGAGTCGAAGCTATGTGCCCGAGGACGCCCTATCATTCTACGATGAGAAAGCAGAAGGCATATCTCAGCAGCACAACGACGCCCTGCTAATTTCTATCCTTTTAAATAAAATTCAATTTAAGCTTGTTTTAATGGATCCAGGTAGCTCAGCAAACATAATCAGATCGAGGGTCATAGAACAGCTCGACCTGCAAGATCAGATTGTACCTATATCCCGGGGTCCTAAATGGCTTCAACATGGCAAGCGAAACAACAAAGAGAGAGATTATCCTGCTAGTAAACATAGCCGGGACCATACAAGATATGAAGTTCCATATCATTGAAGGTGACATGGGATATAACGCACTCCTCGGGAGACCAAAGATACACAACATGAGGGCAGTGCCTTCAACTCTTCACCAGATGATGAAGTTCCCAACATAGGAAAGGGTGAAAACAGTCTATGAAGAGAAATATGCTGTAAAAGAGATGTTTGCAATCGAGGAAGTGGTACCGATACCGGAGCCTTCAACCTCGAAGAAATCGAACATCAAAGGTAAACATGCGGCCAAATAGCAATCACTGCCTCCAGCCTCGACGGAATCGGAGCAACATGCAATCGAAGACGAAGACGAAGATGAGGATTTCCTTACACTCCGAACCTTCGTTGTTCCCAAAGAGTCCGATGCAACTAAGTTAATGATCGAAGAACTAGAGCAGGTCATACTGATCGAATATATGCCCCAGAAAAAGGTATACCTGGGAACGACATTAACCCCCAAACTCAGGAAAAAAACTCATTCAATTTCTTATTGATAATATGGATTGCTTTGCTTGGTCCCATTTAGATATGATAGGCATTCCACCAAAAATCACCACACATCGGTTAAGCGTCGACCCCAGATTCAAATCGGTGAAGCAAAAAAGGAGGCCCCAGTCCGAGATGAAACATGCGTTCATAAAGAATGAGGTAACCAAACTTCTTAAAATAGGGTCTATTCGGGAGGTGAAGTACCCCGAATGGTTAGCCAATATAATTGTAGTTCCTAAAAAAGGAAACAAACTTAGAATATGTATAGACTATTAGGACTTGAACAAAGCATGTCCGAAAGATTCTTTCCCACTACCCAACATCGATCGTATGATCTATGCCACGACCGACCACGAGATCCTAAATTTTCTCGATGCCTACTCCGGGTACAATCAAATTCAGATGAACCCGGAGGATCAGGAAAAGACTTCGTTTATTACTAAATTTGGAACTTATTGTTACAACATAATGCCCTTCAGGCTAAAAAATGCATGAGCTACATACCAACGCCTAGTTAACAAAATGTTCCAAGAACAAATAGGTAAAACAGTGGAAGTTTACATTGATGATATGTTGGTTAAGTCCCTACGCGCAGAGGACTATTTAGCTTATTTGTAGGAAACGTTCAAGATCTTGAGGAAATACAACATGAAGCTTAACCTGGAGAAATGTGCCTTCGGAGTCAGCTCGGTTAAGTTTCTCGACTTCATGGTGTCGAATCGGGACATCGAAATTAACCCCAATAAAATCAAAGCCATCGAGGATATCATGATCATGGATAGTGTGAAGGCCGTGCAAAGGCTAACAAGTCGACTAACTGCTTTGGGTCGATTTATTTCGAGGTCATCGGATCAAAGTCATAGGTTCTTTTCCATGCTCATAAAGAAAAAGGACTTCGCATGGACCCCGGAATGCCAGCAAGCCTTAGAAGAATTGAAGCGATACCTATCAAGCCTACCTCTGCTCCATACCCCGAAGGCAGATGAAAAGCTTTACCTATATTTGGCAGTGTCCAAGATAGCAGTAAGAGGAGTACTAGTTTGAGAAGAGCAAGGTACGCAATTCCCTATTTATTATGTAAGCCGAACTTTGGAAGATGATGAAACTAGATACCCTCACTTAAAAAAATTAGCGCTTGCATTGATAAGCGCATCTAGAAAGTTAAAGCTATATTTCCAATATCATCCCATATGTGTACTGACCACTTACCCCCTTCGAAATATTTTGCATAAGCCTGAGCTATCGGGCCAATTGGCCAAATGGGCCGTCAAACTTAGCGGGTACGCTATCGAATATCAACCCCAAATGGCCATCAAGTCTCAAATCCTAGCTGACTTCATGGCTGATTTTACACTGGCCCTCGTACTCGAAGTGGAGAAAGAACTACTGCTAAGTTCAGGTACATCATCAGGGGTATGGACCCTTTTTATGGACGGTGCCTTGAATGTGAAAGGGTCTGAGCTTGGCATTGTCTTGAAGCCACCCATGGGTGATACCATTTGGCAATCTATCAAAACTTCTAGATTGACTAACAATGAGGCCGAGTATGAGGCCATGATTATAGGTCTTGATCTAGCTAAGAATTTGGGAGAGGAGGTCATCAAGGCCAAATGCGACTCCCTATTGGTGGTAAACTAAGTAAATAAGAGTTTCGAGGTTCGAGAAGATAGAATGCAAAGATACTTAGATAAACTACAGATAACATTGCATCGCTTCAAGGAATGGACCCTCGATCATGTGCCTCGAGAGCAAAATAGTAAAGCTGATGCACTTGCTAATTTGGGATCCTCGGTTAATGAAGATGACATCATCCCGGGGACTGTCGTTCAGCTATCGAGGTCTGTGGTTGCAGAGGGTCATGCCGAGATAAATTCAACAAGTTTGATTTGGGACTAGAGGAATAAGTATATCGACTATTTCAAAAATGGAAAGCTCCCATCAGATCACAAAGAATTGAGGGCTCTACGAACCAAGGATGCTAGGTTCGCCCTAGATGGGGATGAAACATTATACAGATGAATGTTCGATGGGCCGTTGGCGATATGTTTGGGGCTGGAGGACAACGATTATGTTCTTTGAGAAATCCACGAAGGCACTTGTGGGAATCACTCTGGCGCTGAGTCTTTGGTTTGCAAAATCATCAGAGTAGGTTACAACTGGGATAGCATGGAAAAAGATACTAAAGAATTTATCAAAAAATGTGATAAGTCTCAACGATTTGCACCGATGAACCATCAGTCCGTAGAACAACTCCATTCGGTTCTATCCCCCTGGCCTTTCATGAAATAGGGAATGGATATAGCCGGCCCTTTACCAACAGCCCCAAGTAAAGCTAAATTTATTTTGTTTATGACTGATTGTTTTTTCTAAGTGGGTGGAAGCACAAGCCTTTGAGAAGCTCAGAGAAAAAGAAGTTATTGACTTCATCTGGGACCACATCATATGCCGGTTCGGGATACCTGCCGAGATTGTATGTGACAATGGAAAATAATTCATCGGTAGTAAGGTGACGGAGTTCCTTGAGGAACATAAAATAAAGAGGATTTTATCGACACCGTACCACCCAACTGGAAATGGACATGCCGAATCAACAAACAAAACTATCATTCAAAACCTGAAAAAGAGGTTGGACGACGCAAAGGGGAAATTGAGAGAATTTCTACCCGAGGTCCTTTGAGCATACTGAAAAACATCGAAGTCTAGCACGGGGACTACTCCGTTCTCTTTAGTATATGGCTCCGAGGCCCTAATCCCTTTCGAGGTTGGAAAACCCATCGCCAGGTTTCCACATGCATAAGAGGAATCAAATCACTAGTCTCGAGCTATTAAATGAATAACGAGAGGCAGCACTTGTTCTGATGGTCGCGCAAAAGCATAGAATCGAGAGATACTACAATAGAAGGACCAAATTTCGGCACTTTGGAGTTGGGGACTTAGTTCTACGAAAAGTCACCCTCAACACTCGAGACCCGAATGAAGGAAAATTGGGCCCGAATTGGGAAGGACCGTACCGAGTCCTCGGAATTGTCAGTAAAGGATCCTACAAACTTAGCACAATGGAAGGTAAACAACTACCAAATAATTGGAACGTATCATTACTCAAGCGATACTACTGCTAAGGTACTTTATCCTTTTGTCCATTTGAGTTTAAAACTAACTCATTGCAGATTTTCGATCGAAGGCATACGATCTCGAAGGCACCCCTTTTACACGAAGGCCTTAGGTTTTAAAGCATGTGTAGCACTCTTTTTCCCTTAGATCGAATTTTGTCCCAAATGGATTTTATCGGCAAGGTTTTTAACGAGGCAACAACTATGTGCTACCTAAGGAAAACTCAACAGTATCCAAAACTTCTTTTCAATCAACCTCGAATACTGGGAGGCATCACCCTTGGAGGTTATATTTTCAAGGAAAATATTTCACGCCTAAGAAGACCGCAAAAGGAAAACTTTTTAATGGGCCAAACGGTCAGATGAGCCGTGTCCATATAGAATAGTCGAGCCCCGGCGGCAAAACATGTACGCATGTATCAATTATTTGAAGAAGCACACTGTTTATATCAAAAACACTTTGTCTCAAAGAAGCTTACTAGTATACGAGCTCTACACTTACAATCCTACGGGAAGTGGCTCAAGAGCCAAAACGCAAATTCACCCCGAAATACTCGTGGACTGTCATCGACAGTCAGCACATCCGAGTCACTGAAAACTCGAATTCATAAGACCTAAAAGAGGCATCCCCTCGAAACAAAGGACAAGGCCAATACACTCGGGGACTAACTTTTCAAACAAGTTCGAAAAGTTATCGGGAAACAAGTCCAAGTGACATACCTGAAGGCTACGACCATATTAAAGACTACGGTAATGTAAAAAGGCTACGGCCAAAATAATGTGGCTCGGAAACGTCCGACTTTCGCTATAAATTAAAGGCCTTCAAATAATTTAAAAAAATCGGTTAAATTAGGCTACCCTCGGCAAAAGCAAAATATAAAGGGCTTTGATAAATTCAGCCCTCGAATTATTTAAAGGCTTCGATAATATCAGCCTTCAAAAAAACCTCAAGATGTATCCGATTATGTTTACACAAATAAGTTACTAATAAGTTCCGATTCATCGAACCTTCGAAAAACCTAATGGGTACGAAAAAAAGCTGCTAAGGCATAACTAAATTTTCACTAAGTCTTTTAGCCGAAAAGAGGGAAAAATTACATAGCCTCTCTAGAGGCCGAATTGGCCCAGCTTAAAGAGCCTAAGGGCCAATATATAAGAGCCTAAGGACCAGCTTAAAAGAGCTCAAGTGCCAAAATATATAGAGTTCGAGACCTTGTTCTCACTTAACTCGAACTCAAGAGTCCCATTATTCTGAGTTCGTATCGAATTGATTTAAGCTTAGCTCGAGGATTAACTAAAACCTTAAGAGATGAAGACAAAACGGAATTCAACACAAATTGAAGATAAATTAAAAAGGTTCCTTATATTTACAAGAGTTGATTTACAAAGTATATTTACAACGTCCACAAGGAGCCCTTACACAAAAAAGAAAAATAGACCTAATCTATTTTTGGGGTCACATCCCCGGAAGCGCCATCCTCAAGAATTGCACCCTCGGCAGCTTTGTCTTCAGGAACCCCCTCTTCCTTGGAGACACCTTCTTTTCCTTCCCCGTCCCCGAAACCGCTTGCAGCATCCTCGTCATTGGAAGAAACAAGAAACCTGGCATCGGTTTCCCGTGCCTTTGCTTCGACTATCTCTTCAGCAAGGTCGAATCCTCAGGTGTGGATTTCTTCGAGAGTCTCCCTCCGGGTTTGGCACTTGGCCAAATCATTACTCCATTTTTCTTGGTCGGAGGCCTCCCTCAGCTCCGCTTGAATAGCCTCGGCATCTCTTAAGTACACGACAATGGTCTTGTCAGTGGTGGCCTTCGTCTTCTCAACTTCAGCCTTGGTCTGTACAGCTTCAGCCCGGGCTCTAGCAAGCTCTGCCTCTAACTCCTCGATTTTTTTGGCCTGGGTCAGACCCTTCACTTAAAGGCCTCGAAGTTGGGTTTCAGCAGAGGTCAGTTGGGATATAATGGCTTCCTTGTTGGCAGCAAGCTGATCCATGTTTTTTTTCCATCTATGGCAGTCAACCCTAACTTGATCAACCTCACCCCGAAGCTACCCAATCATCTCCAACTTCTGTTGAAGCCGAGACATCAAAGTATTAGCCTTCAAAGTAAGGCCAAGAAGGCCATACTCTGTTAAAACTACAATCACCTGCTCATTTATCTCGGTCTCATTTTTCCGAGCTTTGGCCAATTCAACCCGAAGGTCCTTAAGCTCTTCTTCCTTTTGGCCATAGAGGAGCCTCGGGGCCTTCTCTTCACTCGAAACTTTCCTGAGCTCAGTGTCACATTGGCTCAGCTCAGCTCTAAACTTGGCGATGGCCTATACTTGAAATGAAGACATGTTAGTCAAAGGAAAGGAAAGAAAGGAAAAATTACAACAATCAAAGTTAGTATTTACCCGATAGAGGAGATGTTGAGCCTCTTTGAAAATGGTGGAGGCATCATTAAGGTCGGAGGCATCATCGACCCCAGCAAAACAACCCTGAAAGGGGTCTTCTTCAAGGACCTTGCTCGAACCGGGCGTTCGCATCTTCGATTGCCTCATCGGAATAAGATTGTAGAGAAAGGGAGTGACCCATTGTCACGGCCCCGAGCTCCTCACTAGGGGCGATCTGATTAGCGTCGGCTTTCTCAGCACTTGTCCCCTCCAGTGTATTTGTTGGAGGAGGAGGAACAATTTCAATCTCGAGGGACTCAAGGGATTTACCCGAGTCTTCCTTCGGAGTCCCTTCGCTAGGAGGCAATTCAAGTTTAGAGGGTTCGGCTACCCCGACGGGTTTCCTAGTTCGGGCTACCAGTGCCAATTCTTCGCCCTCGTTCTCCTCATCCTCTAGGAGTTGAATGCCGGAATCCAACTCCACGTGGCCAGACTTCTTCCTTGATTTTCGAGTAAGGGGCGGCTCGTCCTGGGTATCTTCGGGCTTTGAAGCCCTCTTTCTTTTACTATCCTTCCTCAATTTCGGGGTCGAGGACTCAGTCTTCTACCCGGGTGGAGCTGGCCTCATTTCGGAGACGTCTCCAATGCCTGCACAAGTAAATATGAATGAGTTGATGCCACCAATATATGAAAAGTATCCGAAACTTGGAGGTTGCGCTATTTGCACTCATCATATGAGGAGGTTGCGGCCAACTTTCGAACCCAGTCCTTGAGGTTGTGGATAGCATGAGGTGTCCAAGCAACAGCTGCAGAAAAGATAAAAATATTATTATTGGATGCAGAAGTTGAGTATATATAGATATTGGGAAGAAGGACTCCACTTACGATTAAAAGTCCATCTCTCCGGGAACGACATTTTGTCCCGGGGGGTAACATCTGAAGTCCTTACTTTGATGAAACGGCTCATCCAGCCTTGATCTTTGTCTTCATCATTGCTAGCAAAGAAGGATTTCTTTGACCGACATTGCATCTTGATGAGCCCTCGGAATAGCTGGGGCCAATACAGCCGAATAAGATGGTTGAGGGTGAATTCCAACCCCTCAGCCTTTCCGGAAAAATAGCGCAAACATGGTCACGATACTCCAAAAGGAGAGATGAATCTGGCCAAGGGTGACCTCGTATGTTTTATAAAAGTCGATCACTACCGGGTCAAGGGGACCTAGTGTGAAGGGATAAGTGTAAACACTTAAAAATCCCTTCACATGGGTAGTGATGCTCTCCTTGGGGCATAGGATCTGAACCAC
The DNA here is from genome assembly GCF_000393655.2 of Nicotiana sylvestris. Taxonomy (NCBI): domain Eukaryota; kingdom Viridiplantae; phylum Streptophyta; class Magnoliopsida; order Solanales; family Solanaceae; genus Nicotiana; species Nicotiana sylvestris. Next base: position 84,515,035 of record NC_091066.1, read on the forward strand.
GACCTCATCTCCCTAGCCACAGTCCCTCTTTATATCTTTGAGGTACTTCTCCGATATCAAACTAATATATCGAGATGCATGCTCGCATCGGTCTGGGACATTAGGCGGATTTTCGATATTGATGTCCTTTTTAATCACACAAGGGCCGAGGGTGATTGCTTGAAGAGTCGGCAGCACCACCGGTTTGGCCGGCCGGGAAGAAGAATAACACGATGCTTTTTCTTTTTTGGGAACTATTTTGAAGTTTTAGCCATAATTTTAAGCTAAAGAGTACAGACGGTAGCGGAAAGTGGTGTTTTACGAGAACTTGGTGTTTTCCGACACTTGAAGAGGAGGGGGAAACAGACGATCAGAGAAAGAGACTAACAAGAGAAAGAATAAGAGTAAATGTGATGAAAGAGTTAAGTTCTTTATTCAAAAGAGTAGCCTGGTATTTATAGAAGGGCGACGACGGTTCAGCGACACTAGTGGCCTACCGGTACTTACGCACATTTAATATTTTGGGGAAACGGACCGATGGGACGCTTCAGTCACTTCGAGCACCTACATCACATGGATGATATCATCATTATGGACTCGGGGGATTGAGGTTCAAATTGTTTCTTATCATCTTATTCTAAGAAATGCGGGGACTATCTATATACGGTCAAAATCATGTGCCTCCGACTTATAGGCTCGAGGGTCCGTCCTAAGCCCGAGTTTGGGCTAGATCGACTTCGAGCCCGATGGACCTGACTCGAGCTCGAAGACAGAATGCAATAATCGAAGGTAGGAGTACGAGGAACACCGGGGCCAAGTATGTTCGACTTCGAAATAGTACCGTTTTGGATTTGTAACAGAATGAGCTAGATTCCTACCACGTCCCAAGATCATGGCGCAAATCCCGGAATAGGATTGTACAATTCCGTACTAGGCGGTTAGACAGCTGTGCCAAGAATATTCCTTATTGTAAATAGAAATATACCTCATTTAGAGTTCCCCTATTATATAAAGGGGACACCAATCATTTGTAACATCATCTAATCATTGAAGAAAGAATATACTCTTTACTTTTTGCCTACTGTTCATTAGAATCATCCTTTAGCTCTACTGTTCTTACTTAATTATTCTTATTGTTCTAAGCCCACCTCAAGGTCACTAAGCTCGGGGTCACCAGTGCTGAGTAACATTGGTTTGATTCACTTGTCTTTTTTATTTCTACCTCATATTTCTTGATTATTAGTTGGTATTGAACTAAATTACATATCTTTAAAACCACAAATTAAATTTAATTATTACCCGTATTTTCGAGGTAAACATCCATATAATTCTCTAGCATTTTCACTTGATATGTTCTAAAGAAAGTGGCAAATTAAAGGTCAGAATAAAAAGAGCATCAAGTTTAGTAGTGTCCAAAGGCTTATTATGTAACGACCCGGCCGGTCGTTTCATGAGTTACCACTCCGTTTTCCCCATTTCTGCTTCTTGTTATCTTGTTCAGCTGTATCTTGTGTTATCGAGTTGGTTGGTTCGGGTTCGGAGAGGTATTGGTAAGGTTTGAGACACTTAGCCTCTTTTGAGTAGGCTTAAGTTGTAAAAGTCAACCGGATATTGACTTATATGAAAAAGGGCTTGGATGTGAATTTTTATGGTTTAGATAGATTCGGGAGGTGATTTGCGACTTAGGAGCGTGATCGGAATGGGTTTTGGAGGTCTGGAGTAGATTTATGCTTGAATTGGTGAAATTGGAATTTTGGCGTTTTCCGGTTGATAGGTGAGATTTTGATATATGGGTCGGAATGGAATTCCGGAAGTTGGAGTAGGTCCGCAGTGTTATTTGTGACGTGTGTGCTAAATTTCAGGTCATTCGGACGAGGTTTGATAGATTTTTTGATCTAAAGCGTAATTTAGAAGTTTTTGGAATTCTTATGCTTGAATCCGATGTAAATTTGGTGTTTTGATATTGTTTTGAGCGTTCTGAAGGTTGGAACAAGTTTAAATGAAGTTATGGGATATGTGGCATGTGTGGTTGAGGTCTCGAGGACCTCGGGTGAGTTCCGGATGGTTGAACAGATCATTTCATGTTGGGAAAAGTAACACTTTTTGCTGGTATTTTGTTGCAGGCATTTTGCTCTTCGCGATCGCGTAGAGGGGATCGTGATCGCGTAAGCTAATTCGGGGAAGGGGTGAAGTTGTTCTGTGCTTCGCAGAGAGGAGGTCGCGATTGCGGATTTTTGAGAAGTTGTGCTTCGCGAACGCGTGGCCAGGTCGCGTTTGCGTAGAAGAAGGCAAGCTGGTGTGCAGTGGAGGTGATTGCTCTATGCGACCGCATGAGGCAAGACACAATCGCGTAGGTTTGGGTGATTAAGCTTTGCGAATGCGAGGGGATATTTGCGATCGCGTAAGGTAAATTCTGGGCCAGCAAAGTTTGTGCTTCGCGATGGATTTCCCGCGATCGCGATTAAGTAATTTTAATAGCTGGGCAGAATGTTTAAAAAGGCCATTTTCGCGATTTTTGGCCTAAGTTCACCATTTTTGACTCGGTTTTGGAGTTTCTTGAGGGATATTGAAGAGGGAATCAAAGAGAACTTCTTGGAGGAAAGAATTATGGACTTAATACTCGATCCTATTGTATTTTCTACCTAATTAAACATGAAATTTGGGGAATTTGAAGCATAAAATTGGGGAGTTAGGGCTTGGAAATTGGAGACCTTAATCTAGGGATTTGAGGGGTCATTTGTGGTCAGATTTTGAGATTCTTGGTATGTATGAACTCGTGGGAGGACAAATTTCAGGATTTTTTGGTATAATTTGATTATTTTCACATGGGCTTCGTTCCCTTAGCATATTCTAATGTTATGATTCTGATTTTGGGTAGATTCGGCGCGAGTTGAGACTCAGGCGAGAGGTAAAGGCATCGCGGAGTAGTATTTCATCCGGTTTGAGATAAGTAACCATTGTATATCTGGACCTGAGGGTATAAAACCCCGATGTTTCGTATTGTTTTGATAAATGAGGTGACGTACATGCTAGGTGACGAGCATGTGGGCATGCACCGGTAGGGATTGTGACTTGGTCCGTCCCGTAGCTACTATTAAGCCGCGTATTTGATTTGAAATCTTATGATATCCCGTATTTTAGAGAGTGATACTATATTTTGGGTTGTATGCCATGTTTGGGGCCTTGTGCCGACCGGTTTAGACCCTTAGGGGCATCTTTACTATTTTCCTTACTCTATTTATTTAGAAAATATATCCTCAGTCATATTGTACCTGTTTATTATTTAAATCCGGTTTTTATCACTGTACTTCTTAATCTATGAAATCTGTTTGGGCTGAGTTCCATGATTTCCACTGATATGCCCGAGTGGCTGTGAGGTTAATGACTAAGAGAGGTTGAGGACCTAATGGTGAGGATTATATATATATATATATATATATATATATATATATATATATTATGGATCACGCTGCAGCAATATTATATATATTATGGATCGGGCTGCACGCTGCAACCATACTTATATGGATCAGGCTGCATGCCGCAATGATATATATATTGGATCGGGCTGCGCGCCGTGGCGATATGACGCTTGGACTGTAGGAGCCCCTCGGAGTCTGTACACCCCTAGTGAGCATATTATTGAGCTGGAGTGCTAAGTGTGAGTACTATTGACGAGAGCTGAGTCACGAGTCACTGAGAGGCTTGCCCGAGAGACTATATTTATGAGTGATACCTTGCCCGAGGGGCTCGTTTATGATATTTTGTTGCTTTCATTCTTCTTTTTATACTGAGCCTCTGTGAAAACTTCTAAATAAATGATTTTAGAGTATTTTTAATTGAAACTGAAGTTTTTACGAGATGACTGGCTTTTAAATTGCAGAATTTGACTTGAAATTTCTGTTGAGACTTATTATATGATTTTTACTGCTCGTCACTGCACTCAGACCTTATTTACTTTAGTTACTTACTGAGTTGGCGTACTCACGTTACTCCTTGCACCTTGTGTGCAGATCCAGGTGCTCGAGCAGCAGAGTGAGAGTCCCTAGCACTCTCAGAGTTTACCGGAGACTGCAAGGAAGCTGCACAGCGTTCGCAACCCTGCTTTCCTCCTTCCTATCTTAGTTTTTATGTATTTTTAGACTTGTGATGTATTAGTCAGTCAGATTGGGTTGTATTTAGAGGCTCTTGACTTATGACACCGGATTGTTGGGTTGTGTTGGTATATTTTGTACCGTTTTCCGCATATTTCAGTTGATTTATATATTTCTTATGAAAATTCGAGACTTAATCAATTTTAGAAAATGGTTTTATAAAAAGAATTCACTGTGGTTACTTGTTGGGTTGGCTTGCCTAGTATTGTGATATGCACCATCACAACCGGGGTATTTGAGGTCGTGACACAATAATTGCTTCATCAGCATGCTTCTATATAGCAAGTAAAATATGGCTAAAGGCTCCGGAACAAGCCCCAATATGATGCCTAGGAGAAATTTTCAGAGGTTTTCTAACCTTTGAAAGCGCGTTTACTGTAATAATTAGCAAAAGGAACCTCGTACACAAATAAATTATAATTAATTAAGTCAATACAATGAATTAGAATATTATCTAATTAGAACATCTTCCTCTCATGCTCAAGTGCTCAAATGAATCATGAAAAAGTTTTCAAACTAGTAGACACTATTCCTTTGCTTCGACAGAGGGGAAGGAAAAAGGAAATAGATTTTCTTAAAAACATTAAAGTGTTAGCCTGAACACTATCCCATGACCGCTTAGGGTTGAGTTGCGCTAGGATTTATACTAAGCCTTTTCGACAAAGGGTTAGATTATAGGGGTGGGTATATATCGGGTAAAATTATTAGTCCAAACAAAAAAAAACTATTGAATTATCAATATCAGATTATTAGGTTAATAGCTGGGTAACGATTTAGTGTTATTTGACTACTGAATTATTGGCCCGAGTCTCAGTTTGTCCAATTTTATTAACGGTATTGTATATGGTAAAATATGTTCATATTAGATGCTTGCATGATAAAGCGACACATGGAGCCGAAGACAGAAGGCAATCGAGTCCGAAGGCAACAATCCCATTTGTCCCCGAAGGGGATGGTGTTCGTAAAGGCGAAACAAATGCCGGCCACACAGTAGCATTTAATGGAAAATATTCTATAAATTAAGTATATGATCTGTTATAGAGAATATGACATTCACTGGCTACCGTTATATATTCTTGAATAGCCCTGGGCTTGATCCTAAGACCTTGTTCCCTAGGTGCAATTATAAATAGTGAGCTCTACAACTATTGTAAGGGACACGAATTTTCTAACAAGCATATACTATACTCTGTTTAAAAGCTCAATAATATTTCATCTTCTTGCTCATCAATATTGTTATTACTGCCTCCGAAAGCTCTATTACCGGGATCAATATTTCTACTGTCTTATCTCGATTTCAATGCTAAGACTTACATTCTTGTTTAATTTATTTATTATTTTGGGATCAAATTAATTTATTTTTCTATAAATCACGTACAAATTCAACTATACCATTTTACGGGTAAACAGTTTGGTGCCCGTCATGGGCATAAATAATTGTGTAATTGAATTGATTCTTGCATCTATTACTAACCCGTTTGATTCTTTGTTCTTAGCAAAAATCATAGAAAATGGCAGATAACAATGTCAACATAGCACACAATGTTGAGGCCCAAGGAAATCAACCTCGACACAAAGATTCAATCAGTGATACTCACAACGAGGGGGATGAGGCCACACTGGTTCATGGCGGTCAATATCCGCGACATGTTGGAGAGGCAACTCCAGATGATGCTAACGATGAGTACGTCGTTGAAACAGTAACGATACTGAGGGAGCAACAAAAGGCCATTATGGGCCACCTCTCACGACAGGATTAGGTCATGGCAGAATTGAGGCAGGCCTTGTTTGGGGATTCCTATAATGCAAATAGACGAGGTCCAGTTCCTCCCGGTGCTACCGGAAACCAAACAACGTAGAGGTTCGACAACAACACCCCGAGGGGTAAAGTCGGCTTCGACAAGGCCAGAGGGAATGGTAGTGGATCTGATAACAATAATGTGAATAATCCCTTTAACACTGAACTCATGCAGTTTATGAGGGAAATAAATTCCTGAATGGGTCAAATTTCCGGCGAACCATCAGTATTGAAAAAACCGGGCTAAAAGAAGTACAACCAGTTACCGTTCAAACCAAGTGCAGTACCAGAGTTGATCCCGAAGCGGTTTAAAATGCAAGACATGCAGAAGTATGATGGGACTTCGGATCCTCAGGAGCACATCACCACTTATACAACGACGGTGAAGGGAAATGATTTAGCTCTACACGAAATTGAGTCGGTCTTATTGAAGAAATTCGGGGAGACCCTCACAAAAGGGGACCTAAGATGGTATTCACTTTTTCTCGAGTACTCAATAGATTCTTTCATTATGGCCATGCCGGGGTAAGAAAGGTTCAGGCCCAAAAGGCCGACATATTTAGGATTGCACAAGGAGACTCCAAATTATTACGGGAGTTCGTAACTAGTTTCCAGAAAGAAAGGATGCTGCTCCCGGCCATACCAAATGAGTGGGCAGCTGAAGCATTTATTAAAGGTTTGAATCTGAAAAGTTTCGGTGCTTCCAAAAGTTGAAAGAAAGTTTGCTTGAGTTCCAGGGCAACAACATGGACGGATGTTCACAACTGATACGACTCAAAGATAAGAATCAAGGATGATCAACTCAGTTTTCTGGCATCAATCAAAGGTCGGGATCAGGAAAGAATAAGGAGATATCAAAGGATGATTTCAACACAGATCGTCAGTCTTCAAGAGGTCAGTTTTTTCCTTATGAAAAGGCCGAAGGATATGGTAGAGGTTTTTGGTCGGCTGATAGATTCGCTACCGATAAGAGATCTGATCGCGGCCGAAATAACAGGTCATTGTAGGACAAGGAGTTATCAGGTTCCCGAGATTCCTCCTACCCCATGCTTTCCGAATACAACTTCAACGTCAGCGTAGCAGAGTTGGTGTCGGCTATGAGGAACATTAAGGAAGCACAATTCCCGAAACTGATGAGATCCGATCCCGGTCAGAGGTATCCTAATTTATGATGCAATACCATGGGACAAATGTTCACTGGATTGGGGATTGCTGACATTTGCATGAGGAGGTGGTGACATTGCTGAAAAATGGCCACCTTAGAGAATTCTTAAGTGATCAGGCTTAAAGCAATTACGGTCGCAATCATTATAACGCGGAACCTTCAAAAGAATGAGAATATCCTCCATGTTTGATGATTAACATTATTTTTGGGGGAAACGAGATTAATGGTGTGACATTTTCGGCAGCAAAAAAGATGAAGATGTCGGTAACCCACAATAAAAGACTCTGGGAAGTCGATGAGGATGAGATTATTTCACGGAGGAAGATGCAAATGGACTGCTGCTGTCGCACAACGATGCTTTAGTAATATCTTTAAATGTCTTAGATTTTAAAATTAAATGTGTTTTGGTAGACCCAGGAAGTTCGGCCAATATTATTCAGTGGAGGTGCTGGAGCAAGCAAAGCTGACCGAAAGTATCATTTCGGCCACAAAACTCCTTGCCAGGTTTAATCTGGCAAGTGTAACAACCCGAGGAGAGATCTTGCTGCCCATAAATGCCAAGGGGTGATGAAGATTACCTCTTTTGAGGTAGTAGACGGCGATATGGACTACAACATTATCCCGGGTAGACCATGGTTGCATGAGATGAAGGTTGTGCCATCGATGTATCATCAATTATTGAAGTTCCCAACTCTCGAGGGAATTAAACAAATAAGAGGATACCAATTAGAGGTAAGGGAGATTGTAATCTTAGTTTCCAGTATTAAAGAGAAGGAACACGCAACAAAGCAATTACAGGAATCGACACCTGCTCCTGAGCCAAGTGAAGTCAACCAAGGGGAGGAGTCATTGAAATCCTATCCAGTACTGAGATATTTCCCGATACCAAAATGCATAGCAAAAGAACTTGAGGAAGTCGCGTTGTTCGAAAAGTCCTTGGAGAGGAAGTTCCACTTGGGACAGGGTTAAACCCCGAGTTCAGGTCAAGATTTATCGAATTTCTTAAATTTAATGTTAATTGTGTGGTTGCATGCGGATATGACAGGTATCCTGCCACAAGTGTCCATGCACAAACTAAGCCTGGATCTTAACATCCATTTGGTAAGACAGAAAAACATCCTATTGCCGACGTTAGAAACAAATTCGTCAAAGAAGATGTAACTCATGTGCTTGGTATCGGTTCAACTCAAGAGGTAAAATATCCTGACTAGCTAGCTAACGTAGTAGTAGTTCCAAAGAAAAATAATAAATTTCGCATATGCATAGACTATAAGGATTTAAATAAGGCGTGCCCAAAAGACTCGTTCCTATTACTGAACATTGATCAAACGATTGATGCGATGGACGAGCATGGGTTAATAAGTTTCCATGATGCTTACTACGAATATAACCAAATCAAGATGGATCCGGAGGATCAGAAAAAACTTCGTTCATAACGAACTTCGTCACATATTTTTATATGTGATGCCTTTTGGTTTAAAGGACGCCAGAGCCACTTATCGGCGGCTCATAAACAAAATGTTTAATAAATAAATAGGAAAAATTATGGAGGTTTATATAGATGATATGTTGGTTAAGTCTTTGAATGCATGTGATCATCTTAAGCACCTTAAGGAAGCACAACATGAATCTTAACCCCGAGAAGTGTGCATTCCGGGTCAACTCCGATAAGTTCATAGAATTCCTGGTGTTGCAAAGGGGGATCGAGGTTAACCCCGATAAAATTAAAGTTATCGAAGGTATCCGAGACTAGCTATCAAGCGTAAAAGAGGTTCAAAGGTTGAGAGGGAGACTGGCCGCTTTGAGCATATTCATTTCCCGATCTTTAGAGAAATGCCATCATTTCTTTTCACTACTCAAAATGAAGAACAACTTAAAATGGACTCGGAAAAAGTCAGCAGACCATGAAGGAGTTGAAAAGGTATTTGTCGAGTCCTCCACTACTGTCAAAACCGAAGGAAGGCGAACAACTGCTGATCTACTTAGCGGTCTCGGAGTTAAAGGTAAGTGATGTTTTAGTCCATAAGGATGGAGGTACACAATCTCCTATCTATTATGTTAGTAAAATTTTAATGGGAGAAAAAACTCGCTACCCACATCTGGAAATATTGGCCTTGGCTCTTATACACTTATGATCGATATGACATTCCGTGGCTCGGAAGACTCGAGTGTCACGACTCAAACCGATGGGCCGCGACGGGTGCCTGAGTCCTACCTGTCAAACACCCCTAGACATGCGTCTAAGATATAAACCTAAATAACATCTGCTGCATTACGAAAATAACATACATGAAGGAAATCTGCAATCAAGGCATATGTACGTATACATGCAGAATACAGTGGGCGAGCCGGCAAGGCTGCGATAGACAACTAAACATCCAAAACTGAAAGCCGTCAAGGCCACATAAAACCCAACTAGACATACTGTCTACAAACCTCTAATGAAAACATAACTATACAAAGACGGGACTGAGCCATGTCATACCCATATATATATATATATATATATATATATATATATATATATATATATACAAACACACACACACAAACGTATCGTACCAAACTCAAAAGCAGTTCTGAATCAAGTGGAGCACGCCAACTCTCGCTGATCAGGGATCGTAAGAAGGGGGACCGTCAACTTTCCTACCTGCACCTGTAGCCATGAAACACATGTACCGTAAAATAGGACGTCAATATGAAAAATGTACTGAGTATGTAAGACATGAAAATTAGTACATAAAAGACATAGATAAAACATGGAACATAGAAATACCTTTAAATCTGGATAGCCCTGTAAATTCTGAAACGTTTATAATATCATGCACATGCGTATAAATGTCGTGCCATGCATAGGTATGGGTGTACATAATATCATCAAGCCACTGAGCGCATCCCGTCATATCGTCTCGGCCACTGTGGGCACATTATCAATATATACCAGTTGATCAGTTGATGGTACGTAGATAACGCCATAACCTCTTCCCATATCTCATATACATATACATACATATATTCGCGTATATAACGCCGTCTGAGTCATATTTCAGCCACTGTGGGCAACATCATCATCATATATAAACTGATCAGGTGGTGGTGAGTATATAACGCCGTAACCTTTTCCCATATCCCATATACATATATTTACATATGTACGCGTATATAACGTCATCTGGTCGTGGGTCAATGCATATGTATAAATGAGTGAAATGCATGAAAAATATGTAATAATCACAATATTCCTTCCGAATAAAATTTCTCAACTGTGTATTATTCTAAGACCCATGAATAGAAGATAATAACATTTTTCATGGGGAATCAAAATATAGACACCCCTACTATTTCTATGAATAGATTAATTTATGGAAACTGTGCGTTTACTCGTTTCTTCAGTATAATTGGACCATGCCAAAAGAAAGAAGAGAGGGCCTTAACATTCCTGTTCCAAAAATTATTGAATTAATCTACTTATGCGAAATATGGATGAAATTCTGCTGAAGAAGCCAAACCGATGTTCAAGGATTTTCCAAAAGTTTGGCTAAGGATTATTGGACGAAATGACTTCTGTTATCACGTTTTTGGTTTGGATTTCATTAAAATTGCAAGAATTTCTTGCTTCTGCCTAACGTGTTCTTGGCTTTAAGCCAAAAGTATGTTAGATATTTTGAATCTTTTTCAAGCCAAAGCCTAGGCAGATTGTTAAAGAGTAATAGTCTTTTAGACTTTTACTTAAAGTTACTACTTTGGTTAATATTTCAAATAATTCTTTGGTAGCCACCTCCTCATAATTCCATACGACTCATTTCTTAAGTGGTGGCCTTCTGCCACGTTTTCTTGGGGAAGGAATTTAATCTTATCCGCTTATAGTTAACAGGTAATATCCTATTACCCGGTAATTAATCAATTACCCGCATAATTTAAAAGTTGCCACAAATTACTTAAAATTTTATTTATTTTTAAAATACTTCATATATACTTTATATATTATACTACCGTGATCATATGGCACCTTGCATGGTACTAGTTCATAATTATCGGGTATTATCGCTCGACCAGTATTTTATTTCAAATTGGCTACTTTCAACAAAATTCGTCTTCTTTAATCCGTGCATCCCTTTATTCTTCATAACACTTATTTATCGCTTGTTATAAATAGCGTAAGTACGTTAACGTCAAGATGATCTCATCCCCAAGTCTACGTCGGTTGACTAAAAATAAAATTTTAACGTACGAAAATGCGGGATGTAACATCCTTCCCCCCTTAGAAATATTTGTTCTCGAATGTTTAACTCTCCGGGATTTATATAACCTTGGTAAAGTCGCCCTTGTAAAAACGCTACTACCAACTCTTCTTGTAGAAACTTAGTAATTTAACCTCATATAGGACCACAATCATTAGTAATGACGACGGCCTAATACGACCAATAACAATAGCTAGCACAAGAATTCATACACGCACCTTGAGGTTATGACGGCTCAGTCGGACCCTTCTCTAGAGGAGGAAATAAGTAGGGATATCTAGACTTCATGTCTTTCTCGGCCTTCCAAGTCATTGTTGTTTCTCCAAAGTACTTTCACAGAGGTTACCTTCTTATTTCGTAGTTTACGGATTCGTTGGTCAAGAACGGCAACCGGAATTTCCTCGTATGACAAGACCTCTGTAATTTGTACATCATTCGTGGGCACCACTTGGGTAGGATCGCCAATGCACATCTGTAACATAGATATGTGAAAAACGAAATGGACAGGCATAAATTTCGAGTGCAATTCTAACTCATAAGCTACTTGGCCCACTCTCTGAATGATCCTATAAGGCCCAGTATGTCGTGGGCTAAGTTTGCCTTCCTTTCTTAACCTCATGACAACTTTTATCGGTGATACCTTTTTGGAATACCTAGTCGTCCACCTGAATTCCGAGTGTCGTCGTCGATTATCCGCATAAGCCTTCTGACGACTTTGAGATGCCAATAGCCTTTCCTGTATAAGCTTATTTCTCTTGATTGTCTGCTGTACTAATTCTGGTCCTACTAACGTAGTTTCCCCAACATCGAACCACCCTATAGGCGACCTACACTTCCGACCATAAGGAGCTTCGTATGTAGCCATCTAAATACTGGAATGGTAATTATTATTATATGCGAACTCAATAAGTGGCAAACGATCATCCCAACTACCTTTGAAATCTATTACACAAGATCGTAACATATGCTCCAGTGTTTGAATAGTACACTCAGCCTGTCCATCTGTGTGGGGATGAAATACTGTACTAAGACTTACTTGAGTCCCCAATACTTTTTGGAAGGGCCTCCAGAAGTTAGATGTGAATTGACCTCCTCTATCCGAGATAATAGATACAGGGACACCATGCAGTCATACTATCTCCTTAATATAAAGCCTTACATAATCTTCTGAGGACCATGTAGTTCTAATGGGCAGAAAATGAGCTGATGTAGTAAGCTTATCAACAATCACCCATATCAAATAAAACTTACGCTAGGTACGAGGTAAGCCTACGATGAAGTCCATATTGATTACTTCCTATTTTGCAAGTAGGAATCTCCATAGCCTGCAATAATCCACTGGGTTTTTGATGCTCAATCTTAACCTGTTGACAGTTAGGACACTCAGCAATAAATTTTGCTATATCCTTTTTCATTCCGTCCCACCAATACACTTCCCTGATATCATGATATCTCTTTGTTGCTCCTAGATGGATAGAATAAAGAGAATAGTGAGTTTCTCTCATAACCTGCCGACGCAGCCCTGCTACATTGGGCACACACAATCGTCTTCGATATCTGAGGACCCCATCTTGTGTAATTCCAAATGGTGTCTTCTCCTTCTGAAGGGTGGTATCCTTATAATGAACTAACATAAGAACCTCGTACTAGCATTCATTTACTTCAGTAACTAATGAGGATATTGCCGTATTCTGAAGAGTAATTCCAATGTCACCTCAGTGCTGCAACCAAACTCCAAGACTAGCTAGCTGATGAACTTCATGGGCTATTCCCCTTTTTCTGGCTGTAAATATGACAGGCTACCCATAGATCTATGGTAGAGGGTGCCGACCACTACATTCCCCTTCCCCGGATGGTATAAAATATCAACGTCATAGTCTTTAAGTAGCTCCACCCATCTCCTTTTGATGAAGATTCAATTCCTCTTGCTTGAAGATTTATTGGAGGCTCTTATGATCCGTATAGATATTAACATGAATGCCATACAAGTGGTGCCTCCACATCATTAGTGCATGAATCACCGCGGCTAACTCTAAATCGTGGGTCGGGTAGTTCTTCTCGTGCTTTCTTAGTTATCTAGAAGATAAGCCACTACCTTACCATGCTGCATCAGCACATAACCCAATCCAATGCCTGAAGCGTCACAATAGATAATGTAACCATCGGTCCCTTCTGGAAGCGTTAGAACTGGTGCTGAAGTTAATCTGTCCTTTAAGGCCTGGAATACTTTGTTCACAAGCGTCGGTCCATTGAAACCTAGTTCCCTTCTGAGTTAACTTACATGGTTATCCTAATCTTGTACAATTCAGGAAATTCTTTGGAGGCCCAAACTTCATCTTTTATCCCTCGCAATTGCGCCCTTATAACAATATTAGGGCAACATTTCATCTATTCTAAACATTACTAGTCTTAGACTCCTTTGAATTCATTCGGGCTACACAGAGCCTTCTATAACTTAGAGAAACCATCAGCTCTTTTATGAACTTATTCCCAAGGACTTATCTATTCTCTTTACCTCTTTTTTTTACTCATCTTTTCTTATCCTTCCTCCTATCTTCCTAAAACCTTGTCACTCTACCATACTTTAGCTTGCGACCTACACATATCTATTTATACTTATTCGCCACCTTTGTTCAACTTGCTTGCACCATAGATTTCCATATGTTATTCCGGAACATCAAGCAAGACACCGCATACCACTTTGGTCAAATGTGCTTAGAAGAGAAGAAAATTTCGTTACAAGTTTCTTGTAATAACCTGCCAAAAGAAGCTACGAACCTTCATCGGTGTTGTGGGTCTAGTCCAAGTCTTTACTGCCTCAGTCTATTGTGTAACCACTCGGATGTCTTTACCCAAAATAATATGCCCAAGGAAAGCTAAAAAGTTCTACCAGAATTCATATTTTGAAAAGTTTGCATACAACTTCCCTTCTTGTAGAATTCTGAGCACAGTACGTAAGTGATCTGCATGCCCAGCCTCTGAACGAGAATATACCAATATATATCGTCGATAATACGATTACGAACAAATCTTAAAAAGGGACTGAACACACGGTTCATCGAATCCATGAATACTACCGGGGCATTGGTCAAACCGAATGACATAACATGAAACTAAAAGTGCCAGTATCTAGTCCTGGATGATGTCTTCGGAATATCTTCATCCTTAACCCTTACCTGAAGGTATCCATACCTCAAGTCTATCTTTGAGAAATACATGGCACCTTGCAACTAATCAAATAAATCATCAATTCTTGGGAGCGGGTACTTATCCTTGATCGTCACCTTATTCAGCTGCCTATAATCAATACACATTCGTAAGGAACCATCTTTCTTTCTTATAAACAAAACAAGTGCTCCCCACGGTGACGTACTAGGTCTGATAAAACCTTTTTCAAGCATGTCCCTTAGTTGTTCCTTAAATTCTTACAGTCTTGCAGTGGCCATTCTATAGGGGGGAATATATATTGGATGAGTATCTAGTAGTAGGTCGATGACAAACTCAATTTCTCGCTCTGGCGGAAGACCCGAAAGCTCATCGGGGAAAACATCGGGAGACTCATTCACCACAGGGATGGACTGAATGGTTGGTGACTCTACTTCCATATCCTGAACCCGAACTAAGTGATAAATACAACCCTTACCGATCATATTCCTTGCTTTGAGATAAGAAATAAATCTGCGTTTCGGCGATGCCGTATTACCTTCCCACTCCAAAACAGGCTTCTGCCACGTTTTCTTGGGGGAGGGATTTAATTTTATCCGCTTATTAGTTAACGGGCAATATCCTATTACCCGATAATTAATCAATTACCCGTATAATTTAAAAATTGCCACAAATTACTTAAAATTCTATTTATTTTTAAAATACTTCATATATACTTTATATATTATACTACCGTGATCATATGACACCTTGCATGGTACTAGTTCATAATTATCGGGTATTATCGCTCGACCCGTATTTTATTTCAAATTGGCTACTTTCAACAAAACTCGTCTTATTTAATCCATGCATCCCTTTGTCCTTCATAACACTTATTTATCGCTTGTTATAAATATCATAAGTACGTTAACGTCAAGATGATCTCATTCCCAAGGCTACGTCGGTTAACTGAAAATGAAATTTTAACGTACGAAAATGCGGGATGTAACATCCTTCTCCCTCTTAGAAACATTCGTCCTTGAATGTTTAACTCTCCGGGATTTATATAACCTTGGTAAAGTCTCCCTTGTAACAACGCTACTACCAACTCTTCTTGTAGAAACCCAGTAATTTAACGCCTCATAGGACCACAATCATCTATAATCTGTACAACATTCGTGGGCACCACTCGAGTAGGATCGCCAATGCACTTCTGTAACATAGATACGTGAAAAACCGGATAGACATGCTTAAATTTCGAGGGCAATTCTAGCTCATAAGCTACTTAGCCCACTCTCCGAATGATCCTATAAGGCCCAGTATACCGTGGGCTAAGTTTGCCTTCCTTTTTTAACCTCATGACAACTTTTATCGGTGATACCTTTTTGGAATACCCAGTCGTCCACCTGAAATTCTGAGTCTCGTCGTCGATTATCCGTATAAGCCTTCTGACGGCTTTAAGCTGCCAATAGCCTTTCCTTTATAAGCTTATTTCTCTCGATTGCCTACTGTACTAATTCTGGTCCTACTAACGTAGTGTCCCCAACATCGAACCACCCTATAGGCGGCCTACACTTCTGTTTATAAGGAGCTTCGTATGTAGTCATTTGAATACTTGAATGGTAACTATTATTATATGCGAACTCAGTAAGAGACAAATGATCATCCCAGCTAACTTTGAAATCTATTACACTAGCTTGTAACATATCCTTCAGTGTTGGAATGGTACGCTCAGCCAGTCCGTCTTTCTGAAATACTCTACTAAGACTTACTTGAGTCCCTAATCTTTTTTGGAAGGACCTCCAGAAGTTAGCTGTGAATTGAGCTCCTCTATCCGAGATAATAGATACAGGGACACCATGCAATCATACTATCTCCTTAATATAAAGCCTTACATAATCTTCTGAGGACCATATAGTTCTAATGGACAGAAAATGAGCTGACTTAGTAAGCTTATCAACAATCATCCATATCGAATCGAACTTATAATGGGTACGAGGTAAGCCTACGATGAAGTCCATAGAGATTACTTCCCATTTCCTAGTCGGAATCTTCATAGCCTGCAATAATCCACTGGGTTTTTGATGTTCAATCTTAACCTGCTGACAGTTAGGACACTAAGCAATAAATTCTTCTATTTCCTTTTTCATTCCATCCCACCAATACACTTCCTTGATATTATGATATCTCTTTGGTGCTCCTTGATGGATAGAATAACGAGAATAGTGAGTTTCTCCCATAACCTGCCGACGCAGCCCTGCAACATTGGGCACACACAATCGTCTTCGATATCTGAGGACCCTTTCTTGTGTAATTCCAAATGGTGTTTTCTCCTTCTGAAGGGTGGTATCCTTATAATGAACTAACACAGGAACCTCGTACTAGCGTTTCTTTACTTCAGTTACTAACGAGGATGTTGCCGTATTCTGAAGAGTAATTCCAATGTCACCTCAGTGCAGTAATCGAACTCCAAGACTAGCTAGCTGATGAACCTCATGGGCTATTCCCCTTTTTTCTGGGTGTAAATACGATAGGCTACCCATAGATCTATGGCTGAGGGCGCCGACTACTACGTTTGTCTTCCCCGAATGGTATAAAATATCAATGTCATAGACTTTAAGTAGCTCCACCCATCTCCTTTTGATGAAGATTCAATTCATCTTGCTTGAAGATATATTGGAGGCTCTTATGATCCGTATGGATATCAACATGAATGCCATACAAGTGGCGCCTCCACATCTTTAGTGCATGAATCACTGTGGCTAAGTCTAAATCGTAGGTCGCGTAGTTCTTATCATGTTTTCTTAGTAGTCTAGAAGCATAAGCTACAACCTTACCATGCTGCATCAACACACAACCTAATCCAATGCCTGAAGCTTCACAATAGATAATGTAACTATCGGTCCCTTCAGGAAGCGTTAGAACCGATGCTGAAGTTAATCTGTCCTTTAAGACCTGGAAAAGTCCATTTATAATTGTCGGTCCACTGAAACCTAGTTCCCTTCTGAGTTAACTTACATGGTTATCCTAATCTTGTAAAATTCAGGAAATTCTTCGGAGGCCCAAACTTCAATCTTTTATCCCTCGCAATTGCGCCCTTATCCCACTATTAGGGCAACATTTCATCTATTCTAAATATTACTAGTCTTAGACTCCTTTGAGTTCATTCGGGCTACACTGAGCCTTATATAACATAGAGAAACCATCAGCTCACTTATGAACTTATTCCCAAGGACTTATCTATTCTCTTTACCTTTTTGTTTTACTCATTTTTTCTTATCCTTCCTCCTATCTTCCTAATTTCTTATCGCTCTACCATACTTTAGCTTGCGACCTACACATATCTATTTATACTTATTCACATCCTTTCTTCAACTTGCTTCCACCATAGATTTTCTAATGTTATTCCGGAACATCAAGCAACACAGCACATACTACTTTGGTCAAAGGTGCTTAGAAGAGAAGAAAATTTTGTTACAAGTTTCTTATAATAACCTGCCAAAAGAAGCTACGAACCTCCATCGGTATGGCGGGTCTAGGCTAAGTCTTCACTGCCTTAGTCTCTTGTGTATCCACTCGGATGTCTTTACCCGAAATAATATGCCCAAGGAAAGCTACAGAGTTCAACCAGAATTCATATTTAGAAAATTTTGCATACAACTTCCCTTTTTGTAGAGCTCTGAGCACAGTACGTAAGTGATCTGCATGCTCAGCCTCTGAACGATAATATACCAATATATATCGTCGATAAATACGATTACGAACAAATCTTTAAAAGGGCCTGAACACACAGTTCATCAAATCCATGAATACTGCCGCGACATTGGTCAAACCGAACGACATAACATGAAACTAAAAGTGCCCGTATCTGGTCCTGAATGTTGTCTTCGGAATACCTTCATCCTTAACCCTTACCTGATGATATCCAGACCTCATGTCTATCTTTGAGAAATACGTGGTACCTTGCAATTGATCAAATAAATTATCAATTCTCGGGAGCGGGTACTTATCCTTGATAGTCACCTTATTCAGCTGCCTATAATCAATACACATTCGTAAGGAACCATCTTTCTTTCTTATAAACAAAACATGTGCTCCCCACAGTGACGTACTAGGTCGGATAAAACTTTTTTCAAGCAAGTCCCTTAGTTGTTCCTTTAATTCTTACAACCTTGCAGTGGCCATTCTATAGGGGGAAATATATATTGGATGAGTATCTGGTAGTAGGTCGATGGCAAACTCAATTTCTCGCTCTAGCGGAAGACCCGAAATCTTATCCGGGTAAACATCGGGAGACTCATTCACCACAAGGATGGACTGAATGGTTGGTGAATCTACTTCCATATCCTGAACCTGAACTAAGTGATAAATACAACCCTTACTGATCATATTCCTTGCTTTGAGATAAGAAATAAATCTGCATTTCGGCGACGCCGAATTACCTTCCTACTCCAAAACAGGCTCCCTTGAAAATTGAAATCGGACTATCTTTGATCTACTCTTGATGTTAACATAACAAAAGGCCAACCAATCCATACCCATTATAGTATCAAGTTCTATCCAACCGAATACCACGTACCTTATCCTTGTTTATTATCAAATATGTCACAGGCCATTTCGGGCAAGGTCCATATATATAGGTAACAATATTAAAACTTCATTCGCGTAACTGATGAGCCGCGACGGGTGCCAGATTCCTACCTGTCAAACATCCCTAGGCATGCGTCTAAGATATGAACCTGAATAACATCTGCTCCATTAGTAAAGTAACATATGTGAAGGAAATCTACCATAAAGGCATATGTACGTATACATGTAGAATACAGTGGGCGAGCCGGCAAGGCTGCGATAGAAAACTATACATCCAAAACTGAAAGCCGTCAAGGCCACATACAACCCAACTAGACATATTGTCTACAGACCTCTAATGAAAACATAACTGTACAAAGACGTGATTGAGCCATATCATATATATATATATATACACACACACAGACAAACATATCGTACCAAACTCAAAAGCAGCTCCGGATCAAGTAGAACACGCCAACTCTCGCTTATCAGGGATCCTAAGAAGGGGGACAGTCAGCTTGCCTACCTGCACCTGCGGGCATGAAACACAGGCACCATGAAACAGGGCGTCAGTACGAAAAATGTACTGAGTATGTAAGGCATGGAAATTAGTACGTAAAAGACATAGATGAAACATGGAACATAGAAATACCTTTAAATCTGGATAACCTTGTAAATTCTGAAACGTTTATAATATCATGCACATGCGTATAAATGTCGTGCCATGCATAGGTATGGGTGTACATAATATCATCAAGCCACTGAGCGCATCCCGTCATATCGTCTCAGCCACTGTGGGCACATTATCAACATATACCAGCTGATCAGGTAGTGGTGCATACATAACGCCATAACCTCTTCCCATATCCCATATACATATACATACATATATACGCGTATATAACTCCGTCTGAGTCATATTTCAGCCACTGTGGGCAACATCATCATCATCATATACCAGCTGATCAGGTGGTGGTGCATATATAATGCCGTAACCTTTTCCCATATCCCATATACATATATTTACATATGTATGCGTATATAACGTCATCTGGTCATGGGTCAATGCATATGTATAAATGAGTGAAATGCATGAAAAATACGTAATAATCTCAATATTCCTCCCGGATAAACTTTCTCAACTGTGTATTATTCTAAGACCCATGAACAGAAGATAATAACATTTTTCATGGGGAATCAAAATATAGATACCCCTACTATTTCTATGAATAGATTAATTTATGGAAACTATACGTTTACTCGTTTCTTCAGTATAATTGGACCATGCCAAAAGAAAGAAGATAGGGCCTTAACATTCCTGTTCCTGTAATTATTGAACGGATCTGCTTCTGCGATATATAGACGAAATTCTGCTGAAGAAGCCAAACCAATGTTCAAGGATTTTCCAAAATTTTGGCTAAGGATTTTTGGACGAAATGACTTCTGTTCTCACATTTTTGGTTTGAATTTCATTAAAATTGCAAGAATTTCTTGCTTCTACCTAACGTGTTCTTGGCTTTTAGCCAAAAGTATGTTAGATGTTTTGAAGCCTTTTCAAGCCAAAGCCTAGGCAGATTGTTAAAGAGTAATAGTCTTTTAGACTTTTACTTAAAGTTACTACTTTGGTTAATATTTCAAATAATTCTTTCGTAGCCACCTCCTCATAATTCCATATGACTCATTTCTTAAGTGGTGGCCTTCTGCCACGTTTTCTTGGGGAAGAGATTTAATCTTATCCGCTTATTAGTTAACGGGTAATATCCTATTACCCGATAATTAATCAATTACCCGCATAATTTAAAAATTACCACAAATTACTTAAAATTTTATTTATTTTTAAAATACTTCATATATACTTTATATATTATACTACCATGATCATATGGCACCTTGCATGGTACTAGTTCTTAATTATCAGGTATTATCGCTCGACCCGTATTTTATTTCAAATTGGCTACTTTCAACAAAACTCGTCTTATTTAATCCATGCATCCCTTTATCCTTCATAACACTTATTTATCGCTTGTTATAAATAGCATAAGTACGTTAACGTCAAGATGATCTCATCCCCGAGTCTACGTCGGTTAACTGAAAACGAAATTTTAACATACGAAAACGCGGGATGTAACATCCTTCTCCCTCTTAGAAACATTCGTCCTCGAATGTTTAACTCTCCGGGATTTATATAACCTTGGTAAAGTCTCCCTTGTAACAACGCTACTACCAACTATTCTTGTAGAAACCCAGTAATTTAACGCCTCAAAGGACCACAATCATTAATAACTATGACGGCTTCACACGACCAATAACAATAGATAGTAGAAGATTTCGTATACGCACCTTGAGGTTATGACGGCTCAGTCGGACCCTTCTCTAGAGGAGGAAATAAGTAGGGTTATCTAGACTTCATGTCTTCCTTGGCCTTCCAAATCATTGTTGTTCCTCCAAAGTACTTTCACGGAAGTTATCTTCTAATTCCGTAGTTTACGGATTCGTTGGTCTAGAATGGAAACCGGAATTTCCTCATATGACAAGTCCTCTATAATCTGTACCTCATTCGTGGGCACCACTCGAGTAGGATCGCCAATTCACTTCTGTAACATAGATACGTGAAAAACCGGATAGACATGCTTAAATTTCGAGGGCAATTCTAACTCATAAGCTACTTAGCCCACTCTCCGAATGATCCTATAAGGCTCAGTATACTGTGGGCTAAGTTTGCCTTCTTTTTTTAACCTCATGACAACTTTTATCAGTGATACCTTTTTGGAATACCCAGTCGTCCACCTGAAATTCTGAGTCCCATCGTCGATTATCCGTATAAGCCTTCTGACAACTTTGAGATGCCAATAGCCTTTGATGTCGGCTATGAGGAACATTAAGGAAGCACAATTCCCGAAACTGATGAGATTCGATCCCGGCAGGGGTATCCTAATTTATGATGCAATACCATGGGACAAATGTTCACTGGATTGGGGATTGCTGACATTTGCATGAGGAGGTGGTGACATTGCTGAAAAATGGCCACCTTAGAGAATTCTTAAGTGATCGGGCTTAAAGCAATTACGGTCGCAATCGTTATAACGCGGAACCTTCAAAAGAATGAGAATATCCTCCACGTTTGATGATCAACATGATTTTTGGGGGAAACGAGATTAATGGTGTGACATTTTCGGCGGCAAAAAAGATGAAGATGTCGGTAACCCACAATAAAAGACTCTGGAAAGTCAATGAGGATGAGATTATTTCACGGAGGAAGATGCAAATGGACTACTGCTGTCGCACAACGATGCTTTAGTAATATCTTTAAATGTCTTAGATTTTAAAATTAAACGTGTTTTGGTGGACCCAGGAAGTTCGGCCAATATTATTCAGTGGAGGGTGCTGGAGCAAGCAAAGCTGACCAAAAGTATCATTTCGGCCACAAAACTCCTTGCCAGGTTTAATCTGGCAAGTGTAACAACCCGGGGAGAGATTTTGCTGCCCATAAATGCCAAGGGGTGATGAAGATTACCTCTTTTGAGGTAGTAGACGGCGATAAGGACTACAACATTATCCCGGGTAGACCATGGTTGCATGAGATGAAGGTTGTGCCATCGATGTATCATCAATTATTGAAGTTCCCAACTCTCGAGGGAATTAAACAAATAAGAGGATACCAATTAGAGGTAAGGGAGATTGCAATCTTAGTTTCCAATATCAAAGAGAAGGAACACGCAACAAAGCAATTACAGGAATCGACGCCTGCTCCTGAGCCGAGTGAAGTCAACCAAGGGGAGGAGTCATTGAAATCCTATCCAGTACTAAGATATTTCTCGATACCAAAATGCATAGCAAAAGAACTTGAGGAAGTCGCGTTGTTCGAAAAGTCCTTGGAGAGGAAGTTCCACTTGGGACAGGGCTAAGATGTAACTCATGTGCTTGGTATCGGTTAAACTCGAGAGGTAAAATATCCTGACTAGCTAGCTAACGTAGTAGTAGTTCCAAAGAAAAATAATAAATTTCGCATATGCATAGACTATAAGGATTTAAATAAGGCGTGCCCAAAAGACTCGTTCCTATTACCGAACATTGATCAAACGATTGATGCGATGGCCGAGCATGGGTTAATAAGTTTCCATGATGCTTACTCCGAATATAACCAAATCAAGATGGATCCGTAGGATCAGGAAAAACTTCGTTCATAACGAACTTCGTCACATATTTTTATATGTGATGCCTTTTAGTTTAAAGGACGCCAGAGCCACTTATCGGCGACTCATAAACAAAATGTTTAATAAATAAATAGGAAAAATTATGGAGGTTTATATAGATGATATGTTGGTTAAGTCTTTGAATGCATGTGATCATCTTAAGCACCTTAAGGAAGCACAACATGAATCTTAACCCCGAGAAGTGTGCATTCCGGGTCAACTCCGGTAAGTTCCTGGAATTCCTGGTGTTGCAAAGGGGGATCGAGGTTAACCCCGATAAAATTAAAGTTATCGAAGATATCCGAGACTAGCTATCAAGCGTAAAAGAGTTTCAACGGTTGAGAGGGAGACTGGCCGCTTTGAGCATATTCATTTCCCGATCTTTAGAGAAATGCCATCATTTCTTTTCACTACTCAAAATGAAGAAAAACTTAAAATGGACTCGGAAAAAGTCAGCAGACCATGAAGGAGTTGAAAAGGTATTTGTCGAGTCCTCCACTACTGTCAAAATCGAAGGAAGGCGAACAACTGCTGATCTACTTAGCGGTCTCGGAGTTAAAGGTAAGTGATGTTTTAGTCCATAAGGATGGAGGTACACAATCTCCTATCTATTATGTTAGTAAAATTTTAATGGGAGCAAAAACTCGCTACCCACATTTGGAAATATTGGCCTTGGCTCTTATACACTTATGATCGATATGACATTCCGTGGCTCGGAAGACTCGAGTGTCACGACTCAAACCGATGGGCCGCGACGGGTGCCTGAGTCCTACCTGTCAAACACCCCTAGGCATGCGTCTAAGATATAAACCTAAATAACATCTGTTGCATTACGAAAATAACATACGTGAAGGAAATCTGCAATCAAGGCATATGTACGTATACATACAGAATACAGTGGGCGAGCCGGCAAGGCTGCGATAGACAACTAAACATCCAAAACTGAAAGCCGTCAAAACCACATAAAACCCAACTAGACATACTGTCTACAGACCTCTAATGAAAACATAACTGTACAAAGACGGGACTGAGCCATATCATACCCATATATATATATATATACACACACACACACATACATAAACGTATCGTACCCAACTCAAAAGCAGTTCTGAATCAAGTGGAGCACGCCAACTCTCGCTGATCAGGGATCGTAAGAAGGGGGACCGTCAACTTGCCTACCTACACCTGCGGCTATGAAACGCATGTACCGTAAAATAGGACGTCAATACGAAAAATGTACTGAGTATGTAAGGCATGAAAATTAGTACATAAAAGACATAGATAAAACATGGAACATAGAAATACCTTTAAATCTGGATAGCCCTATAAATTCTGAAACGTTTATAATATCATGCACATGGGTATAAATGTCGTGCCATGCATTGGTATGGGTGTACATAATATCATCAAGCCACTGAGCGCATCCCGTCATATCGTCTCGGCCATTGTGGGCACATTATCAACATATAACAGCTGATCAGTTGGTGGTACGTAGATAACGCCATAACCTCTTCCCATATCCTATATACATATACATACATATATACGCGTATATAACGCCGTCTGAGTCATATTTCATCCACTGTGGGCAACATCATCATCATATACAAACTGATCAGGTGGTGGTGAGTATATAACACCGTAACATTTTCCCATATCCCATATACATATATTTACATATGTACGCGTATATAACGTCATCTAGTCGTGGGTCAATGCATATGTATAAATGAGTGAAATACATGAAAAATATGTAATAATCTCAATATTCCTTCCGAATAAAATTTCTCAACTGTGTATTATTCTAAGACCCATGAATAGAAGATAATAACATTTTTCATGGGGAATCAAAATATAGACACCCCTACTATTTCTATGAATAGATTAATTTATGGAAACTGTGCGTTTACTCGTTTCTTGAGTATAATTGGACCATGCCAAAAGAAAGAAGAGAGGGCCTTAACATTCATGTTCCTAAAATTATTGAATGAATCTACTTCTGCAAAATATGGACGAAATTCTGCTGAAGAAGCCAAACCGATGTTCAAGGATTTTCCAAAAGTTTTGCTAAGGATTATTAGACGAAATGACTTCTGTTCTCACATTTTTGGTTTGGATTTCATTAAAATTGCAAGAATTTCTTGCTTCTGCCTAACATGTTCTTGGCTTTAAGCCAAAAGTATGTTAGATGTTTTGAATCTTTTTCAAGCCAAAGCCTAGGCAGATTGTTAAAGAGTAATAGTCTTTTAGACTTTTACTTAAAGTTACTACTTTGGTTAATATTTCAAATAATTCTTTGGTAGCCACCTCCTCATAATTCCATATGACTCATTTCTTAAGTGGTGGCCTTCTGCCAATTTTCTTGGGGAAGGAATTTAATCTTATCCGCTTATTAGTTAACGGGTAATATCCTATTACCCGGTAATTAATCAATTACCCGCATAATTTAAAAATTGCCACTAATTACTTAAAATTTTATTTATTTTTAAAATACTTCATATATACTTTATATATTATACTACCGTGATCATATGGCACCTTGCATGGTACTAGTTCATAATTATCAGGTATTATCGCTCGACCCGTATTTTATTTCAAATTGGCTACTTTCAACAAAATTCGTCTTCTTTAATCCGTGCAACCCTTTATCCTTAATAACACTTATTTATCGCTTGTTATAAATAGCATAAGTACGTTAACGTCAAGATGATCTCATTCCCAAGTCTACGTCGGTTGACTGAAAATAAAATTTTAACGTACGAAAATGCGGGATGTAACATCCTTCCCCCCTTAGAAACATTTGTTCTCGAATGTTTAACTCTCCGGGTTTTATATAACCTTGGTAAAGTCACCCTTGTAAAAACGCTACTACCAACTCTTCTTGTAGAAACCTAGTAATTTAACCTCATATAGGACCACAATCATTAGTAACGACGACGGCCTAATACGACCAATAACAATAGCTAGCACAAGAATTCATACACGCACCTTGAGGTTATGACGGCTCAGTCGGACCCTTCTCTAGAGGAGGAAATAAGTTGGGATATCTAGACTTCATGTCTTTCTCGGCCTTCCAAGTCATTATTGTTTCTCCAAAGTACTTTCACGGAGGTTACCTTCTTATTCCATAGTTTGCGGATTCGTTGGTCTAGAACGGCAACCGGAATTTCCTTGTATGACAAGACCTCTGTAATTTGTACATCATTCGTGGGCACCACTTGGGTAGGATCGCCAATGCACATCTGTAACATAGATACGTGAAAAACGAAATGGACAGGCTTAAATTTCGAGTGCAATTCTAACTCATAAGCTACTTGGCCCACTCTCCGAATGATCCTATAAGGCCCAGTATGTCGTGGGCTAAGTTTGCCTTCCTTTCTTAACCTCATGACAACTTTTATCGGTGATACCTTTTTGGAATACCCAGTCGTCCACCTGAATTCCGAGTGTCGTCGTCGATTATCCGCATAAGCCTTCTAACGACTTTGAGATGCCAATAGCCTTTCCTGTATAAGCTTATTTCTCTCGATTGCCTACTGTACTAATTCTGGTCCTACTAACGTAGTGTCCCCAACATCGAACCACCCTATAGGCGGCCTACACTTCTGTTTATAAGGAGATTCGTATGTAGTCATTTGAGTACTGGAATGGTCCCACCAATACACTTCCTTGATATTATGATATCTCTTTGGTACTCCTTGATGGATAGAATAACGAGAATAGTGAGTTTCTCCCATAACCTGCCGATGCAGCCCTGCAACATTGGGCACACACAATCGTCTTCGATAACTGAGGACCCTTTCTTGTGTAATTCCAAATGGTGTCTTCTCCTTCTGAAGGGTGGTATCCTTATAATGAACTAACACAGGAACCTCGTACTAGCGTTCCTTTACTTCAGTTACTAATGAGGATATTGCCGTATTCTAAAGAGTAATTCCAATGTCACCTCAGTGCAGTAACCAAACTCCAAGACTAGCTAGCTGATGAACTTCATGGGCTATTCCCCTTTTTCTGGCTGTAAATACGACAGGATACCCATAGATCTATGGTAGAGGGTGCCGACCACTACATTCTCCTTCCCCGGATGGTATAAAATATCAACGTCATAGTCTTTAAGTAGCTCCACCCATCTCCTTTTGACGAAGATTCAATTCCTCTTGCTTGAAGATATATTGGAGGCTCTTATGATCCGTATAGATATTAACATGAATGCCATACAAGTGGTGCCTCCACATCATTAGTGCATGAATCACCGCGGCTAACTCTAAATTGTGGGTCGGGTAGTTCTTCTTGTGCTTTCTTAGTTGTCTAGAAGATAAGCCACTACCTTACTATGTTGCATCAGCACATAACCCAATCCAATGCCTGAAGCATCATAATAGATAATATAACCATCGGTCCATTCTGGAAGAGTTAGAACTGGTGCTGAAGTTAATCTGTCCTTTAAGGCCTGGAATACTCTGTTCACAAGCGTCGGTCCATTGAAACCTAGTTCCCTTCTGAGTTAACTTACATGGTTATCCTAATCTTGTACAATTCAGTAAATTCTTCGGAGGCCCAAACTTCATCTTTTATCCCTCGTAATTGCGCCCTTATCCCACTATTAGGGCAATATTTCATCTATTCTAAACATTACTAGTCTTAGACTTCTTTGAATTCATTCGGGCTACACTGAGCCTTCTATAACTTAGAGAAACCATCAGCTCTCTTATGAACTTATTCCCAAGGACTTATCTATTCTCTTTACCTCTTTTTTTTTACTCATCTTTTCTTATCCTTCCTCCTATCTTCCTAAAACCTTGTCGCTCTACCATACTTTAGCTTGCGACCTACACATATCTATTTATACTTATTCGCCACCTTTCTTCAACTTGCTTGCACCATAGATTTCCTTATGTTATTCCGGAACATCAAGCAAGACACCGCATACCACTTTGATCAAAGGTGCTTAGAAGAGAAGAAAATTTCGTTACAAGTTTCTTGTAATAACCTGCCAAAAGAAGCTACGAACCTTCGTCGGTGTTGTGGGTCTAGTCCAAGTCTTTACTGCCTCAGTCTATTGTGTATCCACTCGGATGTCTTTACCCAAAATAATATGCCCAAGGAAAGCTAAAAAGTTCTACCAGAATTCATATTTAGAAAATTTTGCATACAACTTCCCTTCTTGTAGAATTCTGAGCACAGTACGTAAGTCATCTGCATGCCCAGCCTCTGAACGAGAATATACCAATATATATCGTCGATAAATACGATTACGAACAAATCTTAAAAAGATCCTGAACACACGGTTCATCGAATCCATGAATACTGCCGGGGCATTGGTCAAACCGAATGACATAACATGAAACTAAAAGTGCCAGTATCTAGTCCTGGATGATGTCTTCGGAATATCTTCATTCTTAACCCTTACCTGAAGGTATCCGGACCTCAAGTCTATCTTTGAGAAATACATGGCACCTTGCAACTAATCAAATAAATCATCAATTCTCGGGAGCGGGTACTTATCCTTGATCGTCACCTTATTCAGCTGCCTATAATCAATACACATTCGTAAGGAACTATCTTTCTTTCTTATAAATAAAACAAGTGCTCCCCACGGTGACGTACTAGGTCTGATAAAATGTTTTTCAAGCATGTCCCTTAGTTTTTCCTTAAATTCTTACAGTCTTGCAGTGACCATTCTATAGGGGGAAATATATATTGGATGAGTATCTAGTAGTAGGTCGATGGCAAACTCAATTTCTCGCTCTGGCGGAAGACCCGAAAACTCATCAGGGAAAACATCGGGAGACTCATTCACCACAGGGATGGACTGAATGGTTGGTGACTCTACTTCCATATCCTGAACCCGAACTAAGTGATAAATACAACCCTTACTGATCATATTCCTTGCTTTGAGATAAGAAATAAATCTGCGTTTCGGCGACACCGTATTACCTTCCCACTCCAAAACAGGCTCCCTTGATAATTGAAATCGGACTATCTTTGATCTACTCTTGATGTTAACATCACAAAAGGCCAACCAATCCCTACCCATTATAGTATCAAGTTCTATCCAACGGAATACCACGTACCTTATCCTTGTTTATTATCAAATATGTCACAGGCCATTTCGGGCAAGATCCATATATATAGGTAACAATATTAAAACTTCATTCGCGTAACTAATTTAGGAAAAGGTTTATATACATAGGGGTCGACTAGGCCGTAGACATATCATCTCCAAAACTATATACAGGATACTGTTTGTAAAACCTCTAAGTAGGCATAACCACAATATATACAAGTCGGGACGGGGCTCCCTACATCCTCATAAAACAACCAAACACATTTAAAGCCCTAACTTTGTAATATTCTAAGAAGAGGTGGAACTTTCCAACCAACCGACACTTAGAGGAAGTCTATAGTAGAGGGTCCTTGCCTCGTCCTATATAAGAACCTCGATCGGACATACTTCGAAGCAGAATCTTCATGTCCTTATCAATTACCTTCCTTGGCCTGACTACTATCTTCTTCCTCTACGTATCCCATAACATACACCGACGAACCTTGGTTGGCAGACTCCCAAGAGTGTGGACTATCCGGAACCTCAGAAGAGCTGGTGTCCTCAAATACCTTGACATAGTTTTGAGCCTGAGGGAATCCCGGCTGTGCCAATCCATGCACTACTCCCCTCATACCCTGATGGACGGGCTGTGAAACTAAGGGCCTTGGTGAGATCGGAACTCCTCTCACCCTATCTAATACCGGAGTGGTCGAAACAACTCAAACGGATGACTCATGTGGATCCTTGGATGGATCCTCGTCAATAGAACCCATGATATCCGATGGGTATGAATCCACAGTATAACTTATCTCGCTTTGTAAAACCTTCGTAACCTTTTGACCCGTGCTAGCGGCTGTAGTCTTCGGAGGCAACGCTAAAAACGTAACACATAATTAGGAACATAAATGCTTATATCGCACGATCTACGATAAGAAGAGAGGATACCATCCTATATGTCCTGTAGCCTCCTGTCTATAAGTGTGGTGCATGATACACCCATAAACAAGACTCTACTAGACATAGTCTGTAGACAACCCTAGGATACAACTGCTCTGATACCACTTTTGTCACGACCCAAACTGATGGGCCGCGACGGGTGCCTGATTCCTACCTGTCAAACACCCCTAGGCATGCGTCTAAGATATGAACTTGAATAACATCTGTTTCATTAGGAAAATAACATATGTGAAGGAAATCTGCCATCAAGGCATATGTACGTATACAAATAGAATACAGTGGGCGAGCGGGCAAGGCTGCGATAGAAAACTATACATCCAAAACCGAAAGCCGTCAAGGCCACATACAACCCAACTAGACATATTGTCTACAGACCTCTAACGAAAACATAACTGTATAAAGACGGGACTGATCCACGTCATATATATATATACACACACACAGACAAACATATCGTACCAAACTCAAAAGCAGCCCCGGATCAAGTGGAACACGCCAACTCTCGCTGATCAGGGATCCTAAGAAGGGGGACCGTCAGCTTGCCTACCTGCACCTGCGGGCATGAAACATAGGCACCATGATATAGGGCATCAGTACGAAAAATGTACTGAGTATGTAAGGCATGAAAATTAGTACGTAAAAGACATAGATGAAACATGGAACACAAAAATACCTTTAAATCTGGATAACCTTGTAAATTCTGAAACGTTTATAATATCATGCACATGCGTATAAATGTCGTGCCATGCATAGGTATGGGTGTACATAATATCATCAAGCAACTGAGCGCATCCCGTCATATCGTCTCAGCCACTGTGGGCACATTATCAACATATACCAGCTGATCAGGTGGTGGTGCATACATAACGCCATAACCTCTTCCCATATCCCATATACATATACATACATATATACGCATATATAACGCCGTCTGAGTCATATTTCAGCCATTGTGGGCAACATCATCATCATATACCAGCTGATCAGGTGGTGGTGCGTATATAACGCCGTAACCTTTTCCCATATCCCATATACATATATTTACATATGTACGCGTATATAACGTCATCTGGTCATGGGTCAATGCATATGTATAAATGAGTGAAATGCATGAAAAATACGTAATAATCTCAATATTCCTCCTGGATAAACTTTCTCAACTATGTATTATTCTAAGATCCATGAACAGAAGATAATAACATTTTTCATGGGGAATCAAAATATAGACACCCCTACTATTTCTATGAATAGATTAATTTATGGAAACTGTGCGTTTACTCGTCTCTTCAGTATAATTGGACCATGCCAAAAGAAAGAAGAGAGGGCCTTAACATTCCTGTTCCTGTAATTATTGAACGGATCTGCTTCTGCGATATATGGACGAAATTATGCTGAAGAAGCCAAACCAATGTTCAAGGATTTTCCAAAATTTTGGCTATGGATTTTTGGACGAAATGACTTCTGTTCTCACATTTTTGGTTTGGATTTCATTAAAATTGCAAGAATTTCTTGCTTCTTCCTAACGTGTTCTTGGCTTTAAGCCAAAAGTATGTTAGATGTTTTGAAGCCTTTTCAAGCCAAAGCCTAGGCAGATTGTTAAAGAGTAATAGTCTTTTAGACTTTTACTTAAAGTTACTACTTTGGTTAATATTTCAAATAATTCTTTCGTAGCCACCTCCTCATAATTCCATATGACTCATTTCTTAAGTGGTGGCCTTCTGCCACATTTTCTTGGGGAAGGAATTAAATTTTATCCGCTTATTAGTTAACGGGCAATATCCTATTACCCGATAATTAATCAATTACCCGCATAATTTAAAAATTGCCACAAATTACTTAAAATTCTATTTATTTTTAAAATACTTCATATATACTTTATATATTATACTACCGTGATCATATGGCACCTTGCATGGTACTAGTTCATAATTATCGGGTATTATCGCTTGACCCGTATTTTATTTCAAATTGGCTACTTTCAACAAAACTCGTCTTATTTAATCCATGCATCCCTTTATCCTTCATAACACTTATTTATCGCTTGTTATAAATAGCATAAGTACGTTAACGTCAAGATGATCTCATCCCCGAGTCTACGTCGGTTAACTGAAAACGAAATTTTAACGTACGAAAATGCGGGATGTAACATCCTTCTCCCTCTTAGAAACATTCGTCCTCGAATGTTTAACTCTCCGGGATTTATATAACCTTGGTAAAGTCTCCCTTGTAACAACGCTACTACAACCTCTTCTTGTAAAAACCCAGTAATTTAACGCCTCATAGGACCACAATCATTAATAACTACGACGGCCTCACACGACCAATAACAATAGATAGCAGAAGATTTCGTACACGCACCTTGAGGTTATGACGGCTCAGTCGGACCCTTCTTTAGAGGAGGAAATAAGTAGGGTTATCTAGACTTCATATCTTCCTCGGCCTTCCAAGTCATTGTTGTTCCTCCAAAGTACTTTCACAGAGGTTACCTTCTAATTCCGTAGTTTACGGATTCATTGGTCTAGAATGGAAATCGGAATTTACTCATATGACAAGTCCTCTATAATCTGTACATCATTCGTGGGCACCACTCGAGTAGGATCGCCAATGCACTTCTGTAACATAGATACGTGAAAAACCGGATAGACATGCTTAAATTTCGAGGGCAATTCTAGCTCATAAGCTACTTAGCCCACTCTCCGAATGATCCTATAAGGCCCAGTATACCGTGGGCTAAGTTTGCCTTCCTTTTTTAACCTCATGACAACTTTTATCGGTGATACCTTTTTGGAATACCTAGTCGTCCACCTAAAATTCTGAGTCTCGTCGTCGATTATCCGTATAAGCCTTCTGACGGCTTTGAGCTGCCAATAGCCTTTCCTTTATAAGCTTATTTCTCTCGATTGCCTACTGTACTAATTCTGGTCCTACTAACGTAGTGTCCCCAACATCGAACCACCCTATAGGCGGCCTACACTTCTGTTTATAAGGAGATTCGTATGTAGTCATTTGAATACTGGAATGGTAACTATTATTATATGCGAACTCAGTAAGAGACAAATGATCATCCCAGCTACCTTTGAAATCTATTACACAAGCTTGTAACATATCCTCCAGTGTTGGAATAGTACGCTCAGCCTGTCCGTCTTTCTGAAATACTGTACTAAGACTTACTTGAGTCCTTAATCTTTTTTGGAAGGACCTCCAGAAGTTAGTTGTGAATTGAGCTCCTCTATCCGAGATAATAGATACAGGGACACCATGCAATCATACTATCTCCTTAATATAAAGCCTTACATAATCTTCTGAGGACCATATAGTTCTAATGGGCAGAAAATGAGCTAACTTAGTAAGCTTATCAACAATCATCCATATCGAATCGAACTTACAATGGGTACGAGGTAAGCCTACGATGAAGTCCATAGTGATTACTTCCCATTTCCAAGTCGGAATCTTCATAGCCTGCAATAATCCACTGGGTTTTTGATGTTCAATCTTAACCTGCTGACAGTTAGGACACTAAGCAATAAATTCTGCTATTTCCTTTTTCATTCCATCCCACCAATACACTTCCTTGATATTATGATATCTCTTTGGTGCTCCTTGATGGATAGAATAACGAGAATAGTTAGTTTCTCCCATAACCTGCCGATGCAGCCCTGCAACATTGGGCACACACAATCGTCTTCGATATCTGAGGACCCTTTCTTGTGTAATTCCAAATGGTGTCTTCTCCTTCTGAAGGGTGGTATCCTTATAATGAACTAACACAGGAACCTCGTACTAGCGTTCCTTTACTTCATTTACTAACGAGGATGTTGCCGTATTCTGAAGAGTAATTCCAATGTCACCTCAGTGCAGTAATCGAACTCCAAGACTAGCTAGCTGATGAACCTCATGGGCTATTCCCTTTTTTTCTGGCCGTAAATACGAAAGGCTACCCATAGATCTACGACTGAGGGCGCCGACTACTACGTTCGTCTTCCCCGAATGGTATAAAATATCAACGTCATAGACTTTAAGTAGCTCCACCCATCTCCTTTTGATGAAGATTCAATTCCTCTTACTTGAAGATATATTGGAGGCTCTTATGATCCGTATGGATATCAACATGAATGCCATACAAGTGGTGCCTCCACATCTTTAGTGCATGAATCACTGTGGCTAACTCTAAATCGTAGGTCGGGTAGTTCTTCTCATGTTTTCTTAGTAGTCTAGAAGCATAAGCCACAATATTACCATGCTGCATCAGCACACAACCTAATCCAATGCCTGAAGCTTCACAATAGATAATGTAACTATCGGTCCCTTCAGGAAGCGTTAGAACCGATGCTAAAGTTAATCTGTCCTTTAAGGCCTGGAAAACTCCATTCATAAGCGTCGGTCCACTGAAACCTAGTTCCCTTCTGAGTTAACTTACATGGTTATCCTAATCTTGTAAAATTCAGGAAATTCTTCGGATGCCCAAACTTCAATCTTTTATCCCTCGCAATTGTGCCATTATCCCACTATTAGGGCAACATTTCATCTATTCTAAATATTACTAGTCTTAGACTCCTTTGAGTTCATTCGGGCTACATTGAGCCTTCTATAACATAGAGAAACCATCAGCTCTCTTATGAACTTATTCCCAAGGACTTATCTATTCTTTTTACCTTTTTTTACTCATTTTTTCTTATCCTTCCTCCTATCTTCCTAATTTCTTATCGCTCTACCATACTTTAGCTTGCGTCCTACATATATCTATTTCTACTTATTCGCATCCTTTCTTCAACTTGCTTCCACCATAGATTTTCTTATGTTATTTCGGAAAATCAAGCAAGACATCACATACCACTTTGGTCAAAGGTGCTTAGAAGAGAAGAAAATTTCGTTACAAGTTTCTTGTAATAACCTGCCAAAAGAAGCTACGAACCTCCATCGGTATGGTGGGTCTAGGCCAAGTCTTCACTGCCTTAGTCTCTTGTGTATCCACTCGGATGTCTTTACCCGAAATAATATGCCCAAGGAAAGCTACAGAGTTCAACCAGAATTCATATATAGAAAATTTTGCATACAACTTCCCTTTTTGAAGAGCTCTGAGCACAGTACGTAAGTGATCTGCATGCTCAGCCTCTGAATGATAATATACCAATATATATCGTCGATAAATACGATTACGAACAAATCTTTAAAAGGGCCTGAACACACAGTTCATCGAATCCATGAATACTGCTGCGACATTGGTCAAACCGAACGACATAACATGAAACTAAATGTGCCCGTATCTGGTCCTGAATGTTGTCTTCGGAATATCTTCATCCTTAACCCTTACCTGATGATATCCAGACCTTATGTCTATCTTTGAGAAATACGTGGTACCTTGCAATTGATCAAATAAATTATCAATTCTCGGGAGCGGGTACTTATCCTTGATAGTCACCTTATTCAGCTGCCTATAATCAATACACATTCGTAAGGAACCATCTTTCTTTCTTATAAACAAAACATGTGCTCCCT
The DNA here is from genome assembly GCF_000393655.2 of Nicotiana sylvestris. Lineage (NCBI taxonomy): Eukaryota > Viridiplantae > Streptophyta > Magnoliopsida > Solanales > Solanaceae > Nicotiana > Nicotiana sylvestris. The sequence goes on from NC_091066.1 coordinate 84,550,783, forward strand.
ACAGTGACGTACTTGTTCGGATAAAACCTTTTTCAAGAAAGTCCCTTAGTTGTTCCTTTAATTCTTACAGCCTTGTAGTGGCCATTCTATAGGGGGGAAATATATATTGGATGAGTATCTAGTAGTAGGTCGATGGCAAACTCAATTTCTCGCTCTGGCGGAAGACCCGAAAGCTCATCGGGGAAAACATCGGGAGACTCATTCACCACAGGGATGGACTGAATGGTTGGTGACTCTACTTCCATATCCTGAACCCGAACTAAGTGATAAATACAACCCTTACTGATCATATTCCTTGCTTTGAGATAAGAAATAAATCTGCATTTCGGCGACGCCGTATTACCTTCCCACTCCAAAACAAGCTCCCTTGAAAATTGAAATCGGACTATCTTTGATCTACTCTTGATGTTAACATAACAAAAGGCCAACCAATCCATACCCATTATAGTATCAAGTTCTATCCAACCGAATACCACGTACCTTATCCTTGTTTATTATCAAATATGTCACAGGCCATTTCGGGCAAGATCCATATATATAGGTAACAATATTAAAACTTCATTTGCGTAACTAATTTAGAAAAAGGTTTATATACATAGGGGTCGACTAGGCCGTAGACATATCATACCCAAAACTATATACAGGATACTGTCTGTAAAACCTCTAAGTAGGCATAACCATAATATATACAAGTCAAGACGCGACTCCCTACATCCTCATAAAACAACTAAACACATTTAGAGCCCAAACTTTGTAATATTCTAAGAAGAGGTGGAACTTTCCAACCAAAAACCGACACTTAGAGGAAGTCTATAGTAGAGGGTCCTTGCCTCGTCCTATATAAGAACCTCGATCGGATACACTTCGAAGCAGAATCTTCATGTCCTTATCAATTACCTTCCTTGGCCCGACTAATATCTTCTTTCTCTACGTATCCTATAACATACACCGACGAACCTTGGTTGACGGACTCCCAAGAGTGTGGACTATCCGGAACCTCAGAAGAGCTGGTGTCCTCAAATACCTTGACATAGTTTTGAGCCTGAGGGAATCTCGGTAGTGCCAATCCATGCACTACTCCCCTCATACGCTGATCAATGGGCTGTGAAACTAAGGGCTTCGAGGATGAGATCATCTTGACGTTAATGTACTTACGCTATTTATAACAAGCGATAAATAAGTGTTATGAAGGATAAAGTGATGCACAGATTAAAAAAAATGAGTTTTGTTGAAAGTAGCCAATTTGAAATAAAATACGGGTCGAGCGATAATAACCGATAATTATGAACTAGTACCATGAAAGGTGCCATATGACCATGGTAGTATAATATATAAAGTATATATGAAGTATTTTAAAAATAAATAGAATTTTAAGTAATTTGTGGAAATTTTTAAATTATACGGGTAATTGATTAATTACCAGGTAACAGGACATTACCCGATTAACTAATAAGCGGATAAGATTAAATTCCTTCTGTCACACCCCCTTTTTTCCTCTTTGCATGGAAAAATCGGGTTTATGACATTTTTGGGTATAGGACAACTCATTCCTTTTGGGAACGGGGTTTTGCATTTGAAGAATCGCCACCTAATGATTTAAGGTGCATTAGGACACCTATATGGTTCATTTCTAAGTTTGCTTGATAACCTGAGATAGAGTAAGGGATTGAAATTATCCCAAAGAGAAGGTGTTAGGCACCCCTCAGGATCTACTAGTATGGTTCCCGGCCAGACAGTTTTGTAAATTTTGTTCAATTAGCAAATAGACAAGTATAGGCTAAAGTAGTAGGGGATTTGAGTTTAAACACATAAGAGTTTGAAAACAATTAAAAGGCGAATTTTGGAAAGAAGTCACAATTCTATAAATACTTGAGAATATAAAAAAATGAAAAGGAAAGGGGGGGGGGTCCTAGGTTTATTTATAATATGGATCACGTCAATGCGATACCCGATATGACACTCCTCAGAAGAGGGGATATACGAGGTATTAGCGAACCCATTATCATATCCATATCTACCATCCCCACCCCGTTAAGGTATTAAAATGCGAATTGGTCTCGACCACTATTTCATGCTATTACCCGTCCCATTCCTATGAACCCCAGAGGAACTTAGGACTACTATTCCTAAAAGGGAGGGATATTTGGATGACTTAAGGTTTCAAAAGGTGAAAAATCTAAGGCGATATACAAAAACACATAGTACTGCCCATTAGGGGAAGCATGTAAACAAATAAAAGGCTCATGTATACCTCCTCAAACAGACACATAGCATGACATAAACATACATTTAGGGTCTGAATTTAAAAATACTAAAGGCGAGGGGAGTTTTAATTTTTAAAGCAGACCAATTTATTACATAACTCAGATAAGAAGTCTGAATCAAGCCTGCCTATTGGTTGTAGCAATTACCAACTAACAAAGGCAGATTCATTCTTATTGTTGTAATCACCTAAGGCTTGCCTAAGTATTTGGGTGAGATCCTATAAACATGATATCTATTACTGATTCAGAATGTGGAAAAGCAGTAACCATTTTAAAACAAACGATTTGAGATCCTACAGGCATGCTTTCTAAACCGTATTAACAGAAGGTGAGAGAGATGTTTAAAAACTAGTTGAGAATAGTATGAATTAGGTTGATTTTAAACTAGACTGGTTTCAGATCCTGTAGGCATGATATCTATTATTGCTGATTTAATTCCTATAGACATGATATCTAGTTGAATGTGTAACGAAGCATGCAGAATTTACTCGCAATTCCTATAGGCATGATTTCTATAAAAGGGTACTGATTTTAAACTACTGGACATAATGCCAGACGATAACGAGTTAGATCCTAAGAACATGGTGTCTAAGTGTGGTAATTCAGAATATGAGACAAGTCATCTAGACAGGTTCTCTAAATGCGGAGTTAAGTATGCAGAATTTAAACGAATCCTATAGACAGGTTCTCTAAATGCAGAGTTAAGCATGCAGAATTTAAACGAGTCCTATAGATAGGTTCTCTAAATGAATAGTTAAACATGCGGACTTTAGGTCCTATAGGCATATTCTCTAGATGTAGAACATGTAGAATTTTAGTGAAAACAGATCTTATAGGCATGATATCTAAATTGCATAGTTAAATATGTAGAATTTTAGGTTCTATAGGCATGATATCTACCCTTAAGCATGCACAATTACCCATCCTTTTTCACTATCCAAACCCCAACGTTTATTACAAATTATTACAAACTGAATAACAAATTACATCAGAAAATTTTAAAAGAAAAACAAAGTTACAACTAGAGGAAACCTGATTCTTGACTTCCTCTCTAAGTTATGGAATAAACCACCTCAAAGTCCATTTATTTCAAAGCCTTTCTCAGACCTGGGTGTGTCAAAGTTATCTAAGGGTCTCAAGGGACACCGGGCAGTGCTTACACCCATGTTTGCATAACCAGACAGGAATAAGTGCAGTGTGGAAGGGCCAGCCCTTATGTGTCCAAGTTCAGAGGGAGCTCATGGGTCCCAAGGCAAGGCTCACACAAGAGGGGAAGAACCTAAGTCTAAGAGTATAGTGGAAGTGCAGGAGCAGAGAGTTGTTTAAACTGGGTTGAGAATAGTAAGGGGGTAAGGGTAATTTGAAAACAGTAGTAATAAAGTTAACACTACAAAATCAGCATTTCGATACAAAGGGGTCAGGGGTTTGGGAGTTCATTACAGGGAGCATATGACCCTAGGAAGGGGTCAAGTTTTGGACATGCACAATAATAGATGATGCTGGCATGCACATAAACCAGCTAGAGAATACAACACATAGAGGGGATATGAAGGATATGATCCTAGGAAGGGTCAGGTTTTTGTCATGCATAGCAATGTCTAATGCTGACATGCCCTCAAACCAACCAAAGAATACAAACACATATGGGATATGGGGGTTTGGGATTCATAAGTCATAATAAGTGACTGATAGAATTCATACATAAGGAAAACATTAATTCAGAAGGGAAAGGGGCAGATTACAGCATGCTTAATAATGGAACTTGATTAAACACAAGCAGGAAATAGGCAAGAGTGCAAGAAATAGTAAAGAAACATGTTGTTGTTGATGCTGAAGATTAATTAGAACATACCAGTAAAGAAGCAAATGCAGAAAGAAAGTAAGCAAATTTCCCATAGCCTAGCCTTGGCTTTCAGCCGGCTAGGTAAGGCAGCAACACAAGTAATAACAGAGAAAAGAGAGTTTTGAGTGAAGTGTGTGTTCTGAACTCAAGTGTCCGTGTTTTTGAAAGAAGAGGGGTGCAGGGTATTTATAGTTTTGAAAACATGTGAGAAATAAGGTAATAAGTAAAGTTTCAATACAAATATGGAAACAACAACAATCAGAATCAATTAACCAAGTGATTCCCTTTAATCAAGAGATCACTTGTTTAACGAGGGTAATAGATTCAAAAAAATAAGGAAAGACGAATCAGTTTTTAGGCAGACTGATTATTGCCATAAAAGGTCTAGTAAAAGCATTAAGTAAGCAATCAAGTCTAAGTACAGAAATATACTTATTTTGGGAAAGGATTCAGTAAGGCAAAATATCAATCAAGGAAGTAACATGCTTCTGCACTTTAGTATTTAAACAGAGTGAGTAGAGACACCGGATATGTGAGGCCAAACCCATTGGCAAAAGAAACAGCATACAGAAATAGGCATAAGGTTCAGTAGTAAAGCAAACATTCGAAGCATAGTAATCAAGTAGATCAAGTCACGTTGAGTCAACATTGGAGAAAATAAAGTATCAGAAACATGCAAAGGTCTCACAGTAGCAGACGAGAAAACCTTTTGAAAAGTTAGGGTTTCAAGGATAGTCGAGTTTTAAAGATAATAAAACCCAGAATCAGAGGAATCACATAAAGAAAAAGAGATTCTGAAACAAGGAACTTCAAATCGAGTCAGGTATTCAAACAAACAGTTTCAGACCCAAGACATAGGTTGTTTTCAACAATAGTCAATCTTAAAAGATAATAAACAAATAAATCGAACAAAAACGTAACAAGCACTCATCTAAGAAACAACCAAAAGAAATTAAGGTTTTTTTAAACATGCTAACTCAGATAGAAGAACAACATGAGCAAAACATAGCAAGATCAGAAACACGTTAAAATCAGAGAATAGATTTTGAAATAACTTAAAAGAAGAACCCTAATCGGAAAAGATAAAGAGTCGTTTTGAGAGCAAAGTTAGAGAAACTTCGAGAAAATGCTTAAAAGTTCAAGGTAAGCACAGATATAAGGTATATCTGAAAGAAATCGAAAAGATCTTAGAGATTAGGGTATCAGAAAACCCAGAAAAGGTGAAAAAGGTCCTGAAATTTACCGATCTAACCAGGAGAGTCAAGGATCTGACTCGAGCGGCCATGGCTGGCCGGAGAAAGGTTAAGGATGACCGGAGGAGAGCCATGAACTGAAATCGAACAAGGACTAGACAAGACTCCTTCAAGGTCTGGCCTAGAAACTATAAGAACAAATACATAGACGCCATGGAAAGCTGGTATATGCCTCAAATGACCACGGAAGTCCATGGATTAGGTAGGTATTAAGGTGTGGTGAGAGGGTGGTAGTTAGGGTTCATGAGAGTTTCAGAGAGATTGAGAGAGGAGGGGGTTTCAAGGGCGGCAGTAGGTGGGAAGCGAATTAGGTTAAGGGGTTGGTTTGGGTTAAAAATGGTAAGGGCAGCTGGTGGACGTTGATCTAAATGATCAACGGCTGAGATTTAAAAGGTTAGGTGGGAATCCAGGTATGGGTCGGTTTACTATGAAATTGGGTTCAAATTGGTGTTCAAATTAGGCTGAAATTGAAATAAAATCTGGCTAGATTTTAAATAGCCATTTTCCCCATTTATTTTATAACAAATAGCAAATTAAATTATAGAAATAAATTGAAAGTACTAGAATAATTTATAACATACAATTATTAATTTAAAAATACTGGACTTAATTTTTATAACCATAAACACAATTAAATCTTAAAATAGGCCAATATTGTAATTATATGAAATTTTACTTTAAAAATACTAAATAAATTTGTAAAAAAAACATGCAAAAATTATCTTAGCTATATTTTAGCATAAATATGAGAATCCAATAAATTAATCACCAAAATGGTAATTTTTGGGAATTATTATTGGTTTTTTTATGAATAAAATAGGGAAATAAATTGGTTTAAATTTTTTTAAAAACTAAGAAAAAATAATAAAACATTTGGACATACTTATATATGAATACAGATGATATTTTGAAGGTATTTTGCATATTAGAAATATATAGGGAAAAATTGGGTATAAACAGTATGGATGCAACTTTTGGTCATCCATTTTTGTCACATCAATCGCTTGATATGATGCGACTGACGTCACAATGGGCATATCGAAGAGGCAAGAATTCAAGGCCGTTTCTTATCATTTCCACTCTAAGAAACACGAGGATTATCTGTACACGGCTAAAATCGGATGCTCCGATTTTATGATCGATATGACATTCTGTGGCTCAAAAGACTCGAGTCCCAGCTCCAGTTTGATCCCGAGGGTTCCCTATGCTCAACCTCGAGGCGGAACAGATCGATGACTATCATGGACAAGCAGGAAATTCCCGAGGCACGTGGTCAAAGCTGACAATGCCTGCAAGGATAGTACAAGTATGTACCAGACCTTTAAATAGCTGTACCAGCAACTTTTCGTTGTAATCATGATACATGTACCATGTTGGGATTTCCTCTCGTATATAAAAGGGACCCTTGTTATTTTTTTCACACACGATATTGAATACAGGAACGTTCTCTGCTCTCTAACTTAAACACTCTATATTGTCTTTCCTTTGATTTATTACTTACATTGATTGTGTTTCATTGGTTGTTCTTCATTTATTACTCATTATTGATCATAAAGAGTCCCGTTAAAGCTCTTAGAACTGTTAGCCCTTCATCGGCCATCTCTAGTCGAGCTCATTAGCTTAACCCCGAGGCCCAGTATAGGCCAGCTCGAGGCCCCGATCCTCGACCACTCTATTTGCATAGCATTCTATTTTTAAGCTCTTATCTTATTTTCTAGTCTCACACTTAGCATCTACTACCTAACAACTACCATAAAAAAATTATGTATTTTTAGAACAAAAAAAATCAAATCTAATTGTAATTATCATTTTCGAGGTAAACAACTCTCGTAGTCAGGTAGGTTGGCCAAATGGATAGTCTAAATGAGTGAATTTGACATACAATATAAACCTAGGACTGCAATTCAGTCACAAGTTTTGGCCAACTTTGTGGCTGATTTCAGTCCAAGACTGTTACCTTTGGCTACCAAAGAAGCAGTGATGGTGTTAGAATCGACATCAGGAGTTTGGATCTTGTTCACAGATGGAGCTTCTAATGTGAAGAGGTCCGGGATCGGCATAGTGCTAACCACTCCCTCGGGAGAAACCCTAAGTCAAGCCATAAGAACTATTCCTCTGACTAACAATGAAGCAGGGTATGGAGATTTTATTGCAGGACTCGAGATGGCCCGGGGACTGGACTCCAAGGTCATAGAAATCAAATACACGCCCCAATTGGTAGTAAATCAAGTCTACGAGATCTTCGAAGACAAATAGGAGTGCATGTAATGGTATGTAGTGAAAGTCCAGGCTTTGCTCGCTCGATTTATGGACGGTCAATTACACACATCCCGAGGGAAAATAATGCGGAAGTAGACGCACTAACCAATTTGGGATCGTCCACGGAAATAAAGGGATCAAACTTTGGTACGGTCGTATAGCTCATGCATTCAAAATTAGACGCGGATAGCTATTACGAGGTAAACGCAACCAATTTGGTCTGGGACCGGAGAAATAAAATCATTGACTATCTCGAGCACAAACTATTGTCTGAAGATGCCAAGGTATCTTGGGCGTTGCGCACAAAAGTAGTTTAATATAGCTTCAAGGGAAGTCAATTGTATAGAAGAACTTTCCTAAGCCCGTTGGCCCGATGTTTGGGGGCTTTCAAAGTCAACTATGTCATGCGGGAAGTTCATGAAGGGATTTGCGGAAATCACTTAGGCGTGGATTCCTTAATGCTAAAATTATTTAGGGCAAGATACTACTGGCCCCGGATGGAGCAAGTCGCTAAGGCTTACGTACAGAAATGTGATAAATGTCAATGCCACACACCATTGGTACATCAACCGGCAGAACTACTACACTCGATTTTGTCACCCTGGCCATTCATGACATGTGGAATGGACATAGTCGGTCCGCTGCCACCGACCCCTAGTAAGGTAAGATTTATTTTTATTTTAAGTAACTATTTTTCTAAATGGGTTGACGCACGTCCTTACTAGAAAATCAGCGAACGCAAAATAATAGATTTCTTGTGGGAGAATATAATTTGTAGATTTGGGATACCAAAAGAGATAGCCCGCAACAATGGGTCACAATTTATAGGAGAGAATGTCACAAAATTCCTCGAAGACTTAAAAATCAAAAGGATCACATCATCACTGTCACGACCCAAACCGAAGGGCCGCAACGGGCACCCGGTGCCTTACTCAACCGAGTACCAACGTAACATATCTTTCTTAATATGTTATCATGAGTAAATGAGCCAAAAAACCCGTCATGAGATAACAAGAATAAAACATAAGGGAATACTCAACATATGAAGACCCAACATGATATACAAACTAATATATGTGACATACGGGCCTATAAGGCCGACATGACCATTAGTAAACTCGAAACATAGGCCGACAAGGCCATATGATTATCCATACACCTGACATCTGTTTACAAGCCTCTAAGAGTATATAAAATCATAAAGATCAGGACAGGGCCCCGCCATACCAATCAATACATATCCAAAGCATACTGACCAAATAGGCAACTCCGGAGCAAGTGGAGTGCACCAACACCTTCGCTGAGCTGATAGCCTACTAGGCGGACTGTCAACCTATCAATCGGGACCTGCGGGCATGAAATGCAGCGTCCCCAGGCAAAAGGGACGTCAGTACGAATAAAGTACCGAGTATGTTAGGCAGGAAAGCTTAAACAAGAACAGTAATGTAAAGAGAGAGAGATAGAGGAGATACAACCTGTAACATCTGAGTGCCTCAGGGGGTTACTGATATGAAATGCATAATACATATATATACATAAACTTTTTAAAACATTCGCCTCTGTGGGCATCATCATCATCATATCGTACCCGGCCTCAAAGAGGACTCGGTAAAAGCGTACCCGACCATCATAAGGTTCGGTAGAATCGTACCCGGCCACGTGGAGCTCGGTAAACCCAACTGATCAGTGGTTGCACAATAGGTGCCGTACCCGGCCGACTATAGCGCGGCTCGGTAGAGTAAAATAGATACTATATATAATGCATGCTAGACTCATGGAATCATCTTCTAAACCTTTTGGAGTGACTTAAGAACATTATGGACATCCCTACCATCAATATGAACCTTAGTAGGATTTAAGGATCATACACACTTGTTTAGAATAATTTTATAAGGAAAGAACAACATGGACAACCTTAGTTGCTAGGAGTAGAGTCATTATGAAATAGCGTATCGTTTATGCTCATTTCATTTTAGATCATGCCAAAAGAAAGAAGAAAGTGCGTTAACATACCTACATAACCATCTGAAGGCTTTCTTTGCTAATTTGATCTGCCCCGACCAAAATTACCACCCATGTTATTTTCATTTACTATATGATGTCTTATCACTAAATTTGCTTCATTTCCCCATCTGAGATAGCCCGATACACTCCAAAAAGTTGTCTCCTTTCATATTCAAATAGGAATCGGATCATTCCTTTTTTTACCTCCTTTACAAAATTAGCCACGGACGATGGAAGGCCAAAGACCTTATGTTTAAAGTAGTCTCTCTTTGTTATAATGTTTGACATGCAAATTGCACCAAACTCAAGAGCAGGAACACTAATAAAACCATTCTCTTCTTTTTCATACTCCATTGGCAAACTATATCCTGTCACTTTAATTAAAGGAACATAATAGTAAAACAACAACTGTGTCTTAGTTAATTTCCTTCAACTTATTCTTCGAGTGGTGCAACATGACCATATTATCACTTCCTCTTCAGATAAAAAACTGATACGGTCAGAACAACTATATTATCAAGGAATGCAAAGTTAGGACATCCACTGGGGTGATGACATGCCACAAAATTCTTTAAATTTTTGCCACCTAATTCCATGAAAATAAGAGTCACATTTTAGCTTTGTTCATCTTTTCCAATGCCCTCAAAATCAAGCAAGACATCTAACAAATCTTACCTTTTTGTCTTTCTTCAATACGTTCCTTACGATATCCAAAAGTAATTTCTTTAGCCTTTCCCATGTCACGTTCTAGTTTTCTTTCTTAAACCTTGTATGTCAAACCTTTTAAGACATGAAAATATGTCTGAACTATTTGGAACACCAGACCACTCCCTTTCTATAGATTTTTGGGGAAGAGAAGATGATGAGATGATTGAGTCTTTGGGTTTTTTGTTATTTTGTGCACACTTAATGTGGTGTCACTTAATGAATATGACTCACCTAATGTGAGTATATGAATCACCTCATGTGGCTGCCACGTTTTTATCAAAAAGGTTTTGGATAATTACCAATTAGTCACATAATTAAGAATTATCTCAAATTACTTAAAATTCTACTTATTTTTAATACACTTTATACATCCCACTATCATGGTCACATGGTACCTTGTATGACACTAGTCCATAAATACCGAGTATATTAGTTCGGGCCGTATTTTATCCCAACATGTCAAAATTGGACAAAAATTCATTTTCTTTGACTTGCTTCCTCTCTTACCTTCACGAATTTACTCATCACTTGTTTGAAATAACATAATCCTTATAATCTCCAAATATTCTTTACCTTGGACTAATGTCAATTACCTTATGACAAACTCAATGTAAAATACTACAGGGTGCAACATCGTCGTAATTTAATACTGCGAAGTGTAACATCATCGTAGTATAATACTGCAGGACAAAATATCGACGTAATATTGCGGGGCGTAATATTATTCCCCCCTTTGGAACATTCGTCCTCGAATGTTGACTGATGCTCTTATCATTTTCATAACTTATAGTTTTTTTTGAATACTTTAATACTCTCCTTACCATTTAGGCAGTTGTTCTGTTAATAAATCCAAAAATCAAGGCATTCCCCCTTTTTGGCTTCTCTTTCTCAAACCACGACTCGTGGTCGGAACCTTTCCAATCTCGTAACTGTTGCTACTTTCTATCATGCAGCCTGTACGACTCTGACCTTGTAAGTGCGCCTATGCGACTCTTCTTTCCTTTTTCCTCCAATTTTTTTTTGCCATTACAGAAGTTCTTTGCTTGGTACTTTGTCGAACTTACGAATATTGCTATATCTTATTTCATAGACCTGGTTATCCATCCGCATGATTCTACTGCATCTAGGTAGGTCATACTATACCATAACTCTTACTTCAATTTATCGTTACTGAGGTCTGTTACCAAACTCCAGGTTACTATCTCGCTACTTATCATATATGTATACATCGAAGTCTTTTAATGCTTCTTCATTACTGTTTAATCTCATCTCATACTTTGTAACTTTTATCCATCCGTTGTTGATTCACCTTAATACCGATAACTTGACCTCTTATGTAACACTGCCGCTAGGGCTCACGTCTCATCAGGAACCATCTGAAATGATTAGACTGATCCACCTGGGGGCAATACCATGCTTCCATAACCGTACCTCACAGCATCCCAATGTGATTCACCTTATGTGGGTACCTTCATTCTGTCTAATTCATAAGATCCATTTCTTTTCTTCGTTGAATCATTACTTAATCGAAGGCCCAAACGTCATCTTTTATCTATCACAATTACACCCTCATTCTACTACCAGGGTGGCATTCTAAATGTTATTAGTCTTAGATTCCTTTGAGTTTATTCAAGCTATAGTGACCTTTGTATAATTTAGAGAAATCATCTGCTCTTCTTGTTTTCATGGGCGTAATCCTGAGGACTTATCCATTTTCGTTACCTTCTCACTTGCCCTTTCTTATCCTTACTCTTGTTTCCTTAAAATTTTGTTGCTTTACCATACTTTAGCTTGCGACCTATACATATCCATTTATACTACTCACAACTTTCCTTCAACTTGCTTGCACCTTTTCTTATGTTATTTTGAAACGTCAAGCGAGACATCACATCGTCTCCAGCTTTTCTCTACTTCCTTAATTAGACCCCTTAGTACTTCGAAACCATAGGCTGGAAAATACATCATTGACGATGCTGCTACCACTCATGGATACTAAATCCCCGTGCTTCTAGCCTTCTATTCGAAGTATGGACTATTCACAGCCTTCTATATTTGAGTATCTCATACGTTATTCACCTTTACCTTACTTACCTTAAAATCTTGCATCGTATCTTTTATCTCTTTCATGACCTCCCTTCCATATAGCTATAATTCATGTTCACAACCTGAAGCTCCATTATAATACTTCCACCTCTTGGACCTATACAATTCGGTGGGAGCTTCATACCGACTTCTTATGAGGCTGATACTTCTTCTAATTGGCTTCCTTGTAGAGCCCTTATATATTATGGTTGTTGTGTTATTTCTCTTGAACGTATGATATTAAGAGCGATTAATTCTGTCATGTTCTCAAGCATAACTTCTATAAATTTTGTTTCCTAGGTCCAATAGTCAGACTCCTGATTCACTTAGGTGATGTAATTCTTTAGTTTCCTCTTCCTTTTGATCAGCCTTTACGTAGGCTTAAGCTATCTTCCGATTCGTGGCTCATGGTATCAGTTATTACCTTAGACTTTCATGGGCATTATGGAATATCCCTGATACAATCTTCTAACAATTCAATCCTTTGTCTATGCTCCGGTCTCAATTCTTTCTTTTAACTTATACCAGAGTCTTTTATGGCTGAATGATTGTCAACAAATATGTTGCCTGTATAATGTTCCAAAATCTTGAGTGTATCCATAATGTTCTAACTCTGGATCTTTGATCAAATAATTCTTTCGTTCCGTCTTAGCTTTCTTTCAACATAAGCTATTACTTTTCCTGGTCTTCCTGCCCCCTTGTTGCGTCCATACTTAGCTTATCTTGTTCACCAGTCCATATTAATTTCTATTACTCTGGAGTCTAACTTTTCCTCTTGGTAATCGCGTTAGAGTTGCGAACTTATTTCTCGAAATGGGGATATGACCTTATGGCCTATATTCTTTTATTGTCTTAAGGCCCATCACCTTTCGTCTCTTTCTTCATTTGACTATAGGTTTTATAACACTCTACCGTTTTCATCCATGTATCACACCTTATTCATAATGTTTCCTTACCTCTCTTCCCATTATTCTGCTAATATTTCTGCATATCCCTTTTCTTGTGAAAACTTCAATACGACATTCTTTCGCTTTTAGCCTTCCTTTGCTCCATCAAGTGGCTCTTCAAGTTGCTTAACGTTCTCGCTTTACTAGGGACGCGAGCCGCACTAAGGCAATATTTATTCCTTCAACGCTTATAGTGCATGTCTTTGTAGTACTCATATCTGGCTGCACTATTTTAAAGTGTACCATCTGGGTGTCTCACAAGGAGATCTATTAGCACATTTGCCATATCCTTTGAAAATGTCAACTGACACAAACAATTCATCCATCATATCTTCTTATACTATTTTCTATTAACCCCCATAGGGCATATCTGGAATGGGTACGGCCAATTGTATATACCTTTGTTATATTTGAATATAACTCAAAAAGCTTATGTTCTTCTGTCTGAATTATAAACACTGTTAACCTTTGTTAACTGGGCGCCTCATACCCTTCTTCATCTTACTTCTTTTAATTGCTGAAACTTGTACTTGTCTTGTTAATCTCTCATTGTCCTTCACCATAAAGATGGATAGACATTCTTGCCTTAAGGCTTCTTATCAGAAAGCTTACACCTTTAAGTACACCCATGATCTGCTAAAAGACCTCATATTTACTTATCGTAGGCATCATACAAAAATCGAATTCCTCTGACGGAGCTCTTCCACAACTATATCTTTTTCCAACCGTCTTTCCGGATGTAGGTATCGTCTTATTACGAATAATATAGAATTTCGAAATTTGACTTCTTATAAGTGAGCTCTACCACACGATCTAGAGCAAGAAGAAAAAGTAACAGTCCTAAATGCCCTGTAGCCTCCTACTTATAAGTGTGGTGCACGACACACCTTTAAACAAGACTCTACTAGATACGGCTTGTAGACTCCCTAGGACAGAACTGCTCTGATACCACTTCTATCACGACCCAAACCGAAGGGCCGCGACGGGCACCCGGTGCCTTACTCAACCGAGTACCAACGTAACATATCTTTCTTATCATGTTATCATGAGTAAATGAGCTAGAAAACTCGTCCTGAGATAACAAGAATAAAACATAAGGGAATAGTCAACATATGAAGACCCAACATGATATACAAACTAATATATGTGACATACGGGCCTATAAGGCCGACATGACCATTAGTAAACTCGAAACATAGGCCGACAAGGCCATACAATTATCCATACACCTGACATATGTCTACAAGCCTCTAAGAGTACATAAAATCATAAAGGTCGGGACAGGGCCCCGCCATATCAATCAATACATATCCAAAGCATACTGACCAAATAGGCAACTCCGGAGCAAGTGGAGTGCACCAACACCTTCGCTGAGCTGATAGCCTACTAGGAGGACTGTCAACCTATCAATCGGGACCTGCGGGCATGAAATGCAGCGTCCCCAGGCAAAAGGGACGTCAGTACGAATAAAGTACCGAGTATGTTAGGCAGGAAAGCATAAACAAGAACAGTAATGTAAAGAGAGAGATAGAGGAGATACAACCTGTAACATCAGAGTGCCTCTGGGGGTTACTGATATGAAATGCATAATACATATATATACATAAACTTTTTAAAACATTCGCCTCTGTGGGCATCATCATCATCATATCGTACCCGGCCTCAAAGAGGACTCGGTAAAAGCGTACCCGACCATCATAAGGTTCGGTAGAATCGTACCCGGCCACGTGGAGCTCGGTAAACCCAACTGATCAGTGGTTGCACAATAGGTGCCGTACCCGGCCGACTATAGCGCGGCTCGGTAGAGTAAAATAGATACTATATATAATGCATGCTAGACTCATGGAATCATCTTCTAAACCTTTTGGAGTGACTTAAGAACATTATGGACATCCCTACCATCAATATGAACCTTAGTAGGATTTAAGGATCATACACACTTGTTTAGAATAATTTTATAAGGAAAGAACAACATGGACAACCTTAGTTGCTAGGAGTAGAGTCATTATGAAATAGCGTATCGTTTATGCTCATTTCATTTTAGATCATGCCAAAAGAAAGAAGAAAGTGCCTTAACATACCTGCATAACCATCTAAAGGCTTTCTTTGCTGATTTGATCTGCCCAGACCAAAATTACCACCCATGTTATTTTCATTTACTATATGATGTCTTATCACTAAATTTGCTTCATTTCCCCATCTGAGATAGCCCGATACACTCCAAAGAGTTGTCTCCTTTCATATTCAAATAGGAATCAGATCATTCCTTTTTTTACCTCCTTTACAAAATTAGCCACGGACGATGGAAGGCCAAAGACCTTATGTTTAAAGCAGTCTCTCTTTGTTACAATGTTTGACATGCAAATTGCACCAAACTCAAGAGCATGAACACTAATAAAACCATTCTCTTCTTTTTCATACTCCATTGGCAAACTATATCCTGTCACTTCAATTAAAGGAACATAATAGTAAAACAACAACTGTGTCTTAGTTAATTTCCTTCAACTTATTCTTCGAGTGGTGCAACATGACCATATTATCACTTCCTCTTCAGATAAAAAGCTGATACGGTCAGAACAACTATATTATCAAGGAATGCAAAGTTAGGACATCCACTGGGGTGATGACTTGCCACAAAATTCTTTAAATTTTTGCCACCTAATTCCATGAAAATAAGAGTCACATTTTAGCTATGTTCATCTTTTCCAATGCCCTCAAAATCAATCAACACATCTAACAAATCTTACCGTTTTGTCTTTCTTTAATACGTTCCTTACGATATCCAAAAGTAATTTCTTTAGCCTTTCCGATGTCACGTTCCAGTTTTCTTTCTTAAACCTTGTATGTCAAACCTTTTAAGACATGAAAATATGTCTGAACTATTTGGAACACCAGACCACTCCCTTTCTATAGATTTTTGGGGAAGAGAAGATGATGAGATGATTGAGTCTTTGATTTTTTTTGTTATTTTGTGTACACTTAATGTGGTGTCACTTAATGAATATGACTAACCTAATGTGAGTATATGAATCACCTCATGTGGCTGCCACGTTTTTATCAAAAAGGTTTTGGATAATTACCAATTAACCACATAATTAAGAATTGTCTCAAATTACTTAAAATTCTACTTATTTTTAATACACTTTATACATCCCACTATCATGGTCACATGGTACCTTGTATGACACTAGTCCATCAATACCGAGTATATTAGCTCGGGCTGTATTTTATCCCAACATGTCAAACTTGGACAAAAATTCATTTTCTTTGACTTGCTTCCTCTCTTAACTTCACGAATTTACTCATCACTTGTTTGAAATAACATAATCCTTATAATCTCCAAATATTCTTTACCTTGGACTAATGTCAATTACCTTATGACAAACTCAATATACAATACTACATGGTGCAACATCGTCGTAATTTAATACTACAAAGCGTAACATCATCGTAGTATAATACTGCAGGACGAAATATCGACGTAATATTGCGGGGCGTAATAATCACCCTATCACCCGATCACAAATGATCAGCATAATCAACAAACAAGATGATTATCCAAAATCTCAAAAAGAGATTGGAAGCAACTAAAGGCAAATGGCCTGAAGAGCTACCTGGAGTGCTATGGGCATATCGAACAACGATCAAGTCAAGCACGTGGGAGACTCCTTTCTCTCTTGTGTGCGGAGCAGAAGCCTTGGTCCTGGTAGAAATAGGAGAACCTACCCAGAGATATTTCCGAGCGGATGAAGAAACAAACAATGAAGCAATATTGGTAAAATTAGAGCTGCTCGACGAATGCAGAGACTTGGGCATATATGGAAGGTATCCTAAAAAACAGAGAATAGAAAGATATTACAATCGAAGAGTCAATTTTTATTATTTCAAAATAGGAGACTTGGCTTTGAGAAAAGTAACTCAGAATACCCGGGAGCTCAATTTAGGAAAGGTAGGTCCAACATGGGAAGGCCCTTTCCGGGTTTCAGCTGTCACCGGGAAATGGTCATTAGAATTGGAAAATCATGATGGAGTGAAGTGTCCGAGCAACTAGAATGTGGCACACCTCAAAAGATACTATTGCTGATGAGCCTCGCCTCTACTGAAAGTATATGCTGCACTTTTTTTCCCTTCGCCTAGTTTTTGTCCGAACTAGATTTTTTTCTGGCAAGGTTTTTAACGAGGCAACGACGGAAAGCATACTACGAAGGAAGCTTCGTCAGCAAAAATAAGACCTTTAAATGATAAGGCATGCAAGCGATGAGCCACTAAGGAGAGGTTAGATAGTCTTTTGCTCGGTAGCAAAGTTCCTACCGGGAAGTAAAGTTTGTTGTTGGGCAAAAATTACCCGACCGTTCATAAGTGCAAGCCACTGGGGGATTGTTAGATAATCTTTGGCTCGATAGCAAAAGTTCCTAAGGGGAATTAAAGTTTGCTATCAAACTAAAGATTATCTAACCATTTACTAGTAGAATCTTCATAGGTGCACAACTTCCAATGTTCAAATTCGCACTCTTCGCATTTGAACACTTGGGGAGGGGGGATGTTATGAGAATACGAATAAAATGACTACCACATCGACCGGGACTACAAAATCCGAAAACAAAGTTGTATCTTCGGGACCGGGGACTACAACCCCAGCCCCATAGAAACAAGTTGTACAAGTTAGCCACAAGTAATGGCAATTTCTTTTTATCACAACGAATGCTTATTTACTATTGTAAATGGAAGGAATAAAGTAAAGTCCTTTTATTTTTATCTTGTTTCTTGTCCAATCGATGAATTAATTTTATCATTTGAAAATTAAACAAGTACTTCAAATACTACAGCCATAATGAACATGAGACGTCCTATTCGAGAGCACCGTAAACATAAGAGAGTCCTCTTTTATGGAACCCTCATGGTAAAGAGTTGATTCTGGAAGAGCTTATGCTTGGAATCCATATGCCCTTGGGTAAAAATACACCCAAAGCATTGCATAATTTGATGCAAAGAGAAAAACTTTCACAATACTTAAATGAAAAGTACGCAAAGAGAAAACTTGCACAATACTTAAATGAAAAAAATACTTCTATTCATAGAAAACGTGCCAAGCAGCACAAATACAAAGAATGGAAAAGAAAAGAAAGCAAAAGCCTAAACTACTGCACCCCCGGAATCCGGAGGAAGAGAATCATCTGCACCCCTCGGGAGAAGTAGGCGGATCCGCCGCCGACTCAATATCTTGGCCTTCAGCATCTTGGCCTTCAGCATTATCCCCTTCCGGTTCTTCTTCAGTTCCTAAGAACTCGGAACCGGAACTAGAAGAGTCGATAGCATCAGGTTGGACCAGGAGACCCCTTCGGGAAGTTGACTCCATCTCACGAGCCTTAGCGATTTCGGCATCAAAATCAATGGAGTCCGCTATGGCCTCTTAGAAGGTTTTTCTTCTCATGCTATACATATAATATATTTTTTCCACAATGAGGGAAGCCGCTCGATGCTGAAGTTCTTCGTTAAGACGGTCAACCTCGGTCGAAAGGTTATCCCGCTCGGATCTTGCGGACCAAAGGCTGATATCAAGGTCACGGACAATAGAGTTAAAAACTTTATTATGCTCTATAACTCTCTTATGCCTCTCTTCCAACCGGACATACTCTTCCTGGGAAGCACCAATTTCTTCAGCTTTGGAGTTTAAGGTCACCTCCAAATTAATCAATCTTTTAGTAGAGGTAGTCTTACGATTGGATGCAGCAATAACGACATTATGGACTTCAACCCATTTGGCCCTAGACTCTTCAAATTGTGCCCCAAATTCCCATGAACTAGGGACTATGGAAGAGTGACATCCTCCTCTCAGACGACTACGATTGGTGAAGGTGATGTAGAAGTTGTTGGTAGCGAAGGAAGTGTTGGTAAAGAAGGTGATGAAGCTGGTGGCGTTGTTGGTTGTAAAGCAACTGCGGAAAAAGCAGTGCTGGTTATTGGTTGCTCACCAACCGAAGGTGGAAAATACCGGGTACCTAGCCTCACGGTATCAGGAATAGCGACTGGGACTTAGAAGCAAGAGTTAGCAACTTCCACTATATTAAACTTCCCAGAGTGCCGGGATGTCGTCCTCGGTTGGCGTAACTAGATCAACAGATTGAGCACGATGTTGAGCCGATGAAGGTCGTCGTCTCCTATGTAGACAAGCCCCCTCATCACTGGCTCCTCCATCATTGTCAACCACCATGGTGTCACCGGCTGGCTTGAGCATGATGCTCGTCACCACAGTGTCCACGGTTAGCTCAGGCACAACACAGTTTGACTTTTCATTTTTGCCCTCGGCCGTAGAGTAACATCGCCCTTTTGGTTGCTTGTTCTCCGACCGGTGACTCCGACAAGAAGAACTTGCATAAGAAATATGCCCGGCGACACCCGTTTGGGCAAAAGCCTCTTGTAGTAAACTTGCTGCATCAGTAGGATCGGCCAAAACGTCCTCCTTGGGGACGAAATCAGAACCTTGCGGTAGACCTGAATTTGGCAGCTAACTTCTTTTCTGGAAAGTAGAGACAAGGTTAGTTCGGAGTCAGTTTACCATGATTTTTGGCCTTTCACTCATATTGTCGGGCCAGTTCTTTCCATTGGCGGGTCTCGAGCGTGGTGATATCGAGAATCTTCCGGACCCACTAGTCCAAGCCCTCGACCCTTGGTGGTGTCCGCCGAGTTGCTAAAATGGTGAAGGAAGGAAGATCAGTAATAACATGGGACAATCTTTAACTAAAAGGAAAGACAACTGATGAACTTATGGGTACAGTTCCATGATTTTGGAAAGGATGAAGTCGTGGCTAGGATAATGTCCCTGGTGTTAACTACAACAAACCACTCCATCCATCCACGGTCGTTGTCATCATCCATGTTGGTTAGCAAAGCGTGATGACCATGTTTGCTGAAATTTATCACTCTCCCACGAAAAGTCGTAGGGGAATAAATGTTCATCAACTAAGCTAGGGATATCACTTCTCCCGTCTCCTACCATAGACGTCGAACACAAGCAATTTTTCTCCACACAGAAGGACTTACTTGTACCAAGCATACATGGTAACGGATGCAAAACTCTACGATAATAGAATCAAGCTCCTCGCTCAAGGAGAATGGGTTCAAAAGTGAAGGGACACGTATAAACATACGTAAAAACCTTCTTGGGTAAGGTTAACCACTCCGCCAGTTCAGGAGCGATGATGTCGAATCCTGGCAATGGTAGTCTTTCTTCACAGCAGGTATACTAGATGGACGGATGGAAGAAGGATATACGCTAACAACCCATATGCGAGGGTTAGCAGAAGGATACTTATTCGACGTACTTATTGATAGTAAGCTTTTTGGGAATGATGGTTCTTACCTTGGGAGGAGCAACATCATCAGCACTTTCTTTATTCTTTGAAGCACTAGAATTTCTGGAAGAAGAGGCTAGTCCAAAAGCTAAATGTTGGATTTTTTGACTCAAAATACGTTTCTACTACTTAAAAAAAGTCACTTTTCTATGTATAACGTGGTGTAATACCGTGTTATATATAGTGCAGTGTAATACCGCGCTATACCTATTCATTAAAAACCCCTTCTTCTTCCCAGCTACAGAACCGAGTAACCCCTCTCCCCATTTAAAAAAAAAGAAAAGAAAACAGCGCCTTCCCTATTTTTCTCCAAAAAAAACTGAGTGGACCCCACCCGTCACACAAAAAGATAAGATTGTAGATCCCGCATCCAACCCCAAGCCTTCTATTGTTGTGGTTTACTCATTTCGGTCTCAAAATTTCAATTTTTTGACTTTTCTAAAAACATAAATCGAGGTATTCCGATTTAGTTTATGTCGAAACTCCTATAATAATGCATATTAGTCGTCTTGAATGTGTTTCCATGTTGTTTTGTGTTTTGTTTGCGATTAAATTAGTATGTTATTTTTATCCGGATTAAGATATTAGTGTTTTAAAAAAATATTTAAAAGTTGAGAAATCATTTTTTTTGTTAATAAAAATGTTCATTAATTTCTTTTACTGTTTTATATGTAATTTCTTGAATGTATGTTATTAAAATATTTTTTTTTTGTTTTTATTTAGTTTAGATTATTATTTGCTTAAAGACTAATGCCATTTTAGCGTAGTAAAATATAGAGCCTTTTAGCGTAGTAAAATGTAGAGCCTTTTAGTGTAGAATCCATGTAGTTTTTTTTTACTGAAAAAGATAATTTATTTAAAACATTTCGAAGTATTAACAGTTACATCCTTAACTAAAGTACAAGCCTCGAGGACATTCAATTTCCCCATTTCGACCAAACTAAAGCACACATGAGTACTGAAATTTTTAAGCAAATACACAAAGCCATTTCTGTCCATTGCTAGCTTATTTAATACTAAATGCAATAGATTGACAAAAAGTTGGTGTTTTCGTGCATGCTTGAGTCCTTCCTTAGCCATCTTGTGAGCTACCTTGTTTCCCTCCCGAAAATTGTGGATGATCTTCGGTTGCTTCAGCTAGTGCATTATCCACCTACAATTAGTAATAGTATAGTTGTAAGGCATACAATTTGAATGTAATACTTTGATGACCTCTGTTACATTTGTTTCCACCACAAGTGAAGAATAACCATGACTGAGAGCGATTGAAAGACCTATCCTTAGAGCTTCTAGTTCAGATTGAAGAGGGGAAGTCGAGGGTTTGGAGTGTTGGAAACCCATTACCCAGAATCCTTGTACTTTAAGTATCTACTATATTGATAGATCAAACACAAACTCTGTCCAATTACAATTTATAAAAATTAATTATTTAATTTATAAAACAAACACACAAAATTATGAAAAATATTGAAATTGATACATATAAGAATTCAGGATAGCATGGTGCTATTGGGACTCAAATATTGAGTCTGGAACCCATAGGTATATACTCTGTCCAATTAAAAATTAATTATTTAATTTACAAAACAAACACACAAAATTATAAAAAAAATTGAAATTGACACACATAAGAATTCAGAATAGCTTTGTGCTACGGGGCCTCAAATATCGAGCCTAGAACCCATAGATATATACTCTATCGAATTAAAAATTAATTATTTAATTTATGAAACAAACACACAAAATTATAAAAATATTGAAATTCACACACATCAAAATTCAGGAAAGTTTGGTGCTATTGTGCTTCAAATATCGAGTCTGGAACCTATAGATATATACGCTGTCCAGTTAAAAATTAATTATTTAATTTTCAAAACAAACACACAAAATTATAAAAATATTGAAATTGATACACATAAGAATTCAGGATAACTTGGTGCTACGGGAACTCAAATATCGAGCCTAAAACCCATAGATATATACTCTGTCTAATTAAAAATTAATTATTTAATTTACAAACAAACACACAAAATTATAAAAATATTAAAATTGACACACATAAGAATTCAGGATAGCTTGGTGCTACTGGGCCTCAAATATCGAGTCTGAAACCCATAGATATATACTTCGTCCAATTAAAAATTAATTATTTAATTTACAAAACAAGCACACAAAATTATAAAAAAAAAATTGAAATTGACACACATAAGAATTCAGGATAGCTTGGTGCTACTGGGCCTCAAATATCGAGCCTGGAACCCAAAGATATATACTTCGTCCAATTATAATTTACAAAAATGAATTATTTAATTTATAAAACAAACACACAAAATTATGAAAAAATTGAAATTGACACACATACGAATTCAGGATAGCTTGGTGCTACTGGGCCTCAAATACCGAGCCTTCAACTCATAAATATATACTCTGTCCAATTAAATAGTTTAATATTAATAATTTACAAAACAAATACACAATTAATATTATTTAATTTACAGTAGACAACATGGACATCCCGCTTGTGGATCCTAGACCTGTCTCCGATGAGCTATTAGTGTTACATGGCTATCATAGGTCCGCATACGTATGGGAAAGAGAGCAACTGGCCTAGACTTGTGGGATTGTGGACGACTTGTGGGATTTTATGAGGGGCAGAGATTTCCATCCCCGTGTAGTCCAGCGCCTACGGGATACATGCTTCTATGGATTTTTGATATTGGGCGGCTGCAGCTTGACTGGTCTCTGATCATGGCCTTGATAGATCGGTGACGATCGGAGACATGCACTTTCCACCTGCCCATTGGCGAGGCCACCATCACGTTGCAGGATGTTGAGGTTTATATGGGATGCCTTCTAATGGACTGCCCATTGCACTGCCTCAGGGTATGAGATATATCTCACGTGGCCAGTATTTAGACTTGTTGCAGCAGCTCACTGGTTTTAGGCTACAGGATGAGACTATATGTTCAGGGGCCACTAACATTGGTTTGACAGCTATTAGATAGTATTTGGATATATTGCACCTCAACATAACTGGCGAGATAGATCATTTACATATTCAGCGGTATACGAGGTTGGTGTTACTCCTTCTTTTTGGAGGGGTCTTTTTCTCGAACATTTCGGGAAATCTAGTGACTTTGCGATTTCTACATCATCTTCAGCTGCTAGATGCTTTACCCCAGTACAGCTGGGGTGCTGCTGTTCTTTCTTACATGTACCGACAGCTGTGGCGGGCGAGCTGCCATGACCCTAAACCCGGACCCGATCGTGATGGCGCCTCTCGTGAAGACAACGCCAGCCGATATATTTCCACTTCAATTTTTAAGCAATTAAAATACTAAGTATTAAGTCTTAAACATAATAAAATCCCAAAATAAGCAGTGAACAGTACAATTTGCGGAAATAAAACCAACACAGCCCAACATTGGAGTGTCACCAATCATGAGCATCTATCAATATACTACAAGTCTAAAGAGTCTACTCAAATTATTACAGAACACTAATAAGAGAAAGGAAATAAGATAGGGGAGAAGCACGAGGCTGCAAACGCCGAGCAACTACCTCGTGAATTCCAGAATCTGCTGGAAGCTCTCAACCCTCGCCAGCAGGACCTGATGCGCCTGAATCTGCACACGGGGTGCAGGGAGTAAAGTGAGTACTCCAATTCAGTGAGTAATAATAATAATAAATGCAGACTGAGTAATAAGAAATCACGTAAAGCACATTACAGGCTATAAGGAAACAGTAAAAGCCAGTAAAAGTAACGAAATAGTAAAAATATGCAAAGTCACTTTAGTTCAGTTTAATCTTCTTAAAATTCCTTTTTAAACAGTTAAGCAAGTAAAAGACAGACAACTAGAAAAGGCAAACACATAAAGAACCGCCCCTCGGGCACAATACCAACAAAATTAGCCCCTCGGACAACACATGGAACAATACCAGCCCATCGGGCTCTATCTCATATCACAATGGGTACCCGCGCTCACTAGGGGTGTGCAAACTCCTAGAGGGGCCCCTTACAGCCCAAGCGCAATATCAAGCCATCTCGTGGTATAATCATATAGGCCCTCGGCCTCATATCAACAAGCCATCTCGTGGCGTACAAATCTTAAGCCCTCGGCCTCAAAACCATAAGTAGGTGTTTTCCTCACAACATAGGCCCTCAGCCTTACTCAGTCAAAATTCTTACAAGCCATTTGGGCAACAGTAAAACATGATGCTCAGTCCAAAATATCATTTAAAGTGTTAAAGCAGAGTAGACATGGCTGAGTTATGAAAACGGTAGAATATAGCATGACTGAGTACACGTATAAAGTCAAAACAGTGAAGAAATATCAGTAAAAATCCCCTAAGAGTTCAAATAGTTGGCATGAGGCCCAAATATAGCATTCAACCCAAAACATGATGATAGCAAATAGTTTTTAGGCAAATACGTGGTAAAATAGTCATTCGAGATGGACTAAATCACAATCCCCAACAATGCACGACCCCACGCTCATCATCTAGCATGTGTGTCACCTCAATATAGCACAACGATGTACAATCTGGGGTTTCATACCTTCAAGGCAACATTTACAATCATTACTCACCTCTACTCAGTCCAAATCTCTAGTGCGCGATGCCTTTTCCCCTCAAATCGGCCTACGGATGCTCCAAATCTAACCAAAATCAGTGCAAAACCATCAAAATATGCTAAAGGAACAAAGCCCACTCGAAAGAATTCAAATTACAACACAAATTCTGAAATTTGTCAAACCCGACCCCCGGGCCCACATCTCGGATTCCGATAAAATTTACATCAATAGACTCCTTATCACTCCCCGAGTTCATTCATACCAAATTCATCAAAATCCAACCACAACGACCCCTCAAATCCCAAATTCTAGGTCTAGAATTACAAGCCCTAGTTCTTCAATTTTAGGCTTAATTTTCATGATTAATTAGGTAGAATTCACATTAGAATCGAGTATTAAGTCCATGAATCTTACCTCCAAGTGTTTCCCCTTGAATCCCTCTTCAATCCTCTTCAAAAAGCTCCAAAATCGCTCAAAAATGGTGGAAATTATCCCCAAAATCGCGGACAAGATGACTATTTAAAGATTCTGCCCAGGCCTCAATTCCTTCTTCGTGAACGCGGTCAACGCCTCGCGTTCGCGAAACACAAATTATCTTTGACCAAAAATCCTCTTACGCGAATGCGACCTGACCCTCACGAACGCGATGGTTCCTCAGCCTAACCCTTCGCGAACGCGCTCCCCTTCTCGCGAACGCGATGCATAATCTCCCAGCCCTTCGCGAATACGGAGCCTTCCTTGTGAACGCGAAGGCTAAAATCTCAGCCTCCTCAACTAACCCTTCGCGAACATGAGGTCCTGCTCGCTAACGCGAAGTCCATTTCTCTACAACACTGAACAACAATTTTCTGCAACTCTCAACATCTAGAAATGATCCGATTGACCACCCCAGGCCCCTGGGACCTCAACCAAACATGCCAAAATATCCCATAACATCATTCAAACTTGTTCCAATCTTCGGAACGCTCAAAACAACATTGAAACACCAACTTCGCATCGGATTCAAGCCTAAGAATTCCAGAATCTTCTAAATTATGCTTTTGATCAAAAACCCAACCAAACCACATCCGAATGACCTGCAATTTTGCACACACTTCCCAAATGACACAACGGAACTACTGCAACTCTCGGAATTCCATTCCGGACCCTATATAAAAATCTCACCTATCAACAAAGAATCGTCAAAATTCCAATTTCGCCAATTCAAGCCTAAATCTACTCCGAACCTCCAAAACACATTTCGATCACGCTCCTAAGTCCCAAATCACCTACCGAAGCTATCTGAACCATCAGAACTCACATCCGAGCCCTCTAACACATAAGTCAACATCCAGTTGACGTTTCTAACTTAAGCTTTCTCAAAAAAGATTAAGTGTCTGAAACCTTACCAAATCCTTTCCGAACCCGAGCCAACCAACCCGATAACTCATAGAACCGATAAACAAAGCGATAAGAAGCAGAAATGGGGGAAACAGAGCGGTAACTCTTGAGACGACTGGCCAGGTCGTCACATTCTCCCCCTCTTAAACAAACGTTCGTCCTCAAACGAGTCAAGAAACATACCGGAAGCCTCAAACAGGTAAGGATATCTGCTCTGCATATACCGCTCGGTCTCCTAGGTAGCCTCCTCCACGGGCCGACCTCTCCACTGCACTTTCACTGAAGCTATATCCTTTGATCTCAACTTTCGAACCTGACGCTCCAAAATAGCGGCTGGCTCCATATCATAGGTCAAATAACCATCCAACTGAACCGTGATGAAATTCAAAACATAAGACGGATCTCAAAAACATGAAATACCGAATGCACACTCGACAAGCTAGGTGTCAATGCAAGCTCATAAGCCACCTCTCCAATCCTCTGAAGCACCTCAAAAGGCCCAATGAACTGAGGACTCAACTTACCTTTCTTCCCAAATCTCATAACACCCTTCATGGGTGAAACCTTCAACAGAACCTTCTCACCAACCATGTAGGACACATCTCGAACCTTCCTGTCAGCATAACTCTTTTTCCTTGACTGCGCTATACAAATCCTCTCCTAAATTACCTTCACCTTTTCTAAAGCATCCTGCACCAAGTCTGTCCCTAATAGCCTAGCCTCACCAAGCTCAAACCAACAAACTGGAGATCTACTCCGCCTCCCATACAAATCCTCATATGGAGCCATTTGAATACTCGATTGGTAGTTATTGTTATAAGCAAACTCTGCAAGCGGTAGAAAATGATCCCATGACCCTCCTAAATCAATGACACAAGAACGCAACATGTCCTCCAATATCTAAATAGTGCGCTCGGACTGCCCATCCATCTGAGGGTGAAAAGCCATGCTCAACTCAACCTGAGTACCCAACTCTCGCTGCACCGACCTCCAAAACTGTGAAGTGAACTGAGTGCCCCTATCTGAAATGATAGAAACTGGGACACTATGCAAACGAACAATCTCCTGGATATAGATCTCTGCCAACCGCTCTGAAGAATAGGTAGTACACACAGGAATGAAGTGTGCGAACTTGGTCAGTTGATCCACAATCACCCAAATAGTATTGAACTTCCTCAAAGTCCATGGGAGCCCAACTACAAAGTCCATGGTGATCCGCTCCCACTTCCATTCTGGAATATCCATCCGTTGAAGCAAGCCACCCGGTCTCTGATGCTCATATTTCACCTGTTGACTATTGATACACCGAGCCACAAATCCCACAATGTCTTTCTTCATTCTTCTCCACCAATAATGCTGTATCAAATCCCAATACATCTTCGCGGCACCCGGATTAATGGAATACTGAAAGCTATGGGCCTCTTCCAGATGGGCACACATATTCGACCTTGCATCCTCAACACCCCATCATCACCAATAGTCACATCTCTAGCATAATCATGCTGAACTCTATCCTTAAGGACAAGAAAATGCGGATCATCATACTGGCGCTCTCTGATACGATCATATAAGGAAGACCGAGAAACCACACAAGCCAATACCCGACTGGGCTCCGAAATATCCAACCTCACGAACCGATTGGCCAAGGCCTGAACATCAACTGCAAGAGGCCTCTCCCCAACTGGAATATATGCCAAACTCCCCAAACTCACCGCTTTTCGGCTCAAGGCATCGGCCACCATATTGGCCTTCCTCGGATGGTACAAGATAGTAATATCATAATACTTTAGCAACTCCAACCACCTCCGCTGCCTCAAATTGAGATCCTTCTGCTTGAACAAGTGCTGGAGGCTACAATGATCAGTAAACACCTCACAAGAAACACCATACAAGTAATGCCTCCAAATCTTCAACGCGTGTATTATGGTAGCCAACTCCAAATCATGAATGGGGTAGTTCTTCTCATGGGGCTTCAAGAAGCATACGCAATAACTCTACCCTCCTGCATCAATACACACCCGATACCAACTCTTGAAGCATCACAATACACGGTATATGATCCTGAAGTTGATGGCAAAACTAACACTGGAGCTATGGTCAAGGTTTCCTTGAGCTTCTGAAAGCTCTCCTCACACTCATCCAACAATACAAATGAAGCACCCTTCTGAGTCAACTTGGTCAAGGGCGATGCGATAGATGAGAACCCTTGAATAAACCGATGATAATAGCCTGTCAAACCAAGAAAGCTATGAGTCTATATGGCTGAGGATGGTCTGGGCCAACTCTGAACTGCCTCTATCTTCTTCGGATCAACTTGAATACCCTCGCTGGACACCAAGTGCCCCAAGAAAGCCAATGAACTGAGCCAAAACTCACACTTGGAGAATTTTGCATAAAGCTTCTCCTCCCTTAATCTCTGCAACATAACTCTCAAATGCTCTGTGTGCTCCTCCTGACTATGCGAGTACACCAGAATATCATCAATGAAGACTATGACAAAAAAGTCGAGATAAGGCTGGAACAAGCTATTCATCAAATGCATGAACACTGCTGGGGCATTGGTCAGCCCAAAAGACATCACCAAGACCTCATAATGACCATATCGGGGTCCTGAAAGCCGTCTTAAGAATATTCGAGTCCCTGATCTTCAACTAGTGTTAACTTAAATGGAGATCAATCTTGGAGAACACTCTCGCTCCCTGAACCTGGTCGAATAAAACATCAATGCAAGGCAAAAGATACTTGTTCTTAACTGTTACTTTGTTCAATTGCCTATAATCAATGCGCATCCTCATAGTGCCATCCTTCTTCTTCACAAATAGAACCGATGCACCCCAAGGTGACACACTAGGCCGAATGAATCCCTTATCAAGGAGTTCCTGAAGCTGCTCCTTTAACTCCTTCAACTCCGCTGGTGCCATACGATACGACGGAATGGAAATGGGCTGAGTTCTCGGCACCCAGTCAATACCAAAATCAATATCACTGTCCGGTGGCATGCTCGGCAGGTCTGTAGGAAACACATCGGGAAAATCCCTTACAATTGGAACAACATCAATACAGGGAGTCTCTGCACCGACATCCCTCACAAAATGCTAGATACGAAAGACAACCCTTCCCAATCATATGCTGGGCCTTCAAGAATGAGATTACCCTACTAGGAACATAATCAGTCAAACCTTGCCACTCAATCCGTGGCACACCTGGCATAGCCAATGTGACTGTCTTGGCATGACAGTCCAGAATAGCACGACACGGAGATAGCCAATCCATGCCTAAAATAACATCGAAATCTACCATACATAATAGTAAAAGATCCACTCGGTCTCCAGACCCCCAATAGTCACCACACACGACCGATACACATGGTCTACAACAATAGTATCGCCCACCGGGGTAGATACGTGAACAAGTGAAGCAAGAGACTCATGGGGCGTACCCAAATAACGAGCAAAGTATGATGACACATAAGAAAAGGTGGAACTGGGATTAAATAATACAGAGGAATCTCTGTGGCAGACTGAAACAATACCTGTAATAACAGCATCGGAAGCAATAGCATCAGGTCTAGCTGGAAGTGCATAGAAACGGGCCTAACCGCCACCTGATTGACTCCCCCTCTAGGGCGACCCCTAGCTGACTAACCTCCACCCCTAGGTGGCTGGATGGGTGGTGGTGAAGTAACTGGCGTTGAAGCCGATGGCTGACTCTACTGCTGAGATGAACCTGCAAGACGACGAGGACACTGCCTCCATATATAACCATCTCTCCACACTCATAGCAACTCCCAGATGCTGGAGAAGGGGACTGAAGGGAAGACCTCACACTAGAATGACTAGTAGATGCACTTGGCATAGAAGAGCCCTAAACTGATGAAGCACGAGACGAACTCTAAGCTAGAAGGGCACTAAGTGATGACTGGCCCTGATGAGAACTATGAGAACCATGACCCGATGATGCCCCACAATAACCTGGGCGAGCTAGCTGAGCATGCCTGAATGGACGGCCTCTGCGGTACTGAAACTGACCTCTCGAAGGAGAACCACTATTACTACCAGATCTTCGAGGCCTCTTGGCCTTCCTCTCCTCTCGCTCATGGCGACGAACTAACTCAATCTCACGAGAAATGTCTACAACCTCCTCAAAAGTCGCACCAGTCACCCTCTCCCTGGTCATAAGAATACAAAGTTAATAAGTGAGGCCATCAATGAACCTCCTAATCCTCTCTCTACCTGTCGAAACCAACCAAATAGCATGACGAGCTAACTCTGAGAACCTCATCTCATACTGCATCACATTCATCTCTCCCTGATGCAAACACTCAAACTGCCTATGCAGCTCCTTTCTCCGAGACTGCGGCCTATACTTCTCCAAAAAGAGAAAAGAGAACTGCTGCCAGGTAAGGGGTGTTGCACCAATAGTCCTACGCCTCTCAAAAGCCTCCCACCAAATGAAGGCAGCTCCAGAAAACTGATAAGTAGTGAAAACGACCCGCTGGTCTCCAGAATACCTGTTGTGCGAAGCATCCTCTAACACTTATTCGGGAAACCCTAGGCATCCTCACCCTCTGCACTACTGAAAGTCGGAGGCTAAAGTCTACCAACCCTCTCCAACCTATGCTGCTCGTCCTTTGGAATGGTAGGAACTATATAGTCCTGAGCAGTTGCAACTAGCTGGGCTGGATGTGCCCCCGGTGTCTGAAGTCCCTGCACGACCTGCTCAGGTGTGTGAGCGGCGGGAGTCTGAGTGCCTCCCCCGGCCTGAGAAGTAGCTGCGACTGTAGTAACTGAGACCGCTTGAGATAGGCCAGTACAAACTGATAGAATCTGAGCCAAGGCCTCCTGAAGACCCGAAATCACAATAGGCACAGTTGGTGCCTGAGTTGGTGTTGCTGGAGTGTGTACAGCTGGGACCTGATCCTGAACTGGGGCGGCTGGTGTATCTGCAGGTGCTGCCCTAGCTGTTGTACGAGCTACAACCCTGCCCCTACTACGACCACGATCTCATCCTCGGCCTCTGGTGGCCATAGCCGGTGGTACTGGTGGTCGTCCCTCCTGACCGGTAGTGCATTTCCTCACCATCTATGAGAGAATAGAATAACAGAAGTTTAGTACTCGGATCAACAAATTCGCACGACAAGAATTTAAATAATATGAAGTTTTTCCTAAAAGTTCTACAGCCTCTCGAGGATAAATCTAGACGTTTCCGTACCAATCCCTAAGACTCTACTAAACCTGCTCATGACTTGTGAGACCAATGTAACCTAGGCTCTGATACCAACTTGTCACAACCCTAAACCCGAACTCGGTCATGATGGCGCCTCTCGTGAAAACAAGGCCAGCCGACACATTTCCACTTCAATTTTTAAGCAATTAAAATACTAAGTATTAAGTCTTAAACATGATAAAATCCCAAAATAAGTAGTGAACAATACAATTTGTGAAAATAAAACCAACACAGCCCGACATCGGGGTGTCACCAATCATGAGCATCTATCAATATACTAGAAGTTTGAAGTGTCTACTCAAATTATTATAGAACACTAATAACAGAAAGGAAATGAGATAGGGGAGAAGCATGGGGCTACGAACGCCGAGCAGCTACCTCGTGAACTCCAGAATCTGCTGGAAGCTCTCAATCCTCGCCAGCAGGACCTGATGTGCCTGAATTTGCACACGGGGTGAAAGGAGTAAAGTGAGTACTCCAACTCAGTGAGTAATAATAATAAATGCAGACTGAGTAATAAGAAATCACGTAAAGCACATTACAGGCTATAAGGAAGCAGTAAAAGCCAGTAAAAGTAATGAAACAGCGAAAATATGCAAAGTCACTTTAGTTCAGTTAATCTTCTTAAAATGCCTTTTTAAACAGTTAAGCAAGTAAAATACAGGAAACTAGAAAAGGCAAACGCATAAAGAACCGCCCCTCGGGCACAATACAAATAGAATTAGCCCCTCGGGCAAAACATGGAACAATACCAGCCCCTCGGGCGCTATCTCATATCACAATTGGTACACGCTGTTGATACCCAATTTTTCCCTATGTATTTTTATACACCAAAATACTTTCAAAATAGCATATACATGAATACATAATCATACCCAAGTGTTTCAGTACTTTTCCAATCTTTTGAAGAGTTTTTAAAATCAATTTACTATCCATTTTAGCAGTACAAAATCCACAATTATTCCCAAAATATCAATTTTGGTGAATAATTTATTTTATTCCCATATTTATACCAAAATATAATTAAGATACTTTTTGTACATTTTTACAAATTTATTTGGTATTTAAAAGACTAAATTGCATACAATTGCAATTATAGCCTACTTTAAGATTAATAGCATTTTATAATTGAAAAATTTGTTCCAGTATTTTTAAATTAATATTTGTGTATTATTAACTGGCTCAGTACTTTTAATTTGCTTTTAAAATCATTTTTTACCATTTTTATAAAATAAAAGGAAAAAACTGGCCATTTAACATTTAGCCTCATTTCATTTCAATTACAGCCTATTTACATTTCAATTTTAGCCCTCAAGTTAACCCAATCCTAAACCCCAGCTGGACCGGCCCAATTTCATCTTTTACCCGACCCAATTAAAAAACCCGCCTGGTTCCCTTTTGATCCAGGTTGTTGATCATTTTGATCAACGACCATAATTTCCCCTTTCCTTTTTAATTTCCCAAACACCCCTAACCCTAATCACTTTCACCTAACTAGCCGCCTTTGAATCCCTTCGTCTCTCAAACTCTCTCAAAGGTTCTTCGGAACCCTAGTCGACCTCCACCCTTTTCAACTGTTACTTCACCGGAATCCATGGCTTCTCAGGCCATGGATGGCCTGTACCCACCCTCTCTCACCATTAAACCTAAGCTATTCGATGATTTAAAACCCGACTCTGATGGTTGTCTCTAGATCCTACTCAGATCTGTAGATCTATGGCTTCTCCAGCTATGCTCTAGCATATTCAAGCACTAGAAGCCTTTTCTGACCTCTTCGACTCGAGATCGAACCTTCTTCCAAGCCTTTCTCATTTCTAGGGTTTCTCTGAAATCCTAGCTATTTGAGGTTTTTTTTTTTTTGGTTATTTTCTTAGATCCATGTTATATCTGTGTTCTACTGGAGTTTTAAAACGTTTTCCCCAATCTTCTCTTTCAAAATTTGTTTCTCTTCGATTTAGGGTTTCTGAAAAAGTTTCAAAATATTTTCTGACTCTTCTTCTTCTTCTTCTTCTTCTTCTTCTTCTTCTTTCCTTTGTGTGTATCTGCCTATGTTATGTTCTTATGTTTTCTTTTTATGCCTCGCATGATCCTCCCCTGTGTTCTTATGTTTGCTTTATTATGTATATTCTTCTACTATGCTCCGTTCTTTCTTCTACTGGTTTCTATGTCATGCTTTCACATGTTTATCTTATGTGTTTGTTTAACCCTGTGTCCCTTTACTATATTTCCTACTAATCTCTTAGTTCTTATTTGCCTTCTTCTGGACTTTGTTTGAGGTCTTTCTAAACATGTTTCATCTGTTGTTCTCTTAAGTGCTATGCTGCCTCTTTTCTCTTCTGAACCTGTTTAAGTTCCAAGTTTTTCTTAAAACATGTTCTTTATGCTTCAAATCAGTTTCTTTACTATGTTTGCCTCGAACTTGTTATTGTATCTGCTTGTTTTTCTCATAAGTCTCTGGAAGAGATTCCCGAGCATGTTTCAATTATTTGCCTCCTCCTCTTTGTATCTTACTCGAGTTGGAAACCCTAAGATTTGGGTTTTTGGGGCGAGGTTTGATCTGGTGTTCGGACTAGGGTTCTACTTTGGAACTCTGGGCTTTCTCAGACTCGTTTTGAGTCTATGTACTGAACTTGAATTTCTTTGTTTATGACTCTGAACTTTTCTATACTAGATCTTCCTAATTAGCATGACAGTTCTTTCTTGTTTGATAAGTCTGTATGCTTTATATATGAAGAATTCTTCCTTAAAAAAAGGTTTTGCCAATTTATGATTGATTCATAATTCCTTTTTTTAATAAGGTTCGATTGATTATTACTGATTTTCTTTAGTTAAACCTTTCTTTACCTTTTCCGGTTGGATTCATTCATACCAAAACTCAGTTTATGATTTTTACTGGCTGTTGATTGATCGCCTTTCCTTATTTGCACAAACCGTGTTGCTATCAAACCCTTTCCTTAAATGGTTTCTATGTATTTGCCCTTCTTGCACTAATTTGGAAAAGATTTTAATCCAATTCTTTCCTTACTTGTCTTCTACCCGTTTGAAATCAGAATCCCTTAATTGAAGAGATATTCCGTGTGATTGATTGCAAACTATTCCCTTACCTTTTCTTACTTGTTTTCTACACTATAAAAAGGGCACGACCCTTCTGCACTTAGACACCTTGAACCTTCAGTTCAACACTTCAAATTCAATACTTTGCACACACACCTTTCAATTTCAATACTCTTTCAATACTCTACTCTCTTCTGAGGACTTTTGTACTGATTGCTTGCAATTTGGCTTACAAGACTTCAGCTTTCACTTATTTATTTCCCTGAAACTGGTATGGCTTAATTTCGATTTCAGCACCATCCCTATGTGTTTATTTTACAGTTGCTACATTCCTGTCTATTTGTTGTTCATGTTTTGTATTGAATATGCTACTCTCTCTTTGCATCTGCTGTTTGTTATGAACTCCCTATACTCCACTCCTTTCTATGTGTTTGAGTTAAGGTTCATGGCCTGACAGCATCTAAATTGCTGCTTAGGTCTGAACTTGATCCTCAATGGATCTCAACTCTCAAAATGTGGCTAATAGGCTAGTCAGGGGTGTGCCAGCACTCCTGATTGCTGGGCATGACCACCTACCTGCCATGGCTTTTCCTGATTTCCCCCCTTTGTGCACTTACACTCTATCTCTTAGATTCTAAGTTCTGCCCCCTCTTATGAGCCTTGCTTTGGGACCTTGAGTTCCCTCTGAACTTGGATATCTGAGGGCTGGTATTTTCACACTGCATTGTCTTAATTCTGCAATATATTTGGGTTGTAAGCTCTTCCGAGAGTCCACTCGAGGCTCTTAGGGAACTTTGACACATCCCAAATAAGAGAAGGCTTTGGAAATCTGTTCCTGGAAGTTGGTTCGCCTCATATTGTTGGACCTTGAGTCTGAATTAGGCTCCTTGGTTGTAGCTTAATTTCTGATGTAATTTTACCTTTTTCTTAATTCATTTTGGTCTGTAATATGTTGTAATAACATATGGGGTTCTAGTGAAAAGGGGAGGGTCACTTATGTATGCATACGGGTAGACATCATGATCTTAGGTATTTATTCCTGCAATCACAGCCTGTTTTTACTTCTGCATTTCACATAGAGATCCTGACTATAGGATTCTGCACTTCTATATTTCATATAGAAATCCTGAGTATAGGATTCTACACTTATGCATTTCATATATATATGCCTATCGGTTTTCTACACTTATGCATATATAGAGATCATGTCTATAGGTTTTCTTCACTTCCGCGTATCATATAGATAACCTATTTATAGGATTCTGCATTTTACATATATCATTAGGAAAACAGTTATAGGTTAAGTAATAATAAGTTTCATTCTAGATACCATGTTTATAGGATTCCTGCACTTTCATAATCGTCTTAAAACCAACAATGCCTAGAAATCATGCCTATAGGAGTAACCTTTGAATCTGATTCGCTTATGTCATCTGCAAGTTTAAAATCAGTTGCAATGTTGTCTAAAATCTGCGAAACTTTCGTTTTTTCTATAATCAGTAAGTTTTCTTTAAAATCAGAGCAAGAACTGTTAGATATCATGCCTATAGGTCTCACTTAGGCAAAACATTAGGTAGTTAATTAATTGCATCAGTCTTTGATAAATTACAACCAGGGAACGCTAATTCGGACTCCTCATCTGAGCAATATGTGATGAATCAGCCTATCCCACGCTTTAATTTGATTTCAGACCATAACCAGTACATGCAAGACATGCTAAACAA
This sequence comes from Nicotiana sylvestris, assembly GCF_000393655.2. NCBI lineage: Eukaryota > Viridiplantae > Streptophyta > Magnoliopsida > Solanales > Solanaceae > Nicotiana > Nicotiana sylvestris. The sequence continues at coordinate 84,587,453 of NC_091066.1, forward strand.
TCTGTCTTTAAATGAGGAGGCCTGTTTGAGCCCTTTAAACTGTTATGTGTTATCCCCATACCTGCCTTATATGTTTTGATTGTCGCCCTAGAATTTTGTCCTTTTAAAACTCTGAAAACCAAATCTCCCTTCCCTTTAGGACTAGTAGTCCCAAATGCCTCTAGGACTGATAGGATTGGGGCGGGTACTAACATGCATAAGTAACGATACTATTCCGCGCTTAATACCTTAACGGGATGGGAAAGGGTAGATATGGATATGATGACCGGTGCACTAATACCACGTGCAACCCCTCTTCTGAGGAGCGATTGCCAGATATTGCATTGATGTGATCCATATTGTTTGTAAACCTAGGCCCCCCTTTCTTTTAACTTGTTTTATTGTTCGAAAAAATTTCCGCTTTCTTTATTCTCTTCAAACTTTCAATTTGCTTGCAATAATATGTGAAAATCCCCTTCTATTTGAGGCCCTTAATTGCTTACTTGATTATGTGAAGTCACAATTGTAACATGGCCAGGAACCACACTAGTGGATCTTGAGGGGTGCCTAACACCTTCCCCTCGAGATAATTTTTAGCGCTTACCCAAACTCTGGTTCTTCAAACTCAAACCCTTCTTAGTGTCCTAATGCACTTAATCATTAGGTGGCAACTCTTCAAGTTCCAAAACCCAATTCCCTAGAGGGAACGAGTTGTCCTCCTAAATGTCACAAGCCCGATTTAACGAGAAAAAGGGGGCACGACAGCGTGGTGACTCTGCTGGGGATTTTTTTTAGGCTTTTACCATTTCATGTTATTTGTGACTTTACTACTTCTTTATTGCCTTTATTTAATGTCTTTATTTCTTTTCTATTACGAAACTGACTTGGCTCCTTGTTTCTTTTCTTTAATGCTTTCCTTTAATATTGTTGTAATTATGAGCAATTATTGTAATCATTACTTTATGAACGTGCAAATACATGACAACTTGTTTCATTCTTGTAACTGCATATTCAACATCATATTCCACTCGTGCCAAACAAAATACCATAGCAACGCTTATAATGAGTGGTTGCGCCCTTCCGATATCATTACCCCTAAATTTGGCAAAGGCGTATTTGCGGTAAAACCAATCGATCAACGGTGTAGTCGATGGTTCCGTGCCTTTCCCTCTTGAGTTATCCGCTCAAGGGTACCAGTCTAATACCTTATATAAACCTTACTCTATTCAATTGTACATGCATCACTGTTAAAACCTAGCCGAGTCAGTTATGTTGTCCACATAATGACTCTTTAAGAAAGCCTTGTCCAAAGTCCACTGGGTTCCCTGGGAACCCAAACGGATGTTACCATATTCTATGCATTTATTTGGAGAACTAAATGCTGCTTATGCTAATTATTGGTTTAAGTGGTCGAGTCCGGCATGGTAAGGGTCTAACACTTTGTTTTGCAGAAATGAGGTACGAAGTCCCCAAATTTGGCATGGTCACCAACATTCACCAAACGTTGCTAAGCTGGTGGGAGGATCTTCATTCTAGTGATCAGGCCCTTGTCTGAAAATACCTAGGAAATTTGCCTTCTCTTCTGGAGGTCCAACCCAACAACAAAATCATAGAAGCTGCTACTCTAGGACTGTGATAGGTCTGTGTTTTGCTTCGGGGAGATTGAGATGACACCTCTGCTCGAGGAAATATGAGGATTAGCTGGTATTCCGTGGGAGACTCCGGGTTTACTTATGCCGGAAAATCGCAAGGGTAGGGGTTTTCTCGAAATGATGGGCCTAAAGAAAAACACATACTTGACCTGTTTGAAGGATTCCTACATTCCTTTCGACTATCTGTACGAAAGGTACGACCATAGTAAGTCCTACCACACTTACCCAGATGAATTCTCCCTCACCTAATTAGGGCATATCCACAGAAGGGTCTTTGTCTTTATGTTCTACTTCTTGGGGATGATAGTATTTCCTATGAAGAATGCAAGGATTCACACCAGGTTAGCTATGGTCACTAAAACCTTAATGGAGGGAATTTGTGGGCAACCCTTTAGCATAGTGCCCATGATCGTTGCAGAAATGTACCGAGCCTTGGAAAAGTGTCAACAAGGAGCCCCACACTTTGAAGGCTGCAACTTGATACTCCATCTCTGGCTCATGGAACATCTCCAAAGGGGTAAATATCGACAAGAGATTCAGCGGAGAGACTGGGACGATCATATAGCCGTCCATCAACCAAGGAGAATGAACTACATGCCTGACATGTTCGCTCAGCCAGAAGATGCCAAAGGATGGGTGGAGCCGTTTGAAGATCTGACTGAGGATCAAATACAATGGATGTTCGAATGGTTCCCTACTGATGAGTTCATCGCCCGATCCAGGGACGCTCTATTTCTGATACTGATTGGTTTGAGAGGAACCTACCCTTATGTCCCGCTCCGAGTTATGAGACAGGCAGGTAGGAAGTAGGTTATACCAAGGGTCGACAAGATGAGTCACTTCCGGGCTGATTTCCAAGCTGATGACAGTCCTTATAAGTGCCAAGCTCAGCATATGTGGCATTGTAAGATCATCATGGGAAGAGATACCATCGAGCTAGACAGATACCATGCTGGCTGCACCCCATACTATTCAGGATGGCTGGAGGATAATCACAATGGTCTGGGCCAACCTGGGTTTGTTCGAGGTCACAGGATCATCGATGAAAAGGCTGAAGCACAGGTCAAGTACAACCAATTGCGCAAGAGGATACGGGAATGCGAAAGTGAGCACCGGGAGATTCAAGAAGCCCATCAAAAGTTGATTGAAGAATGGAAAGATATGGCTGTCAGTGCCAACAAGCGACTAGGGTATTTGGAGCGAGGTTTAGTGGAATTGGAAAGAAAGTTCATCCAGAGGATTGAAAACTGCCAGAATGCTGAGGGAAGCGAAGGAGGACACTTGGCTAGAGCCTATTTGCTGCTAGGACTGCGTGAGCTGGTAAAGCTGTTCGATGGACCTAAAGATGCCGAGTCTGGGAAAGGTCCTTCTGGGACCAAGTAGTTAGGAGTCTTTTCTTTTGCTTTAAAAATGTAATAAGGCCAACAACCATTAGTGACATTTTATTTTTCTGCTATTTTAGTGTCGTTTTGGGACTCCTCTTATTTTTATCAATAAAATGAGACATTTAGCATTATAAGTTCTCCAAATCAACTTGTCGCTAGGCCTACCTCGGGCACAACGAGGCTCCCAAATTAGGACACGATTTATATTCTTACACTATGTGTTTAAATATTGCAACGTTTTCTTCTCCTAATTCGCACTAACTTGCTACCTTTTAGTTTTTTTTTACCTTTTGTTTATTCCCCTCCCCAATGGTTAGTTCGTGAACTCTAGCATCGTCATCATACCCCACAAAATCTAAGGGCCCTCCACCTCCTCCTCCTCCGAGTCCTATTAGAAACAAGAACAAGGGAAAAATGGAAGATTTGAGCAACATCAGAAAGGAGAACTCAGTTGAAAGGGGAGAGGTTCCTCAGGGTATTCAGTTTTCCAAGGAAAGTGCCTCCCATCTCAAACAGAAGTTATTGAAGTTTCAGGAAGAACGGGACCAAGTTTGGAACTTGGCGAATTTATCCTTTTCCCTCACTACCCCAAATGTCAAATTTGCCAACACTCAAAACCCCACACCTAAATAAAGCATCTCGAAACCACAAAACCAACCCGCACCCCATCGCCACTGCAACACATGCCACACTTCAGACAACACCCCACTACTCATTCCTGAACCACTAAGCTCCACAAATGATCATCCCCACAACACCCCCATCTATGTAGAAACCACACCACACTATACTCAACCTATTTCAAGCACACCAGAGTCTGACTCTCTTATCAGGAATCTGGCCACGGAACTCAAGAAGCTGACTAGCCGAGTTCAAGGTGTCGAAGGAAGCAAGGGGATTAAGGGACTGAATTACTAGGACCTTTGCATTCAGCCAGATGTCAAACTTCCTGAGGGGTACAAACCTCCCAAGTTCGAGATGTTTGATGGCACAGGGGATCCGAGAGTTCATCTGAGGACATACTGCGACAAGTTGGTCGGAGTAGGGAAGGATGAAAAGATTCGCATGAAACTCTTCATGAGGAGTCTGAAAGGAAATGCTTTGTCTTGGTACATCGACCAAGACCCTAAGAAGTGGTCAAATTGGGTAAGTATGGCGTCCGATTTCATGGACAGGTTCAGGTTCAACGCGGAAAATGCACCAGACGTGGTCTACATCCAAAACTTAAAAAAAAGCCCTCGGAGACATTCTGCGAGTATGCTACTCGTTGGAGATCAGAAGCTGCTAAGGTCAGACCGACTTTAGAATAAGAACAAATGAACAGGTTTTTCGTCCGAGCTCAAGACCTACAGTACTGTGAAAGGTTAATGCTGATTGAAAGCCAGAAATTTTCTGACATCATCAAGCTAGGAGAAAGGATCGAGGAAGGTATCAAAAGTGGTATGGTCACTAACTTTGAAGATTTGTTAGACACCAACAAGGCTCTACAATCTGGTGGCACGTCCAAGAAAAGGGACATGAGCGCCGTGATGGTTGCACAAAGAACGAAATCCCCAATTGAATACCCAACCTACCCAATACCTCTACTCACATATCAACCTACCCCAAATTACCAAGCACCCTCACCCTCCTACCAAGCTCCACCACCTACTTACTAATCACCTCCACCTCCCACATATCAGCCCACTTTACCCAGATATTCCCAACCCGCACATGTCTATCAAGCCTAAATACTCAACCCTCTCACTATCAACCACCTCCCACCCGCCAAAACTTTCCTAGACCCCGACCAAACTTCGACCGCAGACCCCCTAAATAATATAGCACCATTGCCAAACCTATCGACTACCTATATGAAAGGATCAAAGCTGCTGGTTACATCACCCCTATCCCTTCTATAAACCCCAAAAACCCCTCCCAATGGGTCAACCCAAACAAAACTTGTGCATACCATTCTGGCATGAAGGGGCACACCATTGATGAGTGCAGCTCTCTGAAGGATAAGATCCAAGCTTTGATTGACAACAAGATCATCATAGCAAAGGAGCCAGCTCCGAATATCCGTAACAACCCTCTACCTGACCGCAAGGGTGGGGGCATTCACATGAATGAGATAGAGGATGATTGGGACCCCAAAGGGTCGATTGGATTGATCACTGAAGGTGACGAGCCAAAGGAACCAACGGTCACACTTAATCCGTTTGTGGTCCAAAACCAGCCTTCTAAAAATGCTGAAATAGACAGGTTCATACCACTCGAGTTCAAGGCACCTCCTTCTACAAAGACGCCAGGACCTATTGAGGTCGAGTTTGGGCCCCCAAAGACACTGGTACCATTCGAAGTGGCTGTGTTACCATCCAAGACAAAGGTACCCATCCTGGTGGCCATGACAGCCGTAACATCGTTCCACCCAAAGGCCATACCATTGGATTACACCACCGAGGCGAGAAGGAAAGGGAAAACCAAATATGGAGAAGCAATTACGGCACAGGGGATGACAAGAACCGGCAGGGTTTATACTCCTGAACACCTAGTCGAGTCCATTAAGCAGGCCTCTGGACGACCAACTGTCACTAAAACTGGGCCTGATGATCTTTAGAGGAGGATACAAGCCAAAGGGTATTCGGTCGTTGATCATTTGAACAAAACGCCAGCCTAGATCTCTATCTTGGCTCTGCTACAAAGCTCTGACGCACATAAGAATGCCTTATTAAAGGTGCTGAGCGATGCATATGTACCCAGCAACATAACTGGAGGAGAAATGGAAAACATGGTGGGGCAAGTATTGGAGAGTCACAAAATTACTTTCCACGAAGATGAGCTGCCACTTGAAGGGCTAAGCCACAACAAGGCCTTGCATATCACTATGCAGTGCAAAGATCATTTCATCACCAGAGTCATGATTGACGGAGGGTCCAGCCTCAATATTTGTCCATTGGTGACTCTCAGAACACTGGGAAAGAGCCTTCATGAGATCAAGAATGGATCCATCAATGTCAAACCTTTCGATGGATCCCAAAGGTCCACTATTGGGGAAATCAGTTTGTGTCTGCAAATGGGACCGGCTTGGTTCGACATTGATTTTCAAGTGATAGACATCCCAGCATCTTACAACTTGCTATTAGGACGGCCCTGGATCCATGCCGCTGGGTCTGTGGCATCAACCTTACATAAAGAAGTGAAATTCGAGTGGAATCACCAAGAGGTAATTATTTACGGCGATGGTAGCAATCCCATATACAATCTCCAGACCATCTCAGCAATCGAAAGAAGAAGGAAGATAGGCAGAGAAACCTACCATCACATTGAGCGAGTCAACGTCGTGGACAAGGACAAATGGTGGGATAGAAAAACTGAAAGTATACTGAATTGGTGTGGATACGAACCTGACAAGGGACTTGGCAAGAATCTCCAAGGAATCGCTAAGCCCATCAAGTTGAATAAACACGGTACCACTTTCGGTTTGGGATATGAATACACTTGGGAGGAATTCAACCACTGGTCGCCACCATGGAACAATCCCTACTACCCACTGGAGCATCCAATACCTCGCTTGGAATAGACTTTCCAGCCCGCCAATGTCATATATGGGTCGGGAGAAGAGGAAGTACTGGCGGCAATGAGGAATTTGTTTTTGGAAGATGATAATATGGACTGTTGTGTCATTTTCGAGGAGGAGGGGGAGGAAAGCCCTTTTGTACAAGCTGTAAGCCGAGGAGCATGCCTCAACAATTGGTCCATCAGAACCACCAGGGCCCGAAAAGCTTCGGGGTAGCAAGGCTGAACAAAGCACCATGCATTATCTTTATTTCTTCGCTAATTGACTTTCTTTCCGCATTTTTAATATTGAAATAAGAGCTCCAATGTTCGAAACAATTATGAAAGTTATCAAAGCATTTTGGTTTCTTATAAATCTTGCTCTTATTACTTTTTGTCGTTTAATTTATTTACACAGGATTGCTATTACTTATCTTGATGAACCGACGATTGTGACGTGTGACGAGGCAACGTAACAAATGGATATGGACTCAGAAGAAGAGGATATACCAGAAGAGGTTGTTAAAGAGGTTGAGGATTTTGAGAACAGACCTAAGTCTAACCTGGACGAAACTGAGATCGTCAACCTGGGAGATGCAGAAAATGTCAAAGAAACACGAATCGTCGTTCATCTATCACCATCAGAAAAGAAAGAGTACACGGAATTTCTAAGGGAATATGAGGACATATTCGCCTGGTCTTATGATGACATGACTGGTCTTAGTACATCTATTGTAGCTCACAAACTGCCAACCGATCCGACATGTCTACCAGTAAAACAGAAGCTTAGGAAGTTCAAACCTGACATGAGTTTGAAAATCAAGGAAGAAGTCACCAAGAAAGTCAAAGCCAAGGTTCTCATGGTAGTAGAGTATCCAACATGGTTAGCCAATATTGTGCCAGTGCCGAAGAAGGATGGGAGGTTAGAGTCTGTATCGACTACTGGGATCTCAATCGGGCCAGTCTGAAAGACGACTTCCCCTTGCCGAACATACACATTCTAGTTGACAACTGCGCTAAGCATGAACTACAGTCGTTCGTTGATTATTTTGCTGGGTATCATTAGATATGAATGGATGAGGAAGACGCGGAGAAAACAGCTTTCATTATACCGTGGGGGATGTATTGTTACAAGATGATGTCGTTCGGGTTAAAGAATGTTGGGGCCACCCACATGAGGGCCATGACTACTATTTTCCATGACATGATACACAAAGAGATCGAAGTGTATGTAGACGATGTCATCGTCAAATCCAAGAGAGTCACTGACCACATGGAAGATCTGAGGAAGTTCTTCAACAGACTAAGAAGGTACAACTTAAAGCTGAATCCCGCCAAATGTGCATTCGGGGTTCCTGCCGGAAAACTACTCGGGTTCATTGTGAGTCGTTGAGGAATAGAACTGGATCCATCAAAGGTCAAAGCCATCCACGAATTTCTACCACCGAAGAACAAGAAAGAAGTTATGAGTTTCTTGGGAAGGCTTAACTACATCAGCCGGTTCATAGCTCATTCCACTGTCATTTGTGATCCAATCTTTAAGATGTTGAACAAGGACACCGCTACCAAATGGACTGATGATTGTCATAAAGCCTTCGACAGAATCAAGGAATACCTGTCAACGCCGCCAGTTTTGGTCCCGCCGAGTCGGGTAGACCTCTATTACTCTACCTTGCAGTATTGGATGGAGCTTTCAGTTGTGTTCTGGGGCAGCATGATGAAACAGGAAGAAAGGAGCATGCCATCTATTATCTCAGCAAGAAGTTCACCCCGTACGAGGCCTGGTACTCTTTATTGGAACGCACCTGTTGTGCCCTGACTTGGGTAGCTCAGAAGTTGAGACACTATTTCTGTGCCTATACCACTTACCTCATATCAAGAATGGATCCTTTTAAGTACATATTTCAGAAGCCCATGCCCACTGGCAAGCTAGCCAAGTGGCAGATCCTGCTGAGCGAATTCGACATTGTTTACGTGACTCAGAAGGCAATCAAGAACAAGCACTAGCAGATCATCTTGCTGAAAATCCTGTAGATGGAGAATACGAGCCTCTAAAGAGGTATTTTCCCGATGAAGAGGTACCTTTCATAGGAGAAGACATTGCAGAATCCTATGACGGTTGGAGAATGTTTTTCGATGGAGCAACAAATTTCAATGGAGTTGGCATAGGAGCAGTCCTAGTATTAGAAACCGGTCAGCATTATTCGGTATCTGCCAATCTCAGGTTCCCGTGCACTAACAACATGGCCGAGTACGAAGCCTGCATCTTAGGGCTCAACATGGCCATTGACATGAACATTCAGGAATTGCTAGTGGTCGGAGATTCAGACCTACTTATACATCAGGTCCGAAAAGAATGGGCAACCAAGAACTCCAAGATACTCCCTTATCTGTATCATGTACAGGAGGAAAAGGTTCACAAATACAGAGTTCCAACATGTTCCCAGAGTTTAGAATGAGTTTGCCGATGCATTGGCTACCCTATCGTCCATGATATAGCACCCCGACAAGAACTTCATTGATCCTATTCCGGTAAAGATCTATGATCATCCAGCTTACTGCACTCATGTAGAAGAAGAACCAGACGGAAAACCTTGGTTTCATGCTATCAAGGAATATTTGACGAAAGGAGAATATCCAGAACTCGCAAATCCTACTCAGAAACGCACACTTCGGAGACTATCTAACAACTTCTTTCATAGCGGAGGAATCCTGTATAGGAGGACCCCCAATTTGGGGTTACTAAGGTGTGTCGACGCAAAGGAAGCATCCAGGCTATTGGAAGAAATTCATGTAGGGACCTGCGGTCTGCGTATTAACGGCTTTGTCTTAGCCAAGAAGATACTCCGAGCTAGGTATTTTTGGATGACTATGGAAACAGACTGCATCCAGTATGTCCGAAAATGCCATCGCTGTCAGATACATGCAGACATGATAAAGGTGCCTCCAAATGAGCTCACTGCAACAAGCTCGCCATGGTCGTTCGCTGCTTGGGGAATGGATGTTATCGGACCTATCGAGCCTGCCACATAAAATGGGCACAGGTTCATTCTAGTGGCAATTGATTATTTCACCAAATGGGTTGAAGCAACATCGTACAAAGCAATGACTAAGAAAGTGGTAGCAGATTTTGTCCGCAACCGTATTGTTTGTCGGTTCGGAATTCCGGAGTCAACCATCACTGATAATGGTTCCAATCTCAACAGCGACCTGATGAAATCCATGTGTGAAACCTTCAAGATCAAACACAAGAATTCTACAGCTTACAAACCTCAGATGAACGGAGCTGTAGAAGCCGCCAATAAGAATATCAAGAAGATACTGAGAAAAATGATAGAAAAGCACAAGCAGTGGCATGAGAAGTTATCATTTGCCTTGTTGGGATATCGCACTACAGTCCGCACATCAACCGGGACATCTCCCTATATGTTGGTTTATGGTACAGAAGTAGTCATTCCCGCCGAGGTAGAAATTCCCTCCTTGACAATCATACAGGAAGCAGGACTTGATGATGCAGAATGGGTAAGGAGTCGCTACGAGCAGTTAGCTCTTATAGATGGAAAAAGAATGAATGCAATTTGCCATGGTCAACTTTATCAGAATAGAATGTCCAGAGCCTTCAACAAAAGAGTCAAGCCGAGACACTTTACACCGGGGCAGCTAGTATTAAAGAAGATTTTCCCGCATCAAGATGAAGCCAAAGGGAAGTTATCTCCCAACTGGTAGGGTCCATACATGGCTCACCGGGTTCTAACTAGAGGAGCTCTCATACTTGCAGAAATGGACGGTGAAGTTTGGTCGAAGACGATCAATTCAGATGCAGTGAAGCGATACTATGTGTGACTTTTATGCTTTCCTCATATGATGTAATTTGAACTACGCTTGACCTGATTACCGTTTAAGAGGGGATACGTAGGCAGCCCTATGGGTTCGGTCATAATTTAATAAAATTTTCATTCCCCCCGCTATTGGAAACTGGGGCAGAATTTTGAGGAGGACCCTCAAATTTCTGAAGTGATTTCAGCCATTCGACGCAAGCAGCCATCGGAAGCAACAGCCCGATAAACTGGGGCAGAATTTTGAGGAGGATCCCCAAAATTCCGGAGCGAGAGAAGTTGCAGTATCTTGGACCACGTCGCCGTCGTCAGTTCATCTAAAGAAAACTATTCTTAATTATGTATTTATTGTCATATTTCTTTACTAAATCATGCATGTCTGTTACCAAAGTTGCTTCGTTTAGCAATGCTACCCCAATGATATGCCCAATATTAACGGAACGGAGCCGAGCAGGTCAAGCAGAGCCAGCGGGAATACGAACTAACCTCCCCTCTTTACAAAACTCATGATTTTTCTTTGAGTGCAGGCACTTGAGTTGCAAAATATCAAATATACCATACACTCACGAGACTCACATTGCTCAGGAATATAACTCTCAGAACTGTCGCACTTATTCACAGCTGCCAACCGCACACAGTGCTCCCAGCAGACACAGTATCCCCAACAGTCGCAATGTCTCGATCCGCTATCAGCTAAGAAAATTCTATCATCATTTTGCCCCTTTATTCCTTGCATAAGGTTACCTTTGTGCCTTTCGAGGTTAATCTCTACCTCCATCTGCATTTCTCTACATTGCATAAGGCTATCTTTCTGCCTTCCGAGGTTAAGCTCTACCTCCATCTGCATTTCTCTGCATTGCATAAGGATACCTTTCTGCCTTCCGAGGTTAAGCTCTACCTCCATCTGTATTTCTCTGCATTGTATAAGGCTACCTTTCTGCCTTCCGAGGTTAAGCTCTACCTCTATCTACATTTCTGCATTGCATAAGGCTACCATTCTGCCTTTCGAGGTTAAGCTCTACCTCCATCTGCATTTCCTGCATTGCATAAGGCTACCTTTCTGCCTTCTAATGTTAAGCTCTACTCCATTTGCATTTCTCTTCATTGCATAAGGCTACCTTTCTGCCTTCCGAGACTAAGCATTGTCTCCATCTGCATTTCTCTACATTGCATAAGGCTACCTTTCTGCCTTTCGAGACTAAGCATTGTCTCCATTTGCATTTCCTTGCATTGCATAAGGCTACCTTTCTGCCTTCCGAGACTAAGCACTGTCTCCATCCTGCATTGCTCTGTATTATATAAGGCTATTGTTCTGCCTTCCGAGACTAAGCACTGTCTCCATCCTGCATGGCTGAAATATCGCCACTTTATCACTCTTGCATCGGCTGAAATATCACCACTTTTTATTTACGTCTTGCATTGGCTGAAATATCGCCACTTTCTGCATCTCATGGGCTGAAAGATCGCCAAATTGCCCAAAGGTGTCATTGTTCAGAGGCACCATTTGCATAGCCCGAGAACGCCATGCCATGGCCTGAGGACCGCATTTTATCTCTTGCATATTATTATTCAAAGGCATCATAGTTCGGAGGCATCATTCTCATAGCCCAAGAACATCATTTCATAGCCTGCGAATCCTTTATCATACGCTTCATGGCCCAGGACATCATGGCCCGAGGAAGTCATCCCAACCGTCCGAGGACAACATTCATAGTCCAATGGGAACTTGTATCACGTTTAAAATTATGCACAATATATGTTTGTATTGCTCATTTGCAGGTAAATCGGCTAGCAACGGCCGTTTCAGCAAGAGTGATCTCGCTCCAGTTCCTGCAGCTTATCAGACTCTAACCATCCTTCTCAACCCGAACATCGCGTCCGCTCTTCAAAATCTCTATCGGTATATTCCGCCAATGGATCCTGAACTACATATGGCCTGATTCCTGTAAGACCAGGGATATGTAGGCAGCTCATGAACCAGAAATCGGTCAAAATTCTTCAAATTATTTCATTCGGTCAAAATTGGTCATCATATCTTTACCCGATAACTCTTTCATTCTTCCCGGGTAAAGAGGGGCAGCTGTTGATACCCAATTTTTTCCTATGTATTTTTATACACCAAAATACTTTCAAAATAGCATATACATGCATACATAAGCATACCCAAGTGTTTCAGTATTTTTCCAATCTTTTGAAGATTTTTTAAAATCAATTTACTATCCATTTTAGCAGTACAAAATCCGTAATTATTCCCAAAATCATCAATTTTGGTGAATAATTTATTTTATTCCCATATTTATACCAAAATATAATTAAGATAATTTTTGTATATTTTTACAAATTTATTTGGTATTTAAAAGACTAAATTGCATACAATTGCAATTATAGCCTACTTTAAGATTAATAGCATTTTATAATTGTAAAATTTGTTCCAGTATTTTTAAATTAATATTGGTGTATTATTAACTGGCTCAGAACTTTTAATTTTCTTTTAAAATCATTTTTTACCATTTTTATAAAATAAAAGGGAAAAACTGGCCATTTAACATTTAGCCTCATTTCATTTCAATTACAACCTATTTACATTTCAATTTTAGCCCTCAAGTTAACCCAATCCTAACCCCCAGCTGGACCGGCCCAATTTCATCTTTTACCCGACCCATGACCCAATTAAAAAACCCACCCGGTTCCCTTTTGATCCAGGCTGTTGATCATTTTAATCAACGGCCATAATTTCCCCTTTCCTTTTTAATTTCCCAAACACCCCTAACCCTAATCACTTTCACCTAACTAGCCGCCTTTGAATCCTTTCGTCTCTCAAACTCTCTCAAAGGTTCTTCGGAACTCTAGTCGACCTCCATCCTTTTCAACCGTTACTTCACCGGAATCCATGGCTTCTCAGGCCATAGATGGCCTGTACCCACCCTCTCTCACCATTAAACCTAATATGTTCGATGATTTGAAACCCGACTCTGATGTTCTCTCTAGATCCTGCTCAGATCTGTAGATCTATGGCTTCTCTGGCCATGCTCCGACATATTCAAGCACTAGAAGCCTTTTCTGACCTCTCCGACTCGAGATCAGACCTTCTTCCAAGCCTTTCTCATTTCTAGGGTTTCTCTGAAACCCTAGATATTTGAGGTTTTTTTCTCTAGTTGTTTTCTTAGATCCATGCTATATCTATGTTCTACTGGAGTTTTAAAACGTTTCCCCAATCTTCTCTTTCAAAATTTGTTTCTCTTCGATTTAGGGTTTCTGAAAAAGTTTCAAAATGTTTTCTGACTCTTCTTCTTCTTTCCTTTGTGTGTATCTACCTATGTTATGTTCTTATGTTTTCTTTTTATGCCTCGCATGATCCTCCCTTGTGTTCTTATGTTTGCTTTATTATGCATATTCTTCTACTATGCTCCGTTCTTTCTTCTACTGGTTTCTATATCATGCTTTCACGCATTTATCTTATGTGTTTGTTTAACCCTGTGTCCCTTTACTATATTTCCTACTAAGCTCTTAGTTCTTATTTGCCTTCTTCTGGACTTTGTTTGAGGTCTTTCTAAACATGTTTCATCTGTTGTTCTCTTAAGTGCTATGCTGCCTTTTTTCTCTTCTGAACCTGTTTAAGTTCCGAGTTTTTCTTAAAACATGTTCTTTATGATTCAAATCAGTTTCTTCACTATGTTTGCCTCGAACTTGTTATTGTATCTGCTTATTTTTCTCATAAGTCTCTGAAAGAGATTCCTGAGCATGTTTCAATTACTTGCCTCCTCCTCTTTGTATCTTACTCGAGTTGGAAACCCTAGGATTTGGGGTTTTTGTGCGAGTTTTGATCTGGTGTTCGGACTAGGGTTCTACTTTGGAACTCTGGGCATTCTCAGACTCATTTTGAGTCTATGTACTTAACTTGAATTTCTTTGTTTATGACTCTAAACTTTTCTATACTAGATCTTCCTAATTAGCATGACAGTTCTTTCTTGTTTGACATGTCTGCATGCTTTTTATATGAAGAATTCTTCCTTCAAAAAAAAAGGTTTTGCCAATTTGTGATTGATTCAGAATTCCTTTTTTTAATAAGGTTCAATTGATTGTTACTGATTTTCTTTAGTTAAACCTTTCTTTACCTTTTCCGGTTGGATTCATTCATACTAAAACTCAATTTATGATTTTTACTGGCTGTTGATTGATCGACTTTCCTTATTTGCACAAACCATATTGCTATCAAACCCTTTCCTTAAATGGTTTCTATGTATTTGCCCTTCTTGTACTACTTTGGAAAAGATTTTAATCCAATTCTTTCCTTAATTGTCTTCTACCCGTTTGAAATCAGAATCCTTTAACTGAAGAGAGATTCTGTGTGATTGATTGCAAACTATTCCCTTACCTTTTCTTACTTGTTTTCTGCACTATAAAAGGGGCACAACCCTTCTGCACTTAGACACCTTGAACCTTCAGTTCAACACTTCAAATTCAATACTTTGCACATACACCTTTCAATTTCAATACTCTACTCTCTTCTGAGAACTTTTGTACTGATTGCTTGCAATTTGGTTTACAAGACTTCAGCTTTCACTTATTTGTTTCCCTAAAATTGGTATGCCTTAATTTCGATTTCAGCACCATCCCTATGTGTTTATTTTACAGTTGCTACATTCCTGTCTATTTGATGTTCATATTTTGAATTGAATATGCTACTCTCTCTTTGCATCTGCTGTTTGTTATGAACTCCTTATACCCCACTCCCTTCTATGTGTGTGAGTTAAGGTTCATGTCCTGATAGCATCTAAATTGCTGCTTAGGTCTGAACCTGATCCTCAATGGATCCCAATTCTCAAAATGCGGCTAATAGGCTAGTCAGGGGTGTGCCAGCACTACTGATTACTGGGAATGAACACTAGCCTACCATGGCTTTCCCTGATTTTCCTCATTTGTGCACTTACACTCTCTTTCTTAGATTCTAAGTTTTGCCCCCCTCTTATGAGCCTTGCTTTGGGACCTTGAGTTCCCTCTAAACTTGGACATCTGAGGGCTGGCATTTCCACACTACACTGTCTTAGTTCTGCAATATATTTGGGTTGTAAGCACTGCCCGGAGTCCACTTGAGGCTCTTCGGGAACTTTGACACATCCCAAATAAGAGAAGGCTTTGGAAATCTGTTCCTAGAAGTTGATTTGCCTCATATTGTTGGACCTTGAGTCTGAATTAGGCTCCTTGGTTGTAGCTTAATTTCTTATTTAATTTTACCTTTTTCTTAATTCATTCTGGTCTATAATATGTTGTAATAACTTATGGGGTTCTAGTGAAAAGGGGAGGGTCACTTATGTATGCATACGGGTAGACATCATGATCTTAGGTATTTATTCCTGCAATCACACCCTGTTTTTACTTCTGCATTTCATATAGAGATCCTGACTATAGGATTCTGCACTTCTATATTTCATATAGAAATCCTGAGTATAGGATTCTGCACTTATGCATTTCATATATAAATTATGCCTATCGGTTTTCTGCACTTCTGCATATATAGAGATCATGTCTATAGGTTTTCTTCACTTCCACGTATCATATAAATAACTTGTTTATAGGATTCTGCATTTTACATCTATCATTAGGCAGGCAGTTATAGGCTAAGTAATAATAAGTTTCATTCTAGATACCATGTCTATAGGACTCCTGCACTTTCATAATCGTCTTAAAACCAACAACGCCTAGAAATCATGTCTATAGGAGTAACCTTTGAATCTGATTTGCTTATGTCAACTGCAAGTTTTAAATCAGTTGCAATGTTGTCTAAAATCTACGGAACTTTCATTTTTTCTATAATCAGTAAGTTTTCTTTAAAATCAGAGCAAGAACTGTTAGATATCATGCCTATAGGTCTCACTTAGGCAAAACATTAGGTAGTTAATTAATTGCATCAGTCTTTGATAAATTACAACCAGGGAAGGCTAATTCGGACTCCTCATCTGATAAATATGTGATGAATCAGCCTATCCCATGCTTTAATTTGATTTCAGACCATAACCAGTATATGCAAGACATGCTAAACAATCTGTCTTTAAATGAGGAGGCCTGTTTGAGCCCTTTAAACTGTTATGTGTTATCCCCATACCTGCCTTATATGTTTTGATTGTCGCCCTAGAATTTTGTCCTTTTAAAACTCTGAAAACCAAATCTCCCTTCCCTTTAGGACTAGTAGTCCCAAATGCCTCTGGGACTGATAGGATTGGGGCGGGTACTAGCATGCAATAAGTAACGATAATATTCCGCACTTAATACCTTAACAGGATGGGAAAGCGTAGATATGGATATGATGACCGGTGCACTAATACCACGTGCAACCCCTCTTCTGAGGAGCGATTGCCGGGTATTGCATTGACGTGATCCATATTGTTTGTAAACCTAGGCCCCCCTTTCTTTTAACTTGTTTTATTGTCCGAAAAAATTTCCGCTTTCTTTATTCTCTTCAAACTTTCAATTTGCTGGCAATAATATGTGAAAATCCCCTTCTATTTGAGGCCCTTAATTGCTTACTTGATTATGTGAAGTCACAATTGTAACATGGCCGGGAACCACACTAGTGGATCTTGAGGGGTGCCTAACACCTTCCCCTCGAGATAATTTCTAGTGCTTACCCAAACTCTGGCTTTTCAAGCTCACACCCTTCTTAGTGTCCTAATGCACTTAATCATTACATGGCGACTCTTCAAGTTCCAAACCCAATTCCCAAGAGGGAACGAGTTGTCCTCCTAAATGTCACAAGCCCGATTTCGCGAGAAAAAGGGGGAGCGACACCCGCACTCACTGGGGGTGTGCAGACTCTTGGAGGGGCCCCTTACGACCCAAGCGCAATATCAAGCCATCTCGTGGCATAATCACATAGGCCCTCGGTCTCATATCAACAAGTCACCTCGTGGCATACAAATCTCAAGCCCTCGGCCTCACAACCATAAGTAGGTGTTTTCCTCACAACATAGGCCCTCGGTCTTACTCAGTCAAAATTCTCACAATCCACTCGGGCAATAGTAAAACATGATGCTCAGCCCAAAATATCATTTAAAATATTATTTTAAGTGTTAAAGCAGAGTAGACATAGATGAGTTATGAAAACGGTAGAATATAGCATGACTGATTACAAGTATAAAGTCAAAACAGTGAGGAAATATCAGTAAAAATCCCCTAAGGGTTCAAATAGTTGGCACGAGGCCCAAATATGGCATTTAGCACAAAACATGATGATAGCAAATAGTTTTCAGGTAAATACGCAGTAAATTAGTCATTCGCAATTTACTAAGTCACAATCCCCAACAATGCACGACCCCACGCTCGTCATCTAGCATGTGTGTTACCTTAATATAGCACAACGATGTGCAATTTGGGGTTTCATACCCTCAGGACAACATTTACAATCATTACTCACCTCTACCCGGTCCAAATCTCTAGCTCGCGATGCCTTTGCCCCTCGAATCGGCCTCCAGATGCTCCAAATCTAACAAAAATTAGTGCAAAACCATCAAAATATGCTAAGGGAACAAATCTCACTCGAAAGAAATCAAATTACAACACAAATCCTGAAATTTGCCAAACCCGAGCCCCGGGCCCACATCTCGGATTCCGATAAAATTTACATCAATAGACTCCTTATCACTCCCCGAGTTTATTCATACCAAAAACATCAAAATCCAACCACAAACGACCCCTCAAATCCCAAATTCTAGGTCTCCAATTACAAGCCCTAGTTCTTCAATTTTAGGCTTAATTTCCATGATTAATTAGGTAGAATTCACATTAGAATCGAGTATTAAGTCCATGAATCTTGCCTCCAAGTGTTTCCTCTTGAATCCCTCTTCAATCCTCTTCAAAAAGCTCCAAAATCTCTCAAAAATGGTTGAAGTTAACCCCAAAATTGCGGATAAGATGACTATTTAAATATTCTGCCCAGGTCTCAATTCCTTCTTCGCGAACGCGGTCAACGCCTTGCGTTTGCGAATCACAAATTATCATTGACCAAAAATCCTCTTACGCGAATGCGACCTTACCCTCGCGAACGTGATGGTTCTCCAGCCTAACCCTTCGCGAAAGTGCTCCCTCTCTAACGAACCTGATGAACAAAACAACCTGAAACCCGGCTGCCCAACTTCCTCTACGCGAACGCGCTCCCCTTCTCGCGAACGCGATGTATAATCTCCCAGCCCTACGTGAACGCGGAGCCTTCCTTGCGAATGCGAAGGATAAAATCTCAACCTCCTCAACTAACCCTTCGCTAATGCGAAGGCCATTTCTCTGCAACACTGAATAACAATTTTCTGCAACTCTCAACAACTAGAAATGATCCGATTGACCACGCAAAACTCACCCGAGGCCCCCGGGACCTCAACCAAATATGCCAATATACCCCATAACATCATTCAAACTTGTTCCAATCTTCGGAACGCTCAAAACAACATCGAAACACCAAATTCGCATCAGATTCAAGCCTAAAAATTCCAAAATCTTCTAAATTACGCTTTTGATAAAAAACCCAACCAAATTACGTCCGAATGACCTGAAATTTTGCACACACATCCAAAATGACACAACGGAACTACTGCAACTCTAGGAATTCCATTCTGATCCCTATATCAAAATCTCACCTATCAACCGGGAATCGCCAAAATTCCAATTTCACCATTTCAAGCCTAAATCTACTCCGAACCTCCAAAACACATTTCGATCACGCTCCTAAGTCACAAATCACCGCCCAAAGCTATCAGAACTATTGGAACTCACATCCGAGCCCTCTAACACATAAGTCAACATCTAGTTGACTTTTCCAACTTATGCTTTCTCAAAAGAGACTAAGTGTCTCAAACCTTATCAAACCCTTTCCGAACCCGAGCCAACCAACCCAATCACTTATAGAACTGATAAACAAAGAAATAAGAAGAAGAAATGGGGGAAACAAAGCGCTAACTCATGAGACGACTGGCTGGATCATCACACGAGCATGGGCACCCAGAGCGACGTATGTGGTTTTCTACCACTTCTACAAGTGATAACATATTCGAATACTATGTTCATTACTTCCAATTCTATCTATTCAAAATTTATCTTAAACTTTACATCAACTTTATATGTTAGGTTTGGTCCTCGGAGCGGTTCCTGGTGTTGCAGCCACCTCTACCACCATTACCTCCGGATGTACCACCTCCATTTTTCCCTCTAGCTAGAAGGTGGGTTCTTCGGCGTGGAAATTACCGAGTTTATGATGCTCATCATAATCTCTCCCTTGTCAGGGATGTGTTGGATATGCTGGAGGCGCACAGGTAAATGTGTACCTAAACTTACTTGGTATAGATACACTTGTGTTGCGCATACTCACTTTTATGTTCTTATTTGATAGTTCATTTGGACGCCATACAATGATGACTTGATCAGTGGCCTGCCCGATTACTGCTCGGCTAGCCGAATGATTTGGAGCACTTCCGTCCTGCTGATGTGCCTCGATATTGTGGAGCATCATGCCACAGAGCGGGTACTTCGCCAGTTTGGCCGTCCGCAGTATATACCGATAGGGCCTACATGGAAGGCTACACATTATTAGCGGGATGATCATTCGAGGGAGGATGACGCATTTGTAGCATGGCTAGAGGCACAGGTCCATACTTGGGACCAGCGAGCTGACCTGATTCCGCCCCCACCTTTACAGATCATGACGATGACTATTCAGATCTATAAGTCCTGGTACCGCCGCGTTACCTGAGTTTTTATCGGGAACCACAATCATCAAGTTGGCGGTCGGTACAGACCATACGCCGGGAGGCACGAGGCACTGGTATGTTATTTGGTATTCTTACTTAAACTATGATATAACATTCTGTAATTAATATTTTAAATGTTGTGCAGGCTATTGGTCATAATTTAATCTACCAGTTGGGACTACAGATGTAGCAGCATGCCGGCGATCCTACGGTTGCTCAGTATGGCCGGTAGGTGATAGAGCTGGCTCTTCGGACACTACAGCGAGCCAGAGAGGGTGATCGTTTAGATCACGAGCCTAATTATGTGGCACCAGAGCACCACCATCGGGGTAGGCCTATCGCATGCCCGAGGGGTTGGGGAGGAGGCAGGGTTGTCCCATGAGGCATGGCTGTCCCACGAGGCAGGGGTGCCCCATGGGGTCGTGGGGGCCGGCGAGGAGGTGGTCCTCAGCAAAGGGTCATTGAGGCACCTGATAAGGATGTTGGAGCTAATATGCCGGGTGTAATTCCTCAGCCAGACAAGCATCCCAGCACCATGCCGTCGTACAGCCTTCAGCCAGCTCTGCCATCATCATAGGTGACCCCGTTAGATCCATTGTTGATTACGGGCACGAGCATCACCGGAGATTGGGAGTAGTACTTTGCAGGCCCATCGACCACAGCTGAGGATCGGCTGACCCGAGACGTGGATGGTGGGCGCAGGTTATGTTTTGGCTCATCGTCGTGGGGTGCGGCGGATCTATCACAGGCGTAGGTATGTTTGTATTACTATTAAATTTTAATTTGTTTTTTTTTATCATTGATTTGCCATAAATTAATTTTAAATTTTCTTATTAAGGCTTCATCCCAGTCCGTCACGAAGGCCACTTTGTGCGATGCTGAGGACACCACAGATGCTTATATTCAGGAGCCCGACGAGACCATAGTAAGAAAATATTTTTGACTTAACACGTACATTACTAATATACATTTTCATATACTGAGCTTACTTATTATTTTGTAGGTTGCTGATGGACCGACGACCCCTTCTATTGACCCTGCCAGCCCAACTGACGATCATGCTGTAGCGCATCCTCATATAAAGAGGCAACGTGATGAGGATGATCCTGATAGCGTATCCAGACGGGAGGGGATGCGCCTCAGGCCAGCGGCTGCATTGAAGCACAAAGGCTGTGGGAATCAATGATTTTTTTGTTTGTATTTTATGTAAATAATAAATTATGTAAATAATAACAACAAATTTTTATGCTTACATAATATGCGCATTATGTTTTTATTACCCTGTTTCTTCTTTATTTTAACACTACAACACCAACACAAACGTAGAAACTTAACATAACTTAAATTCTGTACAACTAATGAAAACACATGACACGGGAAACATAAAGATACACTACTACGCTCAACACATACATGTCATTGTTTAGTCACCACCGCCTAGTATTCTCTGCTCCAACCACTTAAATTTTTCTTCTTGCTTATTTTTTTCTTCTTCCACCTCTTTGAGTTTCTCCTTCGACTCTGCAACTTCTGTTTGGATTGTCACTCTCTTTCCCACTGTTTCAAGGTCAAATAATGAAGATGCTGCAACTTTTTTTTGTAGTATTCCTGCTGATATGGTTCATCAATCCATACCTCAAAATTACAAACAGGTTCATCGGGAACCCTATAAAACTTATTCATACACGCCCAATAGCGGCATCCAGCTTCACCATCATCACAACAATCTTGCATCATGTATTTTTTGCCACACTCGCACCTTGGTACATAAAGGGGTTCAGACATTTGTTAAAGCGTAAAAAAACTTGCTTTTATGAAAATATTTGTTATTGGTTATTGTTAAGCGCAGAAAATAACTAAAATGTGCCCGTTATTTAATGGAAAGACAACAAACAAAACATAGTATTCAACCGCGCTATACATATTTACTTTTTCTGAAACAAAACAGCTTTTTCACAGTCGATCAGCTTTTCAGACCGACAAGACAACACACAAAATGTAGTATTTAATCGCGCTATACGTATTGACTTTTTCTGAAACGAAACAACTTTTTCGTAGTCGGTCAGCTTTTAGACCGACAAGACAACACACAAAACGTAGTATTTAACCGCGCTATACATATTGACTTTTTCCAAAACGAAACAACTTTTTCGCAGTTGATCAGATTTTCAGACCGACAAGACAACACACAAAACGTATTATTTAACTGCGCTATACCTATTGACTTTTTCTTAAATGAAACAACTTTGTCTTGATTTATCCTTTTATTATCTTTTATTTTCATGTATGTTGCTTTAGTTATGGTTGTTGTGCTTTTTTCTCTTCAAATATTATGTTACGAAATTTCCATTTTCATATTGGTCTTCTTTACTAACACTAATAAGTTGAATATTGGAACTATCATATCATCATCCCAATTTAAACGGTTATATTAGATAATAAGATGTAACAAGACTGTGGAACATAATTTTTTTTGATAGATATTGCAACATAAACAAGTACAGACACTTATTACAAAAAACATTACAAAAACAAAACACTAGGTGTATCCTTGATAGTTGGGTACATTAGACGAACTTGCACTAGGAGCTGGATTACCACCTCCACCCAGACCAGCTGAAGGACATTTACGATGGTTGTGTCCTGTTTGCGAGCATATGCCACATTTACGTGCATAAACGGTATCACTAACATCTATTTTGTTCCGTATACGCGTTCTCTTTTACACTTGTAGCTTGAGCAAATAGTCCTTGTTACACAGCATTTTAAATGGTTCCGGCGGCCAATAATGCTCAGCACCCAATGGCTGAAACTGCCCACTATATGTGTTTTGTATGCAGCAACACTGTATTGCCTATCAACATAGTTGGTTGCCCCTAAACCAACTTATTGAAAGCACTTCATGGCATGTGCGCACGGTATGTGGTAGATGGTCTATTTCCCATATGAACACAACCTGCTGGCTTTTTTAACGGTTTGTAGATTATTCCCCCGGTGTCCGCAGATAGTGGTGCAAACTTCAAAAATACCCTGGTTGTGATCATACTGTAAATATGAATGCCAATGTGCTCGCCTCCTATATTTCTCAAATCTTCTTATCGGTATTGGTATAAATTGAACACCCATGTCCATCAATTCTGATGCAGCTCTATTCCTTTCAACAAACCTCTCACTACAATAAATAAGGACTATGGCAACGAAAATTTATGCAACGCTAACGGAACCGTTGCCATACAGTATATACCGCAACGGTCTTAACCGTTGCCAAAAGGTCTGGAGGATTTTGATACACTATAGTAATCAAACCATTGCCATTGTGCAGGAACCATTGCCATATATCATACTATAGCAACGATTATAAAAAATATTGCAATAGTATTATCTATTGGCACGATATTGGGGAAAAATTATCTATGGGGACGGTTGTGGATTCCCTCCTAATTTTCCCGCTTCTATTTCTCTAAACCCGCCAATATATATTTTCATTAATATTTTTTACTCTTATTTATTAGTAAAAATTAAAGAAGAATGTAAAACACATAAATCTCAATTTCGTTCCTTAATATCATCAGACTCTAAAGTCTAAACCAATTCGTTCCTTTTTCTCCACTTTCACTCCCAATTTCATCTCCCACTTTTACTTCAAATTTCTCTCTCTCTCTCATCCAAATTTTCAACATAAACAGTGCAATTAGGGTTCTTAGCCACAGGTGAGAGTTAGGTTTCTTGGTGTAGAAGAGTAAATTAAATACCCAAAGTAGCAGAATTGTGAGGTCCTAACTTCAGAATCGTGAGTTCCCAACATCAACAATGCTTAGGGTTCTTATGTTGTAAATCAAATTTCACTTTCTGTCATCTATGTAAGTTGACTTATTTCAACCTAGTTTCAGATTTTTAATTTTCTTTGTGGTTTTTGTTTGCATGCCCACAAATTGGTGGTCTTACTTTTTTATTTTAATTTTAAATGCATTTTCTTTATGAGAGTCTTTGGTGTATTCAGTAGCTACATTTAGAAGCAAGTTTTTTGTTGGCAAATTCTCTAGAAAAGATTGATTCCTTGAGTGTGTTCATACAATTAGTTTCTCAGTTAGCGTCAATTGCGAGAAATTATTATCGCTAAAGGCACACTGTGAAATATCGCTACCCGAAGAAGTTGTAAGTTCTTCTTTTCTAATTTAGATATTTTTGGTTTTTTTTTAAAAATCATTTCTCTGTTCTTTAATATTTTGGGTATAAGTGGTGTATATGTTGCTTTAGATTTATGATTTGAACTGAAATTGTTAGATCTTTTTCCATTAGGGTGTTTCTAGTATACTATATGATTTATCAATTAGCCATGATTCATTAACATGTATTATCTAAAATATTTGTTGAATAACACAATATCCAATATTTGTTGGTATTGCTATTGGATATAGTAGGTAATAATTTTTGAGATGTTGAATTTGTCTTATTAATTTATTGGAAGAAACTCTATTTAGTATAATTGATTCTCATATTGTAGCATGTAGAAAGAAGATTTCTTCGGTATTTTGACTTTACTTAGATTGGTTTAAAATTATAAGGGATAACTAATAGAATCATCAGTTACCCTACAAGCTGATCTATCTAGTTATTGTGTACTATCTAGTACTACTAACTTTCCCTTGTATTCATGTTCAAAGAATAGAATAATCAGCAAATAGCTAAGTTATATGGATCATTTTCCTTGAAGTACCTGTGGTTTAATGACATTAGTCGAATTAGAAATACCAGAGGTAGATTCCGACCCCTAAATAATTTTGAGTTCACACCACTCTAAATATCGCAACGGTTTTTCTTGCATTGCCATAGGTTTATTTTCTAGTAGTGTCTCCGCAATCTGTTTGAATTTCGTCCGGACCATGGCAGTGATAGGTAATCCACGTGCAGACTTCAATAAGCCGTTGAATGACTTCGAAATATTTGTAGTCAGGGCTCCCCATCGTCTGCCATCATCAGCATGCAATGTACATTTGTGAAGCTCATGTCCCATCAGCCAATTATAGGCTCTTTCGTCTAACTATCAGATCGCTTTCATGCGCCTCCTGAATTTGCATTGGTGGTGCTCAATTGCAGTCATCCACATTAAATCATGCAAAGCCTTGTCGGGATATTTCTTCTGGAAATTGGCCTTCAGGTGCCTCACACAGTAACGGTGGTATGCATAGGGTTCCTGCCATTCAGGCAAATGCAACACATAACTTAAAATACCACTATGCCAATAAAATATTAGACAAATACCTGAACGCTATTTGATAACGTGCCGCTTCAAGTGGTTTAAAATTAGCATCCACGTATCTTTGCTTTCATTGGCACAAATGGCAAAAGCTAGTGGAAATATTTGTCCGTTGGCATCTACTGCAACTGCGCTCAAAAGCTTAATCATACTTTCCATATATATGAGTACTTTCTATGGAAATTACCGGATGGCAATGCACAAAACCATCAATTGCTGGTTTAAATGCCTAGAACACATATCTGAATATATATTCCAGTATTTCTGTACTCCGCTCATGCCTCCATTCAACAATAGTCCCGGGGTTAAAGTGTTTCAGTGCGGCCATGTACCTAGGTAGAGATGAAAATGACTTATCCCAGTCACCATAAATAACTTCAAATGCACGTTTGCGCCCGAGATATGCCTTTCTTTTGGTTATAGTATACCAATATTCGTGGTGGACGGATGTAATACCCTTTTTGATCTTGTACCTAATGGACACTTCCAAGTGTGGAATCAAGACAAGAGAAATCAAGTCTACATCCAAGTTGAAGTGATTCTCATTGAATGTGTCCATTTCACATCTGTGGATGGTTATCCACTTTCCACAACCCTGTTTCCTTCTTGATCGCATGCAACATTCAGTTACAACCCATAAAGTATCTACGGCATTTGACCTTGTATACCTCCGGAGTTAACTCTCATACCATCATATCACGACACTCTCTTACGCTGTATATTTTTACAGCCCTGGTTAAGCGAGCTTTATTGGGAAAATACATGCCCTTTGCCAGCATCGCTGGTCTAGACTCATCCCATATTGCTGACCGAAATTCGTCAGCATCCCTTGTGAGGGCATCCACATCCGGCATACTTGGCAAATTGTCAAGGTAGGGAATATTCCACTCATGAAACAGCACGTGGGACTCGTACACTCTTGGTCTAACGGGAGGTGGAGGAGCATGCTCCCTCGTCAGCTCAGTTTCAGCATTCACTTCCTCCTAAACATCACCCTCGTCAGGGAAGGGTGTGTCATCTCCAGACTCATCGGCATTGTTGTCATAATCACTATTATCTTCCTGACTCTGCGCATCTGCCAAATCATGAGTAAATACGTCGTCTACAGGCAACTGAGTGAGGTCAGGGCCATCAATTTGCTCGTTTTCACTGCACAAAAAGAACAAAATGATAAGCTACTCAAATTGATAAATATTTTACATATAGCTATATCACTTCACTTACAAGTCATACTGTGTTGATATTCCATGATGGACATTTTCCTATTGGTGATGACTCCCGGATGGACCACCATGATCCAACATGCCAGAACTACGCATATTCCAACTGGGCGTGGGGTCATAACTTGTAAAGTTCATATCCGGACGGTAGCCCCTGTGGAAAATATGAGTGTTAATACAAATTTAATTCAACAAAAACTTAACATCGTAATAGAAAGGAAAATTGAAGTTTACTAGTTGTCTTGAGGATTATGTAAAGTAGGAGAGAAATTATTTCTTCTCTCCTCGTTCGCCCGTGGAGATAAGTTAAGATCCGGCCAAACTCTTTCAGCCGGAACCTGTTGGGCTAAAATTGCTCCAGAATAACCACCCGATGACTAGGGGTTATCCATGCTTTGCGCAATCTCATTATTGTGAACGTCTTCAGCCTTGACGTACATTTCCAACAATTTTATCATAATAAATTCTCTGTGTTCATCCGAAATCCGCAAAAAATCTCTAAGAGTTTCATCATCTTTGATTTTAAACTCAGAAAAATAAGCAAAACCCTGCGGAGTCACAGAATACGGATATCTACCGGTTACTTTAAGGTTCACCGAACGTTTTCTCACACTTATTTTTTTACGTAACAACGATACCAATTTATCATACTCCATTGTAAGCGGCAATTTAAAATGACACCGTGGAGATAAACTATACCTCACAGAGTTATTCTCCACTACAACCTCACCCCCTCCCCCCCCCCCCCAATATAATCAAATTCTTATTTTTGGCTCTTCAGACATTATAAAAAATGCTTGATAACAAGAAGAAACGTTTGAACGAAAGTTAGAATATTTTTTGAATTGAGTTTCATAAAATCCTAACGCTTTTACATAAGGAAATGGCTATTTCGAGGGACTGAATTTTTTGATGTATAGCGCGGTATTACACCGCGCTATACCCATTTGAATTATTTTTATGTCAATTAACCATAGGAGACTTATTGGTGGGCCCACAATAGGTATAGCGTGGTATTACACCGCGCTGTATATATTTGAATTATTGTTATAACAGGTAACCGCAGGAGACTAATTGGTGGGCCCACATACAGGTATAGCGCGGTATTACACCGCGCTATATATTACGCGGTATTACACCATGCTATACTTTAACGGCAGAAACATCTTTAAAGTATAGCGCGGTATAATACCGCGTTATATATAAAAAAAAGTAACTTTTTTTAGCAGTAGAAACGTATCTTGAGTCCAAAAATCCAACATTTAGGTTTCGAACTCTTGTTATCAGAAAGGAGAAAGGGTTTTCTCTATGAAGAAGAAGGTTAGAGGGAGTTTGAAAGCAATTGTGAGTTGAGTAAGGAGAGATCGAGAGAAGTTAGAGAAGCATGAAGTGAAAAAGGGGAAGAGTGATGTGTATAAGTAAAGGAATAGGCGGTTAAAATCGTGGCTATGATTACCTCGAGAACCGGCAAAATTGTTTCTGAATTATGTCATGACGCATGTTCGCGACATTAAATGCGGAGAGACGTGCGTCTAATCAACTGTCAGAAACTTTTCAGAGGGACTCAGACTATTTTCCGCCGAGAAAGGTATATTTACCAACTTTCCGGTGACACGAGGATATACCACCGGAAAGTAGGAGGACTTTCTGTATAGGGTAAAATATGTTTATATTAGATGCTTACAAGATAAAGTGATATGTGGAGCCAAAGACAGAAGGCAGTCAGGTCCGAAGGCAACGATTTTGTCACGACCCAAATTCCACTAAGGGTCGTGATGGCGCCGGACACCCCTGCCAGGTAAGCCAACCAAAAATACTTAATTAAATCCTCGTTTTAATAATTTTGAAGACTATAATTTTCCTTCAATTTTACCAGTAAAAGATAATCGTTTCAAATCAAATATGAATATTAAGCAGTTAATACAAGATACGACATAATCATCCCAGAACCCGGTGTCACAAGTGCATGAGCATTTACTAGGGAATGGAATAAAATACAGTAATTGTCCAGGATACAAGTGGACAGAAATGAAAATACAATAAAATACTCTGAAGGAGACTCTGCTGGCTATGGTCATCTCGATAAATGCAACTCATCTAAGTCTCTGTATCAGTCATGCCGCTATGCCACTAGCCACACATAAACCTGTTCAACAGAAATGCACAACAAGTGTAGTATGAGTACGAAAACAACGTGTACCCAATGAGTATCCCGTCTAAACTCGAAGAAGTAGAGACGAGAGTTCGACTTCGACACTTACTAGTGGTCCAATAGTAATATATTATTAATGCGAGTAATCATGGAGTTATTAAGAACGACAGTAATTTCAAATAAGTCACGAACATGTAAAAGTTTCTTTTTATATTAAAAATCTCCAGATTCATAATATATTAATTTTCAATTATCTCAAGCCAGGGAGGGCAAATATCAATATCGATAAATCTCAAGGCAAGCAATACAAGCATGCACAAATCATGACGAGGACGTACGGCTCGATCCAACATAAATGTAAAATGTGCACTGTCGAGGGTCGAACGACGCGAACCATAGATGCATCTATTACCCCGCTCACGAATCATACATGCGACGCGGTCAAATTTAAATAAACAATCACCCTGCTCGCGAATCATACATGCGACGTAGGTACACATAGAAATACATGCTCAAACAGCCAATAAAGAATTTATCAAGGAACATTTATCCAGATAAAAGTCAATTCTCTTTTAACGATTTAAGAAAATGAAGTTTAATCCTTTTAGAAATTCATTTACCAATTTGATAGGATTTAAGCAATTCAACTGACAATAAGATTACAGATATTCCAAGTATAGCATGCTTTTGGGTCCTAGACTACCCGGACTTACACATATTAGTAGCTACGCACGGACTCTCGTCCCCTCGTGTGTACGTAGCCCCCCACAAATAGGAGCACATAACCAATTATTTCATCTATGGGGACAATTCCCTTTTACAAGGTTAGAAAGGAGACTCACCTCGCTCCGAAGATCCATAACCGGCATTTCACGCTCTTCCGAAGACTCGAATCGATGCACCATGCTCCCAAAACTAGCCAATAATTATGCAAATCCATTAATGTATGTTCAATTACTCATTACAATCTAATTTATAACAATTCCTAACCCCGATCGACAAGTTGACAAAATTTCCCTCGGGCCCACGTGCCTGGATTTCAAAAATTTTCGAAGATGAAGTTTACCCATGAACTCACGAACTCAAATATATGATTTTCTCTTAATTTTATACCCAAAATCGTGGTCAAATTCCAAGAATACGAATTTTCTAGGTTTTCCCTCAAACCGCAAGTGTTTACCAAATTTTCTTGCTCAAATCCGCACATAATCAATATATTTAACTCGAGATAGGTGGGATTAGCTTACCTTGTCGTTGATGATGAAAAACACCTCTTGAAGCTCCCCAAAATCGTCCACACCAAACGAAAATGGGCGAGAATGACCAACCCCCCAATTTTTAAGGATCTTACTGCCTCCAGTACTTCCACACCTGCGATCACACGACCGCTTCTGCAGCCCACCACCGCATCTGCGGTCCTTCCCAGGCCCCCTATTTCTGCTTTAGCGCTTCTTCTTCCGCAGGTGCGGTCTCGCATCTGCGGTCCCAACCTTCTCCCTTCTCCACCGCATTTGCGCTCCTTTGGCCGCTTCTGTGGCTCCTCACCTGTGGCCAAAACCCCGCAAGTGCAGTTACACCAGATACCAGCTGCTGAAGCCCTTCTTCAAACTCCAAATTTGATCTGTTAACCATCCGGAATGCACTCGAGGCCCTTGGGACCTTAACCAACTATACCAACATGTCCCAAAACATGATACGACCTCGCTCGAGGCCTCAAATCACATCAAACAATGTCGAAATCATGAATCACACTCCAATTCAAGCTTAATGAACTTTAAAATTTCAATCTTCTACTTTCAGTGTTTAAACATATCAAATCACGTCTGATTGACCTCAAATTTTGCGCACAAGTCATATTTGACATTACATACCTACTCCAAGTTCCAGAATCGAAACTCGACCCCAATATCAAAAAGTCCACTTCCAGTCAAACTTCTCAAAAACTTCAAATTTTTATCTTTAGCCAAATGATTCCAAAATGACCCACGGACCTCCGAATTCAATTTCGATCGTGCTCCCAATACCAGAATCACCATACGGAGCTATTCCCAGACTCGTAATCTCAAATGGACATTGATAACCCTGAAATGCACTTCAATCCAAACTTATGAGATTCTTCCAAAAATGCTAACTTCTACAATAGGCACCAAAACGTTCTCGGGTCTTCCAAAACCCAGTTCGGACATACGCCCAAGTCCGAAATCATCATACAAACTTACTGGAACCATCAAATTCCGATTCCGAGGTCTTTTACTCAAAAATCCAACCTTAGTCAATTCTTTCAACTTAAAGCTTTCGAAATGAGAATTCTCTTTCCAAATCAACTCCGAACTTCCCGGAATTCAATTCTGACCGTGCGCACAAGTCATAATACCTGAAGTGAAGCTGCTCATGGCCTCGAACTGCTGAACGATGCGCTAGAGCTCAAATTGACCAGTCGGGTCTCAAAATCATTGATGATGAAAAACACCTCTTGAAGCTCCCCAAAATCGTCCACACCAAATGAAAATGGGCGAAAATGACCAACCCCCCGATTTTTAAGGATCTTACTTCCTCCAGCACTTCCACACCTGCGATCACACGACCGTTTCTGCAGCCCACCACCGCATCTGCGGTCCTTCCCAGGCCCCCTATTTCCGCTTTTGCGCTCCTTCTTCCGCAGGTGCGGTCTCGCATCTACGGTCCCAACCTTCTCCCTTCTCAACCCCATTTGCGCTCCTTTGGCCGCTTCTGTGGCTCCTTACCTGTGGCCAAAACCCCGCAAGTGCAGTTACACCAGATACCAGCTGCTGAAGCCCTTCTTCAAACTCCAAATTTGATCTGCTAACCATCCGGAATGCACTCGAGGCCCTTGGGACCTTAACCAACTATACCAACATGTCCCAAAATATGATACGACCTCGCTCAAGGCCTCAAATCACATCAAACAATGTCGAAATCATGAATCGCACTCCAATTCAAGCTTAATAAACTTTAAAATTTCAATCTTCTACTTTCGGTGTTTAAACATATCAAATCACGTCTGATTGACCTCAGATTTTGCACACAAGTCATATTTGACATTACATACCTACTCCAAGTTCCAGAATCAAAATTCGACCCCGATATCAAAAAGTCCACTTCCAGTCAAACTTCTCAAAAACCTTCAAATTTTTATCTTTAGCCAAATGATTCCAAAATGACCCACGGACCTCCGAATTAACTTTCGATCGTGCTCCCAATACCAGAATCACCATACGGAGCTATTCCCAGACTCGTAATCTCAAATGGACATTGATAACCCTGAAATGCACTTCAATCCAAACTTATGAGATTCTTCCAAAAATGCTAACTTCTACAATAGGCACCAAAACGTTCTCGGGTCTTCCAAAACCCAGTTCGGACATACGCCCAAGTCCGAAATCATCATACAAACCTGTTGGAACCTTCAAATTTCGATTCCGAGGTCTTTTACTCAAAAATCCAACCTTAGTCAATTCTTTCAACTTAAAGCGTTCGAAATGAGAATTCTCTTTCCAAATCAACTCCAAACTTCCCGGAATTCAATTCTGACCGTGCGCACAAGTCATAATACCTGAAGTGAAGCTGCTCATGGCCTCGAACTGCTGAACGATGCGCTAGAGCTCAAATTGACCAGTCGGGTCCCCAAAATCATTGATGATGAAAAACACCTCTTGAAGCTCCCCAAAATCGTCCACACCAAATGAAAATGGGCGAAAATGACCAACCCCCCGATTTTTAAGGATCTTACTGCCTCCAGCACTTCCACACCTGCGATCACACGACCGCTTCTGCAGCCCACCACCGCATCTGCGGTCCTTCCCAGGCCTCCTATTTCCGCTTTTGCGCTCCTTCTTTCGCAGGTGCGGTCTCGCATCTGCGGTCCCAACCTTCTCCCTTCTCAACCGCATTTGCGCTCCTTTGGCCGCTTCTGTGGCTCCTCACCTGTGGCCAAAACCCCGCAAGTGCAGTTACACCAGATGCCAGCTGCTGAAGCCCTTCTTCAAACTCCAAATTTGATCTGCTAACCATCCGGAATGCACTCGAGGCCCTTGGGACCTTAACCAACTACACCAACATGTCCCAAAATATGATACGACCTCGCTCGAGGCCTCAAATCACATCAAACAATGTCGAAATCATGAATCACACTCCAATTCAAGCCTAATGAACTTTAAAATTTCAATCTTCTACTTTCGGTGTTTAAACATATCAAATCACGTCTGATTGACCTCAGATTTTGCGCACAAGTCATATTTGACATTACATACCTACTCCAAGTTCCAGAATCAAAATTCGACCCCGATATCAAAAAGTCCACTTCCAGTCAAACTTCTCAAAAACCTTCAAATTTTTATCTTTAGCCAAATGATTCCAAAATGACCCACGGACCTCCGAATTCACTTTCGATCGTGCTCCCAATACCAGAATCACCATACGGAGCTATTCCCAGACTCATAATCTCAAATGGACATTGATAACCCTGAAATCCACTTCAATCCAAACTTATGAGATTCTTCCAAAAATGCTAACTTCTACAATAGGCGCCAAAACGTTCTCGAGTCTTCCAAAACCCAGTTCGGACATACACCCAAGTCCGAAATCATCATACAAACCTGCTGGAACTTCAAATTCTGATTCCGAGGTCTTTTACTCAAAAATCCAACCTTAGTCAATTCTTTCAACTTAAAGCTTTCGAAATGAGAATTCTCTTTCCAAATCAACTCCGAACTTCCCGGAATTCAATTCTGACCGTGCGCACAAGTCATAATACCTGAAGTGAAGTTGCTCATGGCCTCGAACTGCTGAACGATGCACTAGAGCTCAAATTGACTAGTCGGGTCGTTATATTCTCTCCTAATTAAACATACGTTCGTCCTTGAACATGCTAAAAACTATGTTGGGGTTTCCCGAAATCACTGCTTAACACCTCGAGAACCTACCCGTGCTACCACAACTTAGCTGGGCACCCTAGTTTGATAAATCTGAGGATACCTTTTTTCACTTAGACAAATAAGTTAGAGCCCAATTCCAACATCCGGAATTCTCTGCCAGGCCTGTTCCAACATACGCTCACCGAATCAATAACTACACGCAGCACCAAAACATGACTGCATACCTTAGCTGAATTCACACCTTGCACCACTTTACTCACAGGACCACAATAACATTCTCTGATCAATTTAGTCGAAATTCCATGACTCTAATGCTCCCATTGCACCTCATGACATACATAGGTCTTACTCTAACTCTTACAATACCGCCACGATGAAAGAGATGTGTAGAAATTCATATCCAACTGCTGAATCAATAAATCATTGGGTCTATACTCCTGACAAGAAGCACCACCTCATTCTGAACCAAATAATGGTCTTAGCTCCTTAATATACTTCATATAATCAGATTGCACTGATCCTAAATCCAATGATCTCGTCTCACCCAATACGAACTGCTCAGGCAATAAGCCATCCCACACATGATCAAAAGTCGCATATGATTCCACAATGTGCCAATAAGCTACCAATTCAAACGTGATACAAAGGAAAACGAACTCTGAAAAGGAAATCCAATTGCCCCGCTCGCAAATCATATATGTGATGCGATCACCATAATTAAACAAACACCCTACTCGCGAATCATACCTGCGACGCAGGCACACAGCTAATATGAGCTTTCCTTAGAAAAATAGGAAACAAAACACATAAAAACAGATATGGGGAATTGTACTCAACATCACACTGTTGCTGCGCGCAAACCGATCCAAACAACATACCCATGGTGGCGTGCCACTCGATCCACACATAAAATTTACATAAGGAGATACACACCGAACCAGATTACTCATTACAACAAA
The DNA here is from genome assembly GCF_000393655.2 of Nicotiana sylvestris. Taxonomy (NCBI): domain Eukaryota; kingdom Viridiplantae; phylum Streptophyta; class Magnoliopsida; order Solanales; family Solanaceae; genus Nicotiana; species Nicotiana sylvestris. The sequence continues at coordinate 84,622,056 of NC_091066.1, forward strand.
ATGCCGAATGTCGGTCACAAGCACGCTAAGTGCATAATACCATCCCTGGGGAGACATATAGCGCCATAAGCTACCAACTCAAGCACCACTGAGGTGCCATATACGATCTGATTCTCAAGAGCCATTCTGCTCATATAACATCATCTCTACGCGGAACCTCAACACATAAGAAATTCACCAAGCCGTCTCACAACTTACATGACGCAATATATCATTACATGAAATAGCTGACGACGAAATAACACCCCGCCTACTATTCTTTCATAAGGAGCGCATTGCTAAAATGAACACATCTAGCCTGATATAGAGCCCATATCCATATTTGAATCCATCCACAGACCTCAAGTTGATTCTGATCACACTGAACTAGGCTAATAACCTTTCCAAGGTCCATAATAACTCCCCTCTTTTCTCATAACATGCAAGAACAACCATCATAACCGGAGTAATCCTCCACAGTCCACAACCCAATAAACCGAGTATCCTCCAGGCATCAATCCTCAATTTAACGACATCACCACAATCTTCATACTTGGTTTAACTCTTCAATCAATCAAGTGACTACATGTCACACTTATACAACCTTCTCGTGGGGTACGCTCCCACAACCTTCCGTAATAGATAACAGGCCCGTGCATCCAAACCACCGGCCGCACTAACGCTCAAGAGCGATCAAGATCCTTAACCAGGATGCAAAGCCTCTTTCACAAAACACCAATCTCAGTGACGCTGAAGACATTACCAACTTACTTTAAACATCCCAACTCCTTTCTTGCTCATCTGAGCTCGTGACATCCTTGTCAACACCGAGCTACAACCTTGATTCTCAATTCAAATTCCATACCACTCACTGTACCCATCATGCCAATATATGATAGAACACGATTTTCGTCATAACTCCCGAACCACTAATAGATTAACACTTCATCATATAAAAACCTTTCACTTAACTCACTTTAGGAGAACCATATCAACACACAGGTGAATTCTCATAACCGTAAAATATGCAAATCTCTAAGTAGTGGTCTAAGCCACCATAGCCCTTCCGGGATTCGCCTACACATGACAAACCATAACAGCAGAATACTTCTAAATAACATCAATTACGGCGGTCGAAAAGCCTCACACGTACCATCACAAATCACTTGCATAACTTGATCACGCTGAAGGAACTGATCACTACCACCAATATGCCAATTCAACTATGGCTAGCCAATCTATCTTCGTCCAATTTAACCTTGATTGCCTTTGAAATAATAATAACACCATTAAACACATAGCTCACTCCATCCGTACTCATTCTGAGTGACCTTGAATCACGAGACCATGCTGTCTCAAATTCCACGAACTATTTCATACCTCCCTTGTGCGCACATTCGCATCCTCAACAGGAACGCCCATTCTGATAATCTCTCTACGAATTTGAAGTCTTTTCTCATTTTCCTCCCAAGTACAACACTGCAAGTCAAAACATCATAGAACATTCTGGGCTTCTTCTCATAAGCTGCTACAGAGCTTGATCCTTAACCGTACCTATAGGCTCGAAATCATTAGGCACCCCGATTTACCCCTTTGAATCCACCAGGACCATTGTTGAGAGCCACCCGCTCTGACTTGGCCCCGAATATAATCTACTCCATGAATCTTCTAGCACATGAATACCCTCTCGACGAAACACCCGGCAAAATCACTTTCCTTGAAACCCGCATCTATACAAGGCATAAATCCTGAATCATTCCCCAAGTTTGAACATGAGCCAATAAGGCCAACCATAGCACACCTTTAACAATCCCTTTGCTCAAATTACCACTTATGTCCTATTCTCGTAGCTGAAATAACCCATCAATATGCTAATAACCAGAAACCTCGCAAGTAGTTTACTGTGAAACCCCATCATAGGTGGTGAGACTCTCCCACTTAGCTTGAAGCCACTATTACACAACTCTGGAATTCTTTAGGATTCTTTATCTCTTATTGACATAACCTTGCGCAATCAACCGCCAAAATCCTCGAAATCTTTGTGTAAAGCCCTTTTTTATACTCTAAATCATCAACCACATTCGCACAACCGATCTTTTTGCTGTATAGCCAATAGAATTCTTCGTAGAAGCTTCGCCAAACATGCGACCGCCAATCTGCTCACTGGAGATAACCCACCTGTGGAATTTACGTGCCGACATCTTCTAACGCTGCTGCATGGGATACAATCACTACGACATCAATAACCCATCCTGAGTCCGAGCTCATTCTCTAGCTGCACAAGTCCATTCACCCCTCGTGTTCATCAATTAAATGTGCAGCAACATCCATCCAATTCAAAGTTATGTTGTATCCTTCTTCATTTCGAGCAGCTCCTTTTCGTTATATCAAATCTCATACCGCATAATAGCCCATACTTCAATTTAAATCCGTAGACCCCGATCACCAATCACTAAAATTCCCAAATCATTCCAAACTCTCCTTAAGGTGCGTAGTCATCCTACCGCAAAGCCCATATGCAGCTCTGCCACTCTCCCACTTTGGCGGAACTCACCCCTTTAATCGACTACTCGACCTTTGCCTCTTATACCTAGCCTTCTAGAAATTTTAACCACTGCCTGACACTCCCTACATGTCCTTCCTCATCCTTTGCTGCTCAGTTGTTGCCTTAAATAAAATCTATCTTCATAGTGCTTGAACCCACGAACTAACTTTATATATCCCCGAGGTCATCTTTCTTGGGCCATCAACAATAGATATACCGATTCAATCTTGAACCACCGCACATCGCGATCTCTGACAGTTGCCTCTCCATTATTATTTCACAATATCCTTCCCCAAATGCGAATTGAAGAAAACCATAACACCGTCGAACTCAACATATCCAATCGAGGACGATGATACCACTTCATAGATGAAAATTCCACCATGCTCGATAATACCAGGTCTCGTTACCCCATCAAACCAAACTTGAACATTTATAGCCCGATTGCCTCTCTTCCGCCGGGAAATGAAATTCTGAATTTCTGAATCTTGCATTGAGTAAACATCCTTCCAAGTCATTCACTGCTCCAATACATAGAAAACACTCTACTATTACACCAATATTGTGCGATAACAACGCACGAATCATAACAATTAATGCCAAATCTCAAAACCTTAGGTAATACTGAAACTGAGCTGAAACGACAGAACGACCTTCCACAAGGCGACGACAATATCCCGATCAATACGCAGGGAGGAACATCCCGCACCACATCTGTAGTACCATTACATTTTCTCAATTCCCGATTTATAATGAGTGTTTCACATAGCATAAGATTGAGTAGGAAAAAACCAAAGGCATAAGCCTCAAAGGAATCAAACGGCATGATGAGGAATCAAGAAGGGAAGTGCTCCTAATAGTCCTGTAGCCTCTCGAAGATAAGTACAGACGCCTCTGTACCGATCCGCAAGACTCTACTATACTCGCTCATGACTCATGAGACCTAAGGGAACCTAGTGCTCTAATACCATGTTGTCACGACCCAAATTTCACTAAGGGTCGTGATGGCACCGGACACCCCTATCAGGCAAGCCAACCAAAAATAATTAATTAAATTCTCGTTTTAATAATTTTGAAGTCTATAATTTTCCTTCAATTTACCAGTAAAATATAATCGTTTCAAATCAAATATGAATATTAAGAAGTTAATACAAGATACGGCATAATCATCCCAGAACCCGGTGTCACAAGTGCATGAGCATTTACTAGGGAATGGAATAAAATACAGTAATTATCTGGAATACAAGTGGACAGAAATGAAAATACAGTACAATACTCTTGAAGGACTCTGCTGGCTACAGTCGTCTCGATAAATGCAACTCACTTATGTCTCCGTATCAGCCATACCGCTATGCCACTAGCCACACATAAACATGTGCAACAAAAATGCACAGCAAGTGTAGCATGAGTATGTAAACAACGTGTACCCAATGAGTATCTCATCTAATCTCGAAGAAGTAGAGACGAGAGTTCGACTTCGACACTTACTAGAGGTCAAATAATAACATATTATTAATGCGAGTAATCATGGAGTTATTAAGAACGGCAGTAATTTCAAATAAGTCACGAACAGGTAAAAGTTTTTTTTATATTAAAAATCTTCGGATTCATAATTTATTAATTTTCAATTATCTCAAGCCAGGGAGGGCAAATATCATATCGATAAATCTCAAGACTAGCAATACAAGCATGCGCAAATCATGCCCAGGATGTACCGTCCAATCTAACATAAATGTAAAATGTGCACTGCCAAGGTCGAACGGCGCGAACCATAGATGCATCTATTACCCCACTCACGAATCATACATGCAATGCGGTCAAATTTAATAAACAATCACCCTGCTCGTGAATAATACATGCGACGCAAGTACACATAGAAATACATGCTCAAACAGCCAATTAAGAATTTATCGGGGAACATTTATCAGAAAAAAAAAAAGCCAATTCTCTTTTAACGATTTAAGAAAATGAAGTTTAATCCTTTTAGAAATTCATTTACCAATTCGATAGTATTTAAGCAATTCAACTGACAATAAGATTACAGATATTCTAAGTATAGCATGTTTTTGGTCCTAGACTATCCGAACTTACACATATTAGTAGCTACGCACGGACTCTCGTCACCCCGTGCGTACGTAGCCCCCACAAATAGGAGAACATAACCAATTATTTTACCTATGGGGACAATATCCTCTTACAAGGTTAGAAAAGAGACTCACCTCGCTCCGAAGATCCATAACTGGCATTCCACGCTCTTCCGAAGACTCGAATCGATGCATAATGCTCCCAAAACTAGCCAATAATTATGCAAATCTATTAATGTATGTTCAATTACTCATTACAATCCAATTTATAACAATTCCTAACCCCGATCGAAAAGTTGACAAAATTGCCCTCGGGCCCACGTGCCCGGATTCCGAAATTTTTCGAAGATAAAGTTTACCCATGAACTTACGAACTCAAATATATGATTTTCTCTTAATTTCATACCCTAAATCGTTGTCAAATTTCAAGAATACGAATTTTCTAGGTTTCCCCTCAAACCCCAAGTTTTTACCAAATTTTCATGCTCAAATCCGCACATAGTTAATATATTTAACTCAGGATAGGTGGGGTTAGCTTACCTTGTCGTTGATGATGAAAAACCCCACTTGAAGCTCCCCAAAATCGTCCACACCAAATGAAAATGGGGGAAAATGACTAACCCCCCCCCCCCCCGATTTTTAAAGATCTTACTGCCTCCAGCACTTCCGCACCTACGGTCACACGATTGCTTCTTCAGCAGGTGCGGCCCCACCACCGCATCTGCAGTCCTTCCCAGGCCTCCTATTTCCGCTTTTGCAATCCTTCTTTCGCAGGTGCGGTCCCGCTTCTGCGGCGACTTGACCACATCTGCGGTCCCAGCCTTCTCCCTTCTCAACTACATCTACGCTCCTTTGGCCGCACCTGCGGTCAAAACCCCGCAGGTCCGGTTACACCAGATACCAGCTGCTGAAGCCCTTCTTCAAACTCCAAATTTGATCCGTTAACAGTCTGGAATCCACCCGAGGCCCCCGGGACCTTAACCAACTATACCAACATGTCCCGAAACATGATACGAACTCACTCGAGGCCTCAAATCACATCAAACAATGTCGAAATCATGAATCGCACTCCAATTCAAGCTTAATGAACTTTAAAATTTCAAATATCTACTTTCGGTGTTTAAATCTATCAAATCACGTCCGATTGACCTCAAATTTTGCGCACAAGTCATATTTGACATTACAGACCTACTCCAACTTCCGGAATTGAAATTCGACCCCGATATCAAAAAGTCCACTTCTAGTCAAACTTATCAAAACCTTCATATTTCTATCTTTATCCAAATGATTTCAAAATGACCCACAGACCTCCGTATTCACTTCCGATCGTGCTCCCAATATCAGAATCACCATACGGAGCTATTCCCAGACTCAGAATCTCAAACGGACATTGATAACCCTGAAATGCACTTCAATCCAAACTTATGAGATTCTTCCAAAAATGCTAACTTTCACAATAGGCACCGATACGTTCCCGGATCTTCCTCCGGACATACGCCCAAGTCTGAAATCATCGTATGAACCTGCTGGAACCTTCGAATCCCGATTCCGGGGTCGTTTACTCAAAAATATAACCTTAGCCAATTCTTTCAACTTAAAGCTTCTGAAATGAGAATTCTCTTTCCAAATTAACTCTGAACTTCCCGGAATTCAATTCCGATTGCGTACAAGTCATAATACCTGAAGTGAAGCTGCTCATGGCCTCAAACTGTTGAACGACGCGCTAGATCTCAAAACGACCAGTCGGATCGTTACAGATCTCGTTTGTCTCCGAAGGAGATGGTGTTCGTAAAGGCGAAACAAATGTCTGCCACCCGATAGCAATTAATGGAGAATATTCTATAGCATTAAGTACATGGTTCGTTATAGAGAATAGCCCTCATAATTGTCATTTAAAAGGGGCTTGATCCTAGGACCTTGTTCCCTAGGTGCAACTATAAATAATGAGCTCTACAACCATTGTAAGGGACACGAATTTTCTAACAAGCATATACTATACTCTGTTCAAAAGCTCAATAATATTTCATCTTCTTGCTCATCAATATTGTTACTACTGCCTCCGGAAGCTCTGCTCCCGGGATCAAGATTTATACTGTCTTGTCTCTATTTCAACACTAAGTCTTACATTCTTGTTTAATTTATTTATCATTTTGGGATCAAATTAATTTACTTGTCTATAAATCACGTACAAATTCAAATATACCATTTTACGGGTGAACATGTATAATCGACAATAAGCTTTATCAAAATTATATTTAAGTATATAAATCTAATTTAGGGCTTCGTTCTCTCATTCTCTATGTAGGAGGCGGCTCAACCAAATTGGTGGTCTCAAGCAAAACTTACTAAGAGCCCTTAAGCTCTTTTACCAACAAGAAAAAAACTTTTCACATATGTACTTACTTTGTTTTAGTTAAAGTACATTTTCTACTTTTTTTTTAAGATGCAAAATTGGTAATAAGTCTTTACAATTGATTCTCTTTATATTTATTTTCTAGTTGACAATTCATCTAGTTTTGCTTAAGACATTGTTTAAATAGCTCTTTTTTTTAGATTGTATTTAAGTTTAATTTTTCCCCTCTCTTATTTATTTCTGTATGTTTTAAGTAATCTGATTTATATTTTCTAGTTGATATATTTGAATTTTAATATTCAATAAAAAGCAATATACACCTATAAGTAAAATTTATCAAAGGTAAAGTATGATTATAAGGTAATAGAAAGTTAGAATAATATTACCTAAGTTGATAACTTGATATCACTACAGCATTTCACTGCTTCAGTTCGCCTGTTCCAATGTTTAAAAATTTCAACGAAAGAATAAATATGCACAATTTAATTTAAAATGTCCTTATCCTTATTTTTTATAGAATAGACAGCTAAACACAATGAAAAAGGGAAAATACACTATACAAGTTTTATTACTTATGAGGAAAAAACAAAAGAAAAGAATATTAATATCATAATGAAAATTTTCAACTGTCACCATCAATCACATAGCTAAATGGTTCTCTTTTTTTATTTTAATAAAAATTTGATTATGTAATTTTTACCATACAATAGTCAATAGTAGTATTTGTTAAGAAAGATTAACTATAAAAATTACATTATTAATAGAAAAAAATGGGGCCACAAATGATGGGACTAAAGGCTTTGCTTTAATGGCTTGACCCTCCGTTGGCCCTGCTCTCTATTGTCACTCCTCATCTTCAGGCTTTACTCGTTAGCTTAAGTTTTAAACTTTTTCCGAATATCTCATATTCATTCTTCAGTTGAGATTTTTAGTTTTAAACTTTAAAGAATTAATTGTTTAAATTTTAGTTTATCTATTTGTTTCTTTTGTTGTATTGATTCTTTATCATTTAGAAAATTAGGGTTTTACCATTTTCTATAAATTATGTCCGCCCGCTACTAAGATAATAGCAAGATAAGATTGTTGAATATTTATTAATTACTCTTTCTAGTATTTATTTTTATTGACTTCGAGAATAGAGATGGTAAGATTAGACGTGCATTTTTCACTAAGTGATAATTGTCTAAAGATCACCAACTGTTCTGTTTTAAATTTCTCATTTTTATGCATCGTTACACATTATACTGCGCTTCTTCTTTCTAAATTGAATTATCTTATGGTGTAAATCGATAATCGAATCGGTAACAGATTAATCGATATCCGATATTTTAGGGGTCGTTTGGTATAAGGTTTAAGAAGGTATAAGGGTAGTATAAAAATTCAATACCACCTTAATACTCTGTTTTGTTAGTAAACCAGGTATAAGTTATCCCGGTGTTAATTTTAACATTGGGATAACCTATACCTTATAGAAGGTGGGGTAATTAGCACCGATATAACTTATACCTTTGTATACAGTAAAATCGGAGGGTCCAATTTTCCGTCATTATGATTGTTCGTAAGCATATTTCACAAGGTTCGAGACAAGGGTAGAGGCTCACCCTCGAGGGCTACCGACACTCGACCTCGGGGCAATATAGACCAACGGCTATTATGGAACGGTGGGGAGTTTCCAAGGCGCATAGCTAGGGCTAATGAAGTCTAGTAAGCTAAGTTCAGACCTGGATCATGGTGTCAACTAGCTGGCCCATCCCCATACCTTTGTAATTAATGTATTTGTACTATGTTGGGATTCCTCCTTCTATATAAAGGGGATCCTTGTCATTTTGTAAGATCGGTTGCTCCATACTAAATATACAAGAACATTCTCTTTGCTCTCTAGAATATTCTTTCGATCTTATTACTCCATTTGTTGCTCGTATTTATTGTGATTCTATCATTGTTCATCATTTATTGCTTGTTATTGGCCATAAAGAGCCGCCCTTGATCTATTTATAACTATTATTTTCCATCGACCGCCTTCGATAGCTCCCAACCAAGCTTCAGACTCGACCCTGAGTCCATCGAATAGGCAAGCTCGAGGCCCCGATTGGCAGCGATTCTATTTGATTATCACCTCGTTCTTAAGCTCTTATTTCATTTCTAAGTCTTTCACGTTGCATTAATTGCCTAACTACTAGCATAAAAATAGATCACGTATTTTTAGAACAACTAAATCAAATCTAATTGTTATTACCATTTTCACGGTAAACAGTTTGGCGTCCACCGTGGGCTAAAAATAATAGTGATTATTTTCTTGTTGGTTTAACTACATAACGCAAGTTATCTTTCACACTTTTTCTTGCCCAAGACCTTTGATTTCAGGTCAAAATGTCTGACTCAGTAAACAACTATCTTGAGAACCGCGAAGAAAATGGTGTAGATGTTCCAGGCGCTGGTATGCCACCACGAAATCCTGAGAACATACCGGAGCCGATTCTCAAGGATACGACCTCGTGCGACGCCCGAGGCATTAACGCCGATCCTCGCGTTCACTAGGGAGTTTGCCGAGAAACTCAGCAAAAAACTCGGAAACACCCAACCTGGGCAAAAAGAGAGATTCCTCGGCATATCGTTCACATGATTATTGGGGGGACCGATATTCCTCAAGGACCCATGATCAAACGGACAAAAATGTCCGATGCAATCGAGGGGCCGATCCGAGACCGCATGACCGAAGACACCCTCGCGTTCAGCGAGGATGACCTCGAGACCTTGGCAGAACCGCACAATGACGTACTGTTAATTTCATTCCTCTTAAGCAACGTTCAAATTAAACGTGTACTCATGGATCCAGGTAGCTCGGCCAACGTAATCAAGTCAAAGATAGTGGAACAGCTCGGGTTGCTCAACCAAGTCGTGCCCGCCTCCCGGGTCCTCCACGGCTTCAACATGGCCGGCGAAATAACAAAGGGAGAGATCGTCCTCTCGGTTGATGTGTTCGGTACAGTTCAGAATAACAAGTTCCACATCATCATTGGTGACATGAGGTACAACGCATTGCTTGGCAGGCCGTGGATACACAGCATGAGAGCAGTGCTGTCAACTCTGCACCAGATGATAATATTTCCAGCGAAAGATGGCATAACAACCATATATGGTGAACAACATATGGAAAAAGAAATGTTCGTAGTTTACCAGGAGACACCAAGCCCCTGCACCAGATGGTAAAATTTCCAGCGAAAGATGGCATAACAACTATATATGGTGAACAACATATGGCAAAAGAAATGTTCGCAGTTTACCAGGAGGCACCAAGCCCCTTACACTCTGCCTCGGGTGAGCCTAGGAGCATACAAACCCCCGAGGACGATGAAGAAGATTTCTTCGCCCCTCGAACTTTCGTCGCCCCCAAAGAGTCGGATGCAACAAAATCGACAATTGAAGAACTGGAGCAAGCTGTTTTGATTGAGCATCTCCCGGATCGGAAGGTATACTTGGGAACCGGGTTAGCCCCCGAACTCAGGAAAAAACTCATTCAATTCCTAATTAACAACATCGCCTGTTTTGCCTGGTCCCTTTTAGACATGACAGGAATCCCGCCAGAAATAACTACCCACCAATTGAGTGTCGACCCCAGGTTTAAACCGGTAAAGCAAAAAAGAAGAACCCAGTCTAAGGTAAAATACGCATTCATCAAAGACGAGGTATCGAAACTCCTTAAAATAGGGTCTATCAGAGAGGTAAAGTATCTCGAATGGTTGGCCAACGTAGTGGTAGTTCCCAAAAAGGGAAACAAGTTAAGAATATGCGTAGATTATAAAGATTTAAATAAGGCGTGCCCCAAGGATTCTTTCCCATTGCCTAACATTGACCATTTGATCTATGCTACGGCCGGCCATGAGACCCTCACCTTTCTCGATGCCTACTCGGGGTATAACCAAATTCAGATAAACCCCGAGGATAGGAAAAAGACTTCGTTCATCACAAAGTATGGTACCTACTATTACAATGTAATACCCTTTGGGATGAAAAATGAAGGGGCCATGTACCAACGTCTAGTTAATAAAATATTTGAGTATCAAATAGGCAGATCCATGGAAGTTTATATTGATGACATGATAGTTAAATCTGTGCGCGCAGAGGACCATTTGACGCATTTGCAGGAAATATTCGACATCCTCAGAAGTTACAACATGAAGCTTAACCCCGAGAAATGTGCCTTTGGAGTGGGTTCGGGAAATTCTTAGGCTTCATGGTATCAAACAGAGGGATCGAGATCAACCCCGACAAAATAAAGGCCATCGAATAAATCACGGTGGTGAATAATGTAAAATCCATACAACGGCTGACGGGCGAATAGCGGCTCTAGGCAGATTCAAATCAAGGTCGTCGGACAGGAGTCACCATTTCTTCTCCTTACTCAAAAAGAAAAACAACTTCGAGTGGACTCCAGAATGCCAACACACCTTAGAGGAACTGAAGAGATATCTGATTAGTCCACCTTTGCTCCACAGGCCAAAAGAGGGTGAGACGTTGTATCTATACCTAGCCGTATCCAAAATAGCAGTAAGTGGCGTGCTAGTTTGAGAAGATCAAGGTACACAATCTTGTTTATTATGTAAGTCGGACCCTCGGGGATGCCAAAACTAGGTATACGCACCTAGAAAAATTAGCTCTTGCATTGATAAGCGCATTACAAAATCTAAAACCTTATTTTTAATGCCACTGTATCTACGTGTTAACAACATACCCTCTCCGAAGCATATTGTATAAGCCCGAACTATCGGGGCGATCGGACAAATGGGCCATCGAACTCGGGGGGTATGATATCGAATATCAACCCCAAACAGCCATCAAGTCCCAGATTCTAGCGGATTTCATGGCCAACTTCTCACCCTCCCTCGTGCCCGAGGTAGAAAAGGAACTCTTGCTAAAATCAGGTGCATCTTCCGGGGTATGAACCCTGTTCACCGATGGCGCCACAAATGTAAGAGGATTTGGGATCAGTATAGTCCTAAAGCTGCCCACGGGTGGCATAATCAGGCAATCTATAAAAACTGCAAAAATTGACTAACAATGAAGCCGAGTATGAGGCTATGATTGCAGGTCTAGAATTGGCTAAAGGCTTGGGAGCTGAGTCCGTCGAAGCGAAATGCGATTTACTCCTGGTAGTAAACCAGGTAAATGGGAGCTACGAGGTCCAAGAAGACAGGATGCAAAGGTATTTGGACAAAATCTAAATCACATTACGTCGTATCAAAGAATGGACCCTGGTCCACATACCTCGTGAGCAGAACAGCGAGCCTGATGCCCTTGCAAACCTAGGATCGTCTGTTGAAGAAGGCGATCTACTCCCCGGGGTTGTTATTCAGCTCTCCAAATCAGTGGTCGAGGAAGGTCATGCCGAGATTAATTCCACTAGCCTAACATGGGATTAAAGAAATAAATACATTGACTATCTGAAAGACAGAAAATTACCCACGGACCCAAAGGAATCAAGGGCCCTGCGAACCAAAGTAGCCTGGTTCTCACTCAATGAAAGCGAGACTTTATACAGAAGGATCTTCGATGGCCCCCTAGCAGTATGTCTGGGGTCGGGGGACACAGACTATGTACTCCTAGAAATCCATGAGGGTACTTGTGGAAATCACTCCGGTGCCAATTTCTTGGTCCAAAAAATTATCAGGGTAGGCTACTACTGGGAGAACATGGAAAAGGACACTAAAGAATTCGTTTGAAAGTGCGACAAGTGCTAGAGATTTTCCCCTATGATTCACCAACCCGGCGAACAGCTTCATTCGGTCTTATCGCCATGGCCATTCATGAAATGGAGAATGGACATCGTCGGACCCCTACCAATGGTGCCTGGTAAAGCTAAATTCATTTTATTTATGACTGACTATTTCTCGAAATGGGTTGAAGCGCATGTCTTCGAGAAGATAAGAGAGAAAGAAGTCATTGACTTCATTTAGGATCACATTATGTGCCAATTCGGGATTCCTTCCTTGATAATATGCGATAATGGTAGGCAGTTCATCGGGAGCAAAGTAACACAGTTCCTTGAGGATCATAAAATCAAGAGAATCCTATCAACGCCTTACCACCCATGCACAAATGGCCAAGCCGAATCCACAAACAAAACCATCATCCAAAAACTTAAAAAAGAAGTTGGAAAGCGCTAAAGGAAAATGGAGAGAAATATTGCCCGAAGTGTTACGGGCATATCGAACAACTTCAAAGTCAAGCACAGGGGAAATGCCTTTCTCTCTAGTATATGGTGTCGAGGCCCTGATACCAGTGCAGGTCGGGGAGCCAAGCGCCAGATTCCAACACACCACTGAGAGCTCGAACAACGAGGCTATGACCACGACCTTCGAACTATTAGATGAAAAGCGAGAAGCCTCGCTGGTCTGAATGGCCACCCAAAAGCAAAGGATCGAAAGATATTACAACAGGAGAACAAACCTTCAATATCTAAAAATCGAGGACTTGGTCCTAAGAAAAGTCACCCTCAACACCCGAAACCCTAATGACTAGGACAGAATTGGGAAGGACCGTACCGCATCCTCGGAGTAATTGGCAAAGGGTCCTACAAGCTCGGCACCATGGAAGGCGAGAAACTTCCAAGCAATTGGAACATATCGATGCTGAAACGATACTACTGCTAAGGCATGCGTTGCACTCTTTTCCTTCAACCTGATTTTATCCCAAAAAGAGTTTTATCGGCAAGGTTTTTAACGAGGCAACATCTACATGCTACCTAAGGAAGATCCAACAAGTATTCAAGGCTTTTTTTGCAATCAACCTCAAATATTGGGGGGCATCCCCCCGGAAGGTCACCAACTCGAAGAAGCCAAGATACGCCAAACAGGGGCTCAATAGTTCACAAGTAATGGCTCCCGAGCCAAGAAACCCTCGATGACTCAGGGACTGGCGTCAATCACCATTTCCATCAACTTATCCAAACCCGAGGTCGTAAGGCCACATGCGGGCAGCCTCAGTCTTATAAGACCTATATAAGGCATGAACCATACTTGTACCAAGTATCCAAAACTGTAAGACCTCAAATGCATGTAAAACTTGTAAGACCTTACTAAAGGCATAAACCCAATCTCAAAGTTTTGGCTATATATCGAACTTGTAAGACCCCTAAAAAGACATACCCTCGATATAGACGCTAAAACTACTTCACTCGGGACTTAAAGGCTCCGGCCAAACACAAATGACTCCGATCACTTGGTTGTACCAGCCAAACTAACGCGACTCGAGGATGCCCGACCGTCGCTACAAATCATAGGCCTTCAAATACTTTGAATATACATCGGAAAGAACCAGTTAAAACAGGCTACCCTCGACATAGGCAAAAGAGCTTCAACTACGTCAGCTCCTAAACAACTGGCTTCGAGATACTCAGCCTCCGAGCCAAACCTTCCGAGGTGCTCGATCATCGCCATATAATGACTCACAATCGATGTTTTTTTATTAAATCGTCGAAGAGTCAGGCAAACACTATTTCAAAATATCCTTTTTGAGGGAAAAATAAAGCCTACATAAAAGGTTGCATCGACCCAAGGCGTAAGAGCCATTGTCGCCAGCCCACATGAAAAGTCATACCAACCCAATGCGTAAGAGCCTAAGAGCCAGCTTGAGTTTCAAAAACTTCAGGGTCAAACGAGCTCGAGTCATAAAATGATTCGGAGACTGAACCCAAAATAGTTTATTGAATATACCAAAAAGCAAAGACGTAAAAGCCATTATCGCCAGCCCATATAAAAGGTCGCATCGACCCAAGGTGTAAGAGCCATTATTGCCAGCACATATAAAAGGTCGCATCGACCCAAGGCGTAAGAGCCATTGTCGCCAGCCCATATAAAAGGTTGCATCGACCTAAGGCATAATAGATATTGTCGCCAGCCCTTATAAAAGTTCGCATCGACCCAAGGCGTAAGAGCCATTATCGTCAGCCCATATAAAAGGTCGCACCGACCCAAGGCGTAAGAGCCATTGTCGCCAGCCCATATAAAAGGTCGCATCGACCCAATGCGTAAGAGCCTAAGGGCCCGCTTGCAATTCAAAAACTTGAGGCTTGGATGAGCTCGAGTTTTAACCTGATTTGGAGACTGAACCCAAAAAGGTTTACTGAATATGCCCAAGAGAAAATGCATAAGAGCCATTGTCGCCAGCACCAAAATTTAAGGGTCGCACCGACCAAATGCGTAAGAGCCACTGTCGCTAGCGCTAAAATCGTAGGTCACAATGACCCAACATATAAAAGACAGTTCTAACTTGAGAACACTCGGGGATCAACTTTCGACCATCATGGGCTTCTCAACAATAGAAAAAACCCGAGGTCATGGACCAAGGGCTAAGACCTCAAGTCAATTGTCAAAAGTATCGCTTATTATTATCGGTTGCTCCATACTAAATATACAAGAACATTCTCTCTACTCTCACATATTCTCTCGATCTTATTACTCTATTTATTGCTCGTATTTATTGTGATTCTATTCATTGTTCATCATTTATTGCATGTTGTTGGCCATAAAGAGCCGCCCTTGATCTATTTGTAACCGTTATTCGCCATCAACCGCCTTCGATAGCTCCCAGCCGAGCTTCAAACTCGACCCTGAGACCCTCGAATAGGCAAGCTCGAGGCCCTGATTAGCAGCGATTCTATTTGATTATCTCCTCGTTCTTAAGCTCCTATTTCATTTCTAAGTCTTTCACATAGCATCAACTTCCTAACAACCAGCATAAAAATAGATCACTTATTTTTAAAATCACTAAATCAAATCTAATTGTTATTACCATTTTCACGGTAAACAACCTTATTCTTAGAAATTATGTAATTGTCATTCTTAATACAGCATACCAAACAATAAATAAACAACAATCCCAGCATAACTAATCTCAGCATAACTTATCGCAATATAACTTATACCGCCATAACTTATACCGGTATAAATCGTATTCCAACCAAACGACCCCGTAGTGGTTCGATTATGAGTTTAGTATATTTATAAACTGACAACCGATATATTAAACCGATAATATTTAGAATCGACCGATACCCACCCAATTAGATTGGATTGGCTTTATTGATTTTTATAGCCTATTAAGATTGAACTGGACTAATCAATCTGTTTTGACAG
Source organism: Nicotiana sylvestris (assembly GCF_000393655.2). NCBI lineage: Eukaryota > Viridiplantae > Streptophyta > Magnoliopsida > Solanales > Solanaceae > Nicotiana > Nicotiana sylvestris. The sequence goes on from NC_091066.1 coordinate 84,638,151, forward strand.
CTCTAGCTAGATCAACAAAAGAATGATTTTATAAACACGATTATAATAAAAGAATTCAATATAGTACTGTTGACCATTGGCACGATCACTGTACGAGAGTTGAAGATGCCTCAGAAAAAAATGATTTATAAAGAGAAATTTTCATAAAGCACTATCTTTTAGTGGTAATTAGCTATCTATAGATACCATATGCTATATTACGAATTATAGATACCTTTTCTGTTGTTATAAGATGTATTTAAGCTACTGTATTCATTAATACAATAGCAAAAATAGGCGTGAATCAGGGAAGTCCAGCTAATTAGTTGTTGTATTCGAGTGTATTCGACTGTATTCATGGTGTGAAACATGGGATTACAGGTGGACATATTATTATATTCGACTGTATTCACAGCGTGAAATAGGGGATTAGACTGTTTTTAAATGGAAAGTGAATCAATTAACATAATAGACTCCTAATATAACTCAACAAACTCCATTATAACACACAAATTTTGTATTTCCAGTAATTAAAAAGATTCTCAACCGAAAAACATCCCAAAAACATAGAAATCTTCATAGAAATTATATAATACATCTGAATACATAAATTATATTAATTAAAAAAAATATGAATACATTCATGGAATACAACGAGACAGTGAATACAATGAAATACATAGAATATAATGAGATACATTGAAATACAAAGAAAAAAAGATAATGAATACAATGAAATACATGGAAATACAGCGAGATACAGAAAATTCAAGTTGCTCAGCCCCAAACTCCGTCGTCTTTGTTCAAGAACAAACCCTAATTTTCGGTGAATCCGCCGTCGAGCAATGGTGGCAGAATAAGGACTCTGTTAAAGCTTGAATCTTGTATTGAAGATGGCGGAAGTTGAGAACCTCGAGTTTATCCAATATTAGGACTCTTCTTTCTCCAAAAGATGAACCTCAAGAAGATGATGCCGTCTACAAACCAAAAAAAGATTTTAATTAAAGGCCCTAAAAGAATTTTGTTAATGTTAGATTGTTATACAGAAGCTTAAACTGGAAAACAAATTTAGGGCCAAAATTTGAAGAGCATCTTGCGGTTAAGTGTGTAAAAAAGGATTTACACCAAAAGATTTAACATCCAAATTAATCCAATCCTCCCATTCAAGAATTTGACATACATCACATATTCAATTCCCATGTCGACAACCAGTTTTCTTCTTTTCTTAATTTGGACAGAACAATTAAGAGGATTTGAGACATTTTTAAGCCATCAAAATTTTGAATCTATTCCAGATTTATCCAATATTAGGACTCTTCTTTCTCCAGAAGATGAACCTCGAGAAGATGATGTCGTCGAGCAATGGTGACAGAATAAGGACACTTCTTTCTCCAATATTAAGATACCTATAGCTTTAGTAACCTCGAGTTTATTAGCGAACCATTCTTCGTTAGCTTTAGTCATGTTCCAATTACAATGGCGAAGAAGAGCCAACGCAACATCCGATGGAATTGGAGAAATTGGGATCGGAGAGAACGTAGGTGATGTGGGTGAGAGGAATTTTGAGATTGAGCATCATGTTTTCAGGGAACGGGGAAGAGAATGGCATGTATCAAAGTAGAGAGAGAAAGAAAATAGTGTAACTCAATAACGTATTTAGTGGCTTAGGGGTAGAAGGTAACCAAAATTAGATATTTTGCTATAAATATTAAAAGGTATCTATAGAATATAATTTTTTAAAATGATATTTATTTAAAATAAATAAGGTGTTAACCTTTGCTACAGGAGGTAAAAATTCCTTTTATAAACATTTCTCCTCAATACTCTAAACGACATGAAATGGAGAGATCCACTAAATGGAAACTGTATAGGGAAAAATTGCATTTATATATGTAAGTGACATGTTGAGACACGTGGACTGGTTAAATAGTCAAAGAATTATAATTAATCAAGAGGCACGGGCAGTAGTAGAAACGAGCAAAGGCAAAGGAAGAGGCACAGGAGGACATTTGAAGGATTCAGCGCCCGTACCTACTTAAGTCATTTATCAAAAGGAATGGATCTGACCATAATAAAGAGCACAGATACGAAATTCGACAGGCATTAAATACTGGATACATTAGAGAATTTGTATTGATTAAAATGATTGTGTAACGTAGCATTCAATGTCTTTAATTATTCATAATAGCCTCATTATGATTTGGAGGGAACGCATATCTTCAAGATACCTATAAAAGGAAGGTATCTGGTCACTTGTAAACACAAGGCACAATTGGAATATACTTTGATTCACTTGTTTTTCTCCTGATTGCACTCTGGTTACTCTAAATTACTTTCTTCTACATATTCTTTTGATTATCAGTAACCCGCATTTTTCTAAATTCTAGCTTTGACTGAAATTCTATTTTTTGGTTAAACAAATTGGTTCCGTTACCGGGAATCTGATAATCTATTTTCTTTTCACCTGACCTTCCTTGTTACATCAATTATGTCTAATAACAATGACAACACCCCAGGAAACCAAGAGAACCAACAAAGTCAGGGAGGCCCACAGAATATTAACATTCAAGTTCCTACTCCGCAGGACTCTCCACGACAATCTCGTGAGGGCACTCCTGATGGATCTCAAATAAACAACTATGCTCAATTTGAAAATGCTGAAGCTGTTGATGAAACTTTGAAGAAATTAATTACTGCTCAGGTAAACAAAGTTGTTGAGGCGCTTGTTAACCAGTTACCTGTTGCAACACCCACACCTTCTCCAAATAATAACACTATAGAAAACCCTCGTTTCGGGCTTGTTAACTCAGGCAGCGGTGGAACTCCTAGTAAACCGCAGGAGAGAGAACCAGGTAATGTAATTAATTCTGATTTATAAAATTTAGTACTAACCTTGCAAAAACAGCTCAAGGAGCAAAGTGAACGCATAGAGCAAATACCCGGGGTGTCGCCCATAATCAAAGGGGTAGACATGGACAGATATTCGCAACAACCCTGGAAGCCAAGTGCATCCTCACTCCCAATTCCAAAAAAGTTCAAAATGCATGATATTCCAAAGTATGATGGAACAACAGACCCACGAGACCACGTGACTGCATTCACAGCTGGCGTAAAAGGCAATGATTTAACTAAGCAGGAGATCAAATCGGTATTAGTCAAGAAATTTGGTGAAACACTCACCAAAGGAGCACTAACATGGTATTCCCTTTTACCTAAAAATTCTATAAACTCTTTTGCTGAGCTTGCAGATTCTTTCATCAAAGCACACTCGGGAGCCCAAAAAGTGGAAAAAAGAATTGAGGATATTTTCAAAATCAAGCAAGGAGATTCAGAATCGCTTAGAATTCGTGGACAGATTTCAACGCGAAAGAATGACATTGCCGCATGTACCTGATAACTGGGCAGCTATAGCTTTCACAAGCAATTTGAATGAAAAAAGCTTGGAAGCTACGAGGAGACTCAAGGAAAGCTTTCGAGAATTCCCAGCTACAACGTGGAATGATGTTTATAACAGGTATAGCACGAAGTTGAGGATTGAGGAAGATATTGTTCCTAGATCTCAAAAAGAAGAAAGTATACGTTGAAGATATGCAGAGAACGAAAAAATATCCGGTAAAAACAGGTACGAGCCCTATATGGGACATACGGGGAAAGACTCGCGATCAAAACAGGATAATCAAAGGCACGATCACAGATCAAAAAACAGAGAATCAGGTTCTTCATCAAGATTTAGGAACGAGCGAAACAACTATGAGTCACGGGATGATGATAGAAATTTAAAAGCGAGATTCGGAGGTTACAACTTCAACGTCCGCACCTCCAAGCTCGTAGCTGCTTTGAAAAGTATGGGAGATAAGGTTCGATGACCAAAGGAATGAGATCGAATCCAAACAGGCGCAACCCTGACCATTGGTGCGAGTTCCATAATGATCACGGGCATAAAATAGCAGATTGCAGATTTTTACAAAGTGAAATTGATCATTTATTAAAACAAGGATATCTTACTGAGTTGTTCAGCGAGAAAGGCAAACAAGCTTACATGAAGAACAGGTAGGAGCCTCCAAAACCACCTTCTCCCAAAAGAACTGTTAACGTTATAAGTGGGGGTGAAGACATCAATGGTGTGTCATATACTGCAGCTCACAAAACTTCCAAATTAACTATTACCTAAGGGAAACGGGTGCGACATGTTTTAGAAGAAGGCAATATTACATTCAATGATGCAGATACAGATGGCGTATTAATCCCTTTTAACGATGCACTGGTAATATCTTTAATTGTGCATGATACTAATGTGAAACGAGTTTTGATTGATCCAGGTAGTTCCGTGAACATTATTTTGCTAAGAGTGCTACGTGAGACGCAAGCTGAAGATAGAGTAATACCAAAGGCGCATACTCTATCTAGATTTGATAATTCTAGTGTCGTCACAAAAGGAGAGGTAACACTCACCACTTTTGCTGAAGGGGTCGTCAAAGATACAAAGTTCCAGGTAGTAGACATGGAGATGGCTTACAACATGATTCTGGGGAGACCATGGATCCATGAAATGGATGTTGTTCCTTCAACCTTGCATCAAGTTATCAAATTTCCACCGCCATGGGAAATTTGTCAAATTCGCGGAGATCAACATACGTCCAGGGCTATTAACTCCGTTGCAGATACAAGCACGAGAAGTGGAGGCAAATAGCAATCACAGAAGGCAGTTGAGGACATCACAACACAAACCTCAACTGAACAAGGGCGAACAGATGTAGACTCAAGGCCTGATACCATTCAAGAACCAGAAGAGAATGAAGATATCAAAACAACGATAGAGGAATTAGAACCTGTCGTGTTTTTTGCTCAATGTCCTGATAAAAAAGTCTATGTCGAAGCTAATCTTGACCAAGGAATGAAAGGTAAGTTAATTGAATTTTTGAAAACTAACATGGACTACTTTGCTTGGTCCCACTCCGACATGACAGGAATACCACCGGAGGTGATGACTCATAAACTAAATGATGATCTGTCATATCCTCCTGTGAAGCAAAAGAAAAGAAAGCAGGGAACTTTCAAGAATCAGGTGATTCAAGAAGAAGTCCAAAAATTGCTAAAAATTGGTTCCATTTGAGAGGTAAAATATCCTAACTGGTTAGCCAATACTGTTGTGGTTCTAAAGAAAAATGGTAAGTGGCGGGTTTGTGTAGATTATACAGATCTTAACAAAGCCTGCCCTAAAGATTCTTTTCCACTACCACACATAGATCAATTGATTGATGCAACTGCAGGTCATGAATTGTTAAGTTTTTTATATGCATATTCAGGTTATAATTAGATTAAAATGGATCCGGCAGATGAAGAAAAAACTTCATTCATAATAGACATGGGGACTTACTGTTATAAAGTAATGCCCTTTGGTCTAAAGAATGCAGGTGCAACGTATCAGATGTTAGTTACCAAAATATTTCAGGAATATTTAGGAAAGACAATGGAGGTATATATAGATGATATGCTTGTTAAAAATCAATACTTAAAAAATCACATATCACACTTATCTGACACATTTTCAATTTTGCGCAAATTTAATATGAAGTTAAATCCCGAAAAATGTGCATTTGGCATTGCATCAGGCAAGTTTTTGGGTTTTCTTGTTTCTAACCGTGGAATTGAAGTAAATCCTGCACAGATTAAAGCCATTGAGGAAATCCCTGACATACTTTCAAACAAGAAAGAAGTTCAAAGATTAACAGGGAGAATTGCGGCCTTGGGAAGATTCATCTCTAAATTATCAGAGAAGTGTTTTAAATTCTTCTCAGCCCTTAAGAAGCAGGATCATTTTGAATGGAACGAGGAATGTCAACAAGCACTTAGAAATTTGAAAATGTACTTATCAAATCCACATTTGTTGGCAAAACCAAAGGCTGGGGAAAAGCTACTCCTCTACCTTGTTGTTTCGGAGGTGGCGGTAAGTGCTATTTTGGTCAGAGAAGAGCAAGGTAAACAATCACCTATCTATTACGTAAGTAAATCTTTGTTAGATGCAGAGACGAGGTATCCTCAGTTAGAAAACTTGCATTTGCGTTAATCATGGCATCTAGAAAATTAAGACCTTACTTTCAGTGTCATCCTATCGTTGTGGTAACTACCTACCCTTTACGTAACATATTACATAAGCATGAGTTATCAGGTAGGTTAGCTAAGTGGGCAATAGAGTTAAGTGAATACGAAATTGCCTACCAACCTAGAACTGCTATAAAATCACAAGTATTAGCTGATTTCGTGGCTGATTTTAGTCAGGGAATACAGTCAGAAGCAGAAAAAGAATTACAGGTGTTCAATGGAGCTAACCCAGGAACTTGGACTTTATTTACTGATGGCTCATCTAACGTGAGAGGAGCAGGTTTAGGGGTAGTATTGGTACCACCTACGGGTGAAACCATTCGGCAAGCTATTAAATGGCATTCCATAACAAACAATGAGGCAGAATATGAGGCTATGATTGCAGGTTTAGAACTGGCATAGGAACTTGGCATAAATCAGATTATAATCAAGAGTGATTCACAACTCGTAGTTAATTAAATGCTGGGGACTTATACAGCCAGGGAAGCAAGGATGCAACAATACTTGGAAAAGGTACGGGAATTGATAAAACAATTTCAAGATTGGAAAATTAGACAAATATACAGGGATGAAAATCTTGAAGCTGACGCCCTAGCAAATCTCGCATCTACGGCCGACGTGGTAAACGATGCAAATGCCTCAGTGATACATTTATTTCATTCAGTTCTTGATCCTGATGCGAATGAGGTAAATTTTAATAACTTAACCTGGGATTGGAGGAACAAAATTGTTGCTTTTTTGCAGTATGGAACCGTCCCTGATGGCAAGAAAAAGGCTTATGCGCTTCGAAGGCAGGCCACTCGGTACTGCTTAAAACAAGGAAATCTATATCGTAAAATGTTCGGTAGACCCTTAGCAAGATGCCTTCGACCTTCGCAAACAGAGTATGTAATGAGAAAATACACGAGGGTCATTGCGGGAATCACGTAGGTGGAAGATCACTAGTAAGAACCTTAATTAGGGCAGGTTATTACTGGCCTAAAATGGAAGAGGAGGAGAAAGTTTCGTGGCCAAATGTGATAAATGTCAGAGGTACGGTAACAATATGCATAGACCTACAGAATTATTACATCCGGTCATTGCGCCATGGCTATTTATGAAATGGGGAATGGATATCGTAGGTCCATTACCGCAAGCAAAAGGACTGGTAAAGTTTTTGCTTGTTCTCACTGGTTATTTTACTAAATGGGTAGAGGCAGGTGCATTCAAACAGGTGCGAGAAAAGGAAGTCAGAGACTTTATTTGGCAGAATATCATATGTCGATTCGGCGTACCAAAGGAGATCGTATGTGATAATGGTCCTCAGTTTATTGGAGCTCAGATCACGGAATTTTTTCAAAGCTGGCAAATTAAAAGGATTACGTCAACACCCTATCATCCGGTGGGTAATGGACAGGAAGAATCAACGAACAAAGTCATTATCAACAATTTAAAGAAACGACTAGAGGAATCAAAAGGAAACGGGCCTGAAGTGTTACCTGGAGTTTTATGGGCATATCGCACAACTGCAAAAACAAGTACAGGAGAAGCACCGTTCTCATTGGTTTATGGAGCTGAGGCTTTAATTCCAGTTGAGATAGGGGAACCAAGTACACGGTTCACATAGGCGACACAAGAATCTAATGACGAGGAGATGTGGGTCAACCTAAATTTACTCGAGGGGCAGAGAGAAGCTGCTTTAATAAGAATGGCAGCACAAAAGCAAGTCATAGAACGATACTACAATAGAAAAGCACACCTCAGGTTCTTCAAAATTGGGGACTTCGTGCTTAAAAAGGTTTTTTAGTCTACAAAGGTAGTTAACGCAAGGAAATTAAGTCCAACATGGGAAGGACCCTACAGAGTGCGTGATGTTGCAGGAAAAGAAGCATATGAACTGGAAACAGTGGATGGCAAGATACTACCTTCACATTGGAATGTTGTTCTTTTAAAGATACTATTTCTAAGGAAAACCCACGGTCAGGTATAACCATTTTAAATTTCATTTTTGAATTGTTAAAATTTTACTAATGATTTTAGATGATAGGCAAAACGCTAACCGTACTAAATGATGAGTCACGACCTGTAAGGCACATGGAGTAACCTAAAATTCCTGGCCTAAGGTTACAATTATTCTGATAGAAATGCAAACGGGTTATGCAATCTTCATCTATAATCGTCCCTCCGAGTCCCGTATGTTTTTCCTTTTCAGGAAAAGGACCAAACGAGAGAAACTATCAAGTGCTCGAGGCTTCATACTTCAACACTCAAACACTTGGGGGACTACATAATATACACAGACATATGTATAAAGAAGGCAAAGCAGATTAAGGAAAAATCAAGCCTGAAAGAGTCAAGTACAGAGTAAAAGTCATAAAGCCACGAGCTAAGGCCAAAGAAAAACCTCACTATAGTTAGGGTAAAGGCAATGTACTTAAACGGGTTATAAGGAAAAACCCCGTGTCTATTATTTTTCTTTTGAATCTGTTACAAGAAAAATAGTTACGAGAAAGTTATAGATGTAATTCAAATACATGTTAAGTTTTATTCGAAACTAGACAAGGTTCAAATATAAAAACTTGTCAAAGTTATTTCAGAGAAACATGTGTATTCATATTTCTTTTATCGTACGATAATACCATTATGAAGTTGAGACGTCTTCTTCATTAAGTATTGGAATATAAAAATGCCCTCTTTTATAAAACTCATGTTTAAATTAATCATGAGGTTAACAGAAGCATTTTTCGGAAAACAAAAATGCAAATTATTCTGTAAGTCCTTAAAAATAAAGGTGAGAATAAAGCAAGCAGAAGTTTAAGATAAAAAACTTCTTAATATGTAAAAAAAAATCTAAGACTAAGTTCGAACTTAGTCATAAAACTACGAAATTGTTTAGATTGCCCCATTAAAAGACTTGGGGACTGACGTTTCTAAAATCAACCCTCACATGAAGTTAAGGGTTTGATTACAATCTTCCAAAATCAAAACAAAAATAAAATCATTTGAATGATTAAAACTGGTCACTGAGAAGTTTGTGGTATTGAGGCAGGAACGTCAATAGCAGCAGGCTCAATTTGGGCAGGTGCATCAGCAGGCGCGCTTTCAACTTGGCTTGCAGCAACGGGCTCGATCGGGTTTGAAATAGTCATGATACCCGTATCAGCTTCAACATTCATGAGAGCTTCAGCCACGGGAACTTTATCCACGGGAGAAGGGAAGTCCTGAGTTTGTTGAGCCTTTTCAATGGTTTCGTTGATTTTAGCTAACTCCAACTCCAGGTTGAAGTTTTCTTGGCCAGCTTCAAGTAGGGTATCATGACGGGAATTCAAAAAAGCCCAACTTGCCTCAACAACAGATTTTTCTTCAAGGATCTCATAATCCTTTTCTGAAGCAGCGATCTCATTTTTTAGCTCTTCATTTTCAGCCAAGATGTAGCTGTGGGAAGCTTGAAGAGAGGCATGGGAGCATTCTAAAGCACGCACCTTATCAGCAGAGATTCTGAGGTCTTCTTGTGCTTGAGTCAAATTTTGCTCAAGCTCCCCAGCGTAAATTTCCTTTTGGTTTAAAAGAGCCTTTAATTCTCTGATCTCTTCACTAGCTTTAGATAGCTGCTCTGAGAAGGAGGACTCGAAACGCTCTTTGTATTTTTCTGCTTGGTGTGAAGAAGCTTTTGTAACCGCCAATTCTGAAGTTAAAGCTCATACTCGCTGCTCTAAGGTATTCTTGCTCTCTTGTAAGCTCTCTATATCAAGCTGAGCACTCTCGAATTGCCCCTTCCAATTGATTGCTTCCAATTGAGAGTCGCGTGTTATCTTCTCCAAAAGGGCAATTTTTTTCATCAATTCTGTGCCAATAAGATTGGCCTAAAAAAAAAGAAGAAATAAGAATCCCAACGATAAAAAATTTTTCAAAGTAAAAAAGGGAGAGAAGGAAAATACCTTCAGAGTGGCATACACGATATCATTCATTAAAGTCAGGGAACTGTGGCTCTCCAGCTTCGTTTTTTCAATTGGGCCAATAAGAGGCTCCAGCCATACATCCGCCTGACCTGACTTTCTCAAAAGGCTGCTCTCAGCAGGAATTTCAATAATTACCCGCCTCATAGCGGCACTTCTACTTGAAGATCCCGTTTCAGTATGATGAACTATAGGAGGGGGAATAGTCAAAGGAGGATCCGGAGAAGAGGTAAGAGTAGTAGAAAAAGGAACGGAAATAGCTGGGGCCAGTAAAGAAGGAATCACAGGCACGGGTAATGAAAAAGACGATAAAGGTACTTCATCTAAAATAGGCCCAACATCTTCACGACCAAATCCACTAATGAAAAGTTGGTCGATAGACTCACGAGTATCGTGGGGAGTGACGTCATCATCAGGAATTATTATTGGGGTTTCAACAGGTTCGGTAAGAGAAACCGAAACTTCAGCTTCATCATCGGAAACGATGCGTCTCCTAACTCGTGGCCTCGTTACCAAGGAACTCTCATTTTCCTCTTCTTCAGAATTTTCCTCTTTAGCAGCCTTCCTTTTCGCAGAAGAGGAACCCAAGACTATTCTCGGGCTCTCTCTAAAGAGATACGGGTTCCCGAAGGAGTACGAGTTCCCAAAGAGACACGAGAGGCTGCAGCTACTTCAGCAGTAACCCATCAAATAGCAAATCCTGACAAAAAGAAGGATAAAAGTTAAAACAATAAAGGAGAATATAGGCTCGAAAAGAACAAAATGTGAACTCTTACCATGAGTCTTTACCTTCCAACCAAAGCGGTTAGAAAGTGTTTTCCAAGATCTACCATCCATTGGCGCGATCTTCATCAATTTATCTACTCAACCACGGAAATTAAGAACATCCCCCACAACTCCCATGGTTGCTAAAAAAGGGGGGTAAAATTAGAAAAGCTGATAAACTTGAAAGAAGAAGGTACGAGAGGGATAAAAGACCTACGTGCAAAATTCCACTTCTTAGGGAAGGGATGTCATGACCCAAAAATCCCTCTGAAGGAGTCGTGATGGCACCTAGTCTCTAAACTAGGTAAGCCTAAAATTTACTGAAATAACATTGATATTTATTAACTTCAAATGAAATTTCTCTAAACAATTTACAATTCCCAAAACCGGTAGTACAAGTCATAAGCCTTTCTAGGAGTAGTCATACAACATAATTACATCACTATTCCGAAACAAAGGGAACAAATGGAAATAAGTACAATTGAAGGTGACTCTGAGGACTACGAATGCTGCAGCAAGTTTACCTTGAGTCTCCACCGCAACGAATAACTACTATCGATCAAATACCTGGATCTGTACACAAAAATGTACAGAAGTGTAGTATCAGCACAACCGACCCCATGTGCTGGTAAGTGCCTAGCCTAACCTCGGCGAAGTAGTGACGAGGCTAGGACCAGACTACCAAATAAACTTGTGCAATATAGCGTACAAAAATAATACGAAGCAGGTACCGATGATGGCAACAATGATCAACCAATGATATAAAAAGCAGGTAACAAGAATACCATAAATGTTTTTCAACAATTAATAAATACAGGTGCAATCATCTAATCAAGTCCTTCAAACATAAATCTTTCACCTATAAATCCTTCAAGTAATACTTTAAGATAATATGTTTTTCAATAAATATCTTTTGAATATATTTCCGTCAAATAAATCTCTTTCAAATAAGCATCTTTCGAATATAATTCTTTCGAGTAAAGGTCATCTTGTGACACCTCATTTCATAATCATAATTAATATAGGTCTCAACCCACTTTCATATTTTTCACGACATTTTGTGCCCATATTTATATCACAACCGCACGGACAACTCACGTGCTATTAAACAAAACCATAATATTTTCCCTGGTACCTCGTGCGTATATCATAATCTGTCATTAATAAAAATCATCATATTTTTCTCGGCACCTTGTGCCCACATGTCTCCGTCTCACATTTCGCAACAATATTCTCATGTTACTCAATTCATAGGGTCCATAACCTAATACAATTAAAAATGTTCAAAGAGCCTCATTTACTTAATATAAAGTAGAGTACAACTTCCAACCCAACTAGAAATAAACAAGAAAAGATGAAGTTATTTTTAGAAATCGTTTGAATAAAGAAAATACCCTTTTTAATTAAAGTACAATTGTTGAAAATTTAAGTACTGAAAGCTTTATATAAATGCGGCGAGATATTGAAAACAATATGGCTAACAACACAAGGTGTCACAACACAGTAAAGGACTATAAACAGTTAATACACTTGAAATATTAATAACAAAAAAAACACAACAAATAGAAAGTGCACGGCACCACCCTTCGTGCTTTTACTCTCGTCCTCACCATACACGGCATCACCCTTCGTGCTTTACACTCTTCCTCACCATACACGGCATCACCCTTCGTGCTTTACACTCTTCCTCACCCAAACAACATTCACAGAGCAATCCAGGCAAGGAAGTCAATAATATCAGGTATTAACAAGAAATCAATAAAGGAATATAAGGAAAGCCATAATTCAATTATCAACAAGAATCAGGAAAATAAAGGACAAGTGCACGGCATCACCCTTCGTGTTTTTACTCTCGTCCTCACCATAAAAATCAATATAATCTGCACGGCATCACCCTTCGTGCTTTTACTCTCATCCTCACCATAAAATCAATATAATCGGCACGGAATTGTACATCGTGCGACACGGCATCTCCCTTCATGCTTTAACACTCTTTCCTCACCATATGAATAATATAAATGTGCACGGCATCACCCTTCGTGCTTTATCGCTCTTCCTCACCCAAGCAACAATCACAAAGCAATTTGGGCAAGGCAAAATCAAAAATATCACAATTTGAGCCAATGCTCTATAATGTTCAACAATTCAATTCTCAACTTGAGCCAATGCTCTATAATGTTCAACAATTCAATCCCGGCAAGGGAACAATAGTACAACAATCAAATCCCGGCAAGGGAAACAACATCAAAATAATAACATCCCGGCAAGGGAAACAACATCAAAACAATAATATCCCAGCAAGGGAAACATCATCAAAACAATAACATCCCGGCAAGGGAAACAACATCAAAACAATAATATCCCGGCAAGGAAAACAACATCAAAACAATAACATCCCGGCAAGGGAAACAACATCAAAACAATAATACTTCCACAAGTCATATTCCTCAATAGAAATTATCATATAGAGCATATACACTATGAAACGGAGTCAGGTTAATCAAAGTATAAGACTCACGGGCATGCTTGACACCAACGTATAGATACTCGTCACCATGCCTATACGCCGTACTCCACAATTAACATATAACAAATAAGACACAATTCCTAATCCCTCAAGCTAAGGTTAGACCAAACACTTACCTCGCTTTGCAACCAATTCAAAATTCCAACAAGTCTTTGCCTCGCGAACTCATGCCCGAAATTCTCAAATCTAGTCATAAACAATTCGATTCAGTCAATAAAAATTATAGGAATTAATTCCATATGAAATTCTACATTTTCCATTAAAATCCGAAATTGCACTAAAAATTTGCCAGTGGGGCCCACGTCTCGGAACCCGACAAAATTACGGAATATGAAACCTCATCCAACCACGAGTCTAACCATACCAAAATTACTAAATTTCGATAACATTTTGACCCTCAAATCCTCAAATATATCCGAGAGAGTTTTCAAGCTCTTCCAACTAAATTCACAGATTTAGTATCAAAACTAGTAATAGATTCGGGTAATCTAACCAAAATTAAGTTAAGAACACTTACCCCGTTGTTTTCTCTGAAAATCTCCCGAAAATAGCCTCTTCCCGAGCTCCAATTTGACTAAAATGGAAAATTTCAGAAATTAAGAATCTGCCCAGAAAATGTCGGGGGCACTGTTCACGCGTTCGGGTACTATTTACGGGGTACTGTTCGGGGTACTGTTCACGAGGTACTGTTCATAGGGTACTATTCACGGTACTGTTCACGGTATTGTTCATGGGGGTACTGTTCACGGGAGTACTGTTCACGGGGTACTGTTCATAGGGTATTGTACATGGTACTATTCACGGTACTGTTCATGGGGTACTGTTCACGATGCTGTAAAAAAAAGTAGCTTCCCAAAGAGAATTTCAGCAGCTTTTTCTACCCGTTCACCTTCCGAAATCCACCCGAGGCCCTCGGGACTTCAACAAAATACACCAACAAGTACTAAAACATGATGCGAACTTAGTCGAAACCTCAAATCGCATTAAATAATGCTAAAACCGTGAATCACATCCCAATTCAAGCCTAATGAAACTAAGAACGTCCAACTTCTATATTCGATGCAAAAACCTATCAAATCAAGTCCGATTGATTTCAAATTTTGCACACAAGTCATAAATGACATAACGAAGCTATAAAAATTTTCATAACTAGATTCCGATCCCGATATCAAAAAGTTAACTCTCAGGTCAAACTTAAAAAATCTTTAGCCTTAGATTTCTAGATTCCGTTAAATGGCGATAATTTGATCTAGGGACCTCCATATTCGCTTTCGGGCATATGACCACGTCTCAAGTCACGATACGGAACTACCGGAATGGTCAAAACTTTTATCCGGGTTCATTTGCTCAAAATGTTGACCGAAGTCAACTCAGTTGAGTTTTAATGCTCTAGTTCCCAATTTAGTCCATTTTTCACATAAAAACCTTCCGAAAAATTATACGGACTGCGCACGCAAGTCGAGGAATTATTGATACCGCTTTTCAAGGTCTTAAAAATACCGAGATGGTTATTTAATTTAAAGATGATATTTTGGGTCATCACATTCTCCACCTCTAAAACAAACGTTCGTCCTCGAACGTACTAAGAATTATTCTCAAGTTACCAAATTGATGATTTTACTTTTACACAATTATTCGCGGTTGATCCCACATTATCGCATTCGACATAAGTCCGACAACACTATTTCAATTGAGATCATTTCCTTTATCCATATTCGTAAACTTCAAGACCAAATTGCTTACACTCTAATCATTTCTAGAAAGGTCCGATTTTTACATCAACACACGATATTAGTCCAGACTGGCTATAGCAACTCGTGCCTACGCACCCATCAAATATGGGGTATTACATTCTCCCCCACTTAGGGTCATTCATCCTTGAATGAGAAGTAGAGTCCGTCTTCAAACACATAATGTAACTTATCTCTTTCTTTGGACATCTCAATATCCCAAATTTTTCTAACTCCCAAATTTTTCAGAAATTTCGGCAGAGTCTCCCCTGTAATTGGGCCTATCCACCTGTCAGAGTAACACCCAAATAACTCCTAACAACATGTCCACAACCCAACAACGCACCACAAAGTATATATCAATAACACTAATCTCCGCATTACAAGCACGCCATTATCACAATGATATCTTGACATAAAATGTATCATATGTATGACCATAACCACATCTCTGGTCTTAATGGTTGTTCATAATAGATTACAACATCGCCAATTAACCTCATGTTAACAAAATTTCGTTTCAAACCTCCAGATTACTAACAACAAGGCATGGAGATCTTATAATTACTTACCCGAAGTAACGAGTCACAATTTAACGCCACTTTGCTCTTACCTTGTAGGCTAAAATTCAATAGTTACAATACAATTTTGGCAAATTATGCACAGAAATATTCATGCAAGAATTTTCAAGTAAGCCTAATAGGCATGACTCCCTACAAGTGCTACAGCACAAATTTTAATTTCACAAAAGGAGAATTTAAACACATAAAATTTTCACCACCAGGACCTCATCCTTATATAACATCCACCGCAGCTTGTAGCCCGGTTTAAATATTTCATATCATATAAAAATGTGAGGATCTCATCCTCAACTCTGAATCACAAGTATTTTGCACATTGTGCCACCTAAAATTCTCCATTTCCTTTCTTCCTTCTTTCAAATAAATTCGGTTAAACAAAATCACAACATACAATGATCCCTCTTGCCGGTAGGGCATATAATTTACAATGGAAATCAATTATTTAGAAATTACATCAAACTCATTAAATTGATTAACAAGAGTCACTTTTAGCCTCACATCTATTTTTAGTGACCAACACATAATAATAGACATAACTATCTCCATATAATCTCCCAACAAAAGTATTCACATATATAGATTTAAGAATTACGAAGCTCACTCATAAGTGGAGCACAATAGGAGAACTTTCCTCGATACTCAAAACCGAATCAAGTTAAGGAAATTTTGACTTTATAATAATTCGAGACCGTACTTATAATGATACCGTCTGGTGTAGCAACTTCAGCCATACCATAGAAAATATATCAACGGACTGGGTCTCCACCTCTAGGAGTCTCACCTCCACCTCTAATATCCTGACCTCTACGTATGGTTGGTCATGTAAGTGGAGTAGTAACTGCAATGGGGAACGGAGCCTGAGTGCTTTGACGAAATATGTCTCTCACAAGTCTAGGATAATTTCTCAAGATGTTCCTAGTATCACCATTTTCATAACAACCCATCCGCAGTTCGACTGCTCATACTAAGTTTGTACCGGATAACTTAAATAACCATTGCAGGAAATTTCATGCCACTGGTACATTAAAAGATGATTGCCCCACGTAAGTGCCTTGATTAACTAGAGCACTATGAGTATTCTGAAATTGTTTCCATGTCCCTGTTGATACTGAAATGTAGAATTATTAAGGACGCGGGAATACCAAAAGTCCCATTATCATTCTTTTCAAATATCAGCTCTTAATCATATACAAGTTTTGACAAACCTTTCAATACCACATATATACAGCTCAAGACAAAACTAATATAACACATGACCCCACAATTTGAGCGTTGATAGGAAACTCCCCTCACTTAGCACGAAGCCATATGAAACATTCCGATGATTCACAATACTAACCTTTATCGCTCGTACGACACCAGTCATAAGACACCTCAAGCTATTTATTTGGCGCATGTCATCCTCGTGACAGTTAAACTCGCCTCTTCCAGTTTCTCGACTTGCTAGTAAATACCATTCGCTAAATAGAAATCCCATACGAAACACATAATCTCTAATACGACCAACTATTTTTAGATATACATCCACATATGATGATTAGGCAACCAATTAAACCTTCTTAAGATATTACTTATCAACCAAATGTCAGACTCTGTGCACCCCCATGCGCACAACTGAAAGATCTCTTTGCGCTTCCATATCTTCAATTCTGAACGACACGTATTAACAATGGTTGAGTAGCCCTGGCTCTCTTATAACCTTTTACGGTATCACAAACCATTGGCGTAGTGCGCAATTCCATACATGAGTGGATGCAAAATAACATAAGATATATGCTTCAAGCTGAATAAATGTCGCACGATAAGGAATGAATGAAGTGGAAATTTTTCCTACTAGTTTTGTAGCCTCTCGAAAATAAGTACAGACATCTCCGTACCGATCCGCAAGATTCTACTAAACTCGCTTATGACTTGTAGCACCTATGAACCTAGAGCTCTGATACCAACTTGTCACAACCCAAAAATCCCTCCGAAGGAGTCGTGATGGCACCTAGTCTCTAAACTAGGTAAGCCTAAAATTTACTGAAATAACATTGATATTTATTAACTTCAAATGAAATTTCTCTAAACAATTTACAATTCCCAAAACCGGTAGTACAAGTCAGAAGCCTTTCTAGGAGTAGTCATACAACATAATTACATCACTATTCCGAAACAAAGGGAACAAATTGAAATAAGTACAATTGAAGGTGAATCTGAGGACTACGAACGCTGCAGCAAGTTTACCTTGAGTCTCCACCGCAACGAATAGCTACTATCGATCAAATACCTGGATTTGCACACAAAAATATACAGAAGTGTAGTATCAGCACAACCGACCCCATGTGTTGGTAAGTGCCTAGCCTAACCTCGGCGAAGTAGTGACGAGGCTAGGACCAGACTACCAAATAAACTTGTGCAATATAGCGTACAAAAATAATACGAAGCAGGTACCGATGATGACAACAATGATCAACCAATGATATAAAAAGCAGGTAACAAGAATACCATAAATGTTTCTCAACAATTAATAAATACAAGTGCAATCATCTAATCAAGTCCTTCAAATATAAATCTTTCACCTATAAATCCTTCAAGTAATAATCTTTAAGATAATATGCTTTTCAATAAATATCTTTTGAATATATTTCCTTCAAATAAATCTCTTTCAAATAAGCATCTTTCGAATATAATTCTTTCGAGTAAAGGTCATCTTGTGACACCTCATTTCATAATCATAATTAATATAGGTCTCAACCCACTTTCATATTTTTCACGACATTTTGTGCCCATTTTTACATCACAACCGCACGGACAACTCACGTGCTATTAAACAAAACCATAATATTTTTCCTGGTACCTCGTGCCTATATCATAATCTGTCATTAATAAAAATCATCATATTTTTCTCGGCACCTTGTGCCCACATGTCTCTGTCTCACATTTCGCAACAACATTCTCATGTTACTCAATTCATAGGGTCCATAACCTAATACAATTAAAAATGTTCAAAGAGCCTCATTTACTTAATATAAAGTAGAGTACAACTTCCAACCCAACTAGAAAATAAACAAGAAAAGATGAAGTTATTTTTAGAAATCGTTTGAATAAAGAAAATACCCTTTTTAATTAAAGTACAATTGTTGAAAATTTAAGTATTGAAAGCTTTATGTAAATGCGGCGAGATATTGAAAACAATATGGCTTACAACACAAGGTATCACAACACAGTAAAGGACATTAAACAGTTAATACACTTGAAATGTTAATAACAAAAAAAACACAACAAATAGAAAGTGCACGGCACCACCCTTCGTGATTTTACTCTCATCCTCACCATACACGGCATCACCCTTCGTGCTTTACACTCTTCCTCACCATACACGACATCACCCTTCGTACTTTACACTCTTCCTCACCCAAGCAACATTCACAAAGCAATCCAGGCAAGGAAGTCAATAATATCAGGTATTAACAAGAAACCAATAAAGGAATATAAGGAAAGCCATAATTCAATTATCAACAAGAATCAAGAAAATAAAGGACAAGTGCACGGCATCACCCTTCGTGCTTTTACTCTCGTCCTCACCATAAAAATTAATATAATCTGCACGACATCACCCTTCATGCTTTTACTCTCATCCTCACCATAAAATCAATATAATCGGCACGGAATTGTACATCGTGCGACACGACATCACCCTTCGTGCTTTAACACTCTTTCCTCACCATATGAATAATATAAATGTGCACGGCATCACCCTTCGTGCTTTATCGCTCTTCCTCACCCAAGCAACAATCACAAAGCAATTTGGGCAAGGCAAAATCAAAAATATCACAATTTGAGCCAATGCTCTATAATGTTCAACAATTCAATTCTCAACTTGAGCCAATGCTCTATAATGTTCAACAATTCAATCCCGGCAAGGGAACAATAGTACAACAATCAAATCCCGGCAAGGGAAACAACATCAAAACAATAACATCCCGGCAAGGGAAACAACATCAAAATAATAATATCCCGGCAAGGGAAACATCATCAAAACAATAACATCCCGGCAAGGGAAACAACATCAAAACAATAATATCCCGGCAAGGGAAACAACATAAAAACAATAACATCCTGGCAAGGGAAACAACGTCAAAACAATAATACTTCCACAAGTCATATTCCTCAATAGAAATTATCATATAGAGCATATACACTACGAAACAGAGTCAGGTTAATCAAAGTATAAGACTCACGGGCATGCTTGACACCAATGTATAGATACTCGTCACCATGCCTATACGTCGTACTCCACAATTAACATGTAACAAATAAGACATAATTCTTAATCCCTCAAGCTAAGGTTAGACCAAACACTTACCTCGCTTTGCAACCAATTCAAAATTCCAACAAGTCTTTGCCTCGCGAATTCGTGCCCGAAATTCTCAAATCTAGTTATAAACAATTCGATTCAGTCAATAAAAATTATAGGAATTAATTCCATATGAAATTCTACATTTTCCATTAAAATCCGAAATTGCACTAAAAATTTGCCAGTGGGGCCCACGTCTAGGAACCCGACAAAATTACGGAATATGAAACCTCATCCAACCACGAGTCTAACCATACCAAAATTACTAAATTTTGATAACATTTTGACCCTTAAATCCTCAAATATATCCGAGAGAGTTTTCAAGCTCTTCCAACTAAATTCATAGATTTAGTATCAAAACTAGTAATAGATTCGGGTAATCTAACCAAAATTAAGTTAATAACACTTACCCCGTTGTTTTCTCTGAAAATCTCCCGAAAATAGCCTCTTCCCGAGCTCCAATTTGACAAAAATGGAAAATGGTACAAAGTCCCATTTTCAGAAATTAAGAATTTGCCCAGAAAATGTCGGGGGCACTGTTCACGCGTTCGGGTACTGTTCACAGGGTACTTCACACGGTACTGTTCATGGGGTACTGTTCACGATGCTGTAAAAAAACAGCAGCTTCCCAAAGAGAATTTCAGCAGCTTTTTCTACCCGTTGACCTTCCGAAATCCACCCGAGGCCCTCGGTACTTCAACAAAATATACCAACAAGTCCTAAAACATGATGCGGACTTAGTCGAAACCTCAAATCCCATCAAATAATGCTAAAATCGTGAATCACATCCCAATTCAAGCCTAATGAAACTAAGAACGTCCAACTTCTATATTCAATGCAAAAACCTATCAAATCAAGTCCGATTGACTTCAAATTTTGCACACAAGTCATAAATGACATAACGAAGCTATAAAAATTTTCATAACTGGATTCCGATCCCGATATCAAAAAGTCAACTCTCCGGTCAAACTTAAGAAATCTTTAGCCTTAGATTTCTAGATTCCGTTAAATGGCGATAATTTGATCTAGGGACCCCCAGATTCGCTTTCAGGCATATGACCAAGTCCCAAGTCACAATACGGAACTACCGGAGGTCAAAACTTTTATCCGGGTTCGTTTGCTCAAAATGTTGACCGAAGTCAACTCAGTTGAGTTTTAAAGCTCTAGTTCCCAATTTAGTCCATTTTTCACATAAAAACTTTCCAAAAAATTATACGGACTGCGCACGCAAGTCGAGAAATTATTGATACCGCTTTTCATGGTCTTAAAAATATCGAGATGGTTATTTAATTTAAAGATGATATTTTGGGTCATCACAATGGAACATTATCTTCACCCACTAAACCAACAGTGGGGGCAGCAACAAATCGGGCATACCAGCCACGATCCTTGTCATCTTCAGGGCTCACCAAAACCCTCTTACTCCTGGCTACTAGTGTAAAAACACCATTACGAAAAAGCCTGGGTGAGTAAAAATGAATCAAGTGAGGGAAAGTAAAAGGAGCTTCAGCTTTAGTGGCTAAATGCCTTAAACAGGAAACAACCCTCCATATGATTGGGCCAATTTGACCCAAGCAGACATTGAAGAAACGGCAAAATTCAAGAATGAGTGGGTCGATTGCTGGTCTAAACCCTAGAGTAAAAAGGTAAGTGTAAACAAAAGAGAACCCAGTTAAATAGGAAGTAATTCTTTGATTCAGATTAGGGATAATAATAGGAAAGTCATTACTCCAATAACAGTCCTTACGAACCACAGGAGTCAAAACCTCTGTAATTTGAGTAGGGTAAGCATCGACACGATCTAATGCGGAAACCTGGTTTCTAAGAGATTCCCTGTCATGGTAAAAAGACAATTCTGAAGGGACTATCTCATCTACTAAAGGTTCACGTAAAGGTTCAGAATGATCTTTACCCCTAGAAGAAGATTTGTGAGAAAGGGAACCACTGGTTCTAGAGGAAGGACCAGAACCAGAAGAAGGCATAGATGAACCACCTCGAGTAAATCCTAAACTACGAAGTCTACCTCCCCTTATGTGCCTAACAGGGGCATTGGGGAAGGAGTCAGTAAAGGAAACTCTCTCAGGGTTAGGGCTTGGAGAAGACATATCGAAGAAGAATGATTTAAGGAAGAAGTAAACAGAGATTTGGAGAAATAAGTGTTCAATAAGCTTTATGTGATAAAAGACAAGGGAAAAAAATTATATTTATACCGATAAGCAACCTCCAAAGGTAAAAGTGCGGAGGTGGAAAGACCATAATTATGATAACTGGCACTTCATTAATAGTGGAACCGTAAAAAACTTGAAAAAGGCTGCAAAAACTGCAGAGCCAATGGAAAATTGATACGTGTACGAAATATTAAATGGAAGTGACAATTGAAACGTCAATTTTGTCATAGCATTAATAGTGACAAAAATTCTCGTTTTAATGAAATTCACTTCCTAAATATTCAATTGATGAATAAATGGAAAGTGGGGGGGGGCTATCTGTATCGGGAAAAATTGCATTTATACATGTAAGTGACATGTTGAGACACGTGGACTGGTCAAACAGTCAAAGAATTTTAATTAGTCAAGAGGCACGGGCAGCAGTAGAAACGAGCAAAGGCAAAGGAAGAGGCACGCGAGGACATTTGAAAGATTCAGCGCCCGTACCTATTTAAGTCATTTATCAAAAGGATTGGATCTGACCATAATAAAGAGTGCAGATATGAAATTCTATAGGCATTAAATACTGGATACGTTAGAGAATTTGTATTGATTACAATGATTGTGTAACGTAGCATTCAATGTCTTTAATTATTCATAATAGTCTCATTATGATTTGGAGGAAACGCATATCTTCAAGATACCTATAAAAGGGAGGTATTTGGTCACTTGTAAACACAAGGCACAATTGGAATATACTTTGATTCACTTGTTTTTCTCCTGATTACACTCTGGTTACTCTAAATTATTTTCTTCTACATAATCTTTTGATTATCAGTAACCCGCGTTCTTCTAAATTCTAACTTTGACTGAAATTCTATTTTTTAGTTAAACAAAAACGTTGTTTAATGTCCGTGTTCTTCTCCTAAGCCGGAGCAATTAGTCACATGTACAATAATTGTTTACAAAAGAATTTCTAGTAGACTTTGCTCTTCAACTATAAATTAATGTACACCAACCAAACGGCTTTAACTACGTAGTTGGTATAGTGAAGGATGATAGAGAGAGGCCACACTTTATCTTTTGTGTGTCAGCACTTCTTACTTTTTTTTCTCTTCCAAATTTTGCAAAAACTTATGCAGATATTATTTATAAGAAATGTTTTAAAAGTATAAACCTCCTTAATTACCACACCAGCCTACAATGGTAGACAGAGGCGGAGCCAAAATTTTAAGCTTATGAGTTCAGGATTTTAATCGTTTTAAGTTACTGGGTTCTAAACTAATAATTTATACATATTTAATAAAAAAAATTAAGACAAATACAGGTTTCGAACAAAAGCTATTGAGTTTGGCCAAACCCGCTCTCGACACTCTAGCTCCGCCCCGATGGGGGACCTGCATTGCTACTTGTGGTTACTCAACTACCCATTAATTTTTATGCAATCATTATTTATTCTATACTCCAAGAAACTAGTAATGCATATAAACCCAAATCTCAGTAGCAATTTCACATTAAAAGCAGCCAAAGAACCCTTTATTGTTTGATTGAACCAAATTTTACATAACCTAAAAAAGATGTTACTTCTCAAAGGAGGGTGATTTAGTATATCTTTTTTCTCTAAACAGTAACAGCTTCCATGAACTCTTCATCATTTTCCATAGCTAGCAAAGTCTTAGGTAAAAGACAAACTTCAATATCTACACTTCCTTCTTCTGCCCCAGGAAATAATGTTACTTTTCCATCACCTTTATTTGCTATCCCACTCCTCACTGCCACTGGTTTCCCCCAACCAAAATCAGTACTGTAAACACTAAACTTTGGAGAACTACTAATTGTCAGTCTATTGGCCACAAACAATGAACTCTTTGTAAATAACACAGGCTTTTCCACCCACTCCTTATATAGTTTCACCACTACATCATTGTTTTGAGAAGCAACTATTTTGTTAATTTGCAATGCTGCCCAGCCAAGTCCTTTCTCCAGTAGTTCTCCTGCTGTAATCTTTACTGGCTTGAAATAAGCTGCATTTCCCCAATACCCTTCTGCCAAAGGAGGATTTAGCCTCGGTCTTGTGCCTACAATAACGCATTAATTTCACACATGATTATTGAACTTTATACAGTATAACAATAAAGATACAAGATTATTTTTTGTTACGTTCAACTAACTTGACTTTATTCCCTAATAACGGTAATTAAAGTCCTGCATATAGCTATTTTCCCAAATTAATAACTGATCAACTATCATCTATAACAAAAGTTGCAAAATCATCTTAATTGACTGAACTTTATCCATTATAATAGTAACTTATAAAGGGCAGCCAGTGCACAAGCATTCCGCATTCACACAGGGTCCAACTAGGGACCCTAAGGGGTGTGATGTTTGTAGTTATTTCTACCCCGTGACCTATAGATCACAAAATGTGGCAAAAAATGAATTTACCCATTATAACAACAAAGTCAAAAATTTATTTTTGGGTCACAAAACTTTACCTACGACAATGATGATAGTGACTTCTTCTTCTTTGGAATGAAGCTGACGACAACGAGTAATAGATCTCCATAGATGAGCCAAAAAGGCTTGAAGAGAAGAGATGGATTTAGTACCCATTTCAGAGTTAGATTTTGCTTTCAATTTCCCTATGTTTTCTTTACTGAGATGGAAAATCCTTTCCTTCAATGGTGGCAGCTCCATACACTCATATAATTCTTGATCTTCTAGCTTCAAAGGGAGATGAATTGGAGGCTTTATATTCTCAGGAAACCATCTTTTTAGAACTGGAAACCTACTAATAAACTCAGATCCATTGGATATTTCAGACCAAGAATTAAAGAAATTCCGAAAGCAAGTGCCATCTCCTACACTATGACTCATAGTGCAACCAATAAAATACCCATCAACAAGCTCTGTTACTTGAATTCCTAGTAATGGTTTAGTAACACGTTCGATGTTACACATTTTATTAAGTGGGAAAAGGGAATGAACAATAGGTGGCACATAACAAGATTCAAGAATTTCTTCCACAGTTAATTGTGGAGCAATAGCGTGAGTAAATTCAACTCCAGCGTTATTGCAAGTGATGAAGAAAGAAATCGTATCATCATGAGCATTTTTAGTAGTGGAAAAATGGCCAGCTAGAGGAGGAAAGAAGTCTAAGGCGCGTGAAAGAGATGTTTTCAAGTGATCAATTAAGGAAAGAGAGGAGAATGATTTGAACAGAGTGTTTTCTTGTTGAGGAGTTGGTTTTTTGAAGAGGAGACCTTTTTGGATAGTGTCAACAAGAAGGAATTGCAAGTCCCATGGTGTCATTTCAATTTGGGAAATGGTTGTGTTGTTGCCATTGTTGTTTGAGCTTGACAACTTAACTAAACAGGTAGAGATGAGTTGAACTTCTTCCATTTTTAAGGAGGAAGAGAAATGGATCTAGGGCAGCAGGCAAGGGTGAGAGAAATGGTTTTATGAGGATGCGGGAGACAGAATATTATCCGTACTAATGTTCACATCAAATCAAACATTAGTCATGAGTATCGAAAGTTAGGGTTAGAATACATATTACTTAATTCAGAGACGAATACCAATGATAATGGGAGCACGGACTGCCAGAGAGCATAAACTGATAAAAGTTTTATTTTGTGTCTCATATAACTTACACTAGTTGTATGAAGCTTCTTTTTATCTCATAAATTTGTGGACTCCAATCTTACACTTCTGAGTCCACAAAAAATTGGGTCCACAAAATTGTGAGACAAAAAAATTGCCCCATACAACTAGTCTCAGTTTGAGATACAAAATAAAATTTTCCCTCACTCACTCTATAAAGAGCTACCAAAGATTTGGCTGGCCGGACCAAAAGAATATTGGAATACCATTTCAAGTGTATAAAGAATTGATTCCAGTCAGAGATATCAAATGGTACTCCAGTCTCAATAGAATAGGAAAAATGAAATGAAATACCAAAAAAAAATGTGGCAACGTGTTTGGTATTGTTTTAGTTGTCCCAAGATGTGATGTCCCAATAGGTCATTTTATGTTTTAGAACTCGATCATGCGCTTTTAAGCCTTAGAAATCTCATTTTTACCCTCCTCAATTTGCGTGCGCAGTGCGGGCGTGTATCCGAAAAGATTTTATGTTAAAAGTTGATGAAAATAAGAAATTTTGCCTTAAAAGTTGATTTTAGTTGACTTCGGTCAACGTTTTGAGTAAATGGACAGGGACCTGTATTTTGACGGTCCCGGTAGGTCCGCATGAAATATGGGACCTGAGCGTATGCCCTATCGAATTCCGAGGTCCCTAGCTCTAGATATGAATTTTTATTGAAAATTGAAAGTCTGAAAATCTAATTGTTTTAAAGAATTGATTAATGTTTAGCCTTGTTGATATCGGGTCCGTATTTTGGTTCCGGAGCCCGGTACAAGTCCAATATAATATTTATAACTTATCTGTAAAATTTGGCGAGAAACGGAATTGGTTTGACATGATTCGGACGTCCGATTGAGAGTAGAAATTTTAAAGTTTTCTTGAGAATTTCATTTGATTTGACACTAAATTCGTAGTTCTAAGTATTATTTTGGCGATTTGATCACACGAGCAATTTCGAATGATGTTTTAAGACTTGTGTGCATGTTTGGTTTGGAGCCCCGAGGGATTAGGAACCCTTGAATTTGCTATATGAAATCTATTTGAGCGGCGTATAGGTGAGGTGAGGAGTACCTATGCGCCGCCAATTTATCTGTTTTTGCCTATTTCTTTCCCGTTCTTCACATATTGTCTCTTTCCCTGTCATAACTGCTACATGCTCGACTTGTATTCCCACGCTTAATTGGTACCTGATAGATATTGTCTCTCTTTGTTGAAGGTATTAGTTATTTTATATCTTCGTTGCCTCCTATTATTTGCTTAGGCTGGTTATCGGTATTTTCATGATATATTCTGGATTGGTCTCACTAAGTAGTATTACTTGTTTAAAGTCTCATAGTGTATAAGCTTCTTAATTGTTTGAGTTTGAAGTTAAGCCTTGTGAAGGGTCATGTGATTTGAATTGTGAAATTTCTGTACTTGCTGAATAACTAATTCTGATATGGTGGGATCGGGTTGCGCGCTGCAACAGGTAGAATAAGGGTGATATATATTGAGGAGGAATAGGGGTGAAATGATACGTATAGCGGGATCGGGTTGCACCCCGCAACAGGTGTGATAAGGGTAGATTGTGGTGAAATAAGGGTGAACTGTGATTGTGATTATTGTGATATGATGGGATCGGGTTGCACGCCGCAACACCTTGCTTATATTCTGTTGTTCATGTTAATAAGAGTAAATAAGGGAGGAATATGAGATGTACGGTGGGATCGGGTTGCACGCCGCAACAACCTATATGTTCATACTTTTTCTTGACTGTGTTAGCTGCACAGTAGTCTTAAATTGCATTAAGGAATGGTAGTAGCTGAACACTGATGATATGCTTCGAGGACTGTATTCGTTTCTTGCAAGTTATTGCTCTATTTTATCATGTCTTCTTTTCTGCTTTTATTATATACTGTATGCAGGTTATATTGTGATTGCCCCGGCGTAGCCTCGTCACTCCTTCGTCGAGGTCAGGCTCGGCACTTACCAGTACATGAGGTAGGTTGTACTGATACTGCACTTTGCTCTTCCTGTGCAGATTTTGGAGCAAGTTCGGGCTAATCGAGAGGTTGGCTGTAAGATTCACTTGCTTGGAGACCCGAGGTAGTCATGTTGGCGTCTGCAGGCCCTCGCGTCCCCTTCTATACTCCATAGTTTATTGTTTTCCTTATTTCATAAACAGTTGTATTTTCTTTCGAATAAACACCTGTAGTGAAATCTTAGAATGTTCGTGAATTATGACTCCGAATTCTGGGTAGTAGTAGTATATAATCAAAGTTGTTATTTATGTACTTCTGCGTTCATTTCGACTTGTTTTAGCTGCTTATTGTAAATCACTGAAACGTAGAGGAATTGGCTATAAATCTCTAACTTTGGCTTGCCTAGCAAGTGTGATGTTAGGCACCATCACAGTCCCGATGGTCTGGATTCCGGGTTGTGACATAAGATTTTCAGCGGTACCCTATAGTTGTACCACCTTTTAGCATGTACCCTATTTTTAAAAATTATTGATTTGGTAGCCAGCTGATAAAAAATCTGTACTAATATGACAATTACACCCCTGACAAAAGATATAAAATCTGCATCACATATTAATCGCGTGATCTACAACCTCATTCGTGAAAAATGATCTACATCTCTCCTCTCAGCAGCTTTATCAAAAAATTAGAAACTTATCTAGATTCATCTTCAGAATCACAATTGCATGAAGTTGTTTCACGTTGAAGCTAAAACTTCATGCTAATGTAACATGAAGTTGTTTCACGTTGAAACTAAAACTTCATGCTAATATAGCATGAAGTTGTTTCACATTGAAGCTAAAACTTCATGCTAATGCATGTTGCAGTTATATATCCTGTTGTCTACAGTTTTATCATGAGTTTTCAACGAAACTTCAGTCTAAACATGCTGAAGTTATTTAGTTCATTTGCTAAAACTTCAGACTAAACATGCTTAAGTTATTTAGTTCATTTGCTAAAACTTCAGACTAAACATGCTTAAGTTTTTTAGTTCATTTGCTAAAACTTTAGATTAAACATACTTAAGTTTTTTAGTTCATTTGCTAAAACTTCAGACTAAACATGCTTAAGTTTTTTAGTTCATTTGCTAGGTGGGAAGTTCTTGGAGGGAAGGATGTCGGGGGTCTATTTGGAAACAGCCTCTCTACCCCAAGATAAGGGTAAGGTCTGTGTACACACTACCCTCCCCAGACCCCACTAAGTGGGATTATACTGGGTTGTTGTTGTTGTTGTTGTTGATAAAACTTCAGACAAAACATGCTTAGGTTTTTGTCTTGCAGTATTTAATTCTCTAATGAGTTTTTGCTAATGCATGCTGAAGTTATTTAGTTCATTTACTAAAACTTCAGACAAAACATGCTTAAGTTTTTTAGTTTATTTGCGAAAACTTCAGACTAAACATGCTCAAGTTTTTTAGTTCATTTGCTAAAACTTCATACTAAACATGCTTAAGATTTTTATCTTGTAGTATGTAATTATCTAAAGAGTTTTTGCTAATGCATGCTGAAGTTATTTAGTTCATTTGCTAAAACTTCATACCAAACATGCTGAAGTTTTATAACGCAGTCTACGGTTTTGTCCTGAGTTTTATCCGAAACTTCAGTCCAAACAAGATGAAATTTTTAGTTCATTTGCTAAAACTTCAGCCTAAACATGCTTAAGTTTTTACCAGGCAGTTTGTCAATAGTCTTTTATTAAAGAAGGGCAAAATCATCTTTTTAAAATACTTTTAACAAAAAAAATGAGTACGAATGCAAACGGAAAAATAAAACGGGTATAAACTAAAAGGGGGTGACCAAATAGGGCGCCCAATGAAATTTTTACTCTCTGGATGGCAACAATTTTAATTCAAAATATTCAAAAAGGTAATATAGGACCCTCGCGAAGTATAAATTTATAACCACAACTTCGTGTCAAGCTGAAGGGGTACTTATGCGTTTTTCAAAAAAAAAAAGATTGGCCTTAATAACTAAAAGACACAATTTGAAGACCATCTATTTTTTTTTTTTTTGGGGGGGGGGGGGTGGATGGGTAGTTTAGGGACTGCTGTAATTTCATTAGCTCTTGATGTGAACCGATTCAATAACATATACTATTTTTTGGGGAAAAAATATATGCAAAGATTAAAAAAGAATAAACGTTAAATTATTGTCATAATAAAGTAAAAATATGTCATTAAATTATCAAAACATAAAACCAACTAACGCAAAGACGGTATGATTCTATATTTTGCCCTCACGTCTAATGTTACGTTCATGGTAAAAGATGGTTGATTCAAAGACAAGTTATATAGAGATTGTAATGTAAATATTATAACAAAGAGATTAGTAATGATGCAAGCGGATTATTTCTTGTTGGATTCCAATGATATTTTTTTGAGGATCGTGAGGGTATATTCATCTTCTTTTTTTTAATTTAAAATAGTATATATTACTAATATTTGTATTTTTATTTTACATTTTACTCTGAACAAAATAATACACGCACTTTCGAATAACTTCTTTTCATTAAATAATGCGAAAAGAAGCAACCACACAATGTATGTAATTGTCCAGAGTTTTATGCAGTGATTAGTTCATTAATCATCAGGAACTCTTTATTAAACATAAGAGTTGTTTACAAATAAAAATACATTGTGAAGGGCTTGCTATTGAAAAGATTTTCAAGTTCACTAATATTGAGTAATAAAATAGTATTAGGCAAGATCAAGAAAGATTCAAGCACTTCCGTTAAGCAACTTCCATCGATTCAGTTATTAAAAAACAAATATTTTTTAACGTGCATAGAGAAAATTTCTCCTTTTTCGAAATATCTAACTCAAATTGATTACATGATTTTTTGTCTAAAGATTTTCGTTACCGAAAAATAAGAGTTGTGGTACTAAAATGAGTTCTTACTTTTGCTCCAATATTCCTTGATCCCTTTAACCATCTTCTTAACACTTTTTTGGAGATCTAGATTATGTGGAGATTCATATTTCCTTGTAGCCACAACTTTTTGATGTTACTAATGTTCTTACTTTTATTAAATTAAACAAACCCCATAGCTTCTGCTACTATGAGCAATGATCATAATCCTTTTTCTTAATCTTCGTCTTAAATTTTAAAGCGTTGTCTGTGGCTAATATAAATTTGATAGCTAAAACATAGAATGACATGGGATTAATTTGGAAGAAGAGGAATTAAGCCCTTTCACATACCTAAGTAAATATACTTAGACCTAGCTTGAAGAAGATAAATGAACATTTTTTAATTATCACATAAGAGGAATTTGTACGCAGTTTCTTCATCAAATAAGGTATATTTAATTTTCACCATAAGAATTTAAAAAAAATCATGTGTACGAAGCAACACTAAAATTTAGGGGAGCTAAAGGATTAACTAAAACCGTATTCAAGTGTAAATATTATGCAAAAATCTATTATAGGAAAATTCTACCAAGGGTAAATTTCCTCCAAAGACCCCAATTCTTCCCTACAACGGCGTATAACAAGTTTTCTGAAGTTCTACTACTCCCTGAGACCCAATGTATGTGGCATCACTCAAATTTGAGAGTCAATTTTTTTAATTTTGATTGTAAATTCGAATATAGAATCTTAAAGTGGCATTGTTTGGATTTCGAGAGTCAAATTTTTTAATTTTAACGGTAAATTCGGACATAGAATCTTAAAGTGGCATCGTTTGGATTTCGAGAGTAAAGCTTCTCAATTTTGATTGTAAGATCAGACATAGAATCTTGAAGGTTTCTAAAAATAAAATGGGATCTCTACACAAATATCCGGTAATATTCATCATTTTTTTGTAGCCATATACATAGATTATACATAATTATACACACATAATACATAAATTATACTTCCACCGGTAATTTTTGATTTAAGCAGTTGGATGGGCGACTTTTGGGTTAATTCTTCAAATAAATTTACAGTATAGGGAAAATTCGGTTCATATTGAATGCTCGTATAATAGATGACACGTGGAGCCGGAGACAAACGGAAAGCGAGACAGGTGGAAACCAAGACCGGGGCAGCAACTTCGGTTGGCACCGAGAAGCCCCCGAATGGAACATTGCTAATGGAGACAAACGAATGTCTGCTACCCGATAGCATTCAATGGAGAATATTTTGTAGTATTAAATATACAGTTCGTCATAGAGAATATTGGCATTCATAGCATGTTGTTACACATTCTTCAATGCACCCATAATTGTCATTTAAGAGGGGTTTGATCCTGGGACATTGTTCTCTGGGTACAACTATAAATAGGAACTTCATCAGTCATTGTGAAAGACAAGAATTTTCTAACAAACTTATGCTATATACTATTCAAAATCTCAATAACATTTCATTTACTTATTGATATTCATATTGCTGCCTTCGAAAACTTTGCTCCTGGACCACGACTATTTGCAGTCTTATCTCGATTTCAACGCTAAGTCTTATATTTTATTTAATCTATTTATCATTTTGGTATCAAATTGATTCATTTTTCTATAAATTACGTTACAAATTCAACTGTACTGTTTTACGGGTAAATAGTTTGGCGCCCACCGTAGGGCTTAGACAGTTGCATGATTGGGTTGATCCTTGCATTTATTACTAACCTATTTAATTCTTTGTTTCTTAGGAAAAACCCGTAAAAAGGCAGATAACGATGTCAACATCACGCACAATATTGAGGCCCAAGGAATTCAGCCTCAACAAAAAGATTTGATCAGCGATTCCCGCAATGAGGGGATGAAGCCACGCCGGTCCATGGCAGGCAATATCCACGATATGTTCAGGAGGCGACTCTTGATGATGCTGAAGACGAGCACATTGCGGAAATATTGAGAATCTTGAGGGAATAACAAAAGGCTAGTATGGGCCAACTCTCGTGCCAAGATCAGGTCATGACAGAATTGAGACAAGCGTGATCGGGTGGTTCCAACAACGCGAATGGAAGAGGTCCAGTTCCTCCCAGTGCTCCCGCAAGCCAAACAACACAAAGGGTTAGAAACAATACCCCCGAGGGGTGAGTTCAGCTCCGACAGGGTCGAGGGGAATGATAGCGGATCTAGTAACGATAACGAGAATGATCTCTTTAAAACCGCACTCATGCAGTTTATGAGGGAAATAAACACCCGAGTAGATCAAATTCCGGGCGCACCGGCAGTATTGAAAGGATCAGACTCAAAGAAATACACCTAGTTGCCATTCAAACCAAGCGCGGCACCGAAGTTAATCCCGAAGCGGTTCAAAATGCCATACGTGTCAAAATATAATGGGACCTCGGATTCTCAGGAGCACATTACCACTTACACAATGGTAGTGATGGGAAACGATTTAGCTTCGCACAAAATTGAGTCGGTCTTGCTAAAGAAGTTCGTGCAGACCATCACGAAGGGGCCCCTGACATGGTATTCACTTTTACCCGAGCACTCAATAGATTCCCTCGAGATGCTTGCAGATTGTTTTATCAAGGCCCATGCCGGGGATAGGAAGGTGCAGGCCCAGTAGGCCAACATATTTAGAACTGCGCAAGGAGAGTTCGAGTAGCTGCGAGAGTTTGTGACCAGATTTCAGAAAAAAAAGAATGTTGCTACCGGTCATTCCATATGAATGGGCAGCTAAGACATTCACTAAGGGGCTGAATCCGAGGAGCTCTGATGCTTCCCAAAAACTGAAAAAACTTCTTCTCGAGTCCCATGCAACAACATGGGCGGATGTCCACAAGTGCTATGAATCGAAGATAAGAATAGAGGATGACCAACTTGGCTTCTCGACATCAACCAAGGGTCGGGACCTCGAGAAGAATAAGGAAAAGTTAAAGGATGATTTCGACGCAAATCGAGAGTCTTCTAGAGGTCAGTTTTTGCCCTATAAAAGAGCCGAAGGACGCGGTAGAGGTTTTCGATCGGAGGATAGGTTCGCTACCGATAGGAGAGTTGATCGTGGACAGAATAATAGATCGTTGCAGGACAAAGAGGTATCAGGTTCTCGGGACTCCACATACTCTAGACTGTCCGAATACAATTTCAACATCATCATGGTGGAACTAGTATCAGGATGAGAAACATTAAGGAAGCATGATTCCTGAGGCCGATGAGAGCCGATCCCACTCAGAGAGACCCTAACCTATAGTGTGAATATCATGGGAGCAATGGCCACCGGATTGGGGACTGCCGACATCTACGTGAGGAGGTGGAGACATTGCTGAAAAATAGCCATCTCAGAGAGTTCTTAAGTGGCCGGTGTCACACCTCCTTTTTCCGCCCCCGCGAGGGTACAAGGGAGTTTTTCCAATTAAAGGACAATCGAAACGGGATTTGTTTATTTATTTCAGAGTCACCACTTGGGAGATTTAGGGTGTCCCAACTCACCAATTTTAATCCCGAATCGAGGAAAAGAATGACTCCATATTACAGTCTGAGCACCAGAAATCCGGATAAGGAATTCTGTTAACCCGGGAGAAGGTGTTAGGCATTCCCGAGTTCCGTGGTTCTAGCACGGTCGCTCAACTGTTATATTCGGCTTGATTATCTGATTTTTATACAAATATGAACTTATGTGCAAATTTTATCTTTTAACCGCTTTTGTCATTATTATTATTGTTACAAGAATTGCAACGTCGTGAAAACATATCTCGAACCACGTTACATCAATGCACTCGTGGTTATTGACATATCTCGACTCGGTTGAGATTTGGATTTGGATCACATAAATGTGCACCCGAGTTTAGGGAGATAACATTATTAAATACGCGCCTAAAGCGACTAGCGTATCATTATTTTGGGTAGGGCCATGAAATTTGCTAAACGGCCCATCCCGGAATCTAAGTATTTAATACATATATTTTTGTGAGGGCTCCGCAATCTGTATATTTTTTATTTGGCGAAGCTCGTCTCATTTTTTATTTTTATTTTAAAAGGATGCCATTTTTATGCCTTTAACAATACTAAACCTTACAGCCTCTTTACAACTAAAATCTCATAACTTGTTAGAAATTCAATAAAAGGAGTTTAGCGAATGAGTGTTTCGGGACTAGCAACAGCATGTACTAATACTAATTTTGTCTAAATGCACTAAGTAAAGGAAGGGACGAACCAATTAATCGTCAAACTGTGTCATAGAACACGTAATACAACTTAATCAAATGACATTAAATAAACAAGAATAACATAACATAAAAAATGAACCAAAATGCATACAGTGAAACATAGGCAGAAAATTACCATACCAATTTCTATATTGCATCTTTGAACATTCAACGTAACGTTTCCTTATCTAATACTTGAGGCTTACTAACTTGAACAAACAGAAACGGATAGAGCCTTGGACCAGCCCTCAACATCGACCTCAACGGATAACCTCAAACGGGAGCCCATGGAAACAGTCATCAAAGCTCAGACGGAATAGCTCACGCCAGAAACTTGAACACGAACGGACTGAAAACGAGTCATGGCTGCTACTGGTTTTTCCAGATGGTCATTTGGACGCTCGTTACTTTTAAGGGCTGGGTTCGACGGAGTGCCAATTGAGGGTCATTTGGCAAAGTCGGAGTTCAGTGGTCGTTTGATTCACTGCTGGGCGCGAGGAAACGACGGGGAGGCTGGTTGTGGCGTGAGGTTGAGCTGGAGGCTTGTTGGGCGATAAGGCAGTAATGGTGGTTTCAACGGAGGAAGAAGGCGATGGGGAAGTTTGGAAGGGTGACGACGCGACTGGAGAAGAGTGAAGCAACAATGGTGGACTGCTGGTGGTTGTTCGGGCTGTGCGTGGGGTTGGACGACGAAGAAGGTGATGGGGAGGCTGGTAGCTTGGCGTCAGTTATGGCATTTGGACATGAGAGAGTGGGTCGCGACTGGTTTTTGGGTTACGATGGGAAGGTGACGGAGAGGTTTTGGGCTATGGTCGCCGGACGTGAAGGAGAGTTGGACAACGCAGCAGCAGTTGCTGCTGCTTGACGTGGAATGAGGGGTCGTTTGGGCAAGATGGTGAGGCTGCAATGGTGGTTTTGGGTAGGGTTTTGTTAGGGTTTTTCTTTGTTCTTTCAAAGAAGGAAGAAGGTGAACAGTGCTCAAATTTTCAAAGTCTGTCCAAAAATTCCAACCCCTTTCCAATTTTTTGTCCGTGTATTTTGTAGCTCTTGCCAAGAAAAATGGACCCCACGTGTTTAGGGGTCCAAGACATATGTCCCCCACGCGTGGTGGGGTTCCCCATGTGTCGTGTTCCGTCCGTGTTCCCCACGTGTGTCCCCCCATGTGTGGTGGGCTCGGATTATTGTGGGCTAGGTCCGAAAATTAGGCCTAAAAACGGGTAGTTTGAACCTGAATATTATTCTTTTGCCCGGACCCGAGAATAAGAACACGACGTTGCTCAACTAATTCTATGTAAGCAAAATAACTACCAAAATAAGACTAATATTTAAAACAAAACTACATCTTTTTTAATATTTTTTCAAGATAAAAATAGCTTCAAAAATATTAATAAAACTATTTTTTGTAATTTTTGTTTTTATATAAAGATAAAATATAAAGTAATATTTTTGTATTTTTTCAAAATTAAAATGACTACAAAACATTAATAGAACTATATTTTTTTTGGTAATTTTCGAAATTATATAAAGTACAAAAGTAAGGTACAATTTTTGTATTTTTTCAAGTTTATGAGAAATACATAAACTAAAATTTATATATATATTTTTTGTAATTTTTTCTTTTGCGACGAAATAAAGTAAAATAGTCAAAATAGCTATATTAGACCTAAATTAAATATTTACGCTAAAAATGTGGAAATTCTCGGGGAGGGTAAAAAATCACGCGTCTACAGCTGCCCCTCTTTGACTGGAAACACGAAGATTTTTCCTACAAAGAACGACTAGACATGTTTTTGACCCGACCATTATTTGGAGGGACTAGACTAAGGAAAGGAAGGGAATGTGACCGAGCCCTGGTATCTAAGCTACCTACATATCCTTGGTTATATAGGAATCAGGCCACGTGTAGTTCGGAAATGAGAGAGATGGTAGAGTGTACCGAGGTGAAGAGCCGATCGAGGTGCCGTTCCGTTGAGGTTCCGGTCCGAGGTCCTGTCATTACATCAAAAATGAAAACTGAAAAAGACTAACTAAGCCTATCAGCTACTAGTTACAAGGATTCCTATCTTTAAGTCTTCTGAAACTTGGTCTTGAGTCTTGAATGGTGCTTCATACAGACTTTGGATTTGAACCTTGATACTTGCTAGTTGTAGGTGCTAGTTCTTGAGCAGACCACATCTGTTCTCCACTTCCGTACTTTGGATTCATTTTTTTTTTATTTTTTTTATTTTTTATGCTTGCTTTTGTTTTTGTGACTAGCTTCTGTTGATCATCTCAGACTGTTGACTCGCATTCTTGAGGCAAGCTTCTGCTATTTATAACTTGGATTGAATGCTGGGGATTTTTGTTGTAACATTCTGCCTTCCAGTGGGTTACTGCTTGATCTTGAAAGATATTCCTCAGTTCTACAGGCAGACTCCTGACTTCATCAACTTTTCAAAAATTTATCACCTCCATTCTCCAGGCGGGCTCCTGACAACCAAAACAAACGAAATTTCCTAACCCAGTTTGCACTGGGAAGATTTGTGAGTTGTTAGCAAAATTGTAACCCACTTATACTACTGATGCAATAATGAGAGTAAACTAAAGACTAGACTAGGATGTGCATCTCCTACGAGTAAAACCAAAAAACTCTTGCTAGCAAATGTGTCTGCTGAAATAAAACCTCAATGACTCAAACTAGGAAGTGCGTCTTCTATGGTTGAATCGGAATGAGCTAAACTAAGAAGTGCGTCTCCTAGGGGTGAAAACTTCGGTGACTAAAACTAGGAAGTGCGTCTCCTATGAATAAAATCTCAATTTAGGAAGGGCGTCTCCAATACTAGGAAGTGCGTCTCCTATGGTCGAATTTAAAATGAATCAAACTAGGAAGTGCATCTCCTAAGGGTGAAATCTCAATTCCGGAAGTGCGTCTCCTGAAATAAAATATACCCTGAAAAAACCAAACTAGGAAGTGCGTCTCCTATAAATGAACTATCAATTTAGGAAGTGTGCCTCTTATGGGTAAAATCTAAATGACTCAAACTAGGAAATGCGTCTCCTACGAATGAAATCAAACTTAGGAAGTGCGTCTCCTAGGGGTAAAATAAACTTAGGAAGTGCGTCTCCTATGGGTGAAATTTTCATGATTTTGAACTAGGAAATGCGTCTCCTATGAATGAAAATAATTTAGGAAGTGCGTCTCCTATTGGTAAGACTAAACTTAGGAAGTGCGTCTCCTATGGGTAAAACTAAACTTAGGAAGTGCGTCTCCTTTTGGTGAAACTATTCTTAGGAAGTGCGTCTCCTATTGGTAAAACTTAACTTAGGAAGTGCGTCTCCTATTGGTGAAATAAACTTAGGAAGTGCGTCTCCTATGGGTACAACTAGACTTAGGAAGTGCGTCTCCTATTGGGTGAAATAAACTTAGGAAGTGCATCTCCTATTGGTGAAACTATTCTTAGGAAGTGCGTCTCCTATTGATAAAACTTAACTTAGGAAGTGCGTCTCCTATTGGTATAACATAACTTAGGAAGTGTGTCTCCTATTGGTGAAATAAACTTAGGAAGTGTGTCTCCTATGGGTACAACTAGACTTAGGAAGTGCGTCTCCTATTGGGTGAAATAAACTTAGGAAGTGCGTCTCCTATTGGTGAAACTATTCTTAGGACGTGCGTCTCTTATTGGTAAAACTTAACTTAGGAAGTGCGTCTCCTATTGGTGAAACTATTCTTAGGAAGTGCGTCTCCTATTGGTATAACATAACTTAGGAAGTGCGTCTCCTATTGGTAAAACATAACTTAGGAAGTGCATCTCCTATTGGTAAAACTGAACTTTGGAAGTGCGTCTCCTATTGGTGAAACTATTCTTAGGAAGTGCGTCTCCTATTGGTATAACATAACTTAGGAAGTGCGTCTCCTATTGATAAAATAGACTTAGGAAGTGCGTCTCCTGTTGGAGAAATAAACTTAGGAAGTGCGTCTCCTATTTAAACTAAGACATGAAAGTATTCCTCTCGTTATACAGGTGAGCGCCTATTTAAATTAAGACTGAAAATATTCCTCTCATTATACAGGTGGGCGCCTATTTAAACTAAGACTGAAAAATATTCCTCTCATTATACAGGTGGGCGCCTATTTAAACTAAGACATAAAATTATTCCTCTCGCTATACAGGTGGGCGCCTATTTAAACTAAGACTGAAGAGTATTCCTCTCGTTATACAGGTGGGCGCCTATTTAAACTAAGACTGAAAAGTATTCCTCTCATTATACAGGTGGGCGCCTATTTAAACTAAGACTAAAAATATTCCTCTCGTTATACAGGTGGGCGCCTGTCTTCAACAACAACTTTAAAAATAAAATCCTATTTGAGGGCGGATGAACCCAACATATCCTATTTGAGGGCGGATGAACCCAAACTATCCTATTTGAGGGCGGATGAACCCAAGCTATCCTATTTGAGGGCGGATGAACCCGACATATCCTATTCGAGGGAGGATGAACCCGACATATCCTATTCGAGGGCGGATGAACCCAAAATATCCTGTTCGAGGGTGGATGAACACAAAATATCCTATTCGAGGGCGGATGAACCCAAAATATCCTATTCGAGGGCGGATGAACCCAAAATATCCTATTCGAGGGAGGATGAACCCAAAATATCCTATTCGAGGGCGGATAAACCCAAAATATCCTATTCGAGGGCGGACGAACCCGAAATATCCTATTCGAGGGCGGACGAACCCAAAATATCCTATTCGAGGGCGGACGAACCCAAAATATCCTATTCGAGGGCGGACGAACCCAAAATATCCTATTCGAGGGCGGACGAATCCAAAATATCCTATTCGAGGGCGGACGAACCCAAAATATCCTATTCGAGGGCGGACGAACCCAAAATATCCTATTCAAATCCTATTCGAGGGTGGATGAACCCAAAATATCCTATTCGAGGGCGGATGAACCCAAAATATCCTATTCGAGGGCGGATGAACCCAAAATATCATGTTCGAGGGCGGATGAACCCAAAATATCCTATTCGAGGACGGATGAACCCAAAATATCCTCTTCGAGGGCGGATGAACCCAAAATATCCTGTTCGAGGGCGGATGAACCCAAAATATCCCGTTCGAGGGCGGATGAACCCAAAATATCCCGTTCGAGGGCGGATGAACCCAAAATATTCTATTCGAGGGCGGACGAACCCAAAATATCCTATTCGAGGGCGGACGAACCCAAAATATCCTATTCGAGGGCGGACGAACCCAAATATCCCATTCGAGGGCGGATGAACCCAAAATATCCTGTTCGAGGGCGGATGAACCCAAAATATCCTGTTCGAGGGCGGACGAACCCAAAATATCCTGTTCGAGGGCGGACGAACCCAAAATATCCTATTCGAGGGCGGACGAACCCAAAATATCCTATTCGAGGGCGGACGAACCCAAAATATCCTATTCGAGGGCGGACGAACCCAAAATATCCTATTCGAGGGCGGACGAACCCAAAATATCCTATTCGAGGGCGGACGAACCCAAAATATCCTATTCGAGGGCGGACGAACCCAAAATATCCTATTCGAGGGCGGACGAACCCAAAATATCCTATTCGAGGGCGGACGAACCCAAAATATCCTATTCGAGGGCGGACGAACCCAAAATATCCTATTCGAGGGCGGACGAACCCAAAATATCCTATTCGAGGGCGGAGGAACCCAAAATATCCTGTTCGAGGGCGGAGGAACCCAAAATATCCTGTTCGATGGCGGAGGAACCCAAAATATCCTGTTCGAGGGCGGAGGAACCCAAAATATCCTGTTCGATGGCGGATGAACCCAAAATATCATGTTCGATGGCGGACGAACCCAAAATATCCTGTTCGAGGGCGGACGAACCCAAAATATCATGTTCGAGGGCGGACGAACCCAAAATATCCTGTTCGAGGGCGGACGAACCCAAAATATCCTGTTCGAGGGCGGACGAACCCAAAATATCCTGTTCGAGGGCGGACGAACCCAAAATATCCTGTTCGAGGGCGGACGAACCCAAAATATCCTGTTCGAGGGCGGACGAACCCAAAATATCCTGTTCGAGGGCGGACGAACCCAAAATATCCTGTTCGAGGGCGGACGAACCCAAAATATCCTGTTCGAGGGCGGACGAACACAAAATATCCTGTTCGAGGGCGGACGAACCCAAATATCCTGTTCGAGGGCGGACGAACCCAAAATATCCTGTTCGAGGGCGGACGAACCCAAAATATCCTGTTCGAGGGCGGACGAACCCAAAATATCCTGTTCGAGGGCGGACGAACCCAAAATATCCTGTTCGAGGGCGGACGAACCCAAAATATCCTGTTCGAGGGCGGACGAACCCAAAATATCCTATTCGAGGGCGGATGAACCCAAAATATCCTTAAGGCTTGAAAATGTCTTACCTCAACACTTGCTGGGGATTATTTACTTACCTGCTGGGGGATAAAATGTTATCAGCTGGGGGTACCTGACTTCCAGAAAATATGTTATCTTACTCCTTCCAGAACTACTTCCTTTTAAGTAGGATGTTTCATTCCTCTGCAAACTACTTCCCTTTTTTTTATTATTATTTTTATTTATTTTTTATTTATTATTATTAGCTTCTTCCTTTGAAGACTAACTCCCTTAAGACTCGTTTGCCTTTCCCCGAAAGGAACCGCTGAGGATACCGATTTTCACCAAACTTGTGTTGGACTCCTCGAAACTGCTAGGGATAACACTGTTGGGATTATTTACTTACCTGTTGGGGGATAAAAATGTTATCAGCCGGGGATAACGCTGTCGAGGATAACACTGCTGGGGGATTTTGATTCCTTCAGAACTAGTGCTTCATTCTTCGGAAGGCTGCTGGGAATTATGCTGGCCTCCTGCTTTTTCCGAGCTCAAGTTTCATCCCTTTGCTGGGGATTAACTTCCTCCATTGAAACTTATTATGTCGGGGGCAACACTGGTTCTAAGACCACTTCCCTTGAGACCGGTGTCATCTTTATTCTTCCCCGAATGGGTACCTGACTTCCAGAAAATTTTCTAAATGGAAGGAAAATTTTCTGCCCCAGTTTGATAATCTTTCTTGTGGCATGCATTTCTGTCATCAATGTCATTTCCTTTACCTGTTTCAAATCAAACAAAATTTGTTAGTTTAAAAGGCGGTGGTTGGTTGTGATACTCTTACTGGGATGGTTTTCCTTTTTCCCTTCCTTGCTCTGCGTTCAACAACTTGTTGGGGATGACATTATTTGCTGGGAATAATCCCTTTCTGCTGGGGATATCCCTCTTCTTTTGTGGCATTGCTTGGAAACTGGCATTTCCCCGACTTTTAGTCTTGTATGAATTTCCCACAAATCATGCTCACTGCTTTCCTTGCTTTGTTCACGGGCCTTGGCCTTGAGGTTTATAACCTTGGTTTTGGCAAGGATATCCCTCTTGACACTCGTCAATCCTTTTGTCAATTCCCTTTTGCTGGGGATATTTTTCTTGACACTGGCCTTGTGTTTGTTCCTTGCTGACTAAACCACTTGGATGTACTAGTCAGATCTTATCTGGCATAATTGGACAGCTGATGGCATATTTTGAAGTCAATTCTCACTTGTTCTGACCGAACAGACTCTATTGGGGAATTTTTTTCTATGAAAGGAAAAAGATAAAAGGGAACAGAATATAAAGACAAAGGAAAAGATAACTCTTTAACAAAAGAAACTATAAATAAAAACCTATCAAACGCAGATACCGACTCTAATGGTCATGACATGCACATGTGGCCTATCCTCCGTCGTCAATCGTCTTTCAAGACCTTCAATTGGCAATTCCCCATCTGATTCTCAATCTTATTCGACTTGTAGTGCCCGAAGGTTTTCACTATCAAGTCTCTCTCATTTTGGTTTCTCTCTCAGCTTTCATCGCCTTATGGTGCCTGTGAAGGTTTTCACCGATAAGACTCTCTCATTTGTATCACTTTCCAGCTGGGGATTTGGAGTGTCGCCGGTATGACTCTTTCTGCTGGAGATTAGAGTCCTTTCTGCTGTGGAACAGAATGTTATGTTCGCCGGTAAGACTCTCATTTGTCTGACTTGGCATCTTTTGAAGACTGATCAGAAGGTCTTTCTTTGGACCGTAATGTGGGTTTTTGGATAGGGCTAGAAAGAAAGGGTATTAAAGGCTCAAAAAATGAATCGATTTTGGGTTATTAATTACAACCTTCGGAACTAGATTTATTTACAACAAACGCAACCTTTGCCCCAGTTTCTTGCTTGGGGATATTTTAATTGTTTTTTTTTCATTTTTTCAAAACTATGACCGAGCCGTGAAGCGCCTACGTATCCTCTTTGAGGAATCAGGTCAAACGTAGTTCCCACTTCCTCTTTTTCATTCTGACTTTCTTTTGTTTTTTTTTGTTATCATTTTTCTTTCTTTCTTTTTT
The DNA here is from genome assembly GCF_000393655.2 of Nicotiana sylvestris. NCBI lineage: Eukaryota > Viridiplantae > Streptophyta > Magnoliopsida > Solanales > Solanaceae > Nicotiana > Nicotiana sylvestris. Next base: position 84,681,401 of record NC_091066.1, read on the forward strand.
TTCTCTTTTTTCATTTCGTTGTTTTCTTTTCTTTCTTTTTCTTTCTTTTGTTTTCATGCCATGCTTGCGTTTTCTAGTCATTTTTACTGATTCCGAACGAGTGATACGAAAGAAAAACAATAAGGCTCAAAAGGGGTTAACGAAGGATAAAGTGTTTAGGTAGCAGAACAAAATGCCTTCGTCATTCCAGTCTTCAAAATATTCCCCGTGCAAACAACACCTTTAAACAAAGATTTGTAGTCTCTTCCGATGGTGCTGGACTTGACAATTATATCCAACATTTTTCATATCTAAAGCACCGTTGGGCAACACTCTCACTCGCATTATCATGAACGATCCTCATGTCAATTTGGCAAACCTTGCATTTAACGGTTTTCTCTATGCTTTACTTACCCCAGTTCCACACGACTCGGGTCCAAATAATCTCAAACCGTTTTTATTTACTTTAAATGCTTTGATCCCCTTCCCAGGGTTTAATGATTAACTTTTAAGATTAGGCCCAAACTGTGTGCGCATGTCATGTCACTAGAATCGGCGTTGAATAACAATGATAAAAGGACTAAACAAGAGAAAACTGGAAATAAAAGGGACCGGATTTTGCATTATATTACCGGTGAAATGATTTGAATGACAAGACAAATAAAACAAACCAGAATAAAATCTTAAACAAACTGGACAAAACATAAACAGACCGCTATGACGAAATGGAAAGATAAGAAGGTTTGACACAAGACAAAATCCGAATTACAACCTTAATAATCCGGAGAACAGAAATGACAACAAAATAAGCCACCACAAGCTTCTCTCTTGCTAACCAAGGAACGGAGCGTCCTCCCACTTTATCAAAACTGGCATCTTAGCCACTGAGCTTCGCATCAGTATTGCCTAAACCGTTACCAACTTCAATATCATCAACCTTAGTCAACAAGTCCCCAATAGGATTTGAGTGCTTCTGCTATCAGGCCTGATCCCCGCAAAGTGTGCATCATGATGTGCGAGTAAAGGATTCTGCGTGATGTTCTGGGTGTCATTGTCCGGCTTACCACAAACCAACCACCTTCTTTCTTTGTGATTCAAAACGAAACAGGTTAAAATGGACTCAGTCGGTCCCCATTATTAACAACATCTTTTCTTTTTTCTTTTTTTTCTTTCTTTTTTCGATTTTTTTTCTTCTTTTTTTTCTTTTTTCTCTTTTTCATTTTTTTCTCTTATTCATTTTTTTTTGTCGTGGTCGAATCTTATGGAGATTGCCTACGTATCATGACCCCGCATGAATCAGACCTTGCGTAGTTCGGACCAATAAAAGATAAACAATACTAAACTTTTTTTTTTTTCAATTTTCATGTTAAAACAAATTGGGTTTCAAAGGTTTGAAGATGACCTACAAACTCGAAAATCAAACAACCCACATATTCTAATTAAAAGATTTACAAACTCCAAAAACAAATGGCCAGCTTCCTTTCTCCGTTTGACAAATGCAACCGAACGGTTATTTTTTGCAAACGTGGCCCCTTCCAAATTTCACATGAGTTTTGAGGCCGGGGAGGATTATTTTGTGACACTTTACAAACTTGACCGTTCTTTTACGAAAATAGCCTTTCGACAACTGAAAGATACTCTAAGGCTATTTCGGCAAGAACGGTTTAAGACGCAGCCGAAGCTGGCTCGACTTATTTTTGACTAAAAATTCAAACGGTATTCACCTGACCACTGACTCTTTGTTTTTTTTTCAAATTACAATGAAAACATGGTGTTGCAAGCACGACCCTTCAACGCCTCGGGGACGAAGATTTTTAAGGCTGTGTGGGTCAACTGGACCAAAATCCTAAACATGACCCAAAAAGGTGGCTGTTTATGCAAAGTCAGCCTTCCGGCGTCCCTTTCGGGAACATTCGGCTATTTTTGACAAAAACAGCATCACCCTGATTTATTTATGACTCTTTTTATCATTTTTCAAAAATAGAAAACTCAACATTGCAAACACGGCCTTTCAACGCCTCGGGGACGAAGATTTTTAAGGCTGTGTGGGTCAACTGGACCAAATCTTAAAAATGACCCGAAGGTGGCTGTTTATGCAAAGTCAGCCTTCCGGCGTCCCTTTCGGGAACATTCGGCTATGTTTTGACAAAACAGCGTCACCCGACTTCTTTATGACAAAATCAAAATTTGACATATTATTTGTTTTTTTTATTATTATTATTTATTTGTTTTTGGCTTTTTAGCAAAAGGTGGGGGTTGGACCCGATGAAGGTTGCCTACGTATCTCACATCCGGTGAGAATCAAACCCGCGTAGTTCGGGTCAATAAACTATTTTTGAGAAGACCCGTTTCCATTTTCTATATTTGTTTTGTTATTATTATTTTTTTTATTACAACAAATAAACAAACTATTATTTTTCATTCATAACAAACAAACAAACTAACGTAAAACATAAAACATTCCTTTTTTCTTTTTTTCAAAATTTCGGCAGAGTTTCGCCACTACTTGGACATTTGTTTTTTTCTTTTAAAAATAAGTAGTTAGATCTCTACACTGTTATTTTCTCATCTTTTCACGATTTTCTAATTTGTGGAAAATGATGACAACATACAAAATCTTTTGAATTTTCATGCTTTTTTTTCTTTTTTCTTTTTATATATATTTCAAAAATGTGGCATGGGAGACATAAGGATTTCCAAAACATCTTGGACTCCGCGAATGTTCCCCATGCGTTTTTCCCAAAATATGAAGCATGGGGGACATAGGGAATTCCAAGACTTCTTGGATTCCACAAATGTTCCTCATGTGCTTTTCCCAAAAATGAAGCATGGGAGACATGGGGAATTCCAAGACTTATTGGATTCCACAAATGTTCCCCATGTTTTTGATTAAAATAACACCATGCTGGAAAAAACGTGCGGCCTTCTTATTAAACGTGATCAACATAACAAGGTGTGTCATTTGTCCGCAACTATCATTGGTCCGCCAATTGACCCATTCACCCTTGAATAAATACAACATGTAGCACATAGGATGCCAAAAGATGGTCTATTATTTTCAGGTTGCTTGTCCTAGACGGACCCAACCCCTGTGTTAAGTCCCCTAAGTCAAATGCACATGATGCAAATAAACGTTCCTACTAGGGATCCGGCATGTGGCTTTGTTATACTAGGTTCAGAACCTGGGTGTTTGTTCTAGACCTGGCTTACCCGAGCGGACAGCTCGAGCCGAGGGGGGGCAGCGTACCGGGAATACAGAAGCTTCACCGGCTTAGCAACTTGTCCGAACCTCGTTCTAAATTGGGATTTGACACTATACAGAAAAGAAGTCGTACGAAGTACGCCCTTCTTCATGATTAAGAAGACTCAGAGAGGAGATGGGTTTCGGCACAGTTTATATACAGTTCACATAATATCAAAGCGGTAAAAGCAGCATTTAGCACCTTAAGCTCAAAACATGTAAAAATCAGATAAAGCCAAATATAACAATTTATCTAACCTCGAATTTCTAACCCTGAACCAGTGGTTCTAGAGACAGTCCCCAGCAGAGTCACCAGAGCTGTCACACCTCCTTTTTCCGCCCCCGCGAGGATACAAGGGAGTTTTTCCAATTAAAGGACAATCGAAACGGGATTTGTTTATTTATTTCAGAGTCGCCACTTGGGAGATTTAGGGTGTCTCAAGTCACCAATTTTAATCCCGAATCGAGGAAAAGAATGACTCCATATTATAGTCTGCGCACCAGAAATCCGGATAAGGAATTCTGTTAACCCGGGAGAAGGTGTTAGGCATTCCCGAGTTCCGTGGTTCTAGCACGGTCGCTCAACTATTATATTCGGCTTGATTATCTGATTTTTATACAAATATGAACTTATGTGCAAATTTTATCTTTTAACCGCTTTTGTCGTTATTATTATTTTTACAAGAATTGCAACGTCGTGAAAACATATCTCGAACCATGTTACATCAATGCACCCGTGGTTGTTGACATATCTCGACTCGGTTGAGATTTGGATTTGGATCACATAAATGTGCACCCGAGTTTAGGGAGATAACATTATTAAATACGCGCCTAAAGCGACTAGCGTATCATTATTTTGGGTAGGGCCGTGAAATTTGCTAAACGGCCCATCCCGGAATCTAAGTATTTAATACATATATTTTTGTGAGGGCTCCGCAATCTGTATATTTTTTATTTGGCGAAGCTCGTCTCGTTTTTTATTTTTATTTTAAAAGGATGCCATTTTTATGCCTTTAACAATACTAAACCTTACAACCTCTTTACAACTAAAATCTCATAACTTGTTAGAAATTCAATAAAAGGAGTTTAGCGAATGAGTGTTTCGGGAGTAGCAACAGCATGTACTAATACTAATTTTGTCTAAATGCACTAAGTAAAGGAAGGGACGAACCAATTAATCGTCAAACTGTGTCATAGAACACGTAATACAACTTAATCAAATGACATCAAATAAACAAGAATAACATAACATAAAAAATGAACCAAAATGCATACAGTGAAACATAGGCAGAAAATTACCATACCAATTTCTATATTGCATCTTTGAACATTCAACGTAACGTATCCTTATCTAATACTTGAGGTTTACTAACCTGAACAAACAGAAACGGATAGAGCCATGGACCAGCCCTCAACATCGACCTCAACGGATAACCTCAAACGGGAGCCCATGGAAACAGTCATCAAAGCTCAGACGGAATAGCTCGCGCCAAAAACTCGAACATGAACGGACTGAAAACGAGTCATGGCTGCTACTGGTTTTTCCAGATGGTCATTTGGACGCTCGTTACTTTTAAGGGTTGGGTTCGACGGAGTGCCGATTGAGGGTCATTTGGCAAAGTCGGAGTTCATTGGTCGTTTGATTCACTGCTGGGCGCGAGGAAACGACGGGGAGGCTGGTTGTGGCGTGAGGTTGAGCTGGAGGTTTGGTGGGCGATAAGGCAGTAATGGTGGTTTCAACGGAGGAAGAAGGCGATGGGGAAGTTTGGAAGGGTGACGACGCGACTGGAGAAGAGTGAAGCAGCAATGGTGGACTGCCGGTGGTTGTTCGGGCTGTGCGTGGGGTTGGATGACGAAGAAGGTGATGGGGAGGCTGGTAGCTTGGCGTCAGTTATGGCGTTTGGACGTGAGAGAGTGGGTCGCGACTGATTTTTGTATTACGACGGGAAGGTGACGGAGAGGTTTTGGGCTATGGTCGCCGGACGTGAAGGAGAGTTGGACAACGCAGCAGCAGTTGCTGCTGCTTGACGTGGAATGAGGGGTCGTTTGGGCAAGATGGTGAGGCTGCAATGGTGGTTTTGGGTAGGGTTTTGTTAGGGTTTTTCTTTGTTCTTTCAAAGAAGGAAGAAGATGAACAGTGCTCAAATTTTCAAAGTCTGTCCAAAAATTCCAACCCCTTTCCAATTTTTTCTCCGTGTATTTTGTAGCCCTTGCCAAGAAAAATGGACCCCACGTGTGTAGGGGTCCAAGACATATGTCCCCCACGCGTGGTGGGGTTCCCCATGTGTCGTGTTCCGTCCGTGTTCCCCACGTGTGTCCCCCCATGTGTGGTGGGCTCGGATTATTGTGGGCTAGGTCCGAAAATTAGGCCTAAAAATGGGTAGTTTGAACCCGAATATTATTCTTTTGCCCGGACCCGAGAATAAGAACACGACGTTGCTCAACTAATCCTATGTACGCAAAATAACTACCAAAATAAGACTAATATTTAAAACAAAACTACATCTTTTTAAATATTTTTTCAAGATAAAAATAGCTACAAAAATATTAATAAAACTATTTTTTGTAATTTTCGTTTTTATATAAAGATAAAATATAAAGTAATATTTTTGTATTTTTTCAAAATTAAAATGACTACAAAACATTAATAGAACTATATTTTTTTTGGTAATTTTCGAAATTATATAAAGTACAAAAGTAAGGTACAATTTTTGTATTTTTTCAAGTTTATGAGAAATACATAAACTAAAATTTATATATATATTTTTTTGTAATTTTTTCTTTTGCGACGAAATAAAGTAAAATAGTCAAAATAGCTATATTAGACCTAAATTAAATATTTACGCTAAAAAATGTGGAAATTCTCGGGGAGGGTCAAAAATCACGCGTCTACAGCCGGTCTAAGAACAACTACGGTCGCAACCGGGATAATGCGGAGCCCTCAAAGATGGGAGAAGATCCTCCTCATCTAACGATCAACATGATTTTCGGAGGAAATGAGATCAATGGTGTAACATTTTCAGCCGCAAAAAAGACAAAGCTATCGGTAACCTACTGCAACAGACTCCGAGAAGTCATCAAGGGCGATATCACCTTCACTAAAGAGGACATCGATGGACTCTTACTACCGCACAATGATGCCTTGGTAATTTCTCTTAAGTTTTAGATTTTAAAATTAAACTGTTTTGATAGACCTAGGGAGTTCAGGCAATATTATCTAATGGAGAGTGCTGGAATAATTCAAGCTAACCGGAAGAATCATTCCGACCACAAAGCTCCTCGTTGGCTTCAACTTAGCAAGCGTGACAACCCGAGAAGAGATTCTGTTACCCATGAATGCCAAAAGGGTAATGAAGACGGCCCTATTTGAAGTAGTGGACGACGACATGGGCTACAATATTATTCTTGGAAGACCGTGGTTACACGAAATGAAGGTTGTGTCGTCGATATATCATCAACTTCTGAAGTTCCCAACTCCAGAGGGAATTAAACAAATAAGAGAAGATCAGCTGGCGGCAAGGGAGATGAACGCAATCTCGGTCTCTAATAACAAAGGGAAGGAATATGTGGCATAGCAATTACAGGAATCGACGCCTACTCTAGAACCAAACGAAGTCGACAAAGGGGAGGAGTTGTCGGAATCCTATCAGGAGCCAGAAGAAATAGGACACAACCAAATCCACAGAGGAAGAACTCGAACAAGTCGTATTGTTCGAGAAATTCTTGGAGAGGAAATTCCACTTGGGGACAGGACTAAACCCCAAGCTCAGGTCACGATTTATAGAATTTCACAAATTTATGTTGATTGTTTTGCGTGGTCACATGCAAATATGACAGGTATCCCGCTAGAGTTGGTCGTGCACAAGTTAAACATTGATCCCAACATTCCTCTGATAAGGTAGAAGAAATGCCTTATTGGCGAGGTCAAAAATAGGTTTGTCAAAGAAGATGTAACTCGATTACTTGATATCGGTTCAATTCGGGAGGTAAAGTATCCTGGCTAGCTAGCTACTGTAGTGGTAGTTCCAAAAAAAGAATAATAAATTTTGCATGTGCGTAGATTATAAGGATTTGAATAATGCATGCCCAAAAGACTCGTTGTGTAAAGACCCGTAAAATTCTTAACCAAAAACTCGTATTTCATGGTGCCAAGTTGGATTCCTGTAGAGGAAAAATGTTGCTCAAAAGAACGCGTTTCCGCGGCCCATTATACGGCCGCATAATCACTCTGCGGACCGCATAATGGCTGCAGAGTGAAATAGAAAATTGACCAATTTTGAGGCCAGTTATGCGGCCCAATTATGCGATCGCATAATCGCTATGCGGACCGCATGTTGATCGCAAATCTGCCCTGAACTTTTGCGAAAGGAAGTTCTGCGGTGCATTATGCGACCGCAAAACAGGCATCCGGTCGCATACTCAGTCAGAAAACTTAACTTCCGAAGGCCCTTTCTATGGTCACTTTGCGGGCCGCATAACTATTATGCGGTCGCATATGTGACCGTAAACCTGTGTCGGGGCACCCATTTTCCTTAATTTAAAACCCAACCTCCATTCCATTAAAACACCCCCTTAGGCCATTTTTAACATATTTCTCTGATAATTAGAGTAAGAAGGAAGGGTCAAAGAGAGGGGAAGGGGTCTCCATCAATGGTTCATCAAATCTTGGCCTAAACATCTTGAAGATTAACAATCAAGGCACCTGGGTCTCCCTCCCAAGAGGTAAGCTTCCCGTCGTTTACAGCTAAAAAGGGACCATTAGTGAGGTAATTCATGGGGATTATGGTAGTTATCTTGCATTCATATGATCCTAAGGTATGTGGGGGAGTGCTAAAACAAAGATAAGAAAGAATGGGGAGTAGGTTGGGGAAATCTTCCACTAAAAAGGGGCCATGAGACCCTAACTCGTAATGTTTGATATAATGCTCAACTGAGCTAGGGCTATGATCAATTTCCTAATAATGGGTTCAATTGTGCTACATTGTTAAATAGATTAAAGGTGCTAAAGGTTTCGGAACTTGACGTAGGAATTAGGGAAAGACTCAATTAAGGTATGTATGGCTAACCCTCTTCTTCTTAGTGTGGAACTCTTGGTGTTATAATAGTTGGTGTGAGTTCCGAATTGATCATACTAGATGGATTGCCTTAATGTGTTGGGTTGATAGATTTTTGTTCCATAATTGTTCTAAGTGTTTACCCTAAAATCATGCTAGTTGAAAATGTGATTATGTTCTCCAAGTGTTCTTTTTCTTTCCTTATGTGTGCATGCCTTATATAATAGCACTTATCGACATGGATGATGAAGTTATTTGAACGAATAATAAAGGGGGAGACTTGAATTATAAAAATGTGTCCAAGTGTCAAGAACTATTTTATAAACGAGGCCGACTAAGCCATGTAATGGAAATTGGAAAGCAATGAGAATTAAGGAATAATTGAAAGAGGTTATGTCCCAAGTGAGATGGCTTAGCCGATCGGGCCAAGATCGGACACCATGCTGTACACATGGTGGCATTTACGTTGGGTTTTTGTTTATCTTATGAGTTTGGATATGTCTCACTTAGGATGGTTTAGCTGGTCGGGCCGAGACCAGACTCCGTGTAAAAACATGGTGGCATTATGGGTTGCGGTACTTGGCACTAAAAATTATTAACCTAAAGATATGGAAAGATGTAATCAGAACTATGTGAACCTTATTTGGTGTTTCCTTGAAATCCTGTGAAGTACTTGTTGATGTTATAACTGCCTTCTATTTTTTCACTGTTCATTCTATTAAGAATTGTGTTTCACTTACATACTAGTACTATTCGACAGTACTAACGTCCCCTTTGCCTGGGGCGCTACATCTTTGAATGGATATAGGTGGTTCCATCGCAGATAGCGCCAATCGTAGATATTGGTGTTCTCTTTCTCTCCTTACAGCAGTCTTGGTGAGCCCCCATTTCTCCCAGGGGTTTTGTAGTTCTTCTTTTGTATAAATTTTCATATTTTGAGGTATAGCCGGGGCCTTGTGCCGACATTGTCATATTGGTCTTTTGTATCCTTAGAGGCTCTGTAGACGTTTATGTGGGTCATGTATGGGTTTCAGGGTGGTCATTGGATCATATTGTATTTTGAAACTCTTCTCCACTAGATTGTCAACTGTATGTACTTTTGGATACTTAATTATGGCATATTGTGTTTAAGTAAAAAACTTAACTAGCAATGTCTATGTATTTATATAACTGACCTCTCCCGTGTTTAACAATTGGTGATGCGTTCCCTTTTTTTTGGATTATGAATAAATCAGATAGGAAAGGCTGGATAGGCTTGCTCGATCGGGTTCGCTCGGTTGTGCACTGATCGCGCTCCCCGAGGTTGGGGCAGGACACGTTGTTATTGTCAAACATTGATCAAATGATTGATGCAACGGCCATACACGAGTTGATGAGTTTCTTCGATGCATATTCCGGGTACAACCAAATCAAAATGAACCTGGAGGATCAGGAAAAAACTTCGTTCATAACAAACTTTGGCACATATTGCTATAATGTGATGTATTTCGGGCTCAAGAACGTCGGAGCCACTTATCACTAGCTTGTGAAAAAAATGTTTGAAAAAAAAAGGGAAAACAATGGAAGTTAACATAGATGATATGTTGGTTAAGTATCTAAACGCATGTGATCATTTTAAACACCTCCAAGAAACCTTTGACATCCTACAGAAGCACAACATGAATCTTACCCCCGAAAAGTGCGCATTCAAATTCAGCTTCGGAAAGTTCTTGGGGTTCCTGGTATTACAAAGGGGTATCGAGGTCAATACCGATAAAATTAAAGCTATCGAGGACATTCCCTACCAGCTATCAAATGTGAAAGAGGTTCAAAGGTTAACAGGAAGAGTGGTTGTTTTTATCGAGCCCTCTGTTACTATTGAAACAGGAGGAAAGCGAACAATTGCCGAATTACTTAGCAGTCTCGGAGATAGCGGTAAGTGTCGTCTTAGTCAATGAAGAGGAAGGTACGCAATCTCCTATCTATTATGTTAGTAAAATTTTAACGGGAGCAGAAACTCTCTACCCATACCTGGAAAAATTAGCCTTAGATCTCGTATTCGTTGCTTGAAAGCTTAAGCCTTATGCCACCCGATAGCCATAGTGACAACCTTTCCCCTCTGGAATATTCTTCACAAACCTAAACTTTCAGGTCGACTAGCCAAAATGGCAGTCGAATTAAGTGAATTTGACATAGACTATAAACCCAGGACTGCGATAAATCACAAGTTTTGGCTGACTTTGTGGCCGATTTCAGTCCTAGACTGCTGCCTTTGGCCACCAAAGAAGCGGTGATAGTGTCGGAATCGACATTGGGAGTCTGGACCTTGTTCACGGAAGGAGCTTCCAACGTGAAACGGTCCGGGCTCGGGGTAGTACTAATCACGCCCTCCATAGAAACCCTGAGGCAGTCCATAAAAACTATTCCCTTAACTAACAATGAAACCGAGTATGAGGCTTTGATTGCAGGACTTGAGCTTGCCCGGGTACTGAACTCTGAGGTCATAGAAATCAAATGTGATTCCCAACTAGTAGTAAATCAGGTATACGAGATCTTTGATATCAAATAGGAACGCATGAAACAATATGTAGTGAAAGTCCATACTTTGCTTGCACGGTTCAGGAAATGGTCAATCACCCACATCCCGAGGGAATAAAATGCGGAAGCAGATGCACTGGCCAATCTGAGCTTGTCCACGAAAATGAAGGTTTTAGACTCTGATACGGTCATATAGCTTATGCATTCGGTATTGGATGTGGATGGTTATTATGAAGTAAACGAGACCAATTTGGTCTGGGAATGGAGATGAGATTATTGACTATCTTGAGCACGAAAAACTACCCGAAGATCCCAAGGCATCCCAGGCGCTACGCATTAAAGCAGCCCGTTACTGCTTCAGTGGAGGCCAAATGTATATAAAGTCTTTCCAAGGCCTGTTGGCCCGATGTTTAGGAGCCTACGAGGCTAATTACGTCATGAAGGAAGTCCACGAAGGAATCTCTGGAAATCACTTTGGTGCGAACTCGTCAGTGTTAAAGTTAGTTAGGGAAGGATACTACTGGCCCCAGATGGAACATGATGCTAAGGCATTTGTTTAGAAATGCAACAAATGTCAACGCCTTGGAAAGACTTTATAATTTATACATATTTAATAAAAAAATTAAGACAAATACAGGGTTCGAACAAAAGCTATTGAGTTTGGCCAAACCCGCTCTCGACACTCTAGCTCCGCCCCGACGGGGGACCTGCATTGCTACTTGTGGTTGCTCAACTACCCATTAATTTTTATGCAATCATTATTTATTCTATACTCCAAGAAACTAGTAATGCATATAAACCCAAATCTCAGTAGCAATTTCACATTAAAAGCAGCCAAAGAACCCTTTATTGTTTGATTGAACCAAATTTTACATAACCTAAAAAAGATGTTACTTCTCAAATGAGGGTGATTTAGTATATCTTTTTTCTCTAAACAGTAACAGCTTCCATGAACTCTTCATCATTTTCCATAGCTAGCAAAGTCTTAGGTAAAAGACAAACTTCAATATCTACATTTCCTTCTTCTGCCCCAGGAAATAATGTTACTTTTCCATCACCTTTATTTGCCATCCCACTCCTCACTGCCACTGGTTTCCCCCAACCAAAATCAGTACTGTAAATACTAAACTTTGGAGAACTACTAATTGTCAGTCTATTGGCCACAAACAATGAACTCTTTGTAAATAACACAGGCTTTTCCACCCACTCCTTATATAGTTTCACCACTACATCATTGTTTTGAGAAGCAACTATTTTGTTAATTTGCAATGCTGCCCAGCCAAGTCCTTTCTCCAGTAGTTCTCCTGCTGTAATCTTTACTGGCTTGAAATAAGCTGCATTTCCCCAATACCCTTCTGCCAAAGGAGGATTTAGCCTCGGTCTTGTGCCTACAATAACGCATTAATTTCACACATGATTATTGAATTTTATACAGTATAACAATAAAGATACAAGATTATTTTTTGTTACGTTCAACTAACTTGACTTTATTCCCTAATAACGGTAATTAAAGTCCTGCATATAGCTATTTTCCCAAATTAATAACTGATCAACTATCATCTATAACAATAAGTTACAAAATCATCTTAATCGACTGAACTTTGTCCATTATAATAGTAACTTATAAAGGGCAGCCAGTGCACAAGCATTCCGCATTCACACAGCCTATAGATCACAAAATGTGGCAAAAAATGAATTTACCCATTATAACAACAAAGTCAAAAATTTATTTTTGGGTCACAAAACTTTACCTACGACAATGATGATAGTGACTTCTTCTTCCTTGGAATGAAGCTGACGACAACGAGTAATAGATCTCTATAGATGAGCCAAAAAGGCTTGAAGAGAAGAGATGGATTTAGTACCCATTTCAGAGTTAGCTTTTGCTTTCAATTTCCCTATGTTTTCTTTACTGAGATGGAAAATCCTTTCCTTCAATGGTGGCAGCTCCATACACTCATATAATTCTTGATCTTCTAGCTTCAAAGGAAGATGAATTGGAGGCTTTATATTCTCAGGAAACCATCTTTTTAGAACTGGAAACCTACTAATAAACTCAGATCCATTGGATATTTCAGACCAAGAATTAAAGAAATTCCAAAAGCAAGTGCCATCTCCTACACTATGACTCATAGTGCAACCAATAAAATACCCATCAACAAGCTCTGTTACTTGAATTCCTAGTAATGGTTTAGTAACACACTCGATGTTACGCATTTTATTAAGTGGGAAAAGGGAATGAACAATAGGTGGCACATAACAAGATTCAAGAATTTCTTCCACATGTGATTCAAGAATTGCATTCATGTGATCCTAAGGTATGTGGGGGAGTGCTAAAACAAAGATAAGAAAGAATGGGGAGTAGGTTGGGGAAATCTTCCACTAAAAAGGGGCCATGAGACCCTAACTCGTAATGTTTGATATAATGCTCAACTGAGCTAGGGCTATGATCAATTTCCTAATAATGGGTTCAATTGTGCTACATTGTGTCACACCTCCTTTTTACGCACCCGCGGGGCGCAAGGAAGTTTTTCCAATTAAAGGACAATCGAAACGGGATTTGTTTATTTATTTCAGAGTCGCCACTTGGTAGATTTAGGGTGTCCCAAGTCACCAATTTTAATCCCGAATCGAGGAAAAGAATGACTCCGTATTACAGTCTGCGTACTAGAAATCCGGATAAGGAATTCTGTTAACCCGGGAGAAGGTGTTAGGCTTTCCCGAGTTCCGTGGTTCTAGCACGGTCGCTCAACTATTATATTTGGCTTGATTATCTGATTTAATGCATGTTGAACCTATGTGCGAAATTTGACTTTTAACCGCTTTTATCATTATTATTATTTTTACGAGAATTGCAACGTCGTGAAAACATATCTCGAACCACGTTACATCAATGTACCCGTGGTTATCGATATATCTCGACTCGGTTGAGATTTGGATTTGGGTCACATAAATGTGCACCCGAATTAAGGAAAATAAATTGTTAAAGGCGCGCCTAAAGCAACTAGCGTCTTGTTATTTTGGGGAAAGTCGTAAAAATTCGTTAAACGGCATATCCCGAATTCTAAATAATTTAATATATACATACATCTAGACGGCCCCGGAGCTTTGTACATTTTTGTTTGTCGAGGCTCGTCTCGTTCTATTTTTAAAAGGAATTTGCGACGTCATGGACATGCATCTCGAACCACGTCACAATCAATGTACCCGTGATTAGAAACACATTTCGAATCCGTCGAGATTTGGATTTGGGTCACATAAATGCGCACCCGAATTTAAGAAGGTAAAATTATTAAATACGCGCTTAAAGAGGCTATCGCGTTATTATTTCGGGAGGTCGTGAGATTTGCTAAACGACCCACCTCAGGGACTGAATGCTTCAATATATACATCTAACGAGGGCCCCGCAATTTGTGCGTTTTTGTTTATTTTTGTCGAGGCTCATCTCGTCCTTATTTTAAAAGGATATCCTATAGCAACTACGTTTCTTGTTGCGTTTGTCTCTACTAATTGAAAACAGAAATAGTCCTAGCTAATTACATGCTTGCAGATTATTTATAGCAAGATCCGAAATGCTTTTACAGAATAAGGAAACGTGACCATGCGTACGGACAGCTGATCGAACATTATGGGCCCAAATCCAGCTCATGCGGAATGGGCCAGACCTGGGCCACTGTTTATCTGAGGCGTGTCTGTTTGGTCCGTTTTGACCTGGGCTCGACCTTCATAAGGTTGAGGGGCGCGGACTTGTGCTAATTGTTATAAGGGTGTGGCTTGATAATTATAACGAGGTAGTTTATCAAAAGAGAATGAAACTAACTGAGGCGGATAGTTTTATTCTTTGACATGCATTAAAAGAGAATGCTAATTACAAAACATAACTAATTTCCAAGACATAGCCTAGTATACTGCCAATCCCTTTGTCTGTCAACCCAACCAACATATGATATTAAACCATACTACATTTTTTGTATTCACTATATGAAAGGACCAACTCCAATACCCAAACAAGATTGTAAACCATTACACACTACATGATACTCTATATAACAACTACATGTGAACATAGATGTCTTCAAATCTTCCCTTTCGTATTCATGCTCAACTTTCAAGTTACATGGACAGTATTAGTTGTGTACCTGGTATAGAGGAGCAAAAGAAGAAGAAAGATGATCAGCTGAATAGTATGCAACAAGCAACAGCATCAACAACCAAACAGCAACAACACAGCAACAAACCAACAACCACAAGTGTTTTCCACAGTCCACAGACAACCAGCGATAGTTTCCAGAACAAAGAAATCCAGCAGATGGTCGAGCACCAAACAAATAATCCCAGAAAAGAGTAATGAAACAACAGAAGTAACAGAATATTCAATGCAGCAACACCAGTAGTTCAACAATCACAAGCAGCTCAATCAGTGTAAACAACAGAACTTGGCCAAGACAGCTTGACCAATATGAACTCTTATGTAGCTTTCAGACAGTGTTTGGTTACAGTGTTTACATGAAATTTTCTTATGTTCTTCAGTTTTCTTTAAACTCACAAGACCTCTCTCAAGACTAAATTTTTTTCAGCCTCTTTTAAGTTCTGAAATGGCCTATTTATAAGCCAAACGACCAGTACAGTCAAGCTGCCTGGATCCTCCCACTTGCAGACTGCCCATACTTCTTAAATCCCATGCCTAAGCATCTTTTGATGTCAGCCATTTGTTCCCCACGCTTGGCCTTATTCTTTAATCAAGAGTTATGGGTTCATTTAAGTATTCATTTTAAACCCCATACTCTTGTGTCTTGTTCCCCATTGGTAGTAGTTTAATCCCAAATTAGTATCCTACTTGTCAGCTCATTTAAAACTAAGCCTTTCTGCTCTTTTCGAACCCCAGACTACCCTTGTTAAACCTTGATTATTACTGCCCTAAACCCATTGCAGCATCAGGGCATTTTGAACTCATAAAAGTTCAAATTCAGGACTGCCCTGGACTGAACCTTTTCAGTCATTTTTGCAATGCAAACAAACTCATTTCAGACAATGCTGGACATTCAGTCAGTGACAAGGTTCAATTAGTCATGTGAAATTATTAGCTCATTTGATCCATTAGTTATAGAAAACTAATCGACGACGTTTATCGAGTCGACTATACTAAACATAACAGGTAATAATCAGTCGCTCATGTAAACAACACGTACAGGGTCCCGAATGCCTTCAAATATCTTTGTTCAATTACTGGGAAACTATATGAGTTAACTTATTTGACGATTAATCTAATTGACGAGCATGTATATCACAGAGTATATTCAGAACACACATAGAAAATCAAACGACCAAATAAAAGGTCTTTGACAGAGACGGAAGAAATTAAGAAAACATCAGACAATAACAAACAGTCACAACAAAGCATGCTAACAACTCAATCAAAACTAAAACAAAGAGAAGGGAAAACTTACTGAAAAAGTTTAAACTAAACTGACCCAAATCCGACTTAGCTTCGACCATTTGAGGCCGAACAAACTTTAATCAGGGTGTTCTCACACGAGAACACCTTGATTAAGGTCTATTAGACCTCAAACCCCTGTTAAGACCGGCCGGATTCCAAGGCTATTCGTGTTCTAGGTTTTGGATCTTCAGATCTGGTTTTTTAGGAGTTGTGTATAGATTCGGACCAAACCAAACCTGGTTTGGTCATGAGGGAGGTCATGGGAGTGTCTGGTACGAAGATGGTGAGGTTTGGCATAGGTCAGAGTTCGACTCGAATCTTCAAATGAAGATTCGAGACGAAAGAAGGTGATTCGAGGCTAGGGGGTAACACATCTATGTTCAGGAGATTGAGGGAGTCTTAGGGTGTTCAGGAGGTGGTCACCGGCGTTCGTGCCGCCGGGTTCTGGTGAAAGGGAAACTAGGGTGGCTGCTAAGGTTTGGGGTGTTTCAATGCTTGGTGAGGACGATGAGTAGAGGGGGGTTCGGATAGGGGGCGTGGGGTGTGAGGGAAGGCTTATATATGGTCTAGGGGTTTAGATCTGAGCCGTTGGATCAGATGATCTCAACGGCTTGGATCTGATGGTGAGGGGTGAGGCGAAGTCGTTTGATATTAAAACGGGGTCATTTGGTTTAAGTGAGGGGTTGGGCTGAACCGGTAGCTGGGTCGGGTTTGGAAACGGGTTGCTGAAGGGGGGTCCTGGGCCGTTGGATTGGCCTGGATGGACGGCTCAGATCAAACGCCTTTATACGGCGTCGTTTTGGGGGGGGGGTTTGCCTGAGCAGCCGGATTTGGACTGGACTTGAGTGCTGGTTTGGGCCTGTTTTTTGTTTCATTTTTTTGGGCCCAAACCGATTTTCAACTCTTTTCTTTTTGTTTTCTAATTTAAAAAAAAAAATGAAAAATAACAAATAAGTAATAAAACAAATGGAATTAAAACAAACAACAATGTAGCATTTCAACATAATTATCACACCAAATTAAAATGTTTAAGTAAGTTAAATCACAACCTAGAACGAACGATCCACATATATATATTTTTGAATTTTCTTTTAATGACACATATTTTTTTGTATTTTGTTTGATAATGATTAAATGCAAAATGGACAGACCCACAAATGACTAGCAATACATGTCATGAAAAATTTGTACCGCGGGGTCATTTGTCACTATTTTTATTTTCTTTTGGAGCGATTGTCCGTGAAGCAAAAATCACGTGCTTACAGCTGCCCCTCTTTGCACGAAGACACGAAGGGTTTTCGCGCAAAGATAAAGCGAGCGATTTTTGCCCGTCCGAATACTCCGTGTGAAGCATTTTTGAAAAAGATTTGACCGAACCTTTGCTTCAGAGGTTTCCTACATATCCTGGGCTGAACAGGAATCAGGTCAATGTAGTTCGGGAAGTTTTGGTAGCTGGGACTACCGTATGATTGTAGTGTTCGCTGCTATTGTGTGCTGTTGCATGCTGCTGTAGGATGCTACCGCTCACCGATCTCCTTGTTACATTGTTCTAAATGGAAAAACAAGAAGCTAAGCTAGGCTATGGATCATGAGATCTCATCCATCTTCAACTTGTTCTTGTTGCCTTGCTTTCTTGTCGGCTAATGCTTTCCTCTGATGCCCTTATTTTGTGAACTTGGGAGATGATGCTGGTCCTTCGCCTTTTCTGAATGCCAGTTTTCATCACTTTGCTTGATTTGCTGGAAACATGGCTTTCTTCTTTAAATCTTTCAATGGTTTCTTCAGTGGTATGGCTTTCTTCATCAAAATTGTTATATTGGGCATGCTACAACGTTCCCAAACTGCTTCTTCTGAGACGCGTTCCTTCTTCCTTTTGAATCGCGCGCTTGCTTTTGCAGCCTTCTGCTTCTTGGCGCTGGGGATTTTATTGTTTCCTGCTTGGGGATCTCCGTTGTAACCTTCCGTCTTCAGGTGGGGTTACTGTTTCCAAAATCTAGAGCTGAAAAGTATTCCCGCATTTTACTGGTGGGCGACCTAGAACTTAAAAGTATTCCCGCATTATACTGGTGGGCGACCTAGAACTTAAATGTATTCCCGCATTTTACTAGTGGGCGACCTAGAACTTAAATGTATTCCCGCATTTTACTGGTGGGCGACCTAGAACTTAAATGTATTCCCGCATTATACTGGTGGGCGACCTAGAACTTAAATGTATTCCCGCATTATACTGGTGGGCGACCTAGAACTTAAATGTATTCCCGCATTATACTGGTGGGCGACCTAGAACTTAAATGTATTCCCGCATTATACTGGTGGGCGACCTAGAACTTAAATGTATTCCCGCATTATACTGGTGGGCGACCTAGAACTTAAATGTATTCCCGCATTATACTGGTGGGCGACCTAGAACTTAAAATGTATTCCCGCATTATACTGGTGGGCGACCTAGAACTTAAATGTATTCCCGCATTATACTGGTGGGCGACCTAGAACTTAAATATATTCCCGCATTATACTGGTGGGCGACCTAGAACTTAAAATGTATTCCCGCATTATACTGGTGGGCGACCTAGAACTTAAATGTATTCCCGCATTATACTGGTGGGCGACCTAGAACTTAAATGTATTCCCGCATTATACTGGTGGGCGACCTAGAACTTAAATGTATTCCCGCATTATACTGGTGGGCGACCTAGAACTTAAATGTATTCCCGCATTATACTGGTGGGCGATCTAGAACTTAAATGTATTCCCGCATTATACTGGTGGGCGACCTAGAACTTAAATGTATTCCCGCATTATACTGGTGGGCGACCTAGAACTTAAATGTATTCCCGCATTATACTGGTGGGCGACCTAGAACTTAAAATGTATTCCCGCATTATACTGGTGGGCGACCTAGAACTTAAATGTATTCCCGCATTATACTGGTGGGCGACCTAGAACTTAAATGTATTCCCGCATTATACTGGTGGGCGACCTAGAACTTAAATGTATTCCCGCATTATACTGGTGGGCGACCTAGAACTTAAAATGTATTCCCGCATTATACTGGTGGGCGACCTAGAACTTAAAATGTATTCCCGCATTATACTGGTGGGCGACCTAGAACTTAAAATGTATTCCCGCATTATACTGGTGGGCGACCTAGAACTTAAATGTATTCCCGCATTATACTGGTGGGCGACCTAGAACTTAAAATGTATTCCCGCATTATACTGGTGGGCGACCTAGAACTTAAATGTATTCCCGCATTATACTGGTGGGCGACCTAGAACTTAAAATGTATTCCCGCATTATACTGGTGGGCGACCTAGAACTTAAAAGTATTCCCGCATTATACTGGTGGGCGACCTAGAACTTAAAATGTATTCCCGCATTATACTGGTGGGCGACCTAGAACTTAAATGTATTCCCGCATTATACTGGTGGGCGACCTAGAACTTAAAATGTATTCCCGCATTATACTGGTGGGCGACCTAGAACTTAAAAGTATTCCCGTTAGGAGCTTACTTCCTCTAAAACTGCCAGGCACGATCATTGCATTGCCTGGGACCGGCTTTTAAGACTGTTTGTGTTATCCTGCATTGGATGAATCCCCCTTCGGTCTCTGGTAGTAAGCTTTGAAAAATCCTTTTCACGACAACTTTTAGGAAGAGAAATAAAAGATAGAAAAAGGAGAAAATCTTTATGAACCAATATTTGGCGGGAGAAGAAACTCAGAAAAACTTATCTGGAGGACATGACTGGTCCCCGTGATCATGACGTGCACCACAGATTCCCAACCCAGTCTATTTGTATCAATCTATTTGCCCGATGGTCTGACTTGTTGGGGATGATAAAGGAGTGTCCATTTCGTTTCGAATGTGGTAGCTTTTGTTGATCTGTCTTGTCGCCTCATAGTGCCCTTCGAGGGGTTTTCACTAATGAGACTCTCTCTTTTCTCTCATCTCCCGGCGCCTTATGGTGCCTGTGAAGGTTTTCACCAATAAGACTCTCTCATTTCATATCCCTCATCTTACATCGCCTCTCGGTGCCTGTGAAGGTTTTCACCGATAAGACTCTCTCATTTTATTTCTTTCGAGGAATCGGGGTGTTGTAGATACGACCCTCTCTTCTGGAGATTCCTTTGACCATCAATTCATTCCCAGTCTTACGATCCTCTTCTTTGCTGGGGATCGGTGTACTATTCTCGGCCTTATTTGCCTGACCTGCCATCTCTTGGACATTGATCGGGAGGTCTTTTAGACGTTGATGTTGGTTTTGGTGTGGGGTTAAAGAAAGGCTATAAAAAATGAAAATAATTTGATGGGTGATCAACTTTTGGAATCAAACCTTTGTTGGAACTTAAAACATAATCTCTGCCCCCAGTTTTCTTGCTTGGGGAATTTATTTTCTATACTTATGTTGAGCTATGTGCGTTACGCACACTGCGCCTATTATGCACACTATGTACATTATGCATCCTATATATACTATGATGCACACTATGACCGAGCCGTGAGGCGCCTACGTATCCTCTTCGAGGAATCAGGTCAAACGTAGTTCCCAGCTTTTGGTATTTCTTATGATTTTATCTTCCTTTTTTCTTTTTCCTTCTTTTCATTTTTCTTTTTCTTTTCTTTTCTCTTCTTCTCTTTTTTTTTCACGTCTTTTCCATTAGTGATTCCAAAAGAGGGGTATGAAAGAATAACTTAAGGCTCAAAGGGGGAAGCAAGGGTTAAAAGTGTTTGGATAGAAGAAAGAATTGCCTCCATCATCTCATTATCCAATAAATGCCAAATACAAACAAATGAACCAAAAATTGCCATAATTAAAGAAATTATGCATAATATCTCTTGACTGCATCTGAATTGATAGCCATGTCGACACATCTACCTTCGACATCTGTCAAACACAAAGCACCGTTGGACAATACTCTGGTCACGATATACGGCCCTTGCCAATTTGGGGCGAATTTGTCTTTTGCCTCGACCTGATGTGGGAGGATCTTCTTCAATACCTGCTGCCCTACTTCAAACTTCTTGGGGAGCACCTTCTTATTATATGTTCTTGCCATTCTCTTTTGGTATAGCTGACCATGGCACACTGCTGCCAATCTTTTCTCATCTATCAAGCTCAACTGTTCCAATCGAGCTTTGACCCATTCATCATCATTAATCCCGGCTTCAGCGACAATCCGGAGGGACGGAATTTCGACTTCCGCTGGTATTACGGCCTCAGTTCCGTACACCAACAAATAAGGAGTTGTGCCTATGGAAGTTCGGACGGTAGTGCGGTAACCCAACAAAGCAAAGGGTAATCTCTCGTGCCATTGTCTGGACCCTTCCACCATCTTTCGCAGTATCTTCTTGATATTCTTATTGGCTGCTTCGACCGCTCCATTCGCCTTGGGACGATATGGGGTGGAATTGCGGTGTGTAATCTTGAATTGTTGGCATACCTCTCTCATCAGGCTGCTATTAAGATTCGCACCATTATCCGTGATGATCACTTTTGGGATCCCAAATCTGCAGATGATATGGGAATGCACAAAATCCACCACTGCCTTTTTAGTTACTGACTTGAAGGTTTTAGCCTCAACCCATTTGGTGAAGTAATCAATGGTCACTAGAATGAATCTATGGCCGTTGGATGCTGCTGGTTCGATAGGTCCAATGACATCCATGCCCCATGCTACAAACGGCCAGGGTGCTGACATCGTATGTAACTCTGTTGGCGGAGAATGAATCAGATCTCCATGTATCTGGCACTGATGGCATTTCCTCACGAAAGTGATACAGTCGTGTTCCATGGTGAGCCAATAACACCCTGTTCGAAGGATCTTTCTTGCCAATACATATCCGCTCATGTGTGGCCCACAAACTCCAGCATGTACCTCTGCCATAACCGTCGTTGCTTGACTGGCATCTATGCATCTCAACAATCCCAAATCCGGGGTTCTTTTGTACAATACTCCTCCGCTGAAGAAGAAACCATTCGACAAAAGTCGAAGGGCTCTTTTTTGGTCTCCAGTGGCATGTTCTGGATATATCCCCATTCTGAGGTATTCCTTGATATCATGAAACCAGGGTTCGCCATCTACTTCTTCTTCTATGGCATTGCAGTAGGCGTGCTGATCACGGACCTGGATGTGCAGAGGATCAACATACATTTTGTCAGGGTGGTGCAGCATTGATGCTAAGGTGGCCAAGGCATCCGCAACCTCATTGTGAACTCTCGGGATGTGTTTGAACTTCACCGATCGAAATTGCTTGCTCAGATCATGCAAGCATTGTCGGTATGGTATGAGTTTTAGATCTCGTGTTTCCCATTCACCCTGAATTTGATGTACCAAGAGGTCCGAGTCTCCCAAGACCAAGACGTCTTGGACATCCATGTCCGCAGCTAAGCGCAGACCCAAAATGCAAGCTTCATACTCGGCCATATTATTGGTGCAATAGAAGCGTAGTTGAGCCGTAACAGGATAATGGCGTCCTGTTTCAGAAATGAGTACTGCTCCTATTCCAACCCCTTTTGCGTTTGCAGCTCCATCGAAGAAAAGCTTCCAACCTGGTTCCTCAGTTAATTCCATCTCATTAGTATGCATTACCTCCTCGTCGGGAAAGTATGTTCTTAAAGGCTCGTACTTTTCATCAACGGGGTTCTCTGCCAAATGATCGGCAAGCGCCTGGGCTTTCATGGCTGTCCTCGTCACATAGACGATATCAAACTCTGTGAGCAGAATTTGCCATTTTGCCAACCTTCCCGTGGGCATAGGTTTCTGAAAGATATATTTCAATGGGTCCAAACGGGATATGAGATAAGTAGTATATGAAGACAGGTAGTGTTTCAACTTCTGAGCTACCCAAGTTAGGGCGCAACATGTTTTCTCGAGTTGAGTGTACTTGACCTCATGCACTGTGAATTTCTTGCTAAGATAGTAGATGGCCTGCTCCTTCCTTCCTGTGTCATCATGTTGCCCCAGTACACAACCAAATGAATTTTCCAGGACCGTCAGATAAAGAATTAAGGGCTTCCCTGGCTTAGGCGGGACCAAGACGGGTGGATTAGACAGATACCCTTTGATTTGGTCGAAGGCCTCCTGACACTCTGCCGTCCAACCTACCGCAGCATCCTTTCTCAGCAGCCGGAATATGGGCTCACAAGTTGCGGTGAGTTGAGCGATGAACCTGCTGATGTAATTGAGTCTACCCAGCAAACTCATTACCTCTGTTTTGTTCCTTGGCGGTGGCAAATCTCGGATGGATTCAATTTTGGATGGGTCTAACTCAATCCCCCGTCGACTGACGATGAATCCTAGCAACTTTCCTGATGGAACCCCGAATGCGCATTTGGCCGGGTTAAGCTTGATATCATACCTTCGGAGTCTTTGGAAAAATCTCCTTAGGTCTGCTACATGGTCCTCCTGACGCCAAGATTTGATGATCACATCATCGACGTACACCTCGATTTCTTTGTGTATCATGTCATGAAACATAGCAGTCATTGCTCGCATGTATGTTGCCCCGGCGTTCTTCAATCCGAACGGCATTACCCGAAAGCAGTAGGTTCCCCATGGCGTAATAAACGCTATTTTTTCCGCATCCTCCTCGTCCATTAGGATCTGATGATAACCCGCATAGCAATCTACAAAGGATCCGATCTCGCGCCCAGCGCAATTATCGATCAAGATATGGATGTTGGGTAACGGAAAATTGTCCTTGGGACTTGCTTTGTTGAGGTTGCGGTAGTCGACGCACACCCTGATTTTTCCATCCTTCTTTGGGACTGGTACCACATTGGCCAACCACTCGGGATATCGAGTGACCCGAATGACCTTCGCTTGCAACTGCTTAATCACTTCTTCTTTGATCTTTACACTCATTTCTGTTTTAAATTTCCTTAGTTTTTGCTTGACCGGAGGGTATGCCGGGTCAGTGGGCAATTTGTGAACCACTAAATTGGTGCTTAATCCAGGCATATCGTCATATGACCATGCAAAAACATCTTTGAATTCCATGAGGGTTTTGATCAATTCTTCTCTGACATTCGGCTCAATGTGGATGCTAATTTTGGTCTCTTGGACGTTATCAGCGTCTCCTAGATTCACAGCCTCAGTGTCATTTAGGTTAGGCTTGGGTTTCTCTTCAAATTGGCACAGTTCTCGGTTTATCTCTTCGAAGGCTTCACCTTCGTCACATTCAGATTCATCGTCACAAACTACCTCTTGCATCATTGAGTCGAATTCAGATTGATTTATTAGACTAGGTCGAAGATCCGCTGTGCATGCCATGTCATTAGAACCAGTAAAAAGAGAACTGTTCAGAAAGAAAAAGAACAAAACAAAATTAAAATGGGACAAAAGAAGAGAACTTTATTAAACTTGCGGGATAAAAGGGTTCACACTTTTACAAAAACGAAAGTAAAATTTGGATTACACCCTGGAATAATCCGAACAAAGCAAAACGAACAAAACATAAATCAAAGCCTACTACCAAGACTCCCCTCGGACAGGAAGAGGAGTAACAGTCCAATTGTTGGTTTTGGCCTCAGGTCCCACAAACTATATCTCTGTTCTGCTGGAACCTTCTCCAGCTTCCACCATACTGACATCCGCGAACAGCCTCTCAAAACTCTGATTCAGGTCCTCATTTATACCGATCAATGGTCCTAGAATCTTTGGGACCGGTGACCCCTTGGCACTTGCTTTGACAAAAAACCTCGAGAGATGTGGCACCGGCTTAGGCAGAAACCAGACCTTTTTCTTCATTTTTCGCACTTGTTTCCTATCTGCTGCGGTTGGTTTGAACCGCAATCCGAAAGTTTCCAAATTTTTAGGAAGGGAGACAAGTTGGACAATCCTTTGAAGCTCGACTCCCAGGCCTTTTCCTGGCACAAATCCATTACCCAGCATTTCTGAGACCATCATGACTGTCGCGGCAGCTATCCTAGGGTGCGGGATGATTTCTCCTTCAGAAATTTTGTTGGCTGACCCTGTATCGAAAATCTGGTAGACCCAAGGACCTTTGTCATCAGCAGTCTCTATGAAAGGTACAATGGCTTCGCCCGTGATGCACGTTGTATCCTCGCCGTGTAACACGACCTCTTGTCTTTCCCACTCGAACTTCACCATCTGATGTAGGGTGGAGGGCACCGCTTTTGCTGCATGAATCCATGGTCGTCCTAACAGCATGTTGTAAGATACTGTGGCGTCTAACACCTAGAATTACATGGTAAACAGGACTGGACCAATGGTCAGTTCAAGTACAATATCCCCTACAGTGGCTGTTCCGTTTCCGTCAAACCCTCGGACACAGATACTGTTCTTGTGGATCCTTCCGTGGTCGATCTTTAACTGGTTCAAGGTAGATAGTGGGCAAATATTGGCGCTTGAGCCGTTATCCACCAATACTCGAGTTACCACCGAGTCTTCACATTTGACAGCTAGGTATAGAGCTTTATTATGCTCCGTACCTTCCACCGGCAGGTCATCATCTGAGAATGTTACCCTGTTCACCTCGAAAATCTTGCTGGCAATGGTTTCCAGGTGGTTTACAGAAATCTCACTGGGTACATGAGCTTCGTTCAATATCTTCATCAGGGCCCGTCGATGCTCCTCAAAATGGATCAGTAATGACAGCAACGAGATCTGGGCCGGTGTTTTTCTCAGCTGTTCGACCACGGAGTAGTCCTGCACTTTCATCTTCCTCAGGAACTCCTCAGCCTCTTCTTCGGACACAGGTTTCTTGGTTGCAACTGGGTTGGTTCTTCTTAGCTCCACCGGAGCAAAACATCGACCTGATCGAGTCAGCCCTTGCGCTTCACAACTGACTTCTTCCACCTATTTTCCTTTGTACATCACCACCGCCTTTTCATATTTCCAAGGCACAGCCTTGCTATCAATCATCGGCAGCTGGACTACAGGCTTTACGGTGACCAGTTCTCTATATGCCCCCTTTAACACAACAGCAGGTGCGGGTGGGACCCCTGATATTACCAACTTGTTTGGCTCGGGTTTGCTTGTTATGGCAGACGGACTCTTTCCCAATATCACTTCTGGCTTGACGTTTTCTCCCTGTGACTGTACCTTCGTTCCCTCACTGGTTGAAACTTCCTTCGGGGCGGCTTGGATCATCATCACTGTTTGTGAGGGTTTTCTCAACTCTCCTCCCTCACACACCAACTCAATCATGTGAGTTTCGTGGTGCGCTGGCAGTGGGTTTTGGTTGATGTTAGGAGCTTCTGGTGTCTGGACCTCGATCTTATTGGTGTCGATAAGATCCTGTATGGCATGCCTTAACTTCCAACACTTCTCGGTGTCATGCCCGAGCATCCCTGAGCAGTATTCACAACTTATTGATCGATCCAAATTCTGAGGTGGGGGATTTGGTTCTCGAGTCTGGACAGGACTAACCAAACCCAATTGCCTCAACTTGTGGAACAAAGCGGTGTAGGTTTCTACCAACTCCGTGAAAGTTCTCTGTTTCCGCAACCTGTCATTCCTAGCATCTGGATTTCCCCGAAAGCCTGCCCCTGGAGGGTTTCTATATGCCCTTGGTGGGGGGTAGGTGTTTTGTGGTGGCGTATATATGTTCTGGGGAATCGGCACGTGCCATTGCGGGCGAACCGGAGGCTGAGTGTATGTTTGGGCCTGGTGTACAGAACAATGTGGTTCCTGAGGCGGATAGAAATTTTGCGGTGGGTTGTATGGGTAGTTTGACCTGTGAGGTCTGGGTTGGTTGTAGTGTGGACTGCCAGCCCTGGACCAACTGCCTGCCTCGATCGTGGCAACCTCTTCTTTCTTTCTTCTCAGCGCACCTCCCGTGCTGCTTTGAATAGCCTGGGTTGTGGCCTTGAGTGCTGAATAGTTTAAGATTTTGTCAGACCTCAGACCTTCTTCTATCATGACCCCTATCTTGACCACCTCGTTGAAAGATTTTCCAACCGTTGTCACCAAGTGACCAAAGTAGGTTGGATCTAATGTTTGCAAGAAATAATCCACCATCTCTCCCTCTCTCATGGGAGGATCAACTCTAGCTGCTTGTTCTCTCCAGCGGAACCCGAACTCACGGAAACTTTCCCCGGGTTTCTTCCCAGTTCTTAATAATGTGAGACGGTCAGGGACTATCTCGAGATTGTACTGGAAATGACCTGCGAAAGCCTGTGCCAGATCATCCCAAGTATACCACCTACTGGAATCCTGCCTGGTATACCATTCTAGTGCAGATCCGCCCAGACTTTGGCCGAAATAAGCTATCAGCAGCTCATCCTTGCTGCTAGCCCCTCTCATCTTGCTACAAAATCCCCGCAAATGTGCCATGGGATCACCGTGTCCTTCATATAAATCAAACTTAGGCATCTTGAACCCAGCCGGGAGTTGGACGTCTGGGAAAGGGCACAGATCCTTGTACGCTATGCTGACTTGGTTGCCCAGCCCGTATAAGTTCCTGAAGGACTGCTCCAGGCTTTTGAACTTTCTCAGTACTTCATCCTGTTCAGGGGCTTTAACCGGCTTTTCAATCTCTGCCGGCACTTCCAAATGTGGGTTGTAAGCTTGTGGTTCGGGTGCATGGAATGTAGGCTCAGGGGGATAGTATTGTGTATCATGAGCCTGAAACAATGGCTCACTGGTCGTTCTTTGCAAAGGGGTTGATGTTGGTCCCACAAAAATGGGAATATTGGGTGTTGGGAGAGGTTGATGGGGTAGTGGAGATTGGGAATCATGAGGGCTTCTTTCTTGATGATAAAGGGGATTTGGGCGGCTTGTGGAAGGGCCGGAGTGAGGGTATTCCGGCATGTGCCCCAGTGTTTCAGGGCTCTTTTGTGTTTTGGCTATGGCTAGCTGCATTGCATTCATCTCTAGTCCCATCCTTTCAATCTTTTCCATCGCTTCTTTTAGCAACTGGCTCATCGGCCTCTCTTCCTCATTACTATTCTCTGAAGTAGTCATGCTTGTTGCTATCGGTCCTTTGGATCTGGTTTGATAGGAGTGTGTTGCCAGAGTTCTTTAACAACTAACTTGTCTGGATCAGACAACAACAAACTTTGTTAGCGTTAGAGTTTAACAGATTTGATCATAACACATAGAGGATGCAATGCACCTAGGCAGTTAACCGTTTCTACATGCTTTGCTTCAAACAACATGCGTCATCCCGGTTTGCTCATTCGTCTCTTTTTAAAGTACTTTGGGAAACCCTGTGTTTTATTTTATTTTTGTATTTTCTTTTCTTTCTTTATTAAAAGCGGTCGAATCTTATGGGGATTGCCTACGTATCACGTCCCCGCGTGAATCAGACCAGGCGTAGTTCTGCCTCAAAGTAAAGACATACAAAATTCTTGTGAAATCATTGAATTCATTCTCAAAATTTTGCTATTACAAATTACTTCAAACAAAGAATAGCAACAATACAGACTCCACGGTTCTTTGACCCTATTTGATTAAAGGAAAAATAGAAAACAACATATGGGAATGCAACAAAGCCAAGTGATAGGATTTCGACCACGGATTAATTTTCCAACTTAGGGATCCACGAGGCATCATTCGGCCTTTTCGCGGCTCTAGGTGTGAGGTCTTTCTGCAAGCTTTTTAATTCATTCATGATCCGGTGGACACCGCCCATGACGGAAGCAAGAAGGGTCTTCCGAGGCATTTGCTCGCCTGCCAGGCATTTCATGTAGATGTAATGCCCAATTTCGTCGATCCTTCCTCGAATGTCGTCCCTTTCTGCGAACAACTGCCTTATCTGTCGGCTCTTTAATCCTAGAGTTTGTGCATTGGTGGCGAGCTGATCTTGGAACATCTCCATTTGCCTTTCCATCCTGTCCATTGCATTGTAATAGCGTCTTCTGTCGGCTTGGGCATCTTGTGTTTGCTTGAAGATCCGCTCTTGCAGAGCGGAATTCGTTTCCTTTACTGCTTTGACACTCAGTTCACAATCCCTCATGACTTGCTGTAGGCGCTTCCTCCGGGCCATTGTACCTTTTGACCACTTGGTCCGCAGTCTTGCTGTGCTAGCCTTGGATCTTTCCAAATCTTCCTGGCATTCCGCAACCTGATCCTTTAACCCTGCTATTAGTCTTTTATCCGCCCGGCTCCTTGGCTGGTTGTCGGCCTCCTTTCCCATCTTCTGGATCTGAGCTTTGAGGACTTCGCATTCTTTGGTTAATCAGTTCTTCTCTCCTTTGTGGGCGGCGGACTGTAATTGGTATTCAAACTTCATGTCTTGAACTTGCTGTTTGAGTTTGCCTGTTTCAGCGAGATATTCCCGCTCTTTGGCCAACCAGCCCCATTGCTCTTGTGAAGATCTGGCAAACTCTTGCAGGTGAGGTCTTTTGGTCAGCCTTCCAGATGATGGCTCCCCTTTGTACCAGGCCTGATACCCGGGCGAAACCTCCCCTTTTGCCTGATTCATTACACAAGTATTTGCTTCTAAGTATTGACACTGGCTCCAAATTTGGCGAACCCTCGCTTCAGGAAATTGGCCGTTGGGACTGATCTCAATCACCTGGGTGCTTAAATCCTTGTCTTTCGGCACTATCTGACACCTCCCAAGTTGTCTTAAAACCCGATGCGGCGCATATGGTTGAATGCTCTTAAGTCCCATTAAGAGAAAATGGGGCCTGGCTGCTGGTATGTATATGACTTCGTCGATTGGTAACCATCCTAGCGCCCACTGTATTTGACTGGCGTCGAGGGCACGGAAATATGAGGTCCATGCTGTGACTCCTTCAGGTAGGTAGGTCTCATTCACTCTGGTATAGAACTCTTCTATGCAGGTCCTTTCAACGGATCCATAGTTCAGAAACTGGGCTCGGTGACACGGGTGTTCGGTCATCCACATTTGCAACAACAAATTGCAACCTTCGAAAAAACTTCCTCCGGCTTTGCAAGACGTGAGAGCCCGGAACATATCAGATACTATCATGGGCGCCAACGTACTATCTCTTTGCGTGAGCAACGTACTGACGACCCTTGTTATCTTTATGTCAATATTCCCGTCTTTTCTTGGGAACACTAAGAGCCCTAAGAAAGTTATCATGAAAGCAATCCGTCTATGTTCTTCCCACTTTTGACGATTACTTTTGCTGCATAACTGGTTTTCTGGCTTGTCGAATCCTCCTATGTGACCATATCTTTGATATATGAAACTCATGCTGCAAAAACCTTTCGCCAAGTCAGGGTTATGAATTGTTCTGACTATCTTTAAGGAGTCCAGAAACCGGTGTATTGCTACAGCTCTTGGAGCAATCAGATATTTGTGCCTCAAAGGAGTCTCAGCGCTGCCGATATACCCTGCTATTTCTTCTAAAGTTGGGGTAAGTTCAAAGTCCGAGAAATGGAAGACATTGTGCGCAGGATCCCAGTGGGGGACTAGTGCCCTTATGATATCTCCTCGTGGCCTGATATCCAATAAACCCGTGAGGCCTTTCAGATACTTCTTGATTTCGTCATGCCCTTCTTTGCCTAAATCATTCCACCAGAGCCGCAATTGGAGGGGGATTTTATTCATGATTGAAAAGGGTTCATTTGGAGTCGTGCTCATTCTGCACATTTATTAATAAGATTTTAACGAGCGAAACTTATTCTGATAACAACAAAAATATATGCAATTTTTCTCGAAAGGATTTCTGAACACGACCTCTCAGCACTTCATGAACGAAGATTTTTAAGGTTGTGTGAGAAAACAACGAGGTGGCCGCTTGTACCAAGGCAGCCTTCCGGAGTTCCTTTCGGGAACATTTGGCTATTTTTGACATAAGCGGCATCACCCGGACTTGTTTATGAGTCTTTACAATTTGACATATTCGTTTTTGCTATTTTTTGTAAAACGGGGAAGTTACATCACTAGACTTATTTATGACAAAATTAGAAATCTTTGACATGTTTTTTTTTCTTTTCCCTTTCTTTTTTTTTTTATTATATTTTCCATTTTTTTCTTATTTTAGAAACAACTGAAACTTTCTAAAAAAAAAAAAATAAAGTCGACAATGGAAAATATTTTTGGATTATTTGTTTTGAAAATTGGGATTCTAAAAACTTTGGCAAGACAAATGTTCTTGCAATAGATAAAGATATATATTCATTTTTGGAAATAACACTTTTGGATAATATATGCATGTATATATTTGTGACAAATAATGAAAGACTCTTTTTTTTTATTTATTATTATTATTATAAAACCCATTTTAGAAATAAGACTCTTGTTGATTTTTATTTTTATAACAAGACCAACTATATATTTCTATATTTTCTGAAAAACAAAAACAGAACAACGATTCTCTTTTTTTTCCTTTACCTTTAATAAAACAAACTAATAAGACGTTTTTTTTTTCTTCCCTTTTTTCAAAATTTTGGCAGAGTTTTGATAGTATTTGGGTATTGGTTTTTTCCAAAGATAAACAATCAATTCCTTAACCGCTATTTCCCTTCTCTTCCAATTTCACAACATTCGTACTATTCAAAACACCGGTCAGCATGCGTGCACGAGACAAATAAATGCACGGAAAACAAATAGGATGCATCAGGATGGCCTTTTCATATCGGGTCGCTAGTCCTAGACGGACCCAACCCCTGTGTTGAGTCCCCTAAGTCAAAATGCAAAGTGATGCAAACAAGCGTTCCTACTAGGGATCCGGCATGTAGTCACATTATTCTATGTTCAAAACCTGGGTCGGTGTTCTAGACAGTGTACCCGAGCGGACAACTCGAGCTGAGGAAGGAGCTCCTTTCCGGGAACCAAAAGGCCAGCCGGCTTAGAAACTTTCCGAGCCTCTTTTATTCAGGGTATGACACTAACAGAATAGGGAGTCTCAACCAGTAAGCACATCCCCGGAGGTAAGAAGAGAAAGGTTTCGGCACAATTTATATACAGTTCAAATAATATCAAAGCGGTAAAAGCAGCATTTAGCACATTAGGCTCAAAACATGTAATAATCAGATAATAAATAAAGCCAAATAATAACAATTATTCTAAGCTCGAATTCTTAACCCTGAACTAGTGGTTCTGGGTTTTAAGATCCCCAGCGGAGTCACCAGAGCTGTCACACCTCCTTTTTACGCACCCGCGGGGCGCAAGGGAGTTTTTCCAATTAAAGGACAATCGAAACGGGATTTGTTTATTTATTTCAGAGTCGCCACTTGGGAGATTTAGGGTGTCCCAAGTCACCAATTTTAATCCCGAATCGAGGAAAAGAATGACTCTGTATTACAGTCTGCGTACCAGAAATCCGGATAAGGAATTCTGTTAACCCGGGAGAAGGTGTTAGGCATTCCCGAGTTCCGTGGTTCTAGCACGGTCGCTCAACTGTTATATTTGTCTTGATTATCTGATTTAAATACAATTATGAACCATGTGCAAATTTTATCTTTTAACCGCTTTTGTCATTATTATTATTTTTACGAGAATTGCAACGTCGTGAAAACATATCTCGAACCACGTTACATCAATGTACCCGTGGTTATCGATATATCTCGACTCGGTTGAGATTTGGATTTGGGTCACATAAATGTGCACCCGAATTAAGGAAAATAAATTGTTAAAGGCGCGCCTAAAGCAACTAGCGTCTTGTTATTTTGGGGAAAGTCGTAAAAATTCGTTAAACGGCATATCCCGAATTCTAAATACTTTAATATATACATACATCTAGAGGGCCCCGCA
The DNA here is from genome assembly GCF_000393655.2 of Nicotiana sylvestris. Classification (NCBI taxonomy): domain Eukaryota; kingdom Viridiplantae; phylum Streptophyta; class Magnoliopsida; order Solanales; family Solanaceae; genus Nicotiana; species Nicotiana sylvestris. The sequence continues at coordinate 84,714,269 of NC_091066.1, forward strand.
GCTTTGTACATTTTGTTTGTCGAGGCTCGTCTCGTTCTATTTTTAAAAGGAATTTGCGACGTCATGGACATGCATCTCGAACCACGTCACAATCAATGTACCCGTGATTAGAAACACATTTCGAATCCGTCGAGATTTGGATTTGGGTCACATAAATGCGCACCCGAATTTAAGAAGGTAAAATTATTAAATACGCGCTTAAAGAGGCTATTGCGTTATTATTTCGGGAGGTCGTGAGATTTGCTAAACGACCTACCTCAGGGACTGAATGCTTCAATATATACATCTAACGAGGGCCCCGCAATTTGTGCATTTTTCTTTATTTTTGTCGAGGCTCATCTCATCCTTATTTTAAAAGGATATCCTATAGCAACTACGTTTCTTGTCGCGTTTGTCTCTACTAATTGAAAACAGAAATAGTCCTAGCTAATTACATGCTTGCAGATTATTTATAGCAGGATCCGAAATGCTTTTACAAAATAAGGAAACGTGACCATGCGTACGGACAGCTGATCGAACATTATGGGCCCAAATCCAGCTCATGCGGAATAGGCCAGACCTGGGCCACTGTTTATCCGAGGCGTGTCTGTTTGGTCCGTTTTGACCTGGGCTCGACCTTCATAAGGTTGAGGGGCGCGGACTTGTGCTAATTGTTATAAGGGTGTGGCTTGATAATTATAACGAGGTAGTTTATCAAAAGAGAATGAAACTAACTGAGGCGGATAGTTTTATTCTTTGACATGCATTAAAAGAGAATGCTAATTACAAAACACAACTAATTTCCAAGACATAGCCTAGTATACTGCCAATCCCTTTGTCTGTCAACCCAACCAACATATGATATTAAACCATACTACATTTTTTGTATTCACTATATGAAAGGACCAACTCCAATACCCAAACAAGATTGTAAACCATTACACACTACATGATACTCTATATAACAACTACATGTGAACATAGATGTCTTCAAATCTTCCCTTTCGTATTCATGCTCAACTTTCAAGTTACATGGACAGTATTAGTTGTGTACCTGGTATAGAGGAGCAAAAGAAGAAGAAAGATGATCAGCTGAATAGTATGCAACAAGCAACAGCAACAACAACCAAACAGCAACAACACAGCAACAAACCAACAACCACAAGTATTTTCCACAGTCCACAGACAACCAGCGACAGTTTCCAGAACAAAGAAAACCAGCAGATGGTCGAGCACCAAACAAATAATCCCAGAAAAGAGTAATGAAACAACAGAAGTAACAGAGTATTCAATGCAGCAACACCAGCAGTTCAACAATCACAAGCAACTCAATCAGTGTAAACAACAGAACTTGGCCAAGACAGCTTGACCAATATGAACTCTTATGTAGCTTTCAGACAGTGTTTGGTTACAGTGTTTACTGGAAATTTTCTTATGTTCTTCAGTTTTCTTTAAACTCACAAGACCTCTCTCAAGACTAAATTTTTTTCAGCCTCTTTTAAGTTCTGAAATGGCCTATTTATAAGCCAAACGACCAGTGCAGTCAAGCTGCCTGGATCCTCCCACTTGCAGACTGCCCATACTTCTTAAATCCCATGCCTAAGCATCTTTTGATGTCAGCCATTTGTTCCCCACGCTTGGCCTTATTCTTTAATCAAGAGTTATGGGTTCATTTAAGTATTCATTTTAAACCCCATACTCTTGTGTCTTGTTCCCCATTGGTATTAGTTTAATCCCAAATTAGTATCCTACTTGTCAGCTCATTTAAAACTAAGCCTTTCTGCTCTTTTTGAACCCCAGACTACCCTTGTTAAACCTTGATTATTACTGCCCTAAACCCATTGCAGCATCAAACTCATGAAAGTTCAAATTCAGGACTGCCCTGGACTGAACCTTTTCAGTCATTTTTGCAATGCAAACAAACTCATTTCAGACAATGCTGGGCATTCAGTCAGTGACAAGGTTCAATTAGTCATGTGAAATTATTAGCTCATTTGATCCATTAGTTATAGAAAACTAATCGACGACGTTTATCGAGTCGACTATACTAAACATAACAGGTAATAATCAGTCGCTCATGTAAACAACACGTACAGGGTCCCGAATGCCTTCAAATATCTTTGTTCAATTACTGGGAAACTATATGAGTTAACTTATTTGACGATTAATCTAATTGACGAGCATGTATATCACAGAGTATATTCAGAACACACATAGAAAATCAAACGACCAAATAAAAGGTCTTTGACAGAGACGGAAGAAATTAAGAAAACATTAAACAATAACAAACAGTCACAACAAAGCATGCTAACAACTCAATCAAAACTAAAACAAAGAGAAGGGAAAACTTACTGAAAAAGTTTAAACCAAACTGACCCAAATCCGACTTAGCTTCGACCATTTGAGGCCGAACAAACTTTAATCAGGGTGTTCTCACACGAGAACACCTTGATTAAGGTCTATTAGACCTCAAACCCCTGTTAAGACCGGCCGGATTCCAAGGCTATTAGTGTTCTAGGTTTTGGATCTTCAGATCTGGTTTTTTAGGAGTTGTGTGTAGATTCGGACCAAACCAAACCTGGTTTGGTCACGAGGGAGGTCATGGGAGTGTCTGGTACGAAGATGGTGAGGTTTGGCATAGGTCAGAGTTCGACTCGAATCTTCAAATGAAGATTCGAGACGAAGGAAGGTGATTCGAGGCTAGGGGGTAACACATCTATGTTCAGGAGATTGAGGGGGTCTTAGGGTATTCGGGAGGTGGTCACCGGCGTTCATGCCGCCGGGTTCTGGTGAAAGGGAAACTAGGGCGGCTGCTAGGGTTTGGGGTGTTTCAATGCTTGGTGAGGACGATGAGTGGAGGGGGGGTTCGGATAGGGGGCGTGGGGTGTGAGGGAAGGCTTATATATGGTCTAGGGGTTTAGATTTGAGCCGTTGGATCAGATGATCCCAACGGCTTGGATCTGATGGTGAGGGGTGAGGCGAAGTCGTTTGATATTAAAACGGGGTCGTTTGGTTTAAGTGAGGGGTTGGGCTGAACCGGTAGCTGGGTCGGGTTTGGAAACGGGTTGCTGAAGGGGGGTCCTGGGCCGTTGGATTGGCCTGGATGGACGGCTCAGATCAAACGCCTTTATACGGCGTCGTTTTGGGGGCGGTTTGCCTGAGCAGCCGGATTTGGACTGGACTTGAGTGCTGGTTTGGGCCTGTTTTTTGTTTCATTTTTTTGGGCCCAAACCGATTTTCAACTCTTTTCTTTTTGTTTTCTAATTTTAAAACAAAAATTAAAAATAACAAATATGTAATAAAACAAATGGAATTAAAACAAACAACAATGTAGCATTTCAACATAATTATCACACCAAATTAAAATGTTTAAGTAAGTTAAATCACAACCTAGAACGAACGATCCACATATATATATTTTTGAATTTTCTTTTAATGACACATATTTTTTTGTATTTTTTTTGATAATTATTAAATGCAAAATGGACAGACCCACAAATGACTAGCAATACATGTCATGAAAAATTTGTACCGCGGGGTCATTTGTCACTATTTTTATTTTCTTTTGGAGCGATTGTCCGTGAAGCAAAAATCACGTGCTTACACATTGTTAAATAGATTAAAGGTGCTAAAGGTTTCGGAACTTGACGTAGGAATTAGGGAAAGACTCAATTAAGGTATGTATGGCTAACCCTCTTCTTCTTAGTGTTGAACTCTTGGTGTTATAATAGTTGGTGTGAGTTCCGAATTGATCATACTAGATGGATTGCCTTAATGTGTTGGGTTGATAGATTTTTGTTCCATAATTGTTCTAAGTGTTTACCCTAATGCTAGTTGAAAATGTGATTATGTTCTCCAAGTGTTCTTTTTCTTTCCTTATGTGTGCATGCCTTATATGATAGCACTTATCGACATGGATGATGAAGTTATTTGAACGAATAATAAAGGGGGAGACTTGAATTATAAAAATGTGTCCAAGTGTCAAGAACTATTTTATAAACGAGGCCGACTAAGCTATGTAATGGAAATTGGAAAGCAATGAGAATTAAGGAATAATTGAAAGAGGTTATGTCCCAAGTGAGATGGCTTAGCCGATCGGGCCGAGATCGGACGCCATGCTGTACACATGGTGGCATTTACGTTGGGTTTTTGTTTATCTTATGAGTTTGGATATGTCTCACTTATGATGGCTTAGCTGGTCGGGCCGAGACCGGACTCCGTGTAAAAACATGGTGGCATTATGGGTTGCAGCACTTGGCACTAAAAATTATTAACCTAAAGATATGGAAAGATGTAATCGAAACTATGTGAACCTTATTTGGTGTTTCCTTGAAATCCTGTGAAGTACTTGTTAATGTTATAACTGCCTTCTATTTTTTCACTGTTCATTCTATTAAGAATTGTGTTTCACTTACATACTAGTACTATTCGACAGTACTAACGTCCCTTTTGCCTAGGGCGCTACATCTTTGAATGGATATAGGTGGTTTCATCGCAGATAGCGCCGATCGTAGATATTGGTGTTCTCTTTCTCTCCTTACTGTAGTCTTGGTGAGCCCCCATTTATCCCAGGGGTTTTGTAGTTCTTCTTTTGTATAAATTTCCATATTTTGAGGTATAGCCGGGGCCTTGTGCCGGCATTGTCATATTGGTCTTTTGTATCCTTAGAGGCTCTGTAGACGTTTATGTGGGTCATGTATGGGTTTCGGGGTGGTCATTGGATCACATTGTATTTTGAAACTCTTCTCCACTAGATTGTCAACTGTATGTACTTTTGGATACTTAATTATGGCATATTGTGTTTAAGTAAAAAAAATTAACTAGCAATGTCTATGTATTTATATAACTGACCTCTCCCGTGTTTAACAATTGGTGATGCGTTCCCTTTTTTTGGATTATGAATAAATCAGATAGGAAAGGCTGGATAGGCTTGCTCGATCGGGTTCACTCGGTTGTGCGCTGATCGCGCTCCCCGAGGTTGGGGCAGGACACGTTGTCATTGTCAAACATTGATCAAATGATTGATGCAACGGCCAGGCACGAGTTGATGAGTTTCTTCGATGCATATTCCGGGTACAACTAAATCAAAATGAACCCGGAGGATCAGGAAAAAACTTCGTTCATAACAAACTTTGGCACATATTGCTATAATGTGATGTATTTCGGGCTCAAGAACGTCGGAGACACTTATCAGTAGCTTGTGAAAAAAATGTTTGAAAAAAAAAAGGGAAAACAATGGAAGTTAACATAAATGATATGTTGGTTAAGTATCTAAACGCATGTGATCATTTTAAACACCTCCAAGAAACCTTTGACATCCTACAGAAGCACAACATGAATCTTACCCCCGAAAAGTGCGCATTCAAATTCAGCTCCGGTAAGTTCTTGGGGTTCCTGGTGTTACAAAGGGGTATCGAGGTCAATACCGATAAAATTAAAGCTATCGAGGACATTCTCTACCAGCTATCAAATGTGAAAGAGGTTCAAAGGTTAACAGGAAGAGTGGTTGTTTTTATCGAGCCCTCTATTACTATTGAAACTGGAGGAAAGCGAACAATTGCCGAATTACTTAGCAGTCTCGGAGATAGCGGTAAGTGTCGTCTTAGTCAGTGAAGAGGAAGGTACGCAACCTCCTATCTATTATGTTAGTAAAATTTTAACGGGAGCAGAAACTCTCTACCCATACCTGGAAAAATTAGCCTTAGATCTCGTATTCGTTGCTCGAAAGCTAAAGCCTTATGCCACCTGATAGCCATAGTGACAACCTTTCCCCTCTGGAATATTCTTCACAAACCTAAACTTTCAGGTCGACTAGCCAAAATGGCAGTCGAATTAAGTGAATTTGACATAGACTATAAATCCAAGACTGCGATAAATCAGAAGTTTTGGCTGACTTTGTGGCCGATTTCAGTCCTAGACTGCTGCCTTTGGCCACCAAAGAAGCGGTGATAGTGTCGGAATCGACATTGGGAGTCTGGACCTTGTTCACGGAAGGAGCTTCCAACGTGAAACGGTCCGGGCTCGGGGTAGTACTAATCACGCCCTCCAGAGAAACCCTGAGGCAGTCCATAAAAACTATTCCCTTAACTAACAATGAAACCGAGTATGAGGCTTTGATTGCAGGACTTGAGCTTGCCCGGGTACTGAACTCTGAGGTCATAGAAATCAAATGTGATTCCCAACTAGTAGTAAATCAGGTATACGAGATCTTTGATATCAAATAGGAACGCATGAAACAATATGTAGTGAAAGTCCATACTTTGCTTGTACGGTTCAGGAAATGGTCAATCACCCACATCCCGAGGGAATAAAATGCGGAAGCAGATACACTGGCCAATCTGAGCTTGTCCACGAAAATGAAGGTTTCAGACTCTGATACGGTCATATAGCTTATGCATTCGGTATTGGATGTGGATGGTTATTATGAAGTAAACGAGACCAATTTGGTCTGGGAATGGAGATGAGATTATTGACTATCTTGAGCACGAAAAACTACCTGAAGATCCCAAGACATCCCAGGCGCTACGCATTAAAGCAGCCCGTTATTGCTTCAGTGGAGTCCAAATGTATATAAAGTCTTTCCAAGGCCTGTTGGCCCGATGTTTAGGAGCCAACGAGGCTAATTACGTCATGAAGGAAGTCCATGAAGGAATCTCTGGAAATCACTTTGGTGCGAACTCGTCAGTGTTAAAGTTAGTTAGGGAAGGATACTACTGGCCCCAGATGGAACATGACGCTAAGGCATTTGTTTAGAAATGCAACAAATGTCAACGCCACGCGCCATTAGTGCATCAACCGGCAAAAATTTATTTATATACTGTTAAAGTGGGTGAAATTTAATTACTTACATGTGGCAAAATGATTTTGTGATTCTATTGTCATTGTGATTAAAGTTCAGAAGGAGAGCCTTGGAACAATTGTAAAATTATTTCCGTGTGACCTATATATCATTGGTTCAAGCCGTGGAATCAGTCAATAATGCTTGCATAGGGTAAACTATCTATATCATACCCCTTGGGATGCGGCCTTTCCTCGGACCCTGAGTGAACATGGGATACCTTGTGCACCGGACTATCCTTTTTTTAGCGATTAAAGTTCAAAAAAAACGTAATGAAATTGAAAGAAATAGGCATATTTATGATTCATCAGTCAATGTAACTTGCAGAAAGCATGTGAAAAAGCAGACATGGAACCAAGAGAAGGGGAAGTATCATCATGGAGTAAATTTTTGCACAAAATTATGGATGAGCTATTGGCACCTCCAACAGTTGCAGCAGTAAGTTCTATTTAATATTATCAACACTTGTTTTTATTTTTTTAGTTTGGAGTTCATACAAAGATGAATAAAAAATATTAATTACTGTTTTCATTTCATTTTTGGTAAAAAAAATTCTAGATTGTAGGACTTATATTTGGTTCAGTAACATGGTTGAAAAACCTGATTATTGGTAGTGGCGCTCCCCTCAGAGTTATCCAAGACTCAGTCAAATTACTTAGGTATGTTTCGATGTCCATTATTTTATTCAAGTTGATTAAATCAAATAATTTTACCCTGGCCATATTGTGATGAATTATTAACCTAAATAGCCGTCCACCACTAAAAATAACTGTAAAATCTATTATATATATATATATATTATATTTATATGTAATCTATGTAAAACCAGGTATATCAGTGTATAATTTATGCATATCGATTAAAAATAGTAAATTGGGTCGGCTATTTGTGTAAAATCCCTAATGTGATTTACATTTTAAATAAGGTTAATAGCTACTAAAACTCTTGCTTCATTAAATTCTTGTTTTATGTGAAATTGACATCTCACCTTCCTCTCAACTCGACTTCACCCCTTGGGGTGTTGTTATCGATTCTCTGAGCTGTTGGATTTGCAGGAATGCTAAAGAAATCGGGCCCCTTCCATTTGCGTTATTGGGGACGCCAGACAATACTTGTTTTACCTCCGTCATCACCTGATCCTTCCTTGAGAGGTAACTCATAATTGCTTTTTGCAGATCCCTCAGGAATTTGACCATTTCTACGATGTGTTCCTCCTCTGCATCATCAGGGTTGGCTCCCGCACATGCTTAGGATATTGACAATCTCGAACCAGGGTCGTCTCATCCCCTTCGTTATGAGTCTCACTGATTGAGTTATCATGTTGGGACAATTCTTCGCCTCCCTCAACGTTATGTCTGGTGTTGACATCATTAGCTGTCATATATGGTATTTCACTAAGGAAAGAATCAAAACAAGTTAGTAATAAACGAATGAATCAAAGTAATTGTGCAGCTGTCTATTCCACAAGCGAATTGATTTGATACAAAAAATAATAAAGAGACAAGTGTTGATACCCAATTTTGCCCTCATATTTTATCAAATAGTATATATACTTTCAAAATTTCATTTTGCTTCATTATTTAGTCTACAAGAGTCATATGAGTACTTTCTATAATTTTCCATAATATTTAGAGCTAAAAAATTAATCTTTCTTGTATTTAAATTACTTTAATATTTATTAATTATCCCTTAAATTATTTTGTGATGACTTAATCATCCAAAATTATTATTTACATCCATATATATGTTTCATAACATTCTTACTTCATTTATATAATTATATTTATATTTTTATGCTATTTACATAATTTTGCAATACTAGTCTATATGTTATGCATAATTATATTTATTACGTTATTCATGCTAAAATAGCATTTTTATATTTTTATAATATTAATTTATTATTTTCAATCATCTTATTGCATAAGTAATATTTTATTATCTATTAAATAGTTTTATAAATTATTTTTATTAACAATTGTTTGTGTTTAATTTGTAGCCCGAATTATACAAATTTTCGGACCAAATTAATGGCCCAAACACCCCAAACTTTAACCCAATTTGCCCTGACCCAAACCAAATGACCCATTTATTCAAACCTAGTCGGGATCCGTTTACTCAACCCGCCCCAACTTCCTCTTAATCTTGGCCATTGATCTCAAATGATCAACTACACGAAATAAAACCCTCACTCTCCTAATATCCCTAGCCCAAAATCCTAGAGACCATTCTCTTTTCCCCAGCCTCCCTCGTACATTCTAATCTTCTACGAACCCTAGTTGTCTTACCCCACAAAACTTTTCCGAATCTGGTTATATTATGGAGTCTTACGATCTACTTACCTTATTTACATTACCCTACTACTACTCACACGCTCTTGATGTTACTTAGTACTCGCCCTAATTATTGCAAGTATCACCATTCCAGATTGGACCCATTCAACTTTGATTTTCAAGATTTGGACGATATCTCATCCATATATACGGAAAAAGGGTAGATTCCCCACACCCATGGGTTGATCTTCAATCGCTGAACCCTAACTAGGGTTTGAAATTCAATTTCTTCCTTTGCCAGATCTGTTATTGATTACATGCGATATTTTCTTTCCTTATTTATGTTTAATCGATTCTTTTCCTTGTTTGTCCATTAAATTTCAACACTATATAAACCCCTCCCCTAATTCTCCTAAAACAGACCTTAATCACTATTATTCTTTCATTCTCACTCGTTATACTCTGAAACCTGAGACCTTGGCCGGATGAAAGCCAAGGCCGTTCGAATTCGATTGTGTCCTTTCTCAGTGCGAGCATTGACAAGGGTTCATTCAAAACCCTTGGGAACTCTAACGTACTAGGATTTTGGGGATTCTGCTGCTTTTTGTTACTGTTAATTGAATTACCTCTGGAAGTTGCTCTTCTCATTTTCTTGCTCGTTAATTTGTAACTGGTGAGTGTCTTTGGCCTTTGCAGTTTTATTCTCTACTTGTTTATGTTATTACTCTATATATCTATGATAATAGGACTTTTGCAAAACAATGTTCTACTATGTCATCTCTATCTGCTATCCTATTTTCTCTAAAATCATTCTCGTGGCACTATATTTTTCTAGCTAGCCTAAATTCTAACTCTGATTTAGCTTTTCTTAAGCATGTCTAGCCCAGTGTGTTTGTGTGTCTGAATGCTTACATCTACTTCTTGCCTTGAGTTTATCTTCTACCATGTTCTGAATTCTTTTGATAAACCAATTACCCACCTATAATATGTCTTAATTCCTGTTAAATCGTTTATATATAACTTAATGTTTTCCTCGAGTTGTTTATTGATCTTGTTGATTACCCAAATATGCTTTCTTTCTACTTAACATGTTCTCCCTAATTTGATCAACCCAGTGTTTCTTAACATTGCCTAAGACCTTAGAAAAATATGCAATATCTAGCCCCTTCTCCCATATGTGATCGAGACCTAGTGTCCTGTTAATCTGGGGTTGAATATATTTTCACCTATTTTAAGCTCTTACATTATTTCTAAACTCTATTATTGTAACTGATACTCAGCATGTTAAAGCTATCTTATGAACCTGTTATGCTATGCTACTCTCACTAGGATCTCATGTTAGACCTTCTGTCATATCCCCTACTTGTACTTGTCTATGACTCTGTTATGTTCTTACGTTAATTCTTTTAAACAAAGCCTTGACTCATTCTAGATCATGGTGTATACTTGATTCCTGAAACTTGGCATTGTATGTGGTTATCCTAAGTAGATAGGCCTATGAAACTTTTAGTGTTTGACTGTGCTTAGCATGCTACTCCCATTCTTTTTGTAAATAATTGCTCACGTGTGAACTTGTGTTGTCTCATGTGTAAAACTCCCAAGATGACTCCTCCTGACTTCCCTAGTTTTTCCATGTTTTTGACCCAATCAATTTTTTTTGCCTTGCTATGTTTTACATGAATCGAATTATTTGGCATATAATCTTGTCTCTATGTAGTAATACTTCAGATTTGTTTTATATGTCTGCCATTAACTTGTTTGGTCAAGAGGATGATTTGTAAATTGTTGGGTTGGCACGAGCTTGTGTGTGACCTTTGGGATGTGCAAGTGAATGTACTCTCCTCTTTAGGATATGTTTGGGTTTGGGCCTACTATTCATGTTAAAGAAGCTTGCTGAAGGCCCAGTCGGTATTGGGTTGCTTAGTTTGGGTCTGTTTCCAGGCCTGAAATTATTCTTTTATGTAATGTTTGTAATTGTGTTCATTATACGATCCTATAATAATCTGTAACAACGAATGATGGGGTGATTAATGGAAAAGGGGGCTGGGATGCTTTAAGTTTCGCATGAATGGGTAGATAACATGATTATAGGTCTACATGCTTGTTTGCTACTTTGTTTGATGTGCCTATTTCTATAAACCATAGAGATCATGCTTATAGGAATTCGAACACTTCACCTACTCAACTTGTCTAATGCCCACACATTACCAGAAGCATGAGTTTAAGTGCTTTACTTGTTCACATGTCTACTTCTATGTGTTATCATAAAGCATACCTATAGGAATCAAGCATCAATAACTATTCACTCAATTTGTGCAACTGCAATATGCTTATTAGATAGCATGCCTATAGGATTAACATATGCCTTTGACAATACTCATCTAAATACCATATCTATAGGGCTTTAATTGGTTAACTAATCGACTACTTCTGTTGTTTTCATTACACTGTCTCGCCTAGCAGACATGCCTTTAGGAATAAAGTGTTGTAAAATCAAGAATAATGGTCAATTGTTAGGAATCCTGCATATAGGGCGATGTCACTCGCATAAGTATTTTTATGGGATCAACAAGGTTGTTTCATTGCTCAGTTATGCAATTACTAGAAATCACGCCTATAGGACAGTGTCGCTTGCCTAAGATGCCTATTTATAAAAACAACGATAATAGTTTTGGGTTTGCAAACAGTTTACTACCTCCTCGCCTAAGCCATTTAGAAGAATAACATTGCATGTACGATATTGGAATGCATAATCACCTAGAAATCATGCATATAGGACTCTAAGTCTCGATTCTGAAACTATGTACTGCCTAAACTGCCCGCATGCATTTGTTGTTTATGTGTGGAGGCTAACTTGGGCCTTTAATTGTCTTTATGTGAAGTCCTATTTGTTTTGAATGTCGCTTAATTTTATCATTTTGAGCAACCTAAGATGAGTCTAGAACCACCTAATAGTAGGTCCAAAGCCTCCTGGACCATAAGCATGGGATGAGTAGTGCGCGCATAGGATATAGTTTAGAATTGAATTAGAGCACCTTTAAGTAACAACTTCAACATAGTAATTGGGTAGCAGGAGATAATAGTCTGTGCCCGCTGAATAATATGAGCAATCCCCAATCTTACGGGAGTTGCGAAGTATTATTTATGTTGCAAGGGGTGATCCTTTAGGCTAAAAAACTTAGGACCCCCTCCTTTTTTATATGTTATTTACACTTAGTCATTTAACATAGACTAATGTATTTGTAACTTGGTAATCATTAAAGATTTGTACCAATTCACAATGTTTTATGATAAGACTCTTCGACTTCTATATTTCCCTTTGTTTATTTGATCACCTAGCCTAATTACATAATCCACATAGTTCAAATTTCGGCCGGGACCCACAGTTGTGGACCTTGAAGAGTGCCTAACACCTTCTCTTTGAGGTAATTTGAGACCTTACCCGATCTTTGGTGATGTAGACTAGTGAAACAGAGTATCTACAAATAGGTTCTATAACGCATCTTAAAAATCATTAGGTGGCGACTCTTCTCTTTTAATTCCTCATTTAAAAGAGTTGGCATATGTCGAAACCCGCTTTCACGAGAAAACAGGGCACGACAGCATGTCGACTCTGCTGGAGACTTACACTTAGGCTCTTACCATAATGAACTTGGCTCATGTGGATTACTTTCTTTGTTACATGTACATCCCTTCACTTCTTCACCTTTATTTGTTTAAATTTGTATGACATGCACATCCCTTCCTCTATTCATCTTTATTTGCTTAAACTGCTGTGACACGTACATTTCTTCCCCATTCACCTTTATTTGCTATAACCACTCTTCATCTTTTTTCATCTTGTTTAAAACTACTATATCATACCTTTCCCATCCCTACTTCCTTACCTGCTTTATTACATTCCCGCATATATTTTTATGAACCAAACCAACTTCTTCATTTTGTCTTTTTTCTCTATTCTATCCATGTTTACTTTTGCTATCTTATTTACTGCTTCTACATATTTTATCATGCAAATATTTGGCAACGCGTTATTATTTCTACATAAAACATGCTCCACATCATACTCCACTTGTGCCAACTATCAACATAGCGGCACTTGATGAGTGTTTGCGCTCTTTCGAAAATTATCCTTTTTAATCGAAAAGGCTTATTTGTGGTAGACTAGTCGATCAGCGGTGCAATTGACAGTCTCGTTCCTTTCCCTCTCAAGTTGTCAACTTGGGAATACCAGTCTAGACCATTCTAGAACCCTACTCCAATTTGAAATGTACATGTATCATGCTAAACCTAGTATGGGTTGGTGCATTATTAACGTAACACCCCCCTAAGATAAACCTTGTCCAAAGTCCGACGGGATTTTCACAATCCCAAGGGACACTAACATATTACATGCATTACTTGGAGAAAATGTGCCAACGTGTTGATCATTATTGCATAAGTAGTCAAATCTTAAGGGGGAAAGGGCTAACCTTTGTTTGTTTGTAGAAAATGAAGCACGAAGTCCCCAGGTTCGGTATGGTCCAAAACATCCCACCTTTGTTACTTGACTGGTGGAAAGACATTGCACCTTGCGACAAGACTCATTTGAGAATAGTACTTGGTTACCTGCCATCCTTGCTAAACATTCGACCAAGTAGGGCATTGATTGAGGCTGCTACATATTCTAGGACGAGAAAGAGCCGTCTTTCAATTTGGAAACATAGAAATGCTCCTCTCCTAGAAGAAATAGGAGGCTTCGCCAAGTTACCATGGGATAGTCGGGATCACTACCAGAGAATCGCAGGCCCCCGCGGTTTTCTGAGGATGTTGGGTCTTAAGAAAAATGACGAGTTGCTCTGTTTAAAGAAATCATACATCCTTTTTGAATTTCTTTACGAGCGTTATGGGCATAGCAAGTCATATCGTCTTCATCATGATGAACGTGCCATTACTTCCTTGGGTTGTCGCACCGTCAGGTTTATATGTTCATCATATGCTTCTTGGGATTGTTAATATTTCCAACGAAAGGAGGAAGGATTCATACTCGTTTAGCCATGGTCGCCAGGACCTTGATGGAAGGCATCGAGGGACAAACGTATACCATCATCCCTATGATCTTAGCTGAGATGTACCGCGCTCTAGATCGAGGCAAGTAGGGATTTAGACACTTTGAGGGTTATAATTTGTTACTACAAGTCTAGCTACTAGAACACTTTCAGAGAGGAGAGTATCATCAAGAGCTTCTGCGACGGCCGTTGAATGACTACATAGCTTACCATCACCCAAAGAAAATGATGTTTATCCCAGACAAGTTTGCACAGCCTGGAAATGTTGTAAGTTGGGTGCGTTTCTTTAGTAATCTGACAAACGAGCAGGTACATTGGATGTTTGAGTGGTTTCCTAGCAGTGAGTTCATCATCAGGTTAAGAGAGACTACTCATCTAGTACTGATCGGGTTGCGATGCATCTATCCTTATGCTACCATAAGAGTAATGAGGCAAGTAGGGAGAAAACAGGTCATACCTCGAGTTTCCAACATGGTCAAGTACAAGGCGGATTTCAAAGGAGACATCATTCCATTCAAGTTTGAGGCACAACATATGTGGAAGCAAAAGGTCATTATGGAAAGAGAAACCATTGAGCCAGACAGGTATCATGTCGGTCATGTGTACTACTATCTATCATGGTTGGAGGACAACGTAGTGGGAGACATCAAGCCAGGAGTCAATCTGAAGGACAGGATCGTAGATGAAGCAACCGAGGCACAGGTTAAGTATAGAAGGCTACGCAAAAGCGTTTTTGATTCTGAAGCTAAACATCTAGAACAACACAAAGTGAACATGAAGCGATAAATGAATGGAAGGATATTGCCACTAAGTCAGAAGAAAGATTGAAATACTTGGAACAAGGATTGATGGAGCTTGAAGGAAAGATGATAAAGAGACTCTCAGATTGTCAAGGCACAAATGGCAGTGAAAGAGGACATCCAGAAAAAGATTACTTACTGTTGGATATGCACGATCTAGGGAACCTGATTGATGGGGTCAAAAGAGCCAAACATGGAGAAGGTCCATCAGGGACCAAGTAGACTAGGAAATGATGTTCTTTACTGCTTTTTAGATTAGATTTAGATTTCGGTTGTAATAAGGCTACATTCCATTAGTATTTTTATTATTATTGTCGATTTAATAAAGGTTTGACTCATTTTTCGCATTAATGAAATGACGCAAATGTTGGCATCGATTTTCTCCAAGTCTATGTGTCGCTTAGGCCTACCTCAGGAACAAGGAGGTCCCCAAATTAGGACGCGAATCATTGCATGAATTTGTGTAATATGTTTAGATATTACAAACACTCTTTTATTTCACCTTACTAACTTGGTTATCTTTTACTTTTTCTTTCTTTTTTTTATTATTCCCATTCCCAAAGGTTGGTTCGTGCATACTGGCATCATCAGCATACTATAAGAGATCCAGAGGTCCTCTATCTCCTCCTCTACCAAGCGATCCTAAAGGCAACAACAAAGGGAAAGGGAAAATGGATGATTTGAGTAGTATCAGGAAAGACAATGCCACCATGGTGGAAAACATTGAAACTTCGGATAGCTGAAGTATTGCGGCACAGAATGAGTTGGTTTTACGTCTGGAATAGATAATCTTGGAACTACAAGGCGAGCTTGAGCAGGTCCGAAATTTGGCAAGCCTCTCCCTCACTCTCAATGTCCCCAACATTAACCAACAAAACCCGACTACCCAAAACCAAACACCACTGCAAATACACAAAACCAAAACCCACCACCAAATCCGCCCGCACCACACCAGTATCCCGTACCTCCCCAGAACCTTAAACCTTCACCAGTACCAACCCCTCAATAACACCACCATCATCCAAATCAATACCCACAAACCACTAATTATCATACTTCCTAGAATGCACTACAACATACTCCTAATCCCTAAAACTCAACCAATAACCACCTTTATACCCAACTTCCCAGAATCCATCAAAGCAATCCGATATATGTGGAAACTTTAACCCATACCCCACAACAAACCCTATACATACCCGAATCGACTAAGAAGGACCTACTCATTAAATACATGGTGGAGGAACTCATGAAGCTCACTAGTAGAGTTCAGAGTGTTGAATATGGTAAAGGTGTCAAAGGTCTTAACTACGAGGACCTATGTATTCACTTGGATGTGGAACTACCAGAGGGTTACAAACCTACCAAGTTTGAAATGTTCGATAGAACTGGTGATCCGAAAGTACATCTGAGAACATATTGTGACAAATTTGTAGGAGTAGGCAAGAATGAACAAATCCGCATGAAACTGTTCATGCGAAGCCTCACATGAGATATCTTGTCTTGGTATATTAGTCAAAACTCAAAAAAGTGGGTTAGTTGGGTGAGTATGGCATCAGAATTCATGGATAGATTCAGGTTCAACACGAAAAACACGCCAGACGTTTTCTACATTCAAAACCTCAAGAAGAAGCTGACAGAAACCTTCTGTGAGTATGCTACTCATTGGAGATCAGAAGCTACGAAATTAAGGCCAGCACTTGAAGAAGAAAAAATGAACAAGTTCTTTGTCAGGGCTCAAGACCCCCAGTATTATGAAAGGTTAATGGTTATTGAAAATCACAAGTTCTCTGACATCATCAAGTTAGGAGAAAGAATAGAAGAATGAATTAAGAATGGGATGGTGACCAGTTTTGAGGCACTGCAGGCCACGAATAAAGCTTTTCAATCAGAAGGTATTCCGAAGAAGAAAGAAATAGGCACTGTAATGGTAGCCCAGGGTCCTAAGTCTCCTCTCACATACCAAACACCTTCACCCATATACCAACCTTCACCCCCCAGATACCAATAGCTTGCTACCACCTACCATGCCTATAATACTCAACCTATATATTACTATTCATGAACCCCCGCCAAAACTACCAGAAGCCATGACCAAATTTCGATCGCAGACCGCCTAGACAATATACCCCAATTGCTGAACCCATAGACCAACTATACGAGAGACTAAAGGCCGCTGGTTATGTTACTCCCATCCCTGTTGTTGGTATGGAAAATTCCTCTCGTTGGATTAACCCCAACAAAACATGTGCCTATCATTCAGGCATGAAGATTCATACCATTGATGAGTGTCTCACATTGAAAGACAAGATTCAAACACTGATCGACACTAAGGTCATACAAGCCAAGGAAGCTACACCAAATGTTCGTAACAATCCTCTCCTAGATCACAGAGGTGAGGGAGTAAATGTGATATAAATGATGAAGAATGGGATCAAAAATGGTCCATCAGACTCATTCGAGAGATAGATGCTCCTAAAACATCTCTGGTCACCCTCACACATGTTGTGGTACAAACCCAGGTGCCGTTTGAAGTCGAGGTAACTACACCCTTCACTGTGATGGTAGCTCCCACACTATCTTACAAGTCTGATGTCATCCCATGGACTATGTTACGGAAGCAAAGAGAAAGGGAAAGCAAAAATGGAGGAAACAGGTGCGGTGCAAGGTATGACTAGAACTGGCAGAGTTTATACACCTGAGAACCTTGGAGGAACAAGTAAGGAAGCTGCATCTAAGTCGCATGTTGTCAAGACTAGCACTGATGATCTTTGGAAAAAGGTACAAGTGAGAGAGTACTCTGTTGTTGACCATTTGAACAAAACTCCCGCTCAGATGTACATCTTGTCACTGCTGCAAAACTCGGATGCGCACAGGAATGCTTTGATGAAGGTGTTAAGTGAAGCTTATGTACCCACCAATATCACTGGGGAGATGGCTAACATAGTCGGACAGGTATTAGAGAGCCACAAAATAACTTTTCATGAAGATGAATTACAACCAGAAGGATTGAGTCACAATAGGGTGCGACACATCACGACACAATTTGAGGATACGTTTATCGCTAGGGTCTTGATAGATGGAGGTTCAAGTCTCAATGTATGCCTATTGACTACTCTGAAGAGACTAGGTAAAGGCCTGCACGAGATACGGATGGGAAGCATCAATGTGAAGGCATTTGATGGATCTCAGAGACCCACCATTGGAGAAATAAACCTCAGTCTACAGATGGGCCTGACTTAGTTTGATGTCGAGTTTCAAGTGCTAGATATATCTGCTACTTACAACCTATTGTTGGGGTGACCATGGATATATGTCGCCGACGCAGTGGCTTCAACCCTGCATCAGGCTGTGAAGTTTGAGTGGAATTATCAGGAGGTGATCATTCAAGGAGATGGAAGTAACCCCATCTAAACCAATCAGACCGTTCCAGTCATCAAAAATATAAAGAAGTTGGGTGGAGAAACATAGAATCGTATTGAACGAGTCAACGCAATTGAAAAGGACCGATGGTGGAGCAACAAGATAGAAAACATACTGTTATGGACAGGGTATGAACCTGGCAAGGGCCTCGGCAAAAAGCTTTAGGGGATTACCAAACTCGTACAACCACAACATCATGGCATGACTTTTGGATTCAAATATGAATACACATGGCAGGAATACCAGGATTGGTCACCAACATGGAGTGCTTTTTATTATCCACTGGAACAACTGGTACCATCTCTGCACCAGACATTCCATCAAGCTGACATGATATGGGGATCTGAGGAAGATGAGGTTTTAGCTGGCATGAGGAAGCTGTTTCTAGATGAAGAAGACATGGACTGCAGTGCAATTGTTGAAGAGGAGGAAGGCCTTACCATTCAGACCATGGAGAAAGGAGTCGTTCCCAAGAACTGGACCGCTATACCATCCCGGGCCCGTCGAGTTCCTGGGTAGCCTAGAAAATTAGAAATAATTTGAGCATTTGAGACATTTTTAGTATTTTATTTCGAAATAATTTCTCGAGCCATCGATCCGCACTTGTTGACGTTTTTAAAATTTTATTAATGCATTACTGCTTTTCGTATTTATTATTATTTTTTATATTTTCTTTTCAGCATTATTATTACCTATCTCGATGAACCTATGACTGTGACATGTAATGAGACAATGCAACATAAGGATAGTAACTCAGAGGATCTGGAAGATGATATAATACCTGAGAAAATTGTCAGAGAAGTAAAAAACTTTGAAAATAAATCAAAGTCTAATTTGGGGGAAACTGAGGCTGGTAACTTAAGGGATTCCGAAACGGTCAAGGAAACACATATAAGCATTCATCTATCACCGTCAGAGAAGGAAGAGTACATTATATTCCTAAAAGAGTATGAAGATATCTTTGCATGGTCCTACGACGATATGACTGGTTTGAGCACATCCATAGAGGCTCACAAGCTACCCACTAATCTCATATGTCCACCGGTAAAGCAGAAGCTTAGAAAGTTCAAACCGAATATTAGTTTGAAGATAAAAGAAGAGGACACCAAGCAATTCAAAGTCAAGGTTCTCCGAGTGGTCGAATACCCAACCTTGTTGGCCAACATTGTGCCAGTTCCGAAGAAAGATGGAAAAGTTAGAGTATGTGTCGATTACCGAGATCTGAACAGAGCAAGTCCCAAAGATGATTTCTCGTTGTCCAACGTACACATACTGATTGAAAACTGCGCTAAGAATGAGCTCCAATCCTTTGTAGATTGCTTTGCATGATACCATCAGATCTGGATGGATGAAGAGGATGCCTAAAAGACAACCTTCACCACACCATGAGGGATATATTGTTACAAAATGATGTTGTTTGGTCTGAAGAAGTCTGGAGCCACTTACATGAGAGCCATGACAACTATCTTCCACGACATGATGCACAAGGAAATAGAGGTGTACGTGGATGACGTTATCATCAAATCTAAAAGGAGTTCGGATCACATAGCAGACTTGAAGAAATTTTTCGAACTGCTTTGTAAATACAATTTGAAGTTGAATCTTGCAAAATATGCCTTAGGAGTCCCTGCTGGAAAGTTGTTAGGGTTCACTATCAATCGCCGAGGGATTGAGTTAGACCCATCAAAAGTCAAAGCTATCCAAGACTTGCCACCTCCAAAGAATAAGAAAGATGTGATGAGTTTTTTAGGGTGCCTCAATTACATTAGCCATTTCATAGCACAATCAACTATGATATGTGAGCCAATCTTCAGAATGCTGAGGAAAGATGTTGTAACAAGCTGGACTGAAGAATGTCAAAAAGCCTTAGACAAAATCAATGAGAATTTATCTAAATCGCCCGTTCTGGTCCCACCAGAACTTGGAAGACCTCTGCTGCTTTATTTATCCGTATTAGATGGGGATTTTGGTTGCGTTTTGGGACAATATGATGAAACTGGAAGAAAGGAGCAGGCGATATGTTATCTGAGCAAGAAATTCACGCCTTATGAAGCCTGTTACTCTTTGCTAGAAAGCACCTACTGTGCTTTGACATGGATAACTCAGAAGTTGAGGCATTATTTCTGTGCATATACTACATATCTCATATTAACGATGGATCCGCTAAAATACATCTTTCAGAAACTCATGCCTACTGGTAACTTAGCAAAGTGGCAAATATTGCTAAGTGAGTTCGACATCGTCTATGTAACTCAGAAGGCGGTCAAAAGGCAAGCATTGGTGGATCATCTGGCAGAAAATCCCATAGATGGAGAATACAAACTATTAAAAACGTATTTTCCCGATGAGAAGATGTCATTTGTAGGAGAAGATATCACTAAGGCTTACGATGGTTCGAGAATGTTCTTCAACGGAGCAGAAAACTCCAAATGAGAAGGTATCAAAGTTGTCTTAGTATTAGAAACTGGCCATTGACATGAATGTAAGCACGTGATTTTTGCCCTATATGAGAATTACTCCCAAAAATTCAAAATAAAATAATTTTCCTTTGTGTGCAATTTTGAGAATTTTCGCGGCATTTTTGATAATTATTTGAATTTTGTCCATGCATGTTTATTTGTGAAATTAATAAAAAAAATATACAAAAATATGTCGCATTTGCATTTAGGATTTAATTCTACAATTATAAGTGATCAAGATTGTTTTACAAGAAAGAAAATATCATAAAAATAATGTGTGTTGCATTTTTAGCATTTAATGTCCAAATTGTGTGATTTTATCATAATTGTTATTTAATTGTGTGTTAATTGTTATTGAGAGTTAATTTGCACTTTTATAAAATAATTTAGTTTTATAGGATAATTTAGGATTTTTAGAATTTAGTTTTAGTTTAAGAAAGCAATAAAAATAGAAGAAAATCGGAATTTGGGCCTCTTCTTCAATTCTAAATTTAGGCCCAAAATACCTCTACCCAACCCAAAACCCTTGACCCAAGACCCAAACCCAACCGCCGCCCCCATCTGACCACACGAGCCCCCCCTCTCTCTTTCTCTCATTTTTTGTTTTGTTACCTAAAAAACCCTAAACATACCCCATCTAACCACATGACCCCCCCCCCTCTTCTTCTTCTTCTCCAACGCCCAACCATGGCTACCCGCTGCTTCTGCTCCTTCACGTCCATGGCTACCCGCTGCTTCTGCTCCTTCACATCCATGGCTACCCGCTGCTTCTACTCCTTCACGTCCAAACAACTCTCTTCTTCTTCTTCTCCAACGCCCAAGCTCCCATGGCTACCCGCTGCTTCTGCTCCTTCACGTCCAAACAACCCGCTGCTTATGCTCCCTCACGCCCAACGACCACCCAAGCTGCCAGCTTCGTCTTCTTCTCCGTCGTGAACCAGCGGCAACAACGAACAACAGCCGTGAAAACAACTCCAAACACCAGCTCCACTGTCACGTCTTCAACACCCCAACTCGCCGGAAAAAACCATCAACTTCCCCCCCTCGTCCGTGACCAGCAGCATGGCTGTTGTTGCTGTCGCTTCTTCGTCTTCTTTTTTCGCCATGACTGCCTCGTCGAGGTCTAGTTTGAGTTCGTTAAGGTTAAAAGGTGTGACGACCCAAAGGGTCATCACCGTAATTCTTCCTAGTGTTGTGTCTCCGGGGCCTTGGAAACCTCATTTAGGGTTTCCTCGATTTGCGTGCGCAGTTCGGGCGCATAGCCGGAAAGTTTTTATGTTGAAATATGCAAATTTTGTGGAATATTGATATTTATATTGTTAAAGTTGACTTCGGTCAACTTTTTGGGTAAACGGACCCGGACCGGTGATGTAACGGTCCCGGAGGGTCCATAGGAAAATATGGGACTTAGGCGTGTGCTCGGAATTAAATTCTGATGTCCCAAGCCCAAGAAATGAATTTTTGTGTGAAATTATTTTCTGAAATTAATTAAGGAAAATGAAGAAGGAAATTGATCAGAAAACTGTGGTATCGGGCTCGTATTTTGGTTCCGACGCCCAGTACAAGTCTTAAATATGCGTTAAGCACTATATGTAAAGTTTGGCTAAAAACGGACGTCATATGACGTGTTTCGGACTAAAAATGGAGAATTTGAGTTATGAAAGTTAAAGAAAAAAAAATCTGTTTGAGGCTTGATCCTATGTATATGACGTTATTTTGGCAATTTTATCGCACGAGTAAGTCCGTAAGATGTTTTTAAGGTTGTGTGCATGTTTGGTTTGGAACCCCGAGGGCTCGGGTGAGTTTAAAATGGGGCCCGGGAGGTCTTGGACTTAAGAAAATGCAGGTTCAGGTGGTGCAGACACCAGCGCGGCCGCGATGCCGTTCTGTGCGGTCCGCGTGGCTGAGTCTGAGGGCTAGGGTTCCAGGTTAACCAGCGCGGCCGCGTACCAAAACAGTGCGGTCCGCGCTGGAAGGGTTCAGAGAAGCCCCAATTTTTCTCCCACTCGGCACGGCCGCAAGACATTTTTGTGCGGTCCGCGCCAGGTCCTCAGAAAGGTATACAAGTTCGAAAATCTCAGTCATTTTTTTTACTTTTCAAAAAACCCAAAACCTAATAGGCGATTTTCCAAACAACTTTTCTTCTCCAAAACGATTGGTAAGTGATTTCTAACTTAATTTCTTTATTCCTTAACATCTTTTAACATAATTTCAACTTCAAATCAAAGATTTTCATGGGGAAAATTGGGTGTTTTGGGTAGAACCTAGGTTTTCTACAAATTGAGAAGTTGGACCTCAATTTGGGGTCCGATTTAAAAACAAATCATATATTTGGATTCATGGGGGAATGGGTAACTGGGTTTTGGTCCGAACCTCGAGTTTCAACCACGTGGGTCCAGGGGTATGTTTGACCTTTTTGGGAAAAACCTTGAAAAATCTATTTTTATGCATTGGGGATGATTCATTTAGTAATTATTAATGTGATTAAGTAACTTATGACTAGATTCGAGCGGATTGGTGGTGGAATCAAGAGGTAAAGCTATACTAGAAGCGTGAGTTGAGTTTGGAGCATTCGAGGTAAGTGTTTGTTCTAACTTTGGCTTGAGGGAATAGGATTAGGATGATATTTGCTACTTGCTAATGTGGAGTACGGTGTATAGGCATGGTGACGGTTATCTATGCACCGGAGTCTAGCATGACCGTGAGTCTTGATTGCTTTTAATTCGAATAATGTGACACAAGCTCCTTGTTTATTTGATAAGTTTCATATAATGTGAACGGTTGAGGAAGAATGATTTAAAAGGAGAATGTGTTGTGAATACTCCCTTGCCGGGATGTGTAGACTGATATATATATTCTCCCTTGTCGGGATATTTTGGGCTGTTAGCTGTACCCTTGCCGGGTTAAAGGTATTGAGTTGTTATTCTCCCCTGAAGGGGTCTACTATATGAAGTCAGATATTATGAACTATATTATGGGATCGTGTGGCACACCGTCCACTTATATATGATATGAATTGGGATCGTGTGGCACGCCGTCCACTTATATATGATATGAATTGGGATCGTGTGGCACGCCGTCCACTTGGTTATTGGCCTCCGTTGCCGGTGACATATTGTGCACTGTGATAAAGATGAAATGGGAACGGGTGGTATGCCTACCACGTGGTATATGGAAATAGGGATCGGGTGGCACGCCGTCCACCTATATATGATATGAATTGGGATCGTGTGGCACGCCGTCCACTTGGTTATTGGCCTCCGTTGCCGGTGACATATTGTGCACTGTGATAAAGATGAAATGGGAACGGGTGGTACGCCTACCACGTGGTATATGGAAGTAGGGATCGTGTGGCACGCCGTCCACCTATATATTGTTAAAAGGGATCGTGTGGCACGCCGTCCACCTATATATTGTTAAAAGGGATCATATGGCACGCCGTCCACCTATATATTGTTAAAAGGGATCGTGTGGCACGCCGTCCACTATATATATATATATATATATATATATATATATATATATATATATATATATATATATATATATATCATGGAAACCGGAGTTTCTTCTGTTTATTTCCGATATTTCATTTTTATCTGTTACTCCCCGATAGCATGTCCCCTCCCAGTTTTACTTTGTATTATCTTGTTATTGTTTTCTTGCACTTGTTGTATATATATCTGTACAGGTTAATTGTGGTAGGTACTGTCTAGCCTCGTCACTACTTCGCCGGGGTTAGGCCAGGCACTTACCAGCACATGGGGTCGGTTGTGCTGATGCTACACTCTGTGCATTTTTGTGCACAGATCAGGGAGCAGCTTACGGACCGCAGCAGTAGGACTTCTGGGAGCTATCTTCAGTCCAGGGACTCTCGAGGTAGCCTAGCTGGCGTTCGCAGGCCGAAGTCCCTTTCCATGTTTTTCGTTTGTTTATCTTGTATCAGACAAACATGATGTATTTTCCTTCCAAACATTGATTGTAGTATTCTGTAGTAGTCCGTGAGCTAGTGACACCAGACTCTGGGCAGCATTTTGGTTCAAACTTCCGCACTTTTGGTTCTCAGTTGCTTTAGATTTAAAGTCTTCCGCTTAAATTTTGTCTCGTTTATTATATTGTTTGGAAGAAAGCAGGAAAAATGTTTTATATATTTGGCTTTCCTAGCTCCGATAGTAGGCACCATCACGACACCCGATGGTGGGAAATCCGAGTCGTGACAAGTTGGTATCAGAGCACTAGGTTACTTAGGTCTCACAACTCACGGACAAGCTCAGTAGAGTCTGAGGGATCGGTACGAAGACGTCTGTATTTATCCCGCAGAGGCTACCGAGTTAGGAAAACTTCATCTTGTTCATTCTTGTCGTGCGATTCTGTTTCTCAAGTACTGATTGTCTTTCCACTCTATTCTTTCACAGATGGCGAGAACACGTGCTTCCTCTTCTACCGCGCAGAAGCCCGAGCCCCCAGCAGCAGCTCCTATTAGGGGCAGAGGCCGAGGCCGTGCCAGAGGCCGAGGCCGGGGCAGAGCTCAGCCCCTAGCGGCAGTCCTAGAGGTGGAGCCTCATGTTGACTACGACGAAGGGGTTCCAGCCCCAGCTATTCCAGTAGGCCCAGCTCAGGTCCCATAGGGTTTCATAGCCACTCCAGTGCTTCATGATGCTTTGGTCCGACTGGTAGGCTTTATGGAGGGCATTTCTAGAGCGGGTTTGCTTCCCGAAGCTCTAGCCACATCTCAGGCTAGGGAAGGAGTTCAGACTCCCGATACTCGTACTCTAGAGCCGGTAGCTCCTTAGGCTCAGGTTCCAGCAATTCAACCAGATGTGGCAGCCCAGCCGGGTATTGCGGCTCAGTCCAGCGATGGTGCGGTTATGTCCGTGGATGCTTTGGTCGAGAAGGGATGTTTGGCCTACTTGGTGTATGTTCGCGATTCTAGTGCGGAGGCCCCTTTTATTGATTCTGTGCCCGTTGTTCGGGAATTTCCTGAGGTTTTCCCTTCAGACTTGCCGGGTATGCCGCCCGACAGGGATATCGACTTTTGTATTGATTTGGCCCCGGGCACTCAGCCCATTTCTATCCCGCCATATCGTATGGCCCCGCCGGAGTTGAAAGAGTTAAAGGAACAGCTGCAGGATTTGCTTGATAAAGGTTTCATTAGACCCAGTGTTTTGCCTTGGGGTGCGCCGGTGTTGTTTGTTAAGAAAAAGGATGGTTCGATGAGAATGTGCATCGATTACCGACAATTGAACAAGGTTACAATTAAGAATAAGTATCCATTGCCGAGGATTGATGATTTATTCGACCAGCTTTAGGGTGCGAGGGTGTTTTCAAAGATAGATTTGAGATCTGGCTACCACCAACTGAGGATTAGGGCGTCTGATGTCCCTAAGACAGCATTTCGCACTCGGTATGGGCACTATGAGTTTTTGGTCATGTCATTTGGATTGACTAATGCCCCAGCAGCGTTCATGGAGTTGATGAACCGAGTGTTCAGACCTTATTTGGACTTGTTCGTGATAGTCTTCAGTGACGATATTCTTATATACTCCCGCAGTCAGGAGGAGCATGAGCAGCACCTCAAAGTGGTTCTTCAGACCCTGAAGGGTAGTCAGTTGTATGCTAAGTTCTCAAAGTGCGAGTTTTGGTTGAGTTCGGTCGCATTCCTGGGTAATGTCGTATCAGCAGCAGGTATTCAGGTAGACCCGAAGAAGATAGGGGCAGTCAAGAACTGGCCTTGACCAGCTTCAGCTGCGGAGATTCGGATTTTCCTAGGGTTAGCAGGTTACTATCGTCGGTTCGTGGATGGGTTTTCATCCATTGCATCCCCTATGACCAGATTGACCCAGAAGGGTGCCCAGTTCAGGTGGTCGGACGAGTGTGAGGCGAGCGTTCAGAAGCTCAAGACGGCTCTGACTACGATACCGGTATTGGTTTTGCCCACAGGTTTAGGGCCATATACGGTCTATTGTGATGCGTCTCGTATTGGGCTTGGTGCAGTGTTGATGCAGGAAGGCAAAGTCATTGCCTATGCTTCAAGGCAGTTGAAGATCCACGAGAAAAATTATCCGGTTCATGATCTCGAGTTGGCAGCCATTGTTCATGCCTTGAAGATCTGGAGGCAATACTTATATGGCGTGACGTGTGAGGTTTACATTGATCACAAGAGTCTTCAGTATCTGTTCAAGCAGAAAGAGTTGAATTTGAGGCAGAGGAGGTGGTTAGAGTTGCTAAAGGATTATGATGTTACTATCTTATACCACCCGGGGAAGGCCAATGTGGTGGCCGATGCATTGAGTAGGAAGTCCGCCAATGGGTAGTCTTGCTTATATTCCAGTCAGCCAGAGATCGCTTGCTTTGGATGTTCAGGCCTTGGCCAATCGTCTTGTGAGGTTGGATATTTCTGAGCCTAGCAGAGTGTTAGCTTGCAAGGTTGCTCGTTCCTCACTATTAGAGAGTATCCGCGAGCGGCAGTTTGAGGATCCCCATTTATATGTGTTGAGAGACACGGTGCAGCGTGGAGGTGCCAAGAAAGTAACCTTAGATGATGATGGTGTATTGAGATTGCAGGGGCGAGCTTGTGTGCCCAATGTTTATGGGATTCGAGAGTTGATCTTAGCGGAGGCCCACAGTTCTTGGTATTCTATTCACCCGGGCGACGCGAAGATGTATCAGGATCTGAGGCAGCACTATTGGTGGAGTAAGATGAAGAAAGACATCGTTGTGCATGTGGCTCGGTGTTTGAATTGTCAGCAGGTTAAGTACGAGCATCAAAGACCTGGTGGTCTATTTCAGAGGATTGCACTTCCCGAGTGGAAGTGGGAGAGGATTACGATGGATTTCGTTACTGGACTTCCGATGACTCGGAAAAAGTTTGATGCAGTTTGGGTCATTGTTGATAGGCTGACCAAGTCAGCGCATTTTGTTCCTATTGCAGTCACTTATTCGTCCGAAAGGTTAGCCGAGATTTATATCAGGGAGATTGTTCGCCTTTATGGGGTGCCGCTATCTATCATTTCGGATCGGGGTACGCAGTTTACCTCGCATTTCTGGAGAGCGGTTCAGCGAGAGTTGGCACCCAGGTTGAGTTGAGTACAGCATTTCATCCCCAGACAGACGGTCAGTCCGAGAGGACTATTCAGATTCTTGAGGACATGCTCTGAGCCTGTGTAATTGATTTTGGAGGCTTGTGGGACCGGTTTTTGCCTTTAGTAGAGTTCGCCTACAACAACAGCTATCAGTCCAGCATTCAGATAGCTCCATATGAGGAGTTGTATGGTAGGCGATGTCGGTCTCCAGTTGGATGGTTTGATCCGGGAGAGGCTTGATTGTTGGGTACGGATCTGGTTCAAGAGGCCTTGGATAAGGTCAGGATTATTTAGGATAGACTTCGTATAGCTCAGTCCAGACAAAAGAGTTATGTAGACCGCAAGGTCAGAGATGTTGCTTACATGGTTGGGGAGTGGGTATTGCTCCGTGTATCGCCTATGAAGGGCGTGATAAGATTTGGGAAGAAGGGCAAGCTCAGCCCTAGGTTCATCGGTCCATTTGAGATTCTTGATCGTGGGGGAGAGGTAGCTTATAGACTTACCTTGCCACCTAGCTTGTCAGTTGTGCATCCCGTGTTTCAAGTATCTATACTTCGGAAGTATCACGGAGATCCACCGCACGTGTTAGATTTCAGCACTGTCCAACTGGACAAGGATCTGTCATATGAGGAGGAGTCGGTAGCTATTCTAGACTGGCAGGTTCGACAGTTGAGGTCGAAGAGTTTTCCTTCGGTGCGTGTTCAGTGGAGAGGTCAGCCTCCTGAGGCATCGACCTGGGAGTCTGAGTCCGATATGCAGAGCCGTTATCCTCATTTATTTCCTGACTCAGGTACTTCTTTCTTTTGTCCGTTCGAGGACGAACGATTGTTTTAGAGGTGAAGAATGTGACGACCCAAAGGGTCATCACCGTAATTCTTCCTAGTGTTGTGTCTCCGAGGCCTTAGAAACCTCATTTAGGGTTGCCTTGATTTGCGTGCGCAGTCCGGGCGCGTAGACGGAAAGCTTTTATGTTGAAATATGAAAATTTTGTGGAATTTTGATATTTATATTGTTAAAGTTAACTTCGGTCAACTTTTTGGGTAAACGGACCCGGACCCGTGATGTAACGGTCCCGGAGGGTCCGTAGGAAAATATGGGATTTGGGCGTGTGCCCGGTATTAAATTCCGAGGTCCCAAGCCCGAGAAATGAATTTTTGTGTGAAATTGTTTCTGAAATTAATTAAGGAAAATGAAGAAGGAAATTGATCAGAAAACTGTGGTATCGGGCTCGTATTTTGGTTCCGACGCTCGGACAAGTCTTAAATATGTGTTAAGCGCTATCTGTAAAGTTTGGCTAAAAACGGACGTCATATGACGTGTTTCGGACTAAAAATGGAGAATTTGAGTTATGAAAGTTGAAAAAAGAAAATCATGTTTTTGAGGCTTGATCCTATGTATATGATGTTATTTTGGCAATTTGATCGCACGAGTAAGTCCGTAAGATGTTTTTAAGGTTGTGTGCATGTTTGGTTTGGAGCCCCGAGGGCTCGGGTGAGTTTAGAATGGGGCCCGGGAGGTCTTGGACTTAAGAAAATGCAGGTTCAGGTGTTGCAGACACCAGCGTGGCTGCGGTCATTTCCGCGCGGTCCGTGCTGGAGCCGCGCGGCCACGATGCCTTTCTGTGCGGTCTGCGTGGCTTAGTCTGAGGGCTAGGGTTCCAGGTTAACCAGTGCAGCGGCTCACCAAAACAGTGCGGTCTACGCTGGAAGGGTTCAGAGAAGCCCCAATTTTTCTCCCACTCGGCACGGCCGCAACACATTTTTGTGCGGTCCGCGCCAGGTCCTCAGAAAGGTATACAAGTTCGGAAAATCTCAGTCATTTTTTTCACTTTTCAAAAACCCAAAACCTAAGAGGCGATTTTCCAAACAACTTTTCTTCTCCAAAACGATTGGTAAGTGATTTCTAACTTAATTTCTTTATTCCTTAACATCTTTTAACATAATTTCAACTTCAAATCAAAGATTTTCATGGGGAAAATTGGGTGTTTTGGGTAGAACCTAGGTTTTCTACAAATTGAGAAGTTGGACCTCAATTTGGGGTCCGATTTAAAAACAAATCATATATTTGGATTCATGGGGGAATGGGTAACCGGGTTTTGGTCCGAACCTCGAGTTTCGACCACGTGGGTCCGGGGGTATTTTTGACCTTTTTGGGAAAAACCTTGAAAAATCTATTTTCATGCATTGGGGATGATTCATTTAGTAATTATTAATGTGATTAAGTAACTTATGACTAGATTCGAGCGGATTGGTGGTGGAATCAAGAGGTAAAGCTATTCTAGAAGCGTGAGTTGAGTTTGGAGCAATTCGAGGTAAGTGTTTGTTCTAACTTTGGCTTGAGGGAATAGGATTAGGATGATATTTGCTACTTGCTAATGTGGAGTACAGTGTATAGGCATGGTGACGGTTATCTATGCACCGGAGTCTAGCATGACCGTGAGTCTTGATTGCTTTTAATTCAAATAATGTGACACAAGCTCCTTGTTTATTTGATAAGTTTCATATAATGTGAACGGTTGAGGAAGAATGATTTAAAAGCAGAATGTGTTGTGAATACTCCCTTGCCGGGATGTGTAGACTGATATATATATTCTCCCTTGTCGGGATATTTTGGGCTGTTAGTTGTACCCTTGCCGGTTTAAAGGTATTGAGTTGTTATGCTCCCCTGAAGGGGTCTACTATATGAAGTCAGATATTATGAACTATATTATGGGATCGTGTGGCACGCCGTCCACTTATATATGATATGAATTGGG
This sequence comes from Nicotiana sylvestris, assembly GCF_000393655.2. NCBI lineage: Eukaryota > Viridiplantae > Streptophyta > Magnoliopsida > Solanales > Solanaceae > Nicotiana > Nicotiana sylvestris. The sequence continues at coordinate 84,744,926 of NC_091066.1, forward strand.
ATCGTGTGGCACGCCGTCCACTTGGTTATTGGCCTACATTGCCGGTGACATATTGTGCACTGTGATAAAGATGAAATGGGAACAGGTGGTACGCCTACCACGTGGTATATGGAAATAGGGATCGGGTGGCACGCTGTCCACCTATATATGATATGAATTGGGATCGTATGGCACGCTATCCACTTGGTTATTGGCCTCCATTGCCGGTGACATATTGTGCACTGTGATAAAGATGAAATAGGAATGGGTGGTATGCCTACCACGTGGTATATGGAAGTAGGGATCGTGTGGCACGCCGTCCACCTATATATTGTTAAAAGGGATCGTGTGGCACGCCGTCCACCTATATATTATTAAAAGGGATCGTGTGGCACGTCGTCCACCTATATATTGTTAAAAGGGATCGTATGGCACGCCGTCCACTTATATACTATATTATAGGATCGTGTGGCACGCCGTCAACTATATATATATCATGGAAATCGGAGTTTCTTCTGTTTATTTCCGATATTTCATTTTTATCTGTTACTCCCTGATAGCATGTCCCCTCCCAGTTTTACTTTGTATTATCTTGTTATTGTTTTCTTGTACTTGTTGTATATATCTGTACAGGTTAATTGTGGTAGGTAATGTCTAGCCTCGTCACTACTTCGCCGGGGTTAGGCCAGGCACTTGCCAGCATATGGGGTCGGTTGTGTTGATGCTACACTCTGTGCATTTTTGTGCACAGATCAGGGATCAGCTTACGGACCGCAGCAGTAGGACTTCTGGGAGCTATCTTCAGTCCAGGGACTCTCGAGGTAGCCTAGCTGGCATTCGCAGGCCGAAGTCCCTTTCCATGTTTTTCGTTTGTTTATCTTGTATCAGACAAACATGATGTATTTTCCTTCCAGACATTGATTGTAGTATTCTGTAGTAGCCCGTGAGCTAGTGACACCAGACTCTGGGTAGCATTTTGGTTCAAACTTCCGCACTTTTGGTTCTCAGTTGCTTTAGATTTAAAGTCTTCCGCTTAAATTTTGTCTCGTTTATTATATTGTTTGGAAGAAAGAAGGAAAAATGTTTTATATATTTGGCTTGCCTAGCTCCGATAGTAGGCACCATCACGACACCCGATGGTGGGAAATCCGAGTCGTGACAAGTTGGTATCAGAGCACTAGGTTACTTAGGTCTCACAACTCACGGACAAGCTCAGTAGAGTCTGAGGGATCGGTACGAAGACGTCTGTATTTATCCCGCAGAGGCTACCAAGTTAGGAAAACTTCATCTTGTTCATTCTTGTCGTGCGATTCTGTTTCTCAAGTACTGATTGTCTTTCCACTCTGTTCTTTCACAGATGGCGAGAACACGTGCTTCCTCTTCTACCGCGCAGAAGCCCGAGCCCCCAGCAGCAGCTCCTATTAGGGGCAGAGGCCGAGGCCGTGCCAGAGGCCGAGGCCGGGGCAGAGCTCAGCCCCTAGCGGCAGTCCTAGAGGTGGAGCCTCATGTTGACTACGACGAAGGGGTTCCAGCCCCAGCTGTTCCAGTAGGCCCAGCTCTGGTCCCAGAGGGTTTCATAGCCACTCCAGTGCTTCATGATGCTTTGGTCCGACTGGTAGTCTTTATGGAGGGCATTTCTAGAGCGGGTTTGCTTCCCGTAGCTCTAGCCACATCTCAGGCTGGGGAAGGAGTTCAGACTCCCGATACTCGTACTCCAGAGCCGGTAGCTCCTTAGGCTCAGGTTCCAGCAATTCAGCCAGCTGTGGCAGCCCAGCCGGGTATTGCGGCTCAGTCCAGCGATGGTGCGGTTATGTCCGTGGATGCTTTGTGGAGGCTTGATCGTTTCACCAAGCTCTTCATAACCACATATAGTGGCACTCCCTCAAAGGATGCTCAGCGAGATGCTCTTCGCAAGCAGTTTGAGCATCTCCAGCAGGGTCCTATGACGGTCACCCAGTATGAGACCCGGTTCATTGATCTTGCTCGTCATGCCATTGTGATACTCCCCACCGAAAGAGAGAGGGTGCGGAGGTTTATTGATGGGTTGGCCCAGCCGATCCGTGTTCAGATGGCCATGAGTGCCGGTAGTGAGATTTCATTTCAGGAGGCGGTAGATGGTGCCCGCCGGATAGAGATGGCACTTGCTCAGGGAGGTGGTAATGGGTCTGATAAGAGGCCACGTCATTCTAGTAGATTTAGTGGTACCTCGTCTGGAGGTAGGGATTCTTATGGTATAGGTCATCCTTCGAGGCCCTTTCAGTCAGCTCTCCAGGCTTCTCATGGTACACCAGGTGGTCGTGGTTCTCAGCCACAGTATTCTGACCAACAGCTCTTCAGTTCACCATCATCACCTATCAGTGCACCACCACTTCATTATTCTCAGCAGCCGAGGGCTTGTTATACTTGCGGCGATGTGAGTCACATTGCCAGATATTGCCCTCGAGCTTCCAGCAGCTCGCAGCAGCAGGGTCCTCGCCCGATGATCCAGGCACCAGTTGCCCCACAGCCTGCCCAGCCAGCTAGAGGTGGGGGTAGAGGACATAGAGGTGGAGGTAGAGGTCTTAGAGGTGGAGCTCAGACCGCTAGAGGTAGGGGTCAGCCAGCAGTAGATCGTCCCAGGGATATGATTCAGGGAGGTGGGGCCCAGCCCCGTTGTTATGCTTTGCCAGCCAAGCCAGAGGCTGAGCCATCAGATGCGGTGATTACAAGTACTATTCTGGTCTGTGATAGGGATGCTTCTGTGCGATTTGATCCCGAATCTACGTATTCATATGTGTCGTCCTATTTTGCACCCTATTTGGTTATGCCTAGTGACTCGTTGAGTATTCCTGTTTATGTGTCAACACCGGTGGGTGATTCTATTATAGTCGACCAAGTTCATCGATCTTGTATCGTAGTGTTTGGGGGTCTTGAGACCTGTGTTGATTTGTTTCTTTTGGACATGGTCGACTTCGATGTTATATTGGGGATGGATTGGTTATCCCCGTACCATGCAATCTTGGATTGCCATGCCAAGACCGTGACCTTAGCCTTATCGGATTTGCCCCGTTTAGAGTGGAGAGGGACTTCTGGTCATTGTACCCGCAGTGTTATCTCGTATGTGAAAGCTCGGCGTATGGTCGAGAAGGGATGTTTGGCCTACTTGGCGTATGTTCGCGATTCTAGTGCGGAGGCCCCTTTTATTGATTCTGTGCCCGTTGTTCGGGAATTTCCTGAGGTTTTCCCTTCAGACTTGCCGGGTATGCCGCCCGACAGGGATATCGACTTTTGTATTGATTTGGCCCCGGGCACTCAGCCCATTTCTATCCCGCCATATCGTATGGCCCCGTCGGAGTTGAAAGAGTTAAAGGAACAGCTGCAGGATTTGCTTGAGAAAGGTTTCATTAGACCCAGTGTTTCGCCTTGGGGTGCGCCGGTGTTGTTTGTTAAGAAAAAGGATGGTTCGATGAGAATGTGCATCGATTACCGGCAATTGAACAAGGTTACAATTAAGAATAAGTATCCACTGCCGAGGATTGATGATTTATTCGACCAGCTTTAGGGTGCGAGGGTGAAAGATAGATTTGAGATCTGGCTACCACCAGCTGAGGATTAGGGCGTCTGATGTCCCTAAGACAGCATTTCTCACTCGGTATGGGCACTATGAGTTTTTGGTCATGTCATTTGGATTGACTAATGCCCCAGCAGCGTTCATGGAGTTGATGAACCGAGTTTTCAGACTTTATTTGGACTTGTTCGTGATAGTCTTCATTGACGATATTCTTATATACTCCCGCAGTCAGGAGGAGCATGAGCAGCACCTCAAAGTGGTTCTTCAGACCCTGAAGGGTAGTCAGTTGTATGCTAAGTTCTCAAAGTGCGAGTTTTGGTTGAGTTCGGTCTCATTCCTGGGTCATGTCGTATCAGCAGCAGGTATTCAGGTAGACCCGAAGAAGATAGAGGCAGTCAAGAACTGACCTCGACCAGCTTCAGCTGCAGAGATTCGGATTTTCCTAGGGTTAGCAGGTTACTATTGTCGGTTCGTGGAGGGGTTTTCATCCATTGCAGCCCCTATGACCAGATTGACCCAAAAGGGTGCCCAATTCAGGTGGTCGGATGAGTGTGAGGTGAGCTTTGAGAAGCTCAAGACGGCTCTGACTACGACACCGGTATTGGTTTTTCCCACAGGTTCAGGGCCATATACGGTCTATTGTGATACGTCTCGTATTGGGCTTGGTGCAGTGTTGATGCAGGAAGGCAAAGTCATTGCCTATGCTTCGAGGCAGTTGAAGATCCACGAGAAGAATTATCCGGTTCATGATCTCGAGTTGGCAGCCATTGTTCATGCCTTGAAGATCTGGAGGCATTACTTATATGGCGTGACGTGTGAGGTTTACACTGATCACAAGAGTCTTCAGTATCTGTTCAAGCAGAAAGAGTTGAATTTGAGGCAGAGGAGGTGGTTAGAGTTGCTAAAGGATTATGATGTTACTATCTTATACCACCCGGGGAAGGCCAATGTGGTGGCCGATGCATTGAGCAGGAAGTCCGCCAGCATGGGTAGTCTTGCTTATATTCCAGTCAGCCAGAGATCGCTTGCTTTGGATGTTCAGGCCTTGGCCAATCGTCTTGTGAGGTTGGATATTTCTGAGCCTAGCAGAGTGTTAGCTTGCACGGTTGCTCGTTCCTCACTATTAGAGCGTATCCGCGAGCGGCAGTTTGAGGATCCCCATTTGTGTGTGTTGAGAGACACGGTGCAGCGTGGAGGTGCCAAGAAAGTAACCTTAGATGATGATGGTGTATTGAGATTGCAGGGGCGAGCTTGTGTGCCTAATGTTGATGGGATTCGAGAGTTGATCTTAGTGGAGGCCCACAGTTCTCGGTATTCTATTCACCCGGGCGCCGCGAAGATGTATCAGGATCTGAGGCAGCACTATTGGTGGCGTAAGATGAAGAAAGACATCGTTGTGCATGTGGCTCGGTGTTTGAATTGTCAGCAGGTTAAGTACGAGCATCAAAGACCTGGTGGTCTATTTCAGATGATTACACTTCCCGAGTGGAAGTGGGAGAGGATTACGATGGATTTCGTTACTGGACTTCCGATGACTCGGAAAAAGTTTGATGTAGTTTGGGTCATTATTGATAGGCTGACCAAGTCAGCGCATTTTGTTCCTATTGCAGCCACCTATTCGTCCGAAAGGTTAGCCGAGATTTATATCAGGGAGATTGTTCGCCTTCATGGGGTGCCGCTATCTATCATTTCGGATCGGGGTACGCAGTTTACCTCGCATTTCTGGAGAGCGGTTCAGCGAGAGTTGGGCACCCAGGTTGAGTTGAGTACAGCATTTCATCACTAGACGGACGGTCAGTCCGAGAGGACTATTCAGATTCTTGAGGACATGCTCCGAGCCTGTGTCATTGATTTTGGAGGCTCGTGGGACCAATTTTTGCCTTTAGCAGAGTTCGCCTACAACAACAGCTACCAGTCTAGCATTCAGATGGATCCGTATGAGGCGTTGTATGGTAGGCGATATCGGTCTCTAGTTGGATGGTTTGAGCCGGGAGAGGCTCGATTGTTGGGTACGGATCTGGTTCAGGAGGCCTTGGACAAGGTCAGGATTATTTAGGATAGACTTCGTATAGCTCAGTCCAGACAAAAGAGTTATGCAGATCGCAAGGTCAGAGATGTTGCTTTCTTGGTTGGGGAGCGGGTATTGCTCCGTGTATCACCTATGAAGGGCGTGATGAGATTTGGGAAGAAGGGCAAGCTCAGCCCTAGGTTCATCGGTCCATTTGAGATTCTTGATCGTGTGGGAGAGGTGGCTTATAGACTTGCCTTGCCACCTAGCTTGTCAGCTGTGCATCCCGTGTTTCATGTATCTATACTCCGGAAGTATCGCGGAGATCCACCGCACGTGTTAGATTTCAGCACTGTCCAACTGGACAAGGATCTGTCATATAAGGAGGAGCCGGTGGCTATTGTAGACCGGCAGGTTCGACAGTTGAGGTCGAAGAGTTTTCCTTCGGTGCGTGTTCAGTGGAGAGGTCAGCCTCCTGAGGCATCGACCTGGGAGTCTGAGTCCGATATGCAGAGCCGTTATCCTCATTTATTTCCCGACTCAGGTACTTCTTTCTTTTGTCCGTTCGAGGACGAACGATTATTTTAGAGGTGGAGAATGTGACGACCCAAGGGGTCATCACCGTAATTCTTCCTAGTGTTGTGTCTCCGAGGCCTTGGAAACCTCATTTAGGGTTGCCTCGATTTGCATGCGCATTCCGGGCGCGTAGCCGAAAAGCTTTTATGTTGAAATATGCGAATTTTGTGGAATTTTGATATTTATATTGTTAAAGTTGACTTCGGTCAACTTTTTGGGTAAACGGACCCGGACCCGTGATGTAATGGTCCCGGAGGGTCCGTAGGAAAATATGGGACTTAGGCGTGTGCCCGGAATTAAATTCCGAGGTCCCAAACCCGAGAAATGAATTTTTGTGTGAAATTGTTTTCTGAAATTAATTAAGGAAAATGAAGAAGGAAATTGATCAGAAAACTGTGGTATCGGGCTCGTATTTTGGTTCCGACGCCCGGACAAGTCTTAAATATGTGTTAAGCACTATCTCTAAAGTTTGGCTAAAAACGGACGTCATATGACGTGTTTCGGACTAAAAATGGAGAATTTGAGTTATGAAAGTTGAAGAAAAAAAATCATGTATTTGAGGTTTGATCCTATGTATATGATGTTATTTTGGCAATTTGATCGCACTAGTAAGTCTGTAAGATGTTTTTAAGGTTGTGTGCATGTTTGGTTTGGAGCCCCGAGGGCTCGAGTGAGTTTAGAATGGGGCCCGGGAGGTATTGGACTTAAGAAAATGCAGGTTCAGGTGTTGCAGACACCAGCGTGGCCGCGGTCATTTCCGCGCGGTCCGCGCTGGAGCCGCGCGGCCCCGATGCCTTTCTGTGCGGTCCGCGTGGCTGAGTCTGAGGGCTAGGGTTCCAGGTTAACCAGCGCGGCCGCGCACCAAAACAGTGCGGTCCGCGTTGGAAGGGTTCAGAGAAGCCCCAATTTTTCTCCCACTCGGCACGGCCGCAACACATTTTTGTGCGGTCCGCGCCAGGTCCTCAGAAAGGTATACAAGTTCGAAAATCTCAGTCATTTTTTTTACTTTTCAAAAAAACCCAAAACCTAAGAGGAGATTTTCCAAACAACTTTTCTTCTCCAAAACGATTGGTAAGTGATTTCTAACTTAATTTCTTTATTCCTTAATATCTTTTAACATAATTTCAACTTCAAATCAAAGATTTTCATGGGTGAAATTGGGTGATTGGGGTAGAATCTAGGTTTTCTACAAATTGAGAAGTTGGACCTCAATTTGGGGTCCGATTTCAAAACAAATCATATATTTGGATTCATGGGGGAATGGGTAACCGGATTTTGGTCTGAACCTCGTGTTTCGACCACGTGGGTCCGGGGGTATTTTTGACCTTTTTGGGAAAAACCTTGAAAAATCTATTTTCATGCATTGGGGATGATTCATTTAGTAATTATTAATGTGATTAAGTAACTTATGACTAGATTCGAGCGGATTGGTGGTGGAATCAAGAGGTAAAGCTATACTAGAAGCGTGAGTTGAGTTTGGAGCATTCGAGGTAAGTGTTTGTTCTAACTTTGGCTTGAGGGAATAGGATTAGGATGATATTTGCTACTTGCTAATGTGGAGTACGGTGTATAGGCATGGTGACGGTTATCTATGCACCGGAGTCTAGCATGACCGTGAGTCTTGATTGCTTTTAATTCGAATAATGTGACACAAGCTCCTTGTTTATTTGATAAGTTTCATATAATGTGAACGGTTGAGGAAGAATGATTTAAAAGGAGAATGTGTTGTGAATACTCCCTTGCCGGGATGTGTAGACTGATATATATATTCTCCCTTGTCGGGATATTTTGGGCTGTTAGCTGTACCCTTGCCGGGTTAAAGGTATTGAGTTGTTATTCTCCCCTGAAGGGGTCTACTATATGAAGTCAGATATTATGAACTATATTATGGGATCGTGTGGCACGCCGTCCACTTATATATGATATTATGGGATCGTGTGGCACGCCGTCCACTTATATATGATATTATGGGATCGTGTGGCACGCCGTCCACTTATATATGATATTATGGGATCGTGTGGCACGTCGTCCACTTATATATGATATTATGGGATCGTGTGGCACGCCTACCACATGGTATATGGAAATAGGGATCGGGTGGCACGTCGTCCACCTATATATGATATGAATTGGGATCATGTGGCACGCCGTCCACTTGGTTATTGGCCTCCGTTGCCGGTGACATATTGTGCACTGTGATAAAGATTAAATGGGAACGGGTGGTACGCCTACCATGTGGTATATGGAAGTAGGGATCGTGTGGCACGTCGTCCACCTATATATTGTTAAAAGGGATCGTGTGGCACGCCGTCCACCTATATATTGTTAAAAGGGATCGTGTGGCACGCCGTCCACCTATATATTGTTAAAATGGATCGTGTGGCACGCCGTCCACCTATATATTGTTAAAAGGGATCGTGTGGCACGCCGTCCACTTATATACTATATTATGGGATCGTGTGGCACGCCGTCCACTATATATATATATATATATATATATATATATCATGGAAACCGGAGTTTCTTCTGTTTATTTCCGATATTTCATTTTTATCTGTTACTCCCCGATAGCATGTCCCCTCCCAGTTTTACTTTGTATTATCTTGTTATTGTTTTCTTGCACTTGTTGTATATATATCTGTACAGGTTAATTGTGGTAGGTACTGTCTAGCCTCGTCACTACTTCGCCGGGGTTAGGCCAGGCACTTACCAGCACATGGGGTCGGTTGTGCTGATGCTACACTCTGTGCATTTTTGGTGCACAGATCAGGGAGCAGCTTACGGACCGCAGCAGTAGGACTTCTGGGAGCTATCTTTAGTCCAGGGTCTCTCGAGGTAGCCTAGCTGGCGTTCGCAGGCCGAAGTCCCTTTCCATGTTTTTCGTTTATTTATCTTGTATCAGACAAACATGATGTATTTTCCTTCCAGACATTGATTGTAGTATTCTATAGTAGTCCGTGAGCTAGTGACACCAGACTCTAGGTAGTATTTTGGTTCAAACTTCTGTGCTTTTGGTTCTCAGTTGCTTTAGATTTAAAGTCTTCCGCTTAAATTTTGTCTCGTTTATTATATTGTTTGGAAGAAAGCAGGAAAAATGTTTTATATATTTGGCTTGCCTAGCTCCGATAGTAGGCGCCATCACGACACCCGATGGTGGGAAATCCGGGTCGTGACAAAAGGAAGGTGGGTTTTTGTTGTTCGTCGAGATCCGGTATGTCGAGGTTGTTTGTTCGAGTTGTCCGTTTCCGTTCGAGCTCGTCGTTGTTCATTTCCGGTTAGTTGGTTTAAGTTTCATTTATGTCCGTATTTTGTTTGATATTCTCAGATTTGAAATCAGTATATCTTTGATTCTTTTCTTGTTCGTTGTTATCATTTCTTGATTATTTCTTCAGTTTGTTTTATGTTCTTGTTTAGTTTTAATATAGAAGAGTGTTAGTTTAATCGCTTGAATCCGTCATCTTTGTTGCTTAATTTAGATTTAATTCGTGTTCATTGTTTGTTTGAAGTTCGTTTTTAATCCAATGATTTAATGTGAGCTTATGTTTTGGTTTTTAATTTTTTGATTTAGTTTGAATCATTCATCTTGGTTGTAATGTTGTTGGATTTAATTTGAAGATCAATTGATTATTGAGTTTAGTAATTTGAATCTGTTTATTTGTTCTGTTTAAGTTTAATTTGAATTTGAGCTCAATGATTTGAATATACTTGTTTGTTATTTTTGTTGAATCTGAAAGTAGGTTTGTTGTTAAAAAATATTGTTCAGTCAAAATAATTCCAGTTGTTTCTTTGTTGTTCATCATTTAGTTTGAATTTATTGATTGAATTTGATTAGGAATTGGTTATAGCTGCTGTATTTTGGTTAGAATTGATTAGGTGAATTGGTTATACCTGATGGGGTAGAATGGTAAATTGCAGTATTTTCAGGGGTAGAATAGTAATTTCAGTAATTTCATAGGGGTATTTTTGGAATTGAAAATCTGAACAATTATTTATTTTGAGTGCTCTGTCCACTAAGCTAATAATATTAAAATAATGTATAAAATAATATGTAGTGGGGGACAAGACATAATGGTGGGGAATAATGCATTTGTTTAATCAATAATGGGGGACAAGACATAATGGTGGGGAATAATGCATTTGTTTAATCAATCATGGGGAACAAGACATAGTAGGATTACGGGGCTCAAGAAAATTTGATTAAATAAATAATAATTGCATTTTTTATGTAGTAGTGGGTTTGGTAAGAGAAAGTGGATGGTTTTATTATTTGATTAATTGATTAAGGGGTCTGTTATGAGACATAAATAGAGCAGACTTGGACAGAATTAAAGAGGGGGAATGAGCTGAAAATATAGAGAAAAAATTCGAAAAATATTAAAAGATTTTTAGGGATTCGAATTTGAAGAGAGTTTAAAAGAAAGAATTTTCTGAACATTAAGAGAGAATTAAGGGTTAAACATTAACTGGTCTTTCAATTTAAAAAAAAAAGAAGTTCACTTTGTTTTTGCCCGTTGATTATTGTTGGTGTTTTCGGATTTTCATGTGGTTTGTTTCTCGAGTTTAATTGGTTATTTTCTACTACTCCACTGGTTATTGCTGGATTTTATTCGATTTTCAAATCTGTCACTAGGTGTTCCGTTTGGTGGTTATTGCTGGTTATTGTTGTTGTTGTTATGTTACATACTACTTTGCTGACTTTCTTCTTCTTGTAGTAGCAATACCAGGCACACAACTATAATTTTGGCATTTTGTAAGCTGAAATGTGAAAGTATGAATACATATGAAGAATGGAACTTTAAAATTTTAATTTAGCTTTTTCTTTGTTTCTTTTACTAATTGTATTTAGGCTATTTCATGTATTATTATTCTGTAAATTTCTGTCGTTTTGCATAACTAGGCATCTTGTAGTGATGTATTAAATAATACTTTGCTTTAACTTGATTATTAGGTAGTATATATTTAAGCATGCTCATTACTGTCAAACTGTTTAATAATTGGAATAAGAGGAAAATAACATAAGTCGGTCTTTACTAAATCGGCTTGGCAAAACTGATTAAGTTCACTAGCTATGAAGGTTTTAATATTGTCAACATTAAGTTAATCGAAAACATGTAGCTAAATTTAGTTAAAGCATGAATTTAAATTAATTTCGCGAATTAGGCATTATGGCATGATTTGAGTTCAAACAAGGCGAGTTAATGTTAAATTTAATAGATTTTAGAAATATGCATTAGTAATTAAGATTGATTCTAATTTTCAGTAGTTGTAAATAATTAATTTCAATAGTTCAAGTCATCTAACAATGCGAGTTTAATCTGGTTATGGGATAATTAGTTTCTTTTAAATATATTATTTGACAATTCCATATTGTATTTATAATTACAATTTTAGTAATATTCCTTTCCGTTAACATTTGTCTTAACCTAGCATTTAATATGTTATTTTTAAGTATGTAATTAATTAGGATTTTTTTTTTATTTTAGAGACGAATTTAATAGAAATGTAGTCATTTTAGGATATCCATAAAATAAAGGAGGCCTTCGCCAAAAATAAATACAAAAATTGCGGGGCCCTCAATAATTATTTATTTAAAAAAAATACTTAGATTTCGGGACGGGCCATTTAGCAAATTTCACGGCCGTACCAAAAACTAATAACAACGCGTTAGTCTTTAGGCGCGTATTTAATAAGGTTATTTTCCTATACTCGGGTGCACATTTATGTGACCCAAATCCAAATCTCAACGGAGTCGAAGTATGTCGACGACCACGGGTACATTGATTGTGACGTGGTTCAAGATATATTTTCACAAAGTTGCAATTCTCGATAAAAAAAAATAAAAAAAAATAAAATAATAATAATAATAATAATAATAATAAAAGCGGTTAAAAGTTAAAATTCGCACATATATTCAACATGTATTATATCAGATAATCAAGCCGAATATAACAGTTGAGCGACCGTGCTAGAACCACGGAACTCGGGAATGCCTAACACCTTCTCCCAGGTTAACAGAATTCCTTATCTGGATTTCTGGTACGCAGACTGTTAAACAGAGTCAATTTTTTCCTCGATTCGGGATTTAAACCGGTGACTTGGGACACCATAAATCTCCCAAGTGGCGACTCTGAAATAAAGAAATAAATCCCGTTTCGATTGTCCTTTAATTGGAATAAACTCCCTTCCGCGTCTCTGTTGCGGGTGGCGCAGGCGAAAAAGGAGGTGTGACAATGAACTTTCAGGAGCTGCTGGTAATCAGAGATTCAGAGCTTTTGGTGCACCAGGTTCTGGGGGAATGGGCTACAAAGAACACCAAAATATTGCCATATTTGCACTATGTACAAGAGCTGATCATGAGGTTCACAAAGATAGAATTCAATTATGTTCCAAGGATTTAGAATGAGTTCGCAGATGCTTTAGCCACTTTATCTTCCATGATACAACACCTAGACAAGAATTTCACCCTGGCCTTTCTCTGCTTGGGGTATGGATGTCATCGGCCTAATAGAATCCGCTGCTTCAAACGGGCATAGGTTCATTATGGTGATTATAGACTACTTCACAAAATGGGTTGAAGCTGCATCTTATAAGGTTGTAACTAAGAAGGTTGTAGCGGATTTTGTTCGGGACCGCATTATTTGTCGATTTGGAGTACCAGAGTCAATCATTACTGATAATGCAGCCAATCTCAATAGAGATTTGATGAAGACATGTGTGAAACATTCAACATCAAGCATAGGAACTCCAGAGCATACAGGCCACAAATGAATAGAGTCGTAGAAGCCTCCAACAAGAACATCAAGAAGATATTGAGGAAAATGATGGACAATTACAAACAATGGCACGAGAAGTTGCCATTCTCTTTACTTGGATATCATACCACAGTTCGCACATCAACTGGGGCAACTCCATACCTAGTAGTTTATGGTACTGAAGTCGTTATTCCCGCCGAAGTGGAAATTCCTTCTTTAAGAATCATACAAGAAGCTGAGCTCGGCGATGCAGAATGGATACGAAGACAATATGAGCAACTATATCTCATTGATGGAAAGAGAATGAATCTGGCATGTCACAGTCAACTCTACCAGAATTGATTGGCAAGAGCTTTCAACAAAAAGGTCGGGTCAAGGAAATTCACACCTGGGCAATTGGCGTTGAAATGAATCTTCCCACATCAAGATAAAGCCAAGGGGAATTCTCACCTAACTAGCAGGGCCCTTACATGGTTCACAGGGTATTGATAGGAGGAGCACTTATACTTGCAGAAATGGACGGATAAATTTGGCTGAAACCTATCAATTTCGACGCAGTCAAGAGATTCTATGTTTAAGATTGTTTGCATTTTTCTATTTGATGTAAATGAACCGCGTTTGACCTGATTCCCATTTAAGAGGGAATATGTAGGCAACCCTGTGGGTTCAGTCACATTATAATAAAATCTTCATTTCCCCCATGATCAGAAACTAGGGCAAGATCGCGAATTTGTCCGATTTCATTACGTTTGGAATAGCCAAGGAATATGTTGCCAGAAGCATGCATTTAAACTGGGGCAGAATTTTGAGGAGGGCCCTCAAAATTCTAAAGCAAGGAGGTTGCAATGTCTTTAAATGCATCACAATCACCAGTTCATCTAAATTATTTGATCTCGTGCATTATCACATATTTCAAACAACTACATTTCTACAAATAATTGTCAAATACATGCATATTTTTTGGAAAAAAAATTATTTTTATAGCAGCCAGACGTTACCCAGGGTAATTCAAGCATGATCTCTAGGCAAAAGGCAAAGCAAGAAAATCGAGAGCACGAACCAACCGTCCCCCGCAAAACTCACGATTTTTCTTTGAATGTAGGCATGATGAGCATAACAAGAATACTTGCAAATACATACACGCAGCAAAATCTCTACGTTCATAACAACAAAGTTGCCAAACGCAAACACGCCAAGCTAAGAAATACTTTACTCTCTCACAGCTATTCATTGCTTTTCTTGCATAGGGCTAAGTATTGCCCTCATCATCGCACAAGGCAAAACACTACCTTTTTTGCATGAGACTAAGAACTGCCTCCATTCTATGCATAAGTCTAAGCACTGCCTTTCTTTATATAAGACTAAACACTGTCTCCATTCCTTACATGAGGCTAAGCATTGCCTCCATTATTGCATAAGGCTAAGCATTGCCTTTCTTTGCCAGAGACTAGGAACTGTCTCATTTCCTTATTTCCACTCTTTGCATAGGGCTAAATACTACCCTCACCATTCCATAAGTCTAAAACACTGCCTTTCTTTGAGATTAAGTACTGTGTCCATTCCTTGAATAAGGCTAAGCATTGCCTCCATTACTGCATAAGGTTAAAACATTGCCTCTCTTTGCATGAGACTAAACACTGTCTCCGCTACATTGCATAAGGCTAAGCATTATCTCCTTTCTTTGTATAGGGCTAAGCACTACCCTCGTCTCATACAAGACTAAGTTTTATCTTGTCTCGTCCTCGCATATGACTAAGCATCACCTATTTCCTCTATCAAACGATCGATATTGCCATATCTTTGCATTTCATGGGCTGAAACATCGCCACATTGTCCGAAGGCATCATAGTCCGAAGGCACCATCCTCATAGCCGGAAGACACCAATCCATGCCCTAAGGATTTCTCGAAACTGCACATCATTATTCAAAGACGTCATAGTCCAAAGGCACTATACTCATGGCCAGAGGACACCATTTCATGGCATGTGAATCCCTTATCATACGCTTCATGGACCAGGACGTCATGGTCTAAGGACATCATCCTCATCGTCCAAAGACAACCTTCATGGTCCAAAGGGAATTTTCATCATGTTTAATTTTTTACAATAACCCATATATATTCACATGCGCCGTGTTTTGAGTTTTGCATGTAACTCGGGAGGTAACTGTTCTGCAAACAGGAGCAATCTTTTCTCCAATTTCCGTTCACAACGTTCACATCTTTTGACTACCTCAAACGTAACCGACTAGTAGTAATTGACTACCTTTTACTCTATGATCGTTCAGATATTTGCCTTGTGATATACCTGTAACATTCATTTTGCATTCATGACTCCACTTAAAATTGTCCGTTACATACAAAACTATCCTACATAAAAAGAATCTTTTTGAAATGTACGACCACTCTTATGACAACTCTATCAGTTTCGTTCACCGTTGGATCTAGAACTACACACGGCCTGATTCCCATAAAACCTAAAATATGTAGGGATCTCAAGAACCAGGGTTCGACCCATATTTTTTCAAAATACACCATTCCTCATTCGCTTCGGACAAAATTGGTCATTATTTTCTTTACCCGACAACTCTTTCATCATTTCCGGGTAAAGAGGGGAAGTTGTTGATACCCAATTTTGTCCTCATATTTTTTCAAATAGTATATATATTTTCAAATATCATTTTGCATCATCATTTAGTCTACAAGAGACACATGAGCACTTTCTATAATTTTTCATAATTTTTAGAACTTTAAAATTAATTTGTCTTACAATTAAATTACATGAATATTTATTTTGTGATGAATTAATCATCCAAAATTATTATTTTCATCTACATATATATTTATATAATTATATTTGTATTTTTTTAGGCTATTTACATAATTTTACAATAATAGCCTATACGTTATGCATAATTATATTTATTATATTATTCATGCTAAAATAGCATTTTTTATACTTTTGTAATATTAAGTTATTATTTTCAATAATTTTATTGCCCATGTAATATTTTATTATATATTAAATAGTTTTATAAATTATTTTTATTAACAATTTTTTGTGTATATAATTTGTAACCCGGATTATACCAATTTTCGGACCAAAAAAATGGCCCAAACACCCCAAACCTTAGCACAATCTGCCCTGGCCCAAACCAAATGACCTCTTTATTCCAACCCGGTCGGGATCCGTTTTCTCAACCCTCACCACCTTTCTCTTAATCTTGGTCGTTGATCTCAAATGATCAATAACCCGAAATCTCTACAAATCCGGTTATATTATGGAGTCTTACAATCTACTTACCTTATTTACACTACCCTACTACTACTCACACACTCTTGATGTTACTTAGTACTCACCCTAATTTTGGCAAGTATCACCATTCCAGATCGGACCTGTTCAACTTTGATTTTCAAGATTTGGATGATATCTCGTCCGTATATACAGAAAATAGGTTGATTCCCCACATCTACGGGTTGATTTTCAGTCGTTAAACCCTAACTAGGGTTCGAAATTTGATTTCTTCCTTTGCCGGCTCTGTTACTGATTGCATGCAATATTTTATTTTCTTATTTATGTTTAATCGATTCTTTTCCTTGTTTGTTCATTCAATTTCAACACTATATAAACCATTTTCCTAATTCCCCTAAAACAGACCTTAATTACTACTTCCTCCGTTCCAGTTTATGTGAACCTATTTCCTTTTTGGTCCGTTCCCAAAAGAATGACTCCTTTCTAAATTTGGAAATAATTTTGCTTAAATTTCCAATTCTACCCTTAGTGAGAAGCTTTTATAACCACACAAATACTGTGGGCCCCTTTTTGAGTTGTTTAGGACCACAAATTCTAAAAGTCTTTATTTTTTTAAAACTTCGTGCCCAGTCAAACAGGTTCACATAAATTAGAACAGAGGGAGTATTATTCTTTCATTCTCACTTGTTATACTTTGAAATCTGATACCTTGGCCGGCTGAAAGTCAAGGCCATTCGAATTCGATTATGTCCTTTCTCAGTGCGAGCACTGCCCCGGGTTCATTAGAAACCCTTGGGAACTCTGATGCACTGGGATTTTAGAGATTCTGCTTCTCTTTGCTATTGTTAATTGAATTACCTCTGGAAATTGCTCTTCTCATTTGTTTGCTCGTTAATTTGTAACTAGTGAGTGTCTTTGGCCTTTGCAGTTTCATTCTCTACTCGTTTATGCTATTGTTTTGTATATCTATGATAATGGGACTTTTGTGAATCAATGTGCTACTATGTCATCTCTGTCTGCAATCCTATTTGCCCTTAAATCATTCTCGTGATTCTATATTTTTCTAGCTAGCCTAAATTCTAACTCTGATTTTAGCTTTTCTTAAGCATGTCTAGCCTAGTGTGTTTGTGTGTCTGAATGCTTACAGCTACCGCTTGTCTTGAGTTTATCTTGTACCATGTTCTGGATTCTTGTGATAAAACCAATTCCCCATCTAGAATATGTCTTAATTCCTGTTAAATCGTTTGTATATAACTTAATGCTTTCCTAGAGTTGTATATTGATCATGTTGATTAGTCAAACATGCTTTCTTTCTACTTAACATGTTCTCCCCGATTTTTTGAACATATCATTTCTTAACATTGCCTAAGACCTTAGAATAATATGCAATATCTAGCCCCTTCTCCTATATGTGATCGAGACCTAGTGTCCTGTTAATCTGGGGTTGAATATATTTTCACCTATCGTAAGTTCTGATATTGTTTCTGAACTCTGGTATTGTAACTGATACTCAGCATATTAAAGCTGTCTCATGAACCTGTTATGCTATGCTTATCTCACTAAGCTTTCATGTTAGACATTCTATCGTATCCCCTACTTATGCTTGTCTTTGACTTTGTTATGTTCTTACGTTAAGTCTTATAACCAAAGTTTTGACTAATTCTAGATCATGATATATGCTTGATTCCTGAAATTTGGCATTGTATGTGGTTATCCTAAGTAGATAGTCCTATGAAGCTTGTAGTGTTTGACTGTGCTTAGCATGCTACTCCATTCTTTTTGTGAATAATTGCTCACGCATGAACTTGGGTTGTCTCCTATGTAAAACTCCCCTCTATTGAAGATGAGTCCTCCTAATTTCCCTAGTTCTTCCATGTTTTTGACCCAATCAATTATGTCGCCTTGCTATGTTTTACACGAATCCAACTAGTTGTCATATAATCCTATCTCTATGAAGTAATGCTTCAGGTTTGTTTTATATGTCTGCCATTAACTTGTTTGGTTAAGAGGATGATCTGTAAATTATTGGATTGGCACGAGTCATTGATAATAAAAGAGTCATTGATGAACATGTGACGGCAAGCCATGAATGCAAATATTCTCTGCAATAGTAGCTCATTTAATGTTAGTGAATATTCCCTCATTGAATGTCATCTGATGGCAAACCCTTGAGCTTCTCCCGTTGACTAAGCTCCCTTCGGAGTCTATCCGGTACCGACCACACTCGTTGTATCATTATTGGTTGTTCCTCTGACTCGTCCTTTGCCTATCTTCGGTTCCACGTGTCACGTTACCATTTGACCATCTATTATCAACTAAGTTTACACCATACAAGATCAACTTCAAACTTAATAAATCTGAAGTTGGAAAAATTTCGAGTCTGAAGTTGTAATCTTAAGATCCACTTAGAATTATTTTAGTTTAAAGTGCGGCTAACTTTTGCATGCGCTTAAGACTTTTTTAATTTGAAATGCCCTTCGAACGTGGATTCACGTAGAACATCGCGCCGCCATATGAACATGGTATATAGGATAAATATGAGGCCCAAACTGAGAAGAATTGCACTTAAAACTTAATTGGTTTGAGGTACAGCTAATTTTTGTATGCACTTAAGATTTTTTTTAGTTTGAAATACAAATTGCTCAAAATTAGAAACTTATTCGTCGAATTTTAATAATTCAACATGATTGAACATTCAAATCTACTCCAAATTAACTCAAATAACTTTCAGATATTATAAAGAACAAACTCAAATCCTCACTTTGTCAAAATAATAACAAATCTAACAAATTGATTTTGCAAAGAGGAGAAGGAGGAGGAGAAAAAGTCTAATTTTGCCTTGGGCGCGGATAATTAAGAGCCTATACAAAACTTGCGGGCAAGACCTTGGATCGGCTTAACTACATCCAATGCAATAAACACAAACTCTTGTTACATCTCATTTCATGTATAACCAATTTAATTTATACACATTCATATGTTCATAAGTAATATCTCTTAATTTTTCATTGTTCTAAGTTTAGAGATAATATATTAATATAAAGTATTTACGGGATTAACATATCGTGTTCTTAATAAAAATAATCAGACCTTAGACTATTATTTGGGGCAAAATAGAACATGGACTTGTTACGCTTAAATGTATGGTGCCCAATTCCTCCTGCCGAAAAAAATTCCCTGCAACATTTAGGGCTTCTGTTTTATCTCAAACCACAACAATTCTTACATCAAAACACATATGCAACCGCCAAACGTATTCCAAATTGGTTCCAATTCAGTAATAGTAACAACCAGAATTTGAATATATTTGTTTGTTTCCGCTATTATCAAGTTCAGTATGATGATCTCTTCCCTCCTTCCGTCTTCGCCTGTGAATGCGATTAAGCTCATTAATCTTCGTGTTTTGGGGCCTGGTTTGAGTCCTTTTGCTCCGTACAACTTGGCTAATCATTCCTCTCGCTAAAGCCCTCCTCTCTTTTGTTGGTTCTTTTTTGGCCACTCAATCATGTAAATTTGAAGAAATTGTCACCTTTTTGGGATCTTACTTACTCGAGATTCTTCTGGGTTTTTTTGCGAAATTGCAAAATAGTACCAATTGCATTGGAAAGATTAGAACTTGCTGATTGTGAGGGAAATTTTGGTATTTCGTGTAAAGGTTTCTACCTTGGAGCTTGGTTTAATTAAGGGGAAAATAAGAAGAAAGGAAAATGCAAGAAGGAGGATTGGGTTTAAGTAGGAGGTATAGGAGGTTGGATATGAGTGGAGGTGATATGGATGATCGAGGTTGGACTCCTCTTCATATTGTTGCTCGTAAAGGTGACCTGAAAGAGGTACTCTTTTACTTCTTTTTTTTGTGTTGCATCTTTTATTACTTATGTTTTTATAGTGTTTCGTGTTATTTGTGTGTTAGATGTACGAGCTTATTTTTAGTTGCTGTGCTGTTGGACGACTGCTTTAGTACATAAAAATACTAGGACATGTTAATTATTTATGGATTTTTTGTTAATGCTGATAGAAGAAGAGACAAAGCCAAGTATGTCTGCATTTATGATACTGCTTCTAATTAGTTTTGTAATAAGTTGCACCTTTTATCATAGAGTATTCACCAAGATGATAGCTTAGGGAAAAAGAACATAGGATGTTGGAATTTATGTACTTCTGTGAATTAGAATCCGTTATGCTAAACCTCAGTTTGAACGTCAAATATTATTAGTAGGAAGTATTTCTAAATACGGAAGGAAACCACTGATTTAATTCCATTTTCCTAGAGGAAACCACATAGACGACAATCATTTGTAATCTACAAATTTCGAGGTACTGTGATATGTGACACTTTTTGCTTTTCGAGTTTTAAACTTCTTAATTTTTACCGAGCATTTGGACATAGAATCTTTAAGTTTTTCGAAATAAAATCTACATATTTAGAAACTACATAGAAAGTACTATAAGCCATAATAATTAATAATTCAAAATATTCATATCAAAGGGCCAAGGAATAATTCGTTGGAATCTCCAAATTGGATCACCATCACATAAACTGGGACGGAATGAGTAGGTTACAGTAGGTACACTCGATTTCCGGTCGTGATAGTATCTCATTGAAGAGTATAGCTTTTCTCTTTAATTTACTATCAGCTCATTTTTTAATGTAATTGGTAATGTGTTATCCCTGGATGTGTTGCGGTGATCTATGGGTAGCAAGGAAGTAAGCATCAGTTTGTTTACTTTTTCTGTTTCCCAGGCTACCTTTTTCTAAATTTTATTTGTTCCATGAGTGAAGGCGAGATGCTTTGTGCATCGGGCTGCCCTTTTTTTATTTGTTTTATTTTTCTTTTAATAAAGTAACCCATGCTATAAGAATTTCTTATTCATGTGCATTTTCGAGAGATCCCTACCTTTTGAACCTTTTCTTCTCATTGCAATATACTTGCCGTGCTTTTCAATTGGTTATGTTATGCTGATCGTTTTTGTTTTATCAACAGGTCAAGAGACTTCTTAAAGAAGGCATGGATGCAAATGTGACTGCAGGGGGGACTAAGTCACTTGGTGTCACTCCACTCCATCTTGCTACTAAGGGTGGTCACCTCCGAGTTATGGATGAATTGCTTGAGAGAGGCGCCGATATTGATGCACGAACTAAGGGTGTATGTGGATGTAAGTACCTACATTCATGTAAAGCAGCTTTTCCCCTATTAGCATTTTCAAAATCAAAGTTAGTCACCATTATCCCTATTCTCTTTCAACTTTTTTGTTTGTTTCAGGGACTCCACTCCATCATGCAGCTAAAGAACGAAAGAGGAAAGCAATCAGATTCTTGATTAAAAATGGTGCATTCTTGCCAGATAACATACATGATACCAGGTTCAATCCTCCACTCCACTATTGTCCTGGTCTCGAATGGGCTTACGAGGAGATGAGGCTGCTACAACTAGAGGGTTCATCATCTGGTGAGGCCTCTTACAGCTCGGGAAACTGAAGTGCAACAGTAGTATTTGTTATTCGTTGCATGTTCCACGAGGAAGAAATGTTGATAAGAATAGAGACATGCTGCAGTTGGATTTGGAATCTTAAATATATGGTTTGTCTTTGTAGATTGCGTGTATGTATTACTAAGTAGACTACATTCACTCTAGTTGATATGGTAGTAAAGGGAACAATAAATGTCTCTGATTCTTGTTGACGAATTCTGTGTGTTGTTAAACCTTGTGGTGTAAACATTTCATGCGTCATTAAACAATCACGTGGACTTGAGCAAGTTCGGTATGTTTATTCGATGCTGTTTTTTCTTATGGCTCAAAGTGTTCCTCAACTATAGTCTCCCGCATCTTAGTGCAGCTGCGAATGCTAGGAACAGGCGATAACCGAGAAATTTTCAATGGCCATTTGGCGCACGGTTTAAAACTCAATGGATAATGGATCCGCGGAGCCTTTCACCACTTAAGTACTAGGCTTTTTGTTTGGTTCAAATTAACGTGCATGTTTGTGTATACCATTAATAGAGTATCTCTAGGAGCACCAATCCTTCCAAGAAGAGGGGCTGGTAAAGGTTTCTTTCAATAGCTATGGCTCCTTACTCGGTAACACATTAGTAATACTTGGACATTGTAGAGTTAAAAGTTTCTAATTACAAAATAAACCGAAAAAAGCAGAAGAGGTTATTCGAATTGCTTTACACTTAATTTCTGTTACAAGTTGGTGAGGAATAAAAGGTCTTAACTCTGAATTCCTTTTCATATCCAGCGTTTGTTGCGTCTTGATTCATTAGCTCCGTGGAACCATCGATCCAAATGAACATTTATCGGTCCTCTAGTCCTGCAAGCATCACTAATTTATTTGAGAATCTTTGAAAACCAAAGGGAATACTTATAATTTCCTCTGCATCCACATATCGACTAGTAACTTTAGAAAATGACTTTGGGACTAACTAGACACCAAACACTAGTTCAAGCAGTGAGTACTATCCAAAATTATAAATATAAGGATACTCTTGCAATGCAGGAATTGACATTTGGAGTGTGAAGTAACATAACATGGATAATCCAACATTAGTTAGCTCAACATCAAGAACGAATCTCGTTTCGATTCAATTTTAAAAAATAACTAAATAGACTCTAGACCGAAATCAACAAAAGAAATTAGTTCTAAGTGGTGATAATTGTACAGAACTAGAAGAGATTACAATCATACACTTAACTAATAATGTGACATCTCTTGCTTTCCCTTTCATTACTATCCTATCCTTGTATAATGAGAATAATCGTCGGTTAGTTATTTTGTTTGAAAATTTTCAATAAATACTCAGGAATCTCTTAGAATATCTTGAAGGAGCTTTTTTTCTCAAAACTGCACTGCCTTGTTTTTTTTTTCTTGGATCAGAGTGAATTTATTGAACTCTCGCTGAGAATATTTAGAACCATAATGATGATAAAAGTAAAATAAAGGTAAATCTTACACTGGAAGCAGAGCATCGGGCATTAACTCAACGCTTGAAACTAGTCTGCAACCAAATAAAGTTAGTACACAACATGTTTTTGCTTTTCTATTCTATTCATAATTTCAAAGCAAACGAAAATAGTCGTAACAACCTTATCCAATGTAAATACCAATATGAAATAGACCAAAAACTCAACTAGTTTGCATCTCTGATATGAATCATTTGCTTCTTATGAGAGATTATAAATTTTTAGTGACAATTGACATGTATAGGTGACCTTGGTGAAGTACATAACCAATCCATCTACTTTCTCTATCGGTAATATGTGCTGCTTCAATTATTTGTTGTCCAAAAAAATGTGATATTTAATATTCTTATCTAACACTGCAATTCTTCTCAATTTCTGTTGCCACAAGTAAAAAGTAAAAATAATAGTAATAATAATAATGATGTTGATGAAGAAAGAAGAAACAAGACAAGCCATTTAATTTCCCATAATAACTTACTCTCTGCAAACAATGGAGGCTTCACCACATGAATCAAGTTGATCCAATTCATCCTAAAATAATCACAAAACAAAATTCCCAAATAAGAAAAAGCATAAAAACCTCAGTAAATAAGGGATAAAATAATGGACCAAAAATCAGAACCACTAAAAATTCAAGAAAACACTAACCTGAATGATCTGGATTTGCTGATTGAGAGAAGCAATAGCAGCAGCCAGACGATGTTTTCCCATAACCATATTTGGAGTGCCACTTCTTTTTGAAGATGAAGAAATTAGCTCATTGACTTCTTGTGAAGCAGATGATGATGATGATTCCTCCATTAAAACCAAAAATTAGATAAGATCAAGAAATGGAGATATGTTGGGTTTTTATTTTAGAGGGTATTAATAAATAGGGTCTTGGACCGACAGATCAAAGAGAAACCAATAATGTGGGGTTGTAGGAAAGTAGATCAAGGACAATGAGGATTGAGGCTGCATAGGGAATGGTCAAAAAGGTGACTGAGATTAGGGGGAATTTGAAAGTTGAAACACTAGCAATAATTTAACAAAATAGTGTCAAAGAATGTGACGGAGTGGAATACATCAAATATTATACTATAAATCTATATTAATTGGATTAGTAAATTTTGAATAGCTAACATATGACCCTAAAACCGACCCGGTCGTCATGGCGCCTATCGTGAAATTAGGCCAGCCGACACAATTTCCACATCAAATTGTTATTCTATAAAAGTCATTTTAAGCCATTTATTTAACAAGAAATCTCATAACATAAGTCTAAATAATCAGTGCGAAATAAATACACAAGCCCGACATCGGGGTGTCATAAGTCACGAGCAATGACAACTCTGTCTAAGTACAATAAAGTCTAACAAAGTCTGGAGGACAATACTAATAAAATCTAGGGAAGATATGAGGGAGAAGAACAGGGTTGCGAACGCCATGCTGCTGAATGTATGATCAATGCTCACTATCGCGACCCGCAACTCCTGGATCTGCACACAAGATGCAGGGAGTAATGTGAGCATGCAAACTCAGTAAGTAATAAAAGTAAATGAAAGCTGAGCAGTAAGAAAATAGATAATTCCACGTCATAGCACCACAGCAAATACAATACATTTTCAAAACAGTACCGAAATCAATTATCTCGTAAAACAAACTCAATTTCAGTAAACCTTTTCTTTTAAAAATATTTTTCAATAGTTTCAAACAAGTGATGAAACATTGAATAAAAATGATAGAAACGTAAACAGCCCCTCGGGCAAGACATGTTAGCCTCTCGGGCAAAATATCAATAGAACCAGCCCCTAGGCTACCTCATAATCACTTGTAATCAGCCCCTTGGGCAACAACATGAATCAACAACAGCCCCTCGGGCAAAATCACATCACTCACACTAGGTACCCGCGCTCACTGGGGTGTTCAGACTTCGGAAGGGCTCCTACAGCCCAAGCGGTATAACAAGTCATCCCGTGGCATAATAAATAAGGCCCTCGACCTCTCATATATCACAATCAGTTCAACATCCGAACCATCAGAATTCACATCCGAGACCTTCTACCCATAAGTCAACATCCAGTTGATTTTTCCAACTTAAGCTTACTCAAAAGAGACTAAGTGTCTCATTCCTCTACAAAACCTCTCTGAGCCCAAACCAACCAACACGATACAATAAAATACAGCTGAATAACACATAAAAAAGTAGAAACAGAGAAATAGAGCAATAACTCATGAAATGACTGGCTGGGTCGTTACATCCTCCCCCTCTTAAACAAACGTTCGTCCTCGAACGAGTCAAGAAATATACATGAAGCCTCAAACAGGTATAGATATCTGCTCCGTATCTACTGCTCGATCTCCCAGGTAGCCTCCTTCATGGGCCGACCTCTCCATTGCACTTTCACTGAAGCTACATCCTGTGATCTCAACTTTCGGACCTGCCGCTCCAAAATAGCCATTGGCTCCACATCATAAGTCAAATCACCCTCTAACTGAACCGTGCTGAAATCCAAAACATGAGACAGATCACCAATATACTTCCGGAGCATAGAAACATAAAATACTGGATGCACACTCGACAAGCTAGGTGTCAAGGCCAGCTCCTAAGCCACCTCCCAAATCCTCTGAAGCACCTCAAAAGGCCCAATGAACCGAGGAATCAATTTACCCTTCTTCCCAAATCTCATAACACCCTTCATGGGTGAAACCTTCAATAGAACCTTCTCCCTAACCATGTAGGACACATCACGAACCTTTTTGTCAGCATAACTCTTTTGTCTTGACTGTGCTGTACGAAGCTGCTCCTGAATCACCTTCACCTTGTCCAAAGCATCCTGCACCAAGTCTGTACCCAAAAGTCTAGCCTCATCCAGCTCAAACCAACCAACTGGAGATCTACACCGTCTCCCATATAAAGCCCCATATGGAGCCATCTAAATACTCGGCGGATAACTATTGTTATATGCAAACTCTGCGAGCAGTAGAAACTGATCCCATGAACCCCCAAAATCAATGACATAAGCGCGCAACATGTCCTCCAATATCTGAATAGTGCGCTCGGACTACCCATCCGTTTGAGGGTGAAAATTTGTGCTCAACTCAACCTGAGTGCCCAACTCTCGCTGCACGGCCCTCCAAAACTGCGAAGTGAACTGAGTACCTCTATCTGAAATGATGGAAACTGGGACACCATACAAGCGGACAATCTCTCGGATATAAATCTCTGCTAACCGCTCTGAAGAATAGGCAGTACACACAGGAATGAAGTGCGCGGACTTGGTCAACCGATCCTCAATCACCCAAATAGCATAGAACTTCTTCAAAGCCCGTGGGAGCCCAACTACAAAGTCCATGGTGATCCGCTCCCACTTCCACGCTGGAATATCTATATGCTTAAGCAAGCCACCCGGTCTTTGATGCTCATATTTCACCTGTTGACAATTGAGACACCGAGCTATAAATCCACAATATCCTTCTTCAATCTTTTCCACAAATAATGTTATCTCAAATCCTGATATATCTTCGTGGCACCCGGATGAATGGAATACCACGAGCTATGGGCCTCCTCCAAAATCAACTCCCGAAGCCCATCTACATTGGACACACATATCCGGTCTTGTATCTTCAATACCCCATCATCGCCAATAGTCACATCTCTGGTATCGTCGTGCTGAACTCTGTCCTTAAGTACAAGTAAATGAGGATCATCATATTGGCGCTCTTTGATGCGATCAAACAAGGAAGACCGAGAAACCACACAAGCTAAGACCCGACTAGGCTCCGAAATATCTAACCTCACGAACTGATTGGCCAAGGCCTGAACATAAACTGCAAGAGGTCTCTCCCTAACAGAAATATATGCCAAACTGCTCATACTCACCGCCTTCCTACTCAAAGCATCGACCACTACATAGGCCTTCCCCGGATGGTACAAGATAGTGAAATCATAGTCCTTTAGCAGCTCAAACCATCTCCGCTGCCTCAAATTGAGATCCTTATGCTTGAACAAGTGTTGGAGGCTACGATGATCAGTAAACACCTCACAAGACACACCATACAGGCAATGCCTCCAAATCTTCAATGCGTGGACAATGGCAGCCAACTCCAAATCATGAACAGGGTAGTTCTTCTCATGGGGATTCAACTGACGAGAAGCATAAGCAATCACTTTACCCTCATGCATCAATACACACCCAATACCAACCCTCGAAGTATCACAATACACTGTATATGAACCTGAAGCTGATGGCAAAACTAACACTAGAGCTATGGTCAAGGTAGTCTTGAGCTTTTGAAAGCTCGCCTCATAATCATCCGACCACCTAAATGGAGCACCCTTTTGAGTCAATTTGGCCAAGGTTGATGCAATAGATGAAAATCCCTGAACGAACCGACGGTAATAACCTGCCAAACCAAGAAAACTGTGAATCTATGTGGATGAGGACGGTCTGGGCTAACTCTGAACCACCTCTATCTTCTTCGGATCAACTTGAATACCCTCGCTGGACACCACGTGCCCCAAGAAAGCCACTGAACTGAGCCAAAACTTACACTTAGAGAACTTTGCATAAAGCTTCTCTTCCCTCAATCACTGCAATACTACTCTCAAATGCTCCGCATGCTCCTCCTGACTACGCGAGTACACCAGAATATCATCAATGAATACAATGACAAACGAGTCGAGATAAGGCTGAAACATGGTGTTCATCAAATGCATGAACGTTGCTGGGGCATTGGTCAGCCCAAAAGACATCACAAGGAACTTATAATGACCATATCGGGTCCTAAAAGCTGTCTTAAGAATATTCGAGTCCCTGATCTTCAACTGGTGATACCTTGACCGGAGGTCAATATTGGAGAAGAACCTCGCTCCCTGAAGCTGGTCAAATAAATCATCAATACGAGGTAGAGGATACTTGTTCTTGATTGTAACTATGTTTAACTGCCTGTAATCAATGCACATCCTTATAGTGCCATCCTTCTTCTTCACGAATAGAATAGGCGCACCCCACGGCGACACACTAGGCCGAATGAACCCCTTATCAAGGAGTTCCTAAAGCTGCTCCTTCAACTCCGTTGGTGCCATGCGATACGGTGGAATAGAAATGGATTAACTGTCCGACACCAAATCAATACCAAAGTCAATATCCTTGTCTGGTAGCATGCCCGGCAGGTCTACAGGAAACATATCCGAAAAGTCCCTCACTACCGAGACTGAATCAATACTAGGAGTCTCTACACTAAGGGTGTATTGTAGGCCGGGCCCGCGTGCCAAACGGGCCAAATGGGCCGGTTCAAACGGGCTGGTCTCTAGTAGTGCAAAAGGCCATAGCGGGTCGTCCTGACCAAATAGCCCGTGAGCCCGGGACTATTTAGCCCAGGACTAGCAGGCGGGCCTAAGCCTGTTCAACCGGGCCAAACGGGCCCCAATGGCTATTTTTTTAAAAAATAAAAATAAAAAGGGCTTACGGTCAAATTTTTAAAATCTAGCCGTTGACCTTCAATTTTCGGTCGTTTGGAACTTTAAAAAATAGTCATTTGGCCCTCAAACTTTATTTTAACCCTAAACTTTTTATAATTACACTTTCCCTATTCTCAACTATAAATACCCCCCCCCCCCCATTCTTTCATTTTTACTCACAAATTCATCAATCTCTCTCTAATTTTCTTCTACAATTACTAACTTTATTATTGCAATTTCGTAAAAAATTGTGAAGTTGGTGAATTGAAATATTCAGGTCTTCAAGTCTTCAACGATATTCAATTTTCAAGAAGTTGTTCGTCAATTCGGTAAACTTGTTCCAACTCTTAAGTTTTAATATTATAGTTTTGTTTGTTTTATTTAGTATAATTATAATTAATATGGACGTTTCTTTGAAAAAAATATTTGGTGGTAAGAGTAAGGGAAAATCTAAAATTGGTGAATCTAGTCGCCAAGCTACTACTCTTCCCCCGGCTCTCCGACCCAGACCTGTTACCGTCCTCCTCCACTTATTATTCTTGATAGTGATAACCCTTGTTTTCAATTTTTCGATAGTCAATTTTGCCATGATGTTGCACCAGGTCAACAATTAAATGAAGAAGTTATGAATGCTCTTTATCCTAATCAAACGATCTTTGAGAATGATAAGAAAAATGATGATTTAGATGAAACGTAACCGGATTTAGATGATACACCTACTAGTCCTGTTAATAACCCAATTGATGTCCCGCCTGACCCTCATGTAGTAACCCCTACTTTTAATAGAAAACCTTCTAAACGGCCCGAAACATCTCTTGTTTGGCACTTTTTTACTCAACTAAGAGAACAAAATAAGGCTAAGTGTAAAACTTGTGGGTCTTTGATGGCTCATAAATATACTGGAGAAGTTTGACTAGACACATATTGAAACACCCTAGAGATAAAGCTAGATATTTACAAATGAAAGTTGTGCAAGAGGGCACAAGTGTAGATACTACGGTTAACCCTAATACAGGTTCAAATCTAGTTCAACCGGGAATTAACACTGTTATCGGTGGCATTTTATATTATGATCCAAATAAAGATCGTGAAGAATTGGCAAAAATGGTTACTGTTATGTGCTTACCCTATAGTTTTCCTTCTAACCCTCATTTTGTGCATTATATTAGAAGAGTTTTTAATCCTACTTATAAAGGATGGCCTCGCGCAACCGTAAAGAGTGATATTTATAAATATAAACATGAATATGAACAATATTTGCGCTATTTATTTACTCATATAGATTGTCGCATTGCTATTACTACTGATATTGGTAGAAGTGGTAATTACTGTAATTATCTAACTGTTACAAGTCATTGGATAGATGAAGAGTGGATAATGCAAAAGTGCATTATTGCTTATAGAATAATTAATTCACACCACAAAGGTAAGTTTATTGCTAAAACAGTTGCAGATATTTGTAGATATTTTTGCATTAGAGATAAAATAATGTCGGTTTCAATGGATAATGATTCTAGTAACACTAATGCTATAGGTTTACTTACAACTACACTAAATCCTGCATTTAGTAATATTTTTCATGTTAGATGTATTTGTCATATTTACCATTTAATCGTCGGTGATGGTATGAAAGTTTTAAATGTAGAAATTGAAAAGGCTAAAATGGTTTTTAATTGGCTTTTTTATTCAAACCGTAGAAGTAGACTTAGAGATTATTTTAAAAAATATGATGAATTTGGCCTTAGAGAAAGAAAGGTTCCTAAACCTTGTCCGACTAGATGGAATTACATGTATGAAAGTTTAGTTGTTGCATATGAATATAGAAACCCAATAAGCGCAACATATAATGTTCGTGTAAGTGATGATGATGATGATGAGCACCTTACAAATCAAGATTGGACTAATGTTAAAATGCTTGTAGACTTTTTAGAAAAATTTTATGTTGCTACAAATGAATTATCTGGGCAATATTATCCGACTATTTCTAACTGTTTAGTTTATATTGCAGCACTTGCAGATTTATTTACTCAATTTTCAGAAGGTGGAGTAATTTATCAACAAGCTATTATTTCTATGAAAGCTAAATTTAAAAAATATTTTTCCCTATCCGCCCTATTTTTGGTGTTGCTGCAGTGTTAAATCCTACAATGAAATTAGGAGGTCCTCACTTTTGGTACTCAAATATTTATAACGCTTTATTACTTTCAGCTGAGGAATTTGCTACACTTGGAGATGCAAAAGCCTCAAGTAAAATAAATGCTCAAACAATTTAT
This sequence comes from Nicotiana sylvestris, assembly GCF_000393655.2. Taxonomy (NCBI): domain Eukaryota; kingdom Viridiplantae; phylum Streptophyta; class Magnoliopsida; order Solanales; family Solanaceae; genus Nicotiana; species Nicotiana sylvestris. Next base: position 84,775,720 of record NC_091066.1, read on the forward strand.
AATGCTTATCAACTTGCCTTAGATCATGCTAGACCAAATGTTCCAACTCCTACTTCGTCTAGTTCGCAATCATTTAAAAGAACTGCGGCCCTAAAAGCCCTTAGTTCTTGGACCGAGTTCTGGGGTTCTCAAGGTGATAATATTGGTGATAGTTCACAAAATGAGCTTCAAGTTTATTTGTCGCAGGGACTTAAATCAGAGAATCTCGACGGCTCCTTCGATGTTTTGGAATGGTGGAAGGACAAACAAAAATACTATCCGGTTCTTTCAAGGATGGCTCGAGATATTTTAAGTGTTCAAGCTTCAACAGTGGCATCGGAGAGCGCTTTCAATCAAGCGAGACTTCAAATCGGTGATCATAGAGCGTCTATGAGGGAGAGCTTGGAAAAATCAGTACTCTTCAGAGATTGGATCCGTTCGGAAAGAAGAAATTTTGGACTTGCAGAATCACAACCGGAGATAGACGAAGCTTATGAAGAAATGCTAGCGGAACTTGCGTAGGATGCTGCTTCGCCCGAAAGTGGTGATGAACAAGCTTCTTTTCCACCACCACCAACGGAAATTTCTCCGGACCTTGAAGGATTTATGAGATTTGTTAGAGATAATACATAGACTAATATGTAACTTGTATTTTGGCACATCTTCCTTAGTTTTTTTTCCTTTTAATGGTGGTATTAGTACCTTATTGTGCTCATTCCATTGGGGGAGGAAGACTAAGAAAGATATTGTCATTTTTTGTTAATGTCGTAATAATAAAAATTATAAGACATTCCCTTCAATATTTCTTTGCAATTTATTTTGTGTTTAAATTTGATATAGTATATATATTATATATCTAATACATATAAGCTATATATATATATATATATATATATATATATATCTAATACATATAAACTATATATATACATACATACATATATATAAGGCAATATATATATATATATATATATATATATATATATATATATATATATATCTAATACATATAAACTATATATATATATATATATATATATATATAAGCTATATATTATATAAGGTAATATATAATTATATATACATACTATACATACTATATATATTTATATAGCTATATATAAGCAATTTATATTAGTATATACATATATAGTTTACAAGAAATTGCCTTAGATAAAAAAAAATTAAAAAAAATAGCCTGGAACAAAAAGCCCATTTAGGCTTGCGAGCCCGGCCCATTTAGCCCGGGACCATGTGGGCTTAGGATCGCAGTGGGCCGGTTCCACTCATTTGGCTTGTTAGGCCCGGGACCATTTGGCCGGGACCGCCTAAGCCCAGGCCCGTTTGGCCCATTTAGGCCTGGGCCCGGACCACAATACAGCTTTACTCTACACTAACATCCCTCACAAAAGCCAAGTAAGAAAGACAACATTTCCCAACCATCTGATGGGCCTTCAAAAATGAGATCACCCTACTGGGGACAAAATCAGTCGAACCTCGCCACTCAATCCATGGCACACCCGGCATAGCTAACGTCACTATCTTAGCATAACAGTCCAAAATAGCACGACATAGAGATAACCATTCTATGCCCAATATCTCATCAAAATCGACCATACAAAGCAACAGAAGGTCCACTCGGGTCTCCAAACCCCCAATAATCACCACACACGATTGATATACACGGTCTACAACAACAGTATCGCCCACCGAATTAGATACACGAATAGATGAAACAAGATACTCACGGGGCATATCCAAATAACGAGCAAAATATGATGACACATATGAAAAAATGGAACATGATCAAATAACACAGAGGCATCTCTATGGCAAACTGAGACAATATGTGTAATCACAACATCTGAAGCAATAGCATCGGATCTGGTGGGAGTGCATAGAAATAGGCCTGATCACCACCTGATCACCACCTGATCGACCTCCCTCTTTGGGATGACCTCTAGTTGACTGCCCTCCACCCCTAGCTAGCTGGGTGAGTGGTGAAGTAACTAGTGCTGAAGTTGATGGATGACTCATTTGATGAGACGAACCCCCAAGACGACGAGGACATTGTCTCCACATATGACCCAACTCTCCACACTCATAACAACCCCCTGGTGCTGGAGATGGGGACTGAAGGGAACCCCTAGCACCGAGATGACTAGTAGAAGAAACTGGCATGGAAGAACCCTGAACTGATGGAGCACGGGATGAACTCTGGGCTGGAAGGGCTCTAAGTGAGGAATGGCCCTGATGAGAACTGTGAGAACCATGGCCCGATGATGCCCCACGATAAACTGGGCGAGCTGGCTAAGCATGCCAGAATGGACGGCCTATGCCGTGCTGAAAATAACCCCCATAAGGAGCACCACTAAATCCACCCTGACCACGAGGCCTTTTAGCCTCCTGGTCGACCCTCTCCTGACCATGAACCATCTCAATTTGTCGAGCTATGTCAACAACCTCATCAAAGGTAGCACCAGATACCCTCTCTCTAGTCATGAGCAACCGAAGCTGAAACCAGAGGCCATCTATAAACCTCCTGATCCTCTCCCGGTCTATAAGAACCAACCAGACCGCATGCGAGCCAACTAGGAGAACCGCATCTCATACTGTGTGATAGACCTATCACCCAGATAAAGCTGCTCAAACTGCCTATGCAGCTCCTCTCGGTGAGACTCAGCTACAAACTTCTCCAGAAAGAGAGCGGAGAACTACTGCCAAGAAAGGGGCACTGCGTCAAATGGCTTGTGCCTCTCATAAGCCTCCCACCAACTAAGTGCAGCACCAGAGAATTGGAAAGTAGTGAATGAGACCCCACTGGTCTCCATAATAACTGCGGTCCGAAGCATCCTTTGACACTTATCCAAGAAACCCTATGCATTCTCACCCTCAGCACCACTAAATGACGGAGGCTGAAGTCTACCAAACCTCTCCAATCTATGTTGCTCGTCCTCTGGCATAACATGAGATATATAGTCCTGAGCAGTTGTAATCGGCTAGGCTGGAGGTGCCCCCGGTGTCTGAAGTCCCTGCACGACCTGCTCAGCTGTGTGAGTGGCAGGATTTTGAGTGCCTCCCCCGGCCTGAGAAGTAGTTGTGGCCGTAGTAACTGAGACTTCCTGAGCCAGGCCAGTGCACACTGATAGAATTTGGGCCAGGTACTCCTAAAGGCCTGGGATACAATAGGCACAGTCGGTTCCTGAGATGGTACAGTTGGAGCATCCTGAACTGGGGCGGTTGGTGGATCTGTAGGTGCTACCCTAGCAACTATGCAGGTTGCAACTCTGCCCCTACCACAGCCTCGACCGCGTCCTCGGTCTCTAGTGGCCCCAACTGGTGGTGTCGGTGGTCGTCCGTCCTGACCGGTAGCACGTGTCCTCACCATCTGTGAGAGAATAGAATAACAAAAGTTTAGTTACCAGAATCAACAGATTCATACGACAGGAATTCAAGAATGTGAAGTTTTTCCTAAAGGTTCTACAGCCTCCCGAGGATAAGTACAGACGTCTCCGTACCGATCCACGAGACTCTACTAAACCTTCTCATGACTTGTGAGACCTATGTAACCTAGGCTCTGATACCATCTTGTCACGACCCTAAAACCTACACGATCGTGATGGCGCCTATCGTGAAACTAGGCCAGCCGACACAATTCCCAAAACAAATCATTATTCTATAAAAGTCATTTTTAAGCCATTTATTTAACAAGAAATCTTATAACATAAGTCTAAATAACCAGTGCAGAATAAATACACAAGTCCGACAATGGGGTGTCACAAGTCACGAGCAACTACAACTCTGTCTAAGTACAATAAAGTCTAACAAAGTCTGGAGGACAATACTAATAAAATCTATGGAAGATATGAGGGAGAAGAACATGGTTGTGAACGTCATGCAGCTACCTTGTCGACTCCAAAATCCTGCTGAATGGACGATCAATGCTCACTATCGCAACCCGCAACTCCTGGATCTACACACAAGGTGCAGGGAGTAATGTGAGTACGCCAACTCAGTAAGTAATAAAAGTAAATGAAAGCTGAGCAGTAAGAAAATAGATAATTCTACATCATAGCACCACAGCAAATACAATACATTTCCAAAACAGTACTAAAATCAATTATCTCATAAAACAAATTCAGTTTCAGTAAACCTTTTCTTTTAAAAACATTTTTCAATAGTTTCAAACAAGTGATGAAATAGTGAGTAAAAATGATAGAAACGTAAATAGCCCCTCGGACAAGACATGTACCATAAACCGCCCCTCGGGCAAAATATCAACAGAACCAGCCCCTCGGGCTATCTCATAATCACTCGTAATCAGCCACTCAAGCAACAACATGAATCAACAATAGCCTCTCGGGCAAAATCACATCACTCATACTGGGTACCCGCGCTCACTGGGGGTGTTCAGAATTCGGAGAGGCTCCTACAGCCCAAGCGCTATAACAAGCCATCTCGTAGCATAATAAATCAGGCCCTCGGCCTCTCATATATCACAATCAGTACAACATACTATAGCACGCAGCCCGATCCCATGATATCCTCACAACACAGGCCCTCGGCCTCACTCAGTCAGAAATCTCTTAAGCCACTCGGGCTATCAGTAAAACAGGGTGCTCAGCCCAAAATATCATTTATAGAATCAAAACAGAGTAAATAACACCGAGTTTGAAATCAGTAAAACACTGCATGACTGAGCGTAGATATTAAACCAAAACAATAAGGAGACAATAGTAAAAAAAAGCCCCTAACGGTCCAAATAGTTGGCACGAGGCCCAAGTATGGCATTCAGCCCAAAACATAGTAATACTTTTCAAAATACAATAGTATCAAATACGCGACTTAATAGTCGTACGGGACGGACCAAGTTACAATCCCCAATTGTGCACACCCACATGCTCGTCATCTAGCGTGTGTGTCACCTCAAAGTAGTGAAACGATGTGAAATCCGGGGTTTCATACCCTCAGGGCAATATTTACAATCATTACTTAAGTCAAAACGGTCCAAACTCTAGCCCGCGATGCCCTTGCCTCTCGAATCAGCCTCCAAATGCTCCAAATCTAACCAAAATCAGTATATTATCATCAATATACGCTAAGGGAACAAAGCTCAAGCGAAAACAATCAAATTAATTCAACAATTCCGAAATTGGCTCAAACCCGACCCCTGGGCCCACGTCTCGGAATCCGAAAAAATCACAAAACTAGAAAACTCATTCACTCACGAGTCTACCCATATCAAATTCACCAAAATCCGACATCAAATGGTCATCAAAATCCCCAAAATCAACTCTCCAAATCTTCTTCCATTTCCCCCCATTTTCACCTCAAATTTCCAAATTAAATGGTAAGAATCAAGACATAATCATGGGACTTAAACAAATTTGAGTGAAGAACACTTACCCCAATCAATCCTCTGGAAATCCCCTCGAAAATCGCCTTCTCCCGAGCTATCTAATGAATTTTGAGATTATGGACAAAACCCTCGATTTTGAACTTAAACATTCTGCCCAGGTGTTTTCTTCTTCGCGAACGCGGCAGCTCCCTCGTGTTTGCGAAGCACAAGCTTCCACCGACCAAAATTCCCTTCTTCGCAAATGCGAGGGCCCACTCGCGAACGCGAAGACTACTCAACTAGACTCTACGCGAATGCGAGGCCGAGGTTGCGAACACGTTGCCTTAACTCATACACCTTCGCGAACGCGGGACCTACATCGTGAACGCGAAGAACAACTCGGGCTGACCCTCTCGTTAAACCTTCGCGAACGCGAGAGCCATCTCGCGAACGCGAAGAAGGAATTCTTTACAACAAAATACCAGAAATCTGCCAACTTCAAAAGCCAAGAATTGATCCGTTAACCACCCGAAACTCACCCGAGGCCCTCGGGACCTCAACCAAGCATTCCAACACATCCCATAACATCATTCAAACTTGTTCCAACCTTTGGAACACTCAAAACAATATCAAAACATCAAATCACCATCGAATTCAAGCCTAAGGATTTCCAAACTTCCAAATTCGGCAAACGATGCAAAAAACCTATCAAACCTCATCCGAATTACCTGAAATTTTGCACATACGTACAAATGACACAACGGACCTACTACAACTTCTAAAATTCCAATCCGACCCCGATATCAAAATTTCCACTGCTGACCGAAAAATGCCAAAATTCCAATTTCGTCAATTCAAGCCTAAATCTACCACGAACCTCCAAAATACATTCTGATCACGCTTCTAAGTCCCAAATCAGCTAGCGAAGCTATCCGAACCATCAGCATTCACATCCGAGACCTTCTACCCATAAGTCAACATCCGATTGACTTTTCCAACTTAAGCTTACTCAAAAGAGACTAAGTGTCTCATTCCTCTACAAAACCTCTCCGAACCCAAACCAACCAACACGATACGATGAAATACAGCTGAACAACACATAAAGAAGCAGAAATGCGGGAAACGGAATGGTAACTCATGAAACGACCGGCCGGGTCATTACAAAAAGAATAAGGAAATAAAATGGTCTATGTTAGTATAAAGTAATAATAAAGCATAACAAAATATTGTGACAAGAGATATAGAGAAAGAAGTTTGAAAATGTTAGATAGTCTCATTCTAGTAATCCGTCCAAAGGGCTGAGGGATTGGTTGGGAGCATGTATTAGAGAAAATAATGCATGTATTATCTTTTGGTATTACTAATAATCTCTTGTTTGGTACACTTTTTTAATATATGTATTAGTTATACAACTTATTTGGTATTATCTCATATATAACTAATACATAACAAATCATAATATTAGCAATACAAATGTTATTAATGCATGCATTAGCATGATTAAAGGTAAAATTGTCCTTAAAGTAAACAACTAATTTGCTTAAAAATTATGCAATGCATTTTAATTTTTAAGACACAACACTAAACAATAAATAAGTATAATCTCTTTATAACTAATTATTGCATTATTGATCCATGTATTATTAATCATTGTGTTGCTAATAAACTTTATTCTACATTATTTTTATACACCCTATCAAACAACCCCTAAGAGGCAAAGATGACTATGAATTATCTTCTCGAGACCGAAATGAATAATCCTTCTTGACATCAAGTCATCGAACAACCACTAAAATATTTAATGGATGTGCTTTATCCTTTTTTCCAGTTAATGGATCTATTTTTTATTTTATCTATATAACATCATTTCTGTATATGCAGATTGATTCTACTAAATATTTTGCGGACTAAGACAAAGTCGTATCTTTTCAGATCTTTTATTCCTAATTCTTTCTTTAGATAATACACTATTTTGAAGGTCTTCCGGAGCTCTATTGAGATTTGTGTCATCGACATATAAAACGATTGTAAAAACTCATTCATCATATAGCTTTATTTTACTAAATATTCACCGAGACAATAATATACCGCACTATTCTTGAAATTGCTTTATACCAGACAACTTTTTGTAGTTTACTTTGATATTACATTTTTCAGCAGCTTGAATCCAATCGTGCTTCAGGCAACTAAACTTACTTGGAAACTTGTGCTTCAAGCAACTTGAAGTGTGATTGCCAAATATAACTTTAGTTCAATCAAATACTGTATAAAAAAGAATTTTCCATCAAATCTAGTTTGGAGCAGCTAGATAAAACCATCATAAAAGGAAAAGCATATATATAATCAGGGGCAGATATAGCATAGGTTCATTCGATGTAGTAGGTTCGGCTCAAATAAGTACAAATTATATACTTCGAACCAGTATACTGTACTAGAATCCTGAATTAGAATAGAAAAAAAAAATCTTTTCCAGTCATTGAGTTGTAATTTGATATTGGGCACACAGAACCTCTCCAACAAAATGTGGTGTTAATTTAATTGTCTTCTCCAAGTTAGTTGAACAACATATCCTTTTAGCATCATCGACAATTCTAGAACTTTTTCTGGTAGTCTTGGCAATTGTAAAATAACTCTCTTTAGCTCTCTTCCTAATTTTAAGACGCTTCTTTGTAGCTCTTTTTGCACATCTTCTTCTATACCTCCCTTTTGCGATGGATGTCACAAATTCCCAAGAGAGCTAAAAAAGAGTTGTTTGAATTGACAATTTCTGACTTCCGGCGCAAAGGGGAGGTACAAAAGAAGAGGTGCAAAGAGCTACAATGGAGCGTCTTAAAATTGGCAAGAAAGCTAAAAAGAATTGTTTTACAATTGGCAAGATAGATACAAGGAGTAGTTCTAAAATTGTTGATGGTACTAAAAGGGTATGTTTTTCAACTATTTACTTGGAGCAGACAGTTAAATTAACACCATATTTTGTTGGAGAGGTTCTGATGTGCGGTTATAATTCATGGTTTAACACATTATATGCCTTGCATTTTACATGCTTTAATGTTAAATTACACTTTGTTTGAGCGTAATTAAGTCTATTTTATGTGTAGGTGCATTGGAAATGAAAATAGAGCTAAAAGGATGCTTATACGTCGAAAGTGCGCTCGAGAACGATGAAAAGGAGAAGGGGGCAAAAGCCAGCTCGACCAGGCTTTAGCCTGGCTAGGCCAGCTTAAAGTTAGGCCCAACCAAACAACCAACGCCTGCTTAAAGCCAGGCCCAACCAGGCATTAGCTTGGCGACGCCAACTTAAAGCCAGGTTGAGGCTGGCGTTAGCCTAGCAACGCCAGGCCTAAGGCCAGGTCCAGTCCGAGTTTTGAAGGTTTTAGTTATTTTCCGGCTTGACTAGGAGTTGACCTACACGTTTAGGGCTTGTCCCAAACATATAAATAGACCCTAAAATGCCACTGTGAACGACTTTTGCAACCGGAGGCAAGAATAGCTCGTGGAACACTACTTGGGGGTTCGAATCATTGATTTCTACTTCTCTCTATCTTTACTCTATAATTTAACTATGCAAATTACTTTGAATATTGTTACTATGAGTATGATTAGCTAAACTCATAATCTAGGGGTTTGATGGAACCTGTTGAAGGATGATTTTCTCGTTATGTTAATATAGATTTGCCATAGTATTCTCTCTTTGTTTAACTATATGCTTGTTGTTGTTGATTGAAGGGCCATCAATTAACTGTTCCTATTTAGTGTGCATTACTCGGGAGAGAGTTCATATTTAGGTAGTTGTTGAACATCATCACTCCTAACGTATATGAGGGATCAATACGAAGGGTTTAAAGGTGGGATTTGGGATAACGAAACCTTGGGTGCGATCTAAGTGAGTTGTACTTAAGACTAGCTAGAATAATTCGGGAGAATATGTCTAGTATATTGTTATAATTACTCGGGAGAGAGTTACGATAGGCAGAGTACTCATGATCGATAGAGAAGACTTAGGCAAATTTATAGAAAACATAGCGGAAAGGATTCCGAAAATTTATAGCAAACATAGTGAAAAGGATTCCGACAATAAGGGAAATCAGAACCTTAGATCATTTCAATTCTTGTCTACAAACTGTTAGTATTAGTTCTTAATTATTGCATTTTCATTACGTAATATTTAGTTAGTAAACATCCAATCTATTACCTAAATATCTCCGAAGATTGAATACATGAATTTGTATAAGTCCAATAACTATGATTGATAGGTTAATTTCCTGTGGGATTCGACTCCAGACTTGTTAACCAGAATATATTTGCAGCGACCGCTTTATCCTTTTTATAAGGCATAGTTGGGCGTGATCAGGTTCCACCTACCCAATAGCAAATTACAGCTGCAATAGCTGATCCAGGATTTTTTGATTGTGTGTTTGGCTTGTTCAAATCCAAGATTCGCCTATAATGTTCAAATCCTCCTTCTTGCCTTAACCTCAAGGGTTGTCACGCTTCCAGAAGCTTCTTACAGACAGATTCAATAAGAAAAGAAAAAAACAGTTGCCTTCAAAGCAATTGTGGTTGAACCAGAAGATGAAGAAGAAGAGAAAGAGGAGAATAGGATGAAAACATAGCCATGCTCTCTCAAGTTGTAACAAGCATGATGAGGAAAAACAGAAATAGCAGAAGAGGTAAACCAAACTTCAAAAAGGGAAGAACAAACAATGAAAATGATGGAAGATGCTACGAATGTGGAAAACACGGACATATTCAAGCCGATTGTCCCGAACTAAAGAAGAAGCTCAGCAGGAACCTTCAAAGAAAGAAGTCTTTTGGAGCCTGGAGTGATGAAGAAGAATCTGATCATGAAGAAATTGCAAATATGTGTTTCATGGCCATAGAATATGATAGCAATGAGGAATCAGGAGAGCGTGAATTCTCAGGAAACAAAGGAGCAGATGAAGAAGAAGACCCATGTGAACTTGGTCTCATGATAGACGAGGGAACTAGTGAGGTACGTCCCCCTACTTGTCCTAATTGTTATGAACTTCAAGAATTTATTGATATTGCTCTTGCAGATATTGAAAGAGTTCTAAATGAACTCAAAAAGATCCAAAGAGAAAAGAAAGATTGGGCCTTGAAGCTAAAAGTTTGTGAAATTGAGCGTGATATGCTACAGGAAGAAGTTAATGAACTTCAACTTCAATTGAATGGATTGCAAAAATTTACTAGTCATAGTTCAGTCAAATAAAATCAGATTGTTCATCACAAATAGAAGAAATCTCATGCATGTTCCTTTTATGGTATAAATGGCCATAGTACTAACCAATGAAGGAATAGAATCAGAGCAGAAAAAGACTCTGATAATTCTAATAGTCCACCTTATTTTTATTGTGGTAAAAGGGGTCACACCTCAAATTGTTGCAGGTTCAAGGACAATAGGAGATGGGTCTGGCGACCCAAATCTTCAAATCAAACTAACACTCAGCATTCTAACCATTCAGGACCCAAGCAGGCTTGGGTACCTAAAAACAAGTAATTTTGTTTTACAAGAACACCGCAAGAAGAATCGAAAAACAAAATGGTATCTCGACAGCGCATGTTCCAGACATATGACTGGCGAAAAACAATTTTTCAAGACAGTCACCAAACTAGATGGAGGAACAGTTACCTTTGGAGACAAATCCAAAGGAAACATAATTGTGTTGGAAAAGTTCCTCTGAGCTCAACATGTGATGTAGATGAAGCCTACTTAGTTGATGAACTCGGCTACAATCTTCTCAGCATTAGTCAACTATGTGACAATGACTATGAGGTTCATTTTAAGAAACATGGTTGGTTTATAGAAGATGAATCAGGTAATGTCATTCTTACATATAACAGAGACAGAAATGTCTATACTATTAGCAACTTAAATAATCTTGGGGATCAAATTTGTCTTGCTTCCATGATTGATGATCCTTGGGTCTGGCATAGAAAACTTGGTCATGCCAGCATGCATACTATTCAAAAGCTTTCTAAACATGATCCTATTTTTGGACTTCCAAAACTAGATTTTTCAAAGGATCATAATTGTGATGCATGTCAACTAGGAAAACAAACTCTCCCATCCTTCAAAATCAAAAACATTGTTTCTACCTCCAAACCTCTCCAACTATTGCATATGAATTTATTTGGTCCAACGAGAACAGCTAGCATAGGTGGTGGGAAATATGCTTTTGTCATTGTGGATGATTTCTCTAGATTTACTTGGGTTATGTTTTTAAGTCATAAAGATGATGCTTTAAAGAATTTTGAAGTTTTCTATAAGAAGGTTCAACGAGAAAAGGGATACTACATCTCTTCTATCAAAAGTGATCATAGAGGAGAATTTGAAAGTAGAGCTTTTGAAAAATTTTGCAACGATCAAGGAATCTCTCACAACTTCTCTTCACCAAGATCTCCACAGCAAAATGGAGTGGTAGAGCGTAAAAATAGAACTTTACAAGACATGGCAAGAACCATAAGTGTGGAAAACTCTCTACCTCACCATTTCTGGGCAGAAGCGGTGAGCAAAGCATGCCATATCATCAATAAGTGTCTGATTCGATCAATCCTCAAAAAGACTCCATATGAACTGTGGAATGGTAAGAAACCCAATATTGGCTATTTTCACCCATTTTGATGGAATGTTTTATTCACAATAATGGAAAGGACAATTTGGGTAAGTTCGATCCTAAAAGTGATGAAGGTATATTTCTTGGATACTCTCCTTCAAGTATAGCATATAAAGTTTATAATAAAAGAAAGATATGCATTGAAGAATCAATTCATGTTGTTTTTGTTAATACTAACCCTCGCCCAAAGAATGAAAAACTTTCTGAAGATGAGGAAATTCCTTTTGTCCCTATATCTATTATTGTAGGAAAGGATCATCAAAGTGAGTCAGCTGATCAACAAACTCAACCAGCTGAAGAGCCTGTAGAAAATCACGAACCATCTCAAACAGATTAGTCGACTAATGTGGAAAGAGAGCCTTCCTCAAACACTACAAATGAATGGAAAAGTGAATCTTGTTATCCTTACAAATTCATTATAGGAGATCCTCAGGAAGGAATCACTACTAAAAGATCTCAGAAGAACAAATCACATGTGGTTCTTATTTCTCAACTTGAACCAAAGAAAGTGGATGAAGCTTTGAATGATACTCACTGGATAAAAGCTATGAAAGAGGAACTTGATCAATTTGAAAGAAATAAAGTATGGGAATTGATTCCAAGACCTTCAAATTCCTCAGTCATAGGGACTAAGTGGGTATTCAGAAATAAATTGAATGAATCTGGTCAAGTGGTTCGAAATAAATCAAGGTTGGTTGCTCAAGGATACTCCCAGCAAGAAGGAATCGACTATGATGAAACCTTTGTGCCTTTAGCAAGACTTGAATTCATACGAATACTACTTGATTTTGTTGCTCACAAAGGATTCAAGCTATTTCAAATGGATGTTAAAAGTGTGTTCCTAAATGGCTATATCTCTAAAGAAGTATATGTGAAGCAACCACCAGGATTTGCAAACGTTACTTTCCTTTATCATGTATATAAGCTGACTAAAGATTTGTATGGTCTTAAACAAGCTCCCAGTGCCTGGTATAAAAGGTTAAGCTCTTTTCTTGTAAATCAAGGTTTCAAATGAGGTAATATCGATACGACTTTGTTTATTAAGCATTATAATTTAGGTAATCTTATCACTCAAATTTATGTTGATGATATTATTTTTGGTATCCCTAACTCTGTTTTATGTGAAGAATTTGCTCTCTGTATGAAAGTAGAATTCGAAATGAGCATGATGGGAGAATTAACGTTCTTTCTCGAACTTCAAATCAAACAGTCTCCTAAAGGGATTTTCATTGGACAAACCAAGTACACTAAGGAACTTATAAAGAAGTTTGGCATGGAGAATGCTAAATAGATCGGTACCCCAATGAGTCCAACAATGATGCTCGATGAAGATAGCAATGGAAAGAATGTCGATGAAACCATGTATAGATGGATGATTGGTTCCTTATTATATCTCGCTGCTAGTCGACCAGATATTATGTTCAGTGTCTGCAAGTGTGCAAGATTTCAGTCGGCTCCTAAGGAATCCCATCTCACTATTGTAAAACGTATTATTAGATACCTTATTGGTACCTCTAAGATAGGATTATGGTATGATCATTCTAACAATTTTGGCTTAAGAGGATTTTCAGATACAGATTTTGCAGGTGACAAGATTGACAGAAAAAGCACAAGTGGCACGTGTCAACTTTTGGGAAATGCACTAGTATCTTGGCATAGTAAGAAACAAAACTGTGTTGCCCTATCAACAACTGAAGCAGAATATTTAGCTATTGGAAGTTGTTGTACACAAGTTCAATGGATAATGCATCAACTTCTCGACTATGATTTATCCCTTACCTCTATTCCTATATTTTGTAATAATACCAGTGTTATTTATTTATCAAAAAATTCTGTGCATCATTCTAGGGTGAAGCATATAGAAATTAAGCATCATTTTATTTGCGATCATGTTGCTAAAGGTGATATTGTTTTGGAATTCATTAGTACTGATTCTCAACTTGTTGATATTTTTACAAAACCCCTTTTGGAATAAAGATTTTGTTTTCTTCGAAAAAAGATTGGCATTGTGCCAAATTTGTAAAACAAATCTTTCATTTTCTTCGAAAATATTTTATTTCCTTCAGTATGTGTGCTTAACTTTAGTTACTTGTAAGTGTAATTACTGCATTTTCTCAGTACCACTGATCCATCACCTCAAAAACATCACTTCCTTTCTGAACCCCCCATTTCCTTTAACCAAGGCAACCCTTCAATCCTCCTAAAGCTCGGATAAAACCCCCTTTCTTCCCTTGTTACTCTCCTCATTCTCATTAAAGCCAACATTCTTACCTTGGCAAAAAGAAACCCTTTTTCTTCCACTGCACCAGATGCAGCAGAAGATTTCAAAAAACCCTCAACCCTGAAGAACCTGTAGACTTGGAGTCATCCATTGACTCAGATTTCCTCAAACTAGACAATGAGAGTAGCGAATCTTCCGAAAACCCTCCCATTAGTCAGAAAAGGGTAGGAAAAAGGCCCATGGAGAAAACCCCCAAAAAGCCTGCATGCAAGAAAGGAAAGGTGGATAATACTGAATTCGGACATGAGGACAAGTTGATCTTTTATGGCCCCAGTGAAAAATAAGGTTTGAGTCCTACAAGTCAAAATCTATGGCTTATGGACGCTCTTTAAGTCTTTCTCTTAAGAAAATTTGCATTGTGATGTGGCCACTATATTTAATTTTCAGCATCTTTCTTCTCTATTTGACACTGTTGGAAACTCTATTTATGAGGAACCAGTGAGGATGTTTTATGCAAATTTATTTGTGAATGACAAAGATGATTTGGAATCTATGGTGTTAGGCACTCGAATTGTTCTGGACTCTTATCAATTTGAAAAGATTTTCTCTGCTAAGTTTAGTGGGTTTGATGTTTTTATGCAAAATTCTTGGTCAAAAGATTTTGAAGTATCCTTTGAAGAAGCAAAAACCTTTTTATCTGATAACCCTCCTGATATGGCCCCAAGAATCTAAAGTTTGAACACCGTGTCTTGGCTTACATGATTGCTACTACTTTACTCCACATAACTGGGTCCCTTAGCACTTTATCCACTAGAGATATTTTTGTCCTTTACTGTCTTGTTAATAATAAAAGACTGGATTGGTTTGTGTGGATTCACCAATACATGCTTGAAAGAATTAGAGACATATCTTCCTCTGCTGCCTGTTTACCATATGGTCTGCTCATCTCACACATTCTCGAAGTTATGAAGGTATACTTGGCACCCTTTACACCCAAGTACATTACCAGCACTTATGATAAGATAGCCTTTTCAATGATGGGGTACACCTTGGGTGATGATGGATGGTTTAAGCGCGCCAAAGTTGAAAGCATTCCAGTGCCAGTTGAAGTTCAAACTAAACAACCAGCATCTCAGCCGACTACCTTTCAAAATCTTCAGCAGATGCAATAATATTTAGTTGAGGTAAAATAGCTAGTGGTTGAGATGAAGGAACAGGTAGACAAGATCGGGGAAGTTACTAAGGAAATAGGTACAGATGTGGCTAAGATCAGAATGGATATAGGAGTTGCGCGGAGACAAGGAACTAGGGCATTCAATTCTATGAGTAAAAAGATGGATAAGCTTGTCAAAGATGTCGAAAATTCCTATGACTCCTTTTTGCACCAAAGTGATCAACATTCTCAAGTACTTCCTGGGAAGAAGCTAATGTGTATTTGTGTGATGGTGTTAAAAATAATATTTTCTCTTTTTTGTTTTTTGCTCTTGCTTGCTTGCTGGTGGTTCTAACAAACTATTTTTTTTTGCTTGAGTCTGTATAAAATATGCCTCTGCTGAAGGCATTACTTTTGTTGCACTATCTCGCTAGTTATTATGTATATTACTTCCTATATTACTTGTCTTGTTTGTTTTCTTTCCCTTTTTGATTGATGTCAAAGGGGGAGAATAGTAGAGAAGTAAATCAACCACTTAGGAGGAGGCAGCATCAACTCAAGGGGAGCACCGTAGAAGGTGAAATAAAAGGGAAGTCTACACAATTATGATGTGTTTACTCTCTTGATTGTCATCATCAAAAAGGGGAAGATTGTTAAGTGAAAATCCAAGTTTCAATGATGACAAATTTACTTACCTTGTTTTGCAGAAATCAAGAATCAACAAAATAAAAAAAAACTAATGAGAAGTTATCCAACGATGGGTTGCTGAATTCATGGACAGGAAAAAGGAATCCAAATTTGTTATATCCTTTCAGCCTCAATTGAAGGAAATCAAGATTACAGAGAAAAAGGAATCATATCCTTTCAGCCTCAATCGAAGGAAATCAAGACTACAAATCAGGAGCTATTTCCAGCAAGTATTCTGTATCCTCAATTAGCTCAATCGAAGGCTCGAATTTCTCCATAATGTAAGATCATGATAAGGAAAGTCATTAACGAATCCGGCCCTTCCCAAGAGCAGGATTTGAGAGGCACCCCTTGGGTCAAATCTCTTTGAAGATCATGTGCCTCTAACTCAGTCAAGGTTCAACGGCTCTCAACTCTTCTATAAGAAGTCTGCTAAGATCAACTGGAAGATTTGAGCAACTACAAACATTGTTTTCTAAATCTCTATACTTCTTAGCCTAAACATTGTATTCCTCAGTTTATCAGTGTCGCAAAATATAGGAAGAGTTAGAACGCAAAAGAGAGTTGTGTCACCATTCAAGATACACTGTTGTTATACTTCGTTGATGGTGAACAAATTAAAACCGTACTTGTTGTAATAACTTTCAAGATCTAAGGGAACCCTTATGACCCAAGAGAAACTGGATGTAAGTACCGCACTGGTACCGAACAGGTATAAAAACTGTTGTGTGTATGTCTCATTCTATTTACTATTTCTTTTTCATTCTGCACAAAATCTAGTCAACTAAAATCATCGTTAGTCGACTAATTTTTAAATAGACCACAATTCACCTTCTACCCCTTATACTTTCAAGATTAAGAATGCATAATAACTCTCTGCTTCATAATATCTAAACAGAATCACCAAGAGCAAACAATGAAATATTCACAATATCTACCAAAGATTGAAGACGTTTAAACTCCAGAATCGAAATATAAAAGAGATATCACTAACCTTTTTTATTTTAGGGAAGTGAACTAAGGTCTTAGATCTACTACCGAACTCCGACCTCGAATTCGCTCGAACTAACGAAAAGCACTATGTTTTGGTCATAAACCAACAGAAGCCGAGAGATTAAAAGAAAAGTTTACTAGTTTTTGGAAGAGCTTTTGAAAAGTGAACAAAATGAGGGGAATGTTGGCTGAACCGTGAGCTTGAGGGCTGAAAAGGGGTGGCTGAACCATGTGTGAAATGGCTACAATGCCTTAGTGGGCGTTTGGACATAAGAATTGTAAAATTCTAAGAAAGGGTGAAAAAAATTCAAGTGAAAATGGTATTTGAAATTTTTATTTGTGTTTGGACATGAATATAATTTTGGGTTATTTTTGAAGTTTTATGAGTGATTTGAGTGAAAATTTTGAAAAACAAGTTTTTGGAGTTTTTCAAATTTTTGAAAATTTTCAAAATGCATCTTCAAGTGAAAATTGAAAATTTTATGAACAAACGTTGATTTCGAAAAAAAGTAAATTTTTTTTGGAAAAAAAGGGAAAATTTTCGTATGTCCAAATGGGCTCTTAGTATTTGTAAATGCAAATTAGGGATAGGGTTTATGTGGGATTCGAACTCAAGAAATTCAAAATAGAGTCGTTTGCTTCCGAACGTTGATTATGGCTAAGCTTCACTTTTTCAATTCAAAGATTTTTTTGAGAACTTTGGGATTTCTCAAAGATTTCGATTCAGATGTTGCACGAAATAGGCAAGCTTCTTCTAATTGAGAAGAAGAGTTATACATGAAGGTTCTTAAGGTTAGGTACGATTTTAGTAAGAGAAAGACCCACCAATCTCTAACTATATATTAACCACCCAGCCACCCAAGTATGGCCACATCCCCACTCCCAATTAGTGATCCACCTAGCGGAACCCCTGATATAACATCTCTAGATCCAAACTCTGCTTTGGACGAAGATAGTACTGATAAGAATTCCTTCAAGGAAGCCATACTCGATAAAAACTGGTCTCCTTCACAAGCTATGATCTACTCCAATCCGGCTTGCATGCACAGGCCTTTGAATTAAACACGGGGAACATAGCAATCCCACTATAAGTTGAAGATAAAATGAGGCTCTACAAACCTTGGAAATACTCCTTGATTATCAAAGTGTTTGGAGGGAAATCCCACACCACCTACTCAAGGCCAAACTCTCCAATCTATGGAAATCAAATGAACCTCTCACCCTAATTGATCTAGGTTGGGATTTCTTCATCGCCAAATTTAACAAGGAGGAGAGTATGAGCAAAGTCCTAAGTGAGCGGACATGGTTTGTAACTAGGCACTTCCTATCAATTCGCAGATGGGAACCAAATTTTGTCCCAGCAGAATCTAAACTAGCCATAACGGTGGTTTGGATAAGACTACCACAATTGCCAACGAAATTCTAAGACAAGCCAATTTTAGAATAAGTAGGCAACAGAGTGGGTAAGCTTCTAATGATTGATACATGCATCTCCTCTACCCTACGAGGAAGGTACGCCCGAATATGTTCCATGTTCCTTTGGACATTCCGGTAACAACGAACGTCACTATTAGCACCCACAACCAATCACTCATTTACGAAGGGGAAAGGATACTTTGCACGGGATGTGGGAGAATTGGCCACAACCTATGAAACTGTGAATTTCTTTCAACCACCACCCAAGGAAACCATCAAGCAACACCCACCGCCGACACCAACAGCAAGGGAACCACAAGATACCAAACCTCTCAATGGCGGATTGTTACTTCAATGAAGTCCTAAAAGCCAGGGACAAATTTGGAGCCAACAACATTAACAATAGTAGAAGCAATCATTTTTGGAGTTTTTGAATCAATGTAGACTAGTGGACCTAGGTGTCAAAGGCTCAAAATACACTTGGTCTAATCAAAGATACACTTATAAGCAAGACCTTATCCTAGAAAGGATGGATAGGTGCTTTGCCATTGATGACTGGATTGAGCCATATCCAGAATCTATTATTACCCACCTACCTAGGACTCTGACCATTGTCCTCTACTCCTAAACATTACTAGTCAACAATACATTGATCATAGTAGGCCCTTTAGGCTTGAGACTATATGTTGTAGTCACTCTGACTTCCCCTCCATTGTTCAAAATAGCTTCAGCTCTACTGAAGATTTGTTGGGGGACACCAACATTTTTAAAGCCAATGTGACTACCTGGAATAGACTAGTCTTTGGCAATGTCTTCCATAAGAAGAAACACATCCTTTCTAGGCTGAATGTCATCCAAAACTCTAATGTCTACCCATCTAGCACCTACCTTCACCTACCTTCAAAACTTAGAATCCAATCTCCAAGTTGAGTTCTCAGCTATCCTTAAAAATGAAGAGGATTTTTGGAAGCTGAAATCCAGAATCAACTGGTTATGTGAAGAGGATGCTAACACTAGGTTCTTCCATACAACCACCCTCAACAGAAGAAGGAGATATAGGATTCTTAGTTTAACAGATGAAGTAGGTAATCAGATCAAAGACCCTAACCTCATCAAAGAGACTATCAGAGCCTACTTTGAGTATCTTTTTACTATATCCCAGGCCTATTCCACTTACAAGAGATGCTACGGTGAGGACAATCCTCTAGTCCTTACTAATAGCATGTGGACTTACCTTGATCAACCCCTTAGGTACTATAAAATCAAGAAAGCCATGGACTATTTCAAGCCCTTTAAGGCACCTGGGCCTGATGGGTTGTACCCTTTCTTCTGTCAGAAATACTGGACCATCTTGTCTGCCTATGTCCACCATTTTTTCCAAAAGATATTTAACACCTCAACCATACCCCCTGAAGTTAATATGACCCTCCTATGTTTGATTCCTAAATGCCAAAATGCCACTATGTTCAAGAACTGTAGACCTATTGGGATGTGCAACACTATGTACAAGCTTGTCACCAAAATCATAGTGAATAGGATTAAGCCCTTACTCCAGACCATTATTGGGCCATCATAGGCCAGTTTCCTCTCTAACATAAGGGTTGCTAATAATGCCATAATTTTCTAGAAATACATCACTCATTTTCAAAAGATAAAAGGGAAAATGCCAACATGATCCTCAAGATAGACTTAGAAAAAGCATTTGACAGAATTGAGTAGTCTTTCATCAGGGAATCCCTTATATTCTTCAAGTTCCCACTTAAATTGATCAAACTGATCCTCTCATGTATCTCCACTAGCTCCATATCCATCCTGGTCAATGGGAGCCAAACTGAGCCTTTCAATCCTACTAGAGGTATCAAACAGGGAGACCCCATATCCCCCTACCTATTCATTATTTGCATGGAGAGGCTCTCAAGAAAAATTGACCAGGCGGTCCTAAGTAAAGACTTGTTTCCAATCACCATCAGTAGGAATGACCCTAAATTCTCTCACCTTTTTTTTCTGATCATCTCACTCTATTTGGTAAAGCCAAGAAGAAGAGTTGTGAAGCCATCCTAGCTATCCTAAATGAGTTTAATAGTGCATCAGGATAAAAGGTCAATTTTCAAAAATCCAAGGTTATCTTTGCAACCAATTGTCTTGAGGATTGGGCCAATAGTTGCAGCTCATTGTTAGGAATTAGGAAAGCAAAGATTTTGGTAAATACCTAGGTTTTCCCATCTTCCATAAGAGGCCTACCAACAGAGATTTTCAATTCATCATTGACAATATGAATACTAGGGTGGCTGGCTGGAAAACTAAAATGTTAAACATGGTTGGCCGCACAACTTTGGCAAATTCTAGCCTGGGGAGCATTCCCAACCATGTGATGAGCTATATAAAGTTACCCTCATACATCACCAACAAGATAGATAAAATTCAAACGAACTTTATATGGGAAACAATTGCTGGAAAAAAAAAGTTGCACATGATTAAATGGGATACTATTACTAAGCCTAAGAACTAGGGGGTCTAGGCCTTCAACAGGCACACATGAAAAACAAAGCTAGCCTGACCAGTCTAGCTTAGAGATTCTACAAGAACACTAACACCGTGTGGACTAGGGAACTGATTAGGAAGCACTGTAGTGGTAACCATCCTAGAGCTAAACCTAAAACTATGACTTGGCAGTGTATTCAGGAAGGTTGGAAAGTCTGTCTTAAAGCCTCTAGATGGGTTGTCCATAAAAGGGATAGAGTCAACTTTCTTATTGACAATTAGATATGTCATGACCCTATGAACCTAGAGCTCTGATACAAACTTGTCACGACCCTAATTCTCCCTTCGTGAACCTATCGTAACGGGACCTAGTCTCTACGACTAGGTAAGCCTAACATTTGTGGATAAGGAACGAAACATGAAAGCCAACAATTTAATAGGTAAATTTAATTAAGAAGTTTATATGTCGCTCGGCATATACAATAAATACTCTCAAACTGATCATAAATGCTCCCGAAACCCGGAATATCATGAGTCACAAAGCTACAGAAGTAAATAGTGCTTCTAAACTCCAGAAAACTATCAACGAAGAAAATACAAGAAGTCTTTAACTTAATGAAGAGTAGAGAGGGACTCCTAGGTTTGCGGACGCGTAAGATATACCTCAAAGTCTCTAAGATTGCCTCGCCTCACTGGAAATATGGATGGGAAGAGGTACCTGTATCTCCACACGAAAAACATGTGCAAGAAAGGGCACGAGTACACCACAGCAGTACCTAGTAAGTGCCAAGCCTAACCTCGGTCGAGTTGTGACGAGATCAGGTCAGGGCCCTACTGATATATATGTAGAATAAGACAAAACAATATGAAAGATCGCAGTAAAGATAAATACTAATATTCAACAAAAATGAAATCACAGAAAAACAACAACTCGGTACAAAGAGATAGAAACAGGGGATCTCCCGGATACCGTCCCGTAGTCCCAAACGTAAATGTATAGAAGATCTTCCTGGATACCATCCCGTAGTCTCAAACATAAATGTGTAGGGGAATCTACCGGGATATTGTCCCGTAGTCCCAAACGTAAATCTATAGAGGATCTCCCGGGATACCATCCCGTAGTACCAAACATAAACGTGTAAGGGGATCTCTCGAAATACCCTTCCGTAGTCCCAAAGTAAATATACAGCTCAATCAACATAAATAACAATTTCAACAAGGAATTCTATAGTTTATATTAAATTCATATCAAAGAAGACAGGTAATTTTGCACTAAACATGTTGCACAAAGTTCAGGGAAGCAGTTAAGGCAGTTAAGACAATTAAGGCACGTACGCAAATTTTCCTAGACTAAACAGGATAGTTACATATACTAGTATTGCTCGATAAAAGGGAAAACAGATATATTACTTAATGAAAATAGAGTTTTGCAACAAATAGCCCGGTACGCACTCGTCACGTCACGTACACAGCATTCATATATCAAATAATACCAAATCCTATAGGGAGTTCCCCACACAAGGTTAGGCAAGTCACTTACCTCAAACCAAGCTCAAATCAATCTGAAATCACGCTCTAGCCATGAGTATCCAACTCCAAGTGGCCCAAATCTAATCAAATCAATTACATAACGTAAATATAGCTACAAGCAACTAATTTAGCTAATGGAATCAAAGCTAAGGCAAGAAAATAGAAAACTCCCAAAAAGTCTCCCCGGGCCCACGTCTCGAATTCGGGCAAAAGTCATAAAATATGAATACTCATTCACTCACAAGTCCAACCATACCACAATTAGCCAATTCCGATCACAACTCGACCTTCAAATTCCTATTTTATGGTTTATGAAGTTTCTACAAATTTTCCCCAATTTCCATCTCAAAGTATGAATTAAATGATGAAATTCGTGATATATTCATGTATATTAACTAAATCCAAGTCAAAATAACTTACCTCGATGAATTTCTTGAAAAGCCCATAAAAACTCATCTCAAAACGAGTTCCCAAAATCCAAAAATGAAATAAAACCCTGAATCTCGGGTTTATATAGTGCCCTCTAAACCTCTACTGTGCGGTCCGCATAATTCCGTTGCGGCCGCACTCTGCCAATCACTGCGGTCCGCACAATTCTGCTACGGTCGCACTCCTCTCCTGCAGTCCGCACCATTTTGGTGTTGTCCGCACTCCCAAGAGCATCCGATCCATATTAGAGTGCCGAACCTATCAAATCACATCTGATAGACCTCAAATTTTACACACAAGTCATAATTATCATTACGAACCTATTTCAACTTTCAGAATCAGATTCTGACTCCGATATCAAAAGTTCACTACCGGTCCAAAAATTCTAAGACTTAAGCCTCCAATTAGGTACTAAGTGTCCCAAAACACTCTAGAACTCTAAACGAATCATCCCGGCAAGTCACAATAGCAGAAAATAGATACGGGGAAGCAGTTTATAGGGGATCGGGGCATAAATTGTCAAAACGACTAGCCGGGTCATTACATCCTCCCCCTCTTAAAACATTCGTTCATCCTCAAACGAGTATAGAGACATACCTGAAGTGGTGAAAAAATGAGGATAACGGCTGCACACATCCTGCTCGATCTCCCAAGTCACCTCCTCGATCGGCTGACACCGCCACTGAACCTTTACTGATGCAATGTTCTATGACCTCAGCTTTCGAACCTGTTTGTCCAATATAGCCACTAGCTCCTCAACATAAGATAAATCCTTGTCCAATTGGACTGAACTAAAATCCAACATGTGAGACAGATCGCCGTGATACCTCCGGAGCATCGAAACATGAAATACCGGATGAACTCCTGCCAAGTTGGGAAGTAAGGCAAGCTCATAAACAACCTCCCCAACACGCCTCAACACCTCAAAGGGGCCAATAAACCTTGCGCTCAACTTGCCCCTCTTTCCAAATCTCATAACACCCTTTATAGGCGAAACCCGAAACAAGACCGGCTCTCTAACCATAAATGAAACATCACGAACCTTCCGGTCTGCATAACTTTTTTGTCTGGACTTTGCAAAGTCAATCCTGAATCACCTTAACCTTCTCCAAAGTGTCCTGAACCATATTTGTTCCCAATAATCTAGCCTCGCTCGGCTCGAACCAACCCACTGGGGACCTACACCGCCTACCATACAGAGCCTCATACGGTGCCATCTAAATGCTGGGTTGATAACTGTTGTTGTAGGAAAATTCCGCAAATGGCAAGAACTGATCCCAAGAAACTCTGAACTCCATCACACACGCACGGAGCATATCCTCAAGAATCTGAATAGTGCACTCAGACTGTCTATCCGTCTGGGGGAGAAATGTTGTGCTCAACTCCACCTGAGTACCCAACTCATGTTGTACGGCTCTCCAGAATCGTGATCTAAATTGCATGCCCCGGTTAGAGATGATAGATACCAACACGCCATGAAGTCTGACAATCTCATGGATATAAACTCGACCCAGCTGCTCGGAAAAGTAGGTAGTCATTACCAGAAGGAAATGAGCCGACTTGGTCAGCCTATCTACAATCACCCAAACTGCATCAAACTTCTGCTGAGTCCATGGGAGTCCAACAATGAAATCCATAGTGATCTGCTCCAATTTCCACTCTGGAATCTCTAAATTCTGAAGCAATCCACCTGGTCGTCGATGCTCATACTTCACCTGCTGGCAATTTAAACACCGAGCAACATACTCTATGATGTCCTTCTTTATTCTACGCCACTAATAATGTTGTCTCAAGTCCTGATACATCTTTGCGGCACCCCGATAAATAAAGTACCATGAGCTGTGAGCCTCCTGAAGAATCAACTCACGCAAACCATCAACATTAGGCACACATAGCCTGCCCTGCATCCTCAATGCACCATCATCCCCAATGGTAAACTCCTTAGTAATCACCGTGCTGAACTGTGACCCCAAGGACAAGCAGATGGGGTCATCATACGGACGCTCCCTAATATGATCATAAAGAGAAGACCGAGAGACCATACAAGCCAATACTCGAATAGACTCAAAAATATCCAATCTCATAAACTGGATAGCTAAGGCCTGAACATCCAATGCCATGGGCCACTCTGTTGTAGGTAGATAAGCCAAATTCCCCAAACTCTCTACCCGGCAACTCAAAGCATCAGCCACCATATTGGCCTTCCCCAAATGGTACAAAATAGTGATATCATAATCCTTAAGTAGCTCTAACCACCTTCTCTAATGCAAATTAAGATCCTTCTGCTTGAACAGATGCTGCAAACTCCGATGATCAGTGTAGATCTCACAAGGGACACCGTACAAATAGTGCCTCTAAACCTTCAAGGCATGAACAATAGCGGCTAACTCAAGGTCGTGGACAGGATAGTTCTTTTCGTGCACCTTCAATTGTCTGGACACGTAGGAAATCACCCTATGGTCCTGCATCAATATCGTGCCAAGGCCAACTTGCGACGCATCACAATAGACTGTATAAGACCCTAACCTGTAGGCAATATCAATACTGCGACTGTAGTTAAAGTTGTCTTGAGCTTTTGAAAGCTCTCCTCACACTCTTCCATCCACTTGAACGGAGCACCCTTCTGGGTCAGCCTGGTCATAGGTGTTGTAATAGATGAGAATCCCTCAACAAACCGACAGTAATAACACGCCAAACCAAGAAAACTCCAGATCTATGTAGCTGAGGATGGTCTAGGCCAGCTCTGCACTGCTTCCACCTTCTTCAGATCCACCTTAATCCCTTCACTCGACACTACGTGACCCAAGAATGCCACGAAATCCAACCAAAACTCACATTTTGAGAACTTTGCAAATAATTTCTTTTCTCTCAAGGTCTGAATCACTGTCCTCAGGTGCTGCTCATGATCTTCTCGACTCCGGGAGTACACCAGAATGTCATCAATAAAGACAATGACGAATGAGTCAATATATGGTCGGAATGCACTGTACATCAAGTGCATAAATGTTGATGTGGCGTTGGTTAGCCCAAATGACATAACAAGGAACTTATAATGACCATACCGAGTCCTGAAAGCTGTCTTCAGGATATCTGGCTCCCGAATCTTCAACTGATGATGACCTGAACGCAAAGCAATCTAGGAAAACACTCGATCACCCTGTAACTAATCAAATAGGTCATTAATACGAGGAAAAGGATACCGGTTCTTCACTGTAACTTTGTTGAACTAGAGATAATCAATGCACATACGCATAGAACCATCCTTTTTCTTCACAAACAAGACATGAGCACCCTAAGGTGACACAATGGACGAATAAAGCCCTTATCAAGCATCTCTTGTAACTGTTCCTTCAACTCTTTCAACTCAGGAGAATCCATACGATAAGGAGGAATAGAGATGGGCTGAGTGTTTGGTAATAAATCAATGTTAAAATCAATATCTCTGTTGGGCGGCATGCCCGGAAGATCAACCGGAAACACATCAGGAAAATCACGCACCACTGGGACTGAATCAATTGTAGGAGTATCAATACTGACATCTCTCACATAAGTTAGATACGCGTCACACCCCTTTTCAACCATTTGCTGAGCTTTAAGAAATGAAATAATTCTACTGGGAGTGTAATCTAAAGTACCCCTCCACTCTAATCGGGGTAAACCTGACATAGCCGGCATCACGGTCTTGGCATGACAATCAAGAATAGCATAATGGGGCGACAACTTGTCCATGCCCAAGATAACGTCAAAATATACCATGCTGAGCAATAATAAATCGGCTCTGGTCTCAAAATCCCTAAGAGCAATCAAACATGACCGATAAACGTGGTCCACAACAAGAGAATCTCCCACCGAAGTAGACACATAAATAGGGGAACTCAAAGAATCCCGAGATACGTCCAAATATAGGGCAAAATAAAAGGACACATAGGAATAAGTGGAGCCTGGATCGAATAGAACTGAAGCATTTCTATGACGGATCGGAACAATACCTATAATGATAGAATCGGTAGCAACAACCTCTGTACGGGCAGGAAGGGCATAGTATCTGGCCTGGCCTGGCCTCCCCCTCTAGGGCGACCTCTACCTCCCCGACCTCCACCTTTAGCTGGCTGAGCAGGTGTGGTGGCAGCTGGTATTGTGATTGTCACACCTCCTTTTTCTACCTCGAAAGGGTTATAAGGGAGTTTTTTCCAATGTAAGTGACAATCTAAATGGGATTATTTATATTAAATTTAGAGTCGCCACTTGGGATAATTTATGGTATCCCAAGTCACCGGTTTAAAATTCCGAATCGAGGAAGTTTGACTCTATTTACGGTCTGCGAATGCAGAAATCCAGGTAAGAAATTATGTTAACCCGGGAGAATGTGTTAGGCATTCCCGGGTTCCATGGTTTTAGCACGGTCTCTTTGATCATACTTGGCTTAATCAAATTGTCTAATTACTCATTTTTAGAACCTATGTGCATTTGCCTCTTTTAATTAAGAAATTATCTTAAAACAGGTCACGCGTACGTGTACCCATTTGTTTGGCATGTTAAAAATCATGTCACGCGAACATGTCCACAATTAGTAATGTTTTATTATTATTAAGAAAGTTTAGTCGAAGTTGCACGAACGTATACTCCAATTTGTTTTTAGGACTGTAATTATGTCACGTGAACATGTACTCGATCATGATCATATATGCTAGTTATTCACACTTAGAAATGTTTAACACTGACTACTTTATCTGTTGAGCTATTTTGATATCCATTAATTGTAAAAGATGGTCTAACTTACAACTTGTTACCCTAATGGTTTGTTGTTAAAGTTATTAATCTAGTTTCTCGCAAATTTCAGCAAAACCAAACCTTAAACTCACTTAAAACCCCAATTAAAATATAAAAAACAGAAGGGTTCGAACTACAAAGACGATACGTATCCATAAGAGATTCGAAAATAGAATTTGGCGTAACACCCATGTCAGATAAATGCCTCAAAATTGACTTAACATTGTCATGGAATCAAATAATTACACAAAATCGACTAACACAGTCAATAAATGAAACAAGCGATGAATAGGAGAAAAAGAGTGACCTGAATTACTTTCAATTTTTCAAAGAAACATGCTGCCTGTTTACAAAGAAACTCATGCCGATGAAGCTAGACACGGACAAACCCGACCGGAAACCTCAACGAAACAACCTCGGACTTCAACAGTATCTCAATCACGATTTCAAAACAAATTGAATGGACAATATCTGAAATAAGCCAAGCGAAGCTTGAAACCAGATGCAAGTTCCTCTCATGCTCACAAAGCTCAACTAGTTTGCTGCTATCCCTTTCTCGTTTATGTACATGTGTGTGGCTGTGTGTGAGTATTTTTTGACGAGCTATGGTAAAGAGAAGGAGGAGTAGCGATGGGTGTTAGAGAATGGTCGAGATTCGGCCGGCTGCTTAAGGTCGTTCGCATTTTTTCGGCGAGCTGGTGAGATTGAGTGAAAAAGAAAGTCCATTACTGTTGTTAGGGTCATCAGCGTGGTGGTCACTGGTTAATGTTGCTGAAGCTTAGGGGTGTTCATGGAGTTCTGCTGCTGTCCCTTATTTGTGAAGAAGATAATGAGGGTTTTTTGTTTGTTTGCTGCTCAAGATCGGGTCTCGAGAAGATGAAGCTCAACGGTTGCTTATGGTTTGTAGAGGAAGCAGAAGCAACGCTGGAGGGAGTCATGTGTTTATGGCTACTGCAGCTGAAAGGTCTTATTTTTTATTAGGGTTCTTTAGTGTTCTCCATGAAGAAGATGAAGCTAGGGTAACGGCGTCTTAGATTGTATAGGTCTGATGCTTCAAGGGTCTCTTTTTATTCAAAACGGCAGATAGATTTTCAGTCTTTAGGTTCTAACACTGAAAAAGGAGATGCAATGCTGGGGGTGCCTATTGTGTATTGCGACGGATCTGATCTTAGGGGTCTAGGGTAGTTTTGTAGGGTTTTTTAGGTTAAGTGGTATGGGCCTATAAATTATGGGCTTGGGAATTATGGGCTATGTTCGAAAATTAGGCTTAAAATGGGTTGTTTGAGCCCAAATTTTATTCTTTCTCCATGAACAAGACTAAAAATACGACCTCATTTACCAATTAATCCTACTTAAGTAAAATAACTATTAAGATAAAACTAATCATTAAAACAAACCTTTTTTTTTGTATTTTCAAATATCATATTAAAATAAAAATAAGGTACTAATTTTGGTATTTTTTAGTTTTACGAAAGGTATATAAACTAACAGCAACTAAAAAGAAGAAATACTTTTGTAATTTTTATTTTTTGATAAAATAAAGTAAAAGAGTCAAAACTAATTGAAATATCGATATTAGGCCTAAACTAAATATTTTATGCTAAAATGGGTGAAATCTCGGGGAGGGTCAAAAATCACATGTCTACAGTGATCATAACCTAGGAACCATGTGGAGCACGATGTGGCTGAGAAGTCTGTGGAAGTGCATCCCTCCTAAGTCTAGGGCAATCCCTCATCATATAGCATGTGTCGCCACACTCAAAACAAGCTCTAAGAGGGTGTGGCGGTTGTAACTGGCTCGGGCCAGGTCTGCTGTACTGACCACTGAAAGCACACCGTGCAGGAGGCGCACTAGATACTGGAGGTGCATAATAAGGCTCCTAAGGTCTAGGAGTCGTGAGTCACAAGCCGGTTTATTAGAGTCTCGTGAATCGGCACGGAGATGTCTATACTTATCTTCGAGAGGCTATGGAACTGTTAAAAAAATTCCACTTCACGGATTTCATCATTTAATTTGTACTTTGATATGGAAATTGGGGAAAATTTGTAGAAACTTCATAAACCATAAAATTGGGATTTGAAGTTTCTACAAATTTTCCCCAATTTCCATCAAAGTATGAATTTGTGATATATTCATGTATATTTACTAAATTCGAGTCAAAATCACTTACCTCGATGAATTTCTTGAAAAACCCACAAAAAATCGTCTCAAAACGAGTTCTCAAAGTCCAAAAATGAAATAAAACCCTAAATTTCGACTTTATATAGTGCCCTCTAAACCTCCATTGTGCGGTCGGCATAATTCCGTTGCGGCCGCACTCTGCCAATCACTGCGGTCCGCACAATTCTGCTACGTCCGCACTCCTTAGGCTTTCGCCACTGCGGTCCGCACAATTCTATTGCGTCCGCACTCTCAAGATCATCAGATCCATATTAGAGTGTCGAACCTATCAAATCACGTCCGATAGACCTCAACTTTTACACAAAAAAGTCATAATTATCATTACGGACCTATTCCAACTTCAGAAATCGGATTCCGACCCCGATATCAAAAGTTCACTACCGCTCCAAATATTCTAAGACTTAAGCCTCCGATTAGGGACTAAGTGTCCCAAAACACTCCGGAACTCTAAATAAATCATCACGACAAGTCACAATAGTAGAAAATAGATACGGAGAATCAGTTAATAGGAGATCGGGGTGTAAATTCTCAAAACGACTGGATAGGTCATTAAAGGATCCCCATTATGCATCCCCTCAACACAATCCTCCAGGGGCCTTGGCACAACTCTGACTTGATCATTAATATCAGCTCTATCCTCGGCAATGGGGAATGGACATTTAATGTTATCCACTACCCCATCCCAGGGACATCATATGTGTTATTCAATCCAACTTCATCCTTTTTCTACCAACTTTGAGGATAAGCTCATTGGAACCTCAATGGTAATGGGCTTCAGCTCCAAATCTGCCTACAACCTGATCAGCTCTGAGCTAGACTCCAATTCAAACCATGATGATACCTTCAACTAGATCTGGAGGCTAAAGGTCCCTAATAAGATAAAATTCTTCACTTGGATGATGCAGCATAACAGACTTCCACTGCCAAGTACTTAAGTAGCATAGGCTTAAATGTAAACACAATATGCCATTTCTGCTCCTCTGGAGTGGAAGACATCAATCATATCTTCTTTGAATGCTCAAATGCCAGAGCATTCTGGCAATCCATAACACTAGAGTGTACTAACAAGACCTCTCATCCATACCTTGTGTTCCCAATGATCCACTGGGAAGATACATGGCACAAGGTCAAGAACATGCAGTTCAACAATGTTATCAATTGGAAAACCCTCTTGCCTTTCTGTTTTTGGAGCCTATGGCTCACAAGAGACAACAATCTTTTTGAAAAGAAAAAGAACCTTGCCCCTGTTAAACAAACCATTGCCAGAGCCACTGAATACTACCATGTGGCTGTCCAACATAGGGATAAAGGTGAATCAACTGTAATCCATATCAATTGGGAGCCACCTCCTATAGGATCCTATAAGCTTAACATTGATGGGGCTTCATGCCCAAAATCAAGAGTAGGAGGAACTGTGGGTGTCATAAGGAATAGCAGGGGTGACTGAGTACTAGGTTATATGACAGGCCGGCCACATACCACCAGCTTAGAGGCTAAACTACAAGCTCTATGGCAGGGGCTCACAATAGCACTCGAACGTTGGTGATGACAAAGCTTCACTTTTTCCAATTCAAAGATTTTTGTCAGAACTTTGGGATTTCTCAAAGATTTCGGTTCAGATTTTGCTCGAAATGGGCAAGCTTCTTCTGATTGAGAAAAAAAAATTATTGAGGCTTGTTATGTTTTGGTTTTTACATTTGAGTCCAATAAGTTAGTTATATTATTATTCCTAAGTTTTTTTTTTATTTCACTTTGACCCTAGGTCTTAATTTCCTTATATGTAAAGAAGTCATTTTCAGGGTTATGAATGAAGGTTTTGCTTAGATTTTCTTAACTTTCTTCTTCCTTGGCTTTGACATTGTTAGGATTCAAGAAAAACTTGATGCATTGGCTTCAAAAAACTTTATAGTATTTTTTTTTTTTTTTTGGAAATATATTTCTTTAGATTTTTTAGATGTAAACTTATTAGTAATACGTTTATGATCGATTTATCTATATCTATACTATATTAAAAGCATGAAAGCCTTTAGTGAAATGTTATTCGCCTTTTGTATTCCTTAATAATAGAGTTTATACTGGACAAAATAATCAATTTAATTAATTTCCTAATATTTAGGACATTAAAATCAATTAAAATTTTGCTTATTAAATTATTCCTTATTTGAACTATGTACGAAGTCTTAATATTTAGGACTCTAAAATTAATAAATATTTTTACCCTATGTAAATCAACTAAATTTTCAAATAAGTATTCCGTATTCACCAAATTGCATTTGGACATGCGAGAAAGAGTTCCAAACTTCCAATCCTATTGCAAGTTCCACTCGGTCCAAAGTGAATAAGAGGGATGTGAATCCTTAGAATCAATTTGAGTGTTTAGAAAGGTATAAAAGTTCCCATAGACACATAATTTAGTTCTGTAAGCTTTATTAAAATATAATAATTCCATTAGGAATAATTTTGGTCCAATGTGCAACTCTCATTAGGAATAATTTATGTACTAAAATGTAAGTACACATTTTACTAAATACTATAATTAGATATAAACTAACTCAATATTCATAATTATGATACTCTTTAGCTCAACATCAAATCCAACAAATACTTTCAAAATGACACATAAGAATTGAATGTCACATATAGATAGACACGCAAAGCGCGTACTCTAAAAGGACGCTCTTCGCGAAATATTGATCGACATTTTTACTCTTCACAAATAAATTTTACATGAGACAGTCTAGCTAATTGGAATCAATATTCTATCATTTTCCGAAATTTATATTTTATAATATAATTTTATTTTATAATTCAAATATATTAATCAAAAATAATGTTCTAAATTTTTAAATTATATATTTATTAATATAGATACACGCGCAAAGCGCGTACCATAAAGTTAATTATAATAAGTTTGTTTGGATTGATAATATTAATTTATTTAATCTCTCTTGAAACATTGATAATCTCAAGAAAGATTTTATTAATTTTAATATTGAAAATCTACTTTCTGCTGAGGTAATATCATTCTATAAGTAATATAAACATAATGAAGGGAATCAGATCTTTGTATTTGATTAAGTGCATCATTAATTTTCTACTCGTACTATTTTTCTTAAAACGTTTAATTAGAAAATATGTTTAAACCATCAATATGATCGTGATTATCATATTTTAAAGAACATTCAAAGTTATATTTTTTGCATTTTCATCGTCTAGTGATCTCCATTTTGGGGAAAAATTAATATTTACACGTTTTGTTTATAAAAAATAAAATAAAAAACGAGCCCCTAAAACACTTGCTTTAGGTGCTATACCCTCTAGCCGCCCCCTATGCGAAAGATATATCAGTTGATTTGGTTTCTCTTTAAGTAAAATCGAACCAACGGAACCATAGACGCTCCTAGAAGGCTAAAAATCAAAATAAAACAATATCTTGGGAGCAAAACTGCTAAATTTCCTTTCCATATTGAAAGTTAAAGTGTTTATTTTTGAAATTTGAAATTTAAGAAAACCGGAGTATACCTGTGTGAGATTTCTATTATAAGAAGTTTAAGTATTTCATTTTATGAAATATTAGAAATTATATCCAAGGCCAACTATGATAAACTAGTGTGATTTGATAAAGTAGACACCGTAAACTATGACTGTCGGCTTTTCCTGAGAGAGTTTATGGATAACTTGAAATGACCCTTGTCAAACATGTCTAACAATTATATACAAACTTTTACCAAATAATTTTACAATGAGTGGGTGGGTGGGGTGGGGGTGGGGGGGGGGAGGGAGAACTGCAAAAAGGCCAACAAAATGCTGATATTATAAAGAAAAGATGAAATGGAAAATAGTATCTGTATGAATGTTATCTTCCTCATAATCTAATGCTCTTTCACTATGTTTTCTTCACTCAGAATCTAATGATATTTCCCTTCTCCTCTTCTCCATTTGCCCCTCTATATATATAAGTGCAGTTCTCGTTCAGTCGAGCATTCCATGGTATCAACAACGGAGCACTACACATAAGACATGTCACGAACATGACACTTCAATCGTGGCCCAACTGAAGTTCCAAATTAAAGATGAAGCATAATCATCCTGTATGACACAAAAACCAAAGTAAGCTTAACTGGACCATGTTTGGACAAGTTCCTGATAAAATATAAGGTGTTGGGGGGGGGGGGTGTTGGAGGTTGGAAGACTATTTATGTAGAAGTATATCTGCAGATATGGAAGCAGGAGGTTCTCAATCTCTATCTGCAGATATAGAAGTATATCTGCAGATATTTATGTAGACTTCAACAGCTCTTGAACTCAACCTCTAATAACCTTTTCGCGTCCTATTTAAAAATGGTATGATATTATCGGCACTCTAATCATATGAAAACCTACCAAATAGATAGAGAAATAAGTACGGACATAATCATTGATGGTTCCTCAGTCGCTCCCTTGATCTTATATCAGCCTACACATCAGAAGTACAAGTTGAGTTATAAAATATGTAAATTCACAAACCAATTAGCACAATTTGAATAAATAGTGCTGAGTCCCTATCAACTCCTTCACTACCAAGGAATAATGATGACAACAATGTATTGCTTCTTTTCAAACTTCTTGGACCTACCTGTCGGGTGGGCTCTGGAACACGAAATCTGCAAGTCATCTTCACAGTCTCAATTGCAGTGGCAAGAGATACACGATGACCAACTGAAATGAATATGGGCTTCAAAGAGCCCTGAGATGATTGCATTGCCTGCATAAAGATTTAATCAACTTGCACCTAATTTGGACCTTGTGATGAATACTACGATAAAAGCTCACAATTAGTTGACTCAACCCAAAGTTGGACCTTGTGATTTCTGGAACTAGTAGTTAAAAGAGTATTTTACGTTTCCCGTGAGACCAGCATATCATAATCTTCTGTGTGTAGTAAGATTATAACTTAATATTTCACAGAATATCAACCGGAAAACCAATACAACATACTGGAAACATTAAGTATAATGTGTAGTTGCTAGTTAGAAAACAAAAGGCCTCCAAAATCCACACCTTTTCTGAAGAGTGATTCACGGAAGGATTCATTAGAAAATAATTGAACATTACAGTTTACACCATAATTGTATTATTTCATGGACACAAAATAATTAACTAACTCCTTACCGCTCCCCAGGTACATCCAGAGTCCCCAATTAGGGGTAAGACATTTTCAGGAGAGTCCGCTGCTTGAAGGATTTCTCTTACCCTAGATTGTGTAAGACCATCCACATGGTGCAACTGGAAACAGATAAGAACAGAAAATATCTATAAACCAGTGCACAAATGAGGCAACTAATTATACAAAAATAATGCAATAGCCAAGTTTTAGTATCAATAAGAAGTGAAAACTATATAAACAAGTCAACGGGAAGAATACTAGGAGATATTTGCCAGTTAAGTATTCCACATAGAGTAATAGCCTGTTTGGCAAGCTTCTTTTGAGGCAAAAGCGCTTTTTTTTTGTCAAAAGTGTTTTTTTTCTAAAATTAAGGCGTTTGGCCAAGCTTTTGAAAGAAAAAAAGTGCTTTTGAGGAGAAGCAGAAGCAGTTTTTGGAGAAGCAGAAAAAAGTAGCTTCTCTCCAAAAGCATTTTTTTGAAAAGCACTTTTGAGAAAAATACACTTAGAAACAGTTTTTTAAAGCTTGGCCAAACACTAATTGTTGCTCAGCAGTACTTTTCAAATTAATTAGCCAAACACAAATTGCTTCTCACCAAAAGTACTTTTGAAAGCACTTTTGAGAAAAAACACTTCTCAAAATAAGTTGATTTTTGCGGCTTGGCCAAATGGGCTATAATTGTCAGTTGATCATTTCTGAATCCCAGGGCAAGAAGTGGGAACTAACAAAAGCACATGAGGACTGAATCTATGCAGATTTTCCATGAAACTTCAAGTGGACAAAGAAGTTTAAACTTACATTCTTTCCCACTCCAACAGTAGGAAGATCAGCTAAGACACCAATATGACAAGCCAAACCAAAAGCTGCAGAAGATAATTGGTGTTGCAGCGGCTTTAGCAAAAATAAGTGTGAAAAGGTACTGTTGGAACAATGAAAACAGGAGGAACCCCTATCTGCATACTCAGTCCCCAGTTGATTCATGTCCATATGAAGTCAAATATGCCAAATCTTCCAAGTTGAACAGTCAGTGATACAAAAGCCAATCATAGATGAACTAATCAGTAAAGTCAAACTCACTAGTTCTCTTATTAAATTTTAACAGCTATTTAAAAGCCAAACAGCATCGAACAAGAGCTGAATTAAAAATAAAATCACGCAAGAGGATAAGTAAAGCTGAAATATCTTTTCAAAGCCATGGCAGGAGTAGGGTTCAAACAGTTCAGACCTTGTCAACTAGCTTCAGAATGCCAGGAAACTACTTAAATTCCTTTTCAAAACATGAGAGTACCTAATACCATCTTGTTTGGACACTTGAATGACTTTCTTGATCAAGTTAGAGTTGATCTCGTGCATTTTCAATTTATTACATGTATAAAAGATGTGCAAGAATCACTTAGTTTCTATTGCATCCTGTCCTTCATAAGACTGCAACTTGCCTGAAACACCATTATGAACTATAATTCAAATTATTATCTGGAAAATGCATCTAGTCCTTTACTGAGTTTAATTTACCTAAAAAAGGTACTCTTAGCACCAGCATATGATTGCCTTCTTCAATCCAGTCAAATTATCATCAGGTTCAAGAAGATTATGATTGTCATTAATCATCTCCTATTGATAATACAAATACCGCAGAGTCAACTTAATGCCACAGGTTTAGTGCATTGATCTCTACATGTGAGTGAAAGCCTTAAAGAATGATCAAAACAGTCACAGTAATAAATTAAGCGGAGAGCAAATTAATTCCTAGTCTCTTTTCTTTGAAGAATGCATTAGCCGCACATATACAAAATCCAAGATCTAAAATAGAGAAATATCCAAAGAGAATAATTATTCCCTGATTTATTAACTGAGAACCAACTAGCCAATATGTGTAACGAGCCTACAAGATAGCCAAAAAGGTACAGAGAGATGGAAAACTCCGTGTGTATCAAATTACCTAAGCAAGTCCAATTAGTTATACATTTTTCTTAAAGTGGGTTTTAGGAATAAAAGTTAGTAATTGTTGGAAAATTGACACGAGTTTGGCTATAAAATGCAAAGATGTAGAATATGATGCTAGATGTGATCATGATAAAGGACGATATTTTTAATGTTTCTGAGTATCTTATACACGAAAAATGGAGCGAGTATGGTATCTTCTAATGACGAGTCACCATAAACAATCTGCAACACTTAGGAATTATCTTTTTTCCAGCTAGAAATAACAACGAAACTTGCCTCGAGGATGAAGCAATCCATTGCCATCAACCATCAGTAGCTGTGAACATAAGCATTAAATAGATGTCAGGTATTAACTTTTTTAGTAGCCAGCTCACCAGAACAAATGCCAGTGGTGGGGGAGGAAAGGGGTCAGGAAGCTGTGGTACCAATACATCCTAGATCTCACCACTACTTTCAAAAGTTTTACCATTTGAAGCCTGGAGGTGGAAGGGGAAGCATGAAATAATCAAAAATCCTCTAACTAATCAAATTTAATGAAAGATGACTGAAAGATAACCACAGGATTCTTAATTCAAGGCATGAATGAATTATTAGCCAAGAATAACGAAAACCAACACACAGCAATTATAACAATCACCAAGAGTGAACTTGAAAGACAAGAAAATAAAGGAAAAGCGCGCGCGCGCGCGGGGGGGGGTGGAGTAAACTCTCCTGCATTTTATTTTTCGGGATAAGAAGTAAACTTTCATGCACTTTCCTTTTGTTTAGTTAGCAAGAAACCTGAGAACTCGTTTATGATGTAAGAAAACTTCCTTACAATTTTGGTTCCAGAGAGGCTGAAGGATTTGAGGGAAATCCAAGCTAGTAACTTTATTCTAACCGTGAGAAGGCACGGGAGAAAATATGATATATTGATATTGTTGTATGTGATGTAATACAAGAGGTGCTATTTATAGCTACTCTATACAAAGGGGATACTACTCCTATTCCAATGTGGGACAATTACATAGCT
Organism: Nicotiana sylvestris; assembly: GCF_000393655.2. Classification (NCBI taxonomy): domain Eukaryota; kingdom Viridiplantae; phylum Streptophyta; class Magnoliopsida; order Solanales; family Solanaceae; genus Nicotiana; species Nicotiana sylvestris. The sequence goes on from NC_091066.1 coordinate 84,813,634, forward strand.
ATCTCTAACACTCCCCCTCAAGCCGGAGCATATAAATCATATGTACCGAGCTTGTTACATATATAATCAATGCGAGGACTAGTGAGGGACTTGGTGAAAATATCTGCAAGTTGATCATTCGATCTCACAAACTTCGTAGTAATATCTCCTGAGAGTATCTTTTCTCTGACGAAGTGACAATCAATCTCAATGTGTTTAGTTCTCTCATGAAACACCGGATTTGATGCAATATGAAGTGCAGCTTGATTATCGCACACAAGTTCCATCCGACTGATTTCACCAAATTTCAACTCCTTGAGCAATTGTTTGGTCCAGACTAGTTCACATGTTGCCATAGCCATTGCTCGGTATTCTGCTTCTGCACTAGACCGAGCAACTACATTTTGTTTCTTACTTTTCCAGGACACCAAATTTCCTCCTACTAAAACACAATATCCAGACGTAGAACGTCTATCAGAAGGTGATCCTGCCCAATCAGCATCCGAGTACCCAACGATCTGCTCATGACCTCGATCCTCAAACAGTAATCCTTTACCTGGAGCCGATTTTATATACCGGATAATGCGGACAACTGCATCCCAATGACTATCACAGGGAGAATTCATAAACTGACTTACAACACTCACAGGATAAGAAATGTCGTGCCTAGTCACTGAGATAATTTAATTTACCAACCAGCCGCCTATAGCTTGCAGGATCGCTAAGCGGCTCCCCCTGTCCAGGTAGAAGTTTAGAATTCGGATCCATCGGCGTGTCAACAGGTCTGCAACCTGTCATCCCTGTTTCCTCAAGAATGTCTAACACATATTTCCTTTGAGAAATAACAATACCTGAGCTAGATTGAGCAACCTCAATACCTAGAAAGTACTTCAATCTGCCTAGATCCTTAGTTTGAAAGTGCTGGAAGAGATGCTGCTTCAGATTAGTAATACCATCCTGATCATTGCCCGTAATAACAATATCATCAACATAGACTACCAGATAAATACATAGACTTGAAGCAGAGTGGCAATAAAACACAGAGTGATCAGCTTCACTACGAGTCATGCCAAACTCCTGGATAACCGTGCTGAACTTACCAAACCAGGCTCGAGGAGACTGCTTTAGACCATAAAGTGACCGACGCAAGCGACATACAAGGCCACGAGACTCCCCCTGAGCAATAAAACCAGGTGGTTGCTCCATATAAACCTCATCCTCAAGATCACCATGAAGAAAGGCATTCTTAATGTCCAACTGATAGAGGGGCCAATGACGAACTGCAGCCATGGATAGAAAAAGGCGAACTGATGCCACTTTAGCCACTGGAGAGAAGGTATCACTGTAATCTAGCCCAAATATTTGAGTGTATCCTTTGGCAACAAGACGTGCCTTAAGTCGATCAATCTGGCCATCGGGACCAACTTTGACTGCATAAACCCAACGACAACCAACGGTAGATTTACCTGAAGGAAGAGGAACAAGCTCCCATGTACCACTTGTATGTAAAGCAGACATCTCGTCACTCATAGCCTGTCGCCATCCTGGATGAGACAATGCTTCACCTGTAGACTTAGGGATGGAAACCGAGGACAATGAAGATATAAAAGCATAATGGGGAGATGACAGACGATGATAACTCAAACCAACATAATGAGGATTAGGGTTTAGTGTGGTCCGTATACCTTTTCGAAGTGCAATCGGTGTACTAGGAGCAGGATCCGCAGTAGGAGCCGTGTCAGGTGCAGGACGAGAACCAGATGGGCCTGATGTAGGGCGCGAACGACGATGATAAGTCAAGAGTGGTGTTCCTGTGGCTGGGGAACTAGGAGGGATAACACTGGACTCCTCAAAAGTTGGTATGGGTGAAACCTCTGTGGTTGAAGGTGGAGGAGGATTACTAAACTCCTCAAAAGTCGGTATAGGTAAGACCTCAGATATGTCATGGTGGTCAGCAGAAGTGACATCAGTTGTGAAGAAAGGTTTAGACTCGAAAAATGTGACGTCAGCTGACATAAGGTACCTATGAAGATCAGGTGAATAACAACGATATCCCTTCTGAACACGAGAATAACCAAGGAAGACACACTTGAGAGCACGAGGAGCTAACTTATCTTTCCCCGGGGCTAAGTTATGAACAAAACATGTGCTCCCAAAAACCCGAGGTGGAAGAGGGTATAAGGCTGACTGGGGAAACAATATTGAATGTGGAATCTGACCCTTGATGGGAGATGAAGGCATCCTATTAATCAAATAACAAGCTGTGAGAACTGCATCGCCCCAAAAACGCAGCGGAACACGAGACTCAATTAGAAGTGTGCGAGCAGTCTCAATAAGGTGCCTATTCTTTCTTTCTGCAACCCCATTTTGCTGAGGGGTATAAGGACAAGATGTCTGATGAATAATTCCATGAGAAGACATAAACTGCTGAAACTGAGAAGATACATATTCTAAGGCATTATCACTGCGAAAAATGCGGATAGAGACACCAAATTGGTTTTTGATTTCAGCACAAAAACTCTGGAATATAGAGAATAACTCAGAACGATCTTTCATTAAGAAAAGCCAAGTACATCTTGAGTAATCATCAATAAAGCTAACAAAATAACGAAATCCCAAGGTTGAACTGACTCTACTAGGACCCCATATATCAGAATGAACCAAGGAGAAAACAGACTCTGCATGACTCTCAACACTACGCGTAAAGGAAGCTCGGGTATGTTTCCCAAGCTGACACGACTCACAATCTAATCTAGACAAACTGGATAAACTAGGCACCATCTTTTGAAGTTTGGATAAACTCGGATGTCCTAAACGTCTGTGGATTAGATCTGGAGGATCTGTAACTAGACATGTTGTGGAAGGACTGAGCGAGTTAAGGTAGTAAAGACCTTCTGATTCACGACCTGTACCAATTGTCCGTCCCGTACTGCGGTCCTGCATAATAAAAGAATCATCAATAAAATATATACCACAATTGAGGGCACGAGTCAAACGACTAACAGATGCAAGACTAAAAGGACAACCAGGAACATAAAGAACGGAATCTAGGGTGATAGAAGACAATGGGTTGGCTTGTCCAACTCCTTGTGCCTTAGTTTGACATCCATTGGCTAAAGTAACAGTAGGAAGAGACTGTGAATATACAATATTCGACAAAAGTGATTTATTACCAGAGATATGATCAGAAGCGCCTGAGTCCATGACCCATGGTCCAAGAGTACTAGACTGGGAAACACAAGCAAAAGAATTACCAGCAATAGGAGTGTCAGTCTGGGCAACTGAGGCTACTTGTGGAGATGTTTGCTTACTTGCTCGATACTGAAGGAGCTCATTATATTCTTCTTTAGATACAGAAAAGCCCTGGTTACCTGTAGTCTCGCTCTGAGCAACGTAGGCATTTTTGGGTGGACGGCCATTTAAGGAATAACACATTTCGCGAGTGTGTCCAAGTTTGTGACAATAAGAACACTTGGGTCTAGATCTCCCAAAACGACCGCCTCCTCGTCTATTCTCCATAGCTTGAGATGCCCGAACATCCACTGTCTGGGATGCAAGAACAGAGGAATCAAGTATCTGTGATGAAATCACTGGGTGACTTGGTGCTGCAGCAAGGCGAAGTAATCGAGAGAATAATTCATCAACTGTAGGGACAGTCGGACTCGCCAAAATCTGGTCTCGTACTGAATCAAGATCATGAGGAAGTCCAGCGAGTGTAAGAACTAGAAACATTTTCTGTCGCTGCTCTTGTTGTTTTGACACACTAGCAGAAACTGGCATCAATGTCTCAAATTCCTCCATGACTGCCTGTACCTGACCCAAGTAAGTAGACATATCTAATTCTTGCTTCTTTAAGTTTGTCATCCGTGATATCACATCATAGAAGCGAGATATATCATTAGTGTATAACGTACGAGCCTTTGCCCAAACCAAATAACATGTCTGGAATGGCCGAAACAAAGGCATCAACTTAGAATCAATAGAACGCCACAAGATGCTACATAATTGAGCATCAATTTTTGCCCAAAGCGCTATCGCCTTTTCATCTCCTTCGCTAGACTGTTTAATCAGATGATCTTGCACACCTTGACCTTTACACCACAACTCGACAGATGAAGCCCAAGCTAAGTAGTTTGAACCTCCCATTAAAGGTTCCGAGGTAATCATAACATTAGAGTTTCCAGAACTCATGCTTTTAGACCCAAAAACATCAATTCCCAAAGACATCTTGTAAATTATTACCAAATAAGAGAAATAATCAACTGTAATCCACTGAAAATAGAGTAAGGAATACTGAACCAGAATAGTAAACTACTGTAGCAGTTGGAAAGTTACTGTTGCAGCCGGAAAATATTCAAAGTGGTCGGAATGAAATAAAAACAGTAGGGGTAGGATCGGAATTACCAGAAGACCCAACTGTTCTGAAGGAACTTTTTCAAAAAATGGCCGGAAGTCAACTTTTTGAAATCACTATTCACGCCGGAAAAATAAAAAAGTGGTCGGAATTTGGTGTAACCTGGATGGGTAGGCTCGAAATTGCAAGGGAAACAATCTGTCCTGAAGAGTCGTCGCCAAAAAGTGGCCGGAAGGTGGCCCACGCAACGTTGGAACTTCGCCGGAAAATTTTCTTTGGACAGCTACAGTACCGCCGGAGATTTTCACTGGGATTTGGTCGCCGGACAGTGACTACTCTTGTGGTAGTGTTGGATTTTGTGCACAACACTGACCGAGACAAAGCAGACGCAAAACAACTTTGAAAGTCGCCGGAAAAAAAGGGTTCCGGTGACTGATTTTACTTCCCGGAATCGCTGGAATTTATGCACAGCGATAAATCTCTCACGATAGCTCTGATACCATGTGAGAAGGCACGGGAGAAAATATGATATATTGATATTGTTGTATGTGATGCAATACAAGAGGTGCTATTTATAGCTACTCTATACAAAGGGGATACTACTCCTATTCCAATGTGGGACAATTACATAGCTATCTCTAACACTAACTTTAGGCCTCTTTTCCACGCATACAACGAAAAATTTATTTCTTTTAGAATTATTTCATTCTTTTCACATTTCTCGGGTAACAAGTTTCTATCAACTTTCTTAAAATTCAGAATTTCAGACGCAGGAAAAGGCATAAGATTCTAGCTTCATCACAGCACATGGTAGGGGAAGAATCTCAATCCAACTCAATAATGTATATTGAACCTACGAGAGGACTATGTACAAAAGAAAAGGAAGGGAGGAAACAGAATTAGAATTACCAGTAGGCAACACATTTTGTAGCATAAACACTTTCCTGGCTGCATATTCATTGGAAGTCTAACTCACAAGAGAAAATTGCCCCTTAAGTAATTAATGAAACTACTACTTGCATAGATGTTTTTAGTCATCTTATGCTGCCCATTAGTTGATTTAAATAGGAACCATGAGGCTTTCGTTTGTAGAACTTGACAGTTCCAGCAAGTTAGGAACAAAATCTTCTACAACTACTGACTATTAATTAGGCATTAGCAGGTAATATCTCTTAGCTTTTTTCCCCCTCTCCTTTTTTCCTCTTGAGTAAATAATAGAAGGTAGGATAGAAGTAGGCAGGTCACTATTTTGAGGTAGAGGTTGATGTTGGGTTGGGTGTGGAGTAGAGCACTAACGGTACAAGGAAGGTGCAAGATTTGGTTTAACCAGCCAAAATCCAATTCACTGCCCTTCTTGAAGAGAATTATGGCTTCAATGTTTCTTTTACTTGGTAGATAACAAACTTAGAGTAAGCTTAATGTGAAAAACAACACTTGTATCATAACATTTAGCTGATTTGAGCCAGTATATTGACTTTAGAACAAAATTTGCACCATTTACGGAATGCGAAATAAGCAAGGAGAGAGGGGAAGAGTGGAGGAAATTCATCAACATTCACCTGTGGGTAAAAAGGATGAGCATTTTTCTTCATTTTATCCAAAAGCTCCAGGAGTACAGGGGCCTTAAAGAATCAGTTGGGCAAATATACCAGGTCAGTTCACATTACTCACAAGAATGTTGAGTTTGTATAATTAATATAAGTAAGATTCCAAGATTACTCTCTCACAACAAACATAAAAACAACATCCTACCAAATCTAATCATGTTCTTCTTTTTAACAATTTCAATGAAGATCATCACTATATGTTTCAATTTTTTTTAATTTTTTTTTATAATCAAGAAATCTCCAAGGTCAGTGGCGCACGGTTTTGAAACTCAATGGATTAAGTATCAGGTTTTTGTCTGCAGCAGGGTTTGAATTGTGACTTGCGCCTAACGCACACATCGCCTAACGCACACATCACTTATTACGCTCTTACAACTAGACCAACTAGACCAAACTGGGGGCTTATATGTTCCAAAGTTTTAGCAAATTGATAAGTTAAAATGGGAACTCACTGCAGAAATAAACAATCAATAAGACATACTCCCTCCCTCTATGCCAATTTGTCTGGAATTGTTTGACTAAACATGAGTTTAATGAAAAATATGGAACTTTACGCTTAAGCTAAAAACGGATAATATATCAAAAGTACCCTTGTACCAAACGATAGTTTTTACATCCGGTATAACCTAGAGCAAGTCATATCAATGGCAAAATGAATGCAAAATTAACTAGTTTCCAAATATAGAAATGTGTTAATCTTTCTTGATGAACAAAAAGAAAAGTGTCAAACAAATAAGGACTATATTATATATTGACTAAAGATACATGTAGGAGACCTCTCTGAAGGCAAGGAAGCCAGGAAGATATGGAATGTGAAGTCTAACAATAGAAGAATCTTCATAAACAACTTTGAGGGTCTGAAAGTCCAAAACAACAAGTGTACCACAGGCAATCGATGAGTCTTCTTTTGAGAAACTCAAGTCAACCCCACCAACATACTTCAGCAATATTTCACAATTACTTCCTTCTTTTTCTCTTTCATTCATTTTGGGGGGTAATCTCCATTTGAAATCATCTTCAGTGATCAACTGTCTCTTTAAAGAATCTTGAATCCTGAGCTGATTAAAACAGTACCAAGTTGTAAAAGGTTCAAAATTTACTTGTGCGAATTAGTACTACAAAAGCATAATAAAGGAAGAGGATATTGAAAATTGGTACGTACCCAATCCATTTGTTGTGGACTCTGAAATTCAGTAGAGCAATTACGCTCTGAAGAAGTGGCTTCCTTGTCATCGTTCATAACTTTTCCACAATTTCTTCCTCAGCCCGTGAGATATGCACCAAATAAGACATTTCCATCGATCCCTTCATTAAAAATGAATAAATTAATTATTCTAAACATCTCTATCTGTAAACGAAAATGTTGGGTCGTTTGGTTAATCATATTGGAATAATAAATCTCTGCATAAAATTTCCTTATATGATAATATAGTGTATTTTGGCCATATAAGAAAATATAAACTATTGCATAAGTACAACCAAACAGGAATTTGGTTTGACAGTATACCCGCATTAAGTTATGTATGGATCTATGGTAGAAATGGCAATAGGTAAGTGTAAAATTCACAAATAGCCATTGTCTTACAGTTTTAAGTTTTACAAGTTGTCATGAATCTTATAGCCTCGTTGGACAAGCTTCTAAAAGCACCTTATTTTGATAAGTACAGCAATTTATTATTTTGACAAGTATTTTCTGTGAGAACCAGTTTGTACTTGGCTAATTAATTTAAAAATCACCTTTTATTCTTCTCAAAAGCACTTTTCTTCCTTTCAAAAACTTGGCCAAACACCTTAACTTTTGGTCAAAAGTACAAAAAAAGCACTTTTGGCCAAAAAAAGCTTCATCAAACCGGGCTATTAGTTGTGAAATGGACATTTATTATTTTTCAAAGTCAGGGAGTGGCCACGGGACATCTATGTAGCCTCTTTTAGCATCATATTTAAAACATAGTATCTAATTTTAGAAATTATTATAATTTTAGCCAATTTTGGTAAATTTCACACCAATCCAGCTGTTGCTTCTTCATCTTCTCGAAGGTTTGAAGTTTGACACTAGGTAACCAACTTTTAAAAACTCTGTAAATTTTGGCTATTCTTAATAAGCAAAAGGTGAAAAACATGTTTTTGCATATTCAAGCATCTTTCTTTTCTTATAGATATTTGAGGAACGGAGATAATTAGATAACAACATAGCGATTAAATTTGAGTTTAGGTTTTATGATATATTGGATAATCCTAAAACGTGATATCAGTTGTACTTGTCTTTAATTTAAAAAGTATAACTAAAATTTATTTTTAGAGTTAAAAAGTTAATGTAAAAAATCTGTAATATCTTTTAGAATGATACTTAGTTAATTTATTAAGAAATTTTAGGGGAAAATAAGGAGGGGATGAAGATCACATTTTGGGGGATGGGAGTTCGTGGGATGTGTTCCTTAATTTCAGGTTCTTACGCAACCATGGGATGTTTTATTTCTAATGGTAATGATCACACCCAACTCTAGTCCTAAAAAGGATAAGCGTTCGCTGCAAATATAATTCGGTCTAAAAGTTTGAAGTCGAATCCCACAGAGAACTAAGACTTAGCTATATCTGTTTAATATCACTAAGAAGACAAGTTTGAACAATTTTCTAAATTATAAAGATTGAGATTTATATTTCTAACTAATTAACTAGCAAATACTAGAAAGCGGTAAAATTATCAACTAACTAGACAAAGGGTTGGAGACTAAATTAAGGAGGTCTAGAGTTATGACTTCCTCAATTGTCGGAATCCTTCCAGCTATGATCCCAACAATTTCGCCAATGTATTCTCTACTGATCATGAGCACTTTAGGTGTCGTAATTCTCTCTCGAGCAACTACAATAATTTACTAGACATATTCTCTCGAACTACGCTAGTTGACTTCATCTAACCGCTCACTATAACCACATCAAGGCTTTGTTATTTCTAAACCTACCGTTAAACCCACTGTATTGATTTCTCACATACGTTAGGAGTGACGTTGTTCAACAACTACCTAAATAAGTACTCTTTCTCGAGCAGTACACACTAAATAGGCACAGTCAATTGATGGTCATTCAATCAACAGCAACAAACACGTAGTTGAACAAGTAGAGAAATCCAACGACTCAATTATATAAAAACATAACAAGTATTTATCCTACAAAAGGTTCCATCAAAACCCTAGATAACAAATTAGCTATTCATAATAGTATGCAAATATACATTACTAGAATTTATAACCAATAATGAAAATAGGAAGAAGAAAGTGAAAAACTCGTAGAAGAATCCTCCGCCTTGCTTCTAATGTGTTCTTGCCTCCTTAGGTCGAATCTCTGGTCTCCTTAGCCTCCTTAGGTCTAAATTGTATAAAAAGTCTGTCAAAGGTGCTCAAAATACCGTTTTTCTATGTATATATACCAAGTAGGATCGGGCCCAAACAATTATACATTCTCCTATGTGAAAGGACACTTTTCCACATCAGGACGTTCGCGGCCGTGGATTCAACCGCGGATATTGGCCAGTTTCTACCTCACATACGCGGCCAGTGTGCGGCTGCGCACTTGTCGCACATTTTTAACCTTGTTCTGTTAGGAATTTGGAAAAACGTAAAACGTAAAAGTTGTAGACCTTAGAATTAGATTTCTGGCCATATATTTTGGAGCTCAAATGGAGTTTTGAGAAAAAAGTTATGTACATGTTACTAGACACTACGCAATATGCCTACTCGATTCTTCGTTCGTTTTTAACTATCATCCATTGATCCTCGAACACGATACCAGCTTAATTCCTTGGGCTTTTACTCAAACTTCAAAGCTCCAAATTATTTGAATGCATTCCATAACATCTACATAGCTCGAAATCACTCTTAAAAGGCATAAAACACACAATTAATGCAAAACACTAGTAATTAAAGCTCAAACTCAATTAAGTGCAGTAAATTAGAATGTAATAAGCGACTAAAATACGTAATTATAGCCTACTGATATTAGGTTATATAGATGATATTTACACCTCAATATTACCATACTTTACTGTGGTTTTATAGGCAAATTGATAACAAAATGCTCTAATTGATATTCTTATGCTTCGTAGGGAATAATCTAAGCGAGAAAGCACTAAGGAGTGTTTTGAAGTCAATAATGTGAAGAAAACGCCCAATCAAGAAGTACCCGAGCATGAAGTGGCAAATTGGACTGAAGGAAATCCACCACGGTCGCGGTGGAACCGCGGTTAAACCGCGGCAGATCAAGTGGCGAGGAAGAATGTTTATTGTTCACCGCGGTCCTACCGCGATCCTACCGCGGTTCTGCCGCGACCGCGGTGAACTGTTCATTTGCCAGAAATTTAAGGGACCAAAGTGCAAAATCAGGAAAACTGGTTCCAAACCCTTATTATACTTTAGAAGCTCGCCCGCAATAGAGCTTATCTGGATTTTAGACATTAAAGGAGGAAGAACAAGTGTGAGAAGATCAACCAAACATTAGAGTTTTTCTATCTCCCTTTTATTTTCTTGCAATCTTACATTATGAACAATTTAGTAGTTTTCTCTTGTTTTGTTATGAGTATCTAAACACTTATCTAGGGTTGATGAACCCAATTGTTGGTTGAAGTTTTGACTCAACTTGTTATAATCGAGCCGGATTTATTATATGATTGTTCTACTATGTTTTATATGGTGATTAATTGAATGGGCCCTTGATTAATCGTGTCTAGTTACCTCTTATTGCTTGAGAAAGAATATTAGGTTAGATTGATGTTGAACAACACCACTTTTGGATAATTGAAGAGATTCATTACTTGAATTTAAAAGTGGGTTTAGAGATAACGAAATTTTGGTGGGATAATTAGAGCTGTACACATTGTCAGCTAGAGTAGTTCGAGAGAATGCTCTAGTAAATTATTGTAGTTGATTGAGAGATAATTATGATAACCCATAGACCTTAATCCTCATAGAATATTACGGCGAGATTATAGCGAAAGAGTCAAGATCTAAAACTAGCAATTGGGGACATCACTGCCTTAGACCTTTTACCATTGAATTATCTTTGCTTAAGCTTATTGTTATTTTTAACATTATTTGAAGTAGTTAAACAAAAACCAAATCTTTGTTGATCAAAATCTTACATCTAGAAAGTGGTTGAGTTGATAATAGCATTGCCAAAAAATTGTGATAGATAGGTTAGTTCTCTGAGGATTCGACTCCGAACTTAAAACTGGATTATATTTGCAATGACCGCTTTGTCCTTTAGAAGACATAGTTGGGCGTGACCAAATTTTGGCGCCGCTGTCGGGGACTAACAGTGTATTTATTACAACTTAGAAGTAGTGTTAGAATTATTAGTTTAAATCAATTTTCGAAGGTGTTAAACAACCTTTTTATTGAAATTCTCACGTTTGAACTCTTGTGAACTTCAAGTGTATGCCTAGAAACTCTTCGAGGACTGGAGAACTGCTTGAAGGATTCTCAGACCCTGAGAAAACATTCAGGGCATTGAACTGTGCCAACAAGAGGATCTACCAATCACAGCACCTACACCAGCTCGAATTTGACATGGGTGATGCAGAGAACATCAATAGAAATGTCGGGGATGTGCCAGCTCCCACAAATGTTGGAGTAGTGGCACCTCTTGTGCCAGAAGTTACACTTTATGATGAGGCACAACCTACAGCTGACAACCTGGCTACTGCCATTGTTGTGCTCCTAATTCAAGCGGAGACTTTCCAGGTCACCAACAACATGCTGCACCTTCTGCAAAATAAAAGATTGTTCTCCGGGTCACACATTGAAGACCCTCAGCAACACTTGAAAAAAAAATTGTCGATTTGTGTGGACCAAAGGCAGCCGAATGTGACCCCAGAAGCTATCAAGCTACTACTGTTTCCGTTCTCTGTGACTGGGGAAGCTCAGACTTGGCTAAATTCGCTCCCAATTCTATTGTCACCTGGGAGGAATTAGTCAAGCAGTTCCTGAATAAGTTCTACCCGCCCAACAAAATTGCACGGCAGATTGATGAAATATTGCAGTACAAGCAGCAGAAGACTGAGACCTTGTAGGAAACTTGGGAAAGGTTTAAAGGGATGCTAGTGAAGTGTCCTCACCATGGTATTTCGGATCAAATGCTCGGGCAGAGGTTCTACATGGGGTTAGCTGACAATTTACCAATGTGGATGCTTCAGCTGGAGGTGCATTTTTGAGTAAGACATTCACCGAGTGCAAAGTCCTTCTTGACAAGATGTCCCAAAATTCGGGGTGGATGACTAGAGGTACAACACTAGCACCCATAATGCATTCTGTTCCTCTTGACCGAAATAATTCGCATGCAGAGAACATGGCCACACTCCTAACTCAGATGAGTATATTGACAAAGAAGATTGATGAGCTGGGTACGAAACAGGTGCATATTGTTGACACAACAAATAGAGGACTGTGCACACCCTGTGTTAATCAGTCTTATGTGTTCTTATGGAGTGGAGAAGGTGACAATCAAGGGATAAGAGAAGATATGAATTATGTCAAGAACTTTGGGGGTCAGAGACCAGGAGGACATTAGTGGAGACCGGTACCATATCAGCAATACAAGCCAAATATACAACAGTCTGGAGGTATGCAACCTCAAGGCCAAGTGGTGCCATACCAAAGGCAGCAGGGTTATCCACAGCAGAACTAGCAACAATTGATATATCAGCCACCTCCTCAGCAACAAGATAACAACATGATAGAGATCAGGGGTATACTTCAGCAACTCATTGGGACAAATGGTAAGATGCAGGAAAAGTTGGCAGTGCATGATTCTGCTATAAAGAATATTGAAACTCCGTTGGGGCAGCTGTCTATGGATTTAAACAACCGTCCCCAGGGAACGGTGCCAGCGGACACAAATATCAACCCCAAGGAGAAAAACTAGAATTAGTTGATGGCAGCAAGTCTCCGGAATGGGAGAGATTTAGACAAAGAGCAGGAAATGGCACAAGCCAGCAAAGAGACTACGCCAGCCACGCCAATTCCACTAGAGGTAGATGAACCAGCAGAACTTACTGAAGTGGTAGTTGAACTGGATCAGGGTGAAAAGGGTAAGGAAAAGGCGAGTGAACAAGCTGCAACAGGAAGTGCCTCTTATGCCACAGAACCCAAACAAAGAGAAGCCAGCAAGTAGTGCACAAAAAGTGGTACCTGCATCATTCCCTAAGAGACTGGTAAAACAAAAGAAGGAAGATCAATACAGGAAATTCATGGAGATGTTGTGACAAATTCAGTTGAATATTCCCTTGATGGATGCCTTGAGGGAGATGTTAGGTTATGTGAAGATGATGAAGGATATAATGTCACGAAAGCTTGATTTTCAGGACCTATCCACAGTGACTCTGACGTAGACCTGCGGCGTAGTAGTGACAAGACCTATGTCTCAAAAGATGTCTGACCATGTAGCTTTACAATTCCATGCACTATAAGGAGTTATGCCTTTGCAAGGGCATTATGTGACTTAGGAGCCAGCATAAATTTGATGCCTCTGGCTGTATACACCAAATTGGGTATTGGCAGAGCTAGACCGACTTCTATGCTGTTGTAGCTGGCAGACCGCCTGGTTAAAAGGTCGACTGGGATTTTTGATGATGTGTTGGTACAATTAGGGAAGTTTGTGTTCCCTGCAGACTTTGTTATTCTGTACTATCAAGTAGATGAGGATATACCTATCATTTTAGGGAGGCCATTCTTAGCCACTGGGAGAGCATTGATTGATTGTGAGACTAGGGAACTAAAAATGAGGCTGAACAATGAAAAAGTCATATTCAACGTTCAGCAATCTATGAGGAAACCCAATGAATATGCTAATTGCTCCTTAGTGGAGGCAGTGGATGTGATCCTGCACAAAGATGATGTGACCTTGACTGCTAAAGATCCATTAGAGGCTTGCCTAACAAACTTAGAGGAAATGGATGGTAACGGGTTAGCTGAGTGGGTCATGGCACTTGAAGGCCGAGGATTCTAGAAGAGGGAACCTCAGTACGAGTCCCTTGAGTTAGAAAAAAGAGCTACACCTCCAGCAAAGCCATCAGTAGAAGAACCACCCAAGCTGGAGCTGAAACCACTCCCAGCTCACCTCAGGTACGTTTTCTTATGCCCTGACTCTACTTTTCCTATCATTATATCATCCGGTTTGCTAGATGTGCAGGTAGAGTAGCTCCTACAGGTATTACAAGAATAGAAGACTGTCATTGGTTGGACCCTGGCAGACATAAAGGGTATCAGCCCAGCCTTCTGTATGCACAAGATTCTCTTGGAAGAAGGGCACAAACCTTCCAGAGAGCATCAACGAAGGCTGAACCCGAATATGAAAGAGGTGGTGAAGAAAGAAGTGATCAAATGGTTAAATGCGGGAATCATCTTCCCCATCTCTGATAGCAATTGGGTCAGCCCTATCCAATGTGTGCCAAAAAAGGGGGGATGACGATTGTACAAAATGAGAACAACGAGTTGATCTCAACTCGTACAGTCACGAGATGGAGGATTTGCATGGATTACCGGAAATTGAACACAGCCACCCGGAAGGACCATTTCCCTCTGCCATTCATTGACCAAATATTGGACAGGCTGGCCGGGCGATCACACTTCTGTTTCTTGGATGGATATTCGGGGTACAATCAGATCCTAATAGCCCCCGAAGATAGAGAAAAAACATCCTTCACTTGTTCGTATGACGTCTTCGCCTTTCGAAGAATGCCTTTGGGGCTTTGCAATGCACCTGCGACATTTTAATGGTGCATGTTAGCCATTTTCACAAACATGGTGGAGGATATTATGGAGATTTTTATGGATTATTTCTTCGCAGTGGGGGATTCATTTGAGGATTGTCTTCACAATTTAAGAAGAGTGCTCAAAAGATGTGTGGAGACAAATTTAGTACTAAACTAGGAGAAGTGTTATTTTATGGTACAAGAAGGGATAGTCCTAGGACATCGAGTGTCCAGTAAGGGAATCGAGGTTGACCATGCTAAGGTTGACGTGATTGAAAAGTTGCCATTGCCTACTTCAGTCAAGGCAGTGAGAAGTTTCCTTGGGCACGCCGAGTTCTACCGGCGATTTATAAAAGATTTCTCCAAAATTGCTAACCCATTATGCAAACTCCTTGAAAAGGATCACCCTTTTTTGTTTTCTAATGATTGCACGTTGGCATTTGAGGAGTTAAAAAAGAGATTGGTGACTGCACCCATCATTGTTGCACCCAACTGGGAGCAACCGTCTGAGCTCATGTGCGATGCAAGTGATTATGCTATAGGAGCAGTCTTGGGGCAGAGAAAGGATAAACTGATGCACCTGATTTACTATGCAAGCAGAATGCGTAGCGGTGCACAACTCAATTACACCGTGATGGAAAAAGAGATGTTGGCTGTCGTTTTTGCATTCGACAAATTCAGGTCATACTTAATTGGCTCAAAAGTTATTGTTTACACTGACCATGCAGCAATTAGGTACTTGATAGAAAAGAAGGAGTCAAAGTCACGCTTGATTCGCTGGGTTCTCCTGTTACAAGAATTCGATCTGGAGATACGTGACAGAAAAGGGACAGAGAACCAAGTAGCTGACCACCTCTCAAGGTTGGAAGGAGCTGAAAAGAAGGTAGAGGTTGAGGATATAATAGAGACATTCCCGGATGAATAGTTACTAGCAATGACAATGGAGGAAACACCATGGTATGCTGGCATTGCTAATTATTTAGCAAGTGGTATTGTACCTCATGAGCTCTCCTCTATTCAAAAGAAAAAAAATTCGTGATTGTCGGTCTTATTATTGGGATGAACCTCTTTTGTTTAAAATCTATATAGATAATATGATCCGGCGGTGTATCCCCGAGAAAGATCAAAATTCCATTTTGCAGGCATGCCATGCCTCACCATATGGTGGGCGCTTTGGAGGAATTCGGACAGTAGCTAAGGTGTTGGAGTCGGGCTTGTATTGGCCAACTCTGTTCAAGGATGCCCATACTTGGATCAAAAGCTGTGATGAATGCCAAAGGACAGGTAATATATCTCGCAGACATGAGATGTCAATGACCACAATTCAAGAGATTGAGGTTTTTGACATGTGGGGGATCGACTTCATGGGGCCATTTGTCAGCTCATATGGTAACATGTACATATTGGTAGCAATTGACTACGTCTCCAAGTGGGTCGAAGCAGCAGGTCTCCCAACCAATGATGCTAAAGGGGTAACAGGCTTTCTGAAGGAGAACATTTTCACACAATTTGGCACCCCAAGAGCTATACTCAGTGATGGCGGAACTCATTTCTGTAATAAAGCGTTCGCATGACTGCTTGAAAAATATGGAGTTCGTCATAAAGTGACCACCCCATATCATCCACAATCAAGCGGGCAAGCTGAAGTGTCCAACAAGGAGATTAAAAGTGTCCTTGCAAAAACAGTGAATGCAACAAGGACTGATTGGGCAAGGAAACTAGATGATGCATTGTGGGCGTACCGCACAACCTTCAAAACCCCAATTGATATGTCACCGTACAAATTGGTCTTTGGTAAGGTATGCCACCTACCGGTGGAGCTTGAGCACAAAGCACTTTGGGCATTGCGACAGTTGAACTTGGACATGGAAATAGCAGGTACTAACAGAGTCACTGGATTACATGAGCTAAAGGAATTCAGGTTCCAAGCATTCGAGAGTGCTAGATTATACAATGAACGGATGAAGTTGATGCATGACAAGCACATCGTGGACAAAAACTTCAAATCCGGAGAGCTAGTGTTATTATACAACTCCAGATTGCGATTGTTTTCGAGTAAGTTGAAGTCCCGATGGTCAGGACCTTTCAGAGTAGTGCAAATGTTACCAAGGTGGAGCTGTTGAGATTGAATCCGATGATGGGACGAATAAGTTCACAGTGAATGGTCAGAGGTTGAAATATTACCTTGGAATGGAAAATGACAAAGGGTACAAAGAGATAATCATGTTGGAAGAGCTCCAGTACGTGAATGAGGAGTGATGCTCAAAGACTGTGTCATGCCGCGACGTTAAACTAGGCTCTGCGTGGGAGGCAACCCACGAATGTTGTTTGTAGAATTTGTTTGTATGTAACGTCCTACATATATATAAAACAAAAATATTATAAATAATAACAATAATAATCTGGGCACCACCGCGGTAAGACCGCGGTGAGAGGCGAGTTTACTGCTTCGCGTAGTCCAATCTACCGCGTTGAAACATAAACATTCTGTTTTGGACTATTTAGCCCACCGCGGTCGTGGTAGGACTGCAGTGGGCACCAGATACTTTTTTATTTTTTTGTTCTTTATTTCTTCTTCTTTTATTTTACCCTTATTATTTTCAACCCCTACCCCCCCCCCTTAATAAAACATAACAAAATACCCGCCCCCCTCACTTCTTCTCAATTTCTCTCTCTCTCTCTCTCTAAACCCTAACTCCCCAAAATCCCTCCTCTCTTCTTCTTCTATCTTCATTCCTTCATCATTCCAGGTATGTAACTCCTTCTCCCTTATCTTTTCTTTTTGTATTTTGTGTAGTTGTATGCATTTTAGTAATTGTGTAGTGATTTTTAATAGTATAGTAATATTTAGTAGATTTTTGTTAGTTTTCTTATTGTTTTCTTTTGAAATTCGTTTTTAGATGTATTGGTGAAGGGGCTGTGTGTATAAAGTGGTAGTAAGGTGGAAATTTGTGGGTGATTGCACTAATATTTGTGGTGTGTAATGAGGTAGTAAATCTTTGATTTGGGGGAGGCTTAGATATGTCATATGGGTTATATGTTTAAAGAAGTTGTCTTGCCCATAAGGTGTTTGAGAAATTGCCCCAATGGAGTTATAAGGGCTAAGGTGACATGGTTGTGGTGAAGTCTGAGTAACTGCCCATAGTCACACAATTCACACACTCACTGATAGGCGCTACTCTATTTGATGGGTACAATGAATCCTTCTAGGAAGAGACGCAACACCGGGTCCTCCGCTAGTGGACCGGGCAGCTCCTCGAGAGCTAGGGGCCAAGCTAGTACGCCGCGATTTGACAACACTAGGTTTGTCTCCAAACAGGCGGAGGACAGGTACAATGCCAAGGCAGATAAGAAGTTGCTACATGAGGTGCATATTGACCGAGATGCCTTAGAGGTGGAATGCCCAAATATCTTCAACGAGCTACGGAGGCGTCAGCTGGACATCTTCTTCGAGCTACCGGGGGAGGCCAATATTCAGATGGTAAAGGAGTTCTATGCGAACTGCCCGGAATGTGAGAATGAGGTTGTTACTGTGCGCAATATACCGGTAAATGTATCCCTCGAGACCATCCGTTGGGTGTACAGGCTGCCAGTGTTCAGGGGAGAATATGATGATTATCGTATGTTTAGCCGAACAAGTGCCTTGTGGGGAACTATTCTTGAAACGATATGTGTGCCAGACAGACATTACATATGGATAAAGCACAGGATCACACTTAACTCCCAGTCTCTCAATTGGGAGGCTAAGTGTTGGCTAACTATTATCACTAGTCGGTTGTTGCCCTCTAGCAATACCACTGATGTCAATCTACCACGAGTGGCATTGATCTACTGTTTCATGGCCCACAGGGATTTTGATGTGGTACGGCTCCTCCATGACGAGATGCTGATTAGATCACCGGAGCTACTCAAAGGCTTCTACTTTATTTCTCTCGTCACCAGGTTGTGCCATATTGCTAGGATCCCTGAAGACCTTAGAGTTGATGGGAAATTACCACTCGAAGCCCCGTTCATGGCAAGAAAAATCAGAATTGGGATGGAGGCGATGGTGAATGTTGATGAATCATATGATGAATCTGATGATGATGATTCTGAAGCAGCTGAGGTCCCACCACCTATGAGAGTTGAAGAGGCAGGCCCTTCCCAGCCCCGCCGAAGTACACGCCTGACAGGTTTGGAGCAGGATCTGGCTGGGTTGCGTAAATTAGTGATTTGGGTGCCCGCGTAGACGCAGTGGCTGACAAGCAAGTGAAGTCGGAGAAGAAATTTTTAGGCTAGCTAAGAGCTCTGGGTCATGCATGCAATGTGAACCCAGACATCGTCTCCGATCAGGAGTGATCTTCCAGGGAAGTGCCTCTACCTCACTGTTCTTTATATTTTTATGCCATGAGGACATGTCTACATTTTATGTGTGGGGTAGGGGATACTTCAATGTATATATGTGTTTGTAACAATTTAACTGTTGAATTTTTCTTTGGTTTTGCTTTGATTGTTTTTGGTGTTGTGAGTAATAGTTTCATATATATATATATATATATATATATATATATATATATATATATATATATATATATATATATATATAAGGACTCTTCCTGATGACAGATATTTAAGACAGTTTCTTGAGGGAAGTAGTCTAGAGAAAATACCAAAAAAAATATATTTTATTTTTAGGTAGTATAGTAACTCCCCCTTGATTTTTCTTTGGGCCACGGTTCTTTTCCAAGGGTTTATCTTGAACTGGGTATAGGTAGGTTTTGTTATTTTGTCTTTAGTTTTAGTTACCATTGATGGGCTACGAGCTGAATTATAAAGAGAACCCCTTGGTGTTGGTACACCTTAACACAATCGACACTAGAGTGTAACACCTAGTCTCAGTGGTTGACTCTTGCTAAAAGTGCCTTAAAATTGTATGCTTGTAGCTAACTTGAACACTCAAAAGAGAATGTCTTGATAAATCAATCCGGAGTGAGTCATATGTCATGTGTGTGTGAGCTATACTGTATTCCATGCTTGACATTTGATGCCTAGAACTTGCCATGTGTGTTGCAAAGCGAAATAGTAGTTTCATTCAGTCTTAGAAGTGATATAGGCATTTCTTTGTTAAGCCAGATATATATAACGTAAACCCACCTAAATGTAATACATCTTAGTTAACCCCGTTGAGCCTATAAGTCTGTTTCTTTGGCACCCACATTGTGAACCTTACCCAATTATTTGAATAGCCTTCTGTTTGAACCTTTTTACCTCCCATTAGCACTTGAATGACCTTGACATATGCAAAAGTTAAAGTGTAGGGTGGTGGTTTGGTTTTGAGTAGAGCCAATGAAATAGAATAAAGGTGCAGTTTGATGAATAAAAGAAGAAGCACCACGAATATATGTATATATATATATATATAGTAGTTGATAAGTGGTGGCTTGATGCAAATGCACCTAAAGAAAAGGGATGTTGTGAATAAATTGTGGGGAATGTTTGGTTGACATAAGAATGATATGGAATATTAGTGTGTTTTGTATTAAAAGTGCTTAGGGAGGTTAGTCACTATATCCAAATATATCCTACCCATCCCTTAGCTTACATTACAACCAAGTGAAGCCCTAATTGATCTTAGACTGGATAAGCTCGATTAGTAGAGTATTACACTAAGGGAAAACCTATGGTGCATCTCTGCGGCATGTGAAAATAATTTTTTTTAGAGTGAGCGAATTTTGTCCATCTGAGTTCCTAATTGTGTTTACTCATATTATTTGTGGAACTACTCTCTTGTGTGATGTGAGGGCATGTGACTCACAAAGGAAAGGTAAATCTTGACTTCTGTATAGAGTAGTTTGAGTGAGTGCAAGTATTGCATGGTATGGGGATTCGACTTATGAGGCAAAGGTTGTTCACTTCTAGGTGCAACTTTGATAAAATTGTTCAAGATGTGATTCATTAAGGGAAAGCTTAGGGAAGGAACTTTGATAGAGTGTGGTGGATTGCTAGAGGACTAGTAATGATTTAAGTGTGGGGTATTGATATTAGGCTATATAGATGATATTTACACCTCAATATTACCATACTTTACTGTGGGTTTATAGGCAAATTAATAACAAAATGCTCTAATTAGTGTTCTTTTGCTTCACAGGGAATAATCTAAGCGAGGAAGCACTAAGGAGTGTTTTGAAGTCAATAATGTGAAGAAAACGCCCAATCAAGAAGTACCCGAGCATGAAGTGGCGAATTGACTGAAGGAAATCCACCACAGTCACAGTGGAACCGCAGTTAAACCGCGGCAGATCAAGTGGCGGGGCAGAATGTTTATTGTTCACCGCGGTTCTGCCGCGATCGCGGTGAACTATTCATTTGCCAAAAATTTAAGGGACCAAATTGCAAAATCGGGAAAACTGGTTCCAAACCCTTATTATACTTTAGAAGCTCGCCCACAATAGAGCTTATCTGGTTTTTAGACATTAAAGGAGGAAGAACAAGTGTGAGAAGATCAACCAAATATTAGAGTTTTTCTATCTACCTTTTATTTTCTTGCAATCTTACATATGGACAATTTAGTAGTTTTCTCTTGTTTTGTTATGAGTAGCTAAATACTTATCTAGGGTTGATGAACCCAATTGTTGGTTGAAGTTTTGACTCAACTGGTTATAATCGAGCCGGATTTATTATATGATTGTTCTACTATGTTTTGTATGGTGATTAATTGAATGGGCCCTTGATTAATCGTGTCTAGTTACCTCTTATTGCTTGAGAAAGAATATTGGGTTAGATTGATGTTGAACAACACCACTTTTGGATAATTGAAGAGATTCATTACTTGAACTGAAAAGTGGGCTTAGAGATAACGAAACTTTGGTGGGATAATTTAGAGCTGTACACATTGTCAGCTAGAGTAGTTCGAGAGAATGCTCTAGTAAATTATTGTAGTTGATCGAGAGATAATTACGATAACCCACAGCTCTTAATCCTTATAGAATATTACGACGAGATTATAGCGAAAGAGTCAAGATCTAAAACTAGCAATTGGGGACATCACTGCCCTAGACCTTTTACCATTGAATTATCTTTGCTTAAGCTTATTGTTATTTTTAACATTATTTGAAGTAGTTAAACGAAAACCAAATCTTTATTGATCAAAATCTTACATCTAGAAAGTGGTTGAGTTGATAATACCATTGCCAAAAAGTTTTGATAGATAGGTTAGTTTCCTGAGGATTCGACTCTGGACTTAAAACCGGATTATATTTGCAACTACCGCTTTGTCTTTTAGAAGACATAGTTGGGCGTGACCACCTACTATCAATACCCCACACTTATACCATTGCTCGTCCTTGAGTAATCAAACTACACTTTATATAGATACGACCTTTTTAAATAATTCTCCTAACTCATTACACCAAGAATACTTAAAATAGACTAAGCACAAAAGTATAACATCTTCACCTCAAGATTTGACTTACAAGTACCACGCATTATTCACAACTCACCCACTTACTCTACCATAGAGGTCACTGACATTACCTTTTCTTCATGAATCAAGTGCCCTCACACATCAAAAGAGAGTAGTTCCATAAAATAAAATTTAACAACACTTAGGACTCAAGATAGAAAGAATTCATTCACTCTCAGAAATAACATTAATATGCCACAAAAGATGCACCATAGGCTTGCCCGTAGTGTA
The DNA here is from genome assembly GCF_000393655.2 of Nicotiana sylvestris. Classification (NCBI taxonomy): domain Eukaryota; kingdom Viridiplantae; phylum Streptophyta; class Magnoliopsida; order Solanales; family Solanaceae; genus Nicotiana; species Nicotiana sylvestris. The sequence goes on from NC_091066.1 coordinate 84,835,986, forward strand.
CTACTCTACTAATCGAGCTCATTCAGTCTAGGATCAAGTAGGACTTTATTTGGTTGTAATGTAGGCTGCGGGACGGGTAGGATATATTTAGATATAAGAGTGACTACACCTCCCTAAGCACTTTAATACATATACTTTAACATTTAAAATCCCACACTTATGTGGAACCATAACTCCATCTTCACTTCAATATATATTAACTCCATTCTTCTTTAAGCAAAATTACATCAAGAGTCATCACTTATCAAGGAATATTTTTTTTACAGCAATACAACTATTTTTTCCTTTTATTTATTTTTTTTAAATTCAAGCGGCTCTTACTTTTTTACAACAGTGCACCTTTCTCCTTATTTCGTTAGTTCCACTCAAAAACCAAACCAACGATCCCACACTTTAGCTTTTACACAGTTCATAACAATTCAGGTGCTCATGAGACGTTAGAAGGTTCAATAGATGGTTAATTCAAAAAAATGGATAACGCTTGTAATGTGGTTGCCAAAGAAACAAGATTACAGGCTCAAAGGGGTTAACTACGATACATAATAATTAGGCGGGTAAAATATATATATGGCTCAACAAAGAAATGCCTATATCACTTCCAAGACTGAATAAAACTACTATGTCGCTTTGCAAATACACGGGGCAAGTTCTAGAAATCAAATGCAATGCACAGAATAACACACAAACCTCACACACACATGTCACATAACTCATTCAGGATTGGTTTTATCAAGACACTCTAGTCAAAGCAGTTAAGCAAAGTTAAGCTTATACGATTTAAGATACTTATACAAGAGTAAAAAAAATGTGCCTTAGCGTCACAACCAATGTATTCACTATTCTCAAGGTATAACAAAGTCAAGAGATATTGCTTCAATTCAAAACACAGCAAAATGGCTCATATTCCTAAAAGAAAAAAAACTAACTACACCCGGTTCAAACAAAATCCTTGGAAAAGAACCGTGACACAAAGAAAAACCAAGGGGGAGTTGCTACACTACCTATAAATAATTTTTTTTTGTCCTTTTTCTTTAGACATAAATCCCTCAAGAAAAATGTCTAATAGATCCATTATCGGGAAAAGTCCAATCTTTAAAAAAAATATTATTCAATTAAACTAACACAACTAAATTAGCATGGAAAGTCACCCAAACAATCTCCTCACCCCACACTTAAAATTGTGCATTGTTCCCAATGCACACCCATAAATACAAAAGGGTAAAAGAGATGTGACGACCTGGCCAGTCGTCTCATGAGTTATCACTCCATTTCACCCCATTTATGATTCTTTATGCTTCTTATCCGTGTTTTGTGGTATCGGGTTGGTCGGATCGAATCCATAATGATTTTGGTAAGGTTTGAGACAGTTAGTCTCTTTTAAGGAAGTTTAAGTTGGAAAAGTCAACCAGATGTTGACTTCTATGTTAGAGGGATCGGATGTGAGCTCTGTTGGTTCGGTTAGCTTTGGGAGATGATTTGGGATTTAGGAGTGTGATCGAAATGAGTTTTGGAGTCTCGGAGTATATTTAGGCTTGAATTGGCGAAGTTGATATTTTGGAGATTTCCGGTTGGTATGTGAGATTTTGATATAGGGGTCGAAATGGAATTCCAAGAGTTGCAGTAGCTCCGTGGTGTCATTTGGGATGTGTGCGCAAAATTTCAGGTCATTCGGACGTGATTTGGTTGGGTTTTTGATCAAAAGCGGAATTTGGAAGATTTTAGAAAGTTTGGCTTGAATCCGATGTGTTTTGAGTGATTTGATGTTATTTGAGGTATTTTGATGATTGGAACAAGTTGGAATAAGGTATTAGGATGTGTTCGTGCCTTTGGTTGAGGTCCCGGGGGCCTCGGGGTGAGTTTTGAGGGGTTGAACGGATCATTTTGGAGTTAAGAAAATTGCAGAAGTTGCAGGTTCAACTGTTGCAGGTTTTTACTCTTCGCATTCGCGAGTAGACCCTCGCGTTCGCGAAGAGTCAGTGGAAGTTAGTGGAATTTTGGCCTTCGCGTTTGCGAGAAGGGCTTCGCGTTCGCGGAGGGTTGGGAAGTGAAGCTTCGCGTTCGCGTAGAGGTATTGGGTCAGCTGGGTTTGAGGTCAAGTTGTTCATCGCGTTCGCGGGAGGGGGAGCGCGTTCACGAAGGTTTGTCTGGGTAAAGCATCGCATTCGCGAGGTCTTGGTCGCGATCGCATAGGAGAAAATTGGTCAAAGTAAATTTGTGCTTCGCGAACGCGAGGGTTTGACCGCATTCGCGAAGAAGGAATAAATGCATGGGAAGAATGTTTTTTAAGCTCGTCTTGTCCGTGATTTTGGGGCTTATTTCTTCCATAGTTGATCATTTTTGGAGATTTTTGAAGGAGATTGAAGAGAGATTCAAGGGTAAACGTTTGGAGGTAAGAATTCTGGACAAAAAACTCGATTACTATGTGAATTCCACCTAGAAAATCATGGAACTTAAGCAAAATATTGAAGAACTAGGGCTTGAAAATTTGGACTTTTGATTGGGGATTTGGAGGACCATTTGAGGTAGGATTTGAGAACTTTTGATATGTATGAACTCGTAGGGAGATAAGGAATCTATTGATGTGAAAATTATCGAATTCTAAGATGTGGGCCCGGGGCCGGGGTTTTGATAATTTCGAGATTTGTGCCCTTTATTGATTGTTTTCGCTTGGGCTTCATTCCCTTAGCATATTTTGACGTCCTCGTTCTAATTTTAGATAGATTCGACGCACGTGGAGGCCGATTCAAGGGTCAAAGGTATCGCGAGCTAGAGATTTAGCCGGTTCGAGGTAAGTAATGATTGTAAATGATGTTTTGTGGGTTTGAAACCCCGGATTGTACATCGTAGTGCTATATTGAGGTGAGATACACGCTTGATGACGAGCGTGTGGTCGTGCACTATTGGGGATTTGTGACTTAGTCCATCCTGATCGATGATTTTACCGCATATTTGACTAAAAATTATTTGCTATCATTACTATTTGTGCTGAATGTCATATTTGGGCCTAGTGCCAACTATTTGAACCCTCCGAGGCTTTTTATTGATATTTCCTCACTGTTTTGACTTTACACTTGAACTCAGTTATGTTATTTTTCACTATTTTCATACTCAACCATATTTACTCAGTTTTAATACTTAAATGACATTTTAAATGATGTTTGGGCTGAGAAACACTATTTTACTATTGCCCGAGGGGCTTGTGAGGATTTTGACTAAGTAAGGACAGGGGCCTATGTTGTGAGGAAACACTGATACTAATTTGAGGCCGAGGGCCTGAGATATGTACGCCACGAGGTGTCTTGATTGATATGAAGCCGAGGGCCTATTTTTGATGCCACAAGATGGCTTGTTATTGCGCTTGGGCCGTAAGGGGACCCTCCAGGAGTCTGCACACCCCCAGTGAGCGCTGGTACCCATTATGATGTGAGATTGAGCCCAAGAGGCTGGTATTATTCTGAGATATTGCCCGAGGGGCGGATTTGTTGATACTGTGCCCGAGGGGACAACTTCTATTTGTTTACCTTACCTTCACTACCTATCAATTACTTGTTTACTTGTTGAAAGAGGATTTTACTTGACTTTCACTGGTTTATTGCTTTTAAATGATTTTACTACTTCATTATATAATGCCTTGTACCTTCCTGTTTTCTTACTTTCAGTCGTTATTTACATTTATTACTCACTGAGTTGGAGTACTCACTTTACTCCCTGCATCCTGTGTACAGATTCAGGCGTAGCTGGTCCCGCTCACGAGTGCTGATTCACTCCAGCTTCAGGCGGATCTCGAGGAGTCTTTTGGTAGCTGTTGGCATTCGCAGCCCGGAGCTCTTCCCTATCTCTTTTCCTTATGTCCATAGTTCAGTGTTAAACTCTGTAGTTAAATTTGAGTATTCAGTGTTGTTAGATGTTCGTGACTTGTGACACCCCGGTTAGGGTAAAAAATTGACACTACAAAAATAATACAATTAAAAATAATAATAAATAAATAAAAGTAAAGCCGGGTTGCCTCCCAACAAGCGCTTGATTTAACGTCGCGGTACGACGTGAATCACTTTCTGCCTCCACTTTGAGCTTATGAATTGAACCCCAAGTTTTGCTTCAAGCTTATGATTATGCTCTTGGGGTGGTACAAATTCTTGCGAGCCAAAAATTAGATAAAGTCTTATGCACTTTTTGACTCTCGGCCGAGGAGTGTCACCTTGCCTAGACGGCCTTGAGAATTTCAAAATATAAGGTTTATCTACCTCTTCCTTGGACTCCTTTTTATGCTCGTAAGGATCCATTCCCTTTTCACCATCCGAACATAATGTAGAGAAGTGTTTGGAATGAAGTCTAACACGCTCAAATACATGAACTTCATGATTTTTGACCTCCTAAATACCAATCATACTAGAGTCAACTAAATTTGTATCTTCAATGTCCTTGGCTGACTCTAGTGTTACTTCTTGGACATCGGCATCCTTAGATTCTAGTTGGATAGATTGTTGGTGTTCCACTCTAACCTCCTCCATTAGCACCTCAATTTCAGTGTCTAATTCATGCTCTTCTTGACTACTATCCCCAATATTTGCTTGTTGAGCATTAAATGCTTTAACTAGTTGACTCACTTGTGCCTTCAGGTTGCAGATAGTAGCATCTTGCCTTTCTATCTGCATGTGTCTTTCATCATTTTGTTCCACAAGGTAATTTAGCATATCCTTGATCTCTTTCAGATTATCATCTCCGGGTTCTTTATTCCTATTACCTTCACAAGAAAAAGTAGAACCATCAAAGTAAGGGGTTGGGAAAAGATAAGAAATATAAGCACAACCATGAAAGTGACCATCTCGACCACCACACATATCACATACATTCCACAATAAGATTGAGTTGGTGCACATAACTCGCTCTCGGGAGTATTTTCACTATTTTGACCCAGGTGGTTTCCGCCACAATTCACACAAGGAAGATCAATAGAAGAATTACCAACATCAAAACTCTCATATTCCAGGATGCCATGTTTCTCAAATTAACAAGTAAAACAAAAATAAAAAAAATCAAATACAACAAAACAAAAATAAAAGTTCAAACTTGCAAGCTAGCACTATGTATACCTACAGCTACACCGTTCGTTCCCTGGTAACGGAGCCAAAATTTGATCACGTCCAACCCTAGTCCTAAAAAGGATAAGCGGCCGCTGCAAATATAATCCGGTCTAAAAGTTCGGAGTCAAATCCCACAAAGAACTAAGGCTTAACTATATCTGTTTAATATCACTAAGAAGACAAGTTTGAACAATTTTCTAAATTATAAAGATTGAGATTTATATTTCTAACTAATTAACTAGCAAATACTAGAAAGTGGTAAAATTATCAACTAACGAGACAAAAGGTTGGAGCCTAAATTAAGGAGGTATAGAGTTATGACTTCCCCAATTATCAGAATCCTTCCAAGTATGTTCCCTATAATTTCGCCGATGTATTCTCTACTGATCGTGAGCACTTTAGGTGCCGTAATTATCTCTCGAGCAACTACAACATTTTACTAGACATATTCTCTCGAACTACGCTAGTTGGCTTCATCTAACCGCTCACTATGGCCACATCAAGGCTTTGTTATTTCTAAACTTACCTTTAAACCCACTGTATTGATTTCTCACATACGTTAGGAGTGACGTTGTTCAACAACTACCTAAATATGTACTCTCTCTCGAGCAGTACACACTAAATAGGCACAATCAATTGATGGTCATTCAATCAACAACAATAAACACGTAGTTGAACAAGTAGAGAAATCCAACGACTCAATTATATAAAAACATAACAAGTATTTCTCCTACAAAAGATTCCATCAAAACCCTAGATAACAAATTAGCTATTCATAATAGTATGCAAAAATACACTACTAGAATTCATAACCAATAATAGAAATAAGAAGAAGGAAGTGAAAAACACGTAGAAGAATTCTCCGCCTTGCTCCTAATGTGTTCTTGCCTCCTTAGGTCAAATCTCTGGTCTCCTTAGCCTCCTTAGGTCTAAGTTATGTCAAAAGTCTGTCAAAGGTGTTCAAAATACCGTTTTTCCATGTATATATACCAAGTAGGGTCGGACCCAAACAATTATATCTTCTCATACGCGAAAAAGGACACTTTTCCAAGTCAAGACGTCCGCGGCCGCTAATTCAATCGCGGATTTTGGCCAGTTTCTGCCTCACATCTGCGACCAGTGCGTGGCCGCACACTTGTCGCGCATTTTTCACCCTGGTTTGTTAGGAATTTGGAAAATGTAAAACCTGAAAATTGTAGCCCTTCAAAAATTAGCTTTCCAACCATATATTGTGCAACTCAAATGGAGCCTGAGAGAAATATTATGTGCATTTTACTAGACAGTGCGCAATATGCCTATTCGATTCTTTGTTCGTTCTTAACTATCATCTGCTGATCCCCGAACACGATCCACGCTTAATTTCTTGGGCTTTTACTCAGACTTCAAAACTCCAAATCACTTGAATTCATTCCATAACATCTATATAGCTCGGAATCACTCCTACAAGGCATAAAATACACAATTAGTGCAAAACACTAACAATTAAAGCTCAAACTCAATTAAAGTGCAGTAAATTAGAGTGTAATAAGCGACTAAAATATGTAATTATAGCCTATCATCAGGCAACTTCCTAATTATTAATTACTTATTTGAATTGAGTAAATAACTACCCCTTCTTCAAATAATAGATAATTAAATATTTTAATTTAAAATTAAAAACTAATAACTAATTAAATAAGTTTTGTCCTAATAACTAACACATGGCATTCTCCTACGTTGCCACTTGTCATAATCCTAGGCTAGACTTCCTTCTTTTTAATAATATATAGATAGATAAAATAAATAACTTAATATATATAAGCAAAATTTATTTACGTGTAAAGGTGAAAATCATGTTTTTGCATCTTCAAGCATCTTTCTTTTCTTATAGATATTTGAGGATCGAAGATAATTAGATAACAACATAGCGGTTAAATTTGAGTTTAGGTTGGATGATATATTGGATAATCCTAACACGTGAATAGAAGTTGTAATTGTCTTTAATTTAAAAAGTATAACTAAAATTTATTTTTAAATTTAAAAAGTTAATGTAAAAAATCTGTAATATCTTTTAGAATGATACTTAGTTAATTTATTAAGAAATCTCAGGGGAAAAAGAAGGGGATGCAGATCACATTTTGGGGGATGGGAGTTCGTGGGATGTTCCTTAATTTTAGGTTCTTACGCAACCATTAGAAATTTTATTTCTAATGGTAACTTCCTAATTATTAATTACTTATTTGAATTGAGTAAATAACTACCCCTTCTTCAAATAATAGATATTTAAGTATTTTAATTTATTATTAAAACTAATAACTAATAACTAAGTTTTGTTCTAATAACTAACACATGACATTCTCCTATATTGCCACTTGTCATAATCCTAGGCTAGACTTCCTTTCTTTTAATAATATATAGAATATAGATATAGATAAATACCCTTTTATTATTAATTATTGCATAAATTATCCTTAAATTATAATATTTTATAAATAATATATTTACCAAACCGTCATATGGTTTAACTAAATTGGGGATACTTTTTAAATTCGAAAATGGCTCAAATATGCCATCAGAATTTAATAAATGGCTTATTTATGCTATACTTTAAAAGTTGGATATATTGATGCCACCAGCGTTACATTATTGGTTCATATATGCTGTTATTCATTAAAGGAACCCTGCTATTACCAGATTTTTCCACATGACATTATCTAAATCCTTTAGCACTTACCAGTCCCCTCCCCGCTCACCCTCTCCCACTTTACGAGTGGCATATATGAGCCATTTCATTAAGTTCAGTGGCATATTTGAGCATTTTCCCTATTCTTTATTCGATGCATGACTTTCGACCTTTTAGCATCATATTCCTATATAAAACCTTCGTTTTTTCTAATTTTATGTGCTAAACTCATATTTTTATGTAACAAATTTATAAGGACAAGTTTGTCCGTTATATTATAAAAAACATTATTTTTTTATGAAAAAATTATATTTTCTTATTTAATTTAATTGGACTATGAATCTAATCCTATTTTACATCATTCACAAATTTCTTGTGCATTAGCTCTTAAAAAGACTTAAAAAATTACATAAAAATTATTTAAGAAAAAAAGAGACAAGCTTAAAAGAGAGTACACTAATGAAGTGTAGTTGGGGTATGGAAGTACATATGAGTGTGTGAATTAAGAGTGTATGTGTTTTAATGGTGAATTTGGGGTGTTACAATGGTTAGGACATAGTTATGGCTTGGGAAAAAGTTCAAATACACCATTGAACTTGATAAAAATGGCCAAATATGGCATTGAACTTGATGAAAAGGCTTACCTATGCCACACGTGAGGGGGGGGGGTGAGGGAAGAGGGGTGGTAAGTGATGAAGGTTTTAGATGATGCCACATGGCAAAATATGGTAGTAGTAGTAGAGTTCCATTAGTGAAAAATGGCATATATGAGCCAATAGTGTAACGTTAGTGGCAAAAATATATCCAACTTTTAACGGATGACATAAATAGGCTATTTCTTACAGTTCAATGGCATATCTGAACCTTTTCCGTTTTATAATCCAAAGTCACATACTTAACCCCATTATGAAAACTTTACCCTTTTCTTTCTTTGGGTTGGTGGGGTGGGGTGGGGGGTAGGGATGAGGTTAAACAATAAGGGGTCTTGGATTTGAAGACAAGTAATGGTGAGATTAATTATGTTAAAGTTTAGTGGGATTAATATGCTGGGATAAGAATCTTGGTATTATTTCTTATTGACTGTTTGGTATGTTGTTTTAATCCTGAGATTATCAATTTTACTGCTTTATCCTAGAATAACTTATCATGAAAGGCAAAATACATAAGTACCCATCTGACCTATGGCCCAAATCCCCCTTACACACTTTCTGTGGACGATAATAATATTACACACGCAACCTTTCTAAAGTGTAGCTAGTACACACCACTTTTTTCTTGACCAGCTTTTCAAAATATGTGTAAGGTCACGCGCCAATAAGGTCGTGACACGTGTCCTAACTCAAGAAAAAAAAAAGAAAATACTAAATTTACACCAACTGATAATATTTAAAAGAAAACAAACAAAAAAGAAACAAAGCCCCCTCCCCCACGTTTCTCAACTTCTTCTGACCCCCCATACCCATTGACCTCCTCCTCTAAACTCCAACAGCCATGGAAAATCTCCACCAGAACAAAATATTAACATGAATCAAGAACCTATCCATATAATTGAAGCACCCAAACTTATCAAATTTTGAAATTTCTATTTACCAAAATTAAAATCAAAATCTGCAACTGTAGATTCAAAATCTGCAACCAAAATCAAAGTCAAACTTATTTTGGCCCTTTATTCCGGTCATACGCTCCTCTCATTATAAAAGAAAAAATAAAAAAGGAAAAGAAAAAATTTAAAAATGACTAGTTTACCGACAAGCTTCTAGAGTAGAGAAAATGATCGAAGTAATTAACAGCGAGATACGCCGTTAATGGCTGGAAATAATAGTGGCGTTGTACCTGCGCCACAAAGTTCTTTCGCCAGAGTATATTTTAGCAAACAAAAGAAATAAAAATATAACATGCGTCGTAAAGTTCTTTCGCCGGAGTTTATTGTGGTATCCAATGAGATTGAGTGAACAGTACCTTGAGGAAAAAGAAATGGAGGCTAGAAAGATATTTTTTGGTAAAAAGAAAAAAGATAAAAAGAAAAGAATAATGTAGGCCATCAGATCGACTTTATTAAATCTGAGCCGTTGGAATAAAGCTGCAGATGGGCATGTTGACAAAATATGTATAGATCTGACACGCTCACTTTTATTTATTAAACACGCGCGCCTCATCTGGCAAAAGTAGTGTGTCTTAGATACACTTTAGAAAGATTGCGTGTGTAAAATAATTTTTGTTTGCAAAAAGTGTGTAAGGGGGATTTGGGTCATAGGTCAGGTGGCAACTTATGTATTTTGCCATCCTAAAATTACTATTCTAATTTTCACCCTTTGGCAAGTATAAGTTACTCTGGTACTATATTTAATCCTTAAATAATTTATTCCAGGATTAGTAACCAAATAAAGAATAAGGCGATACTAAATTATTATCCAAGAATTATTTTTGCTTATCCATCGTACCAAAACGGCTCCTTAATAGTAACAACTTATTTGGATGGTTGTTACCTATCGTATTGTTACTTTAAATATAATGTTTGTTTTGATTGTTACTTTAATTTTATTGTATCGTATCGTTAAATTCATAGTTATGTAACGACGAAAAATGCCACTTTATTAAACGATGGATTTGATGTGGTGACGTCGTTTCTTTGCTTTTTTTCCTCTCATCTTGCCCTTCTTTATTATTAAATAATTATATTTTATTCTTTATCCTACTTTTTTATATAATAATTCTACTCAATATCTTATTTTTTCTTAGTAATATTGCAAGTTTATTCTTGTTTGTGCGTGACATCATGAAACGATACAAACAACACAATCTATTCAAACATTGTATTCATCAAACAATACAATAAAATACATTATGAAATGACACGTAATAACAAGTCAAACAAGCTGTAACATAAATCCCTTACGGTAGGTGTCACACCTAAACATGTGCTGGGAGTTATTGGCTTTGCTTCAAAGGGAAACCATCTCTGCTCCGTTTGACGACATTGATATTCAGTACACATGTTGTCCGAATAAAGAGAAAAAGGAATAGCGAATAAATCAATAATAAGAAAATAATTCCAGCTATTTTAAAATTCATTTTATTTTTATTATTATTCCCAAATCAAACCTAAAGAACATCTGAGAAAACAGAGCACTGCATTAGGTGCCGAACAGAAAGAAATGCCACTGAAGGAAATCACAAGGTAGCAAATCTACCCAAGATTCTTTATTTATATCAGAAAAGAGAAAGGCAAAAACAGCACTTTCTGGAACCAGTTCTTCTAATTTTGGGTAAGTAGTGAAATCCCTTATCTCATTTCAGCTTCGTTCTTGTTTCGTTTTTTTTTTCCTCTCCTGATTTTGTTTTCATTTTCCATCAAGGGTAAGTTTTACAATGTAGACCCATTTGGGTCTTTTTTGCACATTGTATGTGATATGACGATCTTGATTGTATTCAGTGTTTTTTACTCAATTTTTGCGTTAAAGTTAAAAACTTTATATTTTTTGTTGCTAATGGCGTTGCAGCTTATTTGTGTGTTATGTTCAGATTTTGGTTTATGCTTTGAAATTTGATGATTTTGCTGTATTTGCTATTTGCTTGCTTACTGGGTTGAGATTAAGTAAAGGAGGTTATTTGCTTATAACATTGATTGCTTATATTGTTTGTTTGTTTCTTCCTTCTATGGGTTCAATCTAATATAGTGGCTGATATTTTCTTATGTGGACCCAAAATTGAGGTATCCTGGCTTATTTTTTGTGATATGGTGATTTTAGTGTGTTTAGTATTTCTTGTTTCGCTTAATGTTTGAAATCTAATTCTGCGTCGATGTTAAACACTTTGCTAATTGTCCATTTCGCTGCCTTTAAAAAAAAATTAAACATCTTGATTGCAGAGAAACTAGTAAGATATGGATCTGTGCATTTGTACAATTTTTTTATAAGATGTGAATTTGTACAAGTTGTTTTGCAAATGATGTGTTCTTTAAGCTTCTTACTCTGGTGGAATCTTGGGTAGAAACTTAGTCACATATTGACTGAAGTCTCTTGAATTTGAAATGTGAAGGGCGAGGTAGCAACCATGAGTGCTAAAACCAAGAGGAGAACGGCCACAGAAAATGGAGACACAGCCACAGCAGAAGATTCTGTTCTTGTGACTATGATCAATAATGGGGAAGATCTAGGTCCTATGGTCAGGCTTTCTTTTGAAAGCGGGAAGCCTGATGCCCTTCTACAGCAGCTTAAGAATGTCGTCAAAAAGAAAGAAGTTGAAATAGAGGAGCTTTGTAAGCTTCACTATGAGGAATTTATTGTTGCAGTGGATGAGCTGCGTGGTGTCTTGGTTGATGCAGAAGAGTTAAAAGCTGAGTTGCAAACTGATAATCTGAAGCTGCAAGATGTTGGGAGTACCCTTCTTTTAAAACTTGAAGAGTTTCTTGAATCTTATTCAATTAAGAAAAATGTTACAGAAGCGATTAAGATGTCAGGCAACTGTGTCCAAGTGTTGGAACTTTGTGCCAAATGTAACAACCACATTTCTGAAGGTCGGTTTTACCCTGCTCTGAAGGCTGTTGATCTCATTGAGAAAAATTATTTGCAGCATATTCCTGTCAAGCCACTCAGGACTATGATAGAGAAGAGAATACCACTGATCAAATCGCACATTGAGAAGAGAGTAACTAGTGAAGTTAATGAATGGCTTGTTCACATAAGGAGTACAGGAAAGGATATTGGGCAAACAGCAATAGGATATGCTGCATCTGCTCGTCAGAGGGATGAGGATATGCTAGCCCGTCAAAGAAAAGCTGAGGAACAAAGTTGTTTGGGTTTGGGAGACTTCACTTATACCCTTGATGTTGAAGAGATTAATGAAGAATCTGTTCTAAAGTTTGACCTAACGCCTCTTTATCGAGCATATCACATTCATGGTTGTCTGGGGATCCAAGAACAGTTTCGTGAATATTACTACAGGAACCGCTTATTGCAGCTGAGTTCAGATTTGCAGATTTCCTTGTCACAACCATTTCTAGAATCCCATCAAACCTTCTTGGCTCAGATTGCAGGTTATTTCATTGTCGAGGATCGGGTATTAAGGACTGCTGGTGGGCTGCTCTTGCCAAATCAGGTTGAGACAATGTGGGAAACAGCTGTTGGTAAAGTAACATCACTCTTGGAACAGCAATTTTCCCACATGGATACTGCTAGCCATCTCCTCATGGTCAAGGATTATGTGACTCTTCTTGGGGCAACCCTCAGACAGTATGGTTATGAAGTGAGCCCAATTCTTGGGACTCTAAATAGTAGTCGAGAAAAATATCATGAACTTCTTTTGGCGGAGTGTAGGCAACAAATAACTGCTGTAGTCACCAATGATACATTTGAGCAGATGGTAATGAAGAGGGAGTCAGATTATCAGGCAAATGTCCTATTGTTCCATCTACAGACCTCTGATATAATGCCAGCTTTCCCTTTTATTGCTCCATTCTCTTCCATGGTGCCTGAATGCTGTCGCATTGTTAAGTCATTCATCAAAGATTCTGTCAATTATTTATCATATGGGAGCCAAATGAACTTTTTTGATTTTGTCAAAAAGTATTTGGATAAGCTCTTGATTGATGTACTGAATGAAGTCCTACTTGAGACTATTTACAGCGGTACTACTGGTGTGTCTCAGGCAATGCAAATTGCTGCAAATATAGCTGTTTTAGAAAGGGCTTGTGATTTTTTTCTTCAACATGCAGCCCAACAATGTGGCATTCCAGTCCGTTCAGTTGAAAGGCCTCAAGGCAGTTTAACAGCTAAGATTGTCCTCAAAACTTCAAGAGATGCTGCTTATATTGCACTGCTAAGCTTAGTAAATGCGAAATTGGATGAATTCATGTCACTCACAGAAAATGTCCATTGGACAGCAGAAGATGCACCTCAGAATGGCAATGAATGCATGAATGAGGTCGTTATATATCTTGACACCCTCTTGTCCACTGCTCAACAAATTTTACCTCTTGATGCTTTGTATAAAGTTGGGATTGGAGCTCTTGAGCATATCTCCAATTCAATTGTGGGAACTTTTCTCAGTGACTCGATAAAGAGATTCAATGCTAATGCAGTAATGAGCATCAACCATGATTTGAAAGTATTGGAGTCATTTGCCGATGAGAGGTTTCACAGTACTGGGTTGAGTGAAGTTTACAAGGACGGTAGCTTTCGAAGTTGCTTGCTAGAAGCTAGACAATTGATAAACCTCCTTCTAAGCAGTCAACCAGAGAACTTTATGAATCCTGTCATAAGGGAGAAGAACTATAATGCTCTAGATTATAAAAAGGTTGCCACTATCTGTGACAAGTATAAGGACTCAGCTGATGGACTCTTTGGAAGTCTTGCAAGCAGAAATACAAAGCAGAGTGCCCGTAAGAAATCAATGGATGTGCTGAAGAAGAGATTGCGGGATTTCAACTGAAACTTGTGATAAAATGAATAAGAAACTAGCTTTTTCTGTTAGAAATCAATGAATTCTTTATTTCTTCTGAGTTTTCTCCAGAAAGATTCACATTAATTGTATCTTCGTTCTCAATCATGTTAGCACTAGTTTGGTTATTTGGAGAAGCACTCCTCCCACTTCCCTCCCTTTTCCTTTCGTTCCAGATCAGTTTTGCAGAGAGGATGCCACTGACTCTATTTGAAAGTATGTCTTCATAGACCATTTACGTGAGACAAAGTGCAAATGGAGTTAGTGGAACTCCAGATGCATTCCGTATTAGATCAATAACCAAATATCTTCTTGCGTTTACCCCATGATGCAGCTCCCTCTATTAGCGTACTTACATTTTTTTCTTATTGCAGAACTACAAGACTCAGTTACCTGTTTTCCCTGACTAATTTATTTATCTCATTCAGTTTAGAGAATACAAATATCTTTAATTTGTTGTGTACTGAACAACTTAGCATTCAATCCTGGAACTTGTTATTGGGAAACCTACTGTCCTAAGGAGAATCATTACCTACTTCAAGAACTAAACTCATAGTCGGTCAAGCTTCCTTCTCTATTATTTTTATTGTTGTGATTTGTTTTTGACAGTTTTTTTTTGTCTTTACTTCTCTGTCGCCTCTTCTTCTATCGTATTTCATCTTTACAGGAATAATGAGTTCTGTGTGGTTGGAAATGTTCTCTTTGATACAGAAATTAGAATTTGCTGCTGCTTTCTACATTTCTCTTTGGTTTATCAGTAATTTACACTTACTCATGCTGTAAGTGTCACTCTTCAATGTGTTTACTCTGGTGGTCTTAAACTTCCTTCTTGAAAGAGAAGTTGTGCATACAATGTCTTGTTGTTTTGGGAGAGTATGTTGAAGTGCTTGAACCTGTGCCGAACGAAAAGGGGATAGATGTGTCTTGTGCTATTGCAGCAAAGTTCTTAATATAAAGAGAGTTCAAAGATTTCTCTTATTTTTCCTGATATGCAGAAGCTGAATGCTGATCAGTACATTCGCCGTTTATCATGAATTTGCTGCAGTATTTGAGGATCGTGGTGGCGTGCAAAAATTGCTCTCTGTCCAAGAGCTCCTCAGACTTTTTTGTCCTTCCCTCATGCTTATTCACTATAGGTTCAATTCAGGTGTCTGTGTGTATACTCTTTTCCTTTTACTCTTTGATTTAACAGTTTGGCGGTTTTTGCCCTTGGTTTTATCATATCCTTATGTCCTAATATTTAGTGACATATTCTAGATGTTCTTGTGAGTCTTGTTGTTTTAGTTGTTGATTCAGAGAAGCCTTTAACTTCTGACTGTTCAGGGGATAATGGAACGTGCTTGCGCCCTTCAGCTTCTTGAGTGTCCCCAAGATCAAGCCAGGGTAAAAAACAGCCTTATTTTCTGCTGCTGCATTCGTTTTCAGAGCTGCTCTAGATACTTTTGATGCTCAGGTCTGCTTACAGGGACAGCTTAATCTTCTGCATGGTGCTGCATCAGTAAGATCTGGAGTTTCTGGGGCGTTAACTGCTCCAGAAGTGCTGACCTCCTATGAAAAACAAATAGCTTATCACACGTGTCGCACTTGGACAGTACTTCAGAGCAAATCTTCTGTTGCTGGTTCAATTCATTCTAATAAATATGTATGAAGTACTGCCGAAATATCGTGTCTGTTAGAGCTACATATAAGCCTCTTGACATTAGTAATGAGGTTATAGGATGCAGTATTACATCAAATACAGAAAGATCGTGAACTTGGCCCAGCACTTGTAACTTGTAAGGGCCCTTTGGCATGTGGTTGACAAGTTTTTTGAGTTCTAACGGGCATATTATCATGTTGGAATTATGTCAGGTAGTGTATGTATTTTAATGGTTTCTCTGTTGTACTAATAGATGTTCTCTTATTTATTGACTATTTTTCCCTGCAGTAGGCACTGTTGAACTTTATAAGCATGACTTGCTTCAATATGCTCTGGGTGTACTTCATATAGTCACCTTCATGCGTTATATCCGCAAACCGTAAATGCAACATTAAATAATGCTTGTGTGGGTATAGCTGTTATTCTCGATGCAGCATACAGTGCTGGTTATGTTGAACCTGAGGTAAGGGCTCAATGAACTAAATTCATTGTTTCCTTTATAGCTATATAGATGCAACAACAACAACAACAACCCAGTATAATCCCACAAGTGGGTTCTGGGGAGGGGAGTGTGTACGCAGACCTACCCTACCCTAGGGTAGAGAGGCTGTTTCCTATAGACCTTCGGCATCCTTCCCTCCAAGAACTCCCTACCTTGCTTTTGAGGTGACTCGAACTCACAACCTCTTGGTTGGAGAGTGCTTACCATCAGAGCAACCCACCCCTGCCCTATAGCTATATATATGCTTATTCATTTTTGTTTTCCGTTGGTAGACTGTTGAACAACACTGAATGTGTTAATTTGTCTCGTATGTCGTTCACCTTCAATCAGCAAGAAACCATCTTTCACCACTCAAGTACGGCAAAATGCGTCCATCCAATCTGCAAATGTCCTGGTGTGGAGACTAGAGACAAATGCAGACTTGAGTGAGATTGGAGATAGAAATGCAGAGCGATGTTCTTTTTTGAGAACGGTAACATTTGTATTTAAAAAAAGGCACTAAGGCAGTGCCTTTCCATATGTGCAGGGAATAATAGATCAATCTTGATCTATCTTAACTACAAAAAGCCTAACATGTCTACCGAAGATTCTATATCCTCTACAAGACTTTCTTTACACCAAAAATGAAATAGAAGAACACAGTACATCTTGACATCCTGAACGGAATTGTATCTGTCTTCAGAGTGATGTGAGACTAGAGAAAGAAGTAAAGAGCTCATCAAGACTAGAGAAAGTAATGCAGAGTGGAGTGAGACAATTGACAGAAATGTAGAGTGGAGCATTCCAAATCGAGGTGTTGATGTTACCACCCAGCATGAACACCGAAATGAAGAATCTGCTTTGGTAGTCCCAGGCAGCACAGAGTTCTTGGCACATTCTCAAGCACAGTCAGTGGTACTTCTCAAGCACCTGTTTCTACAGTAGTATCTTGAACTCAGGTGAAATGATAGTCATATTTTTAGATTTCAGCTGCAAATCCTTCATGAATTATAGGGAAGTAATTGATTTCCATTATGAAAATTCTTGTTGTGCGTATTCATGGATATCTCCAACCAATAGGGTATCTGAAACGGCTACTCTTCTGCACTATTTTCTTTGATAAAGTGGAGATACTAGTGCGTAACATGAAGGATGGAGAAGGACCAAAGTAGATTAAATCAGATGATGATCCGACAGACAAAGAAGGGATGAAATTGAAAGGAAAAAAAAGAAAACTTACTCTACCTCTTCATTAAAATGTATTAATGTGATTAAAGTTTGAAGTCTTGATTAGGAAGAGTTTATTTAAGTTTGATTAGATGTTCCCTGTCTCTCTCTCTCTCTAGCCTGAAGCAGACCTGTGATTCACTTACTCCACCACCAAGGACCGCACATGCATCTTCTCTCCTCCTACCCTCTCCCTCCCTCCCCCACTCCCCAAAAAGAACCCAAGAAACAAGAGTATATCCAAAGTTAGGGGAGGGGACGTGGTGGCATTTGTTGTGGAAATGCTTTGGTGGTTTCTAAATGTGAAGAACATCATACTATATTAAAAGCGGGAACACTTCAAGTCAAAAGCTAAATTACAAATTTATCCATCAAAATCTGCGTGATGGTTTTGCCCTTAAATTCAAACACTATTCCAACAACTTTCTTGTACAAAGTGGTAAATATACATTCCAATAAAGGAAAAAGATAAAAAAAAAAAAATTAAAAATACAAATATGGGACCCATTGAACACTACCCTTACCCTCCCATATGAATTGCTAATTTGCAATTTATGTCAACAAAAATGATAACGCTGGTGGTACAATGAATCCTTATGAATTCCAGTAAGGACTCTTAATCAAGCATCCCTTCATTTCTATTAAAACATGGGGAATTTGAAGTGTTAGTACTCTGAAAGGTAATTAAAGTGAAAAAGAAGCAATTAGGACTCCAAGATTGTGTTGTGTTCTACATAATCGTTAGGCTTTTTGGTATCTGTTCAAGTGACTTATAGGAGTCTGTTTGGACAGAAGTTTCTTTGCATCTAGATTCAACATATCAGAAAATTTGGAATAGCTACGTCACAGTGTCCGACAAAGATAGCAGTGGAGAAGAGTATGTGAGAACGAGGTGACGGATAAAATCACATGGTATATACAATAAATTTCCAATCTCTTAGATAACCTTTTAGGAGATCAAGGGAAAAAAAGAACTACCCTTTCAGGTTTTCCAGGGCATTGTCTGGTTTCCAGAAGCCTTTCTTTATGTGGTCCATATAATGGCAGCGAATGTGTGTCATATCGCATCTGTACAGGATGTTTGATTGTCCTATGAATTTCATCCTAGTTCATTTTCCAAGTCGATTAGTCACTGAACATTTATTCAGATTTCGTCTAACCTGAATTTCAATATGTTCAAGACCTGCGCTATAGCTGTCTTTGGCCACAGATAAATCAGTTTTATATATAGTGGTCTTCAGTTTTGGACCTCGGTGGTTTGGATCAGGATAAACTTGTTTAATAATATTGTTTGTTCCAGGTTGGGGAAAACTTGTGGAAGCTCATCTGTGATTCAGGTAACCGTACTCCTGGCAGTGAATAGAAACAGTTGCAAGCAGAAGTTGCATAGGTGGCTATTGAGCTAATATGGGTAAGACCAAATATCATTTCTTTATGCTTTGTGAAGGGGCTTCTAGTTTGTGGTTTCCCTGTGCAGTTAAGCATTTCTATTGTTTGGCATCTGGTTTCAATTCCTCCAACTTTAAAATTTTGATCCTAGTGTTTCCTTCTTGTAACTTGTTGTTGGTCCTTTCTATGTATGTTGTTCAGTATACTGGCAATTTTGATGGAGCACCTCCAAAGCTATAGTTGTAGCTTAGAACAAGCTAGTACATATTCGGAGTAGTTTACACTGCTAACCCAGATGGATGACCTAGTTTGTCAAGCATGGAAATTAATTTAGGCAGAAGTGTTAATATAATAACAATGGTATGAGGTTGTATTAGCTTTGGTATTGGCGAGAAGTGAGTGAGTAAACTAGGAAGAAATGAAAAAGAGACACGGGTCAAGTAACTTTGAGATTGAGGGAGTAATGTAGTAGGTTGCTTCTTAATATTATGATAATTTTTATTAGTAGTGTAACAGATTGCTTGTACCAATCATTTTTCAAGTAAACTCTATGGAGTCATTACTCTCTCTCTCTCTCAAAAATAATTGTTAATCCATAGGATGAATTTCTGTAGCATTTTTTTGTGTTTTGTAGGTTGTTACCGATTCTGGGTGTGCCAGTATTAGCTGCTATGAATGCTGCCACCCCAATCTTGAGGCATATAGAGAGAGCTTTTATAGCTGCTGCTACTCCAATTACATGCCACGCGAGGTTGGTGTTTTCCATGATTCGAAATGTTTAACTTCCTTGATGTTCCTTCTTTCCGTCTTAGATATATTTACGGTCTATATTTTATTTTAGATAGTTCATGTGTAGGTTTAGCATCCCACGTTGGAAATTTTTAGAGATGGCAATGGGGCGGGTGCGGGGCAGATTTGAGCTTAACCCACAAAATTTCCAACCTGCGTGATGATAGGCTATAATTACGTATTTTAGTCGATTATTACACTCTAATTTACTGCACTTTAGTTGAGTTTGCGCTTTAATCGCTAGTGTTTTGCACTAATTGTGTGTTTTATGCCTTGTAGGTGTGATTCCGAGCTATATAGATGTTATGTAATAAATTTAAGTGGTTTGGAGCTTTGAAGTCTGAGTAAGAGCTCAAGGAATTAAGCCGGGATCGCGTTCGGGGATCAACGGATGATAAAACAACAAAACGAAAACTCAAAGAGGCATATTGCGCACTGTCTAGTAAAATAGACATAACTTTTTACTCAGAACTCCATTTGGGCTCCACAATATATGGTTAGAAAGCTAACTCAAAGGGCTACAACTTTCATGTTTTAAGTTTTTCCAAATTCCAAAGGGAACAGGGTCAAAACCGCGACCGCGGCAGAACCGCGGCAGAGGGCAGTCGCGGACAACTGAAGAATCTGAGAGGGTGTTTGGCCGCGGTTCCGGCGCGACCGCGGTGGAACCGCGGCAGGATGCGTAAATTTCAGGGACCAAGGTGCAAAACACGGGATTTTAAGCCCTAAACCCTATATTAGACCAAGGAAGCCGGCCAAGAAAAGGATAGGACATATTTTTGACATAGATTTGACCTAAGGAGGCAGAGACACAATAGGAGCAAGGCTTCTACAAGTTTTTTCTTTTCTCTTCCTATTTTTTATTGTTGGTTATGACTTTTAGTATTGTAGTTTTACATACTATTATGAATAGCTAAATTGTTATCTAGAGTTTTGATAGAACCTTTTGTAGGATAAATTCTTGTTATGTTTTTATATAATTGAGCCGTAGTATAATCTCTATTTGTTCAACTACGTTCTTATTGTAGTTAATTGAAGAGCTCTCAATTAGCTGTGCCTATTTAGTGTGCATAACTCGGGAGAGAGTGCATATTTAGGTAATTGTTGAACAACACCACTCCCAGAGTATATGAGGGATCAATAACCGAGGGTTTAAAGGCGGGATTAGGGATAACGAAGCCTTGGGTGCGATCTGAAGTGAGCTGTATCAAAAGCCAGCTAGCGTAGCTCGGGAGAGTGCGTCTAGTAAATTGTCGTGATTACTCGGGAGAGATTTACGGTAATAAGAGTGCTCATGATCGGTAGAGAATACTTAGGCGAAATTATAGAAGACATAGCGGGAAGGATTCCGACAATTGGGGAAATCATAACTCTAGACCTCCTTAATCTTGTCTCTAACTCTTAGTATCTTTAGTTGTTAATTTATTATTTTAATTTGTTAATCAATTAGTTAAACACAAGAATCTAAATATCTATAAGTTAGGAACTGTTCAAGCTTGTCTTCTTGGTGATAGTGAACAGCTGTAGCTAAGCCTTAGTTCTCTGTGAGATTCGACTCCGGACTTGTAAACCGGATTATATTTGCAACGACCGCATTGTCCTTTTTATAAGGCATAGTTGGGCGTGATCAAATTTTGGCGCCGTTGCCGGGGAACTAACGGTGTAGCTGTAGGTGTACATATTGCTAGGTTTCAAGTTTGAACTTTTATTTTTATTTTTTGGTATTTGATTTTTTTTTAACTTGTTGATTTAAAAAAAAACATGGCATCATTGAATTATGAAATTTTTGATGTTGGTAATTCTACTTTTAATCCTCCTTACGAATATTGTGATGAAAACTACCCTTGGCAAAATTATCAAAATATTCCCGAGAGCGAGTTATGTGCACCAACTCAATCTTATGTGTGGAATGTGTGTGATATGTGTGGTGGTCAAGATGGTCACTTTCATGGTTGTGCTTATATTTCTTATCTTCCCCCAACCCCTTATTATGATGATTCTACGTTTTCTTGTGAGGATAACAGGAACAAAGAACCTAGGGAAGCTGACCTAAAGAAGATCGAAGATATGTTAAAGTGCATTATAGAACAACAAAGTAAAATACAGTTGCAGGTAGAAAGGCAAGATGAAACTATTCGCAACTTAGAGGCTCAAGTGAGTCAACTAGTTGAAGCTTTTAATGCTCAATATGTCAATATTATGGATAGTAGCCGGGAGCAATTTGCATTAGAGACGGAAATTGAGGTGCCAATGGAGGAATCCAAAGTAGAACCCCAACACTTTAACCATCTAGATTTTGAGGATGTCGATGTCGTAGAGGAGATACTAGAGTCAATCAAGGATATTGAGGATACATATTTAGTTGACTCTATTGTCATTAGTGTTAAGAATGTAGACTGTCCCAATGTTCATGTAGTTGAGCGCATTGGTCCTCACTCCAAGCATTTTTCCACATTGTGTTTAGATGATGATATGAAAATAGAGTCGTCCGAGCCACTTGAGGAGTCAAGGAATGAGGAACAAAGTGCTTACATTCTGGAATTCTTCTTTCCAGAAAGTCGGGATTACACACCTCATCTAAAGGCCAAGAAGTGCAGAATACTACATTATTTTATTGGGCCAGTCAGATTCGTTCCACCGCCCCATGACCATAATCATAAGCTTGAATCAAAGCTTGGGGTTCAATTCATAAACTCGAGGTGGAGGCAAAAAGTGATCCGCGTCGTGCCGCGACGTTAAATCAAGCGCTTGTTGGGAGGCAACCTAACTTTATTGCTTTCTTTTATTTATTTTTTATTTTTTTAATTGTATTATTTTTGTAGTGTCAATTTTTTATTTTCTAGGAGCATGGAAAGCAAAGGTATTGGAAGGATGCAACAACAAACCAAATGGTTGAAACTAAGTGTGAGGTACCCGCACAAAGGACCAAACTTGGGAGAAGTCTGAGTACCCCATGAGCTGTTAATGTTTCGGCCTTTGGCCTACCAGGGAGCTCTTTTACTCTTTTTATTAGTTATGGTGTGCATTGGGGACAATGTACAATTTTAAGTGTGGGGTGAGAAGATTGTCTGGGTAACTTTCTATGCTATTTTAGTTGTATTAGTTTAATTGAACAATTTTTTTTAAATAGAAAAGATTGGACTTTTCCCGACGATGGATCTATTAGACAATTTTCTTGAGGGATTTAAGTCTAAAGAAAAAGTACAAAAAGATTTTCTTTTGTTAGGTAGTGCAATAATTACCCTTTGGTTTTTCTTTAAACCACAGTTTTTTTCCAAGGGTTTTATTTGAACCGGGTGTAGTTAGTTTTTTTTTGGGAGTAGGAGCCATTGTGTTGTGAATTGAATTGAAGCAATATCTCTTGAGTTTGTTATGCCTTGAGAATAGTGAGTACTTTGGTTGTGACGCTTAGGCTCAGTTTTTGACTCTTGTAGAAGTACCTTAAATTATATGATCTTAACTTTGCTTAACTGCTTTGACTAGAGTGTCTTGATGATCCAATCTTGAGTGAGTCATGTGCCATGTATGTGTAAGAATTTGTTGTATTCTGTGCATTGCATTTGATGCCTAGAACTTGCCCCGTGTGTTTGCAAAGCGAAATAGTAGTTTTATTCAGTCTAGGAAGTGATATAGACATTTCTTTGTTGAGCCAGATATGTATATTTTACCCACCTAATTGTTATGTATCGTAGTTAACCCCTTTGAGCCTGTAATCTTGTTTCTTTGGCAACCACATTACAAGCCTTACCCATTTGTTTGAATTAACCATCTATTGAACCATTGTAACCTCTCATGAGCACTTGAATTGTTTATGAACTTTGTAAAAGTTAAAGTGTGGGGTAGTTGGTTTGGCTTTTGAGTGGAACTAATGAAATAAGGAGAAAGGGTGCACTGATTTGAAAAGCAAGAGTCTCTTGAATTGAAAACACCAACCCGAGGGAGGGTATTTGTATGCAGACCTTACCCTACCCCGAGGGATTAGAGAGGCTACTCCCCGCGCCTCTTAATTTTTTTTTAAAAAAATTATCTTTATTTTTTTTGCTTTTCTTTGATTAGTTTACTATTTTGGCGTCTACAGTTATTTTATAATTATTATATTTATATACTTGTATAAATTAAAGAATTGTTTTCTTCATACACACACAAATACCTATATCAAATGTATCATCTTTAAATATGTTTCAATATTATACGAAATTTCATTCTTATTAATTTTGTAAGCTTTAATTAATTCTAGTTAATTTTATATTTGGTGCAGTTTCTAAAAAGATAATTTCCAAAAAGCAAAATTACAAGTTCAAACATTACTGGAAAGTAATGAATTTTATGGCTTTCTGTTTGATTTTATTTTATTTTAATAATTTTTTTTGAAACGTATCAACATTAGCAAGAAAATCTGATATTACATCTAGGTCGAATTTTTCTTCCCATAAGAACCAGATACGTTTAAACTCAATTTAATTAACAGATTGGAGCAAGTTTTCCTCCAAACATAGTCAGTTTCCAAATGTGAAGGGAGAAAACCCACAACCCGCCCCGTCCCGTGTTAGATTTTTTTAGAAAAGGTTCAACCCACACCACCCCGCACAAGGACAAACCCGTCGCGCGCCAACCCCGCCCCGCTCCGTCCCATTGCCATCCCTAACATTGGAATAGTTGTATATGTATTGTGTAAAGCATAGATATACATAGGACTCCTTCTTATAATATCAAAATATCATATCGGTAATATATTTTTCCCGTGCTTTCTCATATGATATCAGAGCAGGCAGAGGTCCTGGGTTTGAGTCTCATTGCCACCCAATATCAAAAAGAATTTTCACGTGCTTGACTCATCAAAAAGAATCAAGCCCGCACGTGAGGAGGCGTGTTGAAGATATAATTAAGTAAATAAAAGTGTGCTCTCTCTAACAGCTTAAGTTTTTAGATGGGATGCTTTAGACATTCTTCATGAGACAGGAATGGCGGGTTGTAGACCCATTGACACTCTTATGGATCCGACTGCTAAACTTTTCCTAGGACAGGGGGAGCCTCTTAGCGATCCTTTAAGATATAGGCGTCTAGTTGGTAAGTAGAATAACCATAGGGTGACTTCGCCCCTGGGACCAGTGAGGGACTTTGTAAAAATATCTGCAAGCTAATCATTTTGACTTCACAAATTTTGTAATAATATCTCCTGAGAGCATCTTTTCTCTAATGTAGTGACAATCAATCTCGATGTGTTTAGTCCTCTCATGGAACATTGGATTTGATGCAATATGAAGAGCAACTTAATTATCGCACACAAGCTGGTTTCATCTGACTGATTTTACCAAATTTTAATTCTTTAAGCAACTGTTTGATCCAAACTAGCTCACATATAGCCACAACCATTGCTCGATATTCTGCTTCTGCAGTAGATCGAGGACCACATTCTGTTTCTTGCTCTTGTCGGATTTTTTTTTACTTATTTTAAATTTGAACACCCTTGAGGAAGATCCTGGCTTCGCCACTGACTGGTGCTAGTATTAGTTATATCTGCAAGAAGCTCAGTATAAATAATTTATATGCACTAGCTTGAGGGGAGCGTTAGATAGTTTTTGTGTAGGTTTAGTGTCCCACATTGGAATAGTTGTATATGTAATGTGGGGCTCGCCTAATGGAACTTTATGCAATTGTATGTAACTAACCTTGTAAATCCAGCGTATTGGGCTCGCCTAATGGAACTTTATGCAATTGTATGTAACTAACCTTGTAAATCCTCAAATTTTCTTAGTAAATCGTTGACTATTCAAAATTACTTTTTTCTTATTTATAAATCATTAAGTTAAGAGTATTTTATGTCATAATTAAAATAAAAATTATTATATGTTATCCACTAAGACTGTTATGATAGTTAATTTTTAATAAATCTTTCATTTAAAAAGTATTTATGTATTAACTTTTGTTATGTCTTTACTATATAATAGTCCATAACTTTTTTTAATAATTTTTTTTTCTAAATATTACTTTTTTCACGTTTGCAAGATACAATACTTATTAATTTAATAGCTCAGTATTAGCTAGTTACTATTTACAAATAATTAGTTATTATAGTATTGTATGGTGAATTATGTCACTTTATTAACTTGTTGAAACTTAAAAATAAATGATGCTAATCATATTTAAATTGTGAATTATGTTTTATAAATTATCTTTCAAATAGAAAGCATATTAAATAAAAGGAGTATTTTAAGAAAAATATCAAATTATAATATCGAAATTCTTTCAAGATTCATTACCCTTAAGAGATACGTATAAGATTTCGTATCGAATACATTACTTTTGATGTTTGAGTTGTAACGACGTTGTAGCTAATTTGTATATTATGATATATGTCATACTTTTCGTATTATTCATAGTTGAATTATAATTTATAAATATTTTAAATAGATTATTTGTTATAATTTTGTGATTTTAAAGTAATTTTTATAATTATTTTTTATTTTATACTATTTTAAAATTTTTGAAATTAGTAAAATTTAAAGATCCGTAGGACTTACGCCCGCCCCATGTCTCAGGGCTTATGCCTCGCCTCGTCAGAGGTAAAACGCCTCGCCTCACGCCCCCGCCTTTTAAAACATTGGAAACAAATAATAATTTTTTTTAGTTTTTAAAGGGTTGAATCGCTTGCTTTTTTTCTTTTTCTTTTTTGGGTTGTAAATGCCATCAGCCTATCCTCTACGTGAGTAATTTTAATGAATATGAAAATTACATGTTGAATGCTCGCTTGTAGGTTCTCCATAAATTTCCATAGAGTTCGTTCTTGGCACCGTACCAGCTTATATGACTTTTTGGATTTGGTCTAGTGATAAGGTCGCAAGTCCATTATCTAGTTTCAAATGTTTACCACTGGTTGTAAAAAGGAAATCATATTTAATTCTAAATCTGTCTTCTAGGATTTCTAAGAGAGGAAGAGATCCTTCTTATAAATAGGGGGAAAAAAAGACTCTAGAGCATATCGAATTCAAGACCCACGGATAAATGCTAACCATTCCACAATTATGTGTTAACGTCTTGGCATGATACATATTTCATTTCACTATATAGAGATTGGACATCCAAATTATATGCATGGATCTCTCTTTAAATAAAAACATGTTGTAAATAACTTTGGTAGTCACACTCATTTAACACCATGATGGATATAAATTGCGCTCTTCAATTTATTTACTTACCTTGACGTAGCTTCAAACTCTAATTTTAGAATGATTTTCTTTATTCTTTCATTAAATAATTAATACGTGTACAAGCACCAAGAAAAAACAAAAAAATATATGGTAGATTAAAGTTCATATTGAGAGATTAACTGTTGGCTCAACATCCTTATGTTTGACGGTTTGAGCGGTGAATAGAAGGGAAACCTGATATGATGTGAGATTCAATGGGCGTAGTAGTTTAACCTACATAAACCACTAGTCCACTACCTTTTAAGGAGCTTTTAACAACCCATAGCTATATTTTATGTATTTACATTTCGTAGTTAGTTTTGGACAATTCGTTGTATTTGAGTGTATTTGAATACATGTTCAGTTGTATCCAACCCTATTTGATGTTGCAAGGTTGAACGTATTCGACTCTATTTGAATGTATTTATACTAAAAATGACGAAATAAAGAATATAATCAAATTCGGTCAAATCTCCGACGAAAATACAAAATACACCATATTTAAAAAGGAAGAATACAATCAAACATGGCCCGATCTCATGATAAATACAAAATACCACTGTATTTACACTAAATAAAATAAAGGATACATTCAAATCCTTTTAACAATACTCTGTATTTACACTAAAAATGAAGAATACAGTTAAATCCGGTCAAATCCTCGATGAGAAGACAAAATACACTGCCTTTAAAAATAAAAAATACAATCAAATCCCGTCGGATCTCCGACAAAAATACAAAATACATTTTATGTTACACCCCATATTTTCGTACGTGAGAGTACGTCGTAAGTCAATTGATGTAAGCTCTGAAATGAGATCATCTTTGAAAGTACATAAAGCAAGTTGATCATGTTAAAATTGGAGGTTACAAATATTTAAGATCATGAACAACAAGTATAAAGAGGGTTGGAAGGTTGAGAAGCTAAAGGAATTGAAGAAAACAATATTTCGTCGAAAGTCGACAAGTTGGGAATGTATAACATGTACTTTTGGGGTGAGACTAGGGTGCTTAACATGATAAGGAGGTTATGTTATGAATTAAGTTAGTCGTATGATAGTCGTGTGTTATGTCATGGGCTGCTTTCCAGACATGCCCCATGACCCCTTGGCCGCGCCCCATGGCGGCCTAGCAAGCCTCACAATGCCTAGCGCCATGGTCGGCCCCGTGGTCTTGGCTGCGCCAAGTGACAAGCGCGCATGTGCCTCTGTCGCCCCACCGATGCCTCTCGCCAGCGCCCAAGGGCTGGCCAATGACAACAGCGCCGCGCGCCCTGACAATGCCGCGCGCGCAGATCCTGATGCCTCGCCAGCGCCCAGCTGCAGGCCCATTCCAGCAGCGCCTCGCGCACAGACCCTGATGCCAAGCACCAGTGCCCAGCCTCAGGCCAGCACATCAAGTGTCGCGCGCGCCCACAGCAACGCGCGCGCAGACCCGCAAGACAAAGATGCTGCCATCGGACTTAGTTTTTCCTTGTAATAATCTAAGTCCTTTTCATTGTAATCATAGACTAGTTTTCATCATTTTCATTTCAGTGTGCTTCTACAGCTTTATTAGGACTAGTCTTGTAATGTTGGTTTATTTTTTTTAAGCATTATTAAGGGGGACCAAACAATCAAACATTTCAATCAGCATTTTCTGGTGTCTCTCCCCCTCGACACCACATCATTGTAATCAGCATTTTCATTCAGCAATAAAATCATCATCATCATTCAAAACCCAATTCTCTCTCAGCTTCCGCAATTTGCTTACGACATTGGTTTTCCCGCACGGCACTGACAATCTAGTCTAGCGTGCGGCGAGGACCTCATTGGCGGACAGCAACCGCACTGACATCGGTTGCTTAGCCTTACGTTGCCCTTCCAAAGATCATCAGGAAGGCGTTGCGTAACAGTTGGTATCAGAGCCTAGGCTCGACATCGGACGAGGGAACATTTGCCATCATCACCATTTCTGACCATGGTGAATCATGGGGAGCGTCTAGCATCCCTAGAAGAGACGGTTGACCGATTACGACCCATCGTGGATACGGTGCCTGATCAAAACAACAACCTAGTGCAAAGGTTGGACGACCTGGACCGCCGAATGCGGCAGGCCGAAAATGACATTGCAAACATCAGTCGTGACTCCGACGAGGACCGACAAACGGCAGCCATCGAAACTGCCAATATTCATGGCAAATTTGAGGACCTCCAACAGGAGCGTGCCGACGATTTAGCCCATCAGCAACATGAGGCAGACAGACTAACTGCCATGCAGCAAACCATAAACGACTTGACAGACAAGCTCAACGTTGTCAATGCTGCCTTACAGAGCCTACTTCGAGAAGGCAACCATCACATCAGGGGTGCAGCAGACCTCACCCCCATTCCACAAAAGCTTAAGATACCGGAGCCAAAGCCATACGACGGATCCCGGGATGCTAAAGAAGTGGAAAACTTCATCTTCGACATCGAACAATACTTCGATGCCGTGGGCCATTTGGAGGAATCCAAAAAGGTAGCGACTGCTGCCATGTATCTTCAGGGCGATGCCAAACTTTGGTGGCGGGTCAAACACGAAGCCATCAAGGCCGGTGAAGATACTCTTCAGACATGGGACGAATTGAAGGTAGCCATACGCCTGCAGTTCTTTCCCGAAAATGTGGAATACAATGCAAGGAGAAAGCTACGGGACCTCCGCCACACCAGATCAGTGAGGGAGTACGTGCGCGAATTCTCCGCACTCATGCTAAACATACGCGACATGGGGGACAAAGACAAACTCTTCGCATTCATAGAAGGTTTGAAACCTCATGCCCGTATGGAACTACAGCGACAACGGGTAGACACCCTGCCCAAGGCCATTCAAGCTGCAGAATGCCTTGGCGATTATCATTTGGGAACTCAGAACGACAGGCCCCAGCCGTCTGTCCGAGGGGGATTCAACGGGCACCATCCCAGCAATGGTGGCCCAAGCAAAAGTGGGGGAGATCGGAGTGCATCCAAAACTAAGACTCCTCCCTCCAACAGCAACAGTGCTGCATCCATCAACAACAATCAGGGGAGAAAGCCTCCCTCAGAATGCCGTCATTGCGGCGGGGCACATTGGAACAATGAATGCCCAAACATCAAGGTCAATGCTCATCAGACTGTCGAGGATGAGACAGATGCATCAGACACATCAGAAGACAACCAGGTAGGCGCCTTCAATGCAATTGTTGGCTCTATCCCTCATGCCTTAGCGGGGACCAGTGCATGTCCTCCTAAGAAAACATCAGTCCCGATCACCAAGAAAGGGAAAGAAAAGATGGACGAGAGACCCTCCTAAACAAGCGAGGACCCTAATGTTCGTCGAATTGAAAGTGAACGGCAAGCCCCTTCACGCATTGATAGACACGGGTGCCACCCATAACTACTTGTCATCAACGCAAGTAGAGCGCCTAGGTCTTGTGGTACAAAAGAGCAAAGGCCGCGTCAAGGCTATCAACTCACCACCTCAGACATTGGGTGGAACAGCTACAAATGTCCCAGTGAAACTTGGCCCATACAAAGGAAGCATCGACCTGCGCATCGCAATCATAGATGACTTCGACATCATAGTGGGTTTGGAGTTCATGAGGCAAACCAACACCATTCCGGTACCATATGCCAACATGCTCCTGATGATGGGAGAAAAAGGGGCCAAGCCCTGCACCATACCATGCTTTCCCATAAAGATGGCCGCTGAAAACATCTCGGCCATGCAGTTGGAGAAGGTAGTCAACAGACATGAACCTCAGGTTCAGGCTACCCTTCGCAGCAACAATCAGCCATCATGTCATCGGCCTCAAAAGACTGGTGACGCTCATCATCGTGTGAAGACTTGTCAGCCATGCCACAAGGACAAGTCGGATCACTCATCACAGCCGGGACCCTCGCAGCCATTACATGTCCCTCAGAGACCATGGGAAAGTGTTTCCCTCAGATTCATCACGGGATTGCCCCAAGTCGGCAATCTTGCATCCATCATGGTTGTCATAGATCAGTTCTCAGACTATGCAACTTTCATAGCAGCCCCGCAAAACATCTCAGCAGAAGATACAGCTCGACTCTTCTTCTCGCACATTGTCAAACATTGGGGCCTGCCCAAAAACATTGTTAGTAGGCGCGACTCACGCTTTACTAGCAACTTTTGGACCCATCTCTTCAGGTGCTTTGGGTCAACATTGAGTCACAACACAGACATCCATCCACCATCGGATGGCCAGACAGACCGGTTCGATGACATGCTGGAGGAATATCTCCGCAACTTCGCAACCGGATCACAGAAGCATTGGGTGAAGCTCCTGGATGCTGCTCAACTGTGTTTCAATTCTCAAAAGAGCCATCATACAAACAAGAGCCCTTTTGAAATTGTTACCGGACAGCAACCGCTTCTCCCGCAGACGGTGAATGCATCAACCATGCCGAAATCTCCTCGAGCTGCCAACTTCTCGAGCGAATGGGAGCGCAACATGGAGATAGTGCGGAGCTATCTCATCAGGGCCCAAGAGCGGGCAAAAAGGTTCACCGAACAAAATCTTTGCTTTGCCCAACATCAACCAGGGGACAAAGTAATGCTATGCATCCCAAAGCGGTACTTGTTTGCAGAAAGGACCCATGACCCTCGCCTGCAACAAAAATACATTGGGCCCCTGCCCATTGCAAAACGCATTGGGAAGTCCACATACCAGGTCAAAACTCCATCCTGGTGGAAGATCCATCCAGTCTTCCATGTCAGCCGCATGCAATCATTGCTTCGCTACAACAGCAAGCTCAAAGAACAGAGGGGCGCAGACCTCCCATCCAACAACCATCAGAAACATCATCATCATCATCATCATCATAAGGCTCCGAGGACGGCGCCAACTCAGGTGGGGGAGAATGTCATGGGATGCTTTCCAGACATGCCCCATGACCCCTTGGCCGCGCCCCATGGCGGCCTAGCAAGCCTCACAATGCCTAGCGCCATGGTCGGCCCCGTGGTCTTGGATGCGCCAAGTGACAAGCGCGCATGTGCCTTTGTCGCCCCACCGATGCCTCTCGCCAGCGCCCAAGGGCTGGCCAATGACAACAGCGCCGCGCGCCCTGACAATGCCGCGCACACAGATCCTGATGCCTCGCCAGCGCCCAGCTGCATGCCCATTTCAGTAGCGCCTCGCGCACAGACCTTGATGCCAAGCACCAGTGCCCAGCCGCAGGCCAGCACATCAAGTGTCGCGCGCGCCCACAGCAACGCGCGCGCAGACCCGCAAGACAAAGATGCTGCCATCAGACTTAGTTTTTCCTTGTAATAATCTAAGTCCTTTTCATTGTAATCATAGACTAGTTTTCATCATTTTCATTTCAGTGTGCTTCTACAGCTTTATTAGGACTAGTCTTGTAATGTTGGTTTATTTTTTTTAAGCATTATTAAGGGGGACCAAACAATCAAACATTTCAATCAGCATTTTCTGGTGTCTCTCCCCCTCGACACCACATCATTGTAATCAGCATTTTCATTCAGCAATAAAATCATCATCATCATTCAAAACCCAATTCTCTCTCAGCTTCCGCAATTTGCTCACGACATTGGTTTTCCCGCACGGCACTGACAATCTAGTCTAGCGTGCGGCGAGGACCTCATTGGCGGACAGCAACCGCACTGACATCGGTTGCTTAGCCTTACGTTGCCCTTCCAAAGATCATCAGGAAGGCGTTGCGTAACAGTTGGTATCAGAGCCTAGGCTCGACATCGGACGAGGGAAAACATTTGCCATCATCACCATTTCTGACCATGGTGAATCATGGGGAGCGTCTAGCATCCCTAGAGGAGACGGTTGACCGATTACGACCCATCGTAGAAACTCTATGAGTCTACTTTCTAATTCATTAAACCATTTGTTAATAAGACATCGGAGTAGAGATATATGAGCGTTTTATAAGACTACACAGGCTGTTAGGTGACAAGCAGGTGTATCACCTACTTGCTTAAATGAGAGCCCAAAAATGGGCAATTTTGGGTCGTCCAAAGAGGCCTTTTAAAGGCCTGTTTTCTTCATATATTAGATTGAAAATAGGTAATATAAATCAGATATAAGCTCTGCAAAAATCCTCCCAAAAATTTTCCACAAACCCTAATTGATTTTCTCTCCCTTTCAAGTACTAATTGGAGGTAAAACCTAGAGTTTGAAGAACCAAGATAGGAGCTGAGTTATCCAACAAATAAGGTGAGTTTACTGCTCTCTTCCATTTACTTTTTCTGCTGTAAATTTATGGTAAGTCGTTCTATAGTTGTAAGAACTCACGAAACGATGATCGGAAGCCGTGAGTTCGAGTTATTCACTTGTAACAAACTATTTTGTGGACTGTTTTGTGTTGCTGTTGGGATGTGTATTTTACTACTATTTTGTGGAGTTTGGAGGAGGAAGGCTGTGGAGAAACACCATATAACTGTTGGGTGGTGTGTTGGTCGTTCGTCGTAACATTTCCGGGTTATTTGACACTACTACGGTGGTCTTATTGTGTATGAAGAGATTGGGGTGTATTGAGCTATTTTGTAGTATTTGATGGTGTATGTAAGACTGGAAAATAATGTATATATGTTGTTATTCTTGTGTTGTTGGTGTTATTTTGAATTTGGAGGATGTAAGGATTATAGAGGAGATGCTGCCCGTTTTAATACAAAATAAGCTTGCCGTTCGTTGTGCGATAGTTGTACCTTTCGTAATATAATGATAGTATTATTATCATTATTGTTGATTAAGGTGCAAAGAGGTGAGTTCAACTTGGTGATTGGAAATATTGTGATAAGGTATGTTAAGGCTAAGCCCTTCCTTCATTTTGGCATGATTTCGTAATTACACAAGTTTGATAACGAAGCATAAAGAGAAATTCATATTCCTGAATTCATGTACATTTTTTAGTCTCATAAGTTACAGTATTCTCCCTTATCATATTCAATTGAGTATTGTCTTCTTCCAGTCAAGAGAGCAGAGAGCCTATATATACAGTATTACAGTATTTTCATTACCATCGAGCTATAATCGATGGGCAGGCCCCTATTGGACAACCTCTGATCAGATGGTAAGATATATGCCGAGCCTACTGTAGCCGAGCGCTTATGAGCGAGCCTGGTATGGACGAGATACAGAGCCTAGTATGGCCGAGCTCCTATGAGTGAGCCTACTACGATAGAGCAGTTACACATACCGAGCTTGATAAGGTCTGACATTTATTTTACTTACTATATTGAGAGAGTTGAGTTAGTATCAACAGGTAAGCATATCTTCAGATTATCTTTGACCCCCAGTTACTTTCAGTTATTAAGTTATCAGTTCAGTTTCAGCTTTCATGTTACATCTCGTGTTTTTGTACGGTAAAATTTTGTTTTTAATTAACCGACGTAGACTCGGGGATGAGATCATCTTGACGTTAACGTACTTACGCTATTTATAGCAAGCGATACATAAGTGTTATGAAGGATAAAGGGGTACACGGATTAAAGAAAACGAGTTTCGTTGAAAGTGGCCAATTTGGAATAAAATGTGGGTCGAGCGATAATACCCGATAATTATGAACTAGTACCATGCAAGGTACCATATGACTACGGTAGTATAATATATAAAGTATATATGAAGTATTTTAAAAATAAATAGAATTTTAAGTAATTTTTGGTAATTTTTAAATTATGCGGATAATTGATTAATTATCGGATAACATGACATTACCCAGTTAACTAATAAGTGGATCAAAATTAATAAATTAATCCCCCACACGTGGCAAGAAGCTACACACCTAGAAAATGACTAAGTAGTCATGATTCTAGGTGACAACCTATGAGTTAAGTTAAGTCTTTCCAAGACTTGTAAAACTTTATCCAATTCTTAGTTTCAATTTATGTCCTTGGCTTGAAACCAAGAAACAGAAACATTTCATTCAAATTCCAAAGGTAAGAATTGACACTCCATCTTTCCAATTTCAATTAATCAAACAACATTTGCATTCTTTAGTTTTAAAAAACCAAAAACGTGAAGATGCAGAATCATTCGTCCAAGTATTCAAATCCATAAGCAAGGTTTCGTTCAAATTCAGAAGCTGAAGCTTCATCCTCTCGTTCCAACGTGTTTCACGGAAGCAGAAGCTTCACTTTAATCAAATAATTCAAGGAACATGTATGTTAAGGCCCTCTCTTTTTTCTTTTGGTATGATTCAAATTATATTGAAGAAACGAGCAAATACACAGTTTTCATAAATTATTCTATTCATAGAATTATTAAGGGTGTCTATATTCTTGATTCCCCATAAAAATTATTATTATTATTTACTGTTCATGAGTCTCAGAATAATACGCAGTTGGAAAAGTTTATCCGGAAGGAATATTGAGATTATTACGTATTTTTCATGCATTTCACTCATGTGCATTGACCCATGACCAGATGGAGTTATATATGTGTATATATATAAATATATGTATATGGGATATGGGAAAAAGTTACAGCGTTATATGCGCACCACCACCTGATCAGCTAGTATATGTTGATGATGCGCTCACATTGGCCGAGACGATATGATGGGATGCCCTCAGTGACTTGATGATATTATGTACACCCATACCTATGCATGGCACGACATTTATACACACGTGCAATACATTATAAACGTTTCAGAATTTATAAAGTTATTCAGATTTAAAGGTATTTCTATATTCTATGTTTCATCTATGTCCTTTACATACTAATTTTCATGCCTTACATACTCAGTACTTTTTTCGTACCGACGCCCTATTTCATGGGGCCTGCGTTCCATGCCCGCAGGTGCAGGTAGGTAAGCTGATGGTCCCCCTTCTTAGGATCCCTGATCAGCGAGAGTTGGCGTGCTCCACTTGATCCGGAGCTGCTTTGATTTTGGTACGATACGTGTATATATATGTGTGTGTGTGTGTGTGTGTGTGTGTGTGTGTGTGTGTATGGGTATGACGTGGCTCAGTCCCGTCTTTGTACAGTTATATTTTTATTAGAGGTCTGTAGACAATATGTCTAGTTGGGTTGTATGTGGCCTTGTCGACTTTCAGTTATTGGATGTATAGTTGTCTATAGCAGCCTTGCCGGCTTGCCCACTGTATTCTGTATATATACACACATATGCCTTGTTGGCAGGTTTCTTTCATGTATGTTACCTTCGTAATTCAACAGATATTATACAGGTTCATATCCTAGACGCAAGCTTAGGAATGTTTTATAGGTAGGACTCAGGCACCCATCGCGGCCCGTCGGTTTAGGTCATGACAAAAGTGGTATTAGAGCAGTTCCGTCCTAAGGTTGTCTACAGACCGTGTCTAGTAGAGTCTTGTTTATGGGTGTGTTGTGCACCACACTTATAGACATGAGGCTATAGGACATATAGCATGTTATCCTCTCTTCTTATCTTAGATCGTGCGATATAAACTTTCATGTTCCTAATGATGTGTTACATTTTTAGCGATGCCTCCGAAGACTATAGCCGCTAGCACGGGTCAGAAGGCTATGAAGGTGTTAGAAAGAGATATAAGTTGTACTATGGATTCAGACCCATCGGAGATCATGGGTTCTATTGAGGAGGATCTATCCGGGGATCCATATGAGTCATACATTCGAGCTATTTGACCACTCCGGCAGTAGATGGGGTGAGAGGAATTCCAACCTCACCAAGGTCCTAGTTTCATAGCCCGTTGATCAGGGTATGAGGGGAGTAATGCATGGATTGGCACAGTCGGGATTCCCTCGGGCTCAAAACTATGTCAAGGTATTTGAGGAGACCAGCTCTTCTGAGGTTCCGGATGGTCCACAGTCTTGGGAGTTTGTCAATCAAGGTTCGTCGGTGTATGTTATGGGATACGCAGAGGAAGAAGATAGTAGTCGGGCCAAGAGGAGGAAGGTAACTGATAAGGACATGAAGATTTCGCTTCGAAGTGTATCCGATCAAGGTTATTATATAGGACGAGGCAAGGACCCTCTACTATAGACTTCCTCCAAGTGTCAGTTTTTGGTTGGTGAGTTCTAAAAGTACAAGGAGGGGGGGTGAATTGTATATTTTTAAACTTAATCATTTATTAGTTGACTAGTTTATCAAATAGTCGACTAGATGTAATAACCTAACATTTATAATGATAGAAAGTAAGATGCAGAAAGTAAGTGCAGGAATTAAAGACACCGAAATTTTATACTGGTTCAGATTCAATATGAATCCTAGTACCGTCCCCTTGGGTTACAAGGGAGTTCTCTTTAGTAAATGCGTTTCTCCGAGTACAGTGGAAATGACTTGATAACACAGTTCCTCTAACACTTGTTTCTTTTTAATACAATGCCTCACCAGTGTTATACTCTCCTTTTTCTCTGACTTGCTACACAACAGATCTTAGTGAACTACAATGTTTGTTTGCAGTAGAACAAAGAGAGGGTTTTTTGGTTCGATCAAAGTATGCGTGTCTAAAGTTTAAGGTTGGGTATAATTACTTTGGTGAAGGTCGAGGCTTGACAACCTAAGAGATTTGGTCCTTGGAAAGAGATTGATTCTTTCCAAGAATAAGATAGCTAGCCGTTGCTCTTCCTTGATATCCTTCCTTTAACAGTTGTATATAATGAAGGCTTGCTCCTTGATTGTTGGTCCTTCTGAAATTAGCCGCTTATTAATCTTTACAAGATCTTCGATCTTCCGGATATGCTGGACTTGATTCATACCTTAAGTTTAGGCTTGCTTGATTCGAAGCTGTCCGTTAATCTTTACTGATTGATTTCTTTCCTTAGGCATCCATATTTGCTAATTGGTTTATAATCTTTGTTGATTGATTTTTTTCCTTAAGCATCAAGATTGACTCCAGTGATCTTGTAGTATCTTCTTGATTCCTTGTTCTTTTGTAATTTATTTCCTGCATAGGTATATTATTTGCATCATTAAAACTGGATCTAACAATCTCCCCCTTTTTGATGATGACAAAATAATATATAGGTGTAAACACCAGTTGACTTCCCTATGTTTTACTCCCCCTCAATGTATGCAATTGACTAGTCCATTGTACTCCTACTCAGTTCATGCAGTTGACTAGTCCATGGTTAGAGTCAACTC
This sequence comes from Nicotiana sylvestris, assembly GCF_000393655.2. NCBI lineage: Eukaryota > Viridiplantae > Streptophyta > Magnoliopsida > Solanales > Solanaceae > Nicotiana > Nicotiana sylvestris. The sequence goes on from NC_091066.1 coordinate 84,873,963, forward strand.
CTGCCAACGAGCTATACCTGTACAGATACAACATATACTCTTTCTCCCCCCCTTTTGGCATCAACAAAGAGGGAACAAGCCAAGAACTAAACAGAATATATAGCATTAAACATGAGAGTTATAGGAATTATCCAATGGTTGAGAAAACAGGCCACAAAAAATAGCACAGCAAAAAATAAATTATCCAAAGGCTGAGAAAACAACCCATAACCAACACAGCAAAAAAAAATTTATCTTAAACAACCACACTAACGACGTAGAAAATAAATAAGGGTGTTGCAAATGGCCTCCTTCAATTGTTCAAAGCTAGCATTGGCTGAGATGCTCACTCCATCCAACCTTTCATGAATCTCCCTGAAGGCTTTGACAGCATTCTCCCTAACTCTGAGAATAGCAACTCTGATTTTGGACACATCAGACCCTGTTTCCTTAGAAATGGCATGAATGTCACCAATAGTAGATTGAGTGGCTGTGAGAAGATTTTTGATTTCAGAGAGTTGAGATTCAATGGCACGAAGCTTGTTACCAAGATCAGGACTACTAGGACCCGGATAAGGAACAAAGGGTGAAGGTTTGGGCTCTATAGGAGCATGCTTTGCTTCAATATCGTTCTTCTTAACCCAGGAGACCTTTACACTCACATATTCCATACTAGCAAAGGCTCTAGAATTGTAAGACTTTGAAACAGTGATGAAGGGATAGTCGGACAGGGAAATTTGATGAGCTTTTAGAATGTGAGTGATTGCCATGCCATAGGGTAGACTGGTAATCTTCATCACTCTAGATCATGAAATTGATAACCCAGGAGGAAAGCTTGATTTTGAGTTTGGTCACAAGGAAATAAATGAAGAAGGTGTCTCTTTGAGAGAAAGTTGAAAAGGAACCAGTACGGGGAAGCAAAGTAGTTGCTACAATATGGGCCAAAACCCGAGTTTCGAAATTAACATCACTAGGACCTAACTAGTTTGGAAGGGAGTCAGAGGGACACTCAGCAATACACTGTTTGGCTTGGTCAAAAGAAATTTCAAAGTCATCAGGCCATGTGTTTTTAAAAAGCATAGGAAAACCAGAATAACGACACTGAAAGAGCGAATCAAACAGGGCACAGTAAAGAACAATGTGCTTACCTAACACTAAAGATTCCAACCTATCAGGCTTACTAGAACGGAGATTGGCATAGAACATTTTTACCAGGGGTTCATATACCTTAGGCGGAGGAATAGAGAGGAACTTAACCCATCCTTGATGAACGAAGAGGTCTTTGACCTTGCAATTGAGGGCTTCCATGTCGTCAAGATCGCCAAACCTTCCATGATCAACGGGCTTGTCCTTCAGAGCAATGAAGAAATGAAGAAATCCCTATTTGGGGAATTCCAGAAGTTGAGGTCAGATGAGAAATCTCCCTGAGAAGAGGCGAAACCCTCAGAGTGATCGGACCCTAGGTCTACTTGTTCTGGGGGCATAGATGAGGGTTTTCCTTTGGAATGAGTGCTTTTTCTGGTAGAGGCAGAGGGATTTCTGGGATGTTTAGCCATTGAAGGGAAAGGGTTTGATCGGAGCTTTGGAGAGGAGATAACGATGAAAGTGACTGAAAAGGATTCTCCGCCTTAAGAAGAAGGTTTCTGACGGTTGAGTACAGAAAAGGAAAAATTGTCAGTTGAAGGGACGCGATGATTGGCTTTCCAACTTTGAATGACAAACCGATGTGAAAGAAGAGAAAAGAGAGGGAAAAACGGAGGTGTAATTAATGCATGAGTAAAGCACAATCATTACATCTGGAAAAAATCAACAGTACATTTAGGTCCTAAAGGTTATTAGTAAATAAAGTAATGCTAAGTAACTTTTTTAAATCACAAAATCTCTCCTCTAATAAAGGTTTAGTAAAAATATCAATTAACTGATCAATAGTTCCAACAAAAGATATTTCTATGTCTCCCTTAAGAATATGATCTCTAATAAAATGATGCTTGATATCTATATGCTTTGCTCTCGAATGATGCACGAGATTTTTGGAAAGACAAATAGCACTTGAATTATCACAAAAAAAATTGTATAGGCTTAAACGAAAGTTTATAGTCACCTAGTTGATGAGACATCCATAGTAGTTGTGCACATCATTGTCCAATAACAATGTATTCAACTTCAGTAGTAGACAATGCAACTGATGCTTGTTTTTTACTGTTTCGGGATATCAATGCCTTTCCCAGTAATTGACATGTGCTGCTTGTGCTTTTTCTATCATCCTTATCACCTGCAAGGTCATCATCTGAAAACCCTTCTAATTTAAAAGAGTTAGAGCGAGGGTATCATAGTCTATGAGATACAGTCCCAATGAGATATCGAATTATTCTTTTTACTGTGGTCAAATGTGATTCCTTAGGAGCTGACTGAAACCTGGCATGTTTATATACGCTGAACATAATATCCGGTCGACTTGCTGCCAGGTACAACAGTGATCCGATCATTCCATGATATTTAGTTTCATCAACAGGAATTCCCTGTTCATCTTTGTCTAGATTTGTGGAAGGGCTCATTGGTGTGCCAATGGATTTTGCATTGCTCATACCAAATATTTGAATCAGTTCTTTTGTGTATTTGGTCTGACATATAAAGGTTCCTTCTTCAAATTGTTGAATTTGTAGTCCAAGGAAGAACGTTAGCTCTCCCATCATACTCATTTCGAATTTGCTTTGCATAAGATTTGAAAATTCCTTGCACATAAGAGGGTTAGCACTACCAAATATAATATCATCAACATAAATCTGAATAATGAGGTTACCTTCCGATGATCTTTTAATAAATAAGGTAGTATCTATTTTACCTCTTGTAAAGCCATGATCAACAAGAAAGGAACTAAGTCTATCATACCAAGCACGTGGAGCTTGCTTTAGTCCATACATCGCCTTAGTGAGCTTGTATACATGGTATGGGAACTTTGAATCTACAAACCCAGGTGGTTGTTTCACATATACTTCTTCCTCAATAAATCTGTTCAAAAAGGCACTTTTAACATCCATTTGAAATAGTCTAAATTCTTTAAATGATGCGTATGCCAGAAGAATTCGTATGGATTCCAAACGAGCTACTGGGGCGAAGGTTTCATCATAGTTGACTCCTTCCTGTTGTGAGTACCCCTGAGCAACTAGTCTGGCTTTATTTCTTACGACCTTTCCATCCTCGTTCAATTTATTTCTGAAAATTCACTTTGTTCCGATTACAGAAACATTTTCAAGTTTAGGTATCAAATTCCATTCTTGATTCTTACTGAACTGATCTAACTCTTGCTGCATAGCTTGAACCCAACTTGAATCTTTTAGCGCTTCCTCTATCTTCTTTGGCTCAACCTGAGAGATTAAAGCAATATTTGCTTTCTTTTTGAGAGCTCCCCTGGTTTTCATTCCTTCATTTGGATCCCCTATAATGAATTTTTGAGGATATTCAGTCTCGCTTCTCCATTCATTTGGACGCACTACATTGGCAGTTGACTCGATTGGTTGATCTGGTACATTGCTGCCGATTTCACCAGTTGACTCTATCGCAACAGATATATCAGTCGACTCTTAAGATTTGCTTGTTTCCTGAATTTCTTAAGCTTGATCTTCATCACTTGTAGTAATTTCTTTCTCGACCACGAGATTATTTTCATCGAATATAACATGTACTGATTCTTCCACACATAATGTGTGTTTATTATAGACTCTAAAAGATCTACTATTTAATGAGTAGCCTAGAAAAATACCTTCATCACTTCTTGGATCGAATTTTCCAAGATTATCCATACCGTTATTGTGGATAAAACATTTACTTCCGAAGGGATGAAAGTAACTGATATTGGGACGTTTACCTTTCCATAATTCATATGGAGTCTTCTTCAGAATAGGCCTTATGAGGCAACGGTTGAGAATGTGACATGTTGTACTTACACCTTCTGCCCAGAAGTGATTTGGTAGTGAATGATCTAGTAACATGGTTCTTGCCATATCTTGGAGGGTTCTGTTCTTTCTTTCTACAACCCCATTCTGTTGTGGTGAGCGTGATGCAGAGAAATTATGTGTGTATCCCTGATCATTACAGAAATCTTCAAATGCTCTACTTTTAAATTCTTTTCCATGGTCACTTTGAATTGTTGAAATTAGATATCCCTTTTCTCTTTCAACCTTTTTGTAGAAAACCTCAAAATTTCTTAATGCTTCATCCTTATGAGAAGAAAGTTACCCAAGTGAAACGTGAATAATCATCAATAATAACAAAAGCATACATCTTTCCTCCTATACTAGCAATTCTAGTAGGCCCAAATAAATCCATATGAAGTATTGCAAAGGTTTTGAAGTAGATACTATATCTTTATTTTTGAAAGAGTTTCTAGTCTGCTTACCCATTTGACATGTATCACAAATATGAGTTCTAGAAAAATTTAGTTTGGATAGACCAACAACTAATTCATGTTTCGACAATTTTTCTATCAAATGCATGCTAGCATGACCAAGTTTCCTATGACACAACCATGAATCATCAGACATAGAAGTTAAGCAAATATGACCATCTATCTTTTCAAAACTATCAAGGATATAAACATTTCCATACCTTTTTCCAGGAAGGACTATTTTACCTGATTCGTCTTCAATAGCACATCCTGTTTTCTTAAAATTTACCTCATATCCTGAGTCGCAAAGTTGTTATACTCAAGAGATTGTAGTTGAGGCCATCGACAAGATAAACTTCAATGATGTCACAGTTGTTATTGAAGGGAATTGTTCCAGTACCAATTATTTTTCCTTTTGAGTCATCCCCAAACTTAACACTTCCTCCATCAATTTTTGTAACTTCTTTGAACAGGTTTTTGTCACCTGTCATATGACTGGAACACGCACTGTCTAGATACCATTTTCCTTTGCGGCTTATTCTGTGGTGTTCCTGCAAAACAAAGTGATTACTTTCTTTTAGGTACCCAAGCTTGCCTGGGTCTTGGAGGGTTAGTGTTGCCAGATTCAGAATTATTTTTTTGGTTTCCAAACCCATCCTGAAATGGTTGCTTTACAAAAATGACAAAAGGAATATTTATGCCTACTTTTGTTACAGTAATGACATGTAACTTCTGACCCACTTTTAGGTCTTTCATTAGTATTAGTACTAGTCGACTTAGTTCTGGCTGGTCCTTTTCCAGTTGACTTGTAAGTCGTCTGGTTTGACCTAATAGAACTGTGACTGGTGGATTTGAGCATGCCATTGAGTTGCATTTGCAATTCCTCAAACTCTTCTTGAAGTACTTCTTTTTCGATTTCACATACTTTATGTTTGAGTTTCCAGTCTTTAACTTCTTTAGTGAGTCTCTTAAGCTCATTCATTATTTTTTGAGACTCTTTCAAATTTAAATCAAGAATATTCTGCAATTCATTGCATCTTTCACAGTTATAAGATCTTACCTCACTAGTTTCACCTCGTGCCATAAAACAATTTTCATTTTCTTCATATGAAGTGTCCTCATCTGTCCAGCATCCTGAGGATTTGTTCATTTCATTTTCTAGAATCGTCATGAAGCAGAGATTTTCTATCTCTTCGTGGTCTAAATTGTCCTCATCACTCCAGCTTTCGAAGGATTTGTTCTTGTTAAAGCCTCTAGAGATCTTCCTCTTCAGTTCTGGGCACACAGCTTGAATGTTCCCAAATCTTCCACATTCATGGCACTTTCCATCATTCTTGTCCTGTTCATTGTATTGCCTGGATCGTCTTGGTGGAATTCTTCCTTTCTTTGTATTCTAGAATCTTAATCCATCCATGTTTCTTGATAGCATAGCAATCTCTTCTTGTAAAGCTTCAGGATCATCATCAATTTCGTTTTCAGCTATTTCAGTTGAGGTCTTGAATGCGACTATTTTCTTTTTTTCTTCTTGACTAGTCTTCTTGAGATGCATATTTTCAAAAGCTATGAGTTCTCCTCGTAGCTCATCATAATATAATTTGTTTAGATCTTGAAATTCCAGTGTGACTACTTTGGTCTGCCAAGTGGTTGGCAAACTCTTGAGAATTTTTCTAACTTGATCACCACTGGTGTAAGGCTTGCCAAATGCCTTTAGATCGCTAATTATTTTGCTAAACCTGGCAAACATCTCTTCAATAGATTCTCCTTCTTTCATTGAGAAGAGTTCGTAATCATGAACCATCATGTTGATATGTGTTTCCTTTACTTTGCTGGTTCCTTCATATGTGACCTCAAGCTTGTCCCACATTTCTTTGGCTGTGTCACAGCTTGAGATTTTCTCATATTATTCACCACTTATAGAATTATGAAGCAAATTTATCGCTTTATTGTTAACTTGTACCACTTCCATTTGCTCTTTTGTATATGAATCTATATATTTAGGATCAACAAGTGGGGGAGTAGCAGCTGGTAAGGGATAGTTTCCCTTTTTGATGACTCTCCAAACTTTGACATCATAGGCCTTGGCAAAGATCTCCATTCGCACTTTCCAATGGGAGAAATGTTATTCATTGAAGTATGGTGGTCTAACTTGTGAAGTTCCTTCCTGAAAGAGAGCTCCTATGATAACTTGATTTGCCATGATCTTTTCTCACAAGCTGTTAAGCAAAAGTAGAATGTGAGCCTTGCTCTGGTACCAATTGAAAGTACAAGAGGGGGGGGTGAATTGTATATTTTTAAACTTAATCATTTATTAGTTGACTAGTTTATCAAATAGTCGACTAGATGTAATAACCTAACCGTTACAATGACAGAAAGTAAGATGTAGAAAGTAAGGCAGGAGTTAAAGACACCGGAATTTTATACTGGTTCAGATTCAATGTGAATCCTAGTCCAGTCCCCTTGGGTTGCAAGAGAGTTCTCTTTAGTAAATGCGTTTCTCCGAGTACAGTGGAAATGACTTGATAACACAGTTCCTCTAACACTCGTTTCTTTTTGATACAATGCCTCACCAGTGTTATACTCTCATTTTTCTCTGACTTGTTACATAACAGATCTTAGTGAATTACAATGTTTGTTTGCAATAGAACAAAGAGGGGTTTTCTTTGGTTCGATCAAAGTATGTGTGTCTAAGGTTTAAGGCTGGGTATAAATACTTTGGTGAAGGTCGAGGCTTGACAACCCAAGAGATTTGATCTTTGGAAAGAGATTGATTCTTTCCAAGAATAAGATAGCTAGCCGGTGCTCTTTCTTGATATCCTTCCTTTAATAGTTGCATATAATGAAGGCTTGCTCCTTGATTGTTGGTCCTTCCGAAATTAGCCGCTTATCAATCTTTACAGTATCTTCGATCTTCCGGATATGCTGACCTTGATTCATGCCTTAAGTTTAGGCTTGCTTGATTCGCAGCTATCCGTTAATCTTTGCTAATTGATTTGCTGATTGATTTTTTTCCTTAGGCCTCTAGATTTGTTGATTGATTTATAATCTTTGCTGATTGATTTCTTTCCTTAAGCATCAAGATTGACTCCAGCGATCTTGTAGTATCTTCTTGATTCCTTGTTCTTCTGTAATTGATTTCTTGCATAGGTATATTATTTGCATCATTAAAACTGGATCTAACAAGTTCCACCTCTTATTGGAATATTACCAAGTCAGGGTTTTAAATGTGGTTGGTTGTTTTATGAGGATGTAACGAGCCCCGTCCCGACTTGTATATATTATGGTTATGCCTACTTAGAGCTTTTGCAGACAGTATCCTGTATATAGTTTTGGGTATGATATGTCTACGGCTTAGTCGACCCTTATGTATATAAACCTTTTTTTCTAAATTAGTTATGCGAGTTAAGTCTTAATATTGTTACTTATATTTATGGATGTCACCGTAATGGCCCGTGGTAGATTTGAGAATAAACAAAGATAAGGTACGTGGTGTTCGGTTGAGTAGAACTTGATATTATAATGGGTATGGATTGGTTGGCCTTTTGTTATACTAACATCAAGTGTAGGTCAAGGATGGTTTAATTTCAGTCCCAAAGAGAGTCTGTTTTAGAATGGGAAGGTAATACGACATCACCAAGAGGTAAATTTATCTCTTATCTCAAGGCAAAGAAGATGATCAATAAGGGCTGTATTTATCACTTAGTTCGGCTTCAGGATATGGAAGTAGAGTCACCAACCATTCAGTCCATCCCAGTGGTTAATGAGTTTCCCGATGTTTTTCCCAATGAACTTCTGGGTGTCCCGTCAGAGCGAGAAATTGAGTTTTCTATTGACCTACTACCAGATACTCACCCAATATCTATTCCTCCCTATAGAATGACCCCCACAGAGTTGAAAGAATTGAAAGAACAATTAAAGTACTTACTTGAAAAAGGTGTTATCGAACCTAGTACGTCACCGTGGGGAGCACCTGTTTTGTTTGTGAGAAAGAAAGATGGTTCCTTACGAATATGTATTGATTATAGGCAGTTGAATAAGGTGACGATCAAGAATAAGTAACCGCTCCCGAGAATTGATGATTTATTTGATCAGTTGCAAGGTGCCAAGTATTTCTCAAAGATAGACTTGAGGTCTGGGTACCATCAGGTAAGGGTTAAGGATGAAGATATTCCGAAGACAACATTCAGGACAAGATATAAGCACTTTGAGTTTTGAGTTATGTCATTCAGTCTGACCAATGCCCCAGTAGTATTCATGGATTTGATGAACCGTATGTTCAGGACTTATTTTAAATCTGTTCGTAATTGTATTTATTAATGATATATTGGTGTATTCTCATTCAGAGGATGAGCGTGCAGACCATCTGCGTACTGTGCTTAGAGTTCTACAAGAAGGGAAGTTGTATGCAAAATTTTCTAAATATGAATTCTGGTTGAACTCTGTAGTTTTCCTTGGGCATATTATTTTGGTAAAGACATCCGAGTGGATACACAAGAGACTGAGCCAGTGAAGACTTTTCCTAGACCCACAACACCAATGAAGGTTTGTAGCTTCTCCGTTTGGCAGGTTATTACAAGAAACTTGTAATGAAATTTTCTTCTCTTCTAAGCACCTTTGACCAAAGTGGTATGTGGTGTCTTGCTTGATGTTCCAGAATAACATAAGGAAATCTATGGTGCAAGAAGGTTGAAGAAAGGTTGCGAATAAGTATAAATAGATATGTATAGGTCACAAGCTAAAGTATGATAGAACAATAAGGTTATAGGAAGACAGGAGGAAGGATAAGAAAAGATGAGTAAAAAGGTAACAAGAATGGATGAGTCCTTGGGAATAAGTTCATAAGAGAGATGATGGTTTCCCAAAGTTATAGAAGGCTCAGTATAGCCCAAATGAACTCAAAGGAGTCTAAGACTAGTAACGTTTATAATAGATGAAATGTTGCCCTAATAGTGGGATAAGGGCGCAATTGTGAGGGATAAAAGATGAAGTTTGGGCCTCCGAAGAGAGGAATTTCCTGAATTGTACAAGATTATGATAACCATGTAAGTTAACTCATAAGGGAACTATGTTTCAATGGACCGACGCTTGTGAACGGAGTTTTTCAGGCCTTAAAGTATAGATTAACTTCAGAACCGGTTCTAACGCTTCCAAAAGGGACAGATGGTTACATTATCTATTGTGATGCTTCAGGCATTGGATTGGGTTGTGTGCTGATGTACCATGATAAAGTTGTGGCTTATGCTTCTAGACAACTAAGAAAACATGAGAAGAACTACCCGACCTACGATTTAGAGTTAGTCGCGGTGATTCATGCACTAAAGATGTGGAGGCACTACTTGTATGTCATTCATGTTGATATCTATACGGATCATAAGAGCCTCCAGTATATCTTCTAGCAAAAGGAATTGAATCTTCGTCAAAGGATATGGTTGGAGCTACTTAAAGACTGACGTTGATATTTTATACCACCCGGGGAAGGCGAACGTAATAGCCGACGCCCTCAGTCATAGATCTATGGGTAGCTTGTCGTATTTACAGCCAGAAAAGAGGGGAATATCCCATAAGGTTCATCAGCTAGCTAGTCTTGGAATTTGGATATTGAACTTAGGTGACATTGGAATTACTCTTCAGGATACGACAACATCCTCTTTAGTAACTGAAGTAAAGGAACGCCAGTACAAGGATCCTGTGTTAGTTTATTATAGGGATACCACCTTCAGAAGGAGAAGATGCCATTTGAAATTTCAGAATATAGGGTCCTTAGATATCAAGGACAATTATGTGTGCCTAATATTGTAGGGCTGCGTCGGCAGGTTATGGGAGAAACTCACTATTCTCGTTATTCTATCCATCCAGGAGCGACCAAGATGTATCATGATATCAGGGAAGTATATTGGTGGGACGGAATGAAAAAGGATATAGCAGAATTGTTGCTCAGTGTCCTAACTGTCAACAAGTTAAGATTAAGCATCAAAAACCCGGTGGATTATTGCAGGCTATGGAGATTCCGACTTAGAAATGGGAAATAATCAATATGGACTTCATCGTAGGCTTACCTCGTACCCTGCATAAGTTCTATTCGATATAGGTGATTGTTGATGGGCTTACAAAATCAGCCCATTTTCTACCTGTTAGAACTACATATTCCTCAGAGGATTATGCGAGGTTTTATATCAAGGAGATAGTATGACTGCATGGTGTCCCTGTGTCTATCATCTCGGATAGAGGAGCTCAGTTTACAGCTAACTTTTGGAGGTCCTTCCAAAAAGGATTGGGGACTCAAGTAAGTCTTAGTATAATATTTTATCCTCATACAGACGGACAGGCTGAGCGTAATATTCAAACACTGGAGGATATGTTACGAGCTTGTGTAATAGACTTCAAAGGTAGCTGGGATGATCATCTGCCGCTTATTGAGTTCGCATATAATAATAGTTACCATTCTAGTATTCAGATGGCTCCATACAAAGCTCTTTACGTACGAAAGTGTAGATCGCCTATATGGTGGTTCGCCGTTGGAGAATCTGGATTACATGGGCCAGATCTGGTTCAGCAGGCCATAGAGAAAGTAAAGTTGATTCGGGATCGACTATTGACAGCTCAGAGTCATCAAAAGTCATATTCTGACGTGCGACATCGAGATTTAGAGTTCAGGGTTGATGATTGGGTATTCTTAAAGGTGTCACCTATGAAGGGTATGATAAGATTTGGCAAGAAAGGCAAACTTAGCCATGGTATATTGGGCCTTATTGGATCATTCGGGGAGTGGACCAAGTAGCCTATGAGTTAGAATTTCCCTCAGAATTGGAGTCTGTCCATTCGGTTTTTCACGTATCTATGTTACGGAAGTGCATTGGCGATCCTACTCGAGTGGTGCCCATGAATGATGTACAGATTACAGAATACTTATCATACGAGGAAGTTCCGGTTGCTATCCTAGACCGACAAATCCGCAAGCTGCGGAATAAGAAAGTAGCCTTCGTGAAAGTACTTTGGAGAAACAACAATGTGGAAGAAATGACTTGGGAGTCTGAGGAAAACATGAAGTCTAGATATCCCTACCTATTTCCTCCTCCAGAGAAGGGTCCGACTGAGACGTCATAATCATAAGGGTATGAGTATAAATTCTTGTGTTGGTTATTGTCGTTGGTCATGTGAGACCATTGTCGTTATTCATAATTGTGGTTCTGTGTGTTGTTAGGTTATTAAGCTTCTACGGGGAGAGTTAATAGTAGTGTTGTTACAAAGGCGACCCTGCCAAAGTTATATGAATCATAGGGAGTTGATCATTCGAGGACGAATGTTTCTAAGGAGGGGAGGATGTTACATCTCGCATTTTCGTACAGTAAAATTTCATTTTTAGTTAACTGACGTAGACTCGGGAATCAGATCATCTTGACGTTAACTTACTTACTCTATTTATAGCAAGCGATAAATAAGTACTATGAAGGATAAAGGGGTACACAGATTAAAGAAAATGAGTTTCGTTGAAAGTGGCCAATTTGGAATAAAATACAGGTCGAGCGATAATACCCGATAATTATGAACTAGTACCATGCAAGGTACCATATGACCACGGTAGTATAATATATAAAGTATATTTGAAGTATTTCAAAAATAAATAGAATTTTAAGTAATTTGTGGTAATTTTTAAATTATACGGGTAATTGATTAATTACCGGATAACAGGACATTACCCAGTTAACTAATAAGTGGATAAAAATTAATAAATTAACCTCCCCCACCCCCCACACACACGTGGCAAAAAGCCACACACCTAACAATAGACTAAGTAGTTATGATTCTAGGTGGCCACCTATGAGTTAAGTTAAGTCTTTCCAAGACTTGTAAAACTTTATCCAATTCTTAGTTTTAGTTTATGTCCTTGGCTTGAAACCAAGAAACATAAACATTTCGTTCAAATTCCAAACGTAAGAATTGACACTCCATCTTTCCAATTTCAATTAATCAAACAACATTTGCATTCTTTGGTTTTAAAAAAACCAAAAACGTGAAGATGCAGAATCATTTCGTCCAAATATTCAAATCCATAAGCAAGGTTTCGTTCAAATTCAGAATCTGAAGCTTCATCCTCTCGTTCCAATGTGTTTCACGGAAGCAGAAGCTTCACTTCGATCAAATAATTCAAGGAACATGTATATTAAGGCCCTCCCTTCTTTCTTTTGGCATGGTCCAAATTATATTGAAGAAACGAGCAAATACACAATTTTCATAAATTATTCTATTCATAAATTATTATGCATTTTTATGGTACTAATATATCGGTTCCTATTACCTTTTTGAGCTGAGGGTCTCATGGAAACAGTCTCTCTACCCTTCGGGGTAGGGGTAAGGTCTGCGTACATATTACCCTCCCCAGACCCCACTTGTGGGATTATACTAGGTCGTTGTTGTTGTTTGTATAAAATTATTAGGGGTGTCTATATTCTTGATTCCCCATGAAAATTATTATTATTTTCTATTCATGGGTCTCAGAATAATACGCAGTTGGAAAAGTTTATCCGGAAGGAATATTGAGATTATTACGTATTTTTCATGCATTTCACTCATGTGCATTGACCCATGACCAGATAGTGTTGTATACGCGTATATATGTAAATATATGTATATGGGATATGGGAAAAGGTTACGGCGTTATATACGCACCACCACCTGATTAGCTGATATATGTTGATGATGCGCCCATAGTGGATGAGACAATATGATGGGATGCCCTCAGTGGCTTGATGATATTACGTACACCCATACCTATGCATGGTACAACATTTATACGCACGTGCATGACATTATAAATGTTTCAGAATTTACAAAATTATTCAGATTTAAAGGTATTTCTGTATTCCATGTTTCATCTATGTCTTTTACGTACTAATTTTCATGCCTTACATACTCAATACTTTTTTCGTACTGACGCCCTATTTCACGGTGCCTACGTTCCATGCCCGTAGGTGTAGGCAGGCAAGCTGATGGTTCCCTTTCTTAGGATCCCTGATCAGCGAGAGTTGGCGTGCTCCACTTGATCCGGAGGTACTTTGATTTTGGTACGATACGTTTATATATATATATATGTATGTATGTATGTATGTATGTATGTATGTATGCATGTATATGGTTATGACGTGGCTCAGTCCCGTCTTTGTACAGTTATATTTCTATTAGAGGTCTATAGACGGTATGTCTAGTTGGGTTGTATGTGGCCTTGTTGGCTTTCAGTTATTAGATGTATAGTTGTCTATAGCGGCCTTGCCGGCTCGCTCACTGTATTCTGCATGTATACGTACATATCCCTTGTTGGCAGGTTTCCTTCATGTATGTTACCTTCGTAATTCAACAGATATTATACAGGTTCATATCCTAGATGCAAGCTTAGGAATATTTGACAAGTAGGACTCAGGCACCCATCGCGACCCATCGGTTTGGGTCGGACATTTAAGTTATCATGTCTCCTTATATACTCGTACATTATTTTGTACTAACGTCCCTTTTGTCGTGGACGCTGCATTTCATGCATGCAGGTCCTCATCGACAGTTGGACAGACCCTCCCAGTAGACAGAGTCAAACATCAACTTAGTTGGTAAGCTCCACTTTCCTAGAGTTGCCAGGTCTAGACCTTGGAGTCCATTGTGTATATACAGGTTTGATGGGTAGATCGAGGCCCTATCCCGATCATGGTACAATTTAGTTATCTCTAGAGGCTTGTAGACAATCCTGTATAGTTTGTATATCAGTAGATGTTCATGGCGGCCTCGTCAGCCTCCACAGTTATATATATATATATGAGCTTTTATATATATATATGAGCTTTTAGGTATGTTTACCCCACAGACGAGAGAGAGGTTATTTTCACACGATTTAAAATATGGCCTTATCGGCCTAAGTTGAGGGTTACCCCTCTAGAGTCCACAGTTACAGAGTGATACGCTCGGGCCGAGTATGGCACCGGGTACCGGCCATGCCTCCCCAGGTTCGGGGCGTGACATTTTAGATCTCTGGTGAAATACAAAATACACTTACACTGTATTTATATACCAATTTTCTGGCGTGAAAGGCAGTGGAGGAGAAGAGGCGGCTCTTTTTTCCTGCGTGAAAAGCATGGTAGAGGAATAAATTTCCAGCGAGACAAATGCACCAGATGTGAGATACAAAGAAGAAGAAGAAGTCATGGATTCCGGCATCTCCATAATATACAGATCTGGTGACGCCTCTAATCTTCCTCCTCCATTATTTTCGCCATTAGTAATAGATTGATCGCAACTTCGTGATTTCAGGTCTGGATCTGACGGTGGGTGACATAGGTGTTTAAGGATGATTCGTGGTGAAGTGAGGCAACTGTTTGGTTGGGCTCCGGTAGAGCTCCGCCAGAGAATATGACCGACGACGACTTTTCTGCTGCTACTGTTCGCTTTTTCTCCTTTTGTTTTTGCTGTCTCCGTCCGTCTCTCTCTTCTGTCACGGTGAAGAACTAGAAGGAGGAGAGAGATGGGGTGGTTGATGGCGGCGATGGAGTTGGACAGTGATTGGCCGAGGGAGAAGTAAGTGGGAAAAAGGAGAGAGAGTGAGGGAGAAAAAGAGAGGAGGTTGAGAGAAAAGATTGATACAGTGAAATAACTCTATGTATTTGGTATAACTATGATGAGTAATTGAAAATCATTGTACCTATGAAAAGTGATTAAATTAAATGGTAATTATTATCCATAAATAACTCTTAGAATTACCTATGACAGGTAAATTTTCCTTTAACCTAATTTGATGATGACTTTGAAAATAACATTGATAATAGTGAAATAAACTACTAGTAGTCTTTTAATTATGTTTGAGAAAATGTCATATTCAAGTCTAAATTCAAATGGTTAAACGAGTTATAAAAGATGTAAAAGTAGTAAAACTTCTTGAGTTTGTAAATATCGTTTTGAAAATGAAAATGTATGCAATATACATAGATGAGAAATTATTGTTTAGACTTATTGTTATCAAACATGTCTATAGATCATGAGCATTCAAATGTTTATAAAAGGAAAAACACTTGTGCTTGGTGATCTAAAAAGTCTGAATGCATGTGTTATTGGTATGTAAAGATGATCAAAATTATACTTTGAACATTAGATTACACCAATTTTATAGTTTGAATAAGCAATTATCCAAATATTTATCAATTTTAACGATATGTATACCCATATTCCCAATGTTTGAAGATGAAACTATCTAATCCATTAAATTAAAATTTCTTATTTGAACTGCTAGAATAATGTCTTCTACACGGAACAGAGCGTGATTCTCGCTATCTTAGAGCTCACCAAAAGACAAAGAAAAATTTTAGAAAATGAGAGATTGTTATAAATATATTATATTATGGATGTTTATTTAGTACTCCGTTGTAAATAATTTTCCTGAAGAAGCTTATTCATATGGGACTCCACCGTAAATATGTTTATCCATTTAGTACTCTATTGGAAATAAGCTTCCTGAAGAAGCTTATCACTTCGGTACCCGGTTATGGATAAACATTACCCTAGGTAGAAGATTATCCATACCGGGTATAATAAGCTTATCCATTCAGTACTCCGTTATGGATAAACATTGCTCTCAGTAGAAGATTATCCATATCTGGTATAGTAGCAGCTTACACAGCAGCTTGCAGTAGCAGCTTACACAGCAACTTGCAGTAGCAGCTTCCTTTCTTCTATAAATAGAAGAAATTTCAGTTCATTATGTACATCAGTTTGAATTCGAATAATATATCAGTTTCTCTCTATACTTGTCTTTACTTTACAGTCTTTATTTTATAACACGTTATCAGCACGAGACTCTGACATCTCGAGCAAATACTTTGAAAGTATTAGAGGTAAGAACTTTCTTTTCCTAAATAATGTCAAATCTTTCTAAACTTGAATTTGTAGCCCTGGATATATCGGGCAAAAGCTACATGTCTTGGGTGCTTGATGCTGAAATTCATCTTGATGCGATGGGTCTGGCAGACACCATCAAGGATAAAAATCAGGCATCAAACCAAGACCGTGCCAAAACAATGATATTCCTACGCCATCACCTTGATGAGGGCCTGAAAATGGAATATCTCACTATTAAAGATCCAGTCATACTGTGGAATAATTTGAAAGATAGATATGACCACCTGAAGATGGTCGTTCTTCCACAGGCACGTTATGATTGGACTCATCTAAGGCTACAAGATTTTAAATCTATCAGTGAGTATAATTCTGCTATGTTCAGAATTATTTCCCAATTGAAATTATGTGGTGATAATATTACTGATCATGATATGTTGGAGAAAACTTTCACCACTTTTCATGCCTCGAATATGCTCCTGCAGCAGCAATATCGAGAGATGGGATTTAAAAAGTATTCTGAACTTATCTCACATCTTCTTATAGCAGAGCAACATAATGGGCTATTAATGAAAAATCATGAAAGTCGACCTATTGGTTCTTGTCCATTCCCTGAAGTGAATGAGACAAACTTCCACCAAGCTAAACGTGGAAGAGGTCGTGGCCCCAGTCGTGGTCATGGCCGTGGTCGGGGAAGAAACCCCATGGTAATAATAATGCACCAAAGAAGCCTCCTCACCACCAGCAGTGGAAAAGGAAGGAACAAAAGCATGAAGCGGTACAAGCGCCAAATGCAGAAAATACATGCTATAGATGTGGAGGAAAAGGGCACTGGTCACGTACCTGCCGTACGCCAAAGCACCTGGTTGAGCTTTATCAAGCCTCCCTGAAGAAGACAGAGAAAAATGCTGAAGCAAATTTTATTTCTGAAGATAATTTAGACTTCATGCATTTGGATGTAGCTGATTACTTTGCACTCCCAGAAGGAGAAACAAGTCATGTAATCGGTAGTGAATCTGTAGAAATGTAAATATTTTAATTTTTGTTGTTTGTAATAGATAGTATGGTTATGTAATTATTGTACATAAATAAAAGTTATGCTTTGATAATGATGTTTACTATAATATATTTTATTTATGTTATTTTGAAGAATATGGATAACCCTCAAATTATGTTTGGATCAAAGACAAATCATGAAGATATTTGTGTTATTGATAGTGGAACAACTCATGCCATATTCAACGATCAGAAATACTTTTCTTATTTGCATAAGGAAAAAGCAAATGTTTCAACAATTTCTGGTAATATAAGTTTGATTGAAGGCTCCGGAAGAGCCATAATATTTCTGTCTAAGGGAACAAAACTTATTATAGACAATGCATTGTTCTCCTCCAAGTCCCGAAGAAACTTGTTGAGTTTTATAGATATCCGCCGAAATGGGTATCATGTTGAGACAATAGATGAAATGAACAGGGAATATCTTTGTATTACAAAGAATATTTCTGGCCAGAAATGCATTGTAGAAAAGTTACCAACTTTATCTTCTGGCTTATACTATTCAAAAATTAGTACAATTGAAGCACACTCTATCGTAAACCAGAAGTTTACGGATTCAAATACTTTTGTGCTTTGGCATGGCCGTTTGGGCCATCCCGGATCAATAATGATGAGACGAATTACTGAAAATTCGAGTGGGCATCCATTAAAGAACTTGAAGATTCTTACAAATGACGAATTTTCTTGTGATGCTTGTTATCAAGGAAAAATGATCACTAGACCATCACCAATGAAGGTTGGTATTGAATCCCCTGCCTTTTTAGAGCGTATACATGGGGATATATGTGGACCTATTCACCCACCAAGTGGGTTGTTTAGATATTTTATGGTCCTAATAGATGCATCTTCAAGATGGTCTCATGTGTGCCTACTATCATCTCGCAACCTGGCGTTTGCAAAGCTATTAGCCCAAATAATTCGATTAAGGGCACAATTCCCAGATTATCCTATAAAGGCTATTCGCCTTGATAATGCTGGAGAATTCTCATCTCAAGTTTTTGATGATTATTGTCTATCCGTTGGGATAAAAGTTGAACATTCTGTAGCTTATGTTCATACTCAAAATGGCCTTGCAGAATCATTTATTAAACGCCTGCAATTGATAGCAAGACCACTACTTATGAAAACAAAATTGCCCACTACTGCTTGGGGCCATGCTATCTTGCATGCAGCATCACTTATCCGTCTCAGACCGACACATTATAATAAATATTCTCTGTCACAATTAGTTTTTGATCATGAACCAAATATTACCCATCTACGAATTTTCGGATGTGCTGTATATGTGCCAGTAGCACCACCACAACGTAGTAAGATGGGACCACAAAAAAGGATATGAATATATGTTGGGTTTAGATCACCCTCTATTATTCGCTATCTTGAACCATTAACAGGAGATTTATTTACTGCTCGATTTGCAGATTGTCGGTTTGATGAAACAAATTTTCCACAATTAGGGGGAGAGAAAAAGGAAATCAAAAGAGAAATTGTGTGGAAAATTTCATCATTATCTCACTTTGATCCCCGTACCCCTATATGTAATCAGGAGGTCCAGAAGATCATCCATTTACAGAATATAGCAAATCAAATGCCAGACGCATTTACTGATTTGAAAAGGATAACTAAGTCACATATCCCAGCAGAGAATGTGCCTATCCGAATTGATGTCCCAGTAGGACCATCTACTAGCATGAGAGATAGTGAACTTAAAGCACGCCTGAAGCGTGGTAGGCCTTTGGGTTCTAAGGATCGAAATCCTCGAAAAAGAAAATCGACAAATGATCAAAACGATACTATGAAGGGATCTCCTGAAGAGATCCAAAATTTGATTAGTTATGAGATTCCTGAAGAAATTAATGAACCCGAAGCTCATGTGAGTGAGGAACTTTTAATAAGTTCGATCGGTGATGAGATTAATTTAAATCGATCTGAAATAGTGGTGGATAATATTTTTGCATATAATGTTGCACTTAATATTATGCAAGATAGTGAGGATCTTGAACCTCGATCTGTCGAAAAATGTCGACAAAGATCTGATTGGCCAAAATGGCAAGAGGCAATTCAATCGGAATTGAAGTCACTTGCTAAAAGAGAGGTCTTTGGACTAGTAGTCCAAACACCTGCTGGTATAAAACCAGTTGGTCATAAATGAGTTTTTGTGCGAAAAAGGAATGATAAAAATGAAGTTGAAAGATACAAAGCTCGCCTTGTTGCACAAGGATTCTCACAACGACCTGGAATCGATTTTGATGAAACATATTCACCTGTTATGGATGCCATAACTTTTTGATATCTCATTAGTTTAGCGCTACATGAAAAGCTTGAAATACATCTAATGGATGTAGTTACAGCTTATCTGTACGGTTCACTTGATAATGAAGTTTATATGAAAATCCCTGAAGGATTTAAAATGCCTGAAGCAAAATCTCAGGAAATGTATTCAATCAGATTACAAAGATCTTTGTACGGTTTAAAGCAATCTGGGCGCATGTGGTATAATCGCCTTAGTGAATATTTGCTGAAAGAAGGTTACATAAATGATGTTATTTGTCCATGTATTTTTATAAAGAAAATGGCATCAGAATTTGTTATACTTGCTATTTATGTTGATGACATAAATCTTGTTGGAACTCCAGAAGAGCTCCAAAAGGCAATTGAATATCTTAAGAAAGAATTTGAGATGAAAGATCTTGGAAAGACAAAACTTTGTCTTGGTCTGCAAATTGAACATTTAGCAGATGAGATCTTTATCCATCAATCTGCCTATACAGAAAGGGTCTTAAAATGCTTGTACATGGACAAAGCGCACCCATTGAGTACACCAATGGTTGTTCGATCACTTGAAGTGAATAAAGATTTGTTCCGACCTCCTGGAGAGGACGAGGAACTCCTTGGTCCCGAAGTACCCTATCTCAGTGCAATTGGTGCACTAATGTATCTTGTTAATGCTACAAGGCCTGACATATCATTTTCTGTTAATTTACTAGCAAGATACAGTTCTTCTCCTACACGGAGACATTGGAACGGGATTAAGCATATATTGCGATATTTAAAGGGAACTCTTAATATGGGTTTGTTTTATGCTAACAAAGATAGTGCAGACCTTGTTGGTTATGCAGATGCGGGTTATTTATCTGATCCCCATAAAGCTCGATCTCAAACCGGCTACGTATTTACATATGGAGGTACTATCATATCATGGCGCTCCACAAAGCAATCTATTGTTGCTACTTCTTCAAATCACGCTGAGATAATAGCTATTCATGAAGCAAGTAGGGAATGCGTATGGTTGAGATCAATAATTCATTTTATTCGAGAAAAATGTGGTTTGGAATGTGAGAAAAGACCCACAATTTTATACGAAGACAATGCTGCATGCATAGCCCAATTGAAGGGAGGATTTATAAAAGGAGATAGAACGAAGCACATTTCACCAAAATTATTCTACACACACGATCTTCAGAAAAGTGGTGACATTGATGTGCAACAAATCCGTTCAAGTGATAATCCAGCAGATTTATTCACTAAATCTTTGCCAACTTCAACTTTTGAGAAGATGGTATACAAGATTGGAATGCGGAGACTCAAATATTTGAAACAAGGTTTTCATCAGGGGGAGTAAAATACGCGATGCACTCTTTTTCCCTTACTAAGGTTTTTTCCCATGGGGTTTTCCTTATAAGGTTTTTAATGAGGCACCTAGCAATGCGTATTACTAAATATGTGTACTCTTTTTCCTTCACTAGGATTTTTTTTCCCACGTGGTTTTTCCTAGTGAGGTTTTAATGAGACACATTATCTTTTAATGAACATCCAAGTGGGAGTGTTATAAATATATTATATTATAGATGTTCATTTAGTACTCCGTTGTAAATAATCTTCCTGAAGAAGCTTATCCATATGGGACTCCACCGTAAATATGTTTATCCATTTAGTACTCTATTGGAAATAAGCTTCCTGAAGAAGCTTATCACTTCGGTACCCGGTTATGGATAACATTACCCTAGGTAGAAGATTATCCATACCGGGTATAATAAGCTTATCCATTCAGTACTCCGTTATGGATAAACATTGCTCTCAGTAGAAGATTATCCATATCTGGTATAGTAGCAGCTTACACAGCAGCTTGCAGTAGCAACTTACACAGCAGCTTGCAGTAGCAGCTTACACAGCAGCTTGTAGTAGCAACTTACACAGCAGCTTGTAGTAGCAACTTACACAACAGCTTGCGTAACAGCTTACACAACAGCTTCCTTTTTTCTATAAATAGAAAAGATTTCAGTTCATTATGTACATCAGTTTGAATTTGAATAATATATCAGTTTCTCTCTATACTTGTCTTTACTTTACAGTCTTTATTTTATAACAGAGATAATATTAAGCTTTTTGGAGTAGCAATTGTCGTATACAATTCCTTTGGGCCCCTTGGCGGTCTTATCAATCTATAAAAATATGTATTTTCTTTTTTTGCCTTATTGAACGTCTCAACATAATTCATATTTATTTTCACTCAGTAAAAAAATTGGATATCTAAAATATATAAATGAAAAATTCCTCATTTGAATATTTCTATTGTAAACGACTTTGGCAACTACAGTTGCTTCCACAATGTCGTATATATGAATTTAACTTTTTAATTAATTAACTTACTTTGAGCCAACTTTAGAATACTCCTATTAAGAATGATGCACTTCTATTAACAAAGCATATGACTTTATACCTACATTTCCATCGCAATAAATCCCCTAAACAACACTTCTACTGTACTAATAATAAATGATATCAAGAAAGTGGATCTTCTGGTTGGACATGACTTTTTAATTTTGAATAAGTCATGTTGTTATCCATTAATTAGGATAAATTACACATTGTTACAACATCCATGGGAAACAATGTCGTGCAACACCTTTCTCCTTACGTATTTATAATTTGGAGTTAATAGCCCAAATATAGATAATGTTCGCAAAAAAACTGAAAAATAATGAAAGCCTGAAGAATTAACCAATCCTATAAATATTAATGGGAGTAATGACTTAATAAAATATTTATAAAGAAACATAAGCAGTGGTCTAGAAGAGACGTGATTAAATTTACTCGTGGCATTGACTACGGCTCAAGGGTTGCCAAAAGGGCAAGAAGCTGAAATGCATTTGTGGAGCTAGATGCAACTTATAAGCTTTGGTCTTGTCAACAAGGCGCAACTTGATTAATGAATGTTTTGCACTAAATAAATGAAAGCTAGTAGAACCGTGTCATGCTAATAATGAATTGTTATTTAGACGGAAGTCCTTCGTACAAATAGGGGTGTACAAACCAAACCGATAACCCGTACCAACCCGAAAATCCGAGTCAACCTGGAAAAAAAACCCGACTAGTTGTTTGGTTTGACTCGGTTTGGTATTGGAAAATAAAACCCGACCACAATAGGGTTGGTTTGGTATTAACTAAAAAAAGTCAAATCGAAACCAAACCAACCCGACATTACATGTATACATATTTTATATATTAGATAGATAAAAATATTTATTAGAATGTAAGTTATAATTATTTCTTAATTTTTATTATAATTTCTTTATATAGCATAATATTTTAAATTGGTATTATAGCCCATGTAAATATTTGTTTTTGTTTGGCCCATAAAAGAATAATTGAGCCCAAACCAAAACCTAATCTTAAAAGCAGATAGATTGTCCAAAAGGTGTTCTGAAATACATAAACAATTGAAATCATCTTGCCTCTTCTCCAAAGGCAAAAAACCTACGCTCGTAAAGTTCTCATCGGTAAAGCTCTTTTGCTCTCATTTTACATGTTTTCTTTTAGTTGCATACATATACCTTGCTTTTTCCCAATTAACTAAGATGTGACAAGCTAGCTTCAAGTCCAAGTGGTTACATTGGTCCTTTATCAGAAGATCAAAGTAGAAGTAATGATACAGATATAAGGGAAACAAGTGAAAAAAGATGCTTAGCTTCTCAAGAATGTTGTTCCAATACCTTTAATTCATCCTAGTTGGATTCTTTTATAACAGCCTTAATTTTACTTTAGCCCCAAATTTATGATTGGGGTGAATCTAAAAACTCATATTCTGGACCCTCCCTGCTTTATGCTTTCAATATAACAACCCCCCCCCCCCCCATATTAAAAAATATAGAAAAATTAGACAGTAATCCTGTTATTGCCCTAGAAGTTTCGCAATCCAGCTAATTCTGAACAATCTAGCCTTCTGTTTATATTGCTTAGTCCATGACCTCTATAAATATATTGAACCTTCTTTGGCTTCACTTCAACATAAAATGACCTCTATAAATATAGTCCAGTGATCTGTCATTTGCTGTCACAATGCGAAGGTAAATTCCATGAGTTAAATAGTAACTGGATATGTTCTATTTACAGGAACTCTTTCTAAGAATGGAAACTACAACTTCTGGAGCAGATGCTGAGGTGGTTGTCAATAATCCTTCGCCAGTGACAGCTCAAAAACAAAGTGCAGACACTCCTCATCGACGCACTCCTCCTAAGAAGCAAAAAAGAACGACTCCATCAGAAAAATCTAAATCTGGGAATAGTGACAGAGAGACGTCCGAGATTTGGAATCACTTCTCCAAATTTACTGCTAAAGAAGGTAAATGTAGGGCAAAATTCAATTATTGTCCTAAAACATTTGTTGCAGGTAGCAAGAATGGGACTACTGCATTATGGTCGCATTTAACTTCTACATGTCACAAATCTCCCTTTAGAGCCATTGATAAGAGACAATCAACATTAAAACCTATCAAGGAAGGGTGGCTAGAAGGTGGTTCGGGTGCTACTGAAAGGGTAGTGTATAATGTGGATGACATTAGAAGGGCGATTACCGAATTTGTAATTCTTGATGAGCAACCTTTTAGAGTTGTTGAAGGAGAAGGATTTAAGAAATTAATGGCTAAAGCCTTACCTAATTTCGAATTACCTTCTCGTGTAACTGTTGCTAGACATTGTTTGAGGATTTATCATGAAGAGAAGGAAAAAATTAAAAATCTTATTAAGAACCAACGCGTATGTCTCACTAGTGATACATGGACATCACTACAAAACTTAACTTATATGGTTGTTACTGCACATTGGATAGATGATCAATGGAATCTACAAAAGAAAATTTTGAACTTTTTTCCAACACCGGATCACAAAGGTGAGACTATTGCAAAGGGAATTGAAGCATGTTTATTTGGTTAGGGCATTGAGAACTTGTTTACAGTGACTTTGGATAATGCAAGTGCTAATGATGTTGCCATTAAGCATTTGAAGTTGCGTATTGATGATTGGAAAGGGGCAATACTTGGAAATAAGTTTTTGCATGTTAGATGCAATGCTCATATTTTAAACTTGATTGTAAAAGATGGGTTAGATGAACAAATTGAGCCTATTACTCGTGTAAGAAATGCGGTAAAATATGTTAGGTCTTCTCCTTCAAGGTTTGCTTCTTTCAAGTCATTTGTTGAGAAAGCTAAGATAGATACTCATGGACTTGTAAGTCTTGATGTTGAAACAAGATGGAATTCCATATATATAATGTTAGATACAGCTCTAAAATTTGAAAAAGCCTTGACAAAAATGTATGTGGATGACCATAAGTATCAAAAGTATTGTCGAGAAATAAGCGCTTTAAGAGGAAATCCATCTGCAGACGACTGGAAGAATGTGTAAGCTTTTATCAAGTTTCTTAATATTTTCTATCAGACAACTTTAAAATTTTTAGGCAGTTTATATGCTACTTCAAACTCTTTCTTCCATGAATTTTTCAATCTTCGAAATGCTATTATAAAGCATACCAAAAGCGATGATCGTACTTTGAATGATATGGCAGGAAGAATGAAAAGTAAGCTTGAGAAATATTGGGGTAAGTTTGAGGATATGAATATGTTATTGCTTGTTGCTGTTGTGTTGGATCCTAGATACAAGATGAAGTATGTGAACTTCATTCTTACTGATGCATTTGGTTCTTTGTTGGGAAGATTGAAGTCCGAAGATGTGGTAAGCATTTTAACTCGCTTGTATAATAACTACAATGATTCTTTTTTTGAGGCTTCTAGTGACAATATTGGAGGCGATACTAGTATGAGTGAAGTTGGTGATTTGTTGCAATCAAAGTGGGAGAAACTTTTGGAAGATGAGGGAAATATTAAAAAAAATCTGATCTTGAGATATATTTGATGGATGATGTGGTGAAAATCAAGGATTTTAATATCTTGGCATGGTGGAAAGTTTCATCTAGTAAATATCCAATTGTTTCAAAGATTGCAATGGATGTTCTTTCTATTCATATTTCTACTATTGCATCGGAGTCTGCTTTTAGTACAGGTGGTCGAATTTTAGATTCTTATAGGAGTTCTTTATCACCAAAAACAGTGGAAGCACTTATTTGTACTCAACAATGGATATGATCACCTTCCAAGGAATATAAGTTTGAAGACATGTTAGAGGAAGTCCAGAAAATTGAGCAAATTGAAGAAGGTAATAATTTATATTCAATTGTTAATGAGTATAGTTATTTTTTACATTAATTAATATTTAAATATGTTAATTGTTTCTTCTTCTTCTTTTCCAGAATATGTAGACTCACCTTTGAGGATTGATTAGAAGAATGATTAACTACAATTTGCTTCATGACTATTTTTGGAAGTGAGGTCATTATGCCTTTACAAGTATTTTGGAAACATGCTCCTCTGGTTGTAATATCTACTAAGATGCCCAACTTCTTAGAGTTTAATATATTCTCTTTTTGTTTATCTTTTAGGACTTTTGGGTGTAATGTCTACTCTTAAAAAGTTGGTGATAATTCTTATGTAGAGTGCAATATGATATGCAGTTTATATTTTTGGTGATAATTTTCTCATTCTGCCTACTTCCTAATGGCCAGATATTGTTTAAATCTAATTCAATTTTTCTCTTGACTTAGTAGAACTGATATGGAAATGTATGGAGTTGTAGCCTTCAGGAATAGTTCATTGGCTTGTTAATGTTTTATTAGAACACAGTGTGTTGACATATCAAGATCCAATACCTGATATATAGTATTTTTCTAATATTTACTGGAAAAAGACATCTGCATTGTGTAAGGAGTAATTTTTCCTTAACACCTATTGCCATTCATTATTTGGTTAACACAATAGCCACCATAGTTGTCATTCAAGTAGACTTGTTGTACTTAAGCAACATGTTACAACATGCTCATTCAAGAAAATGCCCCGTATAAGATTGATCCTGACCCCACAAGGTGTTATTGTCATGATCCTTCTTTGGTGTATAATTTTAGACTTTTATATTTGCATGGTCCTCCTGTTCTTTTTTGTACTCCAAGATATTTGGTGTATAATTTTAGACTTTTATATTTGCATGGTCCTCCTGTTCTTTTTTGTACTCCAAGATAGCTGCAGGAATTTATTAGAATTTTATGATGGCAGCTATATATAGTTTGGAGCACAAGTTTATCGGAACGAAAAACCTGAAAAACCCGAGAAAACCTGATATTGAAAAACCCGACTTTTGTTGGTTTGGTTTGATCTATAGATTTAAAAACCCGATATAATTGGTTTGGTTTGGTAATTGCAAAATCCGAACCAACCCGACTTATGTACACCCCTACGTACAAAGGCTCTATTTCTTGATGCAAGGCAAATTTATTGTAAATCATTCTTTGCCATTTACTGTAAAAACTTCAGGGCTTCCTCCTCGAAACCGAGTTCAATTGCTTATTATACCTAGAGCTTTCAAAATCCTTACACAATGCATAAGCTATAAAGTACATTGAGTCCAATATGAAGAAAAAAATGAATGTTTAAGAAAATCATGTTTGGTAAAACTTCTTTTAAATTTTTTACTTGCTCAATTTATGATACTTTATGAGATAATGCTGGTGTGCAAGGCGAGCTCAAACCAAAGGCTGCTAAAGTAATTCATCTGCAAGTCCACATACCTTATTGTATAATTAGCCTCTTGTATAGACATTTATACAAAGATCAACATACTAATATCGGGTATGCAAATGCAAAATGGGCTGGATCTCCACTCTGTCATTTAATTAATATGTTTTGGTTTCTTTGATTTGTGGAAACCTAATCTCTGCAAAAGACAGACACAGATTAAAAATTTGGTTGCCATATTGTAAAAGTTAGGGAAGCAATTACTTGAGGAATTAAAGTTCAAAGAGGTAATGCAGATAAAAATGTTTTGTGAAATAAAAGTTATCATGGAAACATGTTAAAACCCAAATTATTATCCAGAGCAAGAACAAAATAATAAAAGTTGGGAGGATTTCATTAAGCAGTACTAAATAACCAAAATCTTTGATCTAAAAGATCAAATAGTAAACGATACACTAACTTAACTCATCATCTCTGAACATTAAAAGCTACCAAAAGCCACATCCAGCAATAACCAGAGAAGACCAGACCCAGATATCACAGATTGCTTCCCAATGATCTTAAGCAGTAATAGATGGCTTAGAAGCTGCAGACAGTCTAGACCTCTTCTTAGCCAGACTCTCACTGCGCCTTTCTCTTTGCTCCTTCAACCTAGTAGCTAAAAGCTTCTGGTACTCAGCTGCTTCTGACTTAGCCTTGGCAATTCTCTTCTTCTTGTCTGCAATTCTTGCTCTCTTCCTCTGGAGAGTCAATGGTGTTACCAGCCTCTGGATCTTAGGAGCCTTGCTAGCCTTTTTCCCTGTCACCATAAAGCACCATAATTAACATTTAGGAGCGGCAAACAGGCAGGTCGGGTCGGATATGGTTTGGGACCGGATAAATTATCCGACCCGACCCATATTTAACACGGATAAAAAAACGGGTTAACCGGTGGATAATATCCATGACTTCTTGCATATGAACTTTTGGAAGAGTTCTTAGTCTCCCTAACTCGAGGAACTACCAATTTGAGGCTTTACAAATGTAAAAGTTAGACTCATTGATTATCCATTGGTTACCCATTGGTTATCCATTTTCTAAATGGATAATACGATTCTTATCCATATTTGACCCGTTTTTAAAAAGTTCATTATCCAACTCGTTTTTTAGTGGATAATATGGGTGGTTAGCTATTTTCTTTTAACCAATTTGCCATAACATTCAAAGCAAAGGTTGAAGAGCATATTAACTTCCAACATTGACCAACTCTGATCAGCATAAGAAAAATTCAAGTATATTTATCAGTAGAAAACTAACCAGTTTTGGTCGTGAAATTCCGACGGTAGGTATTGACATACTTCCTGACATCATCTTCCTTGGAAAGGTTGAAGAGCTTCCTAATCTTGGAAGCCCTTTTGGGTCCTCTCATCCTTGGTTTCTCAGTGTCTGTCAGTCCAGGCAGATCATTCTCACCCTTTTTCACAATAACTAAATTCAGAACAGAAAGATCAGGACTAACAATGCATCCACGGACAGACTTCCTTCTGCGCTCCCCATTTCGCCTACCATAGCCCCGGAAACAAGGAGTACCTGTTTAATTGAACATAATTTGACACTTACAACATCAGCTACACACAACAAATATATACAATACACATGCGCCATTAAGCACCTTCTTGCAGCTTTACACATACCTCTGTACAGCAGCAGACGAACTCGGCCTGGAGTCAACACTCCCTGCTTCATTGGGAAACCTTGCTTGTCACATCCTCCCATAATCTTAAAAACATATCCCTTGAACTCCTGTCAATTGTTACACATAACATTGTTAAAAGAAAGTTGACTAGATGGAACGGTTACAACATGAAACCACAAGTAAACAGAAACCTACGTCTCCCAAAGCATCTCCAGCAACCTCCTGGGAGATCCTTTTGTCAAAGAAAGCCCGGCTGCATAGCAAGAATCAAGCATCATTAATCAACAGTACTTACACATGCACTCTTACATGTCACTTAACAATAATGAAATATTAGGACCTCCACGTAAATCAACCAGCATATATACATCACCATGCAACATTCAAAAGCATCATATAATCAAGTAAAGTATTTACCACATTAAATGTTATCTTACTTTCATCAATAAAAAGATAAGCGTCGAAAATTTTCCCACTACAACATTGTATGCACATATAAAGACCTTCGTGGAATTACTAGATATCTAATGACGGGCCTATGAAGGGAAACTTATGAAACAATTAACCAAACACCAGCTTTCAAACATAAAGCATTAGTTTCTAGCAATGGTCGTAATTCCAAACAGATGCAAAGATAGAAGATAGCAGTAAGGGATTGTTTGTTCCACGGACAAGTAACTGGATTAAAACAAAATGAATAATAATTACTTCATTGTTT
Source organism: Nicotiana sylvestris (assembly GCF_000393655.2). Taxonomy (NCBI): domain Eukaryota; kingdom Viridiplantae; phylum Streptophyta; class Magnoliopsida; order Solanales; family Solanaceae; genus Nicotiana; species Nicotiana sylvestris. Next base: position 84,903,536 of record NC_091066.1, read on the forward strand.
AAATTCCTATTGAATATTTGGTTATGCGTATCAACTCGAGATACCTGGACATGTTCAGCTTTAAATTGGACATATATTTGTTACCAAAAATTACTCTAGTGCCCTTAAATTAATTTATCCAATTCTATTAGTTCGATTATCATATGTGATTATAACAATTGTCGTAAAAATAATTAATTTCCCAATTTTAATCATCTCAGATAGAAAATACATTAAAAGGAACACATCCTATAAATATGAAATCTCATTTTCACCTCTCATAGTTCTTAGGAATCAATACCATAAATTTTATTAGAAACAACTGAGAGATAGCAAGCAAATAAGTAAAAATGTAGAAGACATTCAACCAAATAACCACTATGAGGTAAGAGATCAAACTGCATTCGGCATGTAATCTTTTTCATAGGCGGTAACCTAAACAAATAAACTCTTAACTCCAGAGCCCCAAATTATTCACCTTACCGCACAGTTTGATAATTGTAGACTTTTCATTAATAGCCGAAAACAATTTGAGTTTAATTATTCACATGTATAAAACCAAAGTATGTTAAAGTGAGCAAGCAAAGAAAATCTGACAACAGCAAAGACTACTACGCCTCAGTCTCAGACAATTTAGGGTCGGTTATATGAATTCTCACCGACCACACTACTCCATTTAAACTAATCTCGTGACATATAATGCAAATACAAAATAAAAAGTAACAAGTTCTGTAGAATTTCTAAACGTATAAATATAACTTACAGTTTCTGGTCATCGTCGATCTCGAGCTTCTTCTGGCATCCAGTAGTCGGATTTGCAATGTTGAACTGCAAAACAAAAGAACAAATCAATTCATGTTGAACGAAATGAATAATGTAATACATAAATTATAGGCTTGTTCAGCTACCTTCATTTTCGGTCGAACTCAGTGGAAGCCGCCAAGCTGACAATGAAACTCTCAAATTTTACGCTGAGCTCCTCTCTCTCTTTCTCTCTGGGTTAGGGTTTAGGAGAAGATATATTTTATATCCAGGCTTTTACTAGGTCAGCTACTAATGGGCCTTGGGTCCATTGTAATTTGTACAGAACTTAAAAGGGATTGGGCTTTTCTGTAAGCATAAGCCTTATTCATATATACTTTCAAGAAGGCCGAATATAATGAGGACAATCTGTTTCAAGAATATAGAAAGTGAAAATTTTCACTCGTATTTTAAATTTGTTTTCTAAAAGGTCTTGTGTACTTAGGTCTTTTATTCTGCCCAAGTTAGAAAGGAAAAATCCGCAATAAGTTATAAGCATTTGAATAATTGAAAGCAAGATTATGAGGATATGCGATTGCAACTTATAGCACGTCGTAGCGTTAGTCGAGGGCTGAAGGAATTGAGCTAAGATCTAGGATTGTGCAACGCGAACTAGGTCTCTGCATGGATGCACAATCAAAGGATTGAAGGAACGAAAGTAAAGAAAAATATGGAAATAAGAAGAACTAAACTGCAAAAAAGATATATACTCTCATTCATGATCTTCCCAATTGAAGGGTACACAAATAATATACTGAAAAGTCGAAGAGGACAAAAATGAAAATAAATGAACTAATAACAAAAAGATAGAAGGACTAGCTAGCAAAGTGATAAGTGAGAATTTATATCACTTGATGCTACAACAACAACAACAACAACAACAACAACCTACTGAGATCCCACATGTGGGGTCTGGGAGAGTAGTGTGTACGCAGATCTTACCCCTACTTCGAAGGAGTAAAGATGTAGTTTCCGGTAGACCCTCGGCACAAGAAGGAAAGAGACAATGTATTAGTAGCAGCAAAGGAATCCTAACAGATAACACCAACAACGCAATAACCAGAAAATATAGAGCAAAGTATTAACACTAAGCATCAACAAAGGCACAATACTACATACGCAAGGGAATAATATGTACATACAGGGTCGCTAAACATACTATAGCCTAACTTTCGACCCTAAAGAAGTATTAAGAAAACAACTAGAGCCCCTAGCAGCCTAAAACAAGACACTATCAAACTAGCCTTCTGTTTCCTAACCTACAACACTAATGCTCGACCTCCACAACTTCCTATCAAAGACCATATCCTCGGAAATCTGCATCCGCACCATGTCCCGCCTGATCACCTCTCCCAAATATTTCTTAGGTCGCCTTCTACCTCTCCTCATACCCGTCAAGGCCAGTCGTTCACACCTCCTTACCGGTGCATCCAGGCTTCTCCTCTTCATGTGCCCGAACCATCTAAGTCTAGCTTCCCGCATCTTGTCTTCCATGGGAACCACACCCACCTTCACCCGAATATCGTCATTCCTAATCTTATTTAGCTTAGTGTGTCCGCACATCCATCTCAATATTCTCATCTCTGCAACTTTCATCTTTTGGATATGAGAATTCTTCACTGGCCAGCACTCTGCACCATAAAACATGGCCGGCCTAACCACCGTTCTATAGAACTTTCCTTTAAGTTTCGGAGGCACCTTCTTGTCACACAGAATACCAGAAGCTAGCCTCCATTTCATCCACCCCACTCCTACACGGTGTGTGACATCCTCGTCAATATCCCCATCCCCCTATATAATCGACCCCAGGTACTTGAAGCTCCCTTTCTTGGGGATGACTTGTGAGTCAAGCCTCATGTCCACGTCCGCTTCACCCGGGACGCTACTGAAATTGAACTCCGCATATTCAGTCTTAGTCTTGCTCAGCTTGAAACCTTTAGAATCAAGGGTCCGTCTCCAAACCTCCAACCTCTCGTTAACATCGTCTCGCGTCTCATCAATCAATACTATATCATCAGCGAATAACATACACCATGGCACCTCCCCTTGGATATGGTGTATCAGTGCGTCCATCGTTAAGGCAAATAAGAACGGGCTGATCGCAGATCCTTGGTGTAGCCCCATAACAACCGAAAAATGCTCCAAGTTGCCCCCACTGTCCTAACCTGAGTCTTAGCTCCACCATACATATCCTTAATAACCCTAATATAAACCACCGGAACACCTTTCACCTCCAGACATCTCCAAAGAACTTCCCTAGGTACCTTATCATAAACTTTCTCTAGGTCAATAAACACCATGTGCAAATCCCTCCTCCTATCCCTGTATAGTTCCACCAACCTTCGAATAAGATGGATCACTTCCATAGTGGAACGACCAGGCATGAACCCAAATTGATTCTCGGATATCGACACCAGCCTCCTCACCCTCATTTCAACTACCCTCTCCCACACTTTCATGGTATGACTCAATATCTTGATGCCCCTATAGTTGTTACAGTTCTGGATATCGCCTTTGTTCTTGTATAGCGGAATCATCGTACTCCACCTCCATTCCTCTGGCATCTCATTCGTCTTGAAAATAACATTAAACAGCCCAGTTAGCCACTCCAATCCTGCTCTACCCACATACTTTCAAAATTCTACTAGAATTTCATCTGGCCTTGTCGCTCTGGCCCTGCTCATCTTACGCATAGCCCTGACAACCTCGTCGACTCTAATGCTCCTACAGTAGCTAAAATCTCAGTGACACTCAGAGTGCTCCAATTCCCTTAGCACAATGTCTCTCTCCCCTTCATCATTTAGCAGCTTCTGGAAGTACGTCTGCCACCTCCGCTTAATTTGCAAGTCCTCTATTAACACTTGGCCTTCCTCGTCCTTGATGCACCTCACTTGGTCTAGATCCCGAGTCGTCTTCTCCCTCGCATTGGCCAACCGGAACAACTTCATATCTCCGCCTTTCCCCCCCAATTCTTTGTATATGCGACCAAATGCTGCACTCTTCGCTTCCGTGACCGCTAACTTCGCCACCTTCTTAGCTTCCTTATAACTTACTCTATTCATCTACCTCTCCTCCTCGTCCGTACTCTCCACTAACTGTTGATACGCTGCTTTCTTTTCCTCCACCTTACCTTGGACCTTGGCGTTCCACCACCAGTCACCATTATGCCCGCCCGAGTAACCCTTCGAGACCCCTAGTACCTCTTGTGCTGCCTTCCTAATACTGTTCGCTGTCATCGTCCATATACCGCTAGCTTCCCCACTACTTCTCCAGGCCCCCATAGCCAATAGCCTCCTCCCCAGCTCGTGAGCTTTCTCCTTCGTCAAGGCATCCCACCTAATCCTCGGACTACCCCGAACCACCCTCCTCTTCCTCCTTATCGGGATGCTGACATCCACCACTAAAAACCGATGTTGGGTCGCGAGTGACTCACTCGGGATAACCTTGTAATCCTTGCACAACCCTCTATCAAACTTCCTTAGGAGGAAATAATCAATCTGAGTCTTAGCCACCGTACTCTGAAAAGTAACCAAATTCTCCTCTCTCTTCGGGAATATAGAGTTCACAATCACCAACTCAAAAGCCTTAGGGAAATCCAATAGAGAAGTTCCACCTCCGTTCCTAACCCCAAAGACACAACCGCCATGCACCTCGCCATAACTACTGGCAGATGCACCAATATGCCCATTGAAATCCCCTCCTATAAATAACTTCTCCGTGGGCGGAATACCACGCACCACTTCATCCAAACCCTCCAAAAAACACCTTTTAACCTCTTCCTCCAAACCCGCTTGGGGCGTAGACATTTAGAGTGAGCCCTCCAACCATTAACTTAATAAACATTAATCTATCACTCACCCGCCTAACCTCAACCACCAACTCCCTAAGATCCCTATCCACCAGAATACTCACTTTGTTCTTACCCTTCGAGCATCCAGAGTACCATAGTTTAAACCCATCTACATTCCTCGCCTTCGATCCTACCCACTTAGTCTCCTAAACACATGTTATATTAACATTCCTCTTCTAGAGAATCTTTGCCAACTCGATAGACTTACCCGTTAGCGTCCCTACGTTCCATGACCCGATTCTCAACCTAAACGCACACTTGCCCACCCTTGCCTCCTTACCCCACTTTCCCCCTGCCCCACCCCCTATCATATGCTCGGCTCCCGCCCCTCCTGAGGACATGGCCTTATTCTACCATCATAGACCACAGCCAGAACAAGCAACGACCAAACGCAAAGGAAATAGGGAGTACTATAGGTTCGCTAAAAAAAGTGCCTAGACTAGTATCAATTAATAAGCCAACAACAAGCTACCACAAAATGAAGGGAAACAAGAGATCGGGAGGTACCACCTCCCGAGAATAGAACCTAGATCAATGTACCGCGCTCACTTCCAAATTCCCGCCGTCCCTTACTAATGCCAATCGGAGGTGACTCGTGCTGCTTGTCCAAACACCGCGACTTTCCACCTGAAATTTAGAAAAGAAACACGAAGACCAAACGGGGAGGGGGGCTGTTGTCACCACTGCACTTAGTGACCCACTATCTAACAGCCTTGGTTGCCCGCTTTCACGACGCCGGAGCAGGCACCAGTGAAGTCAGCCGCTGACCAGCCCTAAAGATGCCGCAAGAAAAAGAAATAAAAAGGGGGATCTAGGGTTTGTAGATGAGAGAAGAAGGAGAGAGAGAGGGAGAGTGAAGCTGCCAGCAGTAGTCAAAAAAAATTTCGGCAGAGCAGCAGTTACCTGGTGGCCACTATTAGGGTTGAGGGTGGGAAGGAGGGAAGACAGAGGAGAGAGAGGAGCGGTAGAAGAGGGAGATGGAAGGGGAGAGATGACCGAAAATTTACCTGGTGGGTTGGGTGTTTGCCGGCGTCGGCGTTGTACAATGTCCGGTCAGAAGATGACCGTTAGGTTACAAAGAGAGAGAAGTCGGGGGGGGGAGTAAGTATATATTTACATAAAAGTTTTTTTTAAGGATCAATGGAATATCCAATAGTTTTGCATCCAAAAGTTGCTATTAAATACCAAAGTTCTAACGAAAAAAATTTAATTACAGGTTTAGTGGAGCAGCAAAAAGGGAAAAAAGATTTGAAAGAACAAGCCAAGGGAAAAAGAGCACAGTGTTGTCCAAAAATAATTTGTGTGGACCACAATCCTGACTTTGCTATCGCAACCCTAGCTCCTGAAACCTAAGAGAAACAGCAACTGCAGAACCTATATTGCGAACCGCAATGAAAAAGTGTGATCGCACTTTAGTCTACAAATCCATCTGCCTGCTAAAAGTTTAGACAATCTGAGACATGATATTTTGCCAAGTTTTGAATGCTCAAATTTGCGGCCGCAATCATCCAATTGCAGACTGCAACAGACAAGCGCGACCGCAATACCTTTAGTGTGACTGCATCACTAAAGACCAACAAATCACGCCATCAACTACAGGAAATGCAGACCACAATCGTACTTGTGCGGCCGCAATCCTACCAAAGGGCATTTTTGAAATAAATTTTGAGACGATATAAATAGCTATTTTTAGCAATTTTTAGGCATCTTTTTTACTGTAGCAGCTTTGGAATTGTTAGTTGTAGCTATTTGGAGCAAGTTTAAGCTACAATTTGGAAAATATCACTTTATCTTTATTTTATTTTAGTATTATGTCTTTGACTTAATCTTGTATTATGCTTTTGTTCCTTTTGCTATTAGTAGCTAGATTTTTCTCTAGGGTTGTAATCCAAGCCTAATGTGTGAATTTGATGGGTTATTAATATAATACTTGTTTAAGATTTGGTTGATTGTTTTTTATCCAATTTCATGCTTCAATCTTAAATCATTGGTTGCACATTTATTCACGACCTTTTGACTTTGTTCTTACTTGAGAAAGATGAATTAAGTTTAGGAAAACCTGGCTAACAAGAAATTGGATTAGTTAAGATTAAGGATTTAATTAGTCTAATTAAGCGATTTGGACTAGAGATAGTGATAATCTCACTTGGGCTCATAATCAATTGATCTTATTCTCTCCCATTTTAGATTTGAGAAAGCTATTTTGGGCATAGTCACTCAATGATCAAGAGAAATTTAGTGAGTACCTTAGGATTGAGAGTCATTAGAACCCCAATCAACTAAGCAAACATATTAGATTTCACCCATTAGGTTACACCTAGGTTAGGACTACAACTCTATGTTTTTCTCATTTGAGTCACAACATTAGTTTAAATATAGGATATTAAGTGTTTGATAAATTGTCTCTTAGATAATTCTTAGTATAATTAATAGTGTTACTAAACCAAGTTGTGTTGAAAGTTAATGATGAGCGCAAAACCGGTGTATGAAACTGGGCTCGCTAGTCAAAAATAGTATAGTATTAAATCGTCTCCACATGGATTGGGTTAAATGATACTCAAAGAAATCTTTAGCTTAACACTATTCAGAAAAAAAAATCTTTGATTTTGAGTTATTAACTAACTAAGAGTAAAAGCTAAGATTCTCAATTGTGAATGAATAACGAAAATTTAGTAACTAAGTAGAAATGAGTGAATATCAAGATGAGAAACAAGGGCTTTGACAGGATATGTGATCAACTATTACTATGGGCAACTCTGTGTTATGTTCACTCTTAACTTCTATTGACTCTCTCAATTTCAATAGATGATTAGGCTATCTTAAGGATTCAATTCTTCTTCCGAATGAATTAGAGTTTGCTAAACAACCTAATGATATGTGCTGTGAAAATATGCAAAAATATGTTGAATGAATGATCTTATGAAGAACACCTCTCGATTACTCTTCTAACATTGGTCTATTGATAACTCTATAAGCTCTTTCGATTACCTATGAGAGTCGTGAAATCAACTTAACAAGATAACACAATGAGAATTGCAGCAACACTTCTCTTTTAATTAAAGTAAAATCATAATTAACCTTGCAATTCAATTAGTAACTCATTCAACGATTCAGGCAACTAACATAAAGCAAATCGAGAACAATAGTCAAATCACAATATTCGTCAATAACTCTAAGAAGGATTACTCCATAGTGGAGAAGTTGTTCATCACAAGAGTATTAAGAGAACAAAAAAATATTACAATCCCCAAAATCAAACAAACTTGCATATTGAATGAATTGGATGAAGTATTCAGAGTCTATGTTGTTTCCTTGCCTCCTTCCCTCCAAAAGTTGCTCCAAAATCCGTAATACCTTGTCTTGGGATGAGCTAGGCTTCATATAGGTCAAAAGTCTACCTCCAAAATTACAAAATATATGCTTGGGTCGAATTCCCGGAGACGGACGTGCATGGCCGCGCACCCGGAAGTATGACCGCGCACCTCTGCCAGACTTCTATAGCACTTGCGCGCTCAAGTGTGCGTTGGGGGTCGCTCGTGAGGCCGCGCACGAGAATTTCTTCTTGCTCAACTTATTTTCCTCCCGCTTAGTTCACTATTAGTCCATTGATCCCCTCTGTGTTACCTGCACTGAAAGACAACATATTAGACCCAAGTTGGACCAAATCTCTATCGAATCAATCAAAGATGCAAAATGGGCATAAATATTAATTAACTTTAAGCTCATTAGTTAATCTAAGATATGTTAGGTTGCTTATTTAAGTATTTACCTTAGCACCCATTCAAACTCCTTGTGGTTCGAACCATGACTCTTATTGGATATATTATATTACAAATGACCTTTACGTATCTCATTCTTAGGGTGTGCCTTGGGCATTTATCACAAAGCCAACTAACAACTATAATAACTAACATAACAGATATTGTACTACTCTAGAAGCCTCAAGTACATCTTATACAACTCCACGAAAATATATGCCGTATCATTACCCCCTCTTTTTAGCTTCCTTGTCCTCAAGGAAGGAATCTAGGGAACCTAGTCTTCACCACACTAGCATCTTCCCAAGTTGAATGTTCTTCGGGGATCTTCTCATACACCATCCTCCTCTGCAACACCTTCAGGGGCTGGGGACAGTAAGGATTGCCAATATCGAATACAAGAGTGTGAAAGGTCGACCTAGGCAACTCAAAGCAAGGCTTCAACAAGGACACATGGAAGGTAGGGTGCAACTGCAACTCAAGAGGCAATGCCAATTTGTATGCACCATAGCAAACCCTTTCAGTGATCAAATAAGGACCATAATAACTGTAAGATAACTTACTGTAGTGATGCTTGGTTAATGTTAGCTACCTGTAGGGTTGTGCCTTTAAAACACCCAGTCACCAATTGTTGAACTTCATATCTGACCTATGCTTATTAGCCTGAGAAATCATTCTCTGCTAGGACCTAACCAAGTGGTATTTAAGGAGTTGAAATTTTAATTCTCTCGCCAGTGAGTCCTATAAATTTCCTCTGAAGTTGAATCCCCCTGACATATGGAAGATGGATAGGAGGGGTTTCCCCATAAAGATTGTGATGCACATGATGGAAGGCGGGCTGATGAGGGCAGGACAAGTAGGATTGACCGGCTTCTAGACTGGCAAGCTTCTGAAGAAGGGGTGAATATGTCACCTTAGGCGAATCTCACATCAGAATGGGAGAGCGAAGTGAAGAGCTATATAAGGCATATCACAAATTCACATGATACGCACGCTTTTGGGGCTCGATGTGGCGTAGCCCAAAAAAACAAATCCGTGCAAAGCTCAGACTCAAAGAGGACAATACGTGTCATGGGCTTGGGTTATGAAAAATATGGTATCAGAGATGAATCTCCCTCAGTACGATGGTGGGGCAAACTTCAGCGAGGATGATGAGCTCTAGGGGGTGCATGTGATGCCCACGACGGAGGACGAGCTGATGAGGGCGAATCAAGTAGGATTAGAAGTCTTCTAGGTTGGCAAGCTTCTAAAGAAGGGGTGCACATGTCACCTTAGGCGAATCTCACACCGGAATGGAACAGGGAAGTAAAGAGCTATATAAGGCATGTCACAAGTTCACATGGTACGTGCACTTTTGAGGCTCGAGGTGGCATAACACAAAAGGACAAATCCCAATGAGCTCAGGTCCAAAGTGAACAATATGTGCCATAGGCTTGGGTTGTAACAAATATGGTATTAGGGCTGAATCTTCCTCAGTACGATAGTGGGGATAACCTCAACGAAGATTCTAAGTCCAGGGAGGGGGGTGAATGTGATGCTCATGATGGAGGGCGGGTCAAGTAGGACTATCAAGCTTCTAGGCTGACAAGCTTCTGAAGAAGGGGTGCACATATCATCTTAGACAAATTTCATATCAGAATAAGAGGGAAAAATGAAGAGCTATATAAGGTATGACATAAATTCACATAATATACGCGCTTTTTGGGACTCGAGGTGGCGTAGCCCAAAAACACAAAACCATGTGGACCTAGGTCCAAAACAAAAGATACGTGCCATGGACTTGGGTCATGACAAAGAGCCTCATAAGGAAATCAATTAATAGCAAAATAGAAAGATGTATTATACCATCACTCTGCAAATATAAGATACTGAAACCACTTCGTCGGAGCTTCTGAGCAAAAACATCTAAGGTAGGTCTCCTAGCACCTATTCAATACCTTTGTTTTACCATATGGTTGAGGATGGTAAGCAGTAGATGTGCTCAAGGTAACCCCTTAAATTGAGAATAACTCCTGCCAAAAATTACTGATGAAAATAGGGTCTTTATCATTGACTATGTCAGTTGGCATACCATGTAATTTAAAAATGTACTCCATGAATAACTTGACTAGTTCACTAGCAGTCTAGGGATGGAAAGAGGAATAAAGTGTGCATATTTGGTTAATCGATCAACGATCACCCGAATGACTGATCTTCCTTTAGACTTAAGGAGTCTCTCTATGAAATACCTGTTGATACTGCTCCATATAGTGGATGGTACTTGCAAAGTTTGAAGAAGACTAGGATAAGTTAATGTAGCGTACTTTCTTTTCTGGCAAGTATCACATGTTTTAACAACAACGGTGACATCAGCCTTAAGGCCATTCCAATAAAAAAGAGCAGCAACCATTCTGTAAGTGTTATTAATTCCTGAGCGTCCACCTTGAGATAATGAGTTCCACGACTTAATGATCTCAGTCCGCAATTAAATTATACCTTTTACATTCTCCATTTTATGCTTGCAACGGCTGAAGAATTACTTGAATAGTAGGATCATAACTCTAACTATTCCTGATAGAATCCAAAATATTAGTTCTCATAGTAGATAAAGTCAAGGTGGCTAGTTCAATAGCTGGGATTAGCTAGATAGAGAATCAACTACTTTGTTCTCCTTGTCCTTCTTCTACCCAATCTCAAAGTCAAATTGCATAAAGTTGGTGATCCATTTGAGCTACAAGGAGGGAGCTAGGATCTGGCCTGTAAATGAAGGATAGGAAATCTGTGAATTGGGAATGTAGGTTTGACTATACTGGAGTTTAAATTGCATTTGGTGGGGTGAGTTAAAGTTAGGAATGGACTTGAAGTGACTGGTGGAAGTTGGTATAGGCGGTAATGACTGATGGAAGCTGGGATGGACTGTAAACTACTGGTGGAGATCGGAATAGACTATTGGTAGCTGGTCGAAATTGGATAAGTAACGGGTGGAGTTGGAATACTCGAATTTTGAAGAGAGACATGCTTAGGATTACCAGAATTTGAGGGTTTTGGAGAATGACCAGGCATATGAGTAGTCGAGGTCCCATCATAGGGTTTTGAGGAGTGAGACTTAGATCATAGGTGAGTAAAGATCCTGACTGCTATCAATACCGATGCCACCGACTTATCTTGTCCAACACATCTATAGATTCCTGAGCTCCTTGAAGAAGTCGAATGCCAAATTGACTATATCTATCGCCATACGGTCTAGGCGACTCAGATGCCGTTGATGAGCTTTCCCGCAGTACGAGAGGATGATAACTCCGATACCACCAAGGTACAATCAAAGGATTGAAGGCACGAAAGTAAAGAAAATACATAAATAAAGAAGAACTAAACAACAAAAATATATTTATTCTCATTCATAATCGTCCCAATTGAAGGATACACGAATAATATACTAGAAAGTGGAAGAGGGCTAAAGTGAAAATAAAGGAACTAATAACAGAAAGATAGAAGGACTAGCTTGTAAAGCCAAGTAATAGCTATAATAACTAACATAACAAGTTATGTACTCCTCTGTAAACTCACGTACAACTTGTACAGCTCTAAGGACATACACGTCGTATCATGCTATCATAGACTCTACCATAGTTCTTTGCCTCCTTCCATTTTTCCTTGGTCATAGATCGTTTAACACGATCACAGACTAAAATAAGTAAAATTCACGAATAGCCATTAGCTAAAGTGTCAAACGCAAACTATAACATAGATTTCATATTCATTCCTCAATGCTGCAACCAAAAGGAAGAACGATTCTACAAGCCTTAACATAGATGACCTCATCCTAAACCTCAACATGGAAAAATCCTAAATAAATTGCATGTGGGTTCAAAACCCAGGCTAATGTCCTGGAGTTTATACTGTATAAGTTTGAATTTTGGGATATTATCCTGGAGTTTTCATGGTATAAATTCAAAATTTCAGGAAAATATTCCGGAGTTCGAAAAAAATGGAGTTACTCACATCCGACAGCACTCCAGCATATTTTGTTGGAATTTAACTTACGAAAGCTTGCGTTTTAACATTGTGCTGGACCTTAACTTTGAGAATCATAAACTCCAGCACAAGAATTTAACATATATATACATGCTGAAATTTTGATCTTTTCTCATTTTGAAGTTGATCTCCTATCCTCTACCGACCCATCCCAATCAACATTGATATAGATTTCAACTCTCCATAGCCATGATTAATGTAGATCATACCTTTGACGAGATAATCTTTGAGGTACCTCAAAATCTTATATACTACATGTAGGTGTGCTTGACAAGGAACATGCATACACTGGCTTACCAACCCCACAATATAGGTATATACTGGAATTTTCAAGCTTGAACTCCAGCATATTTTTCTGGATTTTAACATAGAAGCTTAAACTCCGACACATTATACCGAATTTTTTTTGATTTTAGCTAAGGATATTTTTGTGCAGATTTTATTTTTGCTTTAAAAATGGTTGTTTTTCAATAACCAATCCGAAAAGTGGTCAATCAACCCTATTCTTACGACTAAAATAACTTCAATTTTTCTTAGAAAAGTCTACATAACAAATTGTTTGAATTGGTGGAAATTAAACTTCAAAGAATACAATTTTTCTTTGAAAGCAAGTCACGCCCACTCTATATGGAGAATATTTTGAAGTTAGCTCATGTTTCATTCTTGTAATGATTTGCCAATTGCCACTAAATTATCTTACTAACATTCTTGTTCCTAAAGCCTCCATTTAACTCCTATACACTAAATTATCTATTTCACACTTTTAACATACCATCTATATCATTTAATTCATGTAGCAAGTAATTCATAATAAAATAAGAACACAATAAATCGAATTTTAGGGTTGTAATAGCTTTCTACCAGAAAGTAGACTTGGACTAACATTTCAATAAGGTAGAAGCAAAGAATTTTGTATGTAACGTCAGCAAAGAGTCTGAACGAGAAAGGATAATTGAAAAATAATTTAACTGGATTAAAGTTGATTTAACGATCGTATGATGATTGGAGTTTCTATACTCACCAATGTACAAAATATTTTATTTATACATGAAATTAAAAGAAAAAGAAAAAGAAAAGAAAATTTTAAATATATTCAGTCCACGATCTAATCGTGCTAAAAATTCTATCTCTACGCATATGGCGTGATCGACCCATAAAAATATAGTGTGTGCCGCATTCGGTTGACTCATATTGCAAGCAAACTCCAGCATATTGTCAGTTGATTGTGTTGTAAATGGCATTCGATCCATGCTACTTGATCCTCATTCAAGGAAAAGGACTTATACTGACACACTATTCCTGGTAGCGAAAAACTTAGATAAGTGTACTAATTTCTTGGTTTGAGAGGGAGCTACTACAAGCTTCAAATTTAATCCTCCGATTTTGATTGGTCTATTAGGTATTGAGTGATAACATTAACTGTCACGACCCAAAATTCATCTACTCGTGATGACACTTAACCCAACCCGCTAGGTAAGACAAACATCAGTCAACACAACTCAATTAAGAATAATAAAAAATCAATAGGTGAAGTAACTGAATTTCTATACATTAACCCAATGATTGGTAATATAAGTCATGAGCTACTAAGACTCAGATCTACAAAGCTGGTATGAAAATAAATATAACATCTATTTAGAATATACATAAATAGACTACAAGCCTAAAGCTACCAAGAGCAAGTGGTAGTAATATCTGGGAAGCAGATACATCTTCAATGCCAGCTCCCGCCAAATACAACAGCATCAGCTCCAATATCTGCACGCAAGGTGCAGAAATATAGTATGAGTACAACCACTCCATGTACTTAATAAGTAATAAACCTAACCTCAGATTGAAAATAGTGACAAGCTCGGAAGAAGGTCAGAGTCCAATACCAATAATTAATAATGAGACATGATATAATAATGACAGTAAAAGAGAACAACTCAAAAGATGTCTTGTTCAACTAGTTCACAAATACGAAAAATAAGACATGCTTTTCAAATATAACAGTCAAAATTCAAATCTTACCACCGAAATCATTAAAACATGAATTTATCAAGAGAACTGTGATTTTCAACTTAACAACAGGTAAAACGTTTCAAATTCCATCTAGCTCGAGAAAAATACATTTCTATGCCTACATGTTAGATATATATATCAAGTCAATAACATTACAGTGAAATCATCAAGTAAACTCACTCTCAGCATAGGCCTGGAACAAATGCCCCTCACCATCACACACACACAACAAAACTCAACATTGTACGGGTGCCTGGCACAAATGCCCCTAACCAAAGCACATATATATCACTGTGCTTGCACTTACTATAATATCAGACTCCGGAGGGACGGATCTTGGCCCAAGCGCTAATTAATAATCAATATAAGCGTTGCAGCGTGCAACCCGATCTAAATATCAATCTGTTGTACAACCCGATCCAAATATCTATCCGTTGCAGCATGCAACCCGATCCAAATATCAATCCATTGCAGCGTACAACCCGATCCAACATAACTCACAACACGACCTTATGACCCACACTAATTATCAATCCGCTCAAGTCTCAATGGGTCACATCTCACAGAAACATAATCCAATTATACAATATGGAGTATCACCATATGCCACAAATACAACTCAAACTTGCGTCACATACAAGGACACCAATAACATGTGAGACAATATATCAAAAAAAATAAAAAGACAGATATATAACATGTGGATATAACTATTATGACGAACAGTATGACTACGACTAAGGCAAATAGCTCAACATGGCAAAAATAACCCTATCATGTCTCAAACAATTAAATAGATAGCCTAGACACGATTTCTAGCATGAATAGTAACTCCCTAGTCATACAAATGGAAAAATATGATATCAAAGAAGCATGATAGCAAACCAAGGCATAAAATAGCCTAAGAACTACCCGGATCATGAATACCTCGATGCACACACACACTATAACGATCCGATCAGTGGTTTTGAACTTTAGCGTTTCATTCAGTGATTTGAGACTTTGAGTAGCTTCATATTATATATTATGACTTGCGTGCATGGTTAGTTTCAATTTTTGAGTGGTTCGGGATTGATTTGGAAGAATGATTCTCGTTTTAGAAGCTTTAAGTTGGAAGCCAAGGTTTGACTTTTGGGTAAACAGACTCAGAATCGGGTTTTAATTACTCCAATAAGTTTGTATGATAATTTTGGACATGTCCAAAAGATTGATTAAATTCTGATGAGTTTTGGATAAGTTTGGGTTGTATGGTAATTGTTTTTGGTTTCGACGTCGATTTGAGCATAAATATTACCATATTGAGCAAACAACGTTTGATTAGTATTTTGACTAAACCATTATATGTGTATCGTAATTTTGGAACCATAGCAACTAAAATCATCAAGTTTCGACATCGTATAAGGAATTGATGGTCATTTTATTAAGAATTGGGTTGCTAGTTTTTTTAGATTAATTACAAAATTGTCACTGAATTCGTATTTAAAAATTTGCACTATTTTCAAATATTGAAACCAATAACCAATATATCTCCTTCATTATAAGGGCAAATGGAGTGATTCAAAAGCCTAACATGACTAAAATTTTAGGAGGATTTCATTGGAGGCGTTAAAACAAGTTTTAGGATCGTTTGACACAAGAAACAAGGCAGAACATCTAGGCATTTTTGGCTATTAATGTTGTTGGAGTTATTCTCATCTTGAAAGTTTGGGATTGGGTGAATTCAAGGATGTTCTTCAAGTTTCTTCCATGGGGTAAGGTCTAAACCATAACCTAAGTATTTTTCTTTGATACATTCCCTTGGTTTAAGCTTTAATCCATGATTTTAATTAAAACCCCATTTAATTTTTTAAATCAAGACCTAGGGTTATGTCCTAAATTTTAAAAATTGAAAATGAATTAGAAGCGTTTATTTCCCGATTCCTTTTAGGGTTTTTTCTCCTATATTAAGAGAACAACATACTCAAATTTGACGAGTTTTGAAGGAGTATTTCAGGAGATATAGGACCCAACTAGTGTTGGTTGGACTCTTGGGTTATGAACACCCAAGAGCGATATTTTGGCGAATTGGTTGAACTATCAGACTCTGATTGAGTCAGTTCTCATTCGTGTGAGATTGTATTGGTTCGGTCTTCACTCGGGTAAGCTTGGATTCGAAATCCAAGGCGGTCCCGACATTGACTTTTATTGACTTTTTGGGAAAAATGTAAAGATCATAGCTTTATTTATTATAATTGGTTTCTCTTGCATTGTTTGATGTTGTTAAGTCACTTTTTGTTAGAGTTGATCCATGTGGAGGCAAATTTTAGGGGAAAAGCTGTTTCAGAGGGTTGAGTTGGCCTAGTTGAGGCAAATATCTTACCTAACTTTGTGTGGGGGAAACTACCCCTTAGGATTTGGGTTGAATGTTCTATTTGTGTTAGTGAGAGCCGTGTACGCAAGATGACAAGTGAGTACACAGACTATATGTGGTATTTGACAGGTTTAGATTATCTAGACTCTTTTCATTCCTTTAATTGAATTTTCATAACATGATATATCTCTTATCGTTAATCTACTCTTACATACTCTATTTGACATTGTTAGCACTTGTTCTATCTCTTACTTGTTATTTTGCTCTTTATGATTTAGTTGAAATTATTGCCTTCCTTATTATCTTATTCCCTATTAATTGTTGAATCACTTTTAATTGAAGTTTCTATTTCGTGGAATATCATCTTATTGAGTTATCGGTGTTGAAGTTGTAATAGTCATTATCACATTGATGCGAAGTTGTTAATTATTGAGATACATTTCCTTTTTGAGCATTCTCATTCATTTTGTTATTGTTTAAATTCTTGCACACATTGCGGTTGAGCCATGTGCTATTTGTTGTGAAAATATTGGTGTTGTTAACTTTATGGCAAGTTGTGCCATATGAGCACTTGTGGTGCGAGTTGCGATTGTGTTATGATATTGATACACGTGTACGGTGGTATAGGGATAGGAGTTGATATGCATGCGGTGAGATAAGGTGGGCTTGATACGCTTGTTGCTAGTAGGGGAACTACTTGATGCCACGCGGTGAGATAAGGTGGGATAAAACGCGTGTAGCTATTTCGGGAAAAAATAATTTTCAAAACTAAATGTAAGGCTCACATGGGATAAGGAAAAAATGCGATTAAAATCAACCCACATGATATTGTGGTGAGACGGCTTAGCCAATCGAGCTGAGATCGGATGCCATGCCGTGACGGGGTGAGACGGCTTAGCCGATCGGGCTGAGATCAGACTCCGTGATAAAAACACTGTGGTGTGTCGGTGCTAAAGATCTTCCAACTTAAAAAGATTGAAACTTACTTGAAATTTACCTTTCCCCTAACTTGACACCTTGATATTGTTTGAGTCTCTTATTGATTTCATGTTTCCTTCTCCGTTTACTATTACTCATTCTATTGAGGGGGTGTTTAGTTTTACATACTAGTACTATTCCATATGTACTAACGTCCTTTTTGCCGGGGGCGCTGCATCTTTAATGGATGCAGGTGGTTCCATAGCAGGTGGAGCACCACGCCCTCTCTTTAGCTAACTTGGTGAGCCCCACTTCATTTCGGGGACCTATATCTCTTGTCCTTTGTACATAGTATTTTGAGGTATAGCCGGGGCCTTGTTGCCGGCACTATCATAGTCTTTTGTTTCTGTTAGAGGCTCCGTAGATATAGTGTGGGTTGTACCTAATTTTTGGAAAGTTAAACTGAAAGTGTTGTAATTGTATCATATGTACCACTTCAACTACGAATGTATAGTGTACTCTTTATGAGACTTGTTAATGACGTAACTAATGGAAATGAATTGGTGTTATTCATATGACCTCTTATTGTCTAATTAATGAAATGTATCTTCTCTTTATTCATGGGTAAATTGGGTAGACAGCATTGTGCAGGCTTGCTCGACCGAGGTATCTCGGTTGAACGTCGGTCGTGCTCCCCGGGTTCGGGGTGTGACAAGGCACTCGTGGTGCAAGTTGTTATTGTAATTGATATTAGATGCACATGTGGCGGTATAAGGATAAGGGTTGATGTGCATGCAGAGGCATAAAGTGGGACTTATGTCCGTTGTTGCTTGTAAGGGAATTACATGAAGCCACACGACATCATAAGGTGGGCTAAAGTGCATGTAGCTATTTCGGAAAAAATATTTTCAAAACTATTTAAATGTAAGGCTCACACGGCAGTATAAGGAAAGACTGTGATTGAAATTGAGAAATATGAATACGAGGCGGTACCTCGATTGTGATTCTTGTTATATAGTAGGCGGTACCTCGGTTGTGATTCTTACTGTACACGAGGCGGTACCTCTTTGTTTCCTATTGCAAAGAGTTATTTGGTGGTAAAACTTCTTGTTGTTTTGTTCTTCCTTGTTCTATCAGTTATTTTCCGTATATGATCATTGTGGTTCTTTTCAATTTCTTCCTTTATGCCATCTCAATTCTTTCAATCCTTTCATTAGTCTATGTTATTAACTTGTTTCACATTACTTATTTCTTCGCTTTCCATTACTTCTTGTTATTATGTTTTCATTCTATTTATTATATCCTAGTAGGTGTCTTGACCTGGCCTCGCTTCTACTCTACCGAAGCTAGGCTTGATACTTACTGGGTACCGTTGTGGTATACTCATACTACGCTTCTGCACATCTTTTTGTGTAGATCCAGGTACGTCTACTTGTGTCAGATGTTAGTGATCGACTGCTAGTTGCTTTCCAGAGACATCAAGGTATACTTGCTTGGCGTCTGTAGGCCTCGGAGACACATTCCTTTATCTTTACTTCCTGTTGTATCTTCATTCAGACAGTGATGTAGTAGACATTCTAATTGATTTTTTGCATTTTAATTATTCAAGTATTTATTAATTATCCCTTCAAATTATTTTGGGATTGATTTAATCATCCAAATTTATTATTTATACCCACATGCTTGTTCTATAATATTTTACTTTATTTTATATAATTGCGTTTGCATTTTTACACTATTTACACATTATTTACATTAGTACCCTACACTTTATAATTAATTGCATTTATTTTATTTGGGGTCAAAATAACTTTTTTATATTTTTACAATTTACAATTATTATTTTTAAAATACTTAGTTTCAAAAATAGTATCTTTTATATATTTATTTAGCTATTTTATTAATTTATTTCTTCTTTAATTTTATTTGTTTTAAAATTGGCCCAAATCAGGCCAATTTTCGGACCCAATTCACTCACACAGACCTCAAGACTCTAGCCCAATACCCCCTAGCCCAACATCAGCAACCCATTACCGTATACCCATTCTCTAACCCGCCCGCCTCTCATAAAATTTTGGTCGTTAATCTCAAAGAACAACGACACACAACCTCCCCTCATTTTAAATTATCCAACCCCCGAAACCCTAACCATTTTCCCCTATCAACCGCCTCTAAATGCTCTCAACTCTCCTCTTTTCTCTTATGAGAAACCCTAGCAACAGCCTCATATTTTCTATCCTATTTTAACCTAAAAATGGAATCAATACATTATTCACTTACCTATTTCGTGATACTTTGCTATTGTATACACGCCTGTGGTGTTACTTAGTTCTTGTCCTATTTTTGGCAAGAACTATTTTCCAATAACCGGCCTAATTGACTATGATTCTGTAAAGATCTGGACGATGCTTCATCTATATACATCCTATAATGAATGATTCTTGCATTCCTAGTTTGATTTACAACCGTTGGACCGAACTGGGGTTTGAATTTCTTGTATCTCTATTACCAGCTCTGTCACTGATGCATGCGATCTTTTCTTTCCTTTTTGTGTTTGATTGATTGTTTTTCCATGTTTGTCTGTTCAAATCAACTATTATATAAATCCTTCCCTAATTCCCCTAAAACGGACTTCGAATCATTAATACTCCCTACTTACCCACTCATCTCATTCTGAAACCTTGGCTTTTGGCCAGCTGAAAGCCAAGGTCATCAAAATTCATTTTAACTGACCTTCTGTATACGGTGAAATCGGAGGGTCCAATTTTCCATCGTTACGATGCCTCGCAAGCATGTCTCGAAGGCTCGAGACCACGGTCGAGTTTCATTCCTCGAGGGCCATCGACGCTCGACCTCAGAGCAGTACAAACCGATGGTTACAGAAGGAAAGTGGGGAGTTCCCAAGGCGCATAACTAGAGCTGACAAAGTCTAGTGAGCTAAGTTCATACCCGAATCATGGCGTCAACTAGCTATCCCATCCCCATATCTTTGGAATAAATGCACTTGTACTATGTTGGGATTCCCCATCATATATAAAAGGGATCCTTGTCATTTTATAGACACCTATTGCTCAATACTAAATACACAAGAACATTCTCTCTGCTCTCTAACATATTCTCTTGATCTCGTTGCTTCCATTTATTACTTACATTCATTGCATTCTATTTATTGTTCTTCATTTATTGCTTATTATTGGCCATAAAGAGCCGTCATTGATTTTATTATATTTGTTAGTCTCCATCGACTGCCCTCGGCGGACGGACATCGAACTCGACCCCGAGGCCCCGAATAAGCAAGCTCGAGGCCCTGATTAACAACAATTCGGTTTGGTTAATATCTTGTTTTTAAAGCTCTTATCTTGATTCTAAGTACCTCACTTAGCATCTATTGCCTAAATAACTAGCATAAAAATAGATCACATATTTTTAGAACCACAAAATCAAATTTAATTGTTATTACTATTTTCATGGTAAACAGTTTGGCACCCAACGTGGGGCTAAAAATAATAGTGATTATTTTCTTTTTAGTTTTACTACGTAACGCAAGTTATCTTTCACGCCTTTTCTTGCCCAAGATCTTTGATTTCAGGTCAAAATGTCTGACTCAGTAAACAACAATCTTGAGAACCATGGAGAGAATGGTGTGGATGTTTCGGGTGTTGATGTACCACCACAAAACCCTGAGAACGCACCAGAACCAATTCCCATGGACGCGGTCTCACGTGATGCCCAACACGTCGATATAAACTCCCATACTAATAGAAGCGTACACCAAGGAGATCAATGAGAAGCTCAAAAAACCCCAGCTAGGGAAGAACGGGAGGTTAGTCTTCACGTTATTTTTGAAATGTTGCAGGCACAATAGGTGGCGATTGCCTAGCTGCAAAGTCACCAGAAAACTCCCATTACGGCAGCACTAGTAATGACTCCCCCAGCCGAGTAGGTACCGGAGAGATCAAGTGACAACGGGTCGGCAGCCGACCCCTCCATCGTAAAGATGCTCGAGGACCTCACGAGGAGGATCTGATCGGGCGAGAAAAAGATAGAAGCCAATGACAAGAAGGTCAAGACCTACAACTCCAGTGTCGACCAAATTCCGAGTGCACCCCCTATCTTGAAAGGTGTGGATTCAAAGAAGTTCATACAGAAGCCGTTCCCACAGGAAGCGGCCCCGAAACCCATTCCAAAGAAGTTCAAAATGCCAGACCTCCCAAAGTACAACGGGAATCTCCGACCCCAAGGAGCACGTCACTACCTACACTTGCACAGTGAAGGGCAACGACCTAAAAGACGACGAGATCGAGTCCGTCTTGCTAAAGAAGTTCGGGTAAACACTCTCAAAAGAGGCCATGATATGGTATTACAACCTAGCTCCTAACTCTATAGACTCATTTGCCATGCTAGCAAACTCTTTCATAAAGGCACATGCCGATGCCATCAAAGTAGCAACAAGGAAATCCGACGTCTTCAAGATCAAGCAGAGGGAAAATGAGATGTTGTGAGAGTTCGTATCTTGCTTTCAAATGGAACGAATGGGACTACCGCTAGTCTTCAACGATTGGGCAGTGCAAGCCTTCACTCAAGGTCTGAATGAGCGAAGCTCGGTGGCTTTGAAGCAGCTGAAACAAAATCTAGTTGAATACCCTGTCGTGACCTAATCGGACGTTCACAACCGATATCAATCGAAAATTAGGGTAGAGGACGACCAACTAGGAGCTCCCTCGGGCTCGGTATAACCAAGCAGGCTTCTGGAGAAGGAGCCAAAGCCAAACAAAGAAAGGTACCAGCCATACACCAAATACAGGAGAAACGCCCCAAGGCGCAACATACCCCACAATGATCGAAGGAAGGACCGAGGCCAGAATCCTCGGGGACTCGTCAATAGAGCTAGATTCAATAGGCACACAGGGCCAATGAAGGCACCTCACTTGCCGAAATACAACTTCATCGTCGACGTATCAGAATTCGCCATCAGTAAAATCAGAGACGCCAGGTGGCCCAGGCTTGTGCAATCAGATCCTTCGCAAAGAAATCATAACTTAGTGTGTGAATTTCACAACACGCACGGCCATAGGGCTGAGGATTGCCACCATCTCCGAGAAGAAGTAGCCCGACTACTCAGTAAAAGTCACCTCCGAGAATTCCTTAGCGACCGGGCCAAAAATCAGTTCCAGGAAAGAGAGACGACCAGGAAGAACGAAACAAATGAGCCACAACATGTCATCCACATGATTTTGGGAGGCATCGATGCCCCACAGGAGCCCATGATGAGAAGAATAAAAATATCCATCACCAGAGAAAAGCGAACTCACGGTTACACACCCGATGATGCTATCACACTCAGCGACGAGGACATCGAGACCTTCTCTCAGCCTCAGAACAACGCACTGGTAATCTCTTTCCTTGTAAATACATTTCAAATTAAACGTGTACTTGTGGATCCAAGTAGCTCGACCAACATTATTAGGTCGAGGGTGGTAGAGCAGCTCGAACTGCTTGACCAAATCGTACCCGCCTCTCGAGTCCTCAATGAATTCAACATGGCGAGTGAAACAATGAAAGGCGAAATCACCCTCCCAGTCAACGTGGCCGGCACAACCCAAAATGCCAAGTTCCATGTCATCGAATGAGACATGAGGTACAACGTCTTTATCGGAAGGCCATGGATACACTACATGAGAGCAGTACCATCCACCCTCCATCAAATGATGAAATTCCCAACAAAGGATGGGATTAAAACTGTCTACGAGGAATATCATGCGGTAAGAGAAATGTTCGGTGCACGATGTGATGCCGACACCAGTACCTCCACCCTCGAAGGAGCCAAAGGGTAATCAAACAGTAAAATAGCGATAACAAGCGACATTCTCGGCTACCCCCGACTAAATAAAGCAGAGGATCGCACCGTATCCTCATCACAAATGACTAAAACATATTAGGGCTCGAAACACTGCCAACACATTCTACACTAAGGTATGACCGTTTCCTTTTTCTTCCAGCTACATTCTACGCTAACCTCAGTGCAGGTATCCGATCGAAACGGCGAAAGCACTTTCTAACTCGAAGGCCTTAGGTTTCTAAAGCATGTGTTGCACTCTTTTCCTTCGACAAGGTTTTTATCCCAAGAAGGGTTTTACCGGCAAGGGTTTTAATGAGGCAACATCCATATGCTACCTAAGGAAGACTCAACAAGTATTCAAGGCTTCTTTTGCAATCAACCTCGAATACTGGGGGGCATCCCCTGGAAGGTCACCTACTCGGAGGAGCCAAGATTCGCCAAAAGGAGTCTCAATAGGAAAATAATGTACCGGGTCAAAAGGTCGAACAAACCATGTCCGCATAAAACAACCGAGCCCTTAACAGAAAAGGCATGTATACTTGTACCAAGTAATCATAGAATACATCCCAAAAGCATTTTGCGTTTCAAGGAAGCTCAATATTTTTGCAAAAATGGCCCCAGAGCCAAAAAACATCCCGAATACTCGGGGACTGGCATCAACAACTTGAAACAATACGACTCCCGGGTCGGAGCTTCAAACTCGTAAGCCCTCAATGAGGCAACAACAAGATCACAGAACAACTCCAAAGCTGAAAACGTCCCAAACACCTAGGGACTAGCGTCGAAAACTCAAGGCCACATAACCTTCGGGTTGGAAACTCCAAAATCGCAAGCCCTCAATAAGGCAATACCAAGTTTACAAGTAATGGCTCCCGAGCTGAGAAATCCTTGACAATTGGGGACTGCCATCAATTTCCATCTCCATCGACTTATCAAAACCCGAGGCCGTAAGACCACATGCGGGCAGCCTCGGTCTCGTAAGACCTATATAAGGCAACAACAATATCTATAAGATCTCAAGCAAGGCATGAACCATACTTGTAGCAAGTGACAATATCTGTAAGACCTCAAGCAAGGCATGAACCATACTTGTATCAAGTATCCAAAACTGTAAGACCTCAAAGGCATATAAAACTTGTAAGACCTTACTAAAGGCATAAACCCGGTATCAAAGTTAAGGCTATATATCGAACTTGTAAGACCTCTAAAAAGGCATACCCTCAATATAGACGCCGAAACTACTTCACTTGGGAATGAAAGGCTCCGACCAAACACAAATGACTACAGTCACACGGCTGTACCAGCCAAACTAACACGACTCAGGGACGCCCGACCGTCACTATAAAATCATTGGCCTTCAATTACTTCGAATATACTTCGAAAAGAACCGGTTAAATAGGATACCCTCGACATAGTCAAAAGAGCTTCGAACATGTTAGCTCCTAAATACAGGCTTTGAGATACTCAGCCACCGAGCCAAACCTCCCGAGGTGCTCGATCATCGCCATATAACGACTCACAATCGAGGTTTTTATTAAACTGTCGAAGATTCAGGCAAACATTATTTCAAAAAATCCTTATCGAGGGAAAAATAAAGCATATATTAAAGGTCGCATCAACCCAAGGCGTAAGATCCACTATCGCCAGCCCACAAAAAATGTCGTATCGACCCAAGGCGTAAGAGCCACTGTTGCCAGCCCACATAAAAGGTCGTATCGACCCAAGGCGTAAGAGCCATTGTCGTCAGCCTAGATAAAAGGTCGCATTGACCCAAAGCGTTAGAGCCATTGTCGCCAGCCCACACAAAAGGTCGTACCGACCCAACGCATAAGAGCCTAAGGGCCAGCTTGAAATTCAAAAACTTGAGGGTCGAATGAGCTCGAGTCGATACCCAACTCGGAGACTGAACCCAAAACAGTTGACCAAACATGCATAAGAGCACAAGCATAAGAGCTCAAACGCTGGCTTATAATAAAAGGTCGTATCGACCAAGCGCGTAAGAGCCTACGGGCCAGCCTAATGAGCCCCAGGGCCATACCACAAATCTAAGGATTCCTTTTAACTCAAAGACCAGTTCGTCTAGCTAAAATCAAAACAAATAGGAATACATGAAAAATAAAACCGCAAGGCTTCCTTTTGTATATATATGCGAAAATATACAAGCTCCATTTACAAAGTGTTCTTTGAAAGCACTATACGCAGAAATGGAAGGCCAAATCTAGATCCCCCTTGGGGACTATGGCCCGTCAGTTTTTTTCTCAATATCTCCAGCATCAAACAGAAAGAGCTTATTATCATATTCTTCTGCCTTCGCCTGCTTTATCTCTTCCGAGAGATCAAAGCCCCTAGCATGGATCCCCTCGAGGGTTTCCCTTCGAGATTTACACAGAGAATATTCCTTGCTCCTACCTTCGCGATCAAAACTCCTTCTCAGCTCAGCTTGAGCATCGATAGCGTCCTTCAAGTAGACCGCCACTTTTTTGTCAGCCTTAGTTTGGCTCATTACGACTTTAGACCGGGCATCCACAACCTCAGCCTTTATCTTCAAAAGCCCAGACTCGAGCTTTGTAATCATATCTGTTCGAACCGAGCTATTATCATTGTCACACCTCCTTTTTGCGCGCCCAGCCCCGAAGGGTTAATGCGCGAGGGGAGTTTTTCCAATTTAAGTGAAAATATTCGAAATGGGATTATTTATTTAATTCAGAGTTGCCACTTGGGAAAGGTTTGTCTTTTGGTGTCCCAAGTCACCGGTTTATCTTGAATCCCAAATCGAGGAGATTTTCGACTTTTCCAAATGAAGTCTGCGAACCAGAAATTCTAAGTAAGGAATTCTGTTGACCCGAGGGAAGGTGTTAGGCACCCTCGAATCCCGTGGTTCTAGCACGGTCGCTTAAATTGTTATAATGGCTAAATATCTGATTTAAATACATGTTGTGACTTATGTGCTTTTATTAAGTTTTAACCGCTTTTATTATTATCATTTTATTTTACAGAATTGCAACGTCGTGAAAATGCATATCGAACCACGTCACAATCAATGCACCCGTAGTTGTTAACACATTTTTGACTCCGTTGAGACTTGAATTTGGGTCACATCAATGTGCACCCGATTTTAAGAATATAATTTACTTAAACCGTGCCTAAAGAGTCTAACGCGTTATTATTTTGTAGAAAGCCATGAAATTTATTAAATGGCCTATCTTGAGTTCTAGATAATTATCATGGTTATTTATGGAGGGCCCCACAATTGTTGCACTTTTATTTGGCGAGGCTCATCTCTATTTTTAGAAAAGATATCCTAAAGTGGCTACATTTCTAATGCATTTGTCTCTAAAACTAGGAGAAAAGGTACGTGCTAATTCAACTATAGGCTTTTGCCTAATTCGGATTCTTATCAATTTTTGATTGATTATTTACAAAGTGGAGGGATGTCATAACTCATGAAACATACTTTAATTGGGCAAAGAAATTACACTCGAGATTGACCCAACATTATACTTGTGTCCAAACGCTTCTTGAATTGAAATTTACTAGACTGATTGGGGCCGAATTAAAGGAATTAACTACTAGGCATTGTCACTAATGGGATTTGAACATAATATTATGTACTGCCTCACGAGTTATGATAAAAGAAAACTAAAATGAACAAAGAAACATTTGTGTAAGGTGGAAATATTCTATTCTACGCATGTCGTTCAGTTGAACGAGAATCCTAGTCAAAATCTATACTAATTCTCCATGCCCTCTCTGTATTGTGTCATTACATTTTTGTACCAGCAAATAACTACAAACTAAGAAGCTAGAGGCTAAACTTGATTGAGTATTATCTAACTAATCTTTCCTTACTTAATCACACTAATCAATTTATACAATCTGAAGTCAGTATATCACAAACATTTACAAACAGATATCTAAATCTTCTTCAGGAAACTCCTTTCATTTCATGCTTTTGAATTGTTACAGTTAACACCAAAGTTGGGTTTGAAATGTGTACCTGGAAACACTGAAAATGCAAAGGAGAAGAAGAAAAAGATGGGGAAATCAGCAGCAGCAAGAAACAAAATAGCAGCAGCAGCAGGGCAAGATAGCAGCAGGAAAAGCAATATAGCAAGAAACAGGCTCGAGTGCAGAAATGCGACTATGTCCAACAGAAAGCAATAGCCAAATAACAGCAAAACCCAGTGGAGTAGAATCAGAACTCCAGACAGACCAAACCAGTGGTAAACCAATGAAAACACTCGACTAATAGACACAACTGGAATTTCAAAGAATCAGAATTGATTTGAACAAGTTGAACAATTGAAACCCAATAATAATAGGAGGAAAAAAGTTTCTGATTGTTGGTTGTATCCCTTCTATCCCTTAATCTCTCTCTATCTATGTGTATCTGTTTTGTATGTATTTCAGCTCTCCTTTCCAAACTCCTCACAGTGTGTGTATTTTTCTTTTTCAGTTCTGATTCTCTCTCTGTATATATCTGCCTCTATTCTGTCCCAGGTCCCCCTGCTTTTATAAGCCTCAAAACTATCCCTTTTAACAGCCTGTTTTTAGAATCCCCCAGTACCCCTCCCATGTGCCTTCCATTTTCAATTCCAACTTTAGCTAATTAAGTATTAAACCCCATCAACATTCCCTGGCAGAGTTAACTTTTAAAAAGTTTAAATACTTCTTTAAACTAAAACCAAGTATGGGTAGTAGGATGTATCTGACAGCATATGCTGTCAAATTGTTTAGAGCTTAACAAAAACCTTTATGCAGGCCACAGGCTGTGCACAAAACACATGAGGTGCACCAGTGCACATGCTGTGCACGAGTGCACATGCCTCCCAATTCAGAATTTAAACCAAACAATCCTTATTACTGATCAATTCAACAGCTATAAGTAAACAGAATTGGTTCTTAATTGATTCAACAAATGTTTTACAGAAGCAAATCGATTTGCTATGCTCAGACAGTTGAAACTAATTGACGACTCATGTCGACTCGACTATATTAGCATTAACATACACAAACGTAGCCAAAAATCAGACATTCAGAAGTATGGGACACATGACTCGACTTATACTGATTAAAACAGAATTGTACTTCGAGGAGTTAGTTAGTCAGTACAAATTTGGAATACAACCAATACACATGCCTTATCAGAATAGGAGGGGAGGGATTCAGACAAACACAGAGGTTTAAGCATAGTGGACAAACAAAATTTGATAAAATCAAAACAAATATGAACAGACTTTTAAAAACAAATCACACGGAATAAAACAAAAATAAAGAAAAGAAAACAAGACTCACCTCAAATCTTTTTAAGGAACAAAATCAGAAAAATCCACTGGTGTTTGAACAGACCTTCTTTAAGGTTGAATGGACTTTTAAACGAAGTGTTTCTCGGATGAGAAACACCTCGATTAAGGTCCATTAGACCTTAATCTCTTCGGTTTGAACAAAGCACGGAACATGCACAGGGAAAACTAGAGTTCAAAAACTTAGATCTGGGATTCGTGTTTCCCTGGTTAGATTCGGACCAAACCAAGTATGGTTTGGTCACGAGGAGGGTCCGGGGAGTGTCTGGTATGAAACTGGGGTTGGTTGGGTTAGATCGAGTTTTGACTCGAATCTTCAAATGAAGATTCGAGGACCTGGGGGGTGATTCGAACCAAACGGTTGACAGGTCTATGTTCAGGGTGGTGAGGGGGTTCTATGGTGTTCAAGTGGAGGTCACCGGCGTTCAGGCCGCCGGGTTTCTGGTGAAGGTGTGCAGGGGCGGCTAGGGTTTGAAGGGGATGGGTTCGGTGAAGACGAAGGCAGGGGTGTTAGCTAGGGGGGGCAGGGTATGGTGAAGGGCTTATATAGTTAGTGGGTGGGTGAACCTCGACCGTTAGATCAATCTAGATCTACGGTCTGGATCTGAAGGCTTAAATGGAACGGTGTCGTTTTGAGGGTTTGGGTTCGGTCCGGGTGAGACGGGTCGGGTTTGTTAGTGGGTACGGGGTGTGAGATCTTGGCCGTTGGATCAGTTTGGTTTGAATGGTTGAGATGGATCGGCCTTGAAACGACGTAGTTTTGGTGTTAAACTACGTCGTTTTGTGTCCTGGGGGTGGGCTGTTCGGACTGGGGGTTTGGGCTGTTCAATTGGGCTCGCCCAAATTCATTTTACAACAAATTTTGTCTTCTTTTTCTTTATTTCTAATTTCCTAAATACACAAACTAATTAAATAAAACCAAGCACCACTAATTAACACTTAACATATTTATTTCCCGCGGATAAAATGTTAAAAGTAGGCAAAATTAAACACGGCAACAAATCAGGACAAAAGAAAAAATGCGTATTTTTGTAATTTTCCATCTAACAAACGGGTCATGGTTTAAATTACGCATGACACATACATTTTTAATTCTTTTGGAGCGATTGTCGCGTAAAACAAAAATCACGTGCTCACAGCTGCCCCTCTTTGTTCGGAAACACGAAGAGTTTTCGTGCAAAGATAAAGTGAGCGTGTATGAGCGATTTTTGCCTATGGACTACTCCGTATGAAGCATGTTTTTGAAAGATCTGACCGAATCTTGCTTCAAAGATTTCCTACATATCCTGGGCTAAACAGGAATCAGGTCAATGTAGTTCGGGAAGTTTTGGTAGCTGGGACTACCATGGGACTGCAATGCTTGCTGCTACTGCTGCTGCTGTTGTCACTGCTACGTCACTGACCGCCTTATTACAACCAAACGAAAATTGGAAACTGAACTAACTACTTATATGCACGTCAACTGCTAGTTACAAGATTCCTATATATGATTCTTTTACGACTTGATTTTGGGTCTTAGCTGATTCTGCTTGTAGACTCCGATCTGAATCTTGATGCTTGCGAGTTGCGGCGACTTGTTTAACCTCTGGGATACTGAGTGAAACGCAATTGGCAAGGTTCAGGCCCTTAATTAAACGTTGGAGTCAATCTTTCTTGCATTTACTCCGATATCTCGGGACATCTTCTCTCTCTTTTTTTTTTTTTTTCCGAACTGGTATTCATCTCGTGGGTCATTTCAATCCATGTGGCTCGAGGTCAGACCTGCGGGAGAAAACAAACGAACGAAATTTTCTGCCCCAGTTTCACTAGGAAAATTTCGTTAATTATTCACCAGGAAGTTCGTAAAATTGATGAAAGAGGATATGCATGCTCAGTTCAGGGTTGGAGCCCTAATACCGACTAGCTGGGGAAAGGTTCGGTTTAGGGTTTAAAACCCTAACGCCGAACAAAGGAAGAATTCAGTTTAGGGTTTAAAACCCTAATGCTGACTAAAAGGGAAAATTCAGTTTAGGGTTTAAAACCCTAACGCTGATTGCACGAAAAAGCTCAGTTTAGAGTTTAAAACTCTAATGCTGGCTGAAGGGGAAAGGTTCGGTTTAGGGTTTAAAACCCTAACGCCGAACAAAGGAAGAATTCAGTTTAGGGTTTAAAACCCTAATGCTGACTAAAAGGGAAAATTCAGTTTAGGGTTTAAAACCCTAACGCTGATTGCATGAAAAAGCTCAGTTTAGAGTTTAAAACTCTAATGCTGGCTGAAAGGGAAAAGTTCAGTTTAGGGTTTAAAACCCTAATGCTGACTAAAAGGAAAATTCAGTTTAGGGTTTAAAACCTTAATGCTGATTGCATGAAAAAGCTCAGTTTAGAGTTTAAAACTCTAATGCTGGCTGAAAGGGAAAAGTTCAGTTTAGGGTTTAAAACCCTAATGCTGACTAAAAGGAAAATTCAGTTTAGGGTTTAAAACCCTAATGCTGATTGCATGAAAAAGCTCAGTTTAGAGTTTAAAACTCTAATGCTGGCTGAAAGGGAAAAGTTCAGTTTAGGGTTTAAAACCCTAATGCTGACTAAAAGGAAAATTCAGTTTAGGGTTTAAAACCCTAATGCTGATTGCATGAAAAAGCTCAGTTTAGAGTTTAAAACTCTAATGCTGGCTGAAAGGGAAAAGTTCAGTTTAGGGTTTAAAACCCTAATGCTGACTAAAAGGAAAATTCAGTTTAGGGTTTAAAACCTTAATGCTGATTGCATGAAAAAGCTCAGTTTAGAGTTTAAAACTCTAATGCTGGCTGAAAGGGAAAAGTTCAGTTTAGGGTTTAAAACCCTAATGCTGACTAAAAGGAAAATTCAGTTTAGGGTTTAAAACCCTAATGCTGATTGCATGAAAAAGCTCAGTTTAGAGTTTAAAACTCTAATGCTGGCTGAAAGGGAAAAGTTCAGTTTAGGGTTTAAAACCCTAATGCTGATGGCATGGAAAAGCTCAGTTTAGAGTTTAAAACTCTAATGCTGGCTGAAAGAAAAAAGTTCAGTTTAGGGTTTAAAACCCTAATGCTGACTAAAAGGAAAATTCAGTTTAGGGTTTAAAACCCTAATGCTGATTGCATAAAAAAGCTCAGTTTAGAGTTTAAAACTCTAATGCTGGCTGAAAGGAAAATTCAGTTTAGGGTTTAAAACCCTAATGCTGATTGGCTGGGGATAAAGCTTGAGAATACTACACGATCTATTTTTGAGTTTTCTTGTTTTAATAGAAGATAAAAGGGAGTTTTGCGGGAACTTACCTTTTGAGTGAATTCCTTATTGCCAAAATGTTTCTCGTACCCGTGCACCTTCCTCTTTGGGCGACACCTGCTTCTTGCACGGTTGTCTTGGATTAACACCTGTTTCAACTTCTCAGACAAAGAAAAATTGTTAGTTCGGAAATGACAGTTGGTTCGGTGACCTTGATCGTTCCCAATTGCTTTGTTGCGTCTCTATTTCTGTTGCGAAGTCCCGCCATTGATTTGATTCGAATGGCGAAACCTTTAGACTGCTCAGGCTTGTATTTCCGGATTCTGTAATGATTTGCCTCGTAAGGCCTCTCTTTTTTTGGTCCCGTTTTGATTGAAGGTTCTCAACGGGGATTTTATTGGAGGTGTTCTGTGGGAACTTGTACAAAAGGAAGCTATGTGGGGGAATATTTACAAAGTGGATTCTTTGTGCGGATTCTGTAAAATGGGGTATGCTGGGTTTTTGTTTCAAAACGGGTTTCCCAGGGTTTGTTGGGGTAAGCTTGTTGGAGAATATTTACACAAGGACTCGCTGGGGATGTGCCGATGAAATTCCAACGGGGATTTTTTTTTTTTTTTTTTTACTGGGGAGGCTTTGTGGGAGATTGTACCAAAGAGAAACTCTGTGGGGTTTTGTACAGGGGGAGACTCTGTGGGGATTTGTCCGAGGGTGGACTTGCTGGGGAAGATTTCAAGATTTCTCTCTTTCTTCTTTACTCCGGAACACCGTCAAACGTCATGATTCATCATGCTTGGGTAATCATACCAACGAGATGAGGTGCTTTCCTTCATGAGACGGGATTCCGTGCAAACAAACCTGCCACCTGTCCTTTCCGGTGTTCCTGAACTCGGGGTAAAAATGCAAAAGGGATTCGAAAAGAAACAAAGAAAGGGGAAAACAAATCAGAAAAGGAATACCCTTTTCGGGACGAGAAAGACTTATCTGAGGAAGATAACGCTGGCTTTAAATGACATGACATGCTCTTTGGACTGGACGTCCGACCTTCCATGAACTTGCGTTTTCCTGAACCAGAACAGATCTGTGATTCCAAAACCGGTGGAACTTTGCCGAGACCTTCTTGGGGTGGCGTCATTCCTTTTCGGCCAACAGCGCCCTTTGCGGGTTTTCGCTGGCTGACCTCTCTCATTTCTCTTCCTGTCATCGCTTGATAGCACTCTTTGCGAGTTTTTACTAAACAAACTCTCTCATTTTGGTTTCTCTACTCCCGTCGCCTCGTGGTGCCCGAAGGTTTTCACCGCCGAGACTCTCTCATTTTATCTCTTTCAATTCAGAGTGTGCTGGTCTCCATTTGTGATGCTTACTGGTTCCCCACCATATTTGGTAATTGATTTGAAGGTTTGTGCTTGGTAAAGAGAGGTAGATGATACTAACTCCTAAACTGCTCGACGTGCCCCAGTTTCAATTTCAGGGTGAATGGGATTTTATTGTTGGTGTGACTGAACCTCAGGGAGAGGCTGCCTACGTATCCTTTCGGAATCAAGTCAAACGTAGTTCAGGCCTCAATCAAATTTTGTTTTTTTTTGTTTTTTTGTTTTTTGTTTTTTTTTGTAGAGAGGATTGGGTAGTGTTTGGGGAGTAGTGGGGAATAAACACCTTCGCCCTTTTCAACGTGTCAGGACCACTTGGAGTATGATCTAGACATAGTACCTCTTGACTGCATCTGCATTCACTGCTGTGTCAGGGTCATTTCCTTCGATATCACCTAAATACAATGCTCCTCTTGGCAATATTTTCCTTACGATGTATGGGCCTTTCCAATTTGGGGCAAACTTTCCTTTTGCTTCTTCATGATGCGGCAGAATACGCCTCAGTACCAATTGTCCTACTTCGAAATTCCGAGGTCGGACTTTCTTGTTGTAAGCACGGGCCATCCTTCGTTGGTATAACTGTCCGTGACAAACTGCAGCCATCCGCTTTTCATCAATCAACGTCAATTGCTCCAGTCGAGTCTTAACCCACTCGCTGTCCTCGATTTCTGCTTCGACAATGATTCGAAGTGAAGGAATCTCTACCTCTGCCGGTATTACGGCCTCGGTCCCATAAACCAAAAGATAAGGAGTTGCTCCTACTGATGTGCGTACCGTAGTGCGGTACCCCAATAATGCAAAAGGTAACTGCTCATGCCACTGTCGGGAACTTTGTATTGTTTTCCTCAAAATCTTCTTGATGTTTTTATTTGCAGCTTCCACAGCACCATTGGCTTTTGGCCGATAAGGAGTGGAATTCCTGTGTGTTATCTTGAATTGCTCGCACACATCTCCCATCAAGTGACTGTTCAAGTTTGCTGCATTATCTGTAATGATAGTCGCAGGAATACCGAAGCGACAGATAAGATTTGAGTGTACAAAATCCACCACAGCTTTCTTGGTGACCGACTTGAGAGTGACAGCCTCTACCCATTTCGTAAAGTAGTCTATGGCCACTAGTATAAACCTGTGTCCGTTCGAGGCCTTTGGTTCAATTGGTCCAATAACGTCCATGCCCCAGGCGACAAATGGCCATGGTGCGGACATGGGATGCAGTTCCGTGGGAGGTGCATGAATCAAATCACCGTGCACCTGACACTGATGACACTTCCGAACGAAACTAAAGCAATCCTTTTCCATGGTCATCCAGTAATAACCTGCTCGAAGGATTTTCTTTGCCAAGACATACCCGTTCATGTGAGGTCCGCACACACCTGCGTGTACTTCGTGCATGATCTTGCTTGCCTCCTCGATATCGACGCATCGTAAGAGATTGAGGTCCGGGGTCCTCTTATATAACAATTCACCGCTTAGAAAGAAACCACTTGCATGTCGCCTAATGGTCCTCTTCTGATCTCCAGTAGCATGCTCTGGGTATTCTTGCGTCTTCAGGAACCTCTTGATGTCATGGTACCAAGGCTGCGTATTTGATCCCGCCTCGATTACACTGCAGTAACCGTGTCTTTCCTTGATTTGGATTTCCAAAGGATCGACGTGGGCGTCGCCCGGGTAGGGTAGCATAGAAGCCAGAGTAGCAAGTGCATCTGCCAGTTCATTGTGACACCTCGGAATATACCTGAACTCTATTGAGGTAAAGCGCTTGCTGAGGTCCTCCACATGTTGTCGGTATGGGATAAGTTTGACATCCCGAGTTTCCCACTCGCCTTGAACTTGCCGGATGATCAGGTCAGAATCTCCCATAATCAGTAAGTCTTTGACATCCTGATCGATTGCCATATGCATGCCCATAATGCAGGCTTCATATTCAGCTGTATTATTTGTGCAGAAGAAACGAAGTCTAGCTGTGGCGGGATAATGCTGACCGGTAGGTGAGATCAAAATTGCCCCAATCCCTATACCCTTGGCGTTCACGGCTCCGTCAAAGAACATCTTCCAAACATGAGCTTCCTCCGAGATCACTTCTACGGTGTTTACCTCTTCATCTGGAAAGTAGGTATCTAATGGCTGGTATTCCTCATCGACCGGGTTTTCGGCCAAATGATCTGCTAACGCCTGGGCTTTCATTGCCGTGCGAGTGACATAAACTATGTCGAATTCCGTAAGCAAGATTTTCCATTTAGCCAGTCTCCCAGTAGGCATTGGTTTCTGAAATATATACTTCAAAGGATCCAACCTGCTTATGAGGAATGTAGTGTGGGCTTGGAGATAATGTCTCAGCTTTTGAGCAACCCATGTGAGAGCGCAGCATGTCCTTTCCAGCAGAGTGTATTTGGCCTCGTAGCCGGTGAATTTCTTGCTCAAGTAGTAGATTGCTTGTTCCTTCTTTCCGGTTATGTTGTGTTGCCCGAGGACGCAACCGAAAGAGTTCTCTAAAACTGCCAGATACAAGAAAAGTGGCCTCCCCGGTTCTGGAGGGACCAAGACTGGGGGATTCGAAAGGTATTCTTTGACTTTATCAAAGGCTTCTTGACACTCCGTTGTCCACTTAATCGCCGCATCTTTTCTTAACAGCTTGAATATGGGCTCACACGTGCTTGTCAGCTGGGCAATAAACCAACTGATGTAGTTCAACCTGCCCAACAGACTCATCACGTCTTTCTTCGTTCTTGGAGGAGGCAAATCTCTGATGGATTTTATCTTAGTTGGATCTAGCTCGATACCTCTCCTGCTTACGATGAAACCCAAAAGTTTGCCCGACGGAACTCCGAAAGCGCATTTGGCTGGATTTAGCTTCAAGTCATACTTCCTTAGCCTCTCGAAGAATTTCCTCAAGTCTTGGATGTGATTATCCTGCGTCCTGGACTTGACTATCACATCGTCCACGTACACCTCTATTTCCTGGTGCATCATGTCATGGAAAATGGCAGTCATGGCCCTCATGTAAGTAGCCCCAGCATTCTTCAGACCAAATGGCATGACCCGGTAACAGTAGGTGCCCCAAGGCGTGGTGAAGGCAGTTTTCTCGGCGTCCTCTTCATCCATCAGTACCTGATGATACCCAGCATAACAATCTACAAAAGACTGTATCTCGTGTTTGGCACAATTATCAACGAGGATGTGGATGTTGGGCAGCGGGAAATTATCTTTAGGACTTGCTCTGTTCAGATCTCGGTAATCTACACATACCCGAGTTTTCCCGTCCTTTTTCGGTACTGGAACCACATTCGCCAACCATGTTGTATATTGGACTACCCGGATCACTCCCGTTTTCAACTGTTTGGTGATCTCCTCCTTAATCTTGTCACTGACCTCAGTTTTGAACTTTCGTTGCTTTTGTTGAACCGGAGGACAATCAGGATGAATCGGCAATTTGTGAACCACTAGATCGACACCTAGTCCCGGCATGTCATCATATGACCAAGCAAACACGTCTTTAAATTCAAGAAGAAGTTGAATTATCGCCTCTCGCGTTTTCTTGTCCGTGTGAATGCTTATCTTGGTCTCCCGGATTTCTTCCGGGGTTCCTAAATTTACCGGTTCAGTGTCATTCAGATTTGGCTTAGGTTTATTCTCGAAATATTCCAACTCTCGGTTTATCTCCCTAAAAGCCTCTTCCGCATCATATTCTGGTTCTGGGTTCATTAATTCGCAGTTAAATAGCTCATTGTGATCTGGGCGTGAAGTCCGCAAGCATGTCATATTTAAAGCCGCATTATTAGGACTGAAAAGGAAGATAAGAGGAAAAGTAATAAAATCAGAACAAAAGAAAGAATAGGAAAGCAATGATGGTTTTTTTTTGTATATTTTCTTTGGAAGATTGGAAGACAACAATGTTTACAACTAGGAATTCAAAACAACAATTTAAAAAGAAGAAAACGTTCAAGTTATGTTCCGGAGATAACTTGTGATACAGGAAAGGTGGCAGGACAGGTCTACCCGGACTTCCGTCTAGTCGGGAACGGCGTGGCCTCCCAGTTTTGGAGTTTGGTGTTTGGCCCCATGTACATCATCTCAGCAGTGCTTGTGCCTTCGCCTGGTTGAACCATGTGGACCTCGTAAAGCATTTCCCTCATTGCCCCACATATTTCCTCGATTTCCTCAGCTGTGAAGACCTCATCATCTTCTTCTTCAGCGTACCTTGGCCTGATGAAAGTCGCATATAAACCCGGCAGTGGTTGAGGCAACTTCCAGCCCTCATTTCTCCTTTTCTTTGCCCATTTTTCGTCTGCTGGAGTAGGTTTGAAACCTAGTCCAAAAGGTTTCTTGATGACTGGTAAAGTAATGGGTTCTGTTATTCCCTGAAGGGTTCGTCCAAGCCCCTTCCCTGGCCTAAATCCGTGTCGGATCATCTCTTTAGCCACCATGACCGAAGCATTAGACAAGAAAGGCTGGGGGCAAGGCATTCCCTCTTCGTGCTGCTCTGCCAGCACAACCTCGAAAGCTTGATAGACCGTATGTTCGCTCCCTTCTCTCGGTTCAAGATACGGGATGGATGGGTCCCGATAAATGGCATGTTCGTCTTCCCCATGGACCACGATCTCTTGGTATTCATACTCGAACTTCACCATCTGGTGAAGAGTGGAAGGCACGGCTCCTGCCGCATGGATCCAAGGCCTGCCAAGGAGGAAATTGTAGGATGTGTCCATGTCGATCACTTGGAAGGTGACTCGAAATTCGACTGGTCCTATGACCAGCAGCAGGTCTATTTCTCCCATGGTGTCTCTCTTGATGCCGTCGAAAGCTCTTACGCAGACGTTGTTGGGTCGGATTCTTCCGGTCTCAATTTCCATTCTTTGCAGCGTGGAGAGCGGGCAAATGTCAACACCTGATCCCCCATCCAACATTACCCGCTTGACATAGTAGTCCTCACATTTGACTGTTAAATGCAATGCCTTGTTGTGTGCTGCTCCTTCCGGGGGTAGATCGTTCTTGCTGAAGGAGATTTGGTTGACGGCGAAGAATCTTTCTGTCATCCGCTCTAATTGCTCAACCGAGGTTTCAACCGGCACATATGCCTCATTCAGGGTCTTCAGTAAGATCTTTTGATGCTCGGCCGACCTTATCAATAATGATAGCATGGACACCTGCTCAGGGTGCTTGCGCAGCTGATCTATCACTTCGTAATCCGGCATCTTCATTTGTTGGAAGAACACTTCCGCCTCTTCAACACTCACAGGCTTCTTTGGAGGAAAGCGCCTTTGTGTGGCGTTGTTCAGTTCTTGGGTATTTGAGTACCCTCTAATGAAAGTATTTTCTGGAAGTTCTCCCACGACCTCTTTTCCTTTGTACATCACCAAGGTCTTTTGATAATTCCACGGCACTGTGGTCGGGTTGGTCATTGGCTTTTGTGGCACGCGTCCGATAACCACTGGCTCATTCAGCCGAGGTGGTTGAATCGTCCCCCGGACCACATAGGCCCCTTTTGGCACGTACATAGGTTTTGTCTTTTTGATCCCGGATTTCTGCGTCTTCTCAGCTTGACCTCGCGGTACGTAAAGAACTCCGCCCTTTGCTGGTACCACTTTCTTTTCCACCTTCTTTTCAGACTTGCTCTCTGCAACCTTGGCCTCCTCCCCCTTTTCTGATTTTTGGTCTATTTCAGGCCTCTTCCCCGTGTCGACAATGGCAATTATGGCTTTCAAAGCAGGGTCGAACTCTTTGTCTTCACAAATCATGCCGATCAGCGGCCCATTATTGTGAGCGGGCAGTGGATTGTTTGTTACATTCGGGATCTCCTCGTCCCTTAGCACTATTTTCCCCTGCTCTATCAAATTTTCGACCACTCTTTTCAATGACCAGCAGTCGTTTGTATCATGTCCCTCGGCCCCTGAATGATAGGCGCATCTGACTCCGGCTTTGTAAGAAGGAGATGTCGGGTTTTGCCTTGTTTGAGGGATGGGTTGCAAGAAACCCAACTGGACCAACTTTGGGAACAAAGTTGAGTATGGCTCACCGATGGGTGTGAAAGTCCGCCGTCGAGGTGGCTCTTGGGGGCGGTAGTTATTCTGCGGGGGTTGTGGGTTATAGTGGTTGCGGTAAGGAGGCTGATTTCTGGGAGGTGGAGCTGGGCCTCGGTTGGCTTGTTGTGGTGGATGGTTATAAGGTTGGGCATTCATGACCATATAAGGTTGATGAGCATATGCCGAATTTGAATGGGGGTAATAGTGTTGTGGGGCTCTTTCCGGAAAATGGGGCCTGGGATGACGATACTCCCTTGCTTCAGAGGCTGCCATAGTCGTTTCTTCTTTCTTCTTCCCCCTTGTTGTTCCTCCAGACCCGCTTTGGACGGCCTGGGAGGTTGCCCTTATGGCTGCTTGACTCAAAATCCTTCCCGTTTTCAACCCATTTTCCACCATCTCTCCAATCTTGATCGCTTCCGCGAATGGCTTACCCATGGCCGACATCATGTTCTGGAAATAGTCAGACTCTTGAGCCTGGAGAAAGGTAGTGACCATTTCCACTTCATCCATGGGAGGCTTCACTCTCGACGCCTGTTCACGCCACTTAATAGCATACTCTCTAAAGCTTTCCGAAGGCTTCTTCTTCAAATTCGACAGAGAGTTTCGGTCTGGCGCAATGTCGATGTTATACTGGAATTGTTTTACAAAATCTCTGGCGAGATCATCCCATATATGCCATCGGGACATTTCCTGATCCATATACCATTCCGAAGCTATCCCTACTAAACTTTCCCCAAAGTATGCCATTAGCAGTTCTTCTTTTCCGCCGGCTCCCCGCAATTGGTTGCAGTATTTCTTAAGATGTGCAATGGGGTCACCGTGCCCATCGTATTTCTCAAACTTGGGGGTCTTGAAACCCGTTGGCAGGTGTACGTGAGGAAACATGCATAGGTCGGCGTAAGAGACGCTCTTTTGCCCGCTCAATCCTTGCATATTCTTCAGACTTTGCTCAAGGCTTCTCATCCTTTTGGCCATCTCATTTTGTTCTACAACTCTGGGGTTCTGATCCTGCCCTGGTACAAGCTCGCACTGAGGCGGTAGAGGATTAGTACTGGTAGGCGAACCTAGTTGGTTCCATTGAGAACGACGGTGCTTGGAATGTAAAAGAGGATGAGTCAAGGCTTGGCTTGTACGTGGCAGGCTGTGCCGTAGCTGGGCAAGGCGATGCAGTAAAGATGTTCATGCTTGCAT
Organism: Nicotiana sylvestris; assembly: GCF_000393655.2. Lineage (NCBI taxonomy): Eukaryota > Viridiplantae > Streptophyta > Magnoliopsida > Solanales > Solanaceae > Nicotiana > Nicotiana sylvestris. The sequence goes on from NC_091066.1 coordinate 84,944,149, forward strand.
CATTGGCCGACATTCGGGGATGAGGCTCAGAAGGTGATCCTGCAGAGAAGGCGGAGGTGGCTGGGTACCCAAATGGGGTAGCAGGGTAATTTATGGGAACATTAGAAGTCCCACTTGACCTGGAGAATAGTTCAGGGAATCCGGGGACGACACTTGGCGGCTCTTTCCCATTGTTCCAGTCATCCAGCATTTCCAACATGCGGAGCCGTAGGATCCTATTTTCCTCCGCAGTTGCGGATTCAGGTGTGAGGACGGCTGAGATTGAGCTCTCCTCAGAGACGGGGACTGTTTGCAATGGAATTTCCGAAGACATTTCCACACTTCCTTTTGACCTGGTGAAGTAAGTGTGAGTACTGCTTCTGGTCCTAACAACAGGTAGTTGAACACCTCTCCTTGACCTCTGAAGTATGAGTGCGAGGCCAGACTTTCACCAAACCAACCGTCTTTTCAAAAACCCTGGGAAAATGCTCAATGACAAACGCACGGTTAATTTTGCAGCAAATAATAGATAGTTAATCTCACGTTGGGCATGATGCACCTATGCAGCTAAGTGGATTACTATATGTTTGCTATGAGAGCATGCATCATTCCGGCATTTTTCTCTTATTAGTCTTTCCCCCTCTTTTTTTTTCTTTTCTTTTCTCTTTTGTTTTCCTTTTATTATTTTCCCTTTTATTTTATTTATTATATATATATATTTTTTTTTATTTTTGTAGTAAAAGAAATGCGACCGGATCCGATGAGGATTGCCTACGTATCACGATGCCTACGTGAATCAGATCATTACGTAGTTCGAACAACACAAATGAGCGTGAAAGAAGCAAACTCTTTATTATTGAAGTAGTCTATTACAAACTACATTCTGCAAAAATCAAACTTTGAAAAATAAACCTAAACTCAAAAATAGACTAAAAATCACCATGATGGAAAAACAAACAGAAGACTCTAAGATACAGGCTTGACTTATGAGTGCATTATAGTTTTGAAAATTGGTGTCCGCGGGGCGTCGTTCGGCCTCGCCGCGGTCCTAGGCGTGAGATCCCTCTCAAGTTGCTCCAGCTCGTGCATAGTCTGCTTGACATAACCCATTACTGCTGAGAGGACGGTAGCGCTGGACATGTTCTCACATCGTAGACATCGTCTGGTGACGGCATGGGCAATGACCTTGATCCTATCTCTGGTTTGCTTCTTCTCTAGGAGTAGGTGCTTTATCTGATCACCACACGTCTTGAATACCTGTGAGTCCTGTATGTGCTGATCCCTCAGCTGCCGCACTTCTTCCTTCATTTGGGCCAACAAGTCTTAACAGTATCTACTCTCCATTTGGAAATCCCTGGCCTGCTTAACTGCTTTAAACTCAAGTGTAGCCATCTCCCTCTTTATTTTGGAAACAGCCTTCTCGTGGTCACGTTTCAATTGGTTCAAACATCGGCGATGCTTATCTACTCTTGTTTCCCACCGTGCCTTGAACTCTGTCATGACCTTTTCGGATTCTTCTAACCTGTCTCGCCATTCCGTGATCTCTCTTTTCAAACCCTTTATCAACCGCTGGTCTGATTGACTTCTGGGTTGCTCATCAAGAGACAATCTCAATTTTTGGACTTGGGCCTTAAGTTCTTCATTCTCTTGGATCAACCTATTCTTTTCGCTTCGATCCGCTGCGATTTGTACGCTGTTATCGAATTTCAAACTATCTATTTGTAGCTTCAAATCGCCAATCTCTGCTCGATAACCCTTCTCTTTTGCTAACCAGTTCCATTGCCCTTGGGATGATTCTACGAAATCTTTGAGATGCGGCCTCTTAGCCGGTCTTTCGTAAGACAGGCTACCTCTAAACCAAGCGTGATATCCTGGGGCGACTTCCCCTTTTGCCGTATCGATCACACAAGTGTTTGCTGTCAGATGTTGGCATTCACTCCAGATTTGGCGAACTTCTTCTTCAGGGAAATGACCGTTCGGACTGATTTCAATCACTTGGGTACTCAAATCTTCATCTTTCGGTACCACTTGGTACCTCCCAAGTTGCCTCAAAACCCGATACGGTGCATAGGGTTGGATACTTTTCAGTCCCATCAACAGAAAGTGAGGCCGGGTTGCCGGCATGTATATGATTTCCTCGATAGGTGACCATCCGAGCGTCCATTGGATTTGGTTGGCGGTGAGAGTTCGGAGAAATGAGGTCCATGATGTGACTCCCTCAGGTAAATTGAGCCCTTTGATTCTTGTGTAGAATTCTCCAATACAAGTTTTCTTTGGCGAACTATAACCCAAAAGTGAGGAGTGATGACATAAATGATCGGTCATCCACACTTGCAACAGTAGGTTACATCCTTCGAAAAAGTCACCCCTGGCTCGACAAACAGTGAGAGCCCGGAGAATGTCAACCATAATCATAGGCGCCAGAGTACTTTTATCTTGGGTAAGCAAAGTACTGACAACCCCAGTTATTCTTAGATCGATGTGGCCGTCCTTCCTTGGGAACACTATAAGACCTAAGAAGGCCGTCATGAAAGCCAACTGCCTGTGTTCGTCCCATTTTTGTCGGTTGCCTTTACTACATAGTTTGAAATCCGGCTTATTGAACCCGCCCTCATGACCGTATCTAGCATACATGAGATGGAGACTGCAGAAACCTTTGGCAAGATCTGGATGGTGAAATGTTCGGGGTATTTTCAGAAAATCCAAAAATCGGTGTACCGTGACGGCCCTAGGTGCAATCAAGTACTTGAACCTTAACGGAGCTTCATCACCCCCAATGTATCCCGCTATTTCCTCCAACGTCGGGGTGAGTTCGAAGTCTGAAAAATGGAATACATTGTGCGCCGAATCCCAGTAAGTGACCAATGATCTGATAATATCACCCCGAGGCTGAATGTCTAGTAAATCCGGGAGATTTTTCAGATATTTCCTCACTTTGCCTTGCCCTTCTTTGCCTAAGTCGTTCCACCATAATCGCAACTCAAAAGGGATCTTGGTCATTATTGAAAATGATTCATTTTGTATCGTGCTCATCCTGCACATTTATTTAAGGCGATAAACTTTATTAGACTCAGAAATTAAAATTATCTAGATTTTTTTGTTTGTTTTTTTTTTTGTAAAAAACGGGAGGTTGGACCCGCCGAGGGTTGCCTACGTATCTCACCCCGTGCGAGAATCAAACCGGCGTAGTTCGGTTATATCGCGAATAGAGAAAGTCAAATAAACCTAGTAATCAAGAATAAGCATTTTTATTATTTTTTTGGAGAAAGATAAATACTAAAAAAAAATATTTTTTTTTTGTTTTTTTTGCAATATTTGGACTATTAGTCCGAATTTATAAAAGGGTACTACAAAAGAAACAACACATTTTTTGAATTATGAGTTTACCATTTTTTTTATTTTTTTGAAATAAATACCCTCTTTTTCTTAAAAGAAAAGAACAATTTTTATATGTTTTTTTTAATCAGACTAAAAGGCAACTTTTGGTTTTATTCTTTTTTTTAGAAAAATTCCGACGAGGTTTCGACACTACTTGGACATTGGTTTTATTTTTCCAAAATAAGTAATTATCTCCCTACGCTGCTATTTTTCTTTTTTTTTTAGAAACTGATCAACATGCGGAACCGAAGCAAATAAATGCGCAAAACAAATAAGATGCATCAGGGTGGTCTTTTCATTTCTGGTTGCTTGTCCTAGACGGACCCAACCCCTGTGTTGAGCCCCCTAAGTCAAATGCAACATGATGCAAATAAGCGTTCCTACTAGGGATCCGGCATGAAGTCGAGTTATACTAGGTTTAAACCTTGGTATTTGTTCTAGACTGTGTACCCGAGCGGACAACTCGAGTCGAGGAGGGGCAACTTACCGGGAACCAAAAGGCCGTCCGGCTTCGTAACTTATCCGTCCTCTTTCTTATTTCGGGTATTGACACTAACAGAATAGGGAGTCTCGACCAGCGAGCTTCTCCCCGGAGGTGAAGAGAGAAGGGTTTCGGCACAGTTTATATACAGTTCAGATAATATCAAAGCGGTAAAAGACAACATTTAGCACGTTATGCAAAAACATGTAATAAAGATCAGATAATAAAGCCAAATATAACAATTATTCTAAGCTCGAATTCTTGAACCCTGAACCAGTGGTTCTGGGTTTTCGCATCCCCAGCAGAGTCGCCAGAGCTGTCACACCTCCTTTTTGCGCGCCCGCCCCGAAGGGTTAAATGCGCGAGGGGAGTTTTTCCAATTTAAGTGACAATATTCGAAATGGGATTATTTATTTAATTCAGAGTCGCCACTTGGGAAAGGTTTGGCTTTTGGTGTCCCAAGTCACCGGTTTATCTTGAATCCCAAATCGAGGAGATTTTCGACTTTTCCAAATGAAGTCTGCGAACCAGAAATTCTAAGTAAGGAATTCTGTTGACCCGAGGGAAGGTGTTAGGCACCCTCGAATCCCGTGGTTCTAGCACGGTCGCTTAAATTGTTATAATGGCTAAATATCTGATTTAAATACATGTTGTGACTTATGTGCTTTTATTAAGTTTTAACCGCTTTTATTATTATCATTTTATTTTACAGAATTGCAACGTCGTGAAAATGCATATCGAACCACGTCACAATCAATGCACCCGTAGTTGTTAACACATTTTTGACTCCGTTGAGACTTGAATTTGGGTCACATCAATGTGCACCCGATTTTAAGAATATAATTTACTTAAACCGTGCCTAAAGAGTCTAACGCGTTATTATTTTGTAGAAAGCCATGAAATTTATTAAATGGCCTATCTTGAGTTCTAGATAATTATCATGGTTATTTATGGAGGGCCCCGCAATTGTTGCACTTTTATTTGGCGAGGCTCATCTCTATTTTTAGAAAAGATATCCTAAAGTGGATACATTTCTAATGCATTTGTCTCTAAAACTAGGAGAAAAGGTACGTGCTAATTCAACTATAGGCTTTTGCCTAATTCGGATTCTTATCAATTTCTGATTGATTATTTACAAAGTGGAGGGATGTCATAACTCATGAAACATACTTTAATTGGGCAAAGAAATTACACTCGAGATTGACCCAACATTATACTTGTGTCCAAACGCTTCTTGAATTGAAATTTACTAGACTGATTGGGGCCGAATTAAAGGAATTAACTACTAGGCATTGTCACTAATGGGATTTGAACATAATATTATGTACTGCCTAACGAGTTATGATAAAAGAAAACTAAAATGAACAAAGAAACATTTGTGTAAGGTGGAAATATTCTATTCTACGCATGTCGTTCAGTTGAACGAGAATCCTAGTCAAAATCTATACTAATTCTCCATGCCCTCTCTGTATTGTGTCATTACATTTTTGTACCATCAAACAACTACAAACTAAGAAGCTAGAGGCTAAACTTGATTGAGTATTATCTAACTAATCTTTCCTTACTGAATCACACTAATCAATTTATATAGTCTGAAGTCAGTATATCACAAACATTTACAAAAACAGATATCTAAATCTTCTTCAGGAAACTCCTTTCATTTCATGCTTTTGAATTGTTACAGTTAACACCAAAGTTGGGTTTGAAATGTGTACCTGGAAACACTGAAAATGCAAAGGAGAAGAAGAAAAAGATGGGGAAATCAGCAGCAGCAAGAAACAAAATAGCAGCAGCAGCAGGGCAAGATAGCAGCAGGCAAAGCAATATAGCAAGAAACAGGCTCGAGTGCAGAAATGCGACTATGTCCAACAGAAAGCAATAGCCAAATAACAGCAAAACCCAGTGGAGTAGAATCAGAACTCCAGACAGACCAAACCAGTGGTAAACAAATGAAAACACTCGACTAATAGACACAACTGGAATTTCAAAGAATCAGAATTGATTTGAACAAGTTGAACAATTGAAACCCAATAATAATAGGAGGAAAAAAGTTTCTGATTGTTGGTTGTATCCCTTCTATCCCTTAATCTCTCTCTATCTATGTGTATCTGTTTTGTATGTATTTCAGCTCTCCTTTCCAAACTCCTCACAGTGTGTGTATTTTTCTTTTTCAGTTCTGATTCTCTCTCTGTATATATCTGCCTCTATTCTGTCCCAGGTCCCCCTACTTTTATAAGCCTCAAAACTATCCCTTTTAACAACCTGTTTTCAGAATCCCCCAGTACCCCTCCCATGTGCCTTCCATTTTCAATTCCAACTTTAGCTAATTAAGTATTAAACCCCATCAACATTCCCTGGCAGAGTTAACTTTTAAAAAGTTTAAATACTTCTTTAAACTAAAACCAAGTATGGGTAGTAGGATGTATCTGACATCATATGCTGTCAAATTGTTTAGAGCTTAACAAAAACCTTTATGCAGGCCACAGGCTGTGCACAAAACACATGAGGTGCACCAGTGCACATGCTGTGCACATGCCTCCCAATTCAGAATTTAAACCAAACAATCCTTATTAATGATCAATTCAACAGCTATAAGTAAACAGAATTGGTTCTTAATTGATTCAACAAATGTTTAACAGAAGCAAATCGATTTGCTATGCTCAGACAGTTGAAACTAATTGACGACTCATGTCGACTCGACTATATTAGCATTAACATACACAAATGTAGCCAAAAATCAGACATTCAGAAGTATGGGACACATGACTCGACTTAATCTCTTCGGTTTGAACAAAGCACGGAACATGCACAGGGAAAACTAGAGTTCAAAAACTTAGATCTGGGATTCGTGTTTCCCTGGTTAGATTCAGACCAAACCAAGTATGGTTTGGTCATGAGGAGGGTCCGGGGAGTGTCTGGTATGAAACTGGGGTTGATTGGGTTAGATCGAGTTTTGACTCGAATCTTCAAATGAAGATTCGAGGACCTGGGGGGTGATTCGAACCAAACGGTTGACAGGTCTATGTTCAGGGTGGTGAGGGGGTTCTATGGTGTTCAAGTGGAGGTCACCGGCGTTCAGGCCGCCGGGTTTCTGGTGAAGGTGTGCAGGGGCGGCTAGGGTTTGAAGGGGATGGGTTCGGTGAAGACGAAGGCAGGGGTGTTAGCTAGGGGGGGCAGGGTATGGTGAAGGGCTTATATAGTTAGTGGGTGGGTGAACCTCGACCGTTAGATCAATCTAGATCTACGGTCTGGATCTGAAGGCTTAAATGGAACGGTGTCGTTTTGAGGGTTTGGGTTCGGTCCGGGTGAGACGGGTCGGGTTTGTTAGTGGGTACGGGGTGTGAGATCTTGGCCGTTGGATCAGTTTGGTTTGAATGGTTGAGATGGATCGGCCTTGAAACGACGTAGTTTTGGTGTTAAACTACGTCGTTTTGTGTCCTGGGGGTGGGCTGTTCGGACTGGGGGTTTGGAAATGGGCATGGCCCAAATTCATTTTACAACAAATTTTGTCTTCTTTTTCTTTATTTCTAATTTCCTAAATACACAAACTAATTAAATAAAACCAAGCACCACTAATTAACACTTAACATATTTATTTCACGCGGATAAAATGTTAAAAGTAGGCAAAATTAAACACGGCAACAAATCAGGACAAAAGAAAAAATGCGTATTTTTGTAATTTTCCATCTAACAAACGGGTCATGGTTTAAATTACGCATGACACATACATTTTTAATTATTTTGGAGCGATTGTCGCGTAATACAAAAATCACGTGCTCACAATCATGAGCAAAGCAAAGTTGAACCTCAAAGGCGGAGGCTTTTTCCAAAGCACCCTTCCCCGCTGAAGCCTGAACGTCCGCCTGAGCCTTTAACTCATCGTACTCGCGCTTGGCTCGGCCAACTTCATTCCGAAGGTGCTCCAGGTTCTCTATCTTTTTCTACAACTGAAAAACACAAAACATCAGCCTTTGGAGCTAGAAGAAGGAACACACACTCCCTCGGAACAAAACTACCTGCTCCTACAGGTAGCTCTCATAATTGACTCGCCTCATACCGTAGATGCGCCAACTCATCTTCCCTTTCGTCACAAAGAAGCCTAAGGGATTTCTCCTCGTAAACGGATGTTCGCAATCTGATCTCACGGTGAAGCATCTCATATTTGAGCTTATTAAAAGCTTGTGGAAGAGAAACATAGTAAGAAAGTGAAAATTACAAAACTATAAAACTAGTACGAATGAATTGAACCTACCTCCGAGTAAAGCCGCTGAGCTTCCTCAAGAGTTGAGCGTAAATCTACTGGTCTGGCTCCATCTACCCCGGTAGAACTACCCTGGTTTGGGACACAATCGCCCGATATACGCGCCCCTTAGCGTCGAACATCCCTCGAAGTGCCTTTGACAGGAGAAGAAGCTAGCAGCGGAGAACCCTCGGGTGCTGTAGGTTCGGCTGAAATGCCCTATCTAAGCCTCCTGGCCAGACTCGTCTTGCTATAATCACTATCGTCCTGCAAAGTCCCCTCCTACTTATTGTTATTATTATCATCCCCCAGTCCTAAAGCTGGCGGTCTTTCTCCCTCTCCTAAAGGGCACGACCTCGCTTTAAGGGACTCTCCAATGCCTACGATGACAAAGTTAGTATGCAGAAAGAAAAAGCGCCCTTCCGAGAGAAAGGGGGGGGGGGGAAATCACATAGCACGTACCGTGGTGTTTTGCCTCCCACCTAGCCTTAGATAAAGCTTGCCACTTAAGCTCATTGCAAGTTGAGTGGGTCGCCAACTGTCAAACCCAATCTGGTAGATCCGGAACCTTGCCTGGCATCCACAAAATTGCTGCAGAAAAGGAAAAGAAGGCGTATTTACAGAGCCCACCTTCACCATAAACAAAACTACGAAGGCACGAGTGTACCACTTACGTGCAAAATTCCATTCCTCAGGAAATTGTAGAACCCCACTGGAATAATATCGATAGTCCGTACTCAGACGAATCAGCTCATCCACCCTCGATCTCCATCTTTTTCATCATCAACGATGAAAGCCATAGTGGATCGACATCGTAGGGTTAGCAGACCTCAATGGAAAAAAGGCCGACACAGCCTGATGAGATGGCTAAGAGTGAATTCGAGCCTTGCTTTCTCTGAAAAGAACCTCATCATCAATACTATCCGCCAAAATGACGGATGAACCTACGCCAAGGTAACCTTGTACTTTCGATAGAAGTCGAGCACAACCCCATCAAGGGGGCCCAACATGAAGGGGTATGTATCCACATTCAAAAACCCCTCGGCATGGTCCATGATGCTCTCTTCCGGGGAAGGTACACGCAGTACTACCTCTTCCCTCCATTCACAATCCTTCCTCACCAACTCAAGAAGATCCCCCCTCGAAACAAAGTGCCCAGAGGCGGAGCTCCTTTCTCCTTGCCGAGCGGACCCTGACATAGTAGCCATGACTGTGGTAAAACTAGAGAATTGGAGCGGGAACTCGAGCAAGGGCGTCAAAGTTGAAATGAGGAATGATCTAACGTAGGAAAGGAGAACTCTATAAAAGAAGAAAACTACTCAGGATAGCGGAGTCTCCAAGAGGGCGAAGGCAACCCTATATATGGAAAAAGCGGCGACTACCCGCCTACCTTAAAGGCCGATTAAAAATACTGGCCAAAGCTCTTATCGCTTTAGGAAGATGTGCCGACGGGATCAGCTCAGTCGTTTCATAACCATGTCATACACTCATCGCCGCCATACAATGTTTTTGGGGTAAGAAACCCTCGCATCAACCGAGCCCCGAGATGGTACCCGATCTCGAGGACCTCCACCAAAAAGAATATAGGCTCCAGGAAGCCATTGGCATCATTGCAAGTCCCGAGATGGTACCCGATCTCGAGGACCTCTACTAAAAAGAAGAGGCTCCAGGAAGCCATTGGCATCATTGCAAGTCCCGAGATGGTACTCGATCTCGAGGACCTCTACCAAAAAGAAGATAGGCTCTAAGAAGCCATTGGCATCATTGCAAATACCATCTCGAGGACCTCCATCAAAAAGAAGATAGGCTCTAGGAAGCCATTGGCATAATTGCAAGTCCCCAGATGGTACCTGATCTCGAGGACCTCCACCAAAAAGAAGATGGGCTCCAAGAAGCCATTGACATCATTGCAAGTCCCTAGATAGTACCCAATCTCGAGGACCTCCACCAAAAAGAAGATAGGCTCTAGGGGCCATTAATATCATTACGATACTCGAGACAGTACCCGATCTCGAGGGCTTCTCTCAAGAAGAAAATAAGTGCTAAAACTCTACTCATATAGGCTTGGCCTCGAGGTAACATCTAAACTCAAGTAAGCCTTCATTCGGGATCTATATGCAATGCCTTAAGGCTATCTACACTGAGTTCAAAACAAGTCCCCGGGTATCTCGAGCTTGAGTGAATCACCACTCAGGGACTGCTCTCGAAAGCCTAAAGGCTATCTTTATTCTTAGGCGCCCAAGCAAATCCCTCTATCGAAGACTATCACGAGGTCTAAAAGGCTAAGTCTCATACTGAAAGTTTGAAGCCCTACTATCATTCAACTGAAAGTCGGGGATCCTGATGACCCGAGTTTGTCAAACCGATCCGGGCTCGGTCCAAGGAACAACAAAGGGTTCTACAAGGAATCGTTTTGATCAATCAAGGGCCAGAAGAAGTACTTGCACCCGGTCTCAGTACTCGTACCAATTGGTGGAGTCATGCATTCAAATTCTCCACAAACGCAGATAAAAAGAAGTATAGCATAAATCGGAGCCAAATTGAAGAGAAATTGTTGTATTCATAAGCACATGATTACAAAAGCCCACGAGGGGTCCTTACATAGAAATAAAGAAGCAAAAAAGTATACATATAGTAAAAGCCAAGAGCCTAATCTATTCTCCGGGGTGCATCCTCGGCGGTAGTATCTTTGAGCGCCATCCCTCGGGGGTCTCATCTCGGTCTTCTAAAGTGGAATCTTCAAGGGAGAAGATGAAGAAGAGGAAAGTGATGGAGAAGAGGAAAGTGATGCAGAAGAAGCATAAAGGGATGAAGAAGTGGCTGGGTAAAAAATTTGGCTAGTGTGAATTTCGCCAGCACTACTATGTGAAGCCACTTCTTGAGACGTCACGCCGGTGTGGGATGCAACAGTTAGTAGATAGTACCACCTCACTCCACGAAAAGCAAAAGAAGTAAGGCGCTGCACCGGGTAGTCGGGGGAGGTGAGCAGTGGTGTAAAGTCCGAACACCCTCCTGAGCAGTGCTGTAGAGTCCAAACATTTTCCTAAGTCTAAAGAAATGGGCTCCCCTACCTTGTCGTCTCGAGCCGACGACGGCAGAAACAACAACAACAACAACAACAACAAGAAGTTAATGCAATCTCACTCGATAAGGGAAAGCCCTGGAAAAAGGCCATGGCGCGACTGATAAGAACGCCTCCATGTAACAATAAGACCGTGAGCCCCAAACATGGGAAGTAACAATGGATGAGAATGAAGAGAAGAAAGGGGGTAAAGGCTATTGGAGAACATTTGAATGAAGGATCGGTTCCAGGAGGCTCCCATTTATATAAAGGGTGGCAGCGTAACCGACAACGCCATTAATATCTTTGAAAGACGTATCGACAGGCGCAATCAATGCATCATTAGGAGCTAGACTGGAGGCGACATTATTGCTTTAAAGAATAAGAAACGACAGTGCTTTGAATGATTCTAGAAAGATGAACCGACATGACACCTCGGTTGTCACAAAGGCTCACGTCACAAGTATGACATCATCACGGAAAGTCCGAAGAGATAGGTATCAAAGTCATTTCTTATAATTCTACTCTAAGAAACACGGGGACTATTTGTATACGGTAAAATCGGAGGGTCCAATTTTCCGTCATTATGACCCCTCGTAAGCATGTCTCGAAGGCTCGAGACCATGGTCGAGTTTCATCCCTCGAGGGCCATCGACGCTCGACCTTGGAGCAGTACAGACCAGCAGTTATGGAAGGAAAATGGGGAGTTCCCAAGGCACATAACTAGAGCTGACAAAGTCTAGTGAGCTAAGTTCAGACCCGAATCATGGCGTCAACTAGCTGTCCCATCCCCATATCTTTGTAATAAATGCACTTGTACTATGTTGGGATTCCCCTTCATATATAAAGGGGATCCTTTTCATTTTGTAGACACCTGTTGCTCAATACTAAATACACAAGAACATTCTCTCTACTCTCTAACATATTCTCTTGATCTCGTTGCTTCCATTTATTACTTACATTCATTGCATTCTATTTATTATTCTTCATTTATTGCTTATTATTGGCCATAAAAAGCCTTCATTGATTTTATTATATCTGTTAGTCTCCATCGACTGCCCTCGGCGGACATCGAACTCGACCACGAGGCCCCGAATAAGCAAGCTCGTGGCCCCGATTGATAGCGATTCGGTTTGGTTAATATCTTATTTTCTAAGCTCTTATCTTGATTCCAAGTACCTCACTTAGCATCTATTGCCTAAAAAACTAGCATAAAAATAGATCATGTATTTTTAGAACCACAAAATCAATTTTAATTATTATTACCATTTTCATAGTACACACCTTCTTAGTGCGAGCACTGCCCGGGGTTCATCTGAAACCCTTGGGAACTCTGACGCACTGAGTTTTGGGTTCTGATGCTCTCTTTTCCATCAACGATTGAAGTATTGCTGGGTTTATCCTTCTTGATTATCCGTTTGTTAATTTGCAACTAGTAAGTGTCTTTGGCTTTGTCAATTTCATTCCTTCTCGTTGTGTTCATGTTTTTTACATTTATGTCACTTAAACTTTGTGAATCAATATGCTACTGTGTTACCCCTATTATTTTGTGACTCCGAACTTTTCTAGTATCTGAACTTGCCCAACTTCTGACTCTGATGTATGCCTACAATATGTGTTCAGCATGAATGATTGTCACTTCCTTAATCATGACTAGCCTAGTGTATTTTTGTGTGTTTGAATGTTTATACCTGCTACTCATCCTGAGTTTATCTCCCTTCCTTGTTCTACATCCTTGAGATAAATCAATTCATGTTGGATAATTCATATGTACTTAATACTCTACTAGAGTTAGTTCTTAGCCATGTTATTAGCCAAACGTGTTGCACTGCTAATTGTGAACTTTAATGTGTGTTCCATGTCTGGCTTAATCCTATGCTATTTAGTACTACCTATGGTTTACAAGGTGAAAGTGCATCATCCAGCTTTTCTCTTACGTATAATCTGATAGTCTAATTTTTGATGTATACTTGCCTACTAAGTTCTAGTGTTGCTTAAGCCTTTTGTGCTGTGACTGGTATTTAGCATGTTCAAGGCTCTTCATGCTCAATTAAGTTTTGCTTGTAGACCATGTCCACCAACCTTTTTGGTTAAGCTATTCTCATTAGGTTTTCATCATAGACATCTTCATATGAGGACTTTACTTTGTTAGCTTCCTCTCTATGATTCCACTAGATTCTCATGTTTAAAATCTCATGACTAAGTTCTTTACGCTAATCCCAAATGGGGACCATGTTTGCTTTGAAACTTTACTTGAAGTGGTATGCTATCTCATGTTGGTCAATCCTGTCACCTTAACTTTGTTCCTAAAAATGCAAGCATGAACTTGCCTTATGTATGCCCTATGAACTTGTCAATATGCATTAGTAAAAACTGTTATTAGTTACAGATTTGAGAATCCATCATGTAGACTTCAAAGTTGTTTAATTAATCCCCATGTGTAGTTCGTTAACTTGTGTGGTTAAGTTTGGCATCCAGCTGGGTAAGTAAGTCATCCATTTGGGCATGTTGTTGGTCCATGTAAGAGTTGAACCTTGTAATTGACACACTCTAATGCCTTGGGTGAGCCTGGGATCTGGGTCTACTATTTATATGAAGAATAAATCTCCTGAAGGCCCAGAAATGTCACTAGGTTATTTTCTTTGGGCCTATAACTATTTATTGTTTCTGTATTTGTTTCAGTTTGTAATTTAGGTGTATTTTAGCATGTATTCTTTCATTTGGGCATGTAATAACTTGTAATAACAAACAACTGGGGATTAGTGGAAAATTTGGGGGCTGGGATATTCTATTATTCACATGAATGGGTAGAAAATATGTCTATAGGTCTTTAATTTGTTTATTTGCTTGCCATACCCCGCTTTGGGAATTATCTGTACCATGTGTTGCTTTTCTTGCCTATCCATGTTAGAAACATGACTTATGGTTAACACAATGTCTTAACTTGCAAATATTAGAAAGCATGTCAAAAAGAACTAAAAAAAGACTCGTTGATTGTTACACCTAGATACCATGACTATAGAACCTCAATTTGATTAATCAAAACTACCATTGTTGCTATTCTTATCACATAGCCCGCTTCGACACCATGTCTATAGGAATAAATAGAACAAGTCTGTGTTCTCAACTACTTCATAACCCAGATACGAACCATTGCTATAGGACCAAAATGAGTAATTCTGCGCCTTTAATAGTTTCACTGCCCAGACGCAAATTGTGTAGAGATCATGTCTATAGGGTGCTTTCACTTGACTAGAAATCATGCCTATAGGATCTTTAATAGAATTATATATTAAAATCAACTGCTGTGTCAAGAGAACCTGCCTAGAAATACTGCTTATATGACTTTATCTCAACTTTTGAATCATTCAATCACTGAGAAACCATGCCTATAGGTAGGGGTGGGCATTTGGTACTTCGGTTCGGTATTTAAAAATTTTGGTTTAGTATTTCGGTATTAAGTTTATCAATTGTGTATACCAAATACCATACCAAAGTAGTTCGGTATGGTTTAATGTTTTTTTATTTTGATTCGGTACGGTTTTAGTTTGATACGTTAACGAACCGGGTGATATAGATGGAGTGGATAGTGGATTGGACGTCTGGACACGATGTGCTAAGCTAGCTACTTCCTGCGAGACAATACTCGTGGCTGTTGTGTTTGGTTTAACTGTAAGGGAATTAATGTTCGGAAGAAATAGAGTAACAGCAAAAGTGCAAAACCAACATTCCAAGCATTTTCCATCTAAAAAGCATCAGCATAAATCAGCTAACTAACAAAATAGTGTAACAACAAAACCAACATTCCAAGGCTCCAAGTAGTCCCTGCATCTCCTAAATGGATTCAATGCTAACAAAGCAACTAGCAAACTAGCGAGGCTAACAACAACAAGCATCAGCAGAATTAAAGTACATTAAACAATAAACACAGATGACTAGAGAAGTTGTCCATTAAAACACTTCTTTAAACGAGCAACAGAAGGCAACATAACAACAACATCTGCCATCTAACAAGCATCGGCAGAAATCAGAATTCAACAATATTCAGATGCAACAAAAACAGAGAGGGCATACACCTGCCAAAACATAAAGCTGCAATTGTAACTAACAAGCAGCAGCAACATCAACATGAGAATACTGGCCCATAAGTCTAATAGCCTCTTTGGCCAAGCTTCTTTTTGGCAAAAAGTGCTTTTTTTGGCCAAAAATTGAGGTGTTTGGCCAAGCTTTTGGAAGGAAAAAAGTGCTTTTGAGGAGAAGTAGAAACAGTTTTGGAGAAGCAGAAAAAAGTAACTTCTCTCCAAAAGTACTTTTTTGAGAAGTATTTTTGAGAAAAATACACTTAGAAATAGTTTTTTAAAGCTTGGCCAAACACTAATTGCTGCTCAGAAGTGCTTTCCAAATTAATTAGCCAAACACAAACTGCTTCTCACCAAAAATACTTTTGAGAAAAGCACTTCTCAAAATAAGCTGATTTTTGCAGCTTGGCCGAACGGGCTATAAGTGTCTAACACATTAAGCTTAAAAAGTCTAACAAATTCAAAATAACACATTGTCTCAAATAAACTTAAATACGCTCAAGATAGACTTTGATATTGTAAGGCCCCGTAAAATTTACCAAGGTATGTTGGACCATACACAATCATTCAGAGGGTCGGTCAGGTGGCTTACAGGTTAGAACTACCTCCAGAAATATCCTTAGTGCACCCGGTGTTTCATGTGTCCATGTTGAAGAAGGTGGTGGGAGATCCGTCGCTTATTATTCAGATTCAGACTAGAGAGGTTAATGAAGAATTGACTTATGAAGAAATTCCAATTGCCATTCTTGATAGGGAGGTCCGGAAGTTGAGAAATAAAGAGAGTGCCTCTGTGAAAGTGCTATGGAAAAACCAACAAGTTGAAGAGGCCACCTGGGAAGCCGAGGAAGAGATGAAGAAGAAGTACCCTAATTTATTTGAATAGCTATATAATAGTATCCATGATGTTAAGAGCTAACTTTCTATAAATTATATTCCCTCTGTACAACGTATGTTAAGGATACCCCTCTTGGTATTGCAATGTTTATGGCATTATTGCCGGTGTTGTTCCCATATTATTTTGCATCGTTATGTTGTGGTTATGTTGCTAGGATTGCTTTTTAGGATTCTCTATCATGTGGATAGGCCTAGTTACAGGGGAAACTCTGCCGAAAGTTTTGGAAATTTAGGGAGTTAATTAAAATTTGGGGACTGTTGGTGTGTGAAGAAATGGCTGAATCATTATGGATACTAATGGCATATTATGACCCTCATTCGCAGCGCATACGTTTTAGGTTGAACAGTGCGTTGGAAAGTTGAAGAAAGTTTTTGGAAGTACAGGGCATTTGTGCAGCCCATTCTGCAATCACAGAACTGATCTACGAAACGCAATATTGCCGCGGCATGAAGTAGAAACCTGAGGAGGGAGCCCTTCGAGTTATGCATGCTACTAAGACAGAGGGAGTGGAGTTGGCCTTCTACCACCTGAAAGGGGTGGCCTATTCTTGGTTTGAGATGTTGGAGGACTCCCGTGAGTAGGGGAGCCCTTCGGCGAGGTGGAGTGAGTTTGCCGATGCTTTCATTGATCATTTCTTGCCTGCCGAGACTAAGGAAGCCCGTGCCGCCGAGTTTGAGAGACTGAAACAAGGTAGCACGAGTGTGTGGGCATATCATATGAGGTTTGCGTGCCTGTCCAAGTATGTCATCTACTTGTTGCCCACTATGGAGGCTAGAGTGCGTCGGTTTGTGCAAGACCATAGCCCCTTGGTTATTAATGAGGCCGCCACAACTGCCTTGAATTCTAAGATGAACTATGGTAAGATGTTGGAATTTGCTCTAGCCACAAAGACCCGTAAATTGAAGATCAGAATGGAGCATGAGGGCAGTACCAAGGCTCGGTCCGTGGGCAACTTTGGTGGATCTTTTGGTAGTAGTGGTGGTAGGGCAGCATTCCAAGGAGGGTCGTCAGGGCCATCCCAGTCCTTTGCTCAATCTTCGGTTAGTGCACTGCCATCAGGGCCCAGCCAGCAGCAGTGGAGCCATTTTAGGCCTAGCCAGGGCAATATGGGATCTTACCAGCAGGGTCGATCTAGTGGGAGATTTCAGCAGCAGCAAAGGCCGCCATACCCTAAGTGTGGGAAGATACACTTTGGGGCCTACTTCGTAGACCAACCTATATTTTATGGGTATGGTATGAGGGGTCACATTCAGAGGGATTGTTGTTCATCCCACCAGAGCATAGGCAGGGGTGCAACACCGCCAGCCAGTTCTATAGCTACTACATCCGCAGCACCTCCTTCCGCTCGAAGCACTCTAGAACTTGTAGGGCGTGGTGCAGCTAGGGGTGGTGCACATAGTTCGGGAGGATTCAACCGTTTCTCTGCTATGAAGAATCGCCAGAGTTCAGAGGCTTCTCCAGATGTTGTCACGGGTATATTGACTATCCAATCTCATGATGTGTATGCTCTTATTGATCCTAGATCCACCTTGTCCTATGTTACTCCCTATGTTGCTATAGAATTTGGGATCGAACCGGAACAACTTCATGAGCCATTCTCTATATCTACTCCGCTTGGTGAGTCTATTGTGGTCGTGCGGGTTTATAGGAATTGTGTTGTCACGGTACATGGTCGGGACACCATGGCTGATCTCATTGAATTGGGAATGGTTGACTTTGATGTAATCATAGGGATGGATTGGCTTTATTCATGTTTTGCTAAGTTTGATTGCCGAACTAGGACCGTTAGTTTTAAATTCCCAAAGGAGCCAGTGATTAAATGGAAGGGGGATGATGTAGTGCCGAAGGGTAGGTTTATTTCTTACCTTAAGGCCATGAAGATGATTAATAAGGGGTGTATTTACCATTTGCTCTGGGTTACGGACACCGATGCTGAGGCACCTACACTAGAGTCTGTATTCGAAAGGACTTTCTGGATGAACTCCCTGGGGTCCCGCCAGACAGGGAGATTGATTTTGGGATTGATGTGATGCCAGGCACATAGCCTATATCTATTCCATCTTACAGAATGGCATCAGCAGAGTTGAGGGAGCTAAAGGAACAATTAAAGGATTTGTTAGAGAAAGGTTTCATCTGGCCGAGTGTGTCGCCTTGGGGTGCATATATCCTTTTTGTAAGGAAGAAAGATGTGTTGCTGAGAATGTGTATCGGCTATCGGCAACTCAACAAGGTTATAATCAAGAATAAGTACCCACTGCCAAGAATAAATGACTTGTTTGATCAATTACAGAGTGCTAAGTATTTCTCCAAAATTGATTTGAGATCCGGATACCATCAATTAAAGATCAGGGAGCAGGATATTCCAAAAACAGCTTTCAGAACCCGGTATGGGCACTTTGAATTTCTGGTAATGTCTTTTGGGCTAACAAATGCCTCGGCAGCTTTCATGGATCTTATGAATCGAGTTTTCATGCAGTTCCTCAACTCTTTTGTGATAGTGTTTATTGACTATATCCTTGTATATTCATGAACTCGAGAGGACCACACTGATCATCTCAGGGCATCTCTACAAACTCTACGTCAGCACCAGTTGTGTGCGATGTTTTCAAAATGTGAATTTTGGCTTGAATCTGTCACATTCTTGGGTCATGTCATCTCTAGAGAAGGAATTAAGGTTGATCCTCAGAAGATTGCAGCTGTGAATAATTGGCCTAGACCTACAACTCCAACTGAGATTCATAGTTTCTTGGGCTTAGCCGGGTATTATAGGAAATTTGTGGAGGGATTCTCCACTCTTGCCTCTCCGTTAACTAAGTTGATACAGAAGACAACTAAGTTCCAATGGTTAAATGCTTGTGAAGGGAGCTTCCAAAAGTTAAAATCAAGATTAACCACGACACCAGTGTTGACCCTACCAGAGGGTACAAATGGGTTTGTGGTATATTGTGATGCTTCAAGAATCAGACTTGGTTGTGTGTTAATGCAACATGGTAAGGTGATAGATTATGCTTCTAGGTAACTCAAGAATCTTGAAAAGAACTATCCATCACATGACTTAGAGCTTGCGGATGTGGTATTTGCATTGAAGATTTGGTGTCATTATATACATGGGGTCCATGTGGATATATTCACGGACCATAAGAGCCTTCAATACATTTTCAAGCAGAAGGAATTGAATCTGAGGCAGAGAAGATGGCTTGAGTTACTCAAGGATTATGACATCGATATTCTATATCATCCAGGGAAGGCTAATGTTGTAACGTATGCTCTTAGCCGGAAATCTATGGGTAGTTTGGCTCACTTGGAGGCATATCAAAGGCCGCTGGCCAAGGAGGTTCACTGGTTGGCTAGTTTGGGAGTTCGTCTTGCTGATTCTACTAAAGGAGGAGCGCTTGTGCAAAATAGGGCTGAATCATCACTTGTTGTGGAAGTCAAAGAAAAGCAATACAACGACCCATTATTGGTACAATTGAAGGAGGGGATTCATAAACATAAGACCATAGCCTTTTCTCTTGGCATGGATGATGGTACACTAAGGTACCAAGGGCAACTATGTGTTCCAGATTTGGATGGTCTCCGGGAAAGAGTCATGGCCGAGGCTCACACTTCTAGGTATTCCGTCCATCTAGGCTCTACAAAGATGTACCATGATCATAAGGAAGTCTGCTGGTGGAACGATATGAAGAGGAATATAGCAAACTTTGTGGCAAGATGTCCAAATTATGAACAAGTAAAGGCTGAGCATCAAAGTCCAGGTGGGTTGGCACAGAACATAGAAATTCCGATGAGGAAATGGGAGATGATAAATATGGATTTTGTAGTAGGACTACCTCGCAAGTTCAACTCGATTTGGGTGATTGTGGATCGACTCACGAAATCAACACACTTCTTACCTGTTAAGGCTATCGACATAGTGGAACATTATGCTTAGTTGTATATTAAGGAAATAGTCAAGATGCATGGCACTTCGAGTTTCTATCATTTTTGATCGGGGGGGGGGGGGCACAGTTCACAGCTATCTTTTGGAAGAAATTTCAGCAATGGTTGGGCACTCGGGTAAATCTCAGTACAACTTTCCATCTACAGACCAACGGGCAAGCAGGCGGACTATTCAAATGCTTGAGGATATGTTGCGCGCTTGCGTTCTTGACTTCAAAGGTAGTTGGGATGATCATTTGCCGCTCATAGAGTTTGCCTACAATAGCCGTTATCATGCTAGCATTCGTATGGCACCATTCGAGGCCCTTTATGGTAAGAGATGTATATCTCCAATTGGATGGTTCGAGATTGGGGAAGTGGAGTTGATAGGACCAAACCTCGTGCATCGGGCCATAGAGAAGGCTAATATAATTAAGGAATGGTTGAAAACTGCCTAGAGTCGTCAGAAGTCCTATTCGGACATACGTCGTAGGAATTTGGAGTTCCAAGAGGATGATTGGGTTTATTGAAGGTTTCCCCATAAAAGGGGTAATGCGGTTTGGCAAGAAAGCAAAAATGAGTCCAAGGTATGTTGGACCATACAGAATCATTCTGAGGGTCGGTCAGGTGGCTTACATCTTAGAACTACCTCCACAAATGTCCTTAGTGCACCCGGTGTTTCATGTGTCCATGTTGAAGAAGATGGTGGGAGATCTGTCGCTTATTGATTCAGACTATAGAGGTTAATGAAGAATTGAATTATGAATAAATTTCAATTTCCATTCTTGATAGGTAAGTCCGGAAGTTGAGAAATAAAGAGATTGCCTCCGTGAAAGTGCTATGGCAAAACCAATAGGTTGAAGAGGCCACCTGAAAAACCGAGGAAGAGATGGAAAAGAAGTACCCTAATTTATTTGAATAGCTATATAATTGTATCCATGATGTTAAGAGCTAACTTTCTACAATTTATGTCCCCCTTGTACAACTTCTGTTAAAGGTACTCCCTCTTGGTAATGCAATGTTTATAGCATTGTTGCCGGTGTTGTTTCCATATTGTTTTACATCGTTATGTTGTGGTTATGTAGCCAGGATTGGTTTCTGGGATTCTCTGACAGGTGGATAGGCCCAGTTATATGGTAAACTCTACCGAAAGTTTTGGAAATTTAGAGAGTTAGCCAAAATTGGGGGACTGTTGATCTGTGAAGAAATGGCTAAATCATTGTGGATGCTAATGGCAGATTCTGACCCTCATTCGGGGACGAATGATCCAAAGTGGGGGAGGATTGTAAGGCCCCGTAAAATTTTACCAAAAACTCAGGGTTCCATTATGCCGAGGTAAACTTATATGTTAATGATTGTAGAGGCACTGTCACAACCCCAAAACCAACCCGGTTGTGATGACACCTATCATGAAACTAGGCTAGTTGACACAATCCCAAATCAAACCAATATTTTAAAATAAGGACCTTTTAAGCTATTAATTAAATAAAACCCATAACATGAGTTTAAATAACAAGTGCGGAAAGAAACATAAGCCCGACATCGGGGTGTCACAAGTCACGAGCATCTACTAAGAATTGTCTGAATACAACGAAGACTATCTCACATTCTAGAAAATACTAAAACAGTCTAAGAAAGATAATAGGGAGAAGAGCAAGGCTGAGATTGTCATACAACTACCTTGCCAACCCCGGGTATCCGCGACGGATGAGGGATCAGCTCTCGCTATCACGACCCGCAACTCCTAGATCTGTACACAAGGTGCAGAGAGTAATGTGAATACGCCAACTCAGTAAGTAATAAAAGTAAATAAAGACTGAGCAGTAAGAAAATACATAATCCACGTCATAACACCATAGTAAGTACAGTATGTTTCCAAAATAGTATATAAATCAATCATCTCGTTAAAGTCCAATTTCAGTAAAAAAAATCTTTTGAAAAATTTCTTTCTAACAGTTTCAACAGAGATTCAATGAAATTTAGAGTAAAAATGATGAAAATCATAAACAGCACCTTGATCAAGACATGTATCATAAACCGCCCCTTGGGCATAACATCAATCAGAACCAGCCTCTCAGGCTACCTCATGATCACTCGTAATCAGCCCCTCGGTCACAACATAAATCAAGAACAGCCCCTCGGGACACATCATATCACTCACTCAGGGTACCCACGCTCACTGAGGGTGTACAGACTGCGGAGGGGCTCTTACAGCCCAAGAGCTATAACAAGCCATCTCGTGGCATAACAAATCAGGCCCTCGGCCTCTCATATATCACAAAATAGTACAACATGCTGCGACGCGCAACCCAATTCTTTAATATCCTCACAACACATGCCATCAACCTTACTTAGTCAGAAACCTCTCAAGCCACTCAGTCTAATAGTAAAACAGGGTGCTCAACCCAAAATATCATTTATAGCCTCAAAACAGAGTAAATAAGGCTGAATTATGAAATCAGTAAAACATAGCATGACTGAGTACATATATTAAATCAATACAATAAGGAATAGTAGTAAAAAGCCACTAAGGGTCCAAACGGCTTGGTACGAGGCCCAAATATGGCATTCAGCCCAAAACATAGTAATACTTTCCAAAGCACACAAGTATCAAATAGTTTTCAGTCAAATATGCAACTTAATAGTCGTACGGGACGGACCAAGTCACAATCCCCAACGGTGCACGCCCCCACGCTCGTTATCTAGTGTATGTGTTACCTCAAAGTAGTGAAACGATGTGAATTCCGGAATTTCAAACACTCAGGACAAGATTTACAATCATTACTTACCTCAAACCAGACGAAAATCTACTCCGCGATGCCCTTGCAGCTCGACTCGGCCTCAAATCGTCCCGAATCTATTCAAAATCAGTATCGCATCATTAATACACTCTAAAGGAACAAGGCCCATGCACAAATTATCAAATTAAATCAAAAATCCCGAAATTGGCCAAACTCGACCCCCGGGCCCATGTCTCGAATCCGACAAAGTCACAAAACCAGAATCCTTATCCTCTCACGAGTCCAGACACACCAAATTTACGAAAATCTAACTTCATTTGACCCAATCGCCCAATTTTAACTCTCAAGTTTCAAGCCCTAATTCCCCAATTTTCACCCTTAAATCCCACAAATTTCATGCTTAATCAACTGAAAATCACCATAAAATCAAGTTTTAGGTTCAAAAATATTACCTCAACATATTTCCCCTTGAATCCCGCTTCAAAATCCCTCAAAAGCTTCAATCCCGACTTCAAAAATGGTGGAAATGGGCAACATTTCGCGAAGGGGTCAATTTATACTTTCTTCCCAGGGATTCTGCACCTCCGGACAATTCCTCGCACCTGCAGACTCGCACTTGCAAAAAGTCACTTAAAAGCCAGCTTCCGCACCTGCGCCCCATGCCTCGCATCTGCGGGCTCGCAGTTGCGGTCAGATCCTTCGCTCCTGTGACCTAATCTGCATCTGTGGTCTCCATATCTCTTCTACGGCCTCGCACCTGCGGTCCCTAATCCGCAGGTGCGGAGATGACAGAAGCAGCAAAAATCAGCAGCATCAACTCAAAGCCAAACTTTCTGTCAACCACCCAAATTCATCCAGAGACCTTGGGAACCTCAACCAAACATGCCAATAAGTTACATAACACCATTCAAATTTATTCCAACCTTCGAAACACTCTAAACAACATCATAATACCAAATCACCCTCGAATTCAAGCCTAAGGATTTCCAAACTTTCAAATTCCGCAAACGATGCCAAAACCTATCAAACCTTATCTGAATGGCCTAAAATTTTGCACACACGTCACAAATGACATAGTGGACCTACTCCAGTTTCCGAAATTCTATTCTGACCCTGATATCAAGATTTTCACTGCCCATCGGAAAATGCCAAATTTCCAATTTCGCTAATTCAAACCTAAATCTATCACGGACCTCCAAATTACATTCCGAACACGCTCCTAAGTCGAAAATCACCTAACGAAGCTATTCGAACCATCAGAATTCTCATTCGAGATATTCTACACATAAGTCAACATCTAGTTGACTTTTCCAATTTAAGCTTCTAAATAAGAGACTAAGTGTCTCATTCTACTCTAAGACTACTCCAAACACAACATAACCAACACGATATGATGAAATACAGCTAAACAACACACAAGGAAGCAAAAATAGGGAAACATGGCTGTAACTCATGAAACGACTGGCCGGGTTGTTACAGGCGTAGACTTTTTAGGTTGAACAATGTATTGGGGAGTTAAAGAAAGTTTTTGGAATACACGGCATTTGTGCGGCCCATTCTACGATTGAAAAAATGATCTGCGGACCGCAAATCTGTCGTGGAGTAAAACAGAAACTTGAGCTAAATTTTAGGACCAATATTTAGTCCATTATGCGGCCTCATAAACATTTTTTGGGCCGCACAATCCATCGTAGATCCAACATAAAAGTTTTTGGAGGGATATTCTGCGGCACATTATGCGACCGCAAAATTGGCCTGCGGACTGCAGACCGGTCGCAAAGTGAAGCAGAAATGCCCAGTTCCATACAACCATTATGCGGCAAATTGTGCGGACCGCAGAAGTGTTATGCGGTCACATATGCAACCGCAGATCTGCATCGGGTCTTCATTTTTCTAGTTTTATAAACCTGACCCCATTCTTATAAAACAAACTTAGGGATTATTTTAGAAGGTTCAAACTTATATTTAGAGAGAGAGGAAGGTGGTCTAGAGTGAGAAGAGGAATCATAAGCCATTTTTTCATCAATCTTTGCTCAAACCTTGAAGATTTCTCTAGGGTAACTCACAAAGTCTTCAACCAAAAGGTACGATTCTACTCCTTAGCCTTCAGTTTCGAGATTTAACTAAAAATAGCTAATAAGCCAACAATTCTTGGGTGTGGGAGTGGTTCATTATGCATGCATGTACTATCTAGGGTTGTGGGAAGATTGTTGAGCTCAATTGGGTAGATTTTGGGTAATGAAATAGTGGAATCCACCGTAGGAGGACCTTGAGATCACAATGGCCACCTAGTGTTTGATAAAATGCTCAAATGAGCTAGAATCATGAACTCCTTCCTAATTTATGTTCAATTTTTGCTATATCTCTAAATAGATCAAAGTTGCTAGGATTCTGGAACTGTGTAGTGAATTAAGGAAAGCTCAAAGAACTCCTCTTTTAGAATTGAACCCCACAATGACCTTGTAAGTCCCGTGCTGCTCATTATAAATTGATTAATCCGAATAATCCCTATGTCCAAATAAATATGAGTTCAATATGTGTTCCAAAGGTTCTTGTTGTGAGTTACTATTTGAGGATGTGGTTTAAGTATGGGTTGTGTGCTAATATGTTATGGTTTAAAAACATGATTTTAATGAAAGCTATGATGTCAAATTTTGTAAGAAATCACATGTACCTAAGACCATAAACTACTCAAATGGGTGTTTAAAGTCTTAATTTGAAAAGCCTTGTTGTTGACTGTATATGATGATATTTGAAAGTGAAAGAAAAGAGCATGAAATATGATGTGCGACCAATGTGCCAAGAATGATATTGTGTCTTGGCCATTGGTACCAATGAAATAAATGATATGTAAAAGAATATCAAATGAGTGGTAAATCCCTTTAAATAATAAATGCTTTGGGAGTAATCATTTAGTCACCGAGGAAGGGTAGGTCAAAATAACCTAACCCCAAAACTACACGTCCGGTGTAGGAATGATTGAGGGGTAAATCCCCGTGTTAATGTGTTGAGGTTGTTTCCCCTTTATGGGATGAGAGTGATGTGTGGAGATGTTTCCCCTTGAATAGGATAAGATTATTGCTAGCAAAATGTAATGTCGACCAACACGGCATTATGGTGAGACGACTTAGCCGATCGTGCTGAGATCGGATGCCATGCCGCGCATATGGTGGTATTGTGAGTGGATGTCTTAGGGTGAGACGGATTAGCCGATTGGGTTGAGATCGGACTCCGTGCTAAAAAATGGTAGTGTATCAGTGCTAAAGATCTCCCAACTTAAAATGTCGAACCTGCTTGAAATTTATCTTTCCCCTAATTTGACACCTTGTTACGATATGGGTTTCTTACTGATTTCATGTTTCCTTCTCTATTTACTTTTACTCGCTCTATTGAGAGGAGTGTTTAGTTTTACATACTAGAACTATTCCATATGTACTAACGTCCCTTTTGCGGGGGTGCTGCATATTTAAATGATGCAGGTGGTTCCATAGTAGGTGGTGTTGATCCGTGACAGCAACACACCCTCTCCTCAGCTGATTTGGTGAGCCGCACTTCACTTCGGGGTCTGTATCTATTGTCCCTTGTACATAGCATTTTGAGGTATAGCCGGGGCCAGCAATATCTTAGCACTCTTTTGATTCTGTTAGAGGCTCCGTAGACATGGTATAGGTTGTATCTTGTTTTGGGAATGTCGAATTAAACTTGTTGTAATTGTATCATCTGTTCCACTTTAACTACGGATGTATAGTGTACTGTTTTGGAGACTTGTTAATGACGTAACTAATAGAAATGAACTGGTGTTATTCACATTAACCTATTTAATGTTTAATTTATGAAATGTATTCTTCTCTTTATACATAGGTGAGTTGGGTAGATAGCATTGTGCAGGCTTGCTCGACTGGGGTAACCTTTTTGAGCACCGGTCGTATTCCCCAAGGTCAGGGTGAGGCAGATATGCTTCCTTAAACTATATGTGACATCCCTCTTTGGATGAACATTATAGACTGGACCGCAGTTCTTGCAATCTACTTTGCGAATTTTTTTGTTATCTTCTACCACCTCAAAGTATTCCCAAACATGTGATCGTACTTTAGGAGCACGGGGCATGATTGAACTTGAACCCAAAAAAAGAACATAAAATCATAAGTTGGAATATAATTTTTTTATGATAAAAGAACAAAACTATAAAAGTATATCACCAAATAAATAGAGTATTAAACTTACCACTCAAGTTGCAGCTATACATCAACAATGGTAGTAGTGCTTCCATTATTTTCCGTATCTAAAGATAATTCGACCAAATATGCAATTCAATATAAGCAAGTGTAATATATTATTTTGATCTAGAATACACATAAAATATTAAAGCTTACCAAGTTCGAGTTCCTCAAGGTACTCCCACGCTTCTTCAACGCTAATAGGATTCTTCTCTTTTCTAAGCCAATCTTAAACACAAATAAGAGCTTGCACACTTTTAGGAGTCAATGAACTCCTAAATGAATCAAGAATACGGCGACCAGTGCTAAACGCACATTCCAATGCCACACTAGAAATTGGAATGGCTAACACATCACGAGCCATTTCTAAAAGAACATGAAATCTAGGAGCGTGTGTTTTACACCAACTTAAGATATCAAATTCTTCACTAAAAGGCTCTTGTTCTTCACAATTGTATTTATCCAACTCCAATTTAGCACTCCCACTTCCATTGTCTTTCTTTTGTTTCTTCAAGTGAAGCTTCATCCTTATTAATGATGTAGTTATAACACTACCACAAGATGTATTTGTGTTATCAGATGAAGTAGATCTAGATAGAGACTGAGGACAAGATCCAGATGAATACTTTTTTAGATACCCTAGAAACAAAGAATTCATATAAGCATACACCTCATCATTTATTTTCTTCCCTTTTTCCTCCCCAAAAAGTTCATCAAGTGCAAGGATAATATATTCAAACTTGTCACATATATCAAAAACGGAAGCAATAAAAATTATTTTATTCACCTTTTCAGGCTCACCCCAATACTTCTTGAACTTTTCTTGCATCCGCTCAACCATTTTCTCAAACTCTCATCCTCACTAATTAAACACATTTTCAAATGACAATAAAGTTAAGATACATCCTCAAAATGAGCATTGCAAGTGACATAACGTGAACCTGAAACGTTTTTGGTGAGCTCGTGAAATCTTGCAAGAAACTTTATCACGTTTCTCACATTCACCGAATCATCAGATTCAAGTGGACCTGCACTACTACCATCTTCACAAAGATGAGAACTAAGATAAGCAGAAAATCCATCATAAAAAGATGAAACTTGTCAAAGTCCATTTCAAAGTTTTGCTTTGTATCCAACGTCAAATAGGTGGAATTCCACTTAGTGGAAACATCCAAACATAATATTTTGGTACATTCTAGCTTTACATGTGCACAACACTATTTAAACATTAAGGTCCTTGCAGGCGACGATCTCACATACCTCACACTATTTCTAACACGTGTCACAAAAGCATTAATTTATTTCAAACCATCTTGCATAATTAGATTAAGTATATGAGCCATGCATCTCACATGAAGATGTTTACCACTCATCATATTAGTTTTTCACATATCTAAATTTTTAGACAATTCTTTGACCGTGACATTATTCGGAGAAGCATTGTCCACGGTAACAACGAACACCTTGTCTAATTTCCATTTAAGCAAACAATTACAAATAGCTTTAGCCATCTCTTCACCCTTATGACTAGTAATAGGGCAAAAATTTAGTATTCTTTTATGCAACTTCCAATCCCTATCAATGAAGTGAGCTATCAAACACATATAATTTATTCTTTGCAATGAAGTCCATGTGTATGTTGTGAGGCAAATTTTTGGTTGTGCTTCTCTAAAAGACCTTCTTAGATTTTGCTTCAATTCACCATAAACTTCATAGCAATCCCTTATTATTGTTCTACGAGAAGGAAGACAAAATAGTGGTTGAGCTATTCTCATAAACTTCATAAAGCCTTCTTTTTCTACAAAGCTAAATGGTAGTTCATAAATAACTATCATCTCAATTAAAGGCCCTCCTAATCACTTCTTGATCAAATTTCTAAGCGGTTCTCCATTATTTTGACAAGATTGAAAGTTTATCCTTGCTTGCTTATTATCTTTATTAATATTAGGTGGGTATTCTTTGCATCTATTCAAATGACTTCTCAATCCTGTTGTTCCATTCTTAGATGAATTAGCAGCATAAACTTGCTTATAATATTTATACCTCGCTGTAACCACCCCATTTTCCTAAAATTTATCAAAATATTTCCAAACAATAGATCTAGGTTCTATTTTTCTTTTCTTAGAATCTTGAGTATCAATTGTGTTGGCATTGCTATCATCAGTAATAGGTAAGCTTTCAGTTGAACCAACATCACTAACTCTACTTTCATCCGCCATCTATACAAAATAAAAACAAATACAAACACAAATTGTTAAAATCAAAACACTAAATAGAACACTACAAGCAACACTACTGAACACTACAAGCAATCCTACAAAACACTTCGTTAATTTTAATTTACATTTTCCCTAGTTTTTTTTATACCAAACAGCCCAAGTACTTCCAAACAGACTCAAAATGTTAAAAGATTTTGCAAAAGATTATAATTAAATCTTAACAGATCCGTTTTGAATTTTTGATAAACTATGTTCACTCATAAGTTTTAACTATCCATTGATTTAAAGTATTAAGTTATACAGATGTACTATTTGATTGATGCGGGGAGGATTTCGGCAGTGTCTCCATACCTCGAAAACCAAGGGACAATGATTAAATTTACAAAAAGGATAACCCTTTCTAGAATAGATTATAGCTGGACAATGTTCACTTAGCAGAGTAGCTTGGGTTTAAATCCAAGGAATTATAGCTCCAAGTTATAAAACAAGTATCTTTACCCACCCAACGAGCTAATGAAATCATAAGATCAAAAAGGACAAAAGAAGCAGTTGAAGAGTTACATAAAACCACAAGATTGAAGAATGAAGAATGAAGAATGAAGAAGTTATGAACCTGAATGAAGGTCAACAATGAGCAAACAAGTAGTCACTGAGGAGAGGAGTCGCCGCTCGCCGTGGTCGTGAAGTCGCCATTGTCCTTGCTATTGTAGTCGTGAATCAATAGAAGCCAATCAATGTTGGAATTTCTTGGAGAAGTATAGGTTAGAAAATAGAAAGGGAAAGGGGGTAAGAGCAGATACTGCCTGTAAGTCTGCTTGAGCTCTAAGCCTCTAAGGGCTTAGGGTATTAGGGGGTTTGGGGTGTAGGCTTAGGCTTATCGGGCTGAAAAATAAAAATAGAGTTGAGCTTGGACTAAAATATTTAGGTATTTCAGTCGAAATATCAAAACCTCATACCGTATACTATACCGAAATACCACAATTTATGTACCAAAATATACCGAAAAACTGAAACCAAAATACCAATTAATTCGGTTTGGTTCAATTCGATTCGGAATTCGATTTTTCGGATTTTATGTCCACCCCTACCTATAGGTCTTGAACAATTTAATATACCTTGACTATAAGCCTACCTATCTACTGTTGCCTGCCTAATAATCTGTACGTAGCTCATAACTGTCCGCCTACTTGAACAACGTGCATTTGTGGTTATATGAGGAGGTAAACTTGAGCCTTTGGTGTTGGTCACGTGTAGTCCTATTTGTTTTGACTGTGCACTTAGTTTTTCTCATTTTGAGCAGCCTTAGGAAAGTCTAGAACTGCCAAAGTTGTAGGTCCAAAACCTCTTGGACCATAGGCATGGGACGGGTAAAGCACGCATATGGCACAATTTAGAATTGAACTAGAACACTTTTATGAAACAACTTCAAGATAGAAATTGGGTAGAAGGGGATGGTAGTCTGTGCCCACTGAATAATATGAGCAACCCTTACACTTAAGGGAGTTGCGAAGTATTGTTTATGTTGCACGGGGTGATCCTTTAGGCTAAAACAATTAGGACCCCCCTCCCCCATAATTACTATTTATACACCTATTTGTGCGAACTTAGATCAAACTAGGATATGTATTGTAATCTTCAAATGTTGTATCAATAATTTATGTATAACCCATTTCCTTCATATATGCAATCTCTTTAATACTTGTAATTGAATGTTTTGGACTCCTTGTTATAATTTACACAATCACATAGGATAACTATAGTTCAATAATCCCCACTTAGCATAAAATTCGGCCGGAGCTCACAGTTGTGGACCTCAATGAATGCCTAACACCTTCTCTTTGAGGTAATTTGAGCCTTTACGCGATCTTTGATGATACAGACTAGCTAAAACAAAGTCATTCACAAATAGGTGCCCTAACGCACTTTAAAAATTGTTAGGTGGTGACTCTTCTCTTTTAATACATGTTTAAAAGAGTTATCACATGTCGAAACTCGCTTTCTCGAGAAAATGGGGCGCGACACCAGGCACTCGTATAGTGCTAAGTGATTGGTTGTGTGCGTATGATGAAGTGGGGCATTTGAGCCACACACCTTGAGTTTGCTGAGAGTGAGTTTACTTGATAATATCACTGTGGAATTATTTAATTGACATATATATTTGACATATAGACATAGAGATGTATTTTTCTAATGCTAGACGGTAATATATCATTTGAGGACTTGACATATATATTGACATGTAGGCATAGAGATATATTTTTCTCATGCTAACTGGTAATCAAAAAGTCTTATCTGATGTTGGGAATTGGAAAAAAATACAATTCTTTTGATAAAACGCACCTTAAAAATCGTTAGGTGGCGACTCTTCTCTTTTAATACATGTTTAAAAGAGTTATCACATGTCGAAACTCGCTTTCGCGAGAAAATGGGGCGCGACACCAGGCACTCGTATAGTGCTGAGTGATTGGTTGTGTGCGTATGATGAAGTGGGGCATTTGAGCCACGCACCTTGAGTGTGCTGAGAGTGAGTTTACTTGATAATATCACTATGGAATTATTTAATTGACATGTATATTTGACATATAGACATAGAGATGTATTTTTCTAATGCTAGACGGTAATATATCATTTGATGACTTGACATATATATTAACATGTAGGCATAGAGATATATTTTTCTCATGCTAACTGGTAATCAAAAAGTCTTATCTGATGTTGGGAATTGAAAAAAAATACAATTCTTATGATAAACTCATGTTTAATTGATTTTAGTAGTAAGATTTGGACTTTGACAGTTATACTTAAAAATCATGTCAACTTACCGGTAATTGTGAACGAGCTGAGAACGATATCTCTTGAGTTATTTACTTTTACTGTTTTTATTATATTATGATGAATTATTATTGGCTATTGGTGTTAGACTGTGATTGTCTTCCGAGCTCGTCACTCCTTTCAACCTGAGGTTAGGTTTGTTACTTATTGAGTATATAGGGTCGATTGTACTCATACTACACTTATGCACCTTGCGTGCAGATCTTGGAGCTGATGCTGTTGTGTATGGCGGGAGCTGGAGTTGAAGGTGTACGTGTCTTCAGGATATAGCTACCACTTGTCCTTGGCAGATTTAGATTTAAATTATGTTTATGTACATTCCAAACAGATGTTGTATTTATTTGCAAACTAGTTTTATAAATATGAGTCTTAGTGACCCATGACTTGTACTACCAATCCTTGGGTTATTGCATGGAAATTCAGTTATTTCACTTATTGTTTTCTTATTATTATCACTAGAGTTGTGTTAACTGTTGTTTGGCTTACCTAGCGGGTTGGGTTAGGTGCCATCACGACTAGGTGTATTTTGGGTCATGACAATCTGAATCTATTTCTTCAACCTCGCTGATATTGAAATGTAGAATCACTAATCATACAGAAATACAATAAGTCTCATCACCATCCGATGCAAATCTCATATCTTTGCCATATGCAATTTTTAGGAACCCTCAAATACCATATATGAATCTTATTCATTAGAACCTTCTCGAGAATCATCCACTCTGCTCAAGTCGCCAATGCATTGCCAAAACGAGCCGAACAACTTGTGCCCCCTTAGCACAACACACCTAAAGAAGCAAACCCACTTTTCAGCAACCGAGTGAATCCCTGCTTCTAGCATAATATATCCACCACGAATAGAAAACCCTAATCATTCCAAGATTTTCATATATCCATAACGTGTAATACATTATGCATCTCACAATTTCCTTGCTCAAATAATCCTCAAAACTAACCTTTTCGAGTCATAACTAATACACAAGTATGCCTCAGAGCAAAACTGATATAACACATGACCATGCGATCTGATCATCAATAGCAGACTCTCCCACTTGGCTCGAAGTCATATAACATAACATCTGATAACCCACAATACACTTACTCCATAACTTCCATAATCTCGCACTGTAATTCAACTAAGTCCTTTATACGCTCATGTAGTACCAGCAATAGAATACCTTAAATCTTGTGCTACACGCATATCCATCCTCGTGATAGTCGTGCAAACCCCCTTCAAGCGATCCAAACTTAAGTTGCAGTACATACACGTCCCGCTGGTAGAAAGGAAACTCTTTACAGAAATATCACATAGATCACACAACCTCAGAGCATCCCACAGGAGATAACCCACCTGCTCATTCTCAAACTGGCATCTCTAGATTCCTTTTCATGGTCACAATCACTATGCAATTGCTAAATCCTCCCAAGTCTGAGTTCGTCAACAAGACATAAGAATCTACTTCATTTCCCAAATGAACAACTGAAAGATCCGTAAGACAATCATAACTCAAGACTATACAACACATCAAGATGGAGATCAAACACCCATAGTCCTTTCACATCCCAAGCAAAATGCTTCTCGTCACATCCAAACCACCTAAGCATAGTCCTCAGTCACATAACAGTTATCATATAACTACCTAACCACTCACTGAGCCATCAATACCAGTCCTAGGGATACTACCAGACCTATAAGTCCAAAAGCACATACTCACACAACTGATACTACCGAGCCCAGGCTGCGGTCTGAACTTGGCCTCGAGTCCTCCAAACTAGCCTATTCATAACATAGGGAACACATCTTGCACCTCGCCCATGATATCACAAACTATCGATGCATCACTGATACCGAGTGCTCAACAAAATATACGAGCGGATGGAAAGAAATCAAAGATATACGCTTCAAGCTGAATCAATAGCGCACAATAAGAAAGAAAGATTGGAAGCTAGATGTCATGTAGCCTCTCGAAGATAGGTATGAACGTCATCATACCCGATCCTCAAGACTCTACTAGACACTAGCTCATGACCCATAGAACCTATGAACCTGATACCAACTTGTCACAAACCAAAATCTATCTAGTCATAATGACACCTAACCAACCTGCAAGGTAAGCCAAACATTAGTCAATACAACTCAATTAAGAATAATAAGAAATTTATAGGTGAAGTAACTGAATTTTTATACATTAATACAAGGATTGTTAGTACAAGTCATGAGCCACTAAGACTCAGATTTACAAAGCTGGTATGAAAATAAATGCAATATCTGTTTGGAAATATCATAAATAGATTAGAAGTCTAAAGCTACCAAGAACAAGTAGTAGCTATATCCAAGAAGCAGGCACATTTTTAATGCCAGCTCCCGCCATACACAACAACATCAACTCCAAGATCTGCACGCAAGGTGCGAAGTGTAGTATGAGTACAACCGACCCTATGTACTCAATAAGTAACAAATCTAACCTCAAATTAAAAACAGTGACGACCTCGAAAGAAGGTCAGAGTTCAATACCAATAATCAACAACGAGACATAATATAATGATGACACTATAAGAGAACAACTCAAGAGATATCATGTTCAACTCGTTCACAAATACGAAAACAAAGACATGGTTTCAAGTATAACAGTCAAAATCGAAATCATTAAAACTTGAATTTATCAAGAGAGCTATGATTTCCAACTTAACAACAACAAGTAAAACATTTCAAATTCCATCTAGTAAGTATAACAGTCAAAACCGAAATCATTAAAACTTGAATTAATCAAGAGAACTATGATTTCCAACTTAACAACAACAAGTAAAACATTTCAAATTTGATCTAGCACGAGGAAAATACATCTCTATATCTACATGTTAGATATACATGTCAAGTCAATAACATTACAGTGAAATCATCAACTACACTCACTCCCAACACAGTCACGGTGCCTGGCATAAATGCCCCTCACCATCACATATACACCAACACTCAACACTGTATGGATGCCTCGCATAAATGCCCCTCATCAAAGCGCGTGCACACACACACACACATATATACACAAACACACACACACACACACACACACACACACACATATATATATATATATATATATATATATATATATATATATATATATATATCATTGTGCACATGCTCACTGTAATATATGACACCGGATGGCGGATCCTGGCCCAAACACTAATCATTAATCAATATAACTATTGTGATGTGCAACCCCATCTAAATATCAATCCGATACGATGTGCAACTCGATCCAAATATAAATCCATTGCAGCATGCAACCCGATCCAAATATTAGTCTGTTGCAGCGTGCAACCCGATCTAATATAACTCACAACATGGCTCTATGGCCCTTATCAGTCATCCATCTACTCAAGTCTCAATGGGTCACATCTCACAGAAACATAATCCAATTATACAACACAGAGTATCATCATGTGCCACAAATAAAGCTCAAACTTGTGTCATATACAAGAACACCAATAACATGTGAGACAACATATCAAAAGTGTAAAGAGACAGAGATATAACATGCAGATATAACTATCATGACTGAATAGTATGACTACGGCTAAGCAAATAGCTCAAAATGACGAAAATAGCCATGTCATATCTCAAACAATTAAGCAGATAGCCTAGACATGATTTCTAGCATGAATTATAACTCACCTAGTCATCTAAATGTAGAAAACATGATATCAAAGAAGCATGATAGTAAAAAAAGGCATATAATTGCATAAGAACTACCCAGATCATGAATAATCCGGTGCACACACACACGCCTGTCACCTAGCACATGCGTCACCCCCACATCTCAAATATTATAGTTCTCAGGGATAATTACCCCCAAATCTAAGTTTAGATATGTCACTTACCTCGAACAAGGCAAAACAATACTCTACAAATTCCATCCCGAGTGAATCGACCTTCGAACGTCTCGAAATTAGCCAAAAGCAACTCAAAAATATCAATTAATACCATAGGAAACAAACTGAAACGATAAAGGTCATCAAATCTTTAATCAAATACTCAAAGTCAATCAAAAGTTCAACCTGGGACCGCACTATGAAATTTGAGAAAACTCACAAATTCCAACAACTCATTTGAATACGACCCCAACCATACTAATTTCATCCAATTCCGACTCCAAATTGATGTTCAAAACTCAATTATTCACTTTAAAAAAGTTTAGACAAAAATCCCCAATTTCTTTTTCAGATTTGCCAATTAAATGCCAAAATCAAAGATAGAATCATGTAATATAATCAATCCGAGTCAAAAATACTTACCCCAAACTAAATTGTTAAAATCTCTTTCAAAATCGCCCAAATCTGAGCTCCCAAACTCAAAATGTAATAAAATAAGCTCAAAGTTTGAAATAGAGTAAGTGCTGAACAACACCTGCCAGGCCTGCCCAACACCACGATCGCGCAATCCAGGTGCAACCACGATGCAATGACAACTCAACCATCGCGGACGCGACCCAGGATCGCGAACGCGACACGCTTTAAAGCACCAAGAGCACATCCCTCCTATCGTGAACGCGTCAAGTAAAACACCCACCTCAAAAATACATATCACGATTGTATCCACACCTTCGCGATCGTGAAGAATACCTGAATCATTAGAAAATCAGCAACTCATGCAACCTCTGAAATAATCCGAAATCAATCCGAAATATACCCGAGCCCTTCAGGACCCCGTCCGAACATGCCAACAAGTCACAAAATATAACACGGACTTACTCGAGGCCTCAAATCACACATAACAACATCAAAATCACGAATAACACCTCAATTCAAGCTTAATGAACTATTTCAAATTTCTAAATTTCAAACTTAAACCTTCTAAAATTAGTATTCTTCCAAATAAATCTTGAACCACTCGAAAATCAAAACCGTCGATACGCACAAGTAATAATACACCATATGAAGCTACTCATAATTTCAAACCACCGAACTGAATGCAAATGCTCAAACAATCGGTCAGATCGTTACATTGACGAACTCAACAAATTTTTCTACCTTTGAAAAGACCAAAGCACAATCATGTATAGAGAGGAGCTAGAGACCAAGGTGCGAATTCAGCCAAACTCAATAATCTTGATCCAAAATTTGCATTTGTCATAAAATATTTATTTAATATGTATAAATTATTAATCTATTAAGCGTAAACAATTTATTGAAGTACTCTTCTCTTCAACTTTCAATTGTTGAAATAGTTTCTTCAACTTTCAACTGTTGGAGCACTTAATTCTCTCCAACTTTCCAATTGTGGAAGCACTTTCTCTTCAACCTTCAATCGTTGGAGCACTTTCCCTTCAATTTCTTAATTATTTTAGCACGTGTCTCCAACTCCCGTTAATGCACTTTATTACAACCTCCACAATTGTTGATATATTTCTTTTACCCAGTTCTCTTCAAATTTAGAGAAGAGTTTCTTCCTCTTTTGCTACATTTCAGGCCCCTCTTTAATTTTTTTTCTCAGTCATTCTCAGTAAGATTGTTTGTCATTCGTATATTATCGGTCCGTATTATATAATTGTTGGCCAGATGGACATCATACTTTGGCTAGCACCGACCGTCGACATCGGAAGTGATTTGATTCTCTATCATGATCGTAGAGGCTCCCTTACCAATGTGAAGCAAAATAATTCATTCAAGAATAATAGTTCCCTACATTTAGTCACACATAAAAATAGCTAGCAATACCCTTATTTATAATAGTATGAAAATTATTTTAGCTCAAAACAGGGAAACCTATTCCTATGTGAATTTGACTAAAAATCTCACTTAGCCACGAATTAAATAAACTAATTAAAATGGAATCTAAAATAATCTTGGTTTCTCACCACAACTTTGAATTAGTTCTCTAATAATTTAAAATTCAGTAACTTGAGGACTAAAATTTTGAACCCATAAATTTCAAATCTTGATTCCGCCTTTAACCGTGTACCAAACCAATTTAATACTCCCTCCGTTCCATAATAAGTGACCTTTAGGCCTTTTATTTTAGTTCAAAATAAGTATCTTTTTACATAATCAAGAAGGAATTAATTTTATTTTTTCAAAATTTGCCTTTATTTACATATCCCAATGTATCAAGTTAACAATTAAGTAATTAAGAGTAATTTAGTGATTATATCTTTTTTTTTCTTTAGGGGTTCTTATTTTCTTTAGGGGTGTATCAAAGACTAAAAAGTCACTTATTATTGACCGGGGAGTACTCAATTTTGGTGTCACCAATATAAATGTAAAGCTTATCCCACGTTCCAAAGCTTAACTATCCACTTCAAAGTTTTTTCTTGTTTTTATTCAATAACGTGATTCTAAATATTAGTTACCACACTAGTATATAGTAGTCATGCACCTCTTTTGTAAGACTTTATTTCTAACTATTTGGTGAATCACCAAAAGTTATTTTATTTTTCAAATTATTTTGATAGTTCCAACATAAGTTGCATTTTTCTCAAATGAATTAAGTGGGAGAAAAACTAAAAACTTGTTGCTTCTGCCTTTCACGGTCAAGGCGAAGGGTTCTGTAGCGCCCCCTTTTCCCTCCCCCTGTAATAATTTCTTTTAAAAATAAGTGCTGAGGGATCTTTTATGATTTTTCAAGTCCACCTTTAATGGACAACCACACTATGGAGCATTTAACTTTATAATATTTAAAACTGAAATGATGGATGTTATCTCACCTAATTTGATTAACCGTGCATAAGCATGTGGTGAAAATAATTGTAAGGTTTGATCCTGCGTGGCCATACCGCTACTTTAATTTAATTTGCCACTCTCCATGAAACAATCTTTTCAATTTTGTAATGATCCAAAGGGGTCATCACCTGTTTCTAATTGAAATCTGTCTCCGAGTCCCTGAAAATCTCATTTAGAGTTGCCTCAATTTGTGTGCGCAGTCCGAGCGCGTAGCCGAAAAGCTTAAACGTGAAATCTTGTGAAAATTTCTAAGTTTTTACCTCGAAATGAATAGGTTTGACTCCGGTCAACATTTTGGGTAAACAGACCCAGACTCGTGATTTGACGGTCCCGGAGGGTCCGTAGAAATATGGGACATGGGCGGATGCCCGGAATCGAATTCCGAGGTCCCAAGCCCGAGTTATGAATTTTTAAGTGAAATTATTTTCTGAAAATGTTTAAAGAAAAAAAAGAAATTTGAAATGAAATTTGATCAGAACGTGTTGGTATCGGGCCCGTATTTTGGTTCCGGCGCCCGATACAGGTCTTATATATGATTTGAGTCATTCCTGTGAAACTTGGTTGAAAACGGACGTTGTTTGACGTGATCCGGACCCAAATTGAGAAAATTGATGTTTAAAAGGAAATCTAAGAAATTTCATGGATCTTAAGGCTCAAATAGGTGTTCATGATGTTACATTGGTGATATGATCACACGAATATATTCGTAGGGTGTTTTTGAGGTAGTGTGCATGCTTGGTCTAGAGTTTCGAGGGCTCGGGAGTTTCTAGTAGGTTCCGGGATGCCTTAGGCTTTAAAAGATCAAATGTTGCAGGTTCAGGAATTTTGACAGGTCTCTGAACCCTTTTGCGCAGCCCGCGAGGAAATGCGTGCGGCCGCGAAGGGGACAGCGTGGTCGCGGTCGCCTTTGCGCGGTCCGCGGTGGGTGCTGCGCAGCCGCGGTCGGCTTTGCACGGTCCGCACGGGGCATAGATCCGCAGGCCTTCAGGGAGCCTGTGCGGCCGCGGTCCTTCTTGTGCGGTCCGCGGTGGGAACTTCAGAGGGGTATAAATACACATGAATTTCAGTTATTTTACACTTTTCAAAACCCCAAAATATAAGAGGCGATTTTCTAAACAACTCTTCTTCTCCGAAACGATTGGTAACTGATTTCTAACTCATTTTCTTCACTTCTTAACATCTTTTAACATGATTTCAACTTCAAATCAAAGATTTTCATGGGGAAATTAGGTGATTTGGGTAGAACCTAGGTTTTTCTAAAATTGGGGATTTGGACCTCAATTTGAGGTCCGATTTCAAAACAAACCATATATTTGAATTTGTGGGGGAATGGGTAATCGGGTTTTGGTCCGAACCTCGGGTTTCGACCACGTGGGCCCGGGGGTGATTTTTGACTTTTGGGTAAAACTTTGGAAAACTCATTTTCATGCATTGGGGTTGATTCATTTAGCATTTATTAATGTGATTAAGTAACTTATGACTATATTCGAGCAGATTGGCGGTGGAATCAAGAGGTAAAGCAAACAATTAAGACTTGAGTGGTGTTCAAGGCATCGAGGTAAGTGTTTGGTTTAACCCTAGCTTGAGGGATTAGGAGTTGAGTCATATTTGCTACTTGCTTCTTGTTGAGTACGACGTATAGACATGATGACGAGTATCTATACGTTGGTGTCAAGCATGACCGTGGGTCTTAACTTGAAAGTTGTTGTGTTTTTGAATGACACCTTCTATACTTTAATTAATGATCCTCTATGATTAAGTATTTTCATTAATTGAACCTAGTACTAGCAAAGTGAGATTGGTTATAGCTGATTCTCCCTTGCCGGGATGACTATTTCGATATCTTTGTTCTCTTGCCGGGAAGTTATTATATTACTTATGTTCCCTTGCCGGGATTTCTTGTAATTGGGTAATGAAATGGGAGCGGGTGGTATGCCTACCACAAGATATTATAAAATGGGAGCGGGTGATACGCCTACCACAAGATATAATGAAATGGAAGCGGGTGGTACGCATACCACGAGATAGAATGAAATGGGAGCGGGTGATACGCCTACCACGAGATATGAGAAATGGGATCAGGTTGCACGCCTGCAATAAGAGGAAACTGAAAGTGAAAGTTGCCTTTATTTTCTTCATTTGTGATAGAAGTTATAGTGCTAGCTTCCTTATTATTCCATGTTATTTCTTTTAACTGCTATCCCCGAAGCATGATCCCCTTCCCCAGCTTTAACTGCTTATTACTTGTTTACTTTTTCGCCATATGTTATATAACTATACAGGTTTATCTGGAGTCTGGTCCTAGCCTCGTCACTACCTCGCTGGGGTTAGGCTAGACACTTACCAGCACATGGGGTCGGTTGTGCTGATACTACGCTCTGTGCTCTTTTGCACAGATCCAGGTTTTGGACATCAGCAGTAGCGCGGGAGCCAACCTTCAGTCCAGTGAGACACTGAGGTAGCCTTGCAGGCATTCGCAGGCCCGGCGTCTCCTCTATCTTTTATTTCCGTATGTTATCTCATGTATTCGAGACAAATAATTTATATTTTCTTTCAAACGGTTGTATTTAGCACTCTTAGAAGTTCGTGAGTAATGTGACACCAGTTCTTGGGTAGAGGCATATGTTGATTCTCGCATTATTGTTTAGTTTCTTTAAACTTAAGTCTTCCGCTTACTTATTTAATTCCGTTGCTTTCATGCTATTGCTGATAATTGTTAAAAGAAGTAGTTGTTAATGAAGTAAGTAGTTAAGGATTGACTTGCCTAGCTCTCATTAGTAGGCGACATCACGACTCCCGAGGGTGGGAAATTCGGGTCGTGACAAGTTGGTATCAAAGCTTTAGGTTACATAGATCTCACAACTCACGGACAAGCTTAATAGAGTCCGAGGGATCGGTACGGAGACGTCTGTATTTATCCCCTAGAGGCTATAGAGTTAGGAAGAATCTCACATTTGTTCTTTCTTGTCGTGCGGATTTGTTCCTCAAATGCTAATTGAACTTCTACACTGTTTTTCGCAGATGACGATAACATGTGCATCCTTATCTACCGCTCAGCAGCCCGAGCCCCCTATAACAGCTCCCAGTAGGGGCAGAGGGCGAGGCCGAGGCCGTGCTAGAGGCTGAGGTAAGGGCAGAGCTCAGCCCCGAGCAGCGACACCAGTGGCGGAGCCTCAGTTTGATTTTGAGGAAGAGGTTCCAGCCCCAACAGTTCCGGTAGGCACAGCTCAGGTCCCAGAGGGGTTTATCGCTACCCCAGTTCTTCAGGACGATCTGGTTTGATTGGTGGGCCTTATGGAGAGTGTCACCCGAGCAGGTTTGCTTCCTGTAGCACCAGCCACTTCTCAGGTTGGAGGAGGGGCTCAGACTCCCGCTACTCGCACTCCGGAGCAGGTAGCTCCCCTGATTCAGGTTCTAGCGGTTCAGCCAGCGGTGGCAGTTCAACCGGGTGTAATGGCTCAGACGGGCGATGGAGCGGCTATCTCCGCCGATGCTTTGTGAACACTGGACAGATTCACCAAGCTCTTCACTACTACTTTCAGCGGAGATCCTTCTAAGGATCTCCAGGATTTCCTATACATCTGCCACGAGGTTCTCAGGAACATGGGCATTGTTGAGACCAATGGGGTCGATTTTGCTGCATTTCGCTTATCTGGATCCGCCAAGACTTGGGTGAGGGATTATTGCTTAGCGAGACCAGCCAGATCACCATCTTTGACTTGAGAGCAGTTTACAATGTTGTTTCTGGAGAAGTTTCTCCCCGTTACTCAGAGAGAGTCCTATCGGAGGCAGTTTAAGTGCCTCCAGCAGGGTTCCATGACTGTTACCCAGTATGAGACCAGGTTCATCGATCTAGCTCGCCATGCTCTTGTCATACTTCCCACCAAGAGAGAGAGAGGGTGAGGAGGTTTATTGATGGTCTGATTCAGCCGATTCGTCTTCAAATGGCCAAGTAGGCCGGGAGTGAGATTACATTTCAGGAGGTGGCCAATATGGCCCGCAAAGTTGAGATAGTTCTATCACAAGGAGGTGGTCATGTGTCGGATAAGAGGTCCCGTCATTCGGGCAGATTCAGTGGTACCTCGTCTGGAGGTAGAGATTCATATGGTGGAGGCCATCCTCCTAGGCCCTTTCAGTCAGCTCTTCAGGTCTCCCATGGTACTTCAGGTGGTCGTGGTTCCCAGACGCACTATTCTGATCAACAGTCTTACAGTGCACCATCAGCACCTATCAGTGCACCGCCGCTTCATAGTTTCTAGGGTCATCAGCCCTAGAAGCCGAGGGCTTGTTTTACTTGTGGCGACACGAGGCACATTGCTAGGTATTGCCCTTGAGCTCCGAGCAGTTTTTCGCATCAGGGTTCTCGTGCTACGGTACAGGCACCAGGTATTCCACAGCCTGCCCAGCCAGTTAGAGGTGGGGGTAGAAGTGCTAGAGGTGGAGGTAGAGGTCCTAGAGGTGGAGCTCAGGCAGCCAGAGGTGGAGGCCAGCTAGCAGCATGCCATCCTAGAGAGGTAGTTCAGAGTGGTGAGGCCTATCCCCGATGCTACGCCCTTCCAGCTAGGCCCGAGGCTGAGGCTTCAGATGCAGTTATTACAGGTACTATTCTGGTTTGTGATAGAGATGCTTC
This sequence comes from Nicotiana sylvestris, assembly GCF_000393655.2. Lineage (NCBI taxonomy): Eukaryota > Viridiplantae > Streptophyta > Magnoliopsida > Solanales > Solanaceae > Nicotiana > Nicotiana sylvestris. Next base: position 84,987,545 of record NC_091066.1, read on the forward strand.
AGTGTTATTTGATCCGGGGTCTACGTATTCATATGTGTCAACTTATTTTGCACCGTACCTGGTCGTGCCTAGTGATTCGTTGAGTATGCCTATTTATGTGTCTACACCGATGGGTGATTCTATCATGGTCGATCGAGTTCATCATTCTTGTATTGTAGTGATTGGAGGTCTTGAGACTCATGTTGATTTGTTGCTTTTAGATATGGTCGATTTCGATGTTATATTGGGGATGGACTGGTTATCCCCGTACCACGCTATCTTGGATTGCCATGCCAAGACTGTGACTTTAGCTTTACCGGGTATGCCTCGTTTAGAGTGGAGAGGGACCCCTGGTCATTCTACCCGTAGTGTATCTCTTATGTGAAGGCTCGGCGTATGGTCGAGAAGGGGTGTTTGGCCTATTTGGCTTATGTTCGCGATTCTAGTGTGGAGGTCCCTTCTATTGATTTTGTACCCATTGTTCGGGAGTTTCCTGAGGTTTTTCCTTCAGACCTGTCGGGTATGCCGCCCGATAGGGATATCGACTTTTGCATTGATTTGACTCCGGGCACCCAGCCCATTTCTATTCCGCCATATCGTATGGCCTCGCCGGAGTTGAAAGAGTTAAAGGAATAGTTGCAGGATTTGCTTGAGAAGGGTTTCATTAGACCTAGTGTTTCGCCTTGGGGTGCGCCGGTCTTGTTTGTAAAGAAAAAAGATGGTTCGATGAGAATGTGCATTGATTACCGACAATTGAACAAGGTTACAATTAAGAATAATATCCACTGCCGAGGATTGATGATTTGTTTGATCAGCTTCAGGGTTCCAATGTATTTTCAAAGATTGACTTGAGATCTGGCTACCACCAATTGAGAATTAGGGCATCCGATGTCCCTAAAACAACTTTTCGCACTCGGTACGAGCATTATAAGTTCTTAGTTATGTCATTCAGGTTGACCAATGCCCCAGCAGCATTTATGGAGTTGATGAACCGAGTGTTCAGGCCTTATTTGGACTTGTTCGTGATAGTCTTTATTGATGATATCCTAATATATTCCCGCATCCAGGAGGAGCACGAGCAACACCTCAGAGTGGTTCTTCAGACTCTGAAGGATAGTCAGTTATATGCTAGGTTCTCGAAGTGTGAGTTCTGGTTGAGTTCAGTGGTATTCCTGGGTCACGTTGTATCAGCAGAGGGTATTCAGGTTGATCCAAAGAAGATTGAGGCAGTCAAGAACTGGCCTAGACCAACATCAGCTACAGAGATTCGGAGTTTCTTGGGATTGGCAGGCTACTATTGTCGGTTCGTGGAGGGGTTCTCATCTGTTGCAGCCCCGATGAACAGGTTGACCCAGAAGGGTGCCCAGTTCAGATGGTCAGACGAGTGTGAGGCGAGTTTTTAGAGGCTCAAGATAGCCCTGACTACGGCGCCGATGTTAGTTTTTCCCACAGGTTCAGGGCCTTACACCGTTTATTGTGATGCATCTCGCATTGGACTTGGTGCAGTGTTGATGCAGGATGGCAAGGTCATTGCCTATGCTTCGAGGCAGTTGAAGGTTCATGAGAAGAACAATCTAGTGTATGATTTGGAGTTGGCAGCCATTGTTCACGCATTGAAGATTCGGAGGCATTACCTGTATGGCGTGGCATGTGAGGTATTCACGGATCATAAGAGTCTTCAGTATTTGTTCAAGCAAAAGGAGTTGAATTTGAGGCAGAGAAGGTGGTTGGAGTTGTTGAAAGATTATGACATCACTATCCTATATCACCCGGGAAAGGCCAACGTGGTGGTCGATGCTTTGAGTAGAAAGTCAGCCAGTAAGGGCAGTCTTGCTTATATTCCAGTCGGTGAGAGGCCGCTTGCTTTGGATGTTCAGGCTTTGGCCAATCGATTTGTGAGGTTGGATATTTCTGAGCCTAGTCGAGTATTAGCTTGCACGGTCGCTCATTGTTCGTTATTGGAGCGTATCCGTGATCGGCAGTTTGAGGATCCCCATTTGTGTGTCCTTAGAGACACGGTGCAGTGGGGGGGGGGTGCCAAGCAGGTTACCTTAGGTGATGATGGAGTTTTGAGATTGCAGGGTCGAGTTTTGTGTGCCTAATGTGGATGGGCTTCGAGAGTTGATTTTATAGGAGGCCCATAGTTCCTAGTACTCTATCCATCCGGGCGCCGCGAAGATGTATCAGGATTTACGACATCATTATTGGTGGCTTAGAATGAAGAAGGATATCGTTGCCTATGTGGCTCGGTGTTTGAATTGTCAGCAGGTTAAATATGAGCATTAGAGGCCTGGTGGTTTATTTCAGAAGATTGAGCTTCCCGAGTGGAAGTGGGAGAGAATCACTATGGACTTCGTTACTGGACTTCCATTGACCCGGAAGAAGTTTGATGCAGTTTGGGTCATTGTTGATAGGCTGACCAAGTCAGCGCATTTCATTACTGTGGCAGTCTCCTATTCGTCCGAGAGATTAGCTGAGATCTATATCCGGGAGATTGTTCGCCTTCATGGTGTGCCGATATCTATCATTTCGGACCGAGGTACGCAGTTCACCTTGCATTTCTGGAGAGCAGTTCAGCGAGGGTTAGGCACCCAGGTTGAGTTGCGTACAACATTTCATCTTCAGACGGATGGACAGTCCGAGCGGACTATTCAGATATTGGAGGATATGCTCCGAGCTTGTGTTATTGACTTTGGAGGTTCGTGGGATCAGTTCTTGCCTTTAGCAGAGTTTGCCTACAACAACAGCTACCAGTCGAGTATCCAGATGGCTCCTTATGAGGCTTTATATGGTAGGCGGTGTCGATCTCCGGTTGGATGGTTTGAGCCGGGAGAGGCTCGGTTGTTGGGTACAGATTTGGTTCAGGAGGCCTTGGACAAGGTCAGGATCATTCAGGATAGTCTTCGTACAGCTCAGTCCAGGCAAAAGAGTTATGCATATCGTAAGGTTCGAGATGTGGCTTTTATGGTTGGTGAGCAGGTATTGCTTCGAGTGTCGCCTATGAAGGGCGTGATGAGATTCGGGAAGAAGGGCAAGCTTAGACCTAGGTTCATTGGTCCATTTGAGATCCTTGATCGAGTGGGAGAGGTGGCTTATAGACTTGCATTGCCGCCTAGCTTATCAGCCGTGCATCCAGTGTTTCATGTGTCCATGCTTCGGAAATATCACGGCAATCCATCCCACGTGTTAGATTTCAGCACTGTCCAGTTGGAAAAAGATTTGTCATATGAGGAGGAGCCGGTGGCTATTCTAGACCGACATGTTTGCCAGTTGAGGTCGAAGAGTTTTCCTTCGGTTCGTGTTCAGTGGAGAGGTCAGCCTCCTGAGGCATCGACCTGGGAGTCCGAGTCCGATATGTGGGACCGTTATCCTCATCTTTTCTCCGACTCAGGTACTTCCTTCTTCTGTTCGTTCGAGGACGAACAGTTATTTTAGAGGTGGAGAATGTGACGACCCAAAGGGGTCATTACCTGTTTCTAATTGAAATCTGTCTCCGAGGCCTTAAAAGCCTCATTTAGAGTCACCTCGATTTGTGTGCGCAGTCCGGGTGCATAGCCGGAAAGCTTAAACGTGAAATCTTGTGAAAATTTCTAAGTTTTTACCTCGAAATGAATAAGTTTGACTTCGGTCAACATTTTGGGTAAACGGACCCGGACCCGTGATTTGACGGTCTCGGAGGGTCCGTAGGAAAATATAGGACATGGGCGTATGCTCGAAATCGAATTCCGAGGTCCCAAGCCCGAGTTATGAATTTTTAAGTGAAATTATTTTCTGAAAATGTTTAAAGAAAAAAAAGAAATTTGAAATGAAATTTGATCAGAACGTGTTGGTATCGGGCCCGTATTTTGATTCCGGCGCCCGGTACAGGTCTTATATATGACTTGAGTCATTCCTGTGAAACTTGGTTGAAAACGGACGTCGTTTGACGTGATCCGGACCCAAATTGGGAAAATTGATGTTTTAAAGGAAATCTGAGAAATTTCATGGACCTTAAGGCTCAATTCGATGTTCATGATGTTACATTGGTGTTGTGATCACACGAATATGTTCGTAGGGTATTTTTGAGGTAGTGTGCATGCTTGGTCTAGAGTTTCGAGGGCTCGGGTGAGTTTCTAGTAGGTTCTGGGATGCCTTAGGCTTTAAAAGATCAGATGTTGTAGGTTCAGGAATTTTGACAGGTCTCTGAACCCTTTTGTGCGGCCCGCGAGGAAACGCGTGCAGCCGCGAAGGAGCCAGCGCGGCCGCGATCGCCTTTGCGCGGTCCGCGGTGGGTGCTGCGCGGCCACGGTCGGCTTTGTGCGGTCTGCGCGGGGCATAGATCCGCAGACCTTCAGGAAGCCTGTGCGGTCGCGATCCTTCTTGCGCGGTCCACGGTGGGAACTTCAGAGGGGTATAAATATACGTGAATTTCAGTTATTTTACACTTTTCAAAACCCCAAAATATAATAGGCGATATTCCAAACAACTTTTCTTCTCCGAAACGATTGGTAAGTGATTTCTAACTCATTTTCTTCACTTCTTAACATCTTTTAACATGATTTCAACTTCAAATCAAAGATTTTCATGGGGAAATTGGGTGGTTTGGGTAGAACCTAGGTTCTTCTAAAATTGGGGATTTGGACCTCAATTTGAGGTCCGATTTCAAAACAAACCATATATTTGAATTTGTGGGGGAATGGGTAATCGTGTTTTGGTCAGAACCTCGGGTTTCGACCACATGGTCCCGAGGGTGATTTTTGACTTTTGGGTAAAACTTTGGAAAACTCATTTTATGCATTGGGGTTGATTCATTTAGCATTTATTAATGTGATTAAGTAACTTATGACTAGATTCGAGCGGATTGGTGGTGGAATCAATAGGTAAAGCAAAAAATTGAGATTTGAGTGGTGTTTAAGGCATCGAGGTAAGTGTTTGGTTTAACCCTAGCTTGAGGGATTAGGAGTTGAGTCATATTTTCTACTTGCTTCTTGTTGAGTACGACGTATAGGCATGGTGACGAGTATCTATACGTTGGTGTCAAGCATGACCGTGGGTCTTAACTTGAAAGTTGTTGTGTTTTTGAATGACACCTTGTATACTTTAATTAATGATCCTCTATGATTAAGTATTTCATTAATTGAACTGAGTACTAGCAAAGTGAGATTGGTTATAGCTGATTCTCCCTTGCCGGGATGACTATTTCGATATCTTTGTTCCCTTGCCGGGAAGTTATTATATTACTTATGTTCCCTTGCCGGGATTTCTTGTAATTGTGTAATGAAATGGGAGCGGGTGGTATGCCTACTACAAGATATTATAAAATGGGAGCGGGTGATACACCTACCACGAGATAGAATGAAATGGGAGCGGGTGGTACGCCTACCACGAGATATGAGAAATGAGATCGGGTTGCACGCCTGCAACAAGAGGAAACTGAAAGTGAAAGTTGCCTTTATTTTCTTCATTTGTGATAGAAGTTATAGTGTTAGCTTCCTTATTATTCTCTGTTATTTCTTTTAACTGCTATCCCCGAAGCATGTTCCCCTTCCTCAGCTTTAACTGCTTATTACTTGTTTACTTTTCCCCCATATATTATATAACTATACAGGTTTATCTGGAGTCTGGTCCTAGCCTCGTCAGTACCTCGCCGGGGTTAGGCCAGACACTTACCAGCACATGAGGTCGGTTGTGCTGATACTACACTCTGTACTCTTTTGCACAGATCCAGGTTTTGGACATCAGCAGTAGCGCGGGAGCCAGCCTTCAGTCCAGTGAGACACTGAGGTAGCCTTGCAGGCGTTCGCAGGCCCGGCGTCTCCTTTATCTTTTATTTCCGTCTGTTATCTCATGTATTCGAGACAAATAATTTATATTTTCTTTCAAACGGTTGTATTTAGCACTCTTAAAAGTTCGTGAGTAATGTGACACCAGTTCTTGGGTAGAGGCATATGTTGATTCTCGCATTATTGTTCAGTTTCTTTAAACTTAAGTCTTCCGCTTACTTATTTAATTCCGTTGCTTTCATGCTATCGCTGATAATTATTAAAAGAAGTAGTTGTTAATGAAGTAAGCAGTTAAGGATTGACTTGCCTAGCTCTCATTAGTAGGCGCCATCACGACGGTGGGAAATCCGAGTCGTGAAAAATTTGCTCTAGTTTGTGTTTGCAGAATCCTTTGTCCGCTTCATCTTGAAGTTATCAAGACGTGAGTTACTCTCTTATGATTACGTTCGAGGCTGTTTCAACTGCCAGCTAGCTAGATTATATTTGTGAATGATTGTTTATGTATTCTTTTGTCAATTTGTTTAATTAAATAGCGGTGATTTAATCTTGTCAAATTTCACTATTGTCTTCTTTAAAAAAGGGAGAACAAGATAAAGGTAAGATTTTTTTTAGGCAACAAATTTTTATTAAACAATCAAGCCAAAATAGAATTAATATACCAATCAATTATACCATTTGCAATCACCAATTTAAAACTTGAGGGCTGATTTGTTTGACGAAAAGGAAGAACAAGAAAAAGGACTATGGAGGGAAGATTGTGTTTTTTATTTTTATTTAAAAATAATTATGTATAATTTAATGTGTCCTCTAGTGGGGATAGATCGATGTATATGTTATGAGTTCATTCGAACCTAACTCTATCCTTTAGTCTCAACTCATCCGAATCCAAAACTTTAAAAGTTTGAATCCAAAGAAAAAGACGGATTTAGGAAAAAGACTGGTGAACTATTAAGGGTTGTGATGGAATGAATATGATTCAATTTTGATTAATTCGGACTTTAAGAATGAAAAATTTATGATAGAGGATGCTTCTACTTTTAATGAACTTTACGCGGCACAAATTTGAAATAATTGATACCTCAAAACGATCACTAGACAGCTACCGGAAATAAAGAAAAGGGGGGTGAGTGTGATAAGTTAAAGGCAAATAGGAAAATATGAGAAGGTGCGCAATTCCAAAGACATTTAAAGGTGGGAGCAGAGTGAGACTCCAACGAGGAAAAATGTGTCCGGGAAAAAAGAGAGAGAACAAAGGTGGCCAACCACGTATTGCATGCCTCATATCCCTCTTTCTCTCCATGGTATTGATTGGGAAAAAGAAATGGAACTTAAAGCAACACACAATATGCCGCAAACGTTTTGTCTCCTTTCAGTTTCTTTCGAGAAACTGAATCATCAAGGCATGGTTACGTATTGACCTAATACAACGCAACCTCACTCTACCTACTCACCTGTTTATAAATTCATTTCATATTCATGTTCATTGATTCGACTAATGCAAATTTGCTTCGAATAAACCAGTTAATTAAGAGGAATAAAGCACACTCTATCGAAAAGTTTTTATTACTAAAAGTCTAGAATTTAAATTCGAGACTCAAACAGTGGCGGAGGCAGGATCTCCACGAAGGGGGTTCAAAAAAAAAATTGTATTTAGTGGAAATTGAACTCATGACCTTATGTAGATTTTGAACCCCCTTGACCACTAAACTACACTTTTGGATTGTGTTAGAAAGGGTTCAAAACTTAATATATAGAGATAAAAAATAGATTTTGTCTTATATATACAGTGTATTTTTTCGGCGAAGGGGGTTCGGGTGAACCCCCTTGCGCCCCCCTAAATCCGCCCCTGGACTCAAATAGAGTTGAGGGTGGAGGGCTGGATGAATTCAAGTTGTATCAGCTCTTGTGGTATGTTGAGATTAACAGTGATAGTGTTAGCAGTGAGAGTGGTGGCTAGTTTGTTAGTTGTTTATTTGTAGTTATAACTAACTTAGACTATGCTAGAGTTAGCAACTAGAGTTAGCTTTAGCACTAATCACAGTTAGCTTATATATATATATATATATATATTCATGCATGGGCGAAGCTACATGTTATAAAGGGTGGTCAGCTGACCACCCTTCGTTGAAAAATTACACCGCGTATATAGGTAAAATATTAGATTTTAGAGGTATATAACGTATATTGAATACTCTTTCTTGGAGAATTTTTTTCACTTCATTCAAGTTTGAACACCCTTGAGTAAATTCCTGGCTTCGCTACTGTATTCATGTACAGATACATTTGACACCTGGAATAGAAGATTACATTTCTCTCACTTCTTCTAGAGTATTCCCGCAGATTCAACCCAAACTCGTCTCTCTAAACCGACCTCCTCTTAGCTCACATTGTACTTCAGCAAATCACCATGGCAGAGCTCCATGGATAGCTGAATTCAACATGGTAGCAGAGCCACACGACTATTAGTGTGGTCCTAGTGTCTTCATTTTTCATTATCTCGAAGCTTCGAAGGAAGGTCATCAATGGTGACAGTCGACAACACTAAACCAGAGAAATTAGGTCACAATCATCCACTTTTCTTGAAATCAAATGATAATTCAGGAGCTGTATTGATTCCGCTGCAATTGAAAGGATCGGAAAATTACTTCGTATGGAGCCGAGCGATGAGGATTGCAATCCTAGGTCGGAATAAGCTAGGTTTCATTGACGACACATGCAAAAGGGAGAATTATAGTACGAATCTCGTTGATCTCTAGGATCGTTGTAGTGTGATTGTATTGTCTTGGTTGATGAACTATGTTTCACAAGAACTATTGAGTGGAATGGTGTATTCCTTAAATGCTAGTGCAGTATGGGGAGATCTGAAGGAGCGATTTGATAAGGTGGATTGTTCTAGGATTTTTCATATTCATAGAAAAATTGCTACTGCTAGGCAGGGTACTAGCTCAATTTCAACTTACTTTTCAAAACTGAGAGTGCTTTGGGAAGAATTTGATAGTTTGGCACCAATTCCTGGTCATGACGATGCCAGTTCTCGTGAATTTGTTCAGTTTATGGAGCGTCAAAAGCTTTTGCAATTTCTGATGGGGCTGAATGAATGATACGAGCAGGCTCGAAGTTAGCTCTTGATGATGGTGCTAGTTCCATCAGTGAATAAGACATATTCTATGCTAATGGAGCGTGAAAACCAAAAGACTATGGCAAGTGCTTCAGCTAGTCTAGATGCTAGTGAAATGGCTGCCCTGATGACAAATATGGTTGGAAATCAGCAAAAGCCAAAGAAGAATTACAATCTCTACTATGATTACCATAAATTGAAAGGTCATACTAGGGACATATGCTACAAGCTAGTAGGATATCCTAATAATCACAAGTTCAAGAAGAAATACAACCCTCAAGGAACAACTAATATGGCGACTGAGCACCCTACACCAGCAACTTTCACTTCTACACCCACTGCACCAACCTTTACACTAGAACAGTACCAGCAAATCCTGTAATTGCTTAACAATAAGCCCACAGAAGTTATAACTAATGCAGTAGAGCTAGAAACAGGTACTATTATATCCTTAATGGCTTATCTGAATCAAGGTGTTTGGATTATAGATAGTGGAGCATTCAATCATATGACTCCAATGTTGGATTTACTGCATAATGCATTTTCATTAAATAAAGGTCGTTCAGTTCACTTACCAAATGGAGAATTAGATGACATTGTCCATAGTGGTTCAACCAATATTTTCAAGGATCACAAAATTAGTGATGTACTTCATGTTCCTCGTTTTAAGTACAACCTATTGTCAGACTCAAAACTCATTGAAGAACTACAATGCTTGGTATCCTTTTTTCCTGACCTATGTATGTTTCAGGATCTCTACCCTGGCAAGGTGTTGGGGATTGGTAGTGAATCAAATGGGCTTTACATTCTTAAAGACTGCATTCAGAAGATACAGTTAAATACACCAATTGTACATACCACAGCTATGCAGACTTCAACACAAAAAAGTCAGAGTTCATTAAAGTTGGAATTTGGCATCAGAGGCTTGGACATCTACCTATCAAGGCATTAAAGAGAATTGACAAGCTCAAGCAACAATTCGGAAATGATAGATCAACTATTAGTTGTTTAGAATATCCAGTTTGTCCATTAGCTAGGCAAACTAAATTGTCATTTCCAGTCAGTAAAAGTTGAACACATGCTCCTTTTCATTTTTTACATGCAGATGCATGGGGACCCTATAGAGTACCTACTCATGATAATAAAAGATTCTTTCTTATAGTAGTAGATAATTTCTCTAGATCTACTTGGTTGTTTTTAATGAATGCTAAGGATGAAACCTATTGGTTAATGAAGAGGCCTATCAGTATGATTCATACATAGTTTAACTATCATGTCAAGACAATAAGAACTAACAATGGATTAGAATTTATTAACTCATATATGAGGCAATTCTTAGAGTTACAGGGGATCATTCATCAGACTACATGTGTATATAATCCACAACAGAATGGGGTTGTGGAAAGAAGACATAGATAGACCCTGGAGGTAGATAGGGCTTTGAGGTTTCAAACTGCAATTCCACTAAGATTTTGGGGTGATTGTGTTCTCATAGCTCTGCATATTATAAACAGAATATCTTCCACAATTCTGAAGAGAAAGTCTCCCTATGAGATGTTGTTCAACACTCCACCTTCCCTTGAGTATTTAAAAGTCTTTGGATGCTTATGCTATGTTATAAATGTGAGAAAACATGAAAATTTTCAGCTAGGGCACTGCCTGCTATCTTTATGGGATACTCACCTACTAAGAAAGGATATAAATTATATGATTTGCACTCTAAGCAATTCCTGGTCAGTAGAGATGTGATCATTAAGGAGCAGATTTTTCCTTTCAAGCACATGAATGTGTCTTCTATTCCCATTTTTCTAGTCCGTGAACTAGCTGATGCAGTTGATGTTCCACCCAAACATGATGCATCTCAGCCTATATATGATAAGTTTCCAGATATTGGTGAAATGCAGAATGCGAATGAAATGCTTGAAGAAGCAGACATTTCACTTGATGATCAAGAAGCAGACATTTCACTTGATGTTCTTTCTCTATCAGTACTGAGAATCTCCCACAATACCAAGGTACCACTAACACATTGCCAATTGCAATTAGAAAACATCCTAGAACTACAGGTCCACCAAAATGGATGTAGGACTTTGTCTCAACTTCCTGTGCATACCCAATGACAAACTACCTGAACTATGACATATCCTCTTCCTATGCAAAGTGTCTCTTAGTACAATATTCACTTGTAGAGCCTAAACAATATGCTGAAGCTGCAAGAGATGCCAGATGGGTAACAACCATAAAGCAAGAAGTGGAAGACATAGAAGAAAATAGCACATGGGACATTGTTGACTTGCCTGCAAGCAAGACTCCCATAGGGTGTAAATGGGTCTACAAGGTGAAATATAGAGACAATGGAGAGGTGGAGAGGTTCAAGGCCAGGCTTGTAGCCAAAGGCTTTAGTCAACAAGAAGGCCTAGACTACAAGGAAACTTTCTTCCCAGTGGCTAAGATGGTTATTGTTAGATCAGTTATTGTTGTGGCAGCCTCTAAGCATTGGTACATCTATCAAATGGATGTGCATAATGCTTTCATACAAGGGGATCTCTTTGAAGAAGTATATATGCCACTTCCACAAGGGTACTAAAATGTCACTCTATGGCTTAAAACAAGCTTCCAGACGATGGAACCTAACGTAAACAGAGGCTCCTCAAGACCTAGGCTTTGTTTAAAACTATTTTGACTACTCTTTATTCACACAACAATAGGGCTCAGCGTTAGTGATTATGTTGGTCTATGTAAATGACCTCTTGGTTACCGGCAATGATGCAACTTTGATTTAGACTGCTAAAATCAACCTACAGAAGAAGTTCAAGATGAAGGATTTAGGGGAGCTCAGGTTCTTTTTGGGTATATAGTTTGCTCGGAGTAAAGCTGGCATCTTGATGAGCCAAAGAAAATATACTCTTGAGTTGATTGCTAACTCTGGGTTAGCGGGAGCTAAACCAGTATCTACTCCATTATAGTGTAACCAAAGACTAACTATAGTAGAATTTGATGAAGCTGGGGAGTACATCAATACAGATGACAGCATTCTGAATAATCCTGAACCTTACCAAAGACTAGTAGGGAGGCTACTATATTTGACCATGACTAGACCTGATTTAGCTTATGTTGTCCAAGTAATAAGTTAGTTCATGCATAAGCCAAAGAGATCCCATATGGATGCAGCCTTAAGGGTGATCAAGTATGTAAAGAATGCACCATGATTGGAACTGTTAATGTCTTCAGATGGGTCCAACAGCTTGGTTGCATATTGTGACTCTAACTGGGCAGCATGTCAACAGTCTAGAAAGTCTGTCATGGGTTACCTTGTTAAGTTTGGAAACTCCTTAGTTTCTTGGAAATTTAAGAAGCAAAACACAGTTTCCAGAAGTTCAACAGAGGCAAAATTTAGGAGTATGGCCTCTACTGTTGCAGAAATTTCATGGCTGATTCGACTATTCAAAGAGTTAGGAGTTACAGTTCAGCTACCTGTTACCATGCACTGTGACAATAAAGCAGCTATTCAAATAGCTGCCAATCCTATCTTTCATGAACACACAAAACATATTAACATTGATTGTCATTTTGTAAGGAAAAAATTACAGCAGGGCCTTGTTCGGACTCAGCACATCAACACTAAAGCACAATTTGCAGATATTTTCACCAAGGGTCTTGGAAAGACACAACATTATTTTTTGCTTAGCAAGTTGGGAGTTGAAAACTTATACTTACCCTCCAGCTTGAGGGGAAGTGTTGAGATTCTTAGTGATAGTGGTGGTTAGTTTGTTAGTTATTTATTTGTAGTAATAACTAACTTAGACTATGCTAGAGTTAGAGTAACTAGAGTTAGCTTTATCACTAATCACATTTAGCTTATATATATATATATATATATATATATATATTTTCATGTACAGATACATTTGATCACCTCGAATAGAATATTACATTTCTCTTTCTTCTTCTAGAATATTCCCTCAGATTCATCTCAAACTCGTATCTGTAAACCGACCTCCTCTTAGCTCACATTGTAATTAGCAAACCACCATGACAGAGCTCCATGGATAGCTGAATTCAATATGGTAATCTGACACCCCTTCGCCGAAAAATTATATTGTGTAGCAACAATAACGACATTCAGTGTAATTTCACAAAGTGGGATCTGGGGAGGGTAGAATGTACGTGGACCTTAGCCTTACCTCGTGAAGGTAGAGAGACGGTTTCAATAGACTCAAGGTAAAAGTAAAAAAGAAGCACAAAATTACATTTTGTGTAGCTTAGTCAAAAAATTATTTTTACGCATATATACCATAAGTTGACCTCCTTTAACTTCTTCGTGTGTTTACTTCTATATATTTTGATATAGTTTAGTAAAATTTATGGTTCCATCATTGAGGATGAAGCTCTTTGTATGTTCCAATCATAATATACGCATGATTTTAATTGGGTTTAACTTATTTATACTGAATGAAAGATAAAGATTTTTTAGTTGTACTTCAACCGATTAAAAGCAAGTTAATCTCCAAAAATTAGCAGAATTGCACGTTAGACTCTTTTTTCAATGGTGAGATATATGAGGATTTAAGAGGGAAGTTTTGGAAGAGGTACCTAGAGAATTGAGCTGTCGGAATGCGACATAGGCAGAGGCGAGCTAATACGTTGGTTATGGGTTTGTCCCAATCCGATAATTTAATTTAGTTTAGACCTTAATTTATATTTGTCTAATAAATTTATTGAGTATGTATAAATTATTAATTTAAAATTTAATAACATAAAAAATTAAACTAAAACCAAAAGCTTCAAATTCTAGTCCCGTTTCTAAAAATAGGGGTGAGAAATCGGCTTTACATTAAGACATATGAAATGGAAACATCAAAATCCATCCACTTTGACACACTCCAAACTTAAAAGTTATCGGCTTTACATTAAGACATAAAAATCTGAAATCCTCCTTAGATAAATTTCTTTTGTTTCCTTCTCATTCTACTTGATAAGACAAGTAATTTCTACTTTCTAATTCCATTTCTCAAAAAGTTTAAACAGCCTTACTTTCGAGGTAAACACATATGAAATGCACTTCATAAAGTTCTCGCTAATTCCTAGCTCTTTCTACTACAAGATTATTCTGTATGGTTTTATCTTCATTAGTTTTTTGACCTTTTCCGCTAAACTATGTGAAGTAATTGCTGGCACAGTAAATTGCAAAGATACATTAATATATTTCCTCTTTTAGAAGTTCTCACTAGTGAATTTTTAATATCATTTTACTAGATCAACAATCTTTATCTCATGCTCTCGTCAGCCGACGAATAAACAAATATTACAACTTGGAAAAAAACAGTAACGATGCATGCTTTTCCTTTTGGTGGTTGCATTTCAACATGCAGATGAGATTATATATATATATATATATATATATATATATATATATATGTTGAACGTTGTAGACTTCTTTCAATTGGATGTATTCTCTTTCTCTCAAAAAAGCTGAAGCAAAACCTGAAGATAAAAAAATAAAAGTGAAGAAACAGACAAATAATTTCGGACTCATGATTAGAAGCATGTCTCTAATTTATAACGTAGTGGAACTCTACTTTCTTATTTTAATTTTTGGACACCTTTTATTCTTTAATTTCGTACACAGCACCCAAAATAGTCTATGTTCATTTTATTGGTAATCTATACATATAGTGCATGCTAACATATAAACCCGACAGAAGCACAAGAGAGAAAGTAACTCATTCTTCAACAAGAGAAAGACACGCAAAAAAAAGCCCACTCTACTAGAAAAAAGAGCAGGAAAGCAAGAGAGAATTAAAGACAGAAAAATGGAGTGGAGGAAGTGTTATTTGGATGTAATATTGGTGCCATTAGGTTTTATGATATGCATGGGATATCATGTTTGGTTATGGCATAAGGTTAGAACTCAACCTCTTACTACAATTATTGGAACCAATTCTAATGGAAGGCGTTTGTGGGTTTCTGCCATCATGAAGGTAATTTCTTTTTTTTTTTTGAGCTAGAGACTTTTAGGCTATGCTGTTCAGACTCTTCAAACATGCATTCGAGTACGTGTTGAATTCTCCAAAAGTACTTTATTTTTGGAGGATCCAACACCGGTAAAACGATATTTTTGAAGAGTTCAAGCAACATAATCTTTACGTAGGAAGAGACTTGCATTCAGCTAGGGACTGATGGTACCATTATCTTGTGATTAAGCGTAGGGATACACAAGTTTTTTACTTTCCAGTTAAAATAACTACACATACATACTCATCAACTCAAAATTTGTAATGACATTCTCGATCTACTCGATACTAGTAGAGTTTCTCTTTGGAGTCGTATATATTATATATGTCTAATTCTTGTTACTTTTATTGAATTATTTATAACTGCATATTTACAATATAGTTAGGCGTGGTGATCAGTTGGATCTTTGCTAATTCACATCTCTTTTGGTTTCATCAAAAATATTCACAAAACATAAGAAACAACAAACTGCATGTCTGAAAATCCGTTTCCATGGAAGTCTTTTCGATTTTTCTTTTGATGAGGGTTTGTTAGAGTTGTTACAACATGATAAAAGCATTTCTCGTGTGTAGCTAATACTTTGTAACGGATGAAGGAAGAAAAGAGAAGCAAGTAATTGCTTGTAATGTTCAAAGTTGTCCTATAATTGATAGTTTTATTAGTAGATAAAGAAAAAGTTTATATTAAAGGTGTTAGGCTTCCTACCAAGTAAGCTTGCCTATACTTGTGTCTTCTTTTATAAAAGTGGAATTACGTTTAACTTTTAGCTTTAGATTGGCTTAACAGTTACAATGAGTAGAATTTTCGATAGAGTTTAACTTATATACACCATAAGTATAAGAGATTTTGATATAATCATCTCATCATTTTTACATGTTGTTGGAGTATGTGTAATCCATCTTATTTTCAAGATTACAAATATCATATCTTAAGAAGACTTATTTATAGATATAGTTTGATTGACTTGATAGTGTAGATAATTCTTTATATTGACGGCGCTTATAAATTAAACTCTTATCTATAAGTTCTTAGCTTCTATTAATGTTAAACATATTACTTCAAACACAGATAAACCAGGAAAACAACAAAAGAAAAAGAGCAATATATATATATAGAGACTTCCATTATACGATTTTTGTCAACTTAGGAATCAAGCTGTGATATCCAACTCAACTTCACTACTATGTGTATGAAATCAAGGTAATCTTTTTTGTTTCCACTCATTAATTAGCCAAAGGGTTTTCATCTTTTTGGACATTATGCAATCCACTATATGTCACTACTGATTTACCATTCAATCCTGATAAAAAAATCCATATTTTTTCCTTAACGTATACTATATCAAATAATCTTTCTATTTAGGATTTAAGTTATATACATGACATGGACTAAATTAATAAATAGGCGGATCATGACCCGTCCAAAAGTTATTTCGGTTGAGTGAAGATGGGCTATTATTATTGGGTCATAGCCCAACTCGCCCAACTCTTATAAAACTTTAATTAATTTGTGTAATTTAATTTTCTTATGAATTGTTTAATTATCAAATACGACTTTTTTTCTTTTGTTATGGTCATATATAACATATCAAACAAAAAGGAATTATTTTAAAGATATTTTAGTAAAGTTACATATGATCAATTTGGACTAAAATTCAACCAAAATTTAGATGGATTGAGATAGGCTGAGTCAAGATAAGTTGAGTTCAATAAATAAGGGGGTCAATGATCAGCCTAATCGGATAGGCTGGGCGGGTTAAATAAATTTGGGCTCAAATTTTGTCACCCCTAATTATCACTATACTTTGACATGTTATTCTATGCAATCTATTAGTACTACTTATTATACGTTAATGATTATCAAATAGTTATATAATGTAGTAAATATTTTTTATACTATGAGCACACGCATAGACTTAAACCATCTTTTCATCCTTTCCTTTTCAATTCATGAACTTAATCTATAATATATATATACATTAAAAAAAATTATACGCTATCAGTATAACTTAACTAGTTATAGCAGGTTATTATTATTCTATTTTTCATGTTATTATATCTATATGATATATGGACACGCAGATATTATAAGTCAAGTTAATTAATATTATAGTGCAAAAATTCTTTTCATCGTCATCATTGTACGGAATATAAATTAAACTCTTTTTGACTTTGCAGGATAATGAGAAGAAAAACATCCTAGCAATTCAAACACTTCGAAACACAATTATGGGAGCAACCTTAATGGCAACCACATCAATCCTTCTATGTTCTGGCCTTGCAGCTGTGATAAGCAGCACTTATAGTGTCAAAAAACCATTAAACGATGCCATTTATGGGGCACATGGTGAATTCATGGTGGCACTAAAATATGTGACAGTTCTACTCATTTTCCTTTTCTCATTCATTTGTCACACTTTATCCATAAGGTTCATTAACCAAGTGAATTTCCTCATCAATTGCCCAGCAGACAATTTGGGAATAGTGAGTCCAGAATATGTCTCAGAGTTACTAGAAAAGGGGTTTTTTCTTAACACTGTGGGCAATAGGTTGTTTTATGCTGCTTTGCCTCTCTTGCTTTGGATTTTTGGGCCTGTCTTAGTCTTCTTGTGTTTTATTACTATGGTCCCTATGTTTTATAATCTTGACTTTGTGTTTTGTAACGCAAAGGGTAAAATGGACCCTCGTGAAAATGGTAATGGTACTGAATTTGTATGTGTGTAAAGAAAGTGATACTCCTACTTGACCGAGACTATATATTATCAATATGAATATTGTTGTAATTAATCAGTTTGATATAGTTTGAACTTCGTCCAATCTATATTAATTCTGCATTTAAGTTAGTACTATAAATATTTACTAAACAACAACCCACAACAATATTAAACCCATTGAAATCTCACAACTAGGGTCTGGGGAGGGCAATGTATATGCAGACCTTACCTTTACCTTATGAAGGTGGAGAGACTGTTTGCGACAGACCCTCGGCTCAAGAACTATAAATATTTACTACCTATAACTATAATTAGTGTTTGTTTTATTGCTAGAAAACTTCAATTTCAAGAATCAACTCTATTTTGGAGTTACTTTATGAATTATTTCATTTATGAATTAAGGTTAAATATCTAAAATATATTATCGTCTTAAACCTATCCAAAAAGTCAAACCTTGGTCAAACACTTCCATTTCATAAAGCCTTTAACTTTCAAATTTCAACAAAGCCCAATATCTCGGGATAGGGACTTCCTATTTTGATTCCGAAAATACACCAAAGTCCCAAATCACGATACGGACTCACCGGGACCGTCAAAATATGAATTCGGATCTGTTTACCAAAAATGTTGTCCGAAGTCAACTCAAATAAAGTTTTAGGAAAAATGTTTTATTTTCATCAACTTTTAACATAAAACTTTCCGGAAACACGCCCGGGCTGCGCACGTAAATTGAGGAGGGTAAAAATGAGATTTTAGGGCTTAAAATCGCAGAATTGAGTTCTAAAACACAAGATGACCTTTCGGATCATCACATTCTCCACCTCTAAAACAATCGTTCGTCCTCGAATGAACTTAGAAAAGTACTTGAACTGGTGAAAAGGTAAGGATATCTACTCCGCATATCGAACTTGGGCTCCCAGGTAGCTGCCTCAATAGGCTGACCTCTCCACTACACTCGAACTGAAGGATAACTTTTCGATCTCAACTAGCGAACATGCTAGTCTAGAATAGCTACCGGCTCCTCCTCATAGGTCAAATCCTTGTCTAGCTGGACAGTGCTGAAGTCTAACACGTGGGATGGATCACCGTGATACTTCTAAAGCATGGACACACAGAACACTGGATGGACCGCTAATAAACCAGGTGGCAACGCAAGTCTATAAGCCACCTCTCCCACTCGCTGAAGAATCTCAAAAGGCTCAATGTATCTAGGGCTCAACTTGCCCTTCTTTCTAAACCTCATTACACCCTTCATGGGTGACACACCGTGAAGACGAGCGGTCTCGCGGATATAAATCTATGGCAACCGCTCTAAAGAATAGGTAGCTTCCACATGAATGAAATGCGCTGACTTGGTCAGTCTATCCACAATAACCCAAACTACATCGAACTTCCTATGAGTCTATGGGAGTTCAACAACAGAATCCATAGTGATACGCTCCCACTTCCACTCAAGAATCTCTATCTTCTGAAGCAAACTACCAAGTCTCTGATGCTCGTACTTTACTTACTGACAATTTAGCCACCGAGCCATATATGTCACTATATCTTTCTTCATTCTCCTCAACCAATATGCTGCCTCAAGTCCCGATACATCTTGGAGGTACCCAGATGAATAGAATACCGGGATCTGTGGGCCTCCTCTAGAATTATCTCACGAAGTCCATCCACATAAGGCCCACAAACATGACCCTGCATCCTCAAAAATCCATCATCTCCAACCGTAACCTACTTGGCATCACTGTGCCGCACTGTATCCCTAAGGAAAAGAAAATAAGGGTCATCATACTACCGCTCCTTGATGAGCTCAAAAAATAAAGATCGAGCGACTGTACAAGCTAGAACACGAATGAGCTCAGAAACATCCAAGCTCACGAACTGATTGGCCAAGGCCTGAACATCTAAAGCAAGCAGTCTCTCACCAACTAGAATGTACGCAAGACTGCCTAAACTAGCTGACTTTCTACTCAAAGCACTGGCCACCATATTGGCCTTCCCAGGATGATACAAGATGGTGATATCATAGTCTTTCAATAGCTCTAACCACCTCCTCTACCTTTAATTGAGCTCTTTTTGCTTGAACAAATACTACAAACTTTGATGATCCGTGAATACCTCACACGACACGCCATAAAGATAGTGCCTCCAAATCTTCAGCGCATGAACAATGGTTGCCAGTTCTAAGTCATGGACATGGTAATTCTTCTCGTGAACCTTCAGCTGCCGTAACACATATGTGATTACCATGCTATCCTGCATTAATACCGACACTGTAGTCAAAGTAGCGTTGAGATTTTGAAAGCTCGCTTCACACTCGTTTGACCATTTGAACGGGGCACCCTTCTAAGTCAACTTGGTCAACAAGGCTGTTATAGATGAAAACCCATCCACAAACTGACGGTAATAGCCTGCCAATCCCAAGAAACTCCGGATCTCTGTAGCTGATGTGGGTCTAGGCCAGTTCTTGACTACCTCAATCTTCTAGGATCCGCCTGAATACCCTCTGCCGACACAACATGGCCAAGAAAGCAACTGAGCTCAACCAAAACTCACATTTTGAAAACTTAGCATATAACTGGCTGTCTTTAGAGTTTGAAGAACGATCCGAAGATGCTGCTCATGCTCCTCCTGGCTGCGGGAGTAGATCAAAATATCATCAATAAACACAATCAGAAAGGAATCCAAATAGGGCTTGAACACCCGGTTCATCAAATCCATAAATGCAGTTGGGGCATTTGTTGGCCCAAATGACATCACTAGGAACTCATAATTCCCATACCGAGTCCGAAAGGCTATATTAGGGACATCAGATGCCCTAATCCTCAACTGATGGTAGCCAGACCTCAAATCGATCTTTGAAAACACCTTGGCACCCTGAAGCTGATCAAATAAGCCGTCAATCCTTGACAATGGATACTTGTTCTTGATGGTGACTTTGTTCAACTGCCGATAATCTATGAACATCCTCATTGATCCATCCTTTTTCTATACAAACAACACGGGCGCACCCCAGGGTGAGACACTAAGTCTAATAAAGCCCTTACCAAGAAAATCTTGCAACTTCTCCTTCAATTTTTCAACTCTGGCGGTGCCATATGGTATGGTAGAATGGAAATTGGCTGACTGCCCGGAGCCAAATCGATACATAAGTCAATATGCCTGTCGGGTGGCATCCCCGGCAGGTCTGCAGGAAACACCTCTAGAAACTCACAAACGACCGGTACTGAATCCATGGAAGGAACCTCCGCACTAGAATCTCGGACATAAACCAAATAATCTAGACACCCCTTCTCGACCATATGCCGAGACTTCACATAAGAGATAACCCTGGTGGTAGAATAGCCCGGAGTTCCTCTACACTCCAATTGAGGCAACCCTAGTAAGGCTAAGGTCACCGTCTTGGCGTGACAGTCCAATATAGCATGATAAGGTGATAGACAATCCATCTCCAAAATGGCATCAAAATCGACTATATCAAGAAGTAGGAGATCTACACGAGTCACAAGACTCCCAATGGTAACCACACACTAACGATAAACACGATCTACAACAGTAGCATCTCCTACAGGGGTGGACACATACATAAGAGCACTCAAAGAATCACGAGGCACAACCAAATATTAAGTAAAATAGGATGACACATACGAATAAGTAGAACCCGGATCAAATAGTAATGAGGCATCCCTACTACAAACTGAAACCCTACCTATGATAACCACGTCTTGGCTGGAAAAGCATAACATCGGGGCTGGGCCTCACCACTCTGAACTACATCTCGAGGACGGGCCTTGTCTGGATGGCCTCCACCTCTAGCGCCCTGACCTCCACCTCTAGTGCCTCAACCTCCACCTCTAGCTGTCTGACCCCTAACTCTAGCTGGCTAAGTAGGTGGTGAAACACCCGATGCCGGGACCATGGCACAAGAACCCTGATGCTGAGAACTGCTCGACGCTCGAGGGAAAAACCTAGCAATGTGCCTCGGATCACCACAAGTATAACAAAACCTCGGTTGTTGTGACTGCCGACCCTGAAACTGACCTTGTTAGCCTGAGTAACCACCCTGAAAAATCTAGAGTTGAGGTGCACAGATAGGAGCTGGTGGTGCGTTGTAGGCTAGCTGATCGAAATAATACATATGAACGCCACGACCACAATAAGCACCATTCGAAGCCTGGAGTGCTAAATGAAATGGTCTAGGAGGATGGCCTCTA
This sequence comes from Nicotiana sylvestris, assembly GCF_000393655.2. Classification (NCBI taxonomy): domain Eukaryota; kingdom Viridiplantae; phylum Streptophyta; class Magnoliopsida; order Solanales; family Solanaceae; genus Nicotiana; species Nicotiana sylvestris. The sequence goes on from NC_091066.1 coordinate 85,009,343, forward strand.
CAAAAAGTACCCCTGCCTCCAGACGAGGCACCACTGAATCCACCAGAATGATGAGGTCGCTTGTCAGATCCCTGACCACTCCCTTGAGCTAGTACCATCTCGACTCGCCTGACAACATTGGTAGCCGTCTGAAAAGAAATCTTTCTCCCAGTTGATTGGCTCCAACCCTATACCACTAGAGAATGGCAGGAGTGGTCGATGAGCTTTTACCTGAATAGTCGGGATCGATTTCCATAGGGAGTTAATATTGGTTGGGAATTGAATTTCTATCTAATCTAGCTATGCGTGTTGTTCTTAATTGCACTTCTAAACATGGTTGGAGTTTTTTCTATTCTAATTTTAATGCTAAGGATTGCTGAAAATAAGCTAAGTACAATATTTTTGTAAGAGTTTTCTCAAGTGATAAAAAGCACTAGGGAAGTGACTTACACCTAAACGAGTATCTAATGGGATCTAAAATTTAGGACAAGCTTGTTATATTTGGGATCGTGATATAACCAGTACACATAATTAATCACTCTATACCTCTCAGTAGTTTGAGTGACTTTGCCCTAATTGGCTTTCTCAAGCCCAATTGGGTGTTCAAACAATACAAGTAAAATTGGCTCAATTTGGTATTACTATCTCTAGGTTTAACCATTTAATTGGGGCTATCAAATCTCTTGAATGCACCTCAATTCCTTGTTAGCCTGAATTTCCTAGACTTAGTCCCTCTTTCTCAAGAAGAGTCTAAGTCACAAAGGCATTAATCGGTGTTTGCAACTACCAATTCTACAATTGAAGCCTGAAACAAGCTAAATATCACTAACCCATAAACAATTAAGCCCTAAAATAGAAGACCCATTAATACCCATACTAGGGTTGGGTCACAACCCTACCTAATGGGTTAATAAAGGAAGAAATCAAAGATGAAGATGAATATAACCCATAAAAGTTGATTACAAGAAGAAAATCTAAGATTAATAGCTAAAGTTGCTCTAAAATTACTCAAAGTAGTAAAATACGACTGTTTACGAGCTCCTCGGTACAAAAGATACCCTGAAAATCTGAAAAAGATTGATTTAGACACAACTAAAATTATTGGACAAAAATGCCCCTACGGAGGTTCTGCTAACAGCGCAATACTGAGTGCCTCAGTGCTTGGACTTTCGTGGCCGCGCAAAAGCAAACGTGGACCGCATTTCTTTCATTGGACTGGGACTAGACTTGATTTCGCTGGGAGCATAAAAGCAACCACCTCAGAGCTGTCTTCAACCGCTGCCGCTCTATTTCACCGTGGTCAGCGGTGTCTGTTGTGCCAAAATTATCTTCTCTGAACCTCAATTCCGCTGAGAGCGTAATTTTGGTCGCCTCAGCGGTGGACCTTCCGCGGCTGCACTATTTTATCGCTATCAGCGCTTTTAGCTCAGCTTTGAACTTGTGCAGGTTTAACTCCTTTATGAGCTGGTTATGACTTTCTTGCTTCATTTTGACCAAACCCTGCAAACAAGCACAATAAGTTAGTTTTCGGGAATACTTTTACACATTTTTTTATCCAAAACCTAGCAAAAGAAAGTATAAGATGGGCTAGAATCCGTAGTTATTAACTCCCCCAAACTTAAGCTTTTCCTTTTCCTCAAGCAAACAAAGTAATTCCCACCTCCACAAGGTAAAAGAAAGAAGAATTTCAATTGTTCTAAGGTGACTTCAGCAAGAATCAATTGGGACTAACAATTACCCTCAACACAAATGTATTATCAACAACACACAACCATTTTAGTACTATGGCTCTAGTGCGACACAAGAGCATCAAGAGTTGACTTAACTTATCAAGGAAGCTTGCTCTACTACGTAGGTCGCTGTGGAACCCAAACTCTTTATCCTCTACTCTTCATAAGCAAATCTCACTTCAGATTATAGCACTCAGAACAAGGATTGTGGAAAAATACACTCATCTCTCTCAAAAGAAGGTCACAAGTCTGGCTCTAAGTACCATAAGCTTGCCCTTCATGTGAATCAACACTAATGTAAGCTCACTCAACTCAAAATCATATAGGGCTTTTACGGGAATGTAATGAAGGCTTTTGGTTCAAGGCAGGGTATATCGGTCTATGTAGGTTTCATCTTTCCTTAAGCACTTTATTTTCTCATTTCGGCTCACACTTTCTTGACTCTTTGAGTCATTTTATTCTTCCTTAGGGGACTAGAGAGACACACTATCACTCCTTCTTGTTCATGACAATTATTTTTCTCATTTCTAATCATTCCAAACCTTTCATCATTGCTTTTATTGAATCCCTTCATTTTTCTATATTGTTTACTTTCTTTTTGACTTTTTTTGGCTTTTCTTTCTTTTTCTTCATTTTATACCTTTTATCACTTTTGCATTCCTCATCTCTCCCTCCAAACTTATGCTTTTTCCAATTGTGCTAAGGAAAGATCGGGTGCCAAGAGAGGGTCATTTTAGAACGGATAAAGGCTTGTATCATGGTTATTGAAAGAACAAGGGCTATGGCTCAACGAGCTTGACTAGGGATATCATATTTGGTAGGCTATAGATGCTTTCAAGTTTTCAATTTGGATCAAGGAGAGCCTATAATCATTTCTCAAGTCGAGCTACACTTAGAATTTCGCCTAGAAAAACATTCAGGGCAAGTTCTAGACTTATTGACACATGACTTGGACTTGCAATCAATGCCTCACCTCACAAGCTATTGGATTGCTAAAGAGAACAGAGTTGAGGGCCCACAACAACCTTAGCTAAGATTGAGCAACACAAATGGCTCCTAAAAACCATTCGATGATTGTTTAGCCAACACAAGAGTCTAAAGGTCACAGCTAGCACCATTCTTTTCAAATCAACTTGTTTCTAACCATAAGGTCAAAGGTAAATGTGTTAGGCCCAAGTGAACCTTTGCCTGAGACACTTTTATTCTTTACTACTATTTACACAAAACATAAAGAAAACTGACTCAAACCCTTAAGAAGGTTGTCATGTCATCCATCATTGGGAAGAGCCACCCGGTTCACATAAATTCCACCTTTGGAAAGAACCGTGGCATTAAGAAAACTAAAGGCTTATTGATCACGAAAACTTGTAAAAGTAAGAAGCGATAAATTGAAAAAGAAGCTACTAAATGAAATAAGAAGCTATGCTATTAAGGAAAATTGCAAAAGAAGTTATAAACTAAAATACGGAAAGTAAACTGAATATGTACAATAGGGGATTGGGACAAATATACATAAAAGGGGAATGAATATATACGTGGAATGGTAGAGTTATATACATACCAAAAGTGAAAAATAAATGGTAAAGTTATATACATACCAAAAGTGAAAAATAACGATAAAGAAAAATGAGTATCATTAATTTCATTCTAGTCATCAATTCAAAATAGGACCCCCCCTCCCCAAATAAAAACTAGCATTGTCCTCAATGTTAAAAGCAAAAATAAGATCAAAGAGGGGTTAGAGAGTAAAGAAAACTCCCTATGTGGTCTGCACCGGATCCTGCACATCAGTGGGGTCAGCTCCCTCTAGGTTCTGTGGTTGGCCTGAGGCACCTCCCTCGGGGCCCTCCAGCTCAATCTCCAAATCATCAGTCTGGGGGATCACCCCTCTCCTCATATGATCTCTATCATCCTCCTACTCCGGTGCCTGTGCTGCCTGAGCTGCTGGAACTAGGTCCTCAAATAGTAGCTCCAATGTGATGTATCCAGATGATCTAATCTTTTCCACCTCCTTCCTCAGTAGATTTACCGAATCCTTGGAAGCCCGAGTTTTCTTCATTTTCTTTGTTTGCTTGCTCAGGTCTGTGATTGCCTTTCCCTGTGCCTCCAAAACATCCATGATGAGGTTCTGGTTGTCCAAAAGCTCCTTTAGAGATTCGTCAACTGAAGTGGGCACCTGAGGCTGAGCTGGAACTAACTAAGTTGCCACTGTGTTGGATATGATAGACAGCTTAGATGTAGCTGCCTGCATCTAGTTGTTGATGCTGGAAAGTGTGTGGTTAACCCTCAGTGCAGTCAGAGGGTATGTAGATGAAGAGGGCACAGAAGTAAGCATAGAAGTAGATGGTCCAGAAGGAGGGTGTAGTATGGCAGTGGGAGGCTCGGAACCTGTGGCACCACTCCTGGCTCTTTAGACTGGCTAGTGGAAGTGGAGGCTTTGCCCTTGGACTTGGGGTTATCTGAACCCTACAGGTTGTACCAGGAGAAGGGCCTCTTTGGTTTCACCCTGGTATCAAAATCCCTTCCCTCGACTTCCTGATCCTCTAGGTATATAGTGAGGAAGTTCGGGAATGGGTAGGAGCTTTCATTCTCGTTGACCACTCTGGTGATCACCCTAGACATTATATTCCTGATATTGATCGGGTACCCCGCCATGATATCCCCCACTATAATAGCCTAGGAGACCGTCATATCACTATCATGAGTAGTGGGATCTAACTGGCTGCACACGAACGTCTCCCAACCCTTCGCCTCAAAGCTCAATATGTTCCTATAGATTGGTACCCCAGGTGTAAGCCAAGCTGGAGTAGTCCCCGGGAGAGCAATCACTGATGCCAGCCACGGGCGGGCCAACTCATCCATGGCCACCTTCTCCAAATGCAAGGACTCATCCTCCTCATTGAATCAAACATAATCGTTTAGAGTCTTTCCATAAAATTTGATCTTCTTGTTCCGGACTTTGGTAAAAAATCTGCCCTTTTTTATGTGGGTGACATTGGCGTAAAACTACTTGATCAAATGTTCATTGGCATCCGGTAGTTTGCTTGTGAAGAATTTCTACCCCACTTTTTCATCGAATTGCCTCTTCACATTGGGGTTGTGGGGTATAAGATCCCTTTCTATGAAGTGTCTCTCATGTGTGAGTGACCTTTGAGGCCACCACTCCCGAAACTTGTGGTAGGCTTTTTCACTAACAAATCTTTCTTGCCATACCACCAGTTTCCTTGTTATTTCCAACCCTCTTGTTTGGGTGTCACCATCCCTCCCGTCGTTAGGGACCTCAGCATCAACATCAATCGGGTTCTGTCTATGTTGAGAAGCTTGAGGGGAGGCTGATGCTGAAGACTCACTGCCTTTCTCTAAGCCATTAGACGACCCAGAAGAAGCAGGAGAAGCAGGGTAGGCTAGAGGTGTAGGCTCATCTCTTAACTGAAACCTCCCTTGGAAGTCTGTTGGAATGTGTGTTGGCACCGAAGTCCCTTCCGAAACTTCCCAGGAAGGGACATAATCACTCCCCTCAGAATGGGATGCGGCTCTATCTGCAGCTTTGATTGTTTTCCTCAGCTTCCCTATTGATTTCTGGATAGCTAGTGGCAATTTGGTCCTTCCTTGTCCTCCTCTTCCCTGCCCCGGGAGGATTCGGCCCTCCCTTTTTGTGCATCACCAGCACCTCTAGATCATACTATTGTCTGCAAACAAAATCAGTGAAAGATCATTAGTGTTGTTGTAAAATGAATCATCAAAGGCAAACAGATGAAAATTAGATAGTGTTTCACAAGCACAGATCCGCTAACAGTGGAAAAAAGGAAACGACCACAGAATAGGTACCGCTGACAGCGGAAAAAGGGTCGCGACCATAGAGGACTGGGGATAAGACTACCCAGCCTCTAAATCTAAGGTACCACTGAGAGCAAAATTTTGGGCGTGGCCGCGAAAGTTGAACCGCTGTCCGCGGAAAACCAACCGCGGCCGCAGACCCATTTTTCCACTTCTCTAAACTTAAATTCCGTTGTTCGCGAAAAATGAAGCGCGACCGCGTAAGGTAGGCCTCTGTCAGCAGAATTTCCACCGCTGACCGCGGAATTCAAATCAATTTTAAGTACACACTTTAGACAAACGCTGACCGCAGAATTACAATCGCGGCCGTAGAATTCAAAAAGAACAGGCATTGACGGGTTTCACTTAGCATACAAATTAAGCAATTTAGGTGCTAAAATAAACAACCCCACCCCCTATTAGGCATGCATAATAAGTACCCACATGGATTTTAGCAACAACTAGTTAACACTACTTAACCCTAGTTGAAATTAAAAGATAAGAGGAAAAAGTTAAACTAAAAGAAAAGAAAAACAAAATTATAGAAGCAATGCTATGATTTGAACATACCAGTGGATTGAATTTGTGTTGGAAATTGACTTCTAATTAGTGTTATGCCAATGGGTACAGATTTAGGGTCAATGAACAGTAGAAATATTCTTTTGATAGTTCAAATGGCGAAAAGGGTAAAAGGCCCCAGGACCTTCTATTTATACTAAAAAGACTGGAACCCATATATCTTACCTGGCGCGGCCGCGGAATTCCACCACAGTCCGCGCTTTTACCTGTTCTGAAGAGCTGCCTGTTCAACACCACCGATAAGAGCGAGAAATGGGCGCGACTGCGGAACAGGTCTGCTGACCCCGAAAAAGCCACCGCGAACGCGGATGAAACTTCAGAGAGGTCTCATTTTGGACTTTTCAATTTCACATCCGCTCCCAAATTACGCCTCCACGAAAAGCTTCCGCTGACCGCGGAATTTTGAGCGCGGTCAGGTTACAGACTTAGCCAAATTTTTCCTGTGTTATCATGCGCATGCATCAAACATTCCTACATACATCTCACAACCAGTTAGTCCAAAACAAGTCCTACACTAAGAAGACAATCAAAAAGAAGAAAAGCACATGGGTTGCCTCCCAAGAAGCACCTGATTTAACGCCGTGGCACTATGCATGTTACCATCATCATTTGAAATTGATCAAGGCCACCACATGGCTGTCATCAAATTTTCCCAGGTAGTGTTTTACTCGGTGCCCATTAACTCTAAAAACTTTACCATTTTTATTCTTCAAATCAAGAGCACCAAATAGATTCACATGTACCACTTCAAAAGGGCCACTCCAGTCGTAATCGAGAGTTGAATAAGATAACCAAGTCACCCTCCTTGAATTTCTTGCCCCGTGCATATTTGTCATGTAAGTACTCCATCTTGTCCTTATACAAGGACGAGCTGGAATAGGCATGAAACCGAAACTCATCTAGCTCATTGAGTTGCTCTACCCGGAGATTTGCTGCAACATCCCACTCAAGATTTAACCTCTTCAGCACCCACATGTCCTTGTGTTCTAACTCAACCAAAAGATGGCACACCTTCCCAAATACCAACTAGTACGGAGACATACGAACTGGAGTCTTATAAGCAATCATGTAAGCCCACAAAGCATCATTTCGTTTCCTTGAACAGTTAGTTCTATTTGCATTGACAATTTTTGACAATATACTCTTTATCTCCCTGTTGGAGACCTCAACTTGTTCACTAGCCTGAGGATGATAAGGGGTCGATACCTTGTTATTGACACCATACTTTGCAAGCAAAGTGTCAAATGCCCTATTATAGAAATGAGAACCCCCATCACTGATGATTTCCCGAGGAGTGTCAAACCGTGTGAAGATATTTTTCTTGAGAAACGCCACCACACTCCGGGCATCATTATTGGGAAAAGCCACGACCTCAACCCACTTGGAAACATAATCAATGGCCACTAGAATGTAAGTGTTGCCACACGAACTCACAAAAGGCCCAATAAAGTCTATGCTCCATACGTCAAAAATGTCAACCTCAAGAATAGTGGTGAGATGCATTTCATCCTTCTTAGAGATTCCACCAGCTCTCTGACACTCATCACATCTCTTGACAAGCTCACCAACATCTTTATACAGAGTAAGACAATAAAAACCATTCAGCTAAGAACCTTTGAAGCAGTTCTTGCCCCACCATTATGACCATCGTAGGGCGAGGAATGACAAGCATCAAGAATACTCATTTGCTCCTCTTCCGGAACACATCTCCGGATTACACCATCATTACAAATCTTGAAAAGATAAGGTTCATCCCAGTAATAATCCAAGCTATCCCATTTAAGATTCTTCCTTTGGTTAGAAGAGAGCTCACTCGGAACAATGTCAGTTACAAGAAAACTGGCCACATCAGCGAACCAAGGCATACTATTCGAAGACACTGAGAGGAGTTGTTCATCCAGGAATGCAGCATTAATTTCGAGACCATCTTTGGGTCTCCCCTCCTCGTCCAAGCGAGACAAGTGGTCCGGCACTTGGTCTTCACTTCCTTTCCGATCAACAATCTCTGGGTCAAATTCTTGAAGCAACAAAACCCATCTTATCAATCTCGCTTTAGAGTCCTTTTTGGTCATCGAGTAACGAAGTGCCACGTGATCGGTATGAACAATCACTTTGGCACCCATGAGATAAGGCCTAAACTTCTCCATTGCAAACACAATTGCTAGCAACTCTTTCTCCGTCACCGTATAATTGACCGGGGCATCATTCATAGTTTTGCTTACATAGTACACTAGATGAAACATCTTGTTCACCCTTTGCCACAAAATCGCTCCAACCGCAACGTCACTAGCATCACACATGAGATCAAATGGCAAGCTCTAATTGGGTGCGGTGATGATGGGAGTAGTAGTCAATCTATACTTTAGAAGCTCAAAAGCTTTCATGCACTCATCATTAAATACAAACTTTGCATCTTTTTTCAACAATTTGCAAAAGGGATTCACTACCTTGGAGAAGTCCTTGATGAACCTTCGGTAGAACCCTGCATGCCCAAGAAAGCTCCTCACTCCTTTGACGGAAGTAGGAGGAGGGAGTTTTGAAATCACTTCAATCTTCGCTTTGTCCACTTCGATACCATTCTTTGAGATCTTATGGCCAAGGACAATGCCCTCCTCAACCACAAAAGTGGCACTTTTCCCAATTAAACACTAGATTTGTCTCCTCACATCGGGCCAACACTTTGTCAAGATTACCCAAACATTCTTCAAAAGAGTCACCCACAACACTAAAATCATCCATGAACACTTCCAAGAAGTTCTCCACCATGTCAGTAAATATAGCCATCATACACTGCTGAAAGGTAGCCGGTGCATTACACAAACCAAATGGCATCTGGGAAAATGCAAAGGTTCCATACAGACATGTGAAGGTGGTTTTCTCCTTGTCCTCTGGTGTAATCATAATCTGGTTGTATCCTGAGTACCCATCCAAAAAACAATAGTAGGAATGCCCAGCAAGTCTATCCAGCATTTGGTCAAGAAAGGGTAATGGAAAATGATCTTTGTGGGTCACTTTGTTCAGCTTCTGGTAGTCCATGCATACCCTCCATCCAGTGACAGTCCTAGTGGGGATCAACTCATTATTCTCATTTGTGACCACAGTCATACACCCCTTTTTCAGCATACATTGGACCGGTGAAGTCCATGAACTATCCGAGGTAGGATACACAACCCCTGCATCTAGCCATTTGATAACTTCCTTATTGACGACCTCTTGTATAGCCTCGTTCAACCTCCTTTGATGTTCCACAGAGGGTTTGGCATCATCTTCAAGTATAATCTTGTGCATTCAAAAGGTGGGGCTTATCCCCTGAATATCAGCTAGAGTCCATCCAATTGTCCTCTTCTTTCTTTGAAGCACCTCAAGGGTGGCATCTACCTGCACGTTAGTAAGGCAAGAAGAAAGAATAATAGGTAAAGTTGAACAAGGGCCCAAGAATTCATACCTGAGGTGTGGAGGGAAAGGCTTCAACTCCAATGTGGGAGGTTCCTCAATTGAGAGCTTTGTTGGTAGAGTCTTTCTGTTCTCAAGATCCAAGGAAAGCTTACGGGGCTCATATGAGTAAGAACCCATTCCTTGCAAGTCATTGACATACTCTACCAAACCTTTATCCTCGGACACATCACGGTTTAACAATATAGCTTCCAAAATATCCTCCACATTGATCATGACACTCGTGTCATCAACTATCACCTCCGTCACCAAATCCACAAAAGAACAAACCTTAGTGCTATTCGGCTGCCTCATTGATTTGCACACGTCAAAGACAACTTTTTTGTCACCCACCCGAAAGGTGAGCTCCCCTGCTTCCACATCAACCAATGCCTTCCCTGTTTCTATGAAAGGCCTTCCCAATATTATCGTCACCTCATAGTCGACTTCACAATCGAGAATCACTAAATCAACATGCAAAATAAACTTGTCAACTTGGACAAGAACATCATCAATATTACCAAGCAACCTCTTCATTGTTCTATCGGCCATTTGCAATCTCATGGAGGTAGCTCTCGGTTGACCAATACCCAAAGTTTTGAATACGGAGTAAGGCATCAAATTTATACTTGCTCCTAAATCATACAGGGCCTTTGCAAAATCCGCACTCCCAATGGTACATATAATGGTAAATGCGCTGGGATCTTCAAGCTTTGGAGCCATCGAGTGCACAATGCCACTCACTTGATGAGTCATTTTGATGGTCTCACAATCCATAGATCTCTTTTTAGTTACCAAGTCTTTCATAAACTTGGCATATCCCAGTATTTTCTCAAGAGCTTCTACCAAGGGCACATTGATCGACAAACTTTTCATCATCTCAATAAACTTCTTGAACTGGTTTTCATTTTTCTGCTTTGCAAGTCTTTGAGGGTAAGGTGGAGGAGGCTTTGGAAAAGGAGCCTTGGCTCTAGGCATTACCATTTTTGGCATGTCTATCACGTGTTCCCTAGACGGGTTCAAGTCATTTTGAATCTCCTCCTCATTATCATGAATATCAATTCTCACCTCACCATTCACATTGTCTTCACTCGCTTGCTCAACAACTATAGGATCATCTTCATTTTGCACTTCAACATCATCACTCACAACTTCCTTTTGCTTGGAGGTACTTGCTTCACCACCTCTACCACTCCTTATGGTCACTGCCATTGCATGATCGGTATTGTTCCCACCCTTCGAGTTTACTATCGTGTCACTAGGTAGTGCCCCCTTAGGGCGAGTGTTTAAAGCTTGCGAAATATGACCAAATTGGACCTCTAGATTGCGGATAGAAGTATTATGGGATGCAAATTGGGCATCAGAGTCTGTGTTCTTTTTCATCATTTGCTCAAATATTGACTCAATCCTTTCCATCTCATTGTTTGACGAGCTAGGACCTTGGGATGGAAATGGAGGCAGATTGTTTGGTTGTTGAAATATTGGAGGCCTTTGAAAACCCGGCCCCCGATTACCTTGATTACCATTATTCTAACCCCCTTGTTGTTTCCACCCCAATTGCTATTTTTACCCCAATTCTGATTGTTGTTCCCCCAATTGTTGGAATTGTTGTTGTTATTGTTCCAATTTCCTTGGCCTTGGTTGCCCCAATTCTGATTATTCCCTTGCGGTCTCCATTGTTGATTTGGAGCATTACCTCTTTGTCCTTGATAGTTGTTGGCATACAAAACCTCTTCACTTTGCTCAGTATAAAGTATAACTATCATCTTGGTTGTAACCACTGCCACCTTTCTCAAATTGATCTTGATTACTTTGCATTTGTTGACCAGACTGTCTCCGCTTGTTTACCAATAGATTAACACCTTCCATTGCATTTACTTGCTTTGGTCCCTGAATCTGCTAAAGTTGTGCTTTGGCTAACTGGTTCATGGTTGTTATAACTCAGTTATGGCTTGTCCGTAGTCCTGAAGTTCCTTGTGAAGATTTGACATGAGGATTGTTGATACCCAATTTTTCCTATAATATTTTCAAAACTATGCTTGGGCATCAATTAGTATTTTTCATACAATTTCTGCATTTTTAAAATATTTTAACTAATTTCTCCCAGAATTTATTTTGTTAAAACAATCACTAATTGCATCGCAAATAGTTTTATAATAATTTTGTGGCTTAATTTCATTATTTGTATTTGTACCAAGTTTCAGTTATTGCACAAATAGCCACATTTATATTTTTAGAATGCAACTGTAATTATTTTATAATTATAGCCTATGCATGTATTATTACATTATTTTACTGGAAAATAATCTTTTATATTTTTAAAATATTAAGTAATTATTTTAAAATATTTCTAGGCATAAAAATTATTTTTATAGCCTATTAGTTATTTTTAAAAAATTATTTTATCAATTAAATAGGGTATTTAACAAATGGCCCCCTTATTTGCAAATTTAGCCTAAATACCTAGCCCAATTTTAACCCCAATTTCAAATTAGACCATGCCCAAAATCCACCCAGCCCAAAACCCTTATCTATCTGACCCACTTCTTGCCAAAAACCTGGCCGTTGATCATTTTGGTCAACGGTCCAGATTCCCCCTTACCTAAATTAAACCTAATGACCTCCCCCAAACCCTTCATTTCCTCTTCTCTCTCACGCCGACATCTGATCTTCTTTTCTCTCAAATGCTCTCAAGTCCTAACCCTAACTCACCCTCATCGGCATTCATCTGTTGTCGTTCATGGTGTTTCCTCACCACCACCAGACCTCTAATGGCCGCTCCTATATTGGTATTGCCATCTCTAAGGTACTTGAGGGACCAGGGTCAGTCCACTTACACCTATGGCCCTTTCTCGCCTGTTCCGGTTCGATTTCAAGTAAGATCTTCCTATGTCGCCTTAGATCTATGGATTTCTAAGCCTACTTCTTCATCTCTGTGTTGTTCTTCTCGAAACCCTAATTTTACCCTTTGAACTTCTCAGATCTGTGCAAGATCTGAGATGGATCAAACCCATTTCACATGAGTTTCACAAGAACCTTCTGATTTTCGAATGATTTTCCATTTTTCTAAACAAAGGTTTCCCGAAAATTTCTTTCTCCAAAGCGTTTGATAATTTTGAGTGTTTAATCTTCTATTTCTTATGTGTTTTAACCGATTTCGTAAAGGTTTGCTTTAACCCTAACTAGTTTATGCTAAAACCCCCCAAATTGTTCTACATTTTGTTTGGTTTCTAATTTACTTATATACTGACTTTGTCTTATGTTTTGGTTCCTGTGATTTTTCTTTAGCTTAATTCGATATCTTGTGATTTTTTATCCTAATGTGCCTCTACTAAGGTTTTTGATTCAACTTTTCTACTGATTTTATATTATATATTCATTCTGGCTATTCATGGTAAACCTATATTTTTCTCCTTAAATCAGTGTTGTTTTGAATTCTTGAATTTACCAATTTGTTTTGTTAAAACCTATGTGTTGAATCCTGGTTATTCCTTTCATGCCTTATTTTGTCTGCGATACTTGCTGACTCTTTACATGATTTTCTCCTTAATTAAACCCTTGCCTATTTTTATTCTGAAGTTCTTTATTTTTGTTTGATTTGAATGTCTTTCCTTAATAAGGCCTTTGCTTCTTATTTCTTTACTCAGTCTGAACTCCTTGCCTTGATTAGCTCATGTCATTACCATTGGTTGATTTTCCTTAATTAAAGGAGAAGACAATGCTGAATCTTTGTGTGATTGATTCTGAAATTCCTTAATTGCTGATTATTGATTACTTTACTTTATTTGCTCTAGTCTTGAACTACTATATAAACTCTCTTTATTTTAACTTCTCACACACGAACATTAGTTTAAAAACCACTACTTTTACACTCTGAAAAGCTCTTTCTGCTCTCTCTGCTACTTGTGATCTTTGTTATTCTAGTCGGCTGCAAGCCAAGACTGGAAATTGTGCAACACCTATCTTACATCTTATGTTTTCTTTCTCTAACTGGTATGCTTCTGATTAAATTTTAAAATCCAAACCTATGTGTTTATTTACTGCCTTAGTGTATCAACCCCGAGTTCATTCCTGCTTCTGTTTACAGCTTACCTAGCATGTCAAATATTGCCTTATTCAAATATGTAATTAGCATGTCTCCACCTTACTTGTCTGTTCATTGTCCTGTTTAACATGTCTTGCATGTGTAACTAGCCTGTTTGATCGACTATTGTTCATCTAGCATGCCTAAACTCTGCTTTTTTTGTGTAATCAGCATGCCTACACTTGTTAATACTTGCCTAGCATGTTCATTTAAATCCTTGCCTGTTCTGCCTTACTCCTGCTAAGTTATCTAGCCTCCCTAAGGAAACTATAGTTGTGCTGTTTATATGTTTTCAACATGTTTCTGCTGTGACCTTTGCTTCATGTTTCAATGACCTGCATTATATCTAACCTATTTAGTTCTGTAGAACCCCTTAAGAACTCTATGCACTATGTTGTTTAGGTGCTCCATTAAAGTGTATTCTATGTGTTCCCAACCCCTCTTTCCTTGTGTGGAAGCTGTTTACCTAAGTATTTTCTAAAGCTGTTTCTATGACTTGTGTTCTGATTGCAAATTGTTTTTCATACTTTCCTCAAACTGTTTTATCACTAAATCAGTATTGTTTTTCAGAAATTCTTTGCACTCCTAAGACCTTTCTTTATACTGTCTATCAAACTCTTATAAATCATTATGCACTCTCACTTACTCTTAGATTACTAAGTCTTACCCCTCTGGTATGTGTACCGCTTAGAGACCCATGAGATCTCTCTAAACTCTAGTATATCAGGGTTGACACTTCCACACTGCACTTAAATTAGTTTTTATTTGAGAAAGGTCTGGGTGTGAGCACTGCCTGGGATCCTTGAGGTCCTTAAGGAACTCTGACACACCTAGACATGAAATTGGCTATGAAACTTTGGGCATTTGAGACTATTGAAGGCTGGGAAATTGCTTTGGGCCTACTTCAGGCTCCCTATAGCTTAATTTCTATTCTGTTTATGTAATATTCATTCAATCATTGGTCGGTAATAATTAATTGTAAACAAATATTGGGGTGACTAGTGAAAAGGGAGGGTAGTTGTATACTGTGGGTAAAGTTGGGTAGATAACATTCCAATAGGGTTCATTTGGTTTAAATGTGTTCTATTAGATAACATGCCTCTAGGGTTCAAATGTGTTTTGTTAGATAATGCCTATAGGGCTTAAATTAAATGTGCTTTGTTAGATAATATGCCTATAGGGTTTAAATGTGTTATATTAGATAACATGCCTATAAGGTTCAAATGTGTTTTGTTAGATAATATGCCTATAGGGTTTAAATGTGTTTTGTTAGATAATATGCCTATAGGGTTTAAATGTGTTTTGTTAGATAATATGCCTATAGAGTTTAAATGTGTTTTGTTAGATAATATACCTATAGGATTTTGCTTAGGTTCAAATAAATTCTGATTGCTTTACTTTTACATAATTAGAAATCATGCCTATAGGATTTAAAATAAACTTTAATTATAGAAATCATGCCTATAGGATCTAAAATCAGTTTTAGTTAGATCTAAAATTAGTTTAACTTTAACTCATGCCTATAAGTTCTGAATCAGAATAACAAATCTACTGGTTTCTTTAATAGTCCTTAACACTACATTAAGTAATATTACTAGAAAGCATTCCTATAGGATCCAAATTGCCCGTTTAAAATTGTTTACTGATTTACTGCATTCCCGATTAATGATTAGATACCATGCTCATAGGATATCACTATTACACGCCTAGGCAAGCCTGTAGGGCGACTAAAATTTTGCAAACTGTAAAACTACGCCTTGTTATTTGTGACTGCTCGTATTCAACAGGTTAAAATCAGTGTGCAAACGGACTAAATTCTTTTACAGTTTGGTCTGAATTCAATACTACATATTATCTACTCACCTAGATATCTTGTTCTAAGGCTTTCTCTTAAATACCTGAAACTGTGTTTAAGACGTGCACTTGCTTGCTCTGTTTGTGGAGGTAAAACTTGAGCCTTTAATTGTTCTCTTTATTCCAGTCCTAATTTTTTTGATTGTCACCCTGATTTTTCTACTTTAAGCACCTTAGGATAGTCTAAAACTACCAAAATTAGAGGTTCTAAATACCTCAGGGCCACAAGGAGGGGCGGGTAGTGCACGCATAGGATATCTTTTAAGGTTGCTAGAACTCTTTAGGCTGTGACAAAGGGGAGGGAATTGGGTAGTAAGGATAGGATTACTACGCGCTAATGTCACGTGTAGCCCCTCATTGAGGAGTGATTACCGGGCATTGCATGGGTATGATCCTGTAGGCTAACCAACCTAGGACCCCTCTTTCCCAATTCCTATGTGTTTTAAATGATCTTCCTTTTTACGTATATGCAAGTTGTTCAAACCTCTCCCTTGCTTCCATTACTTGAATCATACATGTGTTTAGAATGTGAAAACATGCCTTTATTTGCGAGTATGTGTTGAAATTATTTATTTGTAAAATGACTAGTTCACATAGTTTAAGTTTGGTCGGGGCCCACCATTATGGACCCCAAGGGGTGCCTAACACCTTCCCCTCAAGGTTATTTCGAGTCCATGCCCTAATCTCTGGTAATGCAAACTGGTTCATGAGTTAATCGCTCTAGGTGCTATAACGCACCGTAATCCATTAGGTGGAGACTCTTCAAATACCCAATTCCCTAAAAGGAAATGAGTTATTCCCCCATAAATGTCGAAACCCGGACTTCCCCGTCAAAAAGGGAAAAAGGGGGCGTGACATCATGGCGACTCTGCTGCGGATATTTTAGGCTCTTACCATAACGAACTTATTTTTTGTGAATTAGTCCAAGCATGCTCTATCCTACGTACCCCTTCCCCTTATTTAAACTTAACTATTTATTTTCAAGCATTTATGATTCTTTTATTCCTGAAACTGACGTGTCTCTTTGTTTTCTTTTCTGTAACTGTCTTTCAATTATTTAAATATTGTGTTTATTATTTTCTTAGGTGCAAATACTTGACAACATGCTATTTATTGTTGTATAAATTATGCTCAAAATCATATTCCACTCATGCACAATTAATCCTACAGCAATGCTTGATGAGTGTTTACGCTCTTCCTATATATCACCCTTTAAATTCGAAAAGGCATATTTGCGGTAAAACTAGTCGATCAGCGGTGCGTTCGACGGTTCCGTGCCTTTTCCCCTCAAGTTAATTGCTTGAGGGTCCCAATATAGACCTCTATAGCAGCCTTACTCTGATTAAATTGTACATGCATCATGGTCAAACCTAGTTGGGTTAATATGTTGTCCACATAATAACCCTTTAAGACAAGCCTCGTCCAAAAGTCCATCGTGTTTTCCATAATCCCAACGGATGTAACCACGATTATGTGCATTAATTTGGAGAAATAAGTGCCAATATTCTAATCATTACTGTATAAATAGACGAACCTGGGAGGGGAAAGGGCCTAACTCTCTTTTATTTTGCAGAAAATGAGGCACGAGGTCCCTAGATTTGGTATGGTTGGTAGCATACCCTCACTCTTGATAGATTGGTGGAGGGGTCTTCATTCATGTGACCAAAACCATGTGAAATGAGTCTTAGGGAACTTGCCTTCTCTATTGGATCTTCAGCCCAACAAAATGCTGATCGAGACTGCAACTATGTTTTAGGACAAGGAAAGGGTTGTGTTCCATTTTGGGAACATAGAAATGACTCTCCTTCTAGAAGAAATAGGAGGATTTGCTGGGTTGCCTTGGGATAGCCCTAATCTGTTAGCACCTGAAAATCGCACTGTTAGGGGATTTCTGAAGATGATGGGGCTGAAGAAGAACGACAACTTGAAATGCCTAAAGGACTCCTACATACCTTTTGAGTTCCTTTATGAAAGATACGGTCAAAGCAGCTCTTACCATATTTTTGATGATGAGTTCTCAATCACCTCTTTAGGTTAGATTCATCGTAGGGTCTTCGTGTTTATTATGTGTGTCTTGGGCATGCTGGTATTCCCAATTCAAGGGGATAGAATTCATACTAGGCTGACCATGGTGACCAAAACTCTGATGGACGGGATCGAGGGGGAGACATACACTATTGTCCATATGATCGTTGCAGACATGTACCGGGCTTCAGAAGGGGTTCAGGTTCTTCGAGTGCTGCAACTTGCTGTTACAGGTCTGGTTGTTGGAACATCTCCAAAAGGGACAATACCGTCAAGAATTTTCGTGAAGGCCATGAAATGATCACATAGCCTTCGATCATCCCAAAAGAATGAACTATATTCTATACATGTTTTCCCAACCGGAGGACGCTGTGGGACGAGTACAGCTTTTCGAAAATTTGACCGACGATCAAGTCCAGTGGATGTTCGAGTGGTTCCCAACCAATGAGTTCATCATCAGATCCAGAGATTTTCCATACTTGGTGTTGATTGGGTTGAGGGGCATATACCTTTACGCTCCTCTTAGAGTTATGAGACAAGTAGGAAGGAGACAGATCATACCACGGGTCGCTAAGATATGTCACTTTAGAGCCAACTTCCAAGGTGACGCCATCTCGTATAAGAATAAAGCACAACACATGTGGACCTTGAAGATCATTGTGGAGAAGGATACTGTCGAGCCAAACCAATATCATGTGGGCCACTCATACATTTACCCTTCGTGGTTGGAGGACAACATAGCTGGGGTCTTTGATCCAAGGGATGGGCCAGGAAACAGGGTCATAGACGAGGTTGTTGAAGCAGAGGTGAAGTACAATAAGCTGCGGAAAAGAGTTCGAGAGTTTGAAGCGGAGCATATGGCACTGCATAAGGCTGATATGGAGATGATTATCGAGTGGAAAGAAAGAGTTGTTAAATCCAGTGTGAGGCTGGAATATCTGGAGTACAGCTTGATGGAATTAGAAGGGAAGATGAGAAAAAGGGTCACTGACTGCCAGGACACTGAGGGAAATGAAGGAGGGCATCTGGCAAGGGCATTCCTACTACTGAACCTGCGCGAGCTGGGAGAGTTGATCGACAAGAGTATCCAGTCCGAAGAGGGTCCTTCAGGGACCAAGTAGATTAGATTTATTTGCTTTCCAAATGTAATAAGGTCAAGTGCAATTAACAACATTATTTTTTTTAGTTTCATTTTGGGGCGTTTATTTTACATTAATGAAATGAGGCAATTATTGGCACTAAATTTCTCTAAATTTATTTGTCACTAGGCCTACCTTGGGCATAATGAGGTTCCAAAATTAGGACACAAATTTACATTCCCGCAATATGTGTTTAACTATTGCAAACATTTCAGAATCCTTACTGACTTGTTTACCTTTTTATTTTTTTATTTCTTTATTCCCACCCCCTAAGGTTGGTTCGCTCAAACTGGCATCATCAACGTATCACACCAGATCTAGAGACCCTCCACCTCCTCCTCCTCCAAGTAATACAAAAGGCAAAGGGAAAATAAAAATGGATGACTTAAGTGGTATTCGAAAGGATAATGCTGAGAACGCAGAAACATCAGACGGTCGGAGTACTCCGGCACCAAATGATCTAGTCTTAAGGTTGGAACAAAAGATATTGGAGCTATAGGGAGAGCTTGAGCAGGTTCGCAACTTGGAAAACTTGTCACTCACCCTGAATGTCCCCGACATTAACCAACAAAACACAAAGAACCCAACACCTCCTCAAAACACACCAAACCAACATCCGCAAAACCCTCATGCACCACATCAATACGCAACCCCACCTCAAAATCCCAATCCCCTACCAATACCAACTTCGCCACAACATCACCATCAACCAATTCAGTACCCACCAACCTCCACTTATCATACTCCCCAGAGCACACTACAACCCATTCCTGATCCTCAAAACTAATCAATGACCACCATTACAACCAGGCACCTGACACTCACCAAAACAACCCTATATACGTGGAAACCGTGCCTCACTCTATCCAACCAATCTCCTATACACTAGAATCCTCCGAGAAGGACCTGCTCATTAAAAACATGGCTGAAGAACTCAAGAAGTTGACAAGTCGAGTTTAGGGTGTCGAAGGCGGTAAAAGAATAGAAGGTTTGAACTATGAAGACTTATGCATACAACCAGATGTAGAACTGCCAGAGGGTTACAAACCTCCCAAGTTCGAAATATTTGATGGTACAGGTGATTCCAAGGCTCATTTGAGGACTTATTGCGACAAGCTTGTTGGGGTCGGAAAGGATAAAGGATCCAGATGAAGCTCTTTATAAGAAGTCTTATGGGAGATGCTTTGTCCTGGTACATCAGCCAGGATCCTAAGAAATGGTCCAATTGGGTGAGTATGACATCTGATTTCATGGACCGATTCAGGTTCAACATAGAAAATGCACCAGATATTTTCTACATTCATAACCTTAAAAAGAAGCCCACCGAGACTTTTCGCGAGTACGCTACTCGTTGGAGGTCGAAAGCAGCCAAAGTCAGGCCATCTTTGGACGGGGAACAGATAAACAAGTTCTTCTTCAGAGCACATGATCCACAATATTATGAAAGTTTTATGGTTATTGAAAATCATAAATTCTCTGGTATCATCAAACTCGGAGAAAGAATCGAAGAAGGAATCAAGAGCGGGATTGTGACAAACTTTGAGGCATTACAGGCCACAAACAAGGCATTACAATCAGATGGCATATCAAAGAAAAGAGACGTTGGGGTAGTAATGGTGGCTTAAGGCCCGAAATCTCCACTTACAAATCAAACACCTCCACCCACATATCAAACACCTCCACCCACATACCAAGCACCACCACCCACATATCAACCTTCATCTCCAAGATATTCCTATACAGCCACTGCCTATCATACCTATAATTCCCAACCACCTCGTTTTTAGTCACCCCCAACTTGCCAAAATTATCCAAGACCACGACCCAATTTTGACCGTAAGCCACCTAGACAGTACACCATTATTACTGAACCCATCGACCAGCTGTATGAAAGGTTGAAAGCCGCTGGTTATGTCACCCATATTCCTGATGTGGCATTAGAGAATCCGTCCTAATGGGTCAAACCAAACAAAACCTATGCATACTATTCTGGTATGAAAGAGCATACCATTGACGAGTGTCGAACATTGAAAGATAGGATCCAGGTGCTGATTGACAACAAGGTTATACATGCAAAAGAAGCTGCACCCAATGTCCACAACAAGCCCCTCCCTGATCATAGGGGTGGCGGGATACATGTGATAGAAATGAATGAGGAGTGGGATCATAAGGGGTCAATCGGGCTTATTAAAGAAGTCGATGACTTTAAACTTGCAGTCACACTTACTCCTATTGTAGTACAGACTCAGTCACTGATCGAAGTTGAGATAATTGCATCAGTTCCATTTGAGGTAGAGGTAGCTCTGCCTGCAGCCAGCCCTGTTCCATTTGAAGTGGAAGTGGCCACACCTTTCACAGTGACAGTATCGACCACACCTCCTTTCGACTCAAAAGCAATATCCTGGGATTATGTTGTCGAGGCTAGGCAAAAAGGAAATGCAAAGATAGAGGAATCCAATGCTGCCCTAGGAATGACTAGGACCGAGAGAATCTACACACCCGAACACTTGGAAGGGCCAAGTAAAGATGCCACTACCAAGCAACCTGTCATTGAAAGAGGACCAGATGACCTTTGGAGGAAAGTACAAGCAAGGGAATATTCCGTCTTTGATCATTTAAACAAAACCCCAGGTCAAATATCCATACTATCACTATTAAAAAATTCAGAGACACACAAGAATGCTTTGATGAAGGTGTTGAGTGAAGCCAATGTGCCCAACAATATCACATGCGGAGAGATAGCCAATATGGTAGGGCAGGTACTGGAAAGTCATAAAATAATATTCCACGAAGATGAGCTACCCCCTGAAGGGTTGAATCACAACCGAGCATTGCATATCACAGTGCAATTTGAGGACAAATTCATTGCCAGAGTCTTGATTGATGGAGGTTCAAGCCTCAATATTGGTCCATTGGATACTCTTAAAAGACTAGGCACATGTTTCCATAAAATACGGGCAGGGAGCATGAATGTGAAAGCTTTCGATGGGTCCCAAAGGGCCACGATTGAGGAAACTAATCTTTGTCTACAGATGGGGCCAACTTGGTTTGACGTTGAATTTCAAGTGCTCGACATATCAACCTCATACAATCTTCTGTTGGGCCGACCTTGGATACATGCCGCTGAAGTTGTGACTTCCACACTACATCAAGCTGTGAAATTCGAATGGAACCATTTGGAGGTGATCATTCACAGAGATGGGAGTAACCCCATTAACACCAGTCAAACCATCCCGGTTATTGGAAACAGAAGAAGGTTATGAGGGAGACCTATCATCACACCAAACATGTCAATGCCATTGAAAAAGACAAATGGTGGAGTAGCAAAATAGAAAGCATAGTGGCATGGTCTGGGTATGAACCCGGCAAAGGGCTTGGAAGGAATCTTTGGGGTATTACTAAACCATTACAGCTGAAGCATCATGGTACTACCTTCGGGCTTGGATATTAGTATACATGGTAGGAGTATGATGATTGGTCGCCTCTATGGCATGGACCTGATTACCCTCTCGAGCAACGACGCCGCATCTGGATTAGACTTGTTACAACCCATATGCACATGTGTTAGTTCATGCCATATATTAGTTAACATAAATCCAAGAAGGAATTATTTTTGAGATGATAAGAAGTCAATCCTATTGGTCTTAAGTGATACAAGAGTGTATAAGGGTGATTAACAAGTATTAGAAGTTAAACGAATCAAGGATGTTGTAACTCGTATTTTCAGGTAAATCTAGCGGTGCTTAATACACTCAAGAGGTCATGTATTGAGGTATTTTAATCATATAATATCCGTATCATAAGTCTTGAAGTCAAACGAGATATGAAACAAAAGTCGACAAAAGTTGTCTCAACTTAGGTTCATAATTTTACATAAACATTAGGTCAAATTATTCTAATCTTTTCTCCTAATTTACAAGGAATTACAGGGTGATCTACCAACCAAATTAAATATCTATGAGTCTAGTTTCCAACGCATTAAACCGTTCATCGATATGATCTCGGAGTAGAGCGATATTCGCATTTTTGCGAGACTGCGCCAAACACCTCTCTATGGGGCCCACTAAGGCGGTTTAAGATATTTAGACCTATATAGGATGCCTCCAACCCATTTTAAGTCATTTCTTCTCACTATTTTCAGACTTTAGAACCTTAAGAACATCCTCTCAAGGTTCTCTCAAGATTCAAGACCCAAAAAAGGGGCAAACAACACAAATCAAGTGTCGGGAATTCCGTGGCGCTAGTAAGTCTCTTGTTCTTCCCCAACTACCGAGCCATGCTATAGTTGGCCGGGTACGTCACCTATTGTGCAACCACTGATCAGTTGGGTTTTACCGAGCTCCATGTGGCCGGGTACGATTCTACCGAGCCTTATGATGGCCGGGTACATTTTTTACCGAGCCTATTATGGTCGGGTACGATATGATGATGATGATGCCCACAGAGGCGAATGTTTTAAAGGTTTATGTATTTATACATATGTATCATGCATTTCATGTCAGTAGCCCTCAGAGGTACTAAGATGTTACAGGTTGTATATTCTCTATCCTTGCTTACATTACTGATCGTATTTATGGTTCCCTGCCTTACATACTCAGTACTTTATTCGTACTGACGTCCTTTTATTTGTGGACGTTGCATGTCGTGCTGCAGGTCCTGATAGACAGGCAGGTGTAGCTCCCCCACCACATTAGGCTGTCCAGTTCAGCGGTGGTTGGCGATGTTCCTTTAGAGGCTCATAGACAGGTGTCGACTCATGTATAGTTTGGTATGCCTTGTCGGCTAGTTTTTGTTGTATAGTCTTTCATAGTAGCGTGGTAGCTCATACCTTATATGTAGTTTCTTGATTGTCTGGTCATCCCCTGCTATGTATGTTCATGCCGTCATATTTTATTGCTGGTTGTCCATGATCCAGGTCTACCATTTATATTGATCTCGTCAGCCCTAAAAGATAATAATGAAGGTTAGATGAAATGTACGTTGGTGCTCGGCAAGTATGGTCGGGTGCTAGTCATGGCCCTCCAGTTTGGGTCGTGACAAACTTGGTATCAGAGCAAGTCTGTCCTAGGGGTTGTCTATGAGCCGTGTCTAGTAGAGTCTTGATTATGGATGTGTAGCGCACCACATTTATAATCAGGAGGCTACATGACATCTAGGGTTGTTACCTTCTTCCTGAATCTAGATCGTGCGTAGAGTTGAGTCGTAAGTGTTTGTCTCTAATATTCACCTTGTTTTCTTTCAGCGATGCCTTCGACTAGGAAGCAAACAATTAGTAGACGGCTTGATACAGCTGCGGGAGAGGGTACCAGTCAGGTGCCCCAAGCCAGAGCAGGCCAAAGTGAGGCTCAGAGTGAGATGTCGTCTCATACCTCATCTACCTCGTCTCCTCCAGAGGATATTAGGAGGCACCCAGCACCTCCATTTCCTCCGTCTGGCACTACAAACCAAGATATGCGGAGTGCTTTGCAGTTATTGACTAGCTTGGTAGCTGCTCAGGCTCAGAGGCAGAATACAGGTGCTGCTGAGAAACCAGTTAGTACAAGAGTTCGTGATTTTATTAATTTAGACCCTCCAGTGTTTACCGGATCAGACCCCAAGGAGGACCCACAGACTTTTATTGACCAGGTTCATCGTACACTTCGGGTTATGCATGTTAGTGATACAGAGGCAGTAGAGTTGGCTTCTTATCGGCTACGGGATTTAGCGGTTCTCTGGTATGATAGTTGGGAGAGATCCAGGGGTCCGAACCCTCCTCCAGCTGTGTGGAAGGAATTTTCTGAGGCCTTTCTTCGTCACTACTTGCCAGTTGAGATACGACGAGCTAGAGCTGATAAGTTCTTGAACCTTAGACAAGGTAATATGAGTGTGCGAGAGTACAGTATGCAGTTTGATTCTTTGGCAAGGTATGCTCCCCATATGGTGGCCGAGATGAGTGATAGGGTGCATATGTTCGTGAATGGGTTGGGACCACATCTGATAAATGAGTGTACGACAGCCTCCTTGGTGGAGGGCATGGATATTTCCCGTATTCAAGCTTATGCCCAGACCCTAGAGGATCGTAAGCGCCAGCAGAGGGCAGTTAGGGAGCAGGATAGGGGCCAGCATAAGAGGGCGAGATTTGCAGGGTATTCTGATGACTTCAGAGGCCGCATCAGGCCACAGTTTTCGAGGAGTTCGGCGCCACCTGTAGCTAGTGCTCCTCCACAGTTTCAGAGGCCTCGATATGATCGATCCTATTCTGGTCCAGGTCAGAGTTCGCGGGCATCTGGCTCGCAACATCACAGGGATACTAGTCAGATGAGACCCCCAACACCACATTGTGATCAGTGCGGCAAGGCCCACTTTGGACTGTGTCGTCGAGGTTCTGATGCATGCTATTCGTGCGGGCAGCCTGGCCATATGATGCGGGATTGTCCTAATAGAGGAGGTGATGGTATGGCTCAGCCGACTGGATCTGTGTCTGGTTCTTCCTCATCAGTTCGACCTCCAGCACGGGGTTTTCAGCAGTCGACAGGTCGTGGTAGGGGTAGAGGTGCAGTGCCGAGTTCGAGTGGTGCTCAAAATCGAACCTATGCTCTAGTAGGTCGACAGGATCTCGAGTCGTCTCTAGATGTTGTTACAGGTATATTGTCTGTGTTTTCTTATGATGTATATGCGCTGATTGATCCGGGATCTACATTATCATATGTTACACCCTTTGTGGCTAATAAGTTTGGCATTGAACCTGAATTGATAAGTAAACCCCTTGTGGTATCTACTCCGATAGGAGATTCTGTGATTGCTAGAAGGGTATATAGAGGTTGCACTGTGATGATTTGTAGTCGTCAAACCTCGGCAAATTTATTTGAGTTAGAAATGGTTGATTTTGATGTGATAATGGGAATGGACTGGTTGGCCTCATGCTATGCAAATGTTGATTGTCGTACGAAGATGGTTAGGTTCCAATTTCCGGGTGAACCCGTCATTGAATGGAAAGGGAACATTGCTACACCGAAAGGTAGGTTTATTTCCTATCTTAAGGCAAGGAAAATGATCTCAAAAGGTTACATTTATCATCTCGTTCACGTTAGGGATGCGGAGGCGAAGCCGCCTACTCTACAATCAATCCCCGTGGTCAACAAATTTCCAAATGTTTTCCCAGATGAACTCCTAGGCCTTCCTCCTGAAGGGAGATTGAGTTTAGCATTGATGTGTTGCCTGACATTCAACCGGTCTCTATCCCTCCATACAGAATGGCCCCGGTAGAGTTGCGAGAGTTGAAGGTGCAGTTGAAGGACTTGTTGGATAAGGGCTTCATTAGGCCTAGCACTTCACCTTGGGGTGCGCCAGTCCTATTCGTGCGGAAGAAAGACGGGTCGTTACGGATGTGTATCGACTATCGACAGTTGAATAAGTTTACTATAAAGAACAAGTATCCACTTCCAAGAATTGATGACCTGTTTGACCAACTCCAGGGTGCCAAGTATTTCTCCAAGATTGATTTACGTTCAGGGTATCATCAGGTGAGGGTTAAGGAGAAGGATATTCCAAAGACGGCCTTCCGGACAAGATATGGGCACTTTGAGTTCTTGGTGATGTCGTTCGGGCTAACAAATGCCCCAACAACTTTTATGGATCTCATGAATACTATATTTAGGCCTTATCTTGATGTGTTCGTGATTGTATTCATTGATGACATTCTAGTATATTCTCGTTAGGAGGCGGAACATGCGGGCCACTTGCGGATAGTATTACAGACGCTTCAGGATCGCAAGTTATATGCTAAGCTCTCCAAATGTGAATTTTGGCTGAACTCAGTAGCGTTCCTTGGCCATGTGATATCTGACGAGGGTATTAGTGTCGACACTCAGAAGATCGATGCAGTAAAGAATTGGCCGAGACCTACAACACCATCAGAAGTCCGCAGCTTCCTAGGGCTAGCAGGATATTATAGGCGGTTTGTGGAAGGGTTTTCCTCTATATCATCACCATTGACTAAGTTAACACAGAAAGCTACCAAGTTCCAGTGGTCTGACACTTGTGAACGTAGTTTTCAGGAGCTGAAGAATCGATTGACATCCGCACCAGTGCTCACTCTTCCTGAAGGAACAGAAGGTTATGTGGTATATTGTGATGCCTCAGGTATAGGTTTGGGGTGCGTATTGATGCAGCATGGGAATGTGATTGCTTATGCATCAAGACAATTGAAGAAGCATGAAAAGAATTATCCAACCCATGATTTGGAATTGGCTGCAGTAATATATGCTTTGAAGATATGGCGACACTACTTATACGGCATCCATGTTGACATCTACACAGATCACAAGAGTTTACAATACATCTTCAAGCAGAAAGAGTTGAATTTGAGGCAGCATAGGTGGCTTGAATTACTGAAAGACTACGACGTCGAGATATTGTATCATCCCGGTAAAGCCAATATTGAGGCAGATGCTCTCAGCCGTAAATCAATGGGAAGCTTAGTACATATTGAGGCAGGTAGATGGGGGTTGACTAAAGAGCTTCATCAGCTAGCCAATATGAGAATCAGATTGTTAGACTCTGATGACGGAGGTGTTACTGTACAGAATACATCAGAATCATCTTTGGTAGCCGAGGTAAAAGCACGACAATATGAAGATCCTATCTTAGTACGATTAAGAGAAAGCATTCAACAGTGTAAAAGTATGGCTTTTGGGATCGGAAAAGATGGGGCACTGAGATACCAGAGCCGATTGTGTGTGCCTAATGTGGCAGGGTTGCGAGAGAAGATTATGAATGAGATTCATCAATCCCGATATTCCATCCATCCCGGCTCGACAAAGATGTATCATGATGTCAAGGAGCAATATTGGTGGGATAATATGAAGAAGTCTATTGCAGAATTTGTAGCCCAGTGTCCCAATTGTCAACAAGTAAAGATAGAACATCAGAAACCCGGTGGATTGCTTCAGAATATAGAGA
The DNA here is from genome assembly GCF_000393655.2 of Nicotiana sylvestris. Taxonomy (NCBI): domain Eukaryota; kingdom Viridiplantae; phylum Streptophyta; class Magnoliopsida; order Solanales; family Solanaceae; genus Nicotiana; species Nicotiana sylvestris. The sequence continues at coordinate 85,036,921 of NC_091066.1, forward strand.
TTCCGACCTGGAAGTGGGAGGTGATTAATATGGACTTCATTATTGGATTACCTCGCTCTTATCATAAGTTTGACTCCATCTGGGTGATAATTGATCGACTTACAAAATGTGCCCATTTTCTGCCAGTGAAGACAACTTACACGGCTGAAGATTATGCGAAGTTGTATATCAAGGAGATTGTTAGGCTTCATGGTGTGCCCGTATCTATTATATCAGACCGAGGAGCTCAATTTACGGCTAACTTTTGGAGGTCTTTCCAGAAGGGTTTAGGCACACAAGTAAATCTCAGCACTGCATTTCATCCGCAGACTGACGGACAGGCTGAACGTACCATTCAGACACTGGAAGATATGCTACGAGCATGTGTTCTAGATTTTAAGGGGAATTGGGATGATCATCTTCCACTCATAGAATTCGCCTATAACAATAGCTACCATTCCAGTATTAAAATGGCCCCATACGAGGCACTATACGGGAGGAGATGTAGATCACCAGTTGGATGGTTCGAAGTCGGTGAAACAGAATTATATGGGCCAGATTTGATTCACCAAGCTATTGAGAAGGTGAAAGTGATACAAGAGCGATTGAGGACAGCACAAAGCAGGCAAAAATCTTATTCCGATGTCCGACGTCGTGATCTGGAGTTTGAGGTTGGTGATTGGGTTTTCCTGAGGATCTCACCAATGAAGGGTATTATGCATTTTGGGAAGAAAGGTAAGCTGAGTCCAAGGTATATCGGGCCGTATAAAATTCTTCGACGGATTGGACAGGTTGCTTATGAGTTAGAATTGCCATCCGAATTGGAATTTGTCCACCCGGTATTCCATGTATCTATGTTGAGGAAATGTATTGGAGACCCTTCTCGAGTCATCCCTATCAAATATGTACAAGTTACAGAGGACATATCATATGAAGAAGTGCCAGTGGCGATATTAGATCGACAAGTCCGCAAGCTGAGAACAAAAGATGTAGCTTCCGTCAAAGTATTGTGGAGGAACAAAAATATGGAAGAAATGACATGGGAAGAAGAAGAGGAGATGAAGTCTAAATACCCTTACCTATTCCAGAATGAAGATAACAAGGATGCTGGTGGAAGACAGGATACATTGGAAGGTGAAACGGCTCTATGAGGTAAGCAATAATTTGAGAATACTCCTCCTTAATACAAAATGGTGATATGTAGATAATGTAAATATGCATAATGCTTTGTGTAGCCTTGTGAAGCCATATGTTGGGCTTAATTGCTTGCAAGTTTTGCTAGTGACCATTTTATAGGGGAAAATTGATCGGAAATTTCCATTGGAATCCACGATGATTTAAACTCCCCATGAACCCTTACATTCGAGGACGAATGTTCCTAAGGGGGGGAGGGTGTTACAACCCATATCCACATGTGTTAGTTCATGCCATATATTAGTTAACATAAATCCAAGAAGGAATTATCTTTGAGATGATAAGAAGTCAATCCTATTGGTCTTAAGTGATACAAGAGTGTATAAGGGTGATTAACAAGTATTAGAAGTTAAACGAATCAAGGATGTTGTAACTCGTATTTTCAGGTAAATCTAGCGGTGCTTAATACACTCAAGAGGTCATGTATTAAGGTATTTTAATCATATAATATCTGTATCATAAGTCTTGAAGTCAAACGAGATATGAAACAAAAGTCGATAAAAGTTGTCTCAACTTAGGTTCATAATTTTACTTAAACATTAGGTCAAATGTTTCTAATCTTTTCTCCTAATTTACAAGGAATTACGGGGTGATCTACCAACCAAATTAAATATCTATGAGTCTCATTTCCAACGTATTAAACCGTTCATCGATACGATCTCGGAGTAGAGAGATATTTGCATTTTCGCGAGACTGCGCCAAGCACCTCTCTATGGGGCCCACTAAGGCGGTTTAAGATATTTGGACCTATATAGGATGCCTCCAACCCGTTTTAAGTCATTTCTTCTCACTATTTTCAGACCTTAGAACCCTAGGAACATCCTCTCAAGGTTCTCTCAAGATTCAAGACCCAAAAAAGGGGCAAACAACACAAATCAAGTGTCGGGAATTCCGTGGCGCTAGTAAGTCTCTTGTTCTTCTTGTTGTTGCTCATTTTTGTGTCGTTCCAGCTCGTGTGGGAGGTTGTTTTAAAGGGTTTATGTTCTGTAAATACTCCCTCATGTTCTTAATATCAATCCTAGGTGATTTCAAGCCTTCTAAAGTGATTCTAGTGCCGAAAAACACTAATTGATCGCTAGTTTCGCTTTTTTGTTGTTGTGGCAGCATTGGAGGGATATTTCATGGAAATTTAAGGTCAAATTGGAGTTGTTCTTTCTGTATAAAGGTAAGGAACCTCTTACTCTATATGTATTTAAGATTATCCAAGTTGCGGCTAAGCCATTGAAGCTAGAACTTGTGAAATATATATCGAAAGGCTTGGTAGTAATGTTATTGTTTTGTGGACTGTTTTGCGTTGCTGTTGGGCTGCGTATTTTACTATTGTTTTGTGGAGTTTTGGAGGAGAAAGGGTGTGGAGAAACACCATATATATGTAGGATTGTGGGATGATAGTTATTCGTAACATTTCCGGGTCGTTTGACACGACTACGGTGGTCGTCATATGTATGGAGTGATTAGGCTGTGCGTGGACTATTTTGGGAGGCTCAATATGTTTATTATTGATGTTGTTTGGGCTGTTTGGTGACTGTTTTGAATGGTGTGAAGTCATATATATAGGGGAGGTGCTGTCCGTTTCATCGTAAAATAGGTTGTGGTCGATACATAATAGTTATGACGCTTAAATGATAACGATAGTATCGTTTCTCTTATTGTAGACTAAGGAGTTTTGACAATTGCATAGCTTGAGATTGGGGCAGTATATACAAGGTATGTGAGGCTATCCCTTTCCTTCTTTTGCACGACTCCGATTGTACATAATGTAATGAACGAGCTTCCAAGATACTCTACTCTTAGAAGCTAGCAGTACTTACATTGTTTTCCCTCTTATGGAACGATTGATGTTAATGTTGCTTCTCTTATTCTTATGTTATCAATGTTGTTGGTACTTCCTGATTCTTATAAGGTTCATAGTGAAGAGTTAGTCCTAATAACGTGTACAGAGGATACCGACCTTACGTCACTCCGAAAGGTTTAGAATGTGATTCCATGAGTCGAGCATGCATTATATATATGTATCTATTTTACTCTACCGAGCCACGCTATAGTTGGCCGGGTACGGCACCTATTGTGCAACCACTGATCAGTTGGGTTTTACCGAGCTCCACGTGGCCGGGTACGATTCTACCGAGCCTTATGATGGCCGGGTACGTTTTTACCGAGCCTATTATGGCCGGGTACGATATGATGATGATGATGCCCACAGAGGCGAATGTTTTAAAGGTTTATGTATTTATACATATGTATCATGCATTTCATGTCAGTAGCCCTCAGAGGTACTAAGATGTTACAGGTTGTATATTCTCTATCCTTGCTTACATTACTGATCGTATTTATGGTTCCCTACCTTACATACTCAGTACTTTATTCGTACCGACGTCCTTTTATTTGTGGACGTTGCATGTCGTGCTGCAGGTCCTGATAGACAGGCAGGTGCAGCTCCCCCACCACAGTAGGCTGTCCAGTTCAGCAGTGATTGGCGAAATCCCTTCTCCGGACTTGCCTTGGTCTTGGTATGCATTTTTGTTATAGACATTATGGGTATGTCGGGGCCCTATTCCGGCTATGTTGCAGCACTTATGTTCATTTAGAGGCTCATAGACAAGTGTCGACTCATGTATAGTTTGGTATGCCTTGTCGGCTGGTTTTTGTTATATAGTCTTTCATGGTAGCGTGGTAGCTCATACCTTATATGTAGTTTCTTGATTGTCTGGTCATCCCCTGCTATGTATGTTCATGCCGTCATATTTTATTGCTGGTTGTCCATGATCCAGGTCTACCATTTATATTGATCTCGTCATCCCTAAAAGATAATAATGAATGTTAGATGAAATGTACGTTGGTGCTTGGCAAGTATGGTCGGGTGCTTGTCATGGCCCTCCAGTTTGGGTCGTGACAAGACTTTTCACCAAGCTGAGACAATATGGGGAACTACATAAGAAGAAGCATTAGTTGTGCTGAGGAATCAATTCTTGGAGGAAGAAGACATGGACTGCAATGCAATAATTGAGAAGGAGGAGGAAGAAGGCCTCACTATTCAGACTGTGGAGAAAGGAGCCGTCCTTAGGAACTGGACCGCCACACCATCCCAGGCCCGCCGAGTCCTTGGGTAGCTTGGGTGAATTTTATTCTTATAGCCATTCTAGGCATTTAAAATTTTCAGCAATTTTGTTTTTAAGATTCACTTGTTTCAAAATAAATGCTCGATTTGTCGAGTCGTACTCGTTTGGATATTTTAAGTATTAATCAAATGCATTACTCTTTATTATTTATTATTATCTTTCATATTTTTCTTTCTACAACGTTATTGATACTTTTCCTGATGAACCGGTGACTATGACATGTAATGAGGCAACGAAACATGAGGATAGTGATTCGGATGAAGAAGATGAGATACCTGAGGAAGTTGTCAGGGAGGTTGAAAACTTTGAGAATAAGCCTAAGTCCAACCTGAACGAAACCGGAGCAGTAAATTTGGGGGACGCTGAGACCATCAAAGAGACTCGCATCAGCATTCACTTATGATGACATGACCGGTTTGAGTACGTCCATAGTGGCTCACAAGTTGCCTACTAATCCTATGTGTCCGTCGGTGAAGCATAAACTCAGAAAATTCAAACCAGATATGAGCCTGAAAATCAAAGAGGAAGTTACTAAGCAGATCAAAGCCAAAGTCCTCAGGGTGGTTGAGTACCCAACCTGGTTAGCCAACATCGTGCCAGTTCCTAAGAAAGATGGAAAAGTCAGAGTATGTGTTGACTATCGATACTTAAACAGAGCAAGTCCCAAGGATGACTTTCCACTTCCAAATATACACATCCTGATCGACAATTGAGCCAAGCATGAACTCCAATCCTTTGTAGATTGCTTCGTGGGTTATCACCAGATCTGGATGGATAAAGAAGATGCAGAAAAATAGCTTTTATTACACTATGGGGGTGTACTACTACAAGATGATGCCATTTGGTCTAAAGAATGCTGGGGCTACTTACATGAGAGCCATGATGACCATCTTCCATGATATGATACACAAAGAAATAGAGGTGTATGTGGACGACGTCATTATCAAATCCAAGAGGGTTGCAAGTCACATAGCAGATTTGAGAAAGTTCTTTGACAGGCTAAGGAGGTACAACTTGAAACTGAACCCCGCAAAGTGTGCATTTGGGGTTCCCGCAGGAAAGTTACTGGGATTCATTGCCAGTCATCGAGGGATCGAGCTGGATCTGTCTAAAGTCAAAGCTATTCAGGAATTGCCACCACCTAGGAGCAAAAAGGACATGATGAGCTTCCTAGGATGTCTCAACTATATCAGTCGCTTCATAGCACAATCCACAGTTATATGTGAACCTATCTTCAAGATGTTGATGAAGGATGCCGAGACAAGCTGGACCGAGAATTATGAGAAAGCCTTCGACAAAATCAAGGAGTACCTATCCACGCCACCAGTTCCGGTCCCGCCAGAACCAGGATGACCTTTGCTATTCTATCTATCAGTGTTGGATGAAGCCTTCATATGTGTTCTAGGATAACATGACGAAACAAGAAGAAAGGAGCAAGCCATATACTACTTGAGTAAGAAGTTCACACCTTACGAAGCACAGTACTCTCTGCTGGACTGAACTTGTTGTGCTTTGACTTGGACGGCCTAGAAGTTGAGGCATTACTTCTGTGCCTATACCACATACCTCATATCTAGGATGGACCCTTTGAAGTACATATTTTAGAAATCCATGCCAACTGGGAAGCTAGCCAAGTGGCAGATACTGTTGAGTGAGTTCGATATCGTCTATGTAACTCAAAAGGCGGTCAAGGACAAGCATTGGCAGATCATCTTGCTGAAAACCCGATGGGAGGAGAATACGATCCCTTGAAAATGTATTTTCCTAACAAAGAGGTGTCATTTGTAGGAGAGGACATTACCGAAGCATACGACGGTTGGAGGATGTTCTTCGACGGAGCTGCAAATTTTAAAGGAGTAGGCACTGGAGCAGTTTTGGTATCAAAAACAGGGCAACATTATCCGGTATCTGCTAAACTCAGATCCCTGCACCAACAACATGGCAGAGTATGAAGCCTGCATACTAGGGCTCAACATAGTAGTCGACATGAATAATCAGGAGCTACTAGTAATCGGTGATTCAGATTTGCTTGTGCACCAGGTACAAGGAGAGTAGGCCACCAAGAATTCCAAGATATTGCCATATCTGAACTATGTGAAGGAATTGAGAAAGAGGTTCATGAAGATAGAGTTCCGACATGTGCCCAGAATTCAGAATGAGTTTGTCGATGTATTGGCCACTTTGTCATCCATGATATAACATCCAGATAAGAATTCATTGATCCCATCCCAGTAAGAATCCATAATCAACCGGCTTACTATGCTCATGTCGAGGAATAGACGAATAGAAAGCCTTGGTTCCATGACATCAAAGAGTATTTAATGAAAGGAGAATATCTGGAGCATGCAAACCACACTCAGAAACGTGTGCTCCGAAGATTGTCCAATCACTTCTTCCACAGCGGAGGAAACTTGTACAGGAGAACTCCTGATTTGGGATTGTTAAGATGTGTCGATGCAAAAGAAGCTTCTAAACTACTTGAGGACATACATGTTGGGACCTGCGGCCCACAGATGAATGGTTTTGTCTTGGCCAAGAAGATACTTAGGCCGGTTACTTTTGGATGACCATGGAAATGGATTGTGTCTAGTATGTACGCAAATGCTATCAATGTCAAGTGCATGTCGATGTGATAAAAGTGCCGCCAAATGAGCTCAATGCAACAAGCTCACCCTGGCCATTCACCGCTTGGGGAATAGATGTCATCGGTCTGATTGATCCTACCACTTTAAATGAGCACAGGTTTATTCTGGTAGCCATTAATTACTTCACAAAATGGGTATAGGTTGCATCTTACAAAGCTATCACCAAGAAAGTCGTCGCAGACTTTGTCAAAGATCGTATCGTTTGCCGATTTGGAGTTCCCGAGTCTATTGTCACAGATAATGCAGCCAATCTCAACAGTGATCTGATGAAATCCATGTGAGAAACTTTCAAAATCAAGCACAAGAATTCTACAGCCTATAGACCTCAGATGAATGGAGCCGTAGAAGCCGCCAACAAAAATATCAAGAAGATACTAAGGAAGATGGTAGAAAACCACAAGCAATGGCACGAGAAACTTCCTTTTTCTCTGTTGGTGTACCACACTACAGTTCGCACATCAACCGGGGCAACTCCTTATATACTGGTTTATCGTACCGAAGCTATCATCTCAACCGAGGTAAAGATTCCTTCTTTAAGAATTATACAGGAAGCTGAACTCAGCGATGCAGAATAGATAAAGAGACACTATGAACAATTGGCCCTTATAGATGGAAAAAATTTGAATACAGTATGTCATGGTCAGCTTTACCAGAACAGAATGTCTAGAGCTTTCAATAAAAGGGTCAAACCAAGGCAATTTGCACCAGGATAGCTAGTGCTGAAGAAAATCTTCCCACATCAAGATGAAGCCAAAGGGAAATTCTCTTCCAAGTGGCAAGGTCCTTATATGATTCACAGGGTGCTAACAGGAGGAGCACTCATACTTGCAGAGATGGATGGAGAAATCTGGCCAAAACCAATCAATTCAGACGCAGTTAAGAGATACTATGCTTAGACTATTTACATTTCCTCATCTGATGTAATTGAACTATGCTTGACCTGATTCCCATTTAAGAGGGGATACGTAGGCAGCCTTATCGGTTTGGTCATATCATAATAAAATTTCCATTTTCCCAAAATCATAAACTAGGGAAGAATTTTGAGGAGGACCCTCAAAATTTCAGAGCAAGTCCAGTCGACGCCATCGCATGCCAGAAAGTTAGAAATTGGGGCAAAATTTTGAGAAGGATTCTCATAATTCCGAAGAAGGCTCAACAAGGCTCGTCACTCGCAAATGGCCAAAGGATCATATACTAAATCGGGGTAGAATTTTGAGGAGGACCCTCAAAATTCTAACATGAGGAAGCTACAATGTCTCTGTAATGTGTTACAGTCACTAGTTCATCTAACAGTCTGGTGTTACCCAGGGAAACTCAAACGAGGCCTCCAAAATGGAGCGAAGCAAGGCCAGCGGACAAAGGCACAACCAACCTCCCCTCACAAAAATTACAATTTTTCTTTGAGCGCAGGTACATTTGACGTAGCGATAACATTCGCAAACATGTATACACAAAGCAAAATCATTATCAAACAGGCCATCAGACACCGAGTATATCTCCGGCTAAGAAATATGCTACCCTTATTTGCTACTCGTTCTTTGCATGGGACTAAGCCATGTTCTGCATATTTGCATGAGGCTAATCCATACCTCCATATCTGCATGAGTCTAATCCCTACCTCTATATTTGCATGAGGCTAATCCCTGCCACCATGATCTGCATGAGGCTAATCCTTGCCTTCGTATTTGCATGAGGCTAATCCTTGCCTCCATACCTGCATGAGGCTAATCCTTGCATCCGTATTTGCATGAGGCTAATCCCTGCCTCCATATTTACATGAGGCTAATCCCTACCTCCATCTGCATGAGGTTAATCCTTGCCTCCATATTTGCATGAGGCTAATCCCTGCCTCCATGATCTGCATGAGGCTAATCCTTGCCTCCGTATTTGCATGAGGCTAATCCCTGCCTCCATACCTGCATGAGGCTAATCCCTGCCTCCGTATTTGTATGAGGCTAATCCCTACCTCCATATTTGCATGAGGCTAATCCCTGCCTCCATGATCTGCATGAGGCTAATCCTTGCCTCCGTATTTGCATGAGGTTAATCCCTGCCTCCATGATCTGCATGAGGCTAATCCTTGCCTTTGTATTTGCATGAGGCTAATCCCTGCCTCCATACCTGCATGAGGATAAACCCTCCCTCTGTATTTGCATGAGGCTAATCTCAGCCTCCATATTTGCATGAGGCTAATCCCTGCCTCCATGATCTGCATGAGGCTAATCCCTGCCTCCATGATCTGCATGAGGCTAATCCCTGCCTCCATGATTTGCATGAGGCTAATCCTTGCCTCCGTATTTGCATGAGGCTAATCCCTACATCCATACCTGCATGAGGCTAATCCTTGCCTCCATACTTGCATGAGGCTAATCCTTGCCTCTATATTTGCATGAGGCTAATCCTTGCCTCCGTACCTGCATGAGGCTAATCCTTGCCTTCATACCTGCATGATGCTAATCCTTGCCTCCATATCTACATGAGGCTAATTCTTTCCTCCATATTTGCATGAGGATAATTCTTGCCTCCACACCTACATGAGGCTAATCCTTGCCTCCCTATCTGCATGAGGTTAATCCTTTCCTCCACATCCGCAGGGGGATAATCTTTTCCTCCACATTTTCATGGGACTAAGCATTGTCCCTCCTTGCATAAATATCATTCTATTCTGGTACTATCTATTTGCTTTTCGATAGGGCTAAGCTCTACCCTTCATTTCAGAAGACTAAACCTTTTCTTGTTAACATCATATTATTGCATCTCATGGGATGAAATATCTCTAATCTATCCAAAGGCGTCATAGTCTAAAAGGCATCATCCTCATAGCCGGAAGACACCATGCCATGGCCTGAGGATCTCTCAAATTTGCATATCATTATTCAAAGGCGTTATGGTTCGGAGGCACCATTTTCATGGCCCAAGAACATCATTTCATGGCCTGCAAAACCCTCACTAAACAATTCATGGTCTAAGGACGTCATCCTTAACCGTCCGAAGATAATTTTCATGGTCCAAAGGGAATCTGCATCATGTTTAAATTTTCGCACAAATACACATATGTAGCATCTCTTCATCTGTAGGTGACCATTAAGCAACTGTTATCCTAGCAGGAGCGACCCCACTCCAGTTCCTTCAACTATCTTAAACCTAGACCATTTACCATAACCATTCTTGCATCCATTCCGAAATCTCGTGTCTGTTCTTGCAATGACTTCATTGGTATATTCTGCCAATGAATCCAGAACTATACGTGGCCTGATTCCTATAAAACCAGGGATATGTAGGTAGCTCAAAGACTAGAGTCTGACCTCTATCTTTCAAAACATCCCATCCGGTCAAAATTGGCCATTATTTCTTTACTCGAAAACTCTTTTCATCATTTCCGGGTAAAGAGGGGCAGCTGTTGATACACAAATTTTCCCATAATATTTTCAAAACTATGCATGTGCATCAATTAGTATTTTTCATACAATTTATGCATTTTAAAATATTTTAACTAATTTCTCCCAATACTTATTTTATAAAAACAATCACTAATTGCATCACAAATAGTTTTATAATAATTTTATGGCTTAATTTTATTATTTGCATTTGTACCAAGTTTCAGTTATTGCACAAATAGCCACATTTGTATTTTTAGAATGCAACTATAATTACTTTGTAATTATAGCCTATGCATGCATTATTACATTATTTTATCAAAAAAAATCTTTTATATTTTTAATATATTAAGTAATTATTTTAAAATATTTCCAGGTATAAAAATCAGTTTTACAGCCTATTAGTTATTTTTAAAATTTATTTTATCAATTAAATAGGGTATTTAACAAATGGCCCCCTTATTTGCAAATTTAGCCTAAATACCTAGCCCAATTTTAACCCCAATTTCAAATTAGACCAGGCCCAAAATCTACCCAGCCCAAACCCCTTATCTATCCGACCCACTTCTTGGCAAATCCTGGTCGTTGATTATTTTGATCAACGGTACAGATTCCCCCTTACCTAAATTAAACCTAATGACCTCCCCCAAACCCTTCATTTCCTATCCTCTCTCACGCCGACATCTGATCCCCTCTTCTCTTAAATGCTCTCAAGTCCTAACCCTAACTCACTCTCATCGCCGTTCATCTGCTGTCGTTCATGGTGTTTCCCTACCACCATCAGACCTCTAATGGCCTCTCCTATGTTGGTATTGCCATCTCTAAGGTCCTCGAGGGACCAGGGTCAGTCCACTTACACCTATGGCCCTTTCTCACCTGTTCCAGGCTGTTCCGGTTTGATTTCGAGTAAGATCTTCCTATGTCGCCTTAGATCTATGGATTTCTAAGCCTACTTCTTCATCTCTGTGTTGTTCTTCTCGAAACCCTAATTTTTCCCTTTGAACTTCTCAGATCTGTGCAAGATCTGAGATGGATCAAACCTATTTCACATGAGTTTCACAAGAACCTTCTGATTTTCGAATGATTTTCCATTTTTCTAAACTAGGGTTTCCCGAAAATTTCTTTCTCCAAAACGTTTGATAATTTTGAGTGTTTAATCTTCTATTTCTTATGTGTTTTAACCGATTTCGTAAAGGTTTTCTTTAACCCTAACTAGTTTATGCTAAACCCCCCCAAATTTTTCGACATTTTGTTTGGTTTCTGAGTTACTTGTGTACTGACTTTGTCCTATGATTTGGTTCCTGTGATTTTTTTTAGCATAATTTGATGTCTTGTGATTTTTTATCCTAATGTGCCTCTACTAAGGTTCTTGGTTCGACTTTTCTACTGATTCTATATGTCTATATTCATTATGGCTATTTATGGTAAACCTATATTTTTCTCCTTAAATCAGTATTGTTTTGAATTCTTGAATTTACCAATTTTTTTCATTAAAACCTATGTGTTGAATCCTGACTATCCCTTTCTTGCCTTATTTTGTCTGCTATACTTGCTGACTTTTTACATGATTTTCTCCTTAATTAAACCCTTGCCTATTTTTATTCTGAAGTTCTTTATTTTGGTTTGATTTGAATGCCTTTCCTTAATAAGGCCTTTACTTCTTATTTCTTTACTCAGTCTGATTGAACTCCTTGCTTTAATTAGCTCCTGTCATTATCGTTGGCTGATTTTTTCTTAATTAAAGGAGAAGACTATACTGAATCTTTGTGTGATTGATTCTGAAATTCTCTAATTGCTGATTATTGATTACTTTACCTTATTTGCTCTAGTCTTGAACTACTATATAAACTCTCTTTATTTTAACGTCTCACACACAAACATTAGTTCAAAAACCACTACTTTTACACTCTGAAAAGCTTTTTCTGCTCTCTCTCTCTCTCTCTCTCTCTCTCTCTCTCTCTACTACTTGTGGTCTTTGTTATTCTACCCGGCTGCAAGCCAAGACTGGAAATTGTGCAACACCTATCTTACATCTAGTGTTTTCTTTCTCTAACTAGTATGATTCTGATTAAATTTTAGAATCCAAACCTATGTGTTTATTTACTGCCTTAGTTCATCAATCCTGAGTTCATTCCTGCTTCTGTTTGCAGCTTACCTGGCATGTCAAATAAACCTTATTCCACTATATAATTAGCATGTCTCCATCTTACTTGTCTGTTCACTATCCCGTTTAACATGTCTTGCATGTGTAACTAGCCTGTTTGACCGACTATTGTTCATCTAGCATGCCTAAACTCTGCTTTTTTGTGTAATCCACATGCCTAAACTTGTTAATACTTGCCTAGCATGTTCATTTAAGTCCTTGCTTGCTCTGCCTTACTCCTGCTAAGTTATCTAGTCTCCCTAGGGTAACTATAGTTGTGTTGTTTATATGTTTTCAACATGTTTCTGTTGTGACATTTGCTTCATATTTCAATGACCTGCATTAATCTAACCTATTTAGCTTTGTAGAATCCCTTAAGAACTCTGTGCACCCTATTGTTTAGGTGCTCCATTAAGGTGTATTCTATGTGTTCCCAACCCCTATTTCCTTGTGTGGAAGTTGTTTGCCTAAGTATTTTCTAAAGTTGTTTGTTCTATAACTTGTGTTCTGATTGCAAATTGTTTTTCATACTTTCCTCAAACTGTTTTATCACTAAATCGGTACTGGTTTTCAAAAATTCTTTTCACTCCTAAGACCTTTCTTTATATTGTCTATCAAACTCTTTCAAACCATTATGCACTCTCACTTACTCTTAGATTACTAAGTCATGGCCCTCTGATATGTGTACTGCTTAGAGATCCTTGAGATATCTCTGAACTCTGGCATATCAGGGTTGGCGCTTGCACACTGCACTTAAATCAGTTCTTATTTGAGAAAGGTCTGGGTGTGAGCACTTCCCAAGATCCTTGAGGTCCTTAGGGAACTCTGACATACCTAGACATGAAATTGGCTATGAAACTTTGGGCATTTGAGACTATTGAAGGCTGGGAAATTGCTTTGGGCCTGCTTCAGGCTCGCTATAGCTTAATTTCTATTCTATTTATGTAATATTCATTCAATCATTGGTCTGTAATAATTAATTATAAACAGATATTGGGGTGACTACTAAAAAGGGATGGTAGTTGTATACTGTGGGTAAAGTTGGGTAGATAACATGCCAATAGGGTTCATTTGGTTTAAATGTGTTCTATTAGATAACATGCCTATAGGATTCAAATGTGTTTTGTTAGATAATATGCCTATAGGGCTTACATGTGTTTTGTTAGATAATATGCCTATAGGGTTTAAATGTGTTCTATTAGATAACATGCCTATAAGGTTCAAATGTGTTTTGTTAGATAATATGCCTATAGGGTTTAAATGTGTTTTGTTAGATAATATACCTATAGAGTTTAAATGTGTTTTGTTAGATAATATGTCTATAGGATTTTGCTTAGGTTCAAATAAATTCTGATTGTTTTACTTTTACATAATTAGAAATCATGCCTATAGGATCTAAAATAAGCTTTAATTATAGAAATCATGCCTATAGGATCTAAAATCAATTTTAGTTTGATCTAAAATCAGTTTAACTTTAACTCATGCCTGTAAGTTCTGAATCAGAATAACAAATCTACTGGTTTCTTTAATAGTCCTTAACACTACGTTAAGTAATATTACTAGAAAGCATTCCTATAGGATCCAAATTGCCCGTTTAAAATTGTTTACTGATTTACTGCATTCCTGATTAATGATTAGATACAATGCTCATAGGATATCACTATTACACGCCTAGGCAAGCCTGTTGGGCGACTAAAATTCTGCAAACTGTAAAACTACGCCTTGTTATTTGTGACTACTCGTATTCAACAGGTTAAAATCAGGTGTGCAAACGGACTAAATTCTTTTACACTTTTGTCTGAATTCAATACTGCATATTATCTACTCACCTAGTTATCCTGTTCTAAGGCTTTCTCTTAAATACCTGAAACAACGTTTAAGACGTGCACTTGCTTGCTTTGTTTGTAGAGGTAAAACTTGAGCCTTTAATTGTTCTCTTTAGTCCAGTCCTAATTGTTTTGATTGTCGCCTAGATTTTTCTCCTTTAAGCACCTTAGGATAGTCTAGAACTACCTAAATTAGAGGTCCAAAATACCTCAGGGCCACAAGAAAGGGACGGGTAGTGCACGCATAGGATATCTTTTAAGGCTGCTAGAAGATTTAGGCTATGACCAAGGGGATGGAATTAGGTAGTAAGGATATGATGACTGCGCGCTAATGTCACGTGTAGCCCCTCATTGAGGAGTGATTATCGGGAATGGGTATGATCCTATAGGCTAACCAACCTAGGACCCCTCTTTCCCAATTCCTACATGTTTTAAATGAAGTTCCTTTTTACGTATATGCAAGTTGTTCAAACCTCTCCCTTGCTTCCATTACCTGAATCATACATGTGTTTAGAATGTGAAAACATGCCTTTATTTGCAAGTATGTGTTGAAATTGTTTACTTGTAAAATGACTAATTCACATAGTTTAAGTTCGGTCGGACCCACCATTGTGGACCGCGAGGGGTGCCTAACACCTTCCCCTCAATGTTATTTCGAGCCCTTACCCTAATCTATGGCAATGCAAACTGGTTCATGAGTTAATCACTCTAGGTGCCCTAACGCACCGTAATCCGTTAGGTGGCGACTCTTCAAATACCCAATTCCCAAAAGGAAATGAGTTATTCCCCCATGAATGTCGAAACCCGGACTTCCCCGTCAAAAAAGGAAAAAAGGGGGCGCGACAAGGATCCCACTGAGGAATATTTGCCTGACTCTGCTAGGCCGAGGAAGTCTTAGCCATCTCATTAAGAATGTCACAGGCCTCGGCATATGACAGCTTCATAAAATTACCCCTTACTAGCTAATTTACCACACATTTATTGGTTGTGTTTATACCCCGGTAAAACGTATGTTGAATCATTGCTTCAGTCATATCAATGTTGGGGCACTCCTTGACCATAGTTCTATATCTATCCTAGATTTCATGAAGGGGTTCATTTGGTTCCTGTTTAAATGCTAAGATCTCATCCCTTAATGCAGCCATATTTCCCGGTGAGAAAAACTTGGCTATAAAATTGTTAGCCAACTCATCCAGGGTAGTGATAGAATGGTTGGGGAGCCTTTCAAGCCAGTCCAAAGCTTTCGCTCTAAGTGAAAAAGGGAACAATCTTAGTCTTAATGCATCATCCGACACATTTGTTTGTTTGCTACCCCAGCAGGTATCCACAAAACCATTTAGATATTTATATGCATTCTGATGGGGAGCGCCTGTGAAGTACCCTCTTTGCTTTAATAAGGTCAGCATGACATTTGTAATCTGGAAATTGCCCGCCCGGATCCGAGGTGGGACAATTGCACTTGCATACCCTTCATTTGGAAGCACCTGAGGAGATACTCGGGGAGAAGCTGGGGGAGGATCTGGAATGTTTTCATTGGCCTGGCGGCCTCTTCTTTGACCTTGAGGTACTAGAGGCACCTCATCTTCAGCATTATCACCTACCTCTTCCTCCGGGATAACATTTATGTTAGGATCATTATTTGTCATTTTGTACTTGGATCAATTAACTCACAAACGTTAGTAAAACAGAAGTAAAGAAGAACAAGACACACAACTAGTCAGATAGATAGCCAAAACCGTTTAAATCCCCGGCAATGGCGCCAAAAAGTGATCGGCTCCAACCCTATACCACTATAGAATGGCAAGAGTGGTCGATGCAACTTTTACCCGAAGGGTCGGGATCGATTTTCACAGGGAGTTAATATTGGTTGGGAATTGGGTTTCTATCTAATCTAGCTATGCGTGTTGTTCTTAATTACACTTCTAACCATGGTTGGAGTTGTTTCTATTATAATTTTAATGCTAAGGATTGCTGAAAATAAGCTAAGTACAATATTTTTGTAAGAGTTTTCTCGAGTGATAAAAAGCACTAGGGAAGTGACTTGCAACTAGGCGAGTATCTAATGGAATCTAAAATTTAGGACAAGCTTGTTATATTTGGGGTCGTGATATAACCATTACACATAATTACTCACTCTATACCTCTCGGTAGTTTGAGTGACTCTGCCCTAATTGGCTTTCTCAAGCCCAATTGGGTGTTCAAAAAATACAAGTAAAATTGGCTCAAGTCGGATATTACTATCTCTAGGTTTAACCCTTTAATTACGGCTATCAAATCTCTTGAATGCACCCCAATTTCTTGTTAGCCTGAATTTCCTAGACTTAGTCCCTCTTTCTCAAGAAGAGTCTAAGTCACAAAGGCATGAACCAGTGTTTGCAACCACCAATTCTACAATTAAAGCATGAAACAAGTTAAATATCACTAACCCATAAACAATTAAGCCCTAAAACAGAAGACCCATTAAATACCCACACTAGGGTTTGGTCACAACTCTAGCTAATGGGTTTAGCTACTCATAATAAAGGAAAAAATCAAAGATGGAGATGAAATATAACCCATAAAAGTTGATTACAAGAAGAAAATCTAAGATTAATAGCTAAAGTTGCTCTAAAATTACTCAAAGTAGTAAAATACGGCTGTTCACGAGCTCCTCAGTACAAAAGATACCCTAAAAATCTGAAACAAATCTATTTATACACAACTGAAATTACTGGACAAAAATGCCCCTACGGAGGTTCTGCTGACAGCGCAATACTAAGCGCCTCAGCGCTCGGACTTCCGCGACCGCGCAAAAGCAAGCTGGACCGCATTTCTTTTATTTTGGACTAGGACTGGACTTGATTTCGCTAGGAGCGTAAAAGCATCCGCCTCAATAAAGCATGATGGGCCATCTACAATCTGATAGGCTGAGAAAGTCCCTCAATAAACCTTCTCACCCTCTCTCTCTCTCTCTCTCTCTCTCTCTCTCTCTCTCTCTCTCAGTAGGAAGCATAAGAATAGCATGATGGGCCAAATCAACAAATCGAGTCTCGTACTGAGTGACAGTCATAGAACCCTGCTACAGACACTCAAACTGCCTCCGATAGTCCTATCTCTAGGTGATAGGAAGGAACTTCTCAAGACACAGCCGAGAGAACTGGTCCCAAGTAAGAGCTGGCAACCCCATTGGCCTGGTCAACATATAATCCCTCCGCCATTTCTTGGCGGAACTCGACAAATGAAATGCAGCAAATTTGGCCCCATTGGTCTCGACTATCCCCATGTTCCGTAACACCTTATGACAACTGTCCAAATAGTCTTGGGATCCTCTAAAGATGCACCACTGAAGTGTACTGGGAAAAGCTTGGTAAACTTATCCAGTCTCCATAAAGCATTACAAGACATAGTTGAACCATCTCTGGTCTGTGCCGCAACACCCGGCTGAACTATCCCAATAGGCTGAGTTGCTGGAGTCTGAAATTGAGGAGTCATCTGCTCCGAAGTGTGGGTAGCAGGAGTCTGTGCTCCTTCCCGAGACTAAGAGATGGTTGGTTCTACAACGAATGTGTCGGTCTATGCCACACTCTCCATGAGGTACACTAAACGGACCAAAGCATCCTAAAGAACTAGGATGGCGATGAACCCCTTTGGGACCTAGGCTGGTCTTGCTGGAATGGTCTAGGCTGGAGTCTCCTTATCAAACTCAACCTGAGGCTCTGCCGCTGGTGCTGCTACTCGAGATATGGGCTGAGCCCTACCCCTGCCTTCGCCTCTGGCATGGCCTCGGCCTCGACCTCTGCCCCTTGTAGGAGCTGCCACTAGGGGTTCTGGCTGCTGCTTAGTTGAAGATGCGGTATGTGTTCTCTCCATTTGCGAAGGACAAGAGTAGAAGAGTTCGATTAGCATTGAGAAAACAAAATCGCATGACCGAGAAGAATAGAAGTGAACTTGTTCATAAACTCTATAGCCTCTGAGAGATAAGTACAGATGCTCTGTACCGATCCCACAGACTCCACTAAGCCTGCTCGTTAATCGTGAGACCTAGGCAACCTAGTGCTCTGATACCAACTTGTCACGACCCGGAATTCCCACCTTCGGGACCGTGATGGCGCCTAACATTTTACTTGCTAGGCAAGCCAACGTTAGAGAATTCACAAAATCAACTTTAGCCAATTTTTATTAATAGAATTAATTAAGCTAAACAAAAGCTAAGCAGAAGTTGTGAAATATTATAAAACCTAAAATATCTGAAATAATTAGGATCTGGAGTCACAACTCACGAGCTACTACGATTTATTATAAACGGAGTCTGAAAGATAATACACTATTCTGAAGGAAAAGAAACAGTAAAATAACAAGACTAGGAAAAGACTCCAGGGTCTGCGGACGCCAGCAGATCTACCTTGGTCTCCCGACGATCAAGTCCAGCTGCTAACCTCGTGATTGTTGATACCTATTTTTCCCTCATATATTTTATAAATGTACACACACACTTTCAAAATATTGTACCGGCATTTGCAAACATGCACAAGTATTTTTACAACTTTTCTATGATTTTTAAAGGCCCTAAATCCATTTATTTATGAATTTTTAATTACATAAATGTTCAAAACTATCCTTTATATTATTTTATGATAATTTAATCATCTAAATTCATTATTTATGTTCATATGAGTGTTCAAACACTTTAATTATATTTTTTATAATTACATCTGCATGTTTAAGACTATAATTGCATATTTTACAAATATAGCCCCTACATAGGCATAACTACATTATCTATACAGAAATTGACTTTTTATATTTTTATAATATTGAATAACTATTTTAAATCACCTTCATGCTTGAAAACTATTTTTTATCATTTTATCAGCTATTTTTTAAATTATTTTAATTAGTAAAATGGGTATTTAAATAACAGCCCCCAATTTACACCCAAAATTGGAACCCCCCCCCCCCACCCAATCCAATTTATTAAACCCAAGCCCAATCTAAAACAACCCTAACCCAATTAAACCTACCCGACCCAGTAATTTCGTTTAATCGTGGCCATTGATCTTTTAGATCAACAGTCCATGATTAAACTTACCATATTAATCCCAAACGACCCCCTAAACCCCTTCATTTATTTTATTTTCGCTGCCCTTTGTTCCCTCATCTCTCAACTCTCTCTCAACTACCCTAAACTTAGCCGTCGTCACCTACAAAACTCCCCGTCTATGGGGTTTCTTTGTATTTTCCAGCCCTTGCAGGCCTGTTACATCTTCTGGTTGTTCGACTTCATTGATCTATGAGAGAATCTCAAAGAGATTCAACCTGGTTTTTCTCGGAACCTTTTCACAGGCCTGTCTATGGCCATTTTTGTTTGTGAGTGTTGTTTTCTTCCTATTTTTGGTTCAAATCTATGGGTTTAGACTGATTCCTTTCGTCTCTGTCATTTCCAAAAACCTTAGTCTTATGACTACTTGGCTTTGTTCAGATCCTTGTAGATCTGAAATGTTCTGAGTATTATTTGTTATTTTTCTACGAAAAAACTTTCTATTTCTCTTATCATTATTTGATTTCAGTGATTTCTAAGAACTAGGGTTCGTCCTAAGTTCTCTTCAAACGATTTTCAAACTTCCAAGTGTTGTATCTAACTATTCTTTACTAGTTTGATTAGTTTTTGTGTATATGCTTAAACCCTAGGTCTTTCTATTTCCGGCACTAGTTATTTTAGTGATTTTTCCCTTTATTTGTTTATTTCTATCAATCCAATATACTGATTAATTTTTATTTGGGACTCGAATCATATTTTCCTGTTACGATCTGTATCTATCTGTGATTTTTACCAAATTCCTTATTTGTGACTTTAATTAGTAATACCTTTCTTATTTGAAACTATCAGCCTGACCTAGGAATTTGATTGATTCCTACATGGTATGAGAATGATTTCTTGCCTTATTTGAGCCCTAGTTTTGTACCATTAATTGACTCTCCTCATTCTAAGGGGTCTCTTCCGGATTCTTCTATAAGAATTGACTCGCTAATTGTCTGATTGATTTATTTGATTACCCTTATTTTATGAACTATGATTCACTCTTTACCTTGTTTTAACCTCACTAAGTGCTATATATACTCTCATTTTGATTCTTCTAAGGACACGAACAATAGTTCACAAACACACTCACACACAAACTCTGCTCCCATCTCTTTCTGCTACTTGTGCTCATTGTTTGTCTAGTCGGCTGAAAGCCAGGACTAGACTGTTGAATCCTGCTACTTTACTTTCTGCTTCTTCTTCTTTAACTGGTATGCTCTCATTTTACTATCATGTAAACCTCTATATGATTTGATCTGTGTATTTCCTATTCCTAACATGTCCATTTTATGTTACTAAATTAGTAGGATCTTTATAGTCCGCCTGTTTATCTTTAACTAGACCTGTGTGATTAATGCTCATTATCCCTAGTCAGTATGTGTACTGCCACTCAATTAGACTACATGTTTCCTCCTATTCAACTTAACTTATATGCTTCCTTATAATAACATGCCTACTTCTATCTTAATCAAGCCTATGTGTCTACTGCAATAACATGTTTACTTCTATGTTGACTGCAATAACATGTCTACTTCTGTCTAATTGAACCCATGTGCGTCCTTCTCTCAATCTGTTTATTCTTGCTTTAGTTAGACTTCTTTGTTTCCACACTCATGATTATTTCTTCTTCACTAGCATATCTCTTCTATCTTATGTTCACCTCTGACCAATATGACTTCCCAGCCCTACTACCCCTATGTATGTGACTGAATGCTCACCTAGTGACAATTAATTAACT
Source organism: Nicotiana sylvestris (assembly GCF_000393655.2). Taxonomy (NCBI): domain Eukaryota; kingdom Viridiplantae; phylum Streptophyta; class Magnoliopsida; order Solanales; family Solanaceae; genus Nicotiana; species Nicotiana sylvestris. The sequence continues at coordinate 85,058,001 of NC_091066.1, forward strand.
AAGTTGAAACTCTTAGTTACCCTGTTTTTGTATACCATTTGACTGCTAGGACCTTTGTTTGAGTTACAATGATTGAATGACCCTGTTTGCTCCTTACTTCCTGAGAATCCAAAACTATTTTCTAAAAAACTACCTCTTATTTAAAACTCCTATTCTTAGAACACCAAGTGTCTTGCCCCTCTAGTGTAAGCATTGCTTAGGAGTCCATGAGGCTCCTCTGAACTTTGACACACTGGAGTTGGCTTTCCAAGACTTGCTCACAAAGGGTTACTTTGAAAGTTTTCTGGTGTGAGCATTGCCCGGGGTCCCTGAGGCCCTTGGGAACTTTGACACACCAGGATACTACTGGATGCACTATGAGGTTATGGCACTTTTGGACTGGTTGAAGGCCTGGTCTGTCAGGTTTATCTTTTGAGCCTACGTTCAAGCTCCCTATAGTTGTAGCAATTTCACTTCTGTAATTCATTATAAATGTTGGTCTGTAATAATAATTTCTTGTAAACAAATATTGGGAAAATTAGTAAAAGGGAGGGTTGTTTATACATATCCTGTTGGGAAAGGGTAGATACCATGCCTATAGGTTGTTACAATATTATTATATTTAAATACTATGCCTATAAGTTGTTACAATGTTTGTTCACTTAGACATCATGCCAATAGGATTCAAAAAATGACTTAACATGTCTGTAAATTTGTTGTGATGTTTGCTTAGATATCATGCCTATAGGTTGTTACAATATTTTTTATTTAGATACCATACCTATAAGGGGTTTTAAAATTAATATGTCCTGCTTGTACATTTGAAAAAGATCAGTTTTTACATACTAAAAAGGTTTAAATCAGTCTTCTGCATGTTTTAAAACTAATTGTTGTATTTAGATGTCATGCCTATAGGATTAAAACTAATTTCTACATTTAGCTGCCAGTATCTATAAGTCTAAAATCAGCTATTCAGCACCTAGGCAACATGTCTATAGGACTTAATAAACTCAAACTGTTTTAAACTGATTACCAGAATTCTGATTGCATTTAAACAGCATGTTTATAGGGTATTACAGATCCACGCCTAGGCAAGCCTGTAGGTAATCAAGGTCTAATAAGAACTGTGAAATTATGCTTTGCTTGTGACTGCCCGGATTCAACAGGTTCTAAAAAATCAGTAGGCAAACTGATTAGGTCTCTATTACTTCGCCTTAACACAATGCTGCATATTCTCTGATTGCCATGCTCACCTAGATATCTTGTTCTAGGACCTTTCTGAAATATCTGAAATCTGTTGTTTGAGACGTGAACTTACTTGCTCTATTTGTGGAGGTAAAATGTGAGCCTTTAACTGTTCTATCCTTGGTCCAGTCCTATGTATTTTGTTTGTCGCCTAGAGTTTTCTCCTTTTAATTACTGTAGGAGAATCTAGATCCACCTTAACTAGAAGTCCTAAATACCTCTGGGACTATATAAGTAAAGGGGCGGGTAGTGCACGCATAGGATACGTCTTAAGGTTGCTAGAACGCTTTAGGCTATGACCAAATGGAGGGTAATTGGGTAGTAAATGATATGATGACCTGTGCGCTAATACCACACGTAACCCCTCTAGTTGAGGAAGGCTTATCGGGTATTGTACAGATGTCATCCTATAGGCTAACAAACCTAGGACTTCTCACATCTTATTTACACATGTGTGCTTAGACTGCTTATCTGTCAAATTTTCCTATATGTGTGCTTAGACTGCCTATTTGTTAAATGACTAATTCACATAATTTGAGTTCGGCTAGGATCTACCGTTGTGGACCAACATCTTCCCCTCAAGGTTATTTCGAGCCCTTATCCAATCTCTAGTAATGCAAACCGGTCTCATGAGTTATTTGCTTTAGGTGCCCTAACGCACCTTAAATCCGTTAGGTGGAGACTCTTTAAATTCAAATACCCAATTCCTGAAAGGAAACGAGTTGTTCCCAATGAATGTCGAAACCCGGACTCCACGGGGAAAAAGGAGGCGCGACAGCATGGGGACTCTGCTGGGGAATATTTTAGGCTCTTACCATTACGAGCTTATTTTTGTAAATTAGTCTTAAGCGTGTTTATTTCTGTTAACACATGTGCACCCTTTCCCTTTCCCCCCTTTACTTGGATTTAATTGTTTATTTTCAAGCATTTATGATTTCCTTTATTTCCCAAAACTGACTTGTTTCCTTGTTTTCCCTTTTGTAATTGTCTTTCAATTATTTAAATACCGCATTTATCATTTTAATGTGCAAATACTTGACAACATGATATTTATTGTTGCATAAATCATGCTCAACATCATATTCTACTCGTGCGTAATCAATACTATAGCAATGCTTGATGAGCGTTTGCGCTCTTCCTATATATCACCCTTTTAAATTCGAAAAGGCGTATTTGCAGTAAAATTAGTCGATCAGCAGTGCATTCGATGGTTCCGTGCCTTTCCCCCTCAATTTGTCCGCTTGAGGGTCCCAATCTAGACCTCTATAGCAACCTTACTCTGATCAATTATGCATATGCATCATGGTCAAACCTAGACGGGTTAATATGTTGTCCGCATAATAACCCTTTAAGACATGCCTCACCCAAAAGTCCATCAGGTTTTCCATAATCCCAACGGATACAACCATGATTGTGTGCATTAATTTTGGAGAAATAAGAGCCAATATGCTAATCATTGTTGTATAAATAGACAAACCTGGAGGGGGAAAGGGCCTAACCTATATTTTCTTTTGCAGAAAATAAGGCATGAAGTCCCAAGTTCGGCATGGTCGGTAGCATACCTTCACTTCTGCTAGATTGGTGGAGGTATCTTTCTTCAAGTGACCAAAATCATGTGAAATGAGTCTTAGGAAATTTGCCTTCTCTGTTGGATCTTCAGTGAAGCAAAATGATAATCGAGGATGCCACCATGGTTTGGGACAAGGAAAGGGTCTTTGTGTTCATTGTGTGTTTATTGGGCATGCTAGTGTTCCCGATCCAAAGGGACAAATTCCACACCAGGCTGGCCATGGTGGCCAAAACTTTGATGGGCGGGATCGAGGGGCAGACATATACCATTGTCCCCATAATTATTGTAGATATGTACTGGGCCTTGGAACGTTGTCAGAAGGGGTTCAGATTCTTCGAGGGTTGCAATTTGCTGCTGCAAGTTTGGCTGCTAGAATATCTCCAAAAGGTTCAATACCGTCAGGAATTTTAGCGAAGGCTGTGGAATGATCACATAGCATTTCATCATCCCAAGAGAATGACTTATATTCCAGACATGTTTGCTCAACCTAAGGATGTTGTAGGATGGGTATAGTTTTTCAACAAGTTAATTAAGGACCAGGTTCAATGGATATTCGAGTGGTTCCCCACCGACGAGTTCATCATCAGATATAGGGATGTTCCACACTTGGTGTTGATTGGGTTAAGAGGCATACACCCTTATGCTCCCCTTAGGGTTATGAGACAGGTAGGCAGGAAGCAGGTTGTTGGCCCAAGAACAGGTGAAGTTTTGACGATTGACAAAAGAACTCAAACATGGACCAGGTCCATCTTGTGAAGTACAGTCATGATCAACCTATACATGTGGGATGCACGTGAAGGACATAAATCTTACTGATCAAGAAGCAATATCTCCTGATCTGATCGAAATTGCATATTGGATAAAGAGGAAAGACTTCTTACATAAAGAGAATACAGTTTAGGAAGAAGATAGTGTTAGAGTTTGAGATCATCATGAACTCTTCTACGATAGAAGAGTAGCAATTGAATCCCATTCAAACTATGATTACTAACCTATTAAATGTCATTGTTATTCTCTTTTACATGTAATGCACATAAGAAAACGTTAAACTTAAATTGAGAGCAAAAGAGCAAGGTGATTTTGCAAGCAATTTATTTGTAATTTGAGTGTGCAATCCTGAAGCTACTTGAACGAGATAGAAGAACCAGCTCCATGTGTCTATCTTTTATTTTAGTTCAATTGTAGTAGGTGATTTTACATTGTACCTTTCAACTTTTATAGAAGCAATTGTATCAGGTACCTAAAGTATTCAAGTTAAACTTGAAGTTGTCGCAACAGTTGAGGTTGTGTGCTACAATGGGATTAGAGTTAATCCTTAGGTTTACAAAGAGTTTTTGTAAATGCTGTTTTGGCTCAGTGATTTTAGTGGAAGTTTGGGAAAATCCTACTAAGTAGTAGGTCGTGATTTTTTCACCTTTTGAGCTAGGTGTTTTTCACGTAAAAATCTGTGTGTTCTTTATTTTCTGCATTTATTATTCCGCAAACAGTAGTAGTTGGAACACCTAGAAGAACCAGGTCCTTCTATAGTTCAATTAAGCAAAAATTGGGTACCACATAAATCACCCTCCCCCCCTCTTGTGTGGTATTGACGCTTAAAAATTCAATTGGTATCAGAGCGGGTTATCCTTGAAGAGGTTAACACCTTAGAAAAAGATCAAGATGAGTGCACCACCTGGAAACTGGAAAGGGCAATCCACTGCTAGGACTCTGCTCTTCAATGGTCAGTACTACTCTTGGTGGAAGAACAGGATGAGAGATAATATCATAGGAGAAGACTATGAACTCTGGGACATAGTCACTGATGGTCCCCTGACAACTACAAAGAAGAATGCTGAAGGAGTGGATGTGCCAAAGACAAGAGCTGACTGCACTACTGAAGACTTGAAGAAATGGGAGAAGAATGCCAAGGACAAGAAATGGTTTGTGTGTGCACTGGGTCCAGACGATTACAGCAGGATTCAAAGTTGTACCACTGCTAAGGAGATATGAGACACTTTACAAGTGGCTCATGAAGGAACTCCTCGAGTAAATAGATCAAGAGGAACACTGCTATATTCTCAATATGAGGATTTCACTATGAAGGAAGGAGAAACTATCCATTAGATGTACACAAGGTTCACAACACTAACAAATGAACTTAAATATCTTGGGAGAATTATCCTTGAAGAAGACAAGGTTGAGAAAATCTTGACAAGGGTTTTGCTAGTGACTTGGGAAAGCAAAATCACTGCTATTCAAGAATCAAAGAACATTACTACTCTCAAGTTGGATGAACTGATTGGCAACCTCACTGCCTATGAACTGAGAAGGAAAACCATGAAAATGGATGCACCCAAGAAGGAGAGGAGTCTGGCTCTCAGAATAGTTGAAGGTGCAGATCTGGAGGATGATGAAATGGCCATGATCACAAGGGATTTCAAAAAGTAACTAATGAGAGGAAAGGGTTCTTCAAGAGGTACAACCTTCAACAAACCAAGGGCTCCTAAGAAACAGGCCAACGAGGGTTGTTGCAAATGTGGCAAGACTAATCACATGATCAAGAACTGTCCTTAGTGGGAAATTGAATGGAAGAAGAAAAGGGTTGAACGAAGGAACAGGAAGAAGGAACAGGTTCAACCTAAAAGAAACAAAGGATCAACAAAGGCTATGGTTGCTGCTTGGGGAGAACATCAGATGAAGATTCAGAAGATGAAGCTGAAGATGAACAAGCACTTATGGATATCGGAGAATCAGATGATGAACAGGAGGTAAGTGTCCTTCATCTCAAAGACACGATTAAATTTCTGTCTAAAGAAAAGTTGTCTGAACTATTGCTGGACTTCATCGATGAGTCTGAAATAATCAACAATGAGAAGGAAGAGCTGTCTAGGGAGTGTGTGATCTTAAAAGCCAAGTGCAAAAATATAGAATCTAGGGCTAATGAAAGTGACAGTAAAATGTTGAGTTGAAGAACCAGGTTCTTGAACTTGACACCAGTATCCTAGAACTTAGGTCTGATAATTTAAAACTAAAATTAGGAATAGGTAAGAAGAAAGTTGATCACACATATCTCACCTTAGAAGAAAACCTAGGAAAAATGAAGGATGAGTTGTACAAAAAGGATGAGCATATAAGAGTCTTAAAAGAAGACCTAGGGAAGGTAAAGCATGAACTAGACAAAACTTGCAAATGGAATAAGGCTTCTGATGCACTATCCTGGCTACAAGAACATCACTATAGCAACAAGAGAGGACTTGGCTACGGGGAACAAGCACCTAAGTGGGACCCCAAAAGCAAGTACCTCAACATTCCTGAAAACAAAATCTGCACACACTGTGGCAAGACTCGTCATTACAAAAATGAATGTAATGCAAAAGAAAAGGCCAGTCAAAAGAACAAAGCTTTTGTTCAAGAAAAAAATAGGTTGCCTGGGTGGGCTAAAAGTAATTGATTTATCCCTTTGCCTATCGAAAGGGACCCAAACTAATTTGGGTTCCTAAGACTAACCCCTGATTTCTTTTTGCAGGTTCAAGTGAAGGGAAGTAGCCAAATATGGTACATGGATAATGGATTCTCAAAACATATGACTGGAAGAAAGAACCAGTTCCTTTCACTTGAGGACTTAAAAGGAGGTAATGTCTCCTTTGGAAATGGGAAGAAAGGTGAGATTATTGGGGTTGGAAAGGTAGGTAAGACAGACTCACACTCCATTGAGAATGTCTACTTGATGGATGGCTTGAAATATAGCCTAATCAGTGTATCACAACAGACAAGATTGTTTTGCAGGGAAAAAGAGTTAATAATATTTACATTGTAGATTTGTGCACTCTTTCAGAAAATGAACTCACTTGCTTGAGTGTGTTGGACAATGATCCCCTCCTATGACACAAAAGACTTGGTCATGCAAGTCTAAATCAACTCAACAAATTAGTCTCCAAGGACTTGGTGATATGGTTACCTAACATCACGTTCAAGGAAGGCAAAGTTTGTTAGGCCTGTGCAAGGGGGAAGCAGGTAAGATCATCCTTTAAAAGCAAGAAATTGGTAAGCACGACCAGGACGTTGTAACCGGTTCATATGGATCTCTGTGGTCCAATGAGAACATTGAGTAGAGGTGGTAAGAAATATGTGATAGTACTGTTGATGATTATTCTAGGTTTACCTGGGTACTATTCTTAACATCTAAGGATGAGGCATTTGACATGTCTACTGCCTTTGTTAGAAAAACTCAGAAACAACTAGGTAATCAACTTGCATCCATCAGGTCTGATCATGAAACTGAATTTGAAAATTCTAAGTTTTCTAAATTTTGTGATGAGCATGGTATAGATCATAACTTCTGTGCCCCTAGGACTCCTCAAAAAAATGGAGTAGTTGAAACGAAGAACAGGACTCTTGAAGATATGGCTAGGACTATGCTTCTTTCTAGTAAACTGCCTCATAGCTTCTCGGCAGAGGCTGTTAACACTGCATGTTATATCATAAATAGATGCATGACTAGACCTCTTGTAGAGAAGACTCCCTATGAGTTACTTAAAGGGAGAAACCAAATATATTCCATCTTAGGCATTTGGATGCAAGTGCTTTGTGCACAATAATGGAAAGGACTCCCTAGGTAAGTTTGATCCCAGAAGTGATGAGGGAGTATTCTTGGGATATTATTCACATAGCAAAGCATATAAAGTGTTCAATAAAAGAACTTTGTATGTAGAAGAAAGTGTACATGTAGTGTTTGATGAAACTAACATTCTTTCTGAGAGACAGGAACATGAAGATGAAGCTATTGGGCTGGTAAAAGATTTGAGTGAAGTCTCAGCTCAAGCTAAAGTGGCTCCAAAAGAAGGAACGGGTGATGGAATAGGCTCTTCCATACAGGGCAACCTGACAGGGGGAACTAATCAAAAAGGAACTGAAACCAATCCCCTAAAGGAACCTGTTCATGACCATGTTCCTCAGTAGCAGAACATGGGAGAAACATCAAGCAGAAATCAGTTAGTTGTGAAACCTCACAAGTATCAAAGTTCTCATCCTATTTAGAACATAATTACTGATCCAACCTCTGGAGTCAAAACTAGATCACAATTAAAGAATATGTGTGCTTTTGATGCTTTCCTATCTCTTATTGAACCTAAAAATGTTGTTGAGGCTTTGCAGGATGCAGACTGGGTAAATGCAATGCAAGATGAACTCAATCAGTTCGAGAGAAGTCAAGTTTGGCATCTAGTTCCAAGACCCAAGGACAGATCAGTGATTGGCACAAAATGGGTCTTCAGAAACAAGCTTGATGAAGATGGAACAATTACAAGAAACAAGGCAAGACTGGTGGTCCAAGGTTACAGCCAAGAGGAGGGTATAGATTATGATGAGACTTTTGCTCCAGTTGCAAGACTAGAGGCAATAAAACTTCTCATAGATTTTGCAGCACACATGGAATTGACTCTTCATCAGGTGGATGTCAAGAGTGCCTTCCGGAATGGCTACCTAAAAGAAGAAGTGTTTGTTAAACATGCTCCAGGGTTTGAAATCAAGGAGTGTCCTGAACATATGTACAAATTAGACAAGGCTCTCTATGGACTCAAGCAGGCTCCTAGAGCATGGTATGAACGATTGTCCAAATTCCTGCTTGAGCATGGCTACAAAAGAAGTAAAATTGACAGTACTCTATTCTTGAGGGAAAAAGGTAAGGAGCTTCTTGTGGTACAAATATATGTTGATGACATAATTTTCGGGGCAACCACTGACAAACTAAGTAAGGATTTTGCCAAATTAATGGGGAGTGTGTTTGAAATGAGTATGATGGGTGAGCTTAACTTTTTCTTAGGCTTACAAATCAAACAAATCCCAAATGGTACCATGATCCATCAGCAGAAATATGCAAAGGAACTGATCAAAAGTTTAAAATGGATGAATCAAAGGAAATAGACACCTCTATTGCAACTGTCACTAATTTAGACATAGATGAACCTGGTTCATCAGTTGATCAGAAGTTGTACAGAGGTATGATTGGTTAACTTTTGTATCTAACTACCAGCAAACCTGACATAGTTTTTAGTGTAGGGCTTTGTGCTCGCTTTCAGGCTAATCCAAAGGAATCTCAGTTGACTGATGTCAAGAGGATACTGAGATATTTGAAAGGCACTACTGATATGTGTCTTTGGTACCCTAAAGGTAGTAATTTCAATCTAGTAGGTATGCTAATGCTGATTATGCAGGTTTCCTTGTGGATACGAATAGCACCTCAGGTATGGCTCATTTTCTTGGTTCATGTCTTGTATCATGGGCCACTAAAAAGCAAAATTCAGTGCCTTTATCCACTGCTGAGGCTGAATATGTTGTTGCTGCCTCTTGTTGTGCTCAACTGTTGTGGATCAAACAGCAGCTAGTAGATTTTGGCATTGAAGTTGGTTGTATTCCTATCTTCTGTGATAACACTAGTGCTATAAGTATGACAAAGAACCTTGTTCATCATAAGAGGACTAAGCACATAGATATTAGACACCACTTCTTAAGAGATAACTATGAGAAAGGATTGATCTCCATAGAATTATGTGTTACTGATAAACAAATTGCTGACATCTTCACTAAAGCACTGAATAGAGAAAACTTTGAGAGGAACAGGTTGGAATTAGGGATGATTAAGATCACCTAATAGAACCAACTCAGAATGCAAAATGAAAAAATTGAAAAAAAATATTTTTTGGCTAGGAAATCTGAACTTATGTTAATAGCTAGATTAATTTTTACTCAGCTTCATAATGTAATTAGTATACACCTGTGACATGTGTTAATATAACTCACTGATCTCTTACAAAATTTTCTCTATTATGGCAAATTAAGGCATGTTCAAGAGAATTCTAAATGAAGAACCTGGTTCATCAGTATGGGTTCATCTGAAAACTAAGGTATGTTTTCTATACTCTGCACAATTAGAAATATAAATATTTAAATCATGAGCAAAAGTCCTACAATTGATTCAATTCCTTAGAAAATACTATCTGTTAGCTTTGAACCAGTTCCGACTGCCTTAAAACTCTAAATCACAAAAATTGCCTAAAATCTAGGGAAGCTTAACCGATCATTCAAACCTGCAATTTTAGGTTGATTAGACATCTAATTGACCACTGCTAAAGCTGCAATTATACATTGAATGTGTATTTCTCTTTAAATAGACATCATTACCTCATGCCATCTCCATAATTCTAAACCGTCAAAAATCCATCTTCAATTTCATTTGCCTTCTTCTCCAAATTTCTAAATCACCAATTCTCTCAAGAAACCAGCGATCATGACAAATCTAGAAGACAATCCTGGAGCACCACCACAACCCACTCCCTATGATTCATCTACCCCTCCTCCACCTAGTACATCTCCCAAACCCAGGCTAAGAAGGGTGAAAATGCTTGCTCGAAAAATAGTAGCGTATGGGGTTCTCAAAAAGAAAATAAATGAGAAATTAAAGGCAAGCCAAGTCCATGACTCTGACTCCAACTCTAATTCTGAGTCATACAAATCCGCCAGTGAGGGGGAAGAACCTGGATTTTCTGGCTCTGAAAAGGATCAAGAATCACCTTCTAAGGTAAGTTCTTTTTTGTCTGAAAATCTAGAAACTAGGTTTGTTCTGGTTGGGCCTGTTAAGAATATAGAATTATCTGAGTTACGAAGGAGTGGAGGTAAAAAGAAATCTGAAAAAGAAAAAGAGAGAGAGGGTGCATGTGGTGAAGAGAGGGAAAATGGGAAAAGAGTGGTTGATCATTCACCTACTGCTGATTTGCCTGTGCCTGCTATCTATGGGGTTGAACAAGAAAAGGTAGAAGAGAGTGGCCAGAAGTCAAGGGGAAGTGGTTCTGGTGAAGCTGCTGAAGGGTTAGTTCATCTAAGCACACAAAGAGATGAATCAGGTTCATCTACTAAAGAGACCCTAGCTGACATATTGAAAAAGGTCAGGGCGAGTTATGATCCTAAGAAACGAAGAACTCCCACACCAAAAGCCCCCAGTGCTCCTAAACCCTCCAAGAAAAGAAAGGTTGTATGCCCAACAACTACTGAAATTTCATTGCCAAATGGAAGAGTTACAAGAAGCAGGGTGAAGCAAAGTGAGAGCGATCTTCAAAAGGCTCTAGCTGAGAGTAAGAAGAAAAAGCTGGCTAAAGGAAAAAGGGGAGGTTGCAGAGTCCTCAGAGGTTGTAGAGGTTGAGGTTATGGAACAGGTCCATTAGGAGGAAGTTCAAACAGTGGAGGTTCAGACCCCCAAGCCCAAAAAGTCCAAGAAGTTTTCCTTTGTGTCTGAGGCTGCTGAACCTTCATTAGCCAAGAGGACAAGGTCTGCAGTGAAAAGTAAACAAGTAAGAATTTCTGAAGATGAGGAATGGAGTGGAGAAGAAGATGATGATGAGTCTGATGGTGAACAAGACAAGCTTGCCATATTGGCAAAAAAAAAGATTTTGAAGGGTAGACTATTGAAAGACCTGGTGGAACCAGGAATGATGAGACTGGTGGATGCCTTAGCTACTCAGGGGTGGAAGGACATGGTCCTTCAGATGGATGGTAGGCTAGCCAGGAATGAGATCATCGAGTTCATGGCAAATGCAGAGGTAAAGGATGGTAAGGTTAATATCCTGGTGAAAGGAGTCCAAGTGTCCTTTGATGCAGAAAAACTGGGAGAGATCCTTAATATACCCTCTGAAGGGTTTGATGACTATAAAGGCAAAGGTGGCCTTGTCTGGACTCCCTTCCTACTGCCCTTGACATTACCAGGAGGTTCTATGATGCTGAAGATGTGAATGAGGCTAGGGCTGTTCAGAAAAGTAAAATGAGGCCTCAGCACAAGGTCTTGTTTGAATTTGTCAATAAGTGTCTATTGACCAGACAAGAGAGAAGGCATATTGCAAATTATATGGACCTAGTTCTTATGAAGTGCCTCAAAAGTGGAAGGCAAATTAATTGGCCTACCTTCATCATCAAGCTGCTGGACAGGGTCATCAATGGATCAAAAGCTCATGCTACCCCCTATGGCTTTATTCTGACTACGATTTTGGATAGGTGTAATGTGCCTTTGAAGCAAGGATCACTTTGGCATTAACACTCTGATTGTTTGTGACTATTTGGTCAATGCCATCCCAAATGAACCTGGTTCATCCAAGAAGACTCCTATCAATAGTAAAGTCAGGGCTCTTGTTCAGGAATGGGAAGCCAAGGATACTGAGATAGCTAGGCTCAAGGCTCGTGTGGCAGAGGTGGAATCTGAGAGGGATACTCTCAGAACTGAGCTTGTCAAGGAAAAGGGGAAGAATGATGGAATTCTTCATAATATGTTGAATCTTCTCCAAGCCCAAAATCAACCCTCTAACTCCCCCAAGCCTTAGGAATTCTAGCTTTCTAGTACCTTCAGTGACCCGGGGATTTTTGTATCTTTTTGCTCATGGTTTAAATGTTTTTTGTTTTTCTGGTTGTGGATTGTAGTAGCAACATATCCTCTATCAATGATATCTACTGTTTTTGCTTTTGTTTTATGTTAATCTTTACTTGATAGTTTAAATATGTTTTCTTGATTACTGATGATTAAACCATGATTGCAGTTGTAGTTGCCCCAGTTGCCATGAGTACTTATTAAAATCTGGGAATCACACTTTGTAAGTTTGTATGCAACTTTTTGATGATGCCAAAAGGGGGAAGAGATATTGTGCTTTACACAATCTAAATTAAGTAATATTTATAACCTAATTAACCTGGTCCTTGATGATAAGTGAATTTTCTAAACTTTGAATTGATGGTTCAGTTGAGTTCTTACAGGATCCAAGTAAGTAAAAAAGACAGAGTTTGTCATCATCAAAAAGGGGGAATTTGTTGGCCTAAGAATAGGTGAGATTTTGAAGATTGACAAAAGAACTCAGACATGGACCAGGTCCATCTTGTGAAGCACAGTCATGATCAACCTATACATGTGGGATACATGTGAAGGAGATAAATCTTACTGATCAAGAAGCAATATCTCCTGATCTGATCGAAAAGATTGCATATTGGATAAGGAGGGAAAGACTCCTTACATAAAGAGAACATAGTTTAGGAAGAAGATAGTGTTACAGTTTGAGATCATCATGAACTCTTCTACGATAGAAGAGTAGCAATTGAATCATAGTCAAACTCTGATTACTAACCTATTAAATGTCAGTGTTGTTCTCTTTTATAGGTAATGCACATAAGCAAAAAGTTAAACTTAAATTGAGAGCAAAAGAGCAAGGCAATTTTGCAAACAATTTATGTGTGATTTGAGTGTGCAATCCTGAAGCTACTTGAATGAGATAGAAGAACCAGCTCCATGTGTCTATCTTTTATTCTAGTTCAATTATAGTAGGTGATTTTACATTGTACCTTTCCGCTTTCATAGAAGCAATTGTATCAGGTACCTAGAGTGTTCAAGTTAAGATTTAACTTGAAGTTGTCGCAACAGTTGAGGTTGTGTGCTACAATGGGATTAGAGTTAATCCATAGGTTTACAAAGAGTTTTTGTAAATGCTGTTTTGGCTCAGTGATTTTAGTGGAAGTTTGGGAAAATTCTACTAAGTAGTAGGTCGTGATTTTTTTACCTTTTGAGCCAGGTGTTTTCCACGTAAAAATCTTTGTGCTCTTTATTTTCTGTATTTATTATTCTGCAAATAGTAGTAGTTGGAACACCTAGAAGAACCAGGTCCTTCTATAGTTCAATTAAGCGAAAATTAGGTACCTCACAAATCACCCCCCCCCCCTTATGTGGTATTGACGCTTAAAACATCACAGAACATACCACGAGTCGCTAAAATGAGTCACTTCATAATCGATTTTCAGGGTGACGCCATCCCATATAAGAATGAAGCACAGCACATGTGGAACTTGAAGATTATCATAAAAAAGGATACCATCGAGCCGGACCGATATCATGCGGGTCACACATACTTCTACCCCTCATGGTTGGATGATAACATAGCAGGAATCTTCGAGCCAAAGGCTGGTCCAGGAAACAGGGTCATAGACGAAGTTGCCAAAGCACTGGTAAAGTATAACAAGCTGCGCAAAAGAATTCGTGAGTCTGAAGCTGAGCATATGGAGCAGCATAAGACCGACATGGAAATGATCAATGAGTGGAAAGAGAGCTGTTAAATCCAGCGAAAGGCTGGAATATCTGGAGTACAGTCTAATCAAATTGGAAGGGAAAATGAGAAAGAGAGTCACTGATTGCCAGAATGTCGAGGGAAATGAAGGAGGACATTTGGCAAGGGCATTTTTACTGCTGAACCTGCACGAACTGGGGGAACTGATTGACAAAAGCATCCAGTCTAGAGAGGGTCCTTCTGGGACCAAGTAGATTAGGTTTACTTGCTTTTTTAAATGTAATAAGGCCAAGTGTCATTAGTAACATTATCTTATCTAGTGTCGTTTTGGGGTCGTCTATTTTTACATTAATGAAATTAGGCAATTATTGGCACTGAATTTTTCCAAATCTATTTGTCGCTAGGCCTACCTCGGGCACAACGAGGTTCCCAAATTAGTACGTGAATTTACATTCCCGCAATATGATTTAAATACCGCAAACTTTTCAGAACCCTTACTGACTTGTTTACCTTTTCTTTTTCTTTATTCTTTTTTATTCCTATCCCCTAAGGTTGGTTCGCACATACTGGCATCATCAACATATCACACCAGATCTAGAGGCCCTCCCCCTCCTCCTCCTCCAAGTAATACGAGAAGCAAAGGGAAAGCTAAGATGGATGACTTAAGTGGTATTCGAAAGGAGAATGCTGAGAATGCAGAAACTTCAGACGGTCGGAGTACTCCGGCATCAAATGACTTGGTTTTACGGTTGGAACAAAAGATACTGGAGTTACAGGGAGAACTTGACTAGGTCCGCAGCTTAGCAAACCTATCCCTCACCCTGAAGTCCCCGATATCAACTAACAAAATACCAAAAACCCAGCGCCTCCCCAAAATACACCAAACCAGCATCCACAAAACCCTTCCGCACCACATCAATATGCAACTCTACCTCAAAATCTCAATCCCTTACCGATACCATCTCCACCACAATACCATCTTCAACCAATCCCGTACCCACAAGCAACCACCTATCACACTCCTCAGAACATACCATAACCCATTCTCGATCCTCAAAACTCAACCAACGATCGCCACTACACCCAAGTCCCTGACACTCACCAAAATAACCCTATATATGTGGAAACCGTACATTACTTTACTCAACCAATCTCCTATACACCAGAATCTGCTGAGAAGGACCAATTCATCAAGAACATGGACGAGGAACTCAAAAAACTGACAAGTCGAGTTCAGGGTGCCGAAGGAGGCAAAAGGATAGAAGGTCTGAATTATGAGGACCTATACATACAACCGAACGTGGAACTGCCGGAGGGTTACAAACCTCCCAAGTTTGAAATGTTTGACGAAACAGGTGATCCTAAGGTTCACTTGAGAACTTACTGTGATAAGCTCGTGGTGGTAGGAAAAGATGAAAGAATCTAAATGAAGCTCTTCATGAGAAGTCTCACCGGAGATGCCCTATCCTGGCACATAAGCCAGAATCCTAAGAAGTGGGCCAATTGGGTGAGTATGGCATCACAATTTACGGAGTGGTTTAGGTTCAACAAGGAGAATGCACCGGATGTCTTATACATCCAGAATTTAAAGAAGAAGCCAACAGAGACCTTCCGTGAGTATGCTACTCGGTGGAGGTCAGAAGCAGCCAAGGTCAGACCAACACTAGAAGAAGAACAAATGAACAAGTTCTTTGTCAGGGCATAGGACCCACAGTATTGTGAAAGGTTAATGGTCATTGAGAATCACAAATTCTCTGATATCATCAAACTCGGAGAAAGGATTGAAGAAGGTATCAAAAGTGGGATGGTGACAAATTTCGAGGTACTACAGGCCACGAACAAAGCATTGGAAGCAGGCAGCATATCGAAGAAGAAAGACGTGGGGGCAGTAATAGTGGCTCAAGGCCCTAAATCTCCACTCACATACCAAACACCTCCACCCACTTATCAAATACCTCCACCTACATACCAACCCTCATCTCCTAGATATTCTCAACCCGCCACCGCCTATTATACTTAAAACACCCAGCCAGTCTACTATCATTCACCTCCAACTCATCCAAATTACTAGAAACCCCGACCTAACTTTGATCGCAAACCACCCAGATAATACGCTATTGCTGAACCCATCGAATAGCTATATGAAAGGTTGAAGGCCGCTGATTATGTCACTCATATTCTTGTTGTGGCAGTGGAAAACTCATCTCAATGGGTCAAACCAAACAAAACATATGCATAACGATTCCAGTATGAAGGGGCACACTATTGATGAGTGCTGAACATTGAAAGATAAAATCTAGAAATTGATTGACAACAAGGTCATATAGGCAAAAGAAGTTGTGCCCAATGTCTGCAACAATCCTCTCCCAGATCATAGGGGTGATGGGGTACATGTGATAGAGATGGATGAGGAAATGGGATCCTGAGGGTTCAATCAGGTTTATTCGGGAAGGCGACGACTTTAAACTTGCAGTCACACTCACTCCTATTGTAGTGCAAACGTAGTCGTCAGTCGAGGTTAAGGTAACCGCATCGGTTCCATTTGAGGTAGAGGTAGCCCCGCCTACAGCCACACCTGCTCCATTTGAGGTAGAAGTGGCCACACCTTTCACAGTGATAGTATCAACCACACCTCCTTTCAATTCCAAAGCCCTACCTTGGGATTACATTGCCGAAGCTAGGCGAAAGGGAAAGGCATTATGGAAGAATCTGATGCCGCACAAGGAATGACCAGAACATGAAGGATCTATACACCTGAACACTTGGGAGGATCAAGCACGGAGGTTGCTACTAAGCAACCTGTCATTGAAACTGGATCGGATGATCTTTGGAGGAAAGTACAGGAGAGAGAATACTCCGTTGTCAATCATTTGAACAAAACACCCACCCAGATATCCATCTTATCATTATTGCAAAATTCGGAAGCGCACGAGAATGCTCTGATGAAGGTGTTAAGTGAAGCCTATATGCCTAACAACATCACCTGCGGAGAAATGCCAACATGGTAGGGCAGGTGCTGGAAAGTCATAAGGTTACCTTCCACGAGGATAAATTACCGCCTGAAGGGTTAAGTCACAACCGGGCATTGCACATCACGGTGCAGTTTGAAGATAAATTCATTGTCAGGGTCCTGATAGACGGAGGTTCAAGCCTCAACATTTACCCATTGTATACTCTGAAAAGATTGGGCAAAGGTTTTCATGAGATATGGGCAGAAAGTATGAACGTGAAAGCCTTTGATGGGTCTCAAAGGGCCACAATTGGGGAGATTAATCTTTGTCTGCAGATGGGGCTAACTTGGTTCGATGTTGAATTCCAAGTGCTTGACATATCAGCTACATACAATCTTCTGTTGGGTCGACCTTGGATACATGCCGCTAGGGCTGTGGCTTCCACACTAAACTAGGTCATGAAGTTCGAATGGAACCATCAGGAGGTGATCATTCACAGATTAGGAGTAACCCCATTTAACCAGTCAAACTATCCCGGTTATCGAAAACAAAAGAAGGCTAGGAGGAGAAACTTATCACCACATCAAACATGTCAATGTCGTTGAGAAAAATAAATGGTGGAGTAACAAAATAGAAAGCATACTAGCATGGTCTGGGTATGAACCCAACAAAGGGCTTGGGAAGAATCTCCAAGGCATTATTAAACCTATACAACTGAAACGTCATGGTACAACCTTCGGGCTCGGATACCAATATACATGGCAAGAGTATTATGATTGGTTGCCTCTATGGCATGGACTTTATTACCCTCTCGAGCAACCAGTGCCACATCTGGATCAAACTTTTCATCAGGCTAACACAATATGGGGAACTACAGAGGAAGAAGCTTTAGTTGGGTTGAGGAATTTGTTCCTAAAGGACAAGGACATGGATTACAGTGCGATAATTGAGGAGGAGGAGGAAGAAGACCTCACCATTCAGACTATGGAGAAAGGAGTCATTCTCTAGAATTGGACTGACATTCCATCTCGGGCCCACCGAGTTCCTGGGTAGCTTGGCAATTAGCTTGATTTGTTTCTATAGCCATGCTAGGCATTTAAGATATTTTTAGTAATTTTGTTTTAAAGACTCACTTGTTTCAAAATAATTGCTCGATTCATTGAGCCGTACTTGTTTTGGATGTTTTCAGTTTCTAATCAATGCATTTCTATTTATTATTCATTATTATCTTTCACACTTTTCTTTCTACAATGTTATTATTACTTTTCCTGATGAACCGGTGACTGTGACATGTAATGAGACAATGAAACATAAGGATAGTGACTCAGAAGAAGAGGGTGAAATACCTGAGGTAATTGTCAGAGAGGTTGAGAACTTCGAGAATAAGCCTAAGTCCAACCTAGACGAAACCGAAGCAGTAAATTTGGGAGACGCCGAGACCGTCAAAGAGACTCGCATAAGCATTCACTTATCACCGACAGAGAAGGAGGAGTACATTCATTTCTTAAGGGAATATGAGGATATCGTTTCATGGTCATATGATGACATGGCCGGTCTAAGCATATCCATAGTGGCTCACAAGTTACCTACCAATCCAATAAGTCCGCCGGTGAAGCAGAAACTCAGAAAGTTCAAACCAGATATGAACCTGAAAATCAAGGAGGATGTCACTAAGCAAATCAAGGCCAAAGTCCTCAGGGTAGTCGAGTACCCAACCTGGCTAGCCAACATTGTACCAGTTCTGAAGAAAGATGGAAAAGTCAGAGTATATGTTGACTATCGAGACATAAACAGAGCAAGTCCCAAGGATGACTTTCCACTTCCAAATATACACATCCTGATCGACAATTGCGCGGTTCTAATCCTTTGTAGATTGCTTCACAGGTTATCACCAGATCTAGATGGATAAAGAAGACGCAGAGAAAATAGCTTTTATTACACCATAGGAGGTGTACTTCTATAAGATGATGCCATTTGGTCTAAAGAATATTGGGGCTACTTATATGAGAGCCATGACAACCATCATCTATGATATGATGCACAAAGAAATAGAGGTGTATGTTGACGACGTCATTATCAAATCGAAGAGGGCCGCAGATCACATAGCGGATTTGAGAAAGTTCTTTGACAGGCTAAGGAGGTACAACCTAAAACTGAACCCCACAAAAATGTGCATTCGGCGTTCCTTCAGGAAAGTTATTGGGATTCGTCGTCAGTCGCCGATGGATCAAGTTGGACTCGTCCAAGGATAAGGCTATTCAAGAGTTACCACCACCAAAGAGCAAGAAGGACGTGATGAGCTTCCTAGGACATCTCAACTATATCAATCGCTTCATATCACAGTCCACAGTCATATGTGAACCCATCTTCAAGATGTTGAGGAAAGATGCTGAAACAAGTTGGACAAAAGATTGTCAGAAGGCTTTCGACAAAATTAAGGAGTACCTGTCCACACCACCAGTCCTGGTCCTGCCGGAACTTGGGCGGCCTTTGCTACTCTATCTATTTGTATTAGATGGAGCCTTCGGATGTGTTTTGGGACAACATGATGAGACAGGGAGAAAGGAGCAAGACATATACTACTTGAGTAAGAAGTTCACACCCTATGAATCACGGTACTCTCTACTGGAGCGCACTTGCTGTGCTTTGACCTGGACGGCTCAGAAATTGAGGCATTACTTCTGTGCCAATACCACATACCTCATATCTAGGATGGACGCTCTGAAGTACATCTTTTAGAAGTCCATGCCAACCGGAAGTTAGCCAAATGGCAGATACTGTTAAGTGAGTTCAACATCATCTATATAACTCAGAAGTCGGTCAAAGGAAAAGCATTGGCAGACCACCTTGCTGAAAACCCTATGGGAGGAGAATACGAACCTTTGAAAATGTATTTTCCTGATGAAGAAGTATCATGAGGAGAGGACATTACTGAAGCCTACGACGGTTGGAGGATGTTCTTCGATGGAGCTGCAAACTTCGAAGGAGTGGGCATTGGAGCAGTTTTGGTATCAGAAATAGGTCAACACTACCCTGTATCTGTGAAGCTTAGGTTTCAATGCACCAACAACATGGCAGAATATGAGGCTTGCGTCATGGGGCTCAATCTAGCCATCGATATTAGCATACTTGAGTTACTGGTGATTGGAGATTCAGACATTCTGGTACATCAGGTTCAAGGAGAGTGGGCTACGAAGAACACCAAGATACTACCATACTTGTATCATGTGCAGGAATTGATGAAAAGATTCACAAAGATAGAATTCAAACATGTGCCTAGAATTCAAAACGAGTTTGTAGATGCACTAGCCACTTTGTCATCAATGATACAACATCCAGACAAGAATTTCATTGATTCCGTCCCGGTGAGGATCTATAATCAATCGGCTTACTATGCTCATGTTGAAGAAGAAACGAATGGAAAGCCTTGGTTCCACGACATCAAAGGATATTTGACAAGAGGAGAATACCTGGAATAGGCGAACCACACTCAGAAGTGCATGCTGCGGAGGTTGTCCAATCACTTCTTCCAAAGTGGAGAGACCCTGTATAGGAGAACCCCTGATCTAGGGTTGTTAAGGTATGTTGACGCAAAGGAAGCTTCCAGATTGCTCGAAGAAATACATGCCGCAACTTGTGGGCCACATATGAATTGTTTTGTTCTAGCCAAGAAAATACTCAGAGCTGGATATTTTTGGTTGACCATGGAGACGGATTGCATCCGGTACGTACAAAAATGCCACCAATGTCAGGTACATGCAGTCATGATAAGGGTACCACCGAATGAGCTCAACGCAACAAGTGAACCTTGGCCTTTTGCTTCCTAGGGAATGGATGGCATCGGTCCGATCGAGCCCACTACTTCAAATGGGCACAGATTCATTCTAGTGGCCATTGACTACTTCACAAAATGGGTAGAGGTTGCATCCTACAAAGATGTAACAAAGAAAGTTGTTGTAGACTTTGTCAAGGATCGTATTGTTTGCCAATTCAGGGTTCCTGAGTCCATTATCATTGATAATGCCGCCAATATCAATAATGATCTGATGAAAGCCATGTGTGAAACTTTCAAAATCAAGCACAAGAACTCCACAGCATACAGGCCTCAAATGAATGGAGCCATAGAAGCTGCCAACAAGAACATCAAGAAGATATTAAAGAAGATGGTAGAAAACCACAAACAATGGCACGAGAAGTTACCGTTTGCCCTATTAGGGTACCACACTACGATCCACACATCAACTGGGGCAACTCCCTATTTACTAGTTTATGGTACCAAAGTTGTCATTCCAGTCGAGGTAGAAATCCCATCTTTAAGAATCATACATGAAGCAGAACTCAGCGATGCAGAATGGATAAGGAGTCGCTATAAGAAACTGGCCCTTACAGACAGAATAAGAATGAACGCAGTATGTTACGGTCAGTTTTATCATAACAGAATGTCCAGAGCTTTCAACAAAATGGTCAAACTAAGACAATTTTCACCAGGATAGTAGATACTGAATAAGATCTTCCCGCATCAAGATGAAGCCAAAGGAAAATTCTCTCCCAACTGGAAAGTTCCCCACATGGTTCACATGGTGCTAATAGGAGAAGCACTCATACTTGCAGAAATAGACGGAGAAGTCTGGCCAAAACCAATCAATTCAGATACAGTCAAGAGGTACTATGTTTAGACTGTTTACATTTCTTCATTTGATGTAATTGAACTACGATTGACCTGATTTCCGTTTAAGAGGGGATACGTAGGCAGCCCTGTGGGTTCGGTCATATCATAATAAAATTTTCATTTTCCCCCCAAAACCAGAAACTGGGGAAGAATTTTGAGGAAGACGCTCAAAATTCCGGAGCAAGTCCAGCCAACGCCTTTATAGGCTAGAAAGTCAAAAATTGATTAAGAAACTAGGGCAGATTCTCAAAATTCCAGAGAAAGGTCAGCAAATTTCGTCGCACGTAAACGGCCGAAGGATCACCTACCAAACTGGGGCAGAATTTTGAGGAGGACCCTCAAATTCTAATACGAGAAAGCTACAATGTCTTTGAAATGTGTTACAGTCACTAGTTCATCTAAATTACTTGATATTTCACTATGTTTTCTAGAATAATTCTACTTTCATCAATAAATGTATATTTTTGAAAACTCTATTTCCGTGAAAGCCAGGTGTTACCCATGGCAACTCAAACAAGGCCTCCAGAATAGAGCGGAGCAAAGCCAGCAGACGAAGGCACGAACCAACCTCCCCTTACAAAACTTACAATTTTTCTTTGAGCGCAGGCATATTTGACATAACAGTAGCACTCACGAATATATACACGCAGCAAAATCACTATCAATCGGGCCACCAGACACCAAATATACCTCTAGCTAAGACATATTTTACTCCTACTTGCTACATGTTTATTGCATAAGGCTGAGCATTGCCTTCTACTTGCATGAGACTAAGCTCTGTCTCAAATCCTGCATGAGGCTAAGCCCTGCCTCCATATTTGCATAAGGCTAAGCATTGCCTTCTCTTTGCATGAGACTAATCCCTGTCTCAAATTTTGCATGAGGCTAAGCTCTACCTCCACGTTTGCATAAGGCTAAGTATTGCCTTCTCTTTGCATGAGACTAAGCCCTGTCCCAAATTTTGTATGAGGCTAAGCCCTGCCTCCACATTTGCATAAGGCTAAGAATTGCCTTCTCTTTGCATGAGACTAAGCCTTGTCTCAAATTTTCCGTGAGGCTAAGCCCTCCTTCCACACTTGCATAAGGCTAAGCACTTCCTTCTATTTGCATGAGACTAAGTCTTATCTCAAATCTTGCATGAGGCTAAGTCCTGCCTCCACATTTGCATAAGGCTAAGCATTGCCTTATCTATGCATGAGACTAAGCTCTATCTCAAATCTTGCATGAGGCTAAGCCCTACCTCTATATTTGCATAAGGCTAAGAATTGCCTTCTCTTTAAATGAGACTAAGCTCTGTCTCAAATCTTGCTTGAGGCTAAACGATGCCTCCATATTTACATAAGGCTAAGCACTGCCTTCTCACGGGGACTAAGCATTGTCCCTTCCTACATAAATGTTGCTCTATTCTTGGCACTATCTTCTTCTCTCGGGCTAAGCTCTGCAACAAGCTCCGTGCAAGACTAAGCTTTGTCTTGCTATCATTTTTATCATATCTGCACTTCATGGGCCGACATATAGCCAACCTGTCCAAAGGCGTCATAGTCTGAAAGAATCATCCTCATAGCCTGAAGATACCATGTAATGGTCTGAGGATCTCTCGATACTTTCACATCATTATTCAAAGGCGTCATGGTTTAGAGGCACCATCCTCACGGCCCGAGAACATCATTTCATGGCCTGCAAATCTCCTACCCCGCAATTCATGGACCAGGACATCATAGTTTGAGGACGTCGTCCGCACAGTCCAAAGACAATCTTTCATGGTCCAAAGGGAATTTGCATCATCTATATACTCGCATACATCATATTTTGAGTTTTGCATGTAATCTTGGAGGTAACCGTTCTTCAAACATGAGCAACCTTTGCTCCGGTTTCCGCTCATACCATTTTCGCTTTGCCATTATAATCGATTCCCATCAATTGTCCACCTTACTCTGTAACCATTCAGATATCTGCCCTATAATACATCTCATAGAGGCCTTTCCTCGCTAGTTGGAATAAAAACCTCAATAGCAACCTTCATTGAACCCCTTCGACTGAACGACGGAATTATTTCACCACGCTCTACTTCCTTAGGGAGGATGAGAAGGATGGCCCTCACTAGAAGAGGGCGATGATGGAGGAGATGAGTGCACTTGAGAAGTCACACTCCAAACTCACAAATCATAACTCCATCAGATATTGTCCTTCACAAAAGAACCTTTTTCCATCGGCTTCATTCACCGTTGGGTCCAAAACTATACATGGCCTGATTTCTGTAAAACCAGGGATATGTAGGCAACTCAGAGACCAGAGCTCGTCCACCATTTTTTCAAAATACCCATTCGATCAAAATAGGTTATCATTTCTTTACCCGAAAACTTTTTCATCCTTCCCAAGTAGAGAGGGGCAGCTGTTAATACCCAATTTTTCCCTCATATATTTTATAAATGTGCACACACACTTTCAAAATATTGTACCTGTATTTTCAAACATGCACAAGTATTTTTACAACTTTTCTACGATTTTTAAAGGCCCTAAATCCATTTATTTTTGTATTTTTAATTACATATATGTTCAAAACTATCCCTTATATTAGTTTATGATGATTTAATTATCTAAATTCATCATTTATGTTCATATGAGTGTTCAAACACTTTAATTGCATTTTTTATAATTATATTTGCATGTTTAAGGCTATAATTGCATATTTTGCAAATATAGCCCCTACATAGGCATAACTACATTATCTACAGAAATTGACTTTTTATATTTTTATAATATTGAATAACTATTTTGAATCACCTTCATGCTTGAAAACGACGTTTTATCATTATATTAGCTATTTTTAAAATATTTTAATTAGTAAAATGGGTATTTAAATAACAGCCCCTAATTTACACCCAAAATCGGAACCCCCCCCCCCCCCAATCCAATTTATTAAACCCAAGCCCAATCTAAAACAACCCTAACCCAATTAAACCTACCCGACCCAGTAACTCCGTTTAATCGTGGTCGTTGATCTTTTAGACCCACGGTCCACGATTAAACTTACCATATTAATCCCAAACGACCCCTTAAACCTTTTCATTTCTTTCATTTCCGCCGCCCTTCGTTCCCTCATCTCTCAACTCTCTCTCAACCTAACCCTAAACCTAGCTATCGTCACCTGCAAAACTCCCTGTCTATGGGGTTTCTCTGTATTTTCTGGCCCTTGCCGGCCTGCTACATCTTCTGGTTGTTCCACTTCGTTGATCTATGAGAGAATCTCAAAGAGATTCAATTTGGTTTTGCTCGAAACTTTTTCACAGGCCTGTCTATGGCCATTTTCGTGTGTGAGTGTTGTTTTCTTCCTATTTTTGGTTCGAATCTATGGATTTAGATTGATTTCCTTTTGTCTCTGTCATTTCCAAAAACCCTAGTCTTATGACTACTTGGGTCTGTTCATATCCTTATAGATCTGAAACGTTCTGAGTATTATTTGGTATTTTTCTACGAAAAAACTTCCCATTTCTCTTATCATTATTTGATTTCAGTGATATCTAAGAACTAGGGTTCGCCCTAAGTTCTCTTCAAACGGTTTTCAAACTTCCAAGTGTTGAATCTAACTATTCTCTACTGGTTTGATTAATTTTTGTGTATATGCTTAAACCCTAGGTCTTTCTATTTCCGGCACTAGTTATTTTAGTGATTTTTCCCCTTATTTGATTATTTCTGTAATTCTGTCAATCCAATATACTGATTGATTTTTATTTGGGATTCGAATCATATTTTCCTGTTAAGATCAGTATCTCTCTATGATTTTTACCTATTTCCTTATTTGTGACTTTAATTAGTAATACTTGCCTTATTTGAAACTATCAGTCTGACTTAGGGATTTGATTGATTCTTACATGGTATGAGAATGATTTTTTGCCCTATTTGAGCCCTAGTTTGTACTGTTAATTGACTCTCCTCATTCTAAGGGGTCTCTTCCAGATTCTTTTATATGAATTGACTCGCTAATTGGCTTATTGATTTATTTGATTACCCTTATTTTATGAACTATGATTCACTCTTTACCTTATTTGTTTTTACCTCACTAAGTGTTATATATACTCTCATTTTGATTCTTCTAAGGACACGAACAACAGTTCACAAACACGCTAACACACAAACTCTGCTCTCATCTCTCTCTACTACTTGTGCTCATTGTTTGTCTAGTCGGTTGAAAGCCAGGACTAAACTGTTGAATCCTGCTACATCACTTTCTACTTCTGCTTCACTAACTAGTATGCTATCACTTTACTATCATGCAAACCTATGTATGATTTGATCTGTGTATTTACTATTCCGAGCATGTCTATTTTATATTACTAAATCAGTAGGATCTTTATAGTCAGCCTATTTATCTTTAACTGGACCTATGTGATTCATTCTCATTATCCCTAGTCAGTATGTGTACTGCTACACAATTAGACTACATGTTTCCTGCTATTCAACTTAACCTATATGCTTCTTTATAATAACATACCTACTTCTGTCTTAATCGAGCCTATGTGTCTACTGCAATAACATGTTACTTCTATGTTGACTGCACTAACATGTCTACTTCTGTCTGATTGAACCCATGTGTGTCCTGCTCTCAGTCTGTTTATTCTTGCTTTAGTTAGACTTCTGTGTTTCCAGACTCATGCTTATTTCTTCTTCACTAGCATATCTCTTCTATCTTATGTTCACCTCTGACCAATATGACTTCCCAATCCTACTACCCCTTTGTATGTGACTGAATGCTCACCTAGTGACAGTTAATTAACTAAGTTGAAACTCTAAGTTACCCTGTTTCTGTATACCATTTGACTGTTGGGACCTTTGTTTGAGTTACAATGATTGAATGACCCTGTTTTCTCCTTACTTCCTAAGAATCCAAAATTATTTTCTTAAAAACTACCTCTTGTTTAAAACTCCTATTCTTAGAACACCTAGGGTCTTGCCCCTCTAGTGTAAGTCTTTCTTAGGAGTCCATGAGGCTCCTCTGAACTTTGACACACTAGAGTTGGATTTCCAAAACTTGCTCACAAAGGGTTACTTTGAAAGTTTTTTGGTGGGAGCATTGTCCGGGGTCCCTAAGGCCCTTGGAAACTGTGACACACCAGGATACTATTAGATGCACTATGAGGTTATGGCACTTTTGGACTGGTTGAAGGCCTGGTCTACCAGGTTTATCTTTTGGGCATATATTCAGGCTCCCTATAGTTGTAGCAATTTCACTTCTGTAATTCATTATTAATGTTGGTCTGTAATAATAATTTCCTGTAAACAAATATTGTAGATATCATGCCTATAGGTTGCTACAATATTTGTCTATTTAGATACCATGCCTATAAGTTGTTACAATGTTTGTTCACTTAGACATCATGCCAATAGGATTCAAAAATCGACCCTGCATTTTGGATAACATGTTTGTAAATTTGTTGTGATGTTTGCTTAGATACCATGCCTATAGGTTATTACAATATTGTTTATTTAGATACCATGACTATAGGGGGTTTTAAAATTAATCCGTCCTGCCTGTAAGTTTGAAAAAGATCAGTTTCTACATACTAACAAGGTTTAAATCAGTCTTCTGCATGTTTTAAAACTAATTGCTGCATTTAGATGTCATGCCTATAGGATTCTAAAACCAATTTCTGCATTTAGCTGCCAGTATCTATAAGTCTAAAATCAGCTATTCAGCACCTAGGTAGCATGTCTATTGGACTTAATAAACTCAAACTGTTTTAAACTGATTCCCAGAATTCTGATTGCATTTAGATAGCATGTTTATAGGGTATTACAGATCCACGCCTAGGCAAGCCTATAGGTAATCAAGGTCTAATAAGAACTGTGAAACTATGTTTTGCTTGTGACTGCCTAGATTCAACAGGTTCTAAACAATCAGTAGGCAAACTGATTAGGTCACTATCACTTCACCTTAACACAATGCTGCATATTCTCTGCTTGCCATGCTTACCTAGATATCCTGTTCTAGGACCTTTCTGAAATATCTGAAATTTGTTGATTGAGACGTGCACTTACTTGCTCTATTTGTGGAGGTAAAATGTGAGCCTTTAACTGTTCTATCCTTGGTCCAGTCCTACATGTTTTGTTTGTCGCCTAGAGTTTTCTCTTTTTAATTACTGTAGAAGAGTCTAGATTCACCTTAACTAGAAGTCCTAAATACCTCCAGGACTATATAAGTAAAGGGACGGGTAGTGCACGCATAGGATACATCTTAAGGTTGCTAGAACGCTTTAGGCTATGACCAAGGGGAGGGTAATTGAGTAGTAAAGGATATGATGACATGTGCACTAATACTACGCGTAACCCCTCTTGTTGAGGAAGGCTTACCGGGTATTGTATAGATGTGATCTTATAGGCTAACAAACCTAGGACTTCCCTCATCTTATTTACACATGTGTGCTTAGACTACTTATCTGTCAAATTTTCTTATATGTGTGCTTAGACTGCCTATTTGTTAAATGACTAATTCACATAATTTGAGTTCGGTAGGGATCCACCGTTGTGGCCCACGAGGGGTGCCTAACACCTTCCCCTCAAGGTTATTTCGAGCCCTTACTCTATCTCTGGTAATGCAAACCGGTCTCATGAGTTATTTGCTTTAGGTTCCCTAACGCACCTTAAATCCATTAGGTGGCGACTCTTCAAATTCAAATACCCAATTCCCAAAAGAAAACGAATTGTTCCCAATGAATGTTGAAACCCGGACTCTGCGAGGAAAAAGGGGGTGCGACAGTGATCAGCTAGGGCCGATACCGAAATCTACACAGAAGTGCAGTGTAGTATCAGTACAACCGACCCCATGTACTAGTAAATGCTGAGCCTAACCTTGTCGAAGTAGTGACGAGGATAGGACAATACACCACAAAACAAACCTCTACAGTATAACAATATTTATATATATATGCCAATAACAAAGATAAAATAAACAAAACGGGTAATATTGGGAGGGGGACATGCTGAGGGGATCACAAGATAAAGGATCACAACAAAATCTAGAACTTGTTCAACCAATATAATTAGAACGGAAAAGGACAAGTAATCACATCAAAGAAAATACATGGCATCACCCTTCGTGCTTTTACTCTCATCCTCACCATATGAATTAAATAGGAATGGCACGGCATCACCCTTCGTGCATTAACTCTCTCATAACATGGCACGGCATCACCCTTCATGCATTAACACTCATAATATGGCACGGCATCACCCTTCGTGCATTAATGCTCACATAACATGGCATGGCATCATCCTTCATGCATTAACACTCTCCCTCACCAAAACAATGAACAATAACAACAAGGAGATAGAAATACCAAGAACAAGTCTTACTTCAACAATTGGTTCCACAATACCAACCTCAACTTTGAATTAATACTCAATCGATACCAAAAACCCTAAATACGATAAGAACGATCAACATGACGATAAACTAGTCTAAATATGGGTAATATGATCACAAAAAGCTACAATTTCATGAATAAGACTCACTCATATGCTATGACTCGAAAACAAAGCATAGGTACTCGTCACCTCACCAATACATTGTACTCAACATTCAAAAACGTAGCAAATAGGCAAATAAGACCTAATCCCTTAAACCAAGGTTAACCACGACACTTACCTCGCTCCAACGGCCAAACTTAAAGTTCAACCACAGCTTTTCCCTTCAAAAAAGCCTCTGTACCAATAGAATCTAGCAAATTACCAACCAAATGATTCAATTTAAGCCTTAGAAACTACCCACGATTGCACAATTTAGGCCATTTTTTAAAAAGTCAACAAAAGTCAACACCCGTGCCCGCTTGGTCTAAACTCGAAATTCAGACCAAAATCCGATTACGCATTCACCCCCGAGCCCAATTATATAATTGGTTTTGGAATCCGACCTCAATTTCAAGTCTAAATTTCCAAATTTCGAAATCCCTAGTTTCTACCCAAAAAATCCTCAATTTCACCATGAAAACCTTAGATTTTAGGGTGAAATCTTGTAAAATGAAGTGAAAGATTGAAAGGAACTAGTTTAGAATTACTTACCAATGTTTTGGGGAAGAAATGGTCTTTCAAAAATCGCCCCTTGTGTTTTAGGTTTTGAAAATTTGAAGAATGGGAGAAAAATACCGTCTAGGTCACTTTTACACAGCTGAAGATGTCGCATTTGCGACAATTTGCGAAGCCCGCAAATGCGAAATCCTTCACACTTCTACTGCCTTCGTAAATGCAAAGGTTTGTTCGCAAATGCGAACATGCAACTCCGCAATTACGGCTCTAGGATCGCATTTGCAATCACTGCCCTTCCCAGGTTTACTTCGCAATTGCGAAGACTGTATGGCCCAGCTACTCCTTGCAAATGCGAGAAATAGCTTGCAAATGTGGAACATGCAAAGTTTGAAAATGCGATTCCTGATCTCGCAGAGGTTTACACGAGCAACTGAAAAACCTGCAATATTCTAAGTCCCATTTTCACTTTGTAGCCTATCTGAAACTCACCCGAGCCCTCAGGACTCCAAACCCAACATGCACACAAGTATTAAAACATCATACGAACTTGCTCGCACGATCAAATTGCCAAAATAACACCTAGAACTACGTATTTAGCACCAAATCAAATAAAATTTTCAAGAAACATTGAAACTTCTAATTTCTCAACCAGACGTCTGAACCACGTCAAACCAACTCCGTTTCTCACCAAATTTCACAGACAAGTCATAAATAGGGTATTGGACCTATCTCGGGTTCCGAAACCAAAATATGGACCCGATATCCAAAAAGTCAAACCTTGGTCAAACACTTCCATTTCATTAAGCCTTTAACTTTTAAATTTGAACAAAGTTCGATATCTCAGGTTAGTTACTTCCGATTTCGATTTCGGGCATACCTCCAAGTCCCAAATCACGATACGGACCCACATGGACCATCAAAATATGAATCTGGGTCTGTTTACCAAATATGTTGACTGAAGTCAACTCAAATGAAGTTTTTAAGCAAAATTTCTTATTTTCATCAACTTTTAACATAAAAGATTTCGGAAACACGTCCGGACTGTGCACGTAAATCGAAGAGGGTAAAAATGAGATTTTTAGGGCTTAAAAGCGCAGAATTGAGTTCTAAAACACAATACGACCTTTCGGGTCATCACAGTTTCTTCGCATTTGCGGGGTCACGAATGTGACATCTTCAGTTGATCAAAATGGGACTTAGACAGGATTTTTTGTCCATTCTTCAAATTTTCAAACTCAAGAACCCTAGAGGCGATTTTTCAAAGAACTTTTCTTCCCCAAATTATTGGTAAGTGATTCTAAACTAGTTTCTTTCAATCTTTCACTACTTTTCCTAAGATTTCAATCTAAAATCTAGAGTTTTCATGATGGAAATTGAGGGTTTTTGGTAGAATTAGGAATTTTTGAAAAATAGGGATTTAAACCTCAAATTGTGGTCGGATTCCAAAATAAATTACAAAATCGGGCTCGGGGTGAATGGTAATCGGGTTTTGATCCGAATTTCGGGTTTGGACCCAGCGGGCTCGGGTGTTGACTTCTGTTGACTTTTTCAATAATGACCTAAATTGAATTCTTTACAATTGTGGGTAGTTCATAAGGGTTAATTTGAATTGTTTGGTTGGTAAATTGCTAGATTCTATTAGTTCGGAGGCATGTTTGAAAGGCAAAGCGGTGGTTGAGCTTTGAGTTTGGTTTTTGGAGCGAGTAAGTGTCGTGGTTAACCTTGACTTGAGGGATTAGGATGTATTTGTCTATTTGCTACGTGTTTAGATGTTGGGTACAATGCATATGTGAGGTGACGAGTATTTATGCATTGTTGTCGGGTTATGGCATGCAGGTGGGACTTGTTCTTGTAATTGTTGCTTTCCTTGATCATATTATCCATGCTTAGACTAGTTAATTGTTAAATTGATTGTTCTTATCATGTTTATGAGCTTTGGTGATAATTGATTATGGATTCCGAGTTGAGATTGCTATTGTGGGACCGTTATTGAAATAAGGCTTATACTTATTGATCAATCTCCCTGTTTTTACTTGTTCATTGTTATGTAGTAAGGGAGAGTGTTAATGCACGAAGGGTGATGTCGTGTCATATGTGAGTGTTAATGCACGAAGGATAATGCCGTGCCATATTGTGAGTGTTAATGGACGAAGGGTGATGTCGTGACATATTATGAGTGTTAATGCATGAAGGATGATGTCGTGCCATATTTTGAGAGTTAATGCACAAAGGGTGATGTCGTGCCATTTATGTTGGTTTATATGGTGAGGTTAAGAGTAAAAGCACGAAGAGTGATGACGTGCACTTTCCTTTATTGTGTTTAATTGTTTTCACTGGTTCAAGGCATATTGACTGTTCTAGTTATCGTTTCTGCTATGATTCTTTTATCTCGTGCCCCCTAAGCATGTCCCCCTCCCGATATTACTTGTCTAGCTTTTATTTGTTGTTATTTTATACATATACTATTAAATAGCACAGGTTTATTACGTAGGTGTCTTTTCATAGCCTCGTCACTACCTCGTCGAGGTTAGGCTCGACACTTACAAGCACATGGGGTCGGTTGTACTGATACTATACACTGCACTTCTGTGCAGATTTTGGTACCGCCCCTAGCTGATCGTGAGGTTAGCAGCTGGACTTGCTTGTCAGGGGACCCAAGGTAGATCTGCTGGCGTCCGCAGACCCTGGAGTCTCTTTCTAGTCATCTTATTATTTTACTGTATCTTTTCTTTCAGAATTGTTCTTTTTCTTTCAGACTTTGTTTGTAGTAAATCGTAGTAGCTCGTGAGTTATGACTCCAGATCCTAAATGTATCAGATGTTATGAGTTTATGTTATTCCGCAAATCAGTTTTAGTTTCTGTTTAGCTCAATTGTTCTTCTTGTTGAAATTGGCTAAAGTTAGCATTAAGAATCATCTAATGTTGACTTGCCTAGCAAGTGAAATGTTAGGCGTCATCACGGTCCCGACGATGAGAATTTCGGTTCGTGATAGCCACCAGTGAAGAAACCATGGCCAAAAACGGAGAAGCAAAGTGGCTTCTACATTAGCAGGTCCATTCTTTCTACATCAAACAGAAATGAAGCTTGGTGCTCCATTAATGGAGTATTGACTAAGAAGAAGAAGAAGGGGGAGGAGGAGGAGGAGGTTAGAAAGGCTATGACTTCTCTCTTCTTTGGAAAAAACAAAAAAAGAGGTTGAAGCTTGGTGCTTCAATGGAGGGTGGTGGCCAAAAGAATTGGAGAAGAAACTTAGGTTTCTCTCTCCTTAAAATATGTTTTAATAAATAAAAAAAATGAAATTTGAAGAAAAAGTCTTCATAAACTATGTGACGACTGAGTATATAAAGAGGAGAAACTATTTTTTTTTTTAAGGACTTAGGCCTCACGTTGCTGGCTCCTCTTTTAAAATTGGACAAATTTAATAATTGGGTAGAAGGCCTATTTAGAATTGCAAGGCTGATGGTTCGACAAGCTAGGCAGACTTAAGACAATGGGCTAAAGGTCCACTTTTATATGTCTTGTTTAATTTTATTTTGGGCTAATGACCTAATTAAAATATTTAATTAAGTTATATTTTTTAATAAATACATATTATGAAAATTGGTTATATGAACCTAATTTTCAAAACATATATTTATTTTTTATATTCTTTTATGAAAACTATAATTGGTTTACTATCGCAATTGCTTGAAATATTAATTAGTTTAACATTAAATTTATTTGTTAATTTGTTTAGCATGCTTTAAATTATTAATTTATTTAACGTTACGACGAAATGTTAATTTGTTTAATATGCTTGAAATATTAATTTATTTAACATTAAATTTATTTATTAATTTGTTTAACATGCTTCAAAATGTTAATTTATTTAACATTACATTGAAATGTTAATTTGTTTAATATGCTTGAAATGTTAATTTGTTTAACATTGAATTTATTTGTTAATTTGTTTAACATGCTCTAAAATGTTAATTTGTTTAACATGCTTGGAATGTTTATTTATTTTAACATTACTTTTGTTAATTAGTTTAACACATGCTTTATGTTATTTGTTGATCATGATATAAATATTAATTAGTTTAGTATTAGCAATGCTTGTTAATTTGTTTAACATGTTTGATATGTTAATTAGTTTAATATCAAAATAAATTTTAGTGAATTTGAATAACATGTAATAAATGTTAATTAGTTTGACATTAATTTTATTAGTTATTGGGATTATAAAATTATGTTAGATAATTATGTTGTCTTAAACATGATTAAGACACTTGACTAGATAATTGAATAGGTTAATTTTCATAATATGTTAATATTTGGATGATGATTGAGAACATAGTGAACTCTTGATTTCATAATTAATATACGTATTTATTAATTTAATCAATTGATGTGTAGTGTCATAATATGTATGTATGTTGAACATAGTGCCTTACATTATTATTATTTTTAATATGATCCTTATTATATTTTTTGTTTTGTTAAAGAATGACTACAAATATTGTTGGTGATCTCAATAAAGGGTTGAAACTCAATGGTGACAACTATGAAACCTGGAGCTTGAAAGTACAGTATGTGCTAGAGGAGCAAGAGGCTCTGGAGACCATTAACAATGTCATGAATGAGCCCGAGGAAGGCAACACTGCTCAGCATAGGCGTGAGCGTAAAGCCTATGACAGTTAGAAGAAAAAGAACTTCATTGCTCGCATTACATTGTTGAGCACCTTGGATGATGACATCCTAAGGGATTTTAAGGATCACCAAAGAGCTATGTATCTTTGGAATGCTTTGAGGAAAAGATTTGGTACATGTTCCACTACAAGGCTGCTATCCTTAACGATCAAATTTGATTCATATAAGAAATGCCCAGAACATTCAATAAAAATACATATGAGGCAAATGACAAATATGATTGGGTAGTTGAAAGATGCAGGTCATGTGTTGATTGATGAACAACAAATCCAAGTTGTCATACGCTATTTACCTAGTTCTTGGGATCATATGAACATGCATTTGACCCATAATGAGCGAATCACAACTCTGGAAGATGTCCGAAGGCATCTTGAGTTAGAGGAAGAATGACTTGAGGCTGCAAAGCCAATAACTGAGTTGGACATGGCAACAACCTCCAAAACCAAGAGTGATTCAAAGAAAAGGAACTGGGGAAAGAAGAGAGGGTAACCTCAAGCTCAGCCAGCTCAGCCTCCAAAAAGGGCAAAGACTGAAAAAGACAGGAAAAGACATCTCAAACATGTCAAAGTTGCTAAAGTGAAATGTTACAATTGTGACAAAAAGGGTCACTACGCTAGAGATTGTTCTGAGCCTCCTAGAAAAGTATTTCACGATGCTCGAATTAGTGAACTTTGTATTTCTAGTTCTGTTTTTCTAACTAAATCTAATCCTTTGTGGATTGTAGACTCAAGAGCAATGGACCATATAGCCTGAAAACGCAGTGCCTTTGTTGAATTTCGATGAGTTTCACATGGAGCAAAGTGGATATATATAGGGAACAACAATAAAGTTGTTGTTGAAAGTATCGGTACATGTAAGTTAGTCATGCATGGTGGTCGATATCTAATACTACATGATGTTCTTTTTGCACCAACAATTCGCTGGAACGTTATTTTAGTTTCAGTTTTGCTTAAGCTAGAATTTGACTTGTTTTGTCATGGCAATTATGCCAAGTTGAATTTTGGTTCAACTTTATTTGATTTTGGTCATGTGACCGGAGGTTTAATTATTATGGATTTGGATTATGATTTATTTAATAATAATGCTAGTTTTTCTATACTTATTTCTTCACAAAAATATGATAGTGATGTAAACATATGGCATGCTACACTTGGTCATATTGGCCAACAAAGAATGCAAAGGTTAGTAAAATAAGGTTTGATTTCCAACATTGAACATGTGGAATTGTCCACTTGTGAAAATTTTCTAACTGGAAAATCTGCAAGAAAACCTTTTGGTCAGGCGACTAGAGCTGATTATCCTTTGCGATTAGTCCATTCGGACATCTGTGGGCCTATGAATGTTAAGGTTAGGCATGGAGCAAGTTATTTCATCACATTTATTGATGACTTTACCTGTTTCAATTATGTCTATTTAATTTTCTAAAAATAACAAGCAATAAGTTGCTTCAAACGTTATATGAGCTTAGTGAAAAATCAATTAGACAAGAAGATAAAAGCTCTTCGAACTCACTGTAGTCGTGAATACTTATCAATCCAGTTTAATGGGTTATATGATGAAAAGAGAATAGTTCATCCGTTGACTATCCCAAATACTCTACAATAAAATGGTGTTGCAGAGAGAAGAAACAGAACGCTCCTAGAAATAGTTAGGTCAATGATGGAACAAGCTAACCTCCCAATTAGTTACTGGGGTGATGTGTTGCTTACTGCCACCTTTGTATTTAACCGATTGCCTACAAAATCAGTTACTACTACTCCATATGAGTTATGGGCTGGAAGACAACCCGACCTAAGTATATTAAGACCTTAGGGTTGTGCTGCTTATACACATGATTCCTCTCACAAATATGGCAAATTGGGCTCGAAGGGAAAGAAAAGTATCTTTCTAAGGTACTCTGAAACCTCAAAAGGTTATGTGCTTATAGGCCAGCAAGACAGCGGGAGTGTAACTGAGTTTGAATCACAAGATGTCACATTCTTAGAAGACGAGTTCCCTAAGAAGGGAGAGGTAGGTCAAGACCTAACCTTATTTGAGATAATGGATCAAGAAGAACAAGAATTACTTCGTTCGAGTGGGAGAATTTTAGCAGATGATGAACTAGTTTCTCATCAACGACCTCCTTTATCAACAGATGTGAATGAAAGTAATCTTTTTACATTTAGTGAAAGTGACCAAATGGATCTTGTTCCAAATGGGAGCGAGATGGTCACAGATCTTGTTCCAAGTGGGAGCAGGATGAATGTTCTTGATCCGAGTGGGAGAAACATTGATCCAAATAGGAATAATGATGAATCACGAATAAGACGTGGTTCTCATAAAAAGATTCCCCGTCGGCGATTTGATAATGAAGGCGTGAACCATTTATGATGATCCTATAAGAAGAAAACAAGCCTAAAAATGTAAAAGAGGCTCTCTTATGCCTTTTAAGTATAAATGGACAAACGCAATAGAAGATGAACTAGAGTCTATGAGAGTCAACAAAGTTTTGGAACTAGTTGGCCTCCCTAAAGGACATAAAGCAATTGGAAGAAAATAGGTTCTCAAAATTAAGCTCAAGGTTGAGGGCACTGTTGAGAGATTTAAGGCTCGACCGGTGGCGAAAGGGTATACAGAGCAGAAAGGAATAGACTACGAAGAGACTTTCTCGCATGTTATACGATTTACCTCTGTTCGCCTGGTTCTAACTATTGTTGCAAGCTTCGATCTTGAATTACATCATATGGATGTAAAGACTGTCTTTCTCAATGGAGAACTAGATGAAGTAATTTATATGGAACAACCTGAGTGTTTCATTGAAAAGGGCCATGAACAAAAGGTTTGTAGACTTTTGAAGTCTATTTATGGCCTCAAACAATCTTCAAGGCAGTAGTATATATGCTTTCAGAATGTTGTTGTATCTGATGATTTTACTATGATGGATGAAGACAATTGTGTTTATATCAAAAGATCAAGGATCAAGCTTGTGATTTTAACATTGTATGTAGATGACAAACTTATAGCTGGAAATGATAAGGAGTTTATCACCGAGATAAAGACATGGTTATCATCCCAATTTGAGATGAAAGATTTGGGTGAAGCTGCATATATTCTTGGAGTTAAGATTTTAAGAGACCGTCCAAAGAAACTATTGTATCTCTCAGAAGAGAATTACATTAGAAAAGTTCTTGAACGATTCAATATGCAAAATAGTAGCCCAGTAGAAACTTCTATCAATAAAGGCCATATATTGGAAGGTAAGATGTGTCCTAAGACTCCTGAAGAGACAGAAAGAATGAGCCGAGTTCCTTATAGG
Organism: Nicotiana sylvestris; assembly: GCF_000393655.2. Classification (NCBI taxonomy): domain Eukaryota; kingdom Viridiplantae; phylum Streptophyta; class Magnoliopsida; order Solanales; family Solanaceae; genus Nicotiana; species Nicotiana sylvestris. Next base: position 85,095,482 of record NC_091066.1, read on the forward strand.
AATGCAGTCAGAAGTCTAATGCATTCTATGGTGTGCACTAGACCTGATATCTGTCAAGCAGTTGGCTTGGTAAGTAGATATCAAACCAACCCAGGTTTAGCACATTGGCAAGCAGTAAAGAGGATAATGAGATATCTGAAGGGAACTGCTGATTATGCCATGTGTTACCAAGGCGAAAAGGATATGCAATTACTTGGATACAGTGATGTTGATCATGGAGGAGATCTAGACAAGAGGAAGTCTACCTCAGGATATATTTTCTTACTCAGTGATAGCGCCATATTATGGAGTAGTAAGAAACAATCATGTGTATCACTATCTATGATGGAAGCTGAATACGTGGCTCTCGCATCAGCAGCATAATAAGTTGTTTGGTTGAAAAAATTCTTGGAACACTTGATGGATATCGCTGAAAATACTGAACCGATATTAGTCTACTGTGACAGTGAGGCTACAATATCCTCCACCAAGGATCCTAAGTTTCATTGTAAAACCAAACATATAGATAGAGTATAACTATGCGAGAGACATGGTTAGACGCAAGGTAGTGAATGTGAAGTATGTGTCTACAAAAGATATGTTAGCAAATTATTGACCAAGCCTTCTGGAGATGTATTTGTGAGACAACTAGGTCTCAAGGCTTGCGTAGAATATGAGATACTTTATTTTGTTATTTATTTTTCCGTATTTATAAAATTGATGTTCTTTGATTATCAATAAAGTTGATTTACATACATACATATTTATATTGCTGAATGTTATGTGCATTCTTTATTCATTTATTTTTTTATAAGTATGTCGGGTAGACAAGAGGTTGGCCTTCTCACACAATAAACCGCCTCCTTATCTTAGTGATGTGAGGAGATGAGACATGATTCTAAGCAAATTTATCATAAGGGTAATTTGAGAGCTATTCGCTTAAAATCAGAATGTCGCTTAAACAATGACATAAGGTCATTAAGGTGAAAAACGTTCACCTAGTCTACTTTGTGAGCTAGATGTGAGTTAAATATGACTTTTTAGATAAAGGAACTCAAATTAAGATACTTACGGTGTCTAAATATCATCTGTACAACATTCTTTATGAGATAAAGACATACGCTCCTTTGGAAAAGGGAGAAAATATTGTAACACGTGTTTCATACCATGTGTGCTAATGTCGACCAAATCGGTTAGCATAAATCTATTCTCAATTTATTATTGTGTGAGACCCAGAACTTTTATGATGGCTCAAGATTATTTATTTTTAAGGTCATTGGGTATAATTTTCTCTAACTTTTATATATACAAACTGCTTCTTGTGTAATATTGGCCTATTTTCTCGATCTACGTTTTGCAATTCTCGTTATTAGCTGGGTCAGTTACAGAAGCCTTTGGACAACAAGAATATTGGCCCCAAATCAGCAATCACAAAGCAGCTTTCAATCTCAAAGCAAATCAACTCCCAAGAAAAATAAAAAGGAATTGCTTCTTGTAATTTTGATTAATGCAATTTATTTTTTAAAAAAAGGTAATAAATCAAACGAAACAAGTAAGAAATCTAAAGATTTACTTTGTTATAAATAGAATTATATTTATGGTGAATGTCTATATTTAGAGAGATTCTAGGGTTCATTACTTGGTGGCTAAGTCACTCTCTCCCTATAAATAGAGGGTTTTATTCCATTGTAATTCATCCCAAATCAATAAAAATCATCTTTCTCTGCTTTTCTCTACAATACTATTCTTCTTCTTTTATTGTTTCATAACACGTTATCAGCACGAGACTCTAAACAATTGAGTAGAAGCTTTGGGATTGAGCATAATGATTGTCAATTGTTCCATGAATTTCCTTCGTGATTAAATTCTAAATTTAAGGTATGTATTTTACCGTATTTTTCTCCTTTATTCTATAATTTGATTTTAAATACAAACGAAGACGATAAATTTTGATTGTAACTCTAATGGAGTTTGAAAGAAATTATAATCACTCAAAGTGGTAAAGTTTCTATGTCTTGTCATGATCAAATTCATGTATGATTGTGGGCAAAGAATTAAAACACGTCCCATTGAATTTGCTCCATTCTCATTCCCTTAAGAGAATGTGATAGCAGTATGTGATAAGTCTGAAAGAAGACAAAATTATTACTGTGAAGGTATCAATGGATGTGGATGTGGCAATAGACGAAATTATAATCGTCATCATTATGATAATGAGAATAATAAGGATTCTCAAAATAATCTTTTACTCCGTGAAAGTAATATTTGTCATTGATTTGACATGAGATTTTATAAATCACATATAGATGACTATGGTCCATTCATGATGTGAATGTGACAACATCTGATTGATGAATACATATTCATTCTTGAAAGAATATGAACGTGCTAGTGGTAGTGAATATACCACACTTACCTCTAGAAGGAGGTTTGAGATGATATAAGAAAATAATACTCCCTCCGTTTCAATTTATGTGAACCCATTTGACTGGGCACGGAGTTTAAGAAAAGAGAGAAGACTTTTGAACTTGTGGTGTAAAATGAGGCACATATATTTTGTGTGGCTATAAATCATTGCATAAAAGTAAATTGTTTCCAAATAAGGAAAGAGGTCATTCTTTTTGGCACGGACCAAAAAGGAAATAGGTTCACATAAATTGAAACGGAGGGAGTATCATTATTATGGCATGAATGGTCATTGGTTATGTACCTATTGCACGCCAAAATATTTTGGTAATGTGATTATTAAAGAATAGCATTAATGCAAGAAACATATTTTACATATAATTTTTACCATAACTATAATGGTATAACTTTCTCTTTAAAATAGATATTCACCATATGGATGTTGATGAATATGTGGTAGAACCAAATTAATTGAGAGCTCTAGAAGAGCCAATTATACTATTTTGGAGAAACACAATTGATTACCAATAAGGTACTGTGTTGTAGTAAGTCTTAAAGAAACTTAATCAGTTTCCAAAGTATACGCAAAAGGGGTTGATTATATTGAGACTATAAATAAAGGAAAGATTTAATATTTTCTATTACTATAACTTGTAGCGGGGTAATATGTATGTTAAAAATTACCCGCTTTATTCTCTAGTTTGTACTACACAAATAAAAGAATGCCACAATGAAGTAGAAGTTTATTGATATAAAAACCCAGATCATAATAAACTTGGAGTGTATTGATAATTGCACACACCATGGTGTAAATCTGAAGTTTATCAATATTGATAATTTATTTAGTTGGCATAATTGGTTTAGCCATACCAATTTAAGTATGATGTGCAAAAATAATAGAGAATTCACATGGGTAAATATTAAAGAACTAGAAAATTCTTTACGAAATCTCTTATATTGCTTGTTCTCATTAATTAATTGACCAACTAAAATTGGGATTGAATCCCATGAATGCTGGAAATATCAAAGGTGAATATGTGCTCATTCACCCGCCATGTATACCACATAAGATGCATGTATGAGATGGTTACATGTGCGATTATTTAATCCGCAACCTGGCTGGTGTTTGCGAGGTAACTTGCTCAATAATTTAATTTCGAGCATAATTTCTAGATTTTCTATTCAAGAAGTCCATCTTGATAAGTTGGTTTACATCACAGTTGGTTTAGCAAAATAATTTATTAAGTGCCTCCACTTAATAGCTAAACTATTGCTTATGAGAACAAAGTTATCTATATTAGTTTGATATAGGTTATATACGAAAGTATAGTACATTCTCCCCCCACAAGTGGTTCAGGGTCAGGAACCAAATAATTTCATCTTATTATTATTGATGTGCGGTGTACATTTTGATTAACACCATAACACACAAAGATGAGTTCTCAAAGTTGAGGAAACAAGTTAGTTTTTCTAACATGAGGGGGGATATGATAAACAGTTGAGAAAAAGTTACGTGGAATGAATTATCATTTGTATATCTAGATCCTCGAATACGATCATATGAACTTGAAGTTCATAAAAAGATAATTCATTTGCAATATATTGCAAAGCATGTCATGCGCATTTGCTGACCCAAAGAAAGTAACTATATTCTCATTGCAAATGCTCATATTAAGTCCTAGAAGGACAAAGTCTATGGTACGCTTAAAGCGTATAGACAGATCGGTTTCAAATAAACTTCTTGATAAAGAAGATGAGCAAATGATCAAAATGATCATAATAAAAGAGGCAAGTGATCTAGAAGATCACATGACATAACACTTCATAAAATCTCATGAGAGATTTAGGTACCTGAATATATGAATGAAGAAATCTCTATGTTATGTCTTTATGAAAAATTATTGGAACCGATATAAAATGTTCGTCGACGACATCTATCATAGCGCTAAGTATAGATAAGGATCTTAAGTCTATCGAATATAGACACAAAAGTATTGGCCAAATGGAAGAGACACAATTCAAGTAGAATTGATTCCATATGAAAGACATATAGTTTTGGACTTGTAGTTCAAACACTTGAAAGTATAAAGTCAATGATATGTGCAATCAGTTTTCGATATCTTATATGTCTAGCATGACATGAAAACTTGATATGCATCTAAAGTCTCTTTAGATGGCTTATATGACTTAACTTATATGACAATCCATGAAGGATTTAAGTTGCTTGAAGCATATACAATTCTTAATCTTGAAGTACCACTTCCTTAGTGCAATTTGTGGTCAAATGTATCTTACTATAACTATAAGTATGATAATGTGATAGCAAGAATACCTTTGTAGAGATATTGAAGAGTCATTCCACGATATTTATGAAGACATTATATATCTATTACGAATGATGATTTCAGGGTGCAAAATATTCATTCAAGTTAGTATGGCTGATTTATTTATCAAATCTCTACCAACAATCTCTTGAAGATGGTGTACAAGATTGAGATGCGAAGGCTCAAGGATGTGAATTGATGCTCTCATCAGGGGAGTTAATGCGCGTTGCACTCTTTTTTCCTTACAAGGTTTTGTCTCATTGGGTTTTCCTTGCAAGGTTTTTAACGAGGCAACCAAAAGACGTATTAAACATGTGTACTCTTTTTCCTTTTCTAGAATTTTTTTCCCATTGGGTTTTATTTTAGTTAAGGTTTTAACGAGGCACATTATCTGTTGAATAGACATTCAAGGGGGAGTGTTATAAATAGAATTATATTTATGGTAAATGTCTATATTTAGAGAGATTCTAGGGTTCATTTCTTGGTGGCTAAGTCACCCTCTCCCCATAAATAGAAGGTTTTTATTCCATTGTAATTCATCCCAAATCAATAAGAATCATCTTTCTGCTTTTCTCCGCAATACTATTCTTCTTCTTTTATTGTTTCATTAACATACTTAGATTTGTTGGACCATTGCTGGGAATTAGGATCTTGAAGATGGAATAATGGATTTTTTGAAAGTTTGAACCGCACATGTTATGTTTTAATTGATAGGACAAGGATGGTCTATACCAACAAAAAAAAATATCCATGTGCAATGCCATCAATTTTTGTACCTCATGTCCCTTTTCGTTTTGTCAAAGTTGATCTCATTAATTTTGGTGGTGTTCCAATTAGTTTTCGTGCATATTTAATTTAACAGTACTATTTATTGTATATTTATTATTTTTATTAGTATAAGAATTAAACTAGTTAATGTTTGAAACTTGAACAGAAAAAACAATTCATATAGCGCCATTTATGCTAAAAATTGAACATTAATTCTTAATATTATCTTTTTACTTCTTTGACCACAGGGCTAGCTTCTTGTACTATTTTCTTAAACCTGCTCTTTGGCCTTGAGGAGTCTAGATTCAATGAATTTTTAATATGTTTAACAATAGTCTTTAAGTACATTTATGGATAAGATTTTCAAAAATCTATTAAGCGACTTGTTTTCAGTTCAAGCTTTTCCATGTAATTAAACTTGCCCCATATCACATCTAGGGGTAGGGGTGTACAAAGGAAACTGACAAACCGCATCAAATCGATAATCCGAGTCAAATCGAGATAAAAAAAAAACTCGATTATGGTTTGTTTTGATTTAGTTTGGTGTTAGGAAAAAAAACCCGACCATAATTGGTTTGGTTTGGTTTTAACTAAAAAAAAGTCAAACCGAAACCAAACCAACCCGATATTACATATATACAAGTTTTAAAAATATTTTATACATAAAAATAATTATTGTAATGTAATTTATAAATATAATTTAAACTCTTTCATAGTTCTCTCTTTTAATGTATTATTTCAAGCTTGGACTTAAAACTTTTGAATGGTCAAATATGTTTTATAGCCTATAAAAGTTAATAACTCAAATAAGCCCCAAGCAAAATCAAATTAATACTAGTGCTAACAAAAAAAAATTAATTCAATACTAGAAATAACAATAGTATTGGATATTTATTTTTTTAGTTTTGCATTAATTTAGATAGTGAAAATGCATAACTCACTTTTAATATTATCTAGTCATGTAATTAATACTTAGTACTTATTAGTCGTATTTTTTTTAACATGACTTAGTACTTTTAGATTATGTTTATTTTTATTATGGATTATTAATTAGCAATATTTATCTTATGCAATTTGTTGAGTATTTTAGTATAATCATGACTCATCTCCTATTATTTTGTATCATTTTATTGGGTAACATCTTATATAGTTTTATCCTACTATGACCTAAGAAATATTAGAGTACAAATTATAAATTTTATGCTATGAAGGTTTTTTCGGAAAAAACCCGAAAACCCCGAGAAACCCCGTGATTGAAAAACCCGACTTTTGTTGGTTTGGTTTGGTTTATAAATTTAAAAATTCGAGACAATTGGTTTGGTTTAGTAATTAAAAAATCCGAACCAACCCGGCCTATGTACACCCCTAGTTAGGGGTGTACAAAGGAAATCGATAAACCGCACCAACCCAATAATCCGAGTCAAACCGAGAAAAAAAATCCGACTATGGTTTGATCTGATTTGGTTTGGTGTTGGAAAAAACCCGACCATAATTGGTTTGGTTTGGTTTTAACTAAAGAAAGTCAAACCGAAACCAAACCAACCCGACATTACATATATAGAAATTTTAGGTATATTTAATATATAAATATACTTATTGTGATGTAATTTATAAATATTTCTTAAAAAAATTCATAATTTTATTTTTTAAGATATTATTTCAAGGTTAGACTTAGAACTTTTGAATGATCCAATAAGTTTTATAGCCACTAATATTAGTAAATTAACTAATGCTAACAAAAGCCCAAACCAAAATCAAATTAAAATACTAATACTAACAAAAGATATTCAATTCAATATTACGAACGAGAATGTATTGAATATCTATTTTTTGTTTTGCAATAATTTAGATTAAAATGCATAACATATTTTTATTTTTCTTTAGCGTTTAGCCATGTAATTAATACTCCCTTATTAATCTATTTATTTTAGCATACTAAGTACTTTTAGATTATGTTTATTTTTATTATGGCCTTTTAATTAGCAATATTTGTATTACATAATTTTATTGTCTTTATTGTTGAATATTTTAGGATAATGCCATGACACATCTCATATTTTGTATTATTTTCTTGGAAAATACTTTATATAATTGTATCTTACTAGGATTAAAGAAATATTTTGAGCATACGTTATATGTTTTGTTCTACGAAGATTTTAATGGAAAAAAATCCGAAAAAACCCGAATAACATGAAAACCCAAGTTTTATTGGTTTGGTTTGGTCTTTAGATTTAATAACCCGACACAATTAGTTTGATTTAGTAATTGTAAATTCCGAACCAACCCAGCTTATGTACGCCCCTAATCACAGCATTAAATTCTGGTCCAAAAAATGCGGAAAACGAGGTAATTCAAGAAACTGTCCAGGTTCAATGAACCAGGGATGGTAAATTGGCGGATTGAGCTGAATTTGGGTGGGTCAATATGGGTTAGGTCAATAAATGGGTTATTGTTCAACCCAGCCCAAAGTACTTGGGCTAAGATGGGCTGGGTCAAGATGGGCTAAACAATGAGTTATAACCTAACCCGCCCAACTTGACCCATTTTGTAGAACCATGTTCATCTTACATAAATCAAGTCTTTTAATTTTTATACACATATGTACAAAAAGGTAAATAAATACTATAAATATTTTGAGAATCAAAATATACTTTCTTAAATAACAAACTAGTATTTAAAATGTGTAAGTTGAAAAATATTCTATTTGTCAGTTTATTTTAAATACAAACTGTGATTAAATAAGATAATTTTTATGATAAATATAATTTATTTGATGATAAGCATATAATCATAAGTTATAATAATTAATAAATTGACAAAAGCTTATCACAAAAAAAAACTAAATAGGACAAAATATTTGAAGAGAAACAAATATTGTCTTCATCCTACTACACTTAGAAAGCAATACACCAAAAATTTGGTGTGTCCTCGTTTATTACATACACTTCAAAGATTATACACAATCATATAGATACAAATATGCAAAGGAATAGAGAATTATTTGCTTACCTCAAATAGTCAATAAAAATTGCAGACGTGAAGAGGCGGGGAGTAGCGATGTAGGAGTTTTGTTCTAAAAAGGAATATTTTACGGATAAAATAGTAACAAATTTGGTCAAACTTAAAGTGTTTATAAGCTAAAAATTCATAAATTGAGGGTGACTAGCTTATGACTTTTGGCTTATTTTTAACTGGTAAGCACTAGGCTTATTAGCATTTTAAACTTTACCAAACACATAGATAAACTGAAAAGTGTTTATAAACTTAGTCAAACACTCTCTAAGTTGGGAAACAACGTTTGTGGACTCAAAAAGGCATTCATTTGTACTGCTCTTTCGTATCATGCAAAATGCCATTAACATACATACATATACATATACATATACATATATATATACATATACATATACATATACATATACATACGCATACAAGTTTGTTGAGTCACTCAAATGTCAAAGATTTGAAGAGATGGAAAATATAATAAAATAGTACTTGGGAAATACTAAAATACTATTGTCACGTACAAGGCATGACATTGATTTTGATAGAGTTAGGTGAAATTGGTTTCTTTTGGCATGGTCTTTGAATGCAGGAATTTGTTCGAGTTAGGTGAAACTGGTTTTGCTATACTAACATAATTTTTAACAAAATGCATTTTGCAGGCGTTGATCTTATACGAGCATTTGTACTTTGTATAGGCACAACTAGTTTTTTTTTCCAATAGTGCTATAGCACCATCTTCTACACGTATTTCATTCATCTTCATTAAAAAATAATTCAATAAGAATATTTCAAAAGTCAATAAGGATTTTCTCCCTTTTTGTAAAAAATATTTTGGAAAGAATATTTCATAGCACATAGTACATTTGATTATACACGCTAATAGATTCGTACATACATATACAAAAAGGGATAATACATAATTTCTATAAATACTTTATTCTCCTCCTTCTCCCTAAACCACACACAGAGAGATACAGAGAGAGAAAGAGAGAACCATTAAGGAAGAAGAAAATACCCACATTGCTCTCTCTTGTCTCTCTATTTGAACAAATTGTATACAACATAGAGTCAACATTTCGTTTGGAAGGCATTGCCTCATATTGATTTGAACATAACAAGATTTATTTGTAAGTATTATATTTGATTTCCATTTTCCCCCCTTTTATTCTTAATTTAGATCATTCTATTTTCTGGGTGTTCATCACATTTTTGCAATCTTATGCATCCCTTTTAGTTTCCAACGAGTACTTTTCACGTTTTTTCCCCTTCTGTTTATCCGTTGGAAGGTGCATAATCATGTTGTACATTTAGCTGCAACACTTGTACTATCCTCTTGTTTTGACCCTCTTTTGCGAGTATAAGCTGATTTGACCTTCTCTGATGCCTCGCAATGTGACAACTAGAAAACCCAGTTGGCCTTTTCTGATGCCTCGCAATGCGACAACTAGAAAACCCAGTTGGCCTTTTCTTTATGACCTATTCTTTTTCCACCATTTGCGACAACTAGAAAACCCAGTTGGCCTTTTCTTTATGACCTATTCTTTTTCCACCATTTTCAGAAATCCATGTTTGTGTGTGTTTCTTTTCGCCTGATGGAGAAAAATAATTGGTGGATGAATTAATTTATGTTATTATTAATAGTGCAGGTATTAAATTGAGGAAGATTCACAATCATGGTGTTTTGGATTTTTGGGTATGGTTCATTGGTATGGAACCCTGGATTTGATTATGATGAGAAATTTATTGGTTACATAAAGGATTACAGGCGTGTGTTTGATCTTGGTACGTTATTTTCTCCTGCTTCATATAGTTGATTTCTGTTTGTCTAATCTATAGTGTGAAATACTAAAATTTCATGATCATCAGCTTGCATTGATCATAGAGGTACACCTGAACACCCTGCAAGAACTTGCACTTTGGATGAAAGCAAAGGATCCATTTGCGTAAGTTGATATTACCATCCATTACTACCTTTATGACAATCATTAATATATTAATATGTGAAACCTGATAAACCTATACTATATTTGTTGTAAAAAATCATTTTTTATTTATTGGTGATGATATAAAAGTATCGTTACACTTTATATTAACTTAAATCCTTTTCCATATGTAGCCTAACATGTTGAAACTGATCTCACAAGTAAACTGAAGTTTTATATTAATTCATAGCCATTCAATTTAACTTATCTGTGGATTTTCCTTCAGTGGGGTGCTGCTTATTGTGTGCGAGGAGGACCTGAAAAAGAAAAGAAGGCAATGGAGGTACATTGACTCGCAAAAGCGAATTTATTTTTCAGAACTTATATTGTTTGGAAGTGATCCTGATAATTTCTTGTTTGGTTTACAGTATTTAGAAAGAAGAGAGTGCGAGTATGATAGCAAGACTTTGGTGAACTTCTTCACTGTAAGTCGATAATCCTTTGATGTTTTGTTTGATATCTGGTCTCGTGTTACTAAAGCTCACTGTTTGTTATAACTTGAAATTCTGAACTTGTTATCCTGTTATAAAAGGGCACAGAACACATATGACTTAAGTTAACATTGAATCGCATGTTTGGCTTAGCTGAAACATATTTGTTCTTTCTATTTCAGGAAGAAGACTCCTTACATCCAGCCTTAACTGGAGTGATAGTGTAGGTTCTTTGGCTGTTGTCCTTTTTTTATATCTTTCTTTCCTATCTAAGCACAATCTAATAAAGCACTATGAAATGCAAATCAAAGAACACAATAGATGGTAGAGAATTACTATAAATGGTCACTGACATGATTCAAATACTTATTTCAGGTTTACATCCACTCCTGACAAAGTAAATAATAAATACTATCTTGGTCCTGCTCCACTGGAAGAGATGGCTAGGTGAGATTTATGCTTCTGTTATCTGCTCCTTCCTTCAATTATTTTCTGAGATAAATCACTTTTAATACATCCTAATTTTACATATTGCAGGCAAATTGCAACTGCCTCTGGACCATGTGGAGATAACAGGGAGTATATATTCAAAATGGAGAAGGCTTTGTATGATATTGGCCATGAAGATGATTACATCATTGAGCTGGCTAATGAATTGCGAAAAGTTCTTGGAATTGTGGGATCTTTCCCAAAGGAGAAGAAGTTACTAGGTCCTTCCCAGATTCCACTCAATTCTCACATTTCACCTGTGAAAATCCGCCCCTTGCCAGAAGCTATAGCTGCTGTTGCTGCAGACTCCTGACGAAGGTTCAGGACGATGAAATTTTCCTCTTCTGACCTGACTAATCTAGTTAACTGCTATAGTTATGTCTTCCACAAAATGTTACATATCTAGTGATCTGTTTTTAAATTGTCCCTTGTGTTTTCTCTTTTCCTTTAAATTTAGATTAGGAAGCTAGATCAATGTGGGGTAGGATAGCGAGTTGAGTTGACATTCTAACCAGCCAGACGAATTTGTGGCCAGCGTGAACATGGATCTTGAGTTATTTTTAGCCCGATATTATGAAATTTGATTAGTAGCTTACATGTTGCGAGTACATGATCAATTTATTCTCATATGAGTATGAAAAGATTGTTTACAAGAACTAAGATGGCCATTTCTTTCCCTTGTGCAGGTTGTTGACTATGATCCCTTTCTTTCTTTATAATATTAAATTTGTAATTAGTAACAATGTTTACTGCCAACTAGGGGTGGCAAACGGGAGGGTCGGGCCGGATATGAGCGGGTCAAAGCGGATAATTTAAAATACGGATAAATTATCCGACCCGACCCATATTTGAGACGGATAAAAACGGGTTTATCCGGCGGATAATATGGATATCCATATTATCCATGGCTTCTTAAATATGATCACTTATGAGAGAATTCCTTGCTTCCAAACTTGAGGAACTCCAATTTGAGGCTTTACAAATATAAAAGTTAATACACATTAGTTATCCATTGGTTAACCATTTTCTAAGTGGATAGTATGGTTTTTTATCCATATTCGACCCATTTTTAAGTGGTTCATTATCCAGCACATTTTTTATGGATAATGTGGGTGGATAATTGTTTTCTTTTAACCAATTTGTCACCTCTACTGCCAACTACAGTGAGTTCTTGAGAATGTTTGAAAGTTAGAAACCCGAGAGATATTCATGTCGTGCTTTCGTTGTGTTCTTCGGGTTGTATAATGGTGGCTATAGGGTGGAATAATGGAGGGGCAGTGAGAGGGAGGAAGGTGGAATTTTTTTAGAAAAGAAAAGAAAAAGGGAAAAAACATAATTTAAAACTCTCATGCACTCAAATGTAAGTGTAGAAGACTTGATTTTCCATATCAGGGTGAGGGGTTCACAAGACACACCTTTGTCAACCAGAGGCTCACAAAACACACCTTTGTCAAGTAGAGGCATCTATCTGGTCACTATTTAAGTTGGAATGACTAGCTGACAATTCATGCCAATCTAGTCACTATTTAGCCTTGTTTCTTTATTAAAAAAATCTTCTCGTAAAGAAAAGAAAACGGTTGATAACTGGTCTCTTTAAGAAACCCATTTTCTATGACATCTTTTGGATTTTCTTTTGTGTGTGTAACCCCCTATTTTCAATCTAAAGATACCATTTGATGACGTCTTTTTTTATTTTCTTGTGGGTTAGTATTCTTTTCTGTCTATTGAACTCCGGAAACCTGTATGTTGCAAGTAAGAAGCTGCACCTTGCTGTTTGGTTGTTTTCATTGGCAAAAATAGGTTGTGTTTGTCAGTTGTTTGTTCCGAAGATTCTGATTTCATTGTGATGATAGATTTAACATCTATTGACGTTTTACTTCTTTTTATCCTCTCTTGTTTCTTTAAAACCTGAATGGAAGTGAGAACAAGAGATTTCAACCGGTAGCAGTTTTTAGTTACTCTATGTAAGTGAATGTAAACAGGAAAATGCAAAATTTGTCAACTGTTAGATTGTGCATTTCAGATTTTCTGCGCAGTCATCTCGTTGATTCAATCCTTAGGTTTCATGTCACGGCTAGATATTGTTACATGGAGTAGGAGATCAATATCTGAGTCTTCAAGTTGAAAAGGGACTACAATGATCAACACATACCATTCAAAATCATCTAAAGTTTGCATAGACCATATTTGTCACTCTTAAGAAGTCAGATTAGAGGCAGTGGAAGGCATCAAGTGTAGAGACGTCAGATCCGGACCGGTTAAGCCCAACTAGTAAGGCGTGACATGACACACCATCACGATATCCGACTTCGCAGACCATGTCGTAAACCAAGTTAAGCATCAACGATTTGGACAGTCACAACCTCAACAGACTTCTAAGATCTAAGGATGAGGTTCCGCTCACTTCTCAACCATATTTAGGCGGGTGGTTAGGCACGTCCAATATCTATAAATGAGGGCCAAGGTTATCCTCAAAAGATATTTCAAACCTGAGTTGAATTTGGTTCCTCTGATGGTGGTTGAATGAAATTTGGAAGTCATTCAGTTCTTCTAATCCAATTCCAAGAAATAAAAATCCTGAAACAGTCAATAAATTATTGACTGTATGGATGGTAATCTCTAGTTTGACCAGGAAAACTAGCAAAATGAATATACTAATAAAGGCAATAATCCCAAGTAATAGGAGAACTGTGATAGGGTTGCTGCCAAAGACATCCAACTCCTAGATCATGTAACCTATGGTTAGTTTAAGAAATGAAATTGGTGAAAACCTAGTTTATCATTGTCACTGTTTACATTGAGTTGGCCTGAAGTTATTCCCGGTTTCCCACGGTATGATTCTGCATGATTTTTCTCTCTAGGCTTTTGGCGGCAAAAGGACATCTTATATTCAAGCCAGTAAAGAACATGGTGATTAGCAAGGGTATGACAAGCCAATGAATTTAATCATTTTGCTAATTAGTACACTTGAAATAGTGAAGCACAGTGGGTAATAAAGCTCACCTTATTTTAATAAGCAAATAAAGCATCACTCTCCAAATTCATTATTTAAGGCCAATGCAGCATATATGGCAAAGTTCGATCTATTAAACTTAAATTATAATGCACCAAGTTCACTGAGGAAATAGAATAGCAGTTCAAATATTTAGGATATGAAAGTACTACCTGTAGCTCTGTCGCTTTATCATAGTTAAGACACCAATGCCTAGTGATGGTAATTCTGTCCTTTAAGAATGGTCCACGCTCTGTCAAAATATTTAGAGCAATGTATCTATTAGGTTTCTGGAAATTCATGTAAGGTCATGATAGGATAAACAATCAGATTTGACAAAAGATTTAAAGCCAAGACACTTCCCACGTAAGTGGCTGAAAGGAACCTATAAAGAAGGGAAGGGAGGAATTATATAACTAGTCATTTTAATACTATGTCCGCCGTAGTTGTAGACTACATGCTTCATCGAATCTCGTTTATGGGAAGCTTTTACTTGATTAAAACAATCCTATTGGAGACAGTGTTTAATACAGAGAGGGATGAAAATAGATATTTGCATTTTAGTTCAAAAGATATATAAGAGCTCTTTAAAAGGAATAATTTTATGTTCTCTTCCTCTTAGGAAGTGGATAGGTAATGAGAACAGTATGACTAGGACGCATGAATACTTCAAGTTGTGAAACTATTTTCTCAAACAATCTTCTCAACATTGAAATGTTTACTGACAGAAATTGGGGGGGGAAGGAGAGCACAACAGAGAGTGAGAGATATGCAAGAGAGAGAGAAAATAGCGGCACCAATACTTTAAAAGAAGAATAGCCTGTTCCAGTCTCACCTGTAAAGTTGCTCTATCAGTACAACTACGGCAATCTCATGATTTAAGACTAAAGATGACAATTTGACTGATATGTTAGCTCTCTCCCGCAATTGTCTTCCATGCCCATAAGGTCCACCTATGCAAAAGAGTAAGCTTGATGCACCCTGCAACACAAACAGGAGTAGAATCACACAATAATTCTAGTGTCTATCTTTTTCGAATAGATCCTCATCCTACTGATGACAGATGTCTTACTAAACAACTTTTTTGACAGTAGGCACCAGACCAGTAAAGAACTTTAAATTCCAAAGGGTGATTTGCTGCTAAATCATGATAGTAATACCATGAACAAAAGACTACCATGATGACGCATCACTCACCTTGTTTCCAGCATCTCCAATTAAAGAAGCCATCTGCTCAGATCCCACATCATGACCACGTTCATCCAACATTACAACCTGGTTTTAAACAGATTAGGGATAGTGAGAACTCAGAAAGAGAAAAGGGGGAGAATGTAACCATTAATTTTGTGAGGGTCAAGAGAGTGCGATTATTGTGTTCCATCTCCCAGAAAATTGATTAATGTTGAGGCATGGAAAAAATACGAAGATATCAACAGCTTCAACAAGAATGAGAAAGCTTCTGAACACCCCAAAGACAGCAAATATTCCCGTTGAACAAAATCATTTAAACCTGCCTGATATCAAACCACTCAGATGTACAATAATAAAACTAGGTAAAATTTCAGTAAAACCAGTCAAAAATTGCATGCAGCCTAGGAATTGTTTTTACAACTCGAGATATAAATGAATTTTGTTACTCCCTTGGAATTCGCTCCTAACGCAACATCGCTACAGGAATCCTGACAGTTGGTCTTACATAGCCATAGGTCATCCACCAGCTAGTCTATTATGCAATTTTATTATAATCAAATCGACTTAATTCCTTTTTCCATCTTTTCACCAATATAAACATTCCTTAATAATACTTCTTTAAGGATTACTTTGTTTCAGCAACCGTCGACTCCGTCCAGGTTGTCACTTTCTATTTAAATTTATACCTCCTCATGTTGGTGAATCTACCCAAATTTTGTAGATTGTTCCATTTTTTATTTTGCAAATTTTATTCCAAAGTTCTTCCCCCATTTCCGCTCTGAAGGTGAAAAGTGTTGGTTGAATACCAAAATTCTAGTTTCTAAATAGACCGCATTGGTCACTAGTTCCTTAAAAACATGCTAACTATTACTGGAAGTAGCCTTCCAAGCATAAAATGCTCGGATGAAATTTTTCTTTTTGAATACAATGTATAATAACAGGGATCATTTTGTAAGTCAGCTTTATTTAGAAGAATTCTTTCACAACTGTTGTCAGTGCGTGGTCATTCTTCAAAAAGAATAGTTCGGCAACATTTAATTTTGTCAGTAAGGTATATATCAGTTAATACATAGAAGGTTCTATAAGTTATGAATTAGAAAGAGTAGTATTCCAAGCAGTTTGTTCAACTTTCACCTTTTGCAAAATGAAGAGAAAGTTTTTTGACAGGTAAAAGAAGTAGATCCACACAGAAAAGAAAAACTTCCAGCGAGCTAAATGCTTCTGAACTCTTACCCATTCATCAGGCCTGATGTGGCCCATAACAGCCATGTCCTCATGTTCAATTTGAGCCACTACATCACTGTTACAAATGTAAATAACAAGCTTCAAAAGTATATTCTGCTTAACAAAATGCTGAAGGTTAAGCATCCAACAGAAGTGAAATTTACAATGTAGATAGATGATAATCAATCAAGCCTCTATATCTACCAAAAAGTACAAAGACTATGAACTAAAGTTACACAAATATGTCAATGTGCTCATTACAGTAATACGACAAAGAAATCCGACTAATTCCATTAGTGGCCCGACAAAATAAAATGAAACTTAACCATAGAGCAAGATAGTGATTTGCTGATTTAGATCATAGCTTACTGGTATACAAGTTCAAAGCTAAAGCGAGATGGACCACATCTAGCTAGGTTGTGTTTGGTATGGAGGAATTTTTTAAATTTTTCCACATTTGGTCAAAATGTTCTCGAAAACCTTTTTTTCAAGGAAAACAAGTTCCTTAAATGTCGTGGGAGTAGGGAAAACAAGTTCCATAAGTGGCATTCCACGCTGATTGTCTCCTCCCATCCCACTACCCCGCCCTCCAACCCCTCACCTCCAGCCCCTGCCAACCCACTGACCCTCCTCCCATGCACCCCAACCCCAAACCAGCATTCCTACCATCAACACTCATAGTGTTTGCCTAGATAAAAATATAAATGCTCCAGAGACAATATTTCTGCTTACTTACCAAACACCAAAAAAAAGAGTAACAAAAAATCACTTATTCTTCAGGAAAAGATATTTTCCGTAAAAATCTGTCACACAAAGACGAGAGTTCACAAATTTTCACCAACATTGCAATTAAAATTTGAAATAAATCAACTTGGCAAAAGAAAGGGCAGAATTCAAGCACACCGTGCATTTCTGGGATTAGACTTAATCCGTACATCATCAACACTACAATAATGCTTGAGCTTCTTCATATACTCATCAACTATTAGCTGCACTCCTTGTGACCGCTTCTTTCCAACCGTCAATACGCGTATAGGTATTGCTCTCTGTATAAATCCAGCAAAAAATGCAAGCACATAGTAGGAGTCCTCTTTTTCTTTTTTTAGCTTAATTAAGAAAAGGAGAGAAATTTAAGGAATTTCATACCACTGATTGGCCAGCGAATTTGGACTGCAGCTTTCCTGGAGAAATAATTCTAAAATATTAAAATCCAAAAATACACACACAAAAAAATTGAGATTTCTGTGGAAAAATTTACGAACCCGAAGGAATTGAAAGGCTGTTGAAACCGGCTAGAGGCGACACTGCCATTTTCAGGTGAAAAGTCTGAATTATCCTATCACACTGATGATGGGTTTATTTTAGGGTAGCATTTTCTTAGTTTAAAATGATATTTTAATGAAAAAAAAAACTGTTTCAGAATGCTTTTGGATGAATTCCTGTCAATTTTGCATATTCTTTCTTTTGTGTTTTGTTTTTTTAACTGGGTAAAAAATATTCTTCCATAATCATATTTTTTAATGCTGAGGTGCTTTGTTCTGTCTTTCTCTTTTATTTAAGAAAATAAATATATATTTCCCAACCATTGTTTCATCGCACTATCTCACTCTGTCTATTTCTTCCATGTTTTTTCTTTTTTTATACTTAAGTTTTACGTTATAAGTAAGTAAGAATTAACCAAGTGGAGTATATTTCAAGGAACCTAATAAACAAGGGAATAAGAAATTAAAGCAACTTGGTCTTTTCATCAACAAGTTAATTGGTTTTCGTTCAAATTCATTTTAGAATATTTAGTGAAAGTTGAATAATTATTTTATCAAAGATAATAATTTGATAATTTTTCTGCAATTAAACTATAAATTATATGATTTTATGCGTGATTAACCTCCTCAAGTTTATAAGGATTCAAACTATACTTAAAAAATATAAAGAAATTTATATTATTGTTTATGCTATTTAATAATTATGGCAAATATAAGTGAGTTTCATGTAAGATAAAGTCAAATATTATAAGGTTGTTATTTCATATGTTAGTTATGCGAGACTAATAATGAAGGTATTGTTAGTGATTAATAGTAAGATATTGTTATACATGAACAAGTTACTCCAAAAATAATAATTTACTTGAAAACAATATTATTCTTCTTTAAATTATTTTACTCCTCCAATACTAATATATACTATTGTCAAAATATATAGGCTGGCCCTAAATGTGGCATAATATTTCATTTGGACATCTCTATGTGATATTTCACCTAAAATAATGAAGTATATTAACTCTTACATGATATATTATTGATATTATTTTATACAAAATTAATTAAATATTATATTATTATAAGTTCATTATTTCTCTTCTCATGAGGTCAATAAAGAATTTTATTGTCTTATGCAAAATTTTCTATTCCGATTAATTGTTCATATACCATCCACCGATTTACCCTATGCTTATAAAAGGTTGGGACTTGACAAGGCTGATGTGGCATCCTCATAGATCAAGAATCATAATTTATTTATTTTTTTGCCTTTTTACTCAATATTTCGTCATTGTATGTCCTTAAGAAAATCCAAAGGTCACTGTTTGATCAAAAAGTATGAAACCGTTTGTTAAAACTAATTAAATACAAAGGTGATGGGCAAATCCTAGTTAAATATAATAAGTTTTAGATCTAACGCATGGTTGTATAAATAGTACAGAATAACGTTTGAGCCAATTTAATATAAATGGTATTAAATGATGTTGTCAAGAATGAATGGAGGAACAATGATGATCAATAAATATATTAAATGGCAATAAGTGTAAATAGAGAGAATGATTCACCCAAATGTTGAATGAGGTGGATGATTCTCTTCTCTAACAACGATGTGAGACAAATGGATATTGAAATATATGAGGTTTTCTCGGATCTGATGCGAGAAAAAAGTGGAATAAACAACAAATTGAATCCTTGTGAAAGGTAATATTTTGTATTATCTCTCTCAAAAGTCAACTTTTTATTAGGGTGCTTATCAAAATGAACATTACATGCCTTTTCCTTCTTTCTTCTACTATTTATGTGGGATATTCCCAAAAACCCTAAAAAAGTACAACAGAAGGAATATTCAATAGAATATTCTTATTGAAAGTTCCAAAGCTATACTAGCCGTTACTTCTTTTCCTACTGCTCGACCTCAGCCCTAATGGCTTACTCGACGGCTCAGTATTGTCAACCCCTGGTTGACCTCGACCTAGTCATTACTTCTTTTCCTACTACTCGACCTTGGCCCTAATGGCTTACTCGACGGATCAGTATTGTTAACCCCTGGTTGACTGATGTACCGGAGAATTTCGGCACATTTCAATACTAATTGCTTAGATTTTAGCTTGTTTTAATGTAATTATTTCCGTTACTTATATAGTTTTGTTGTTTCTACAGTACATAAGGACTGAGAACCCAAGAACATGAAAATGGAAGCAAAAAGACAAGAAAAGAGCAAAATGTAGCAAAAATGCTGGTCTGCGATACACTATGCGATCGCAGATCAGACATGCGAGCCGCAGAATGCACGTCAAATCGCAGACAAAAGTAGAGAACTGGGTTAAATCTCAAGTCAAGAATGCGGTCCATTATGCGACCGCAGAACCAACATGCGAGCCGCAGAGTGAACCGCAAACCAACCATAAAGGTCACTGAAGGACGAAGATGCGATGCAAAATGCGATCGCATTTCTGCAATGCGATCCGCATAATTGGAATGCGAAGAATGTAAACTAGGGTTCCAGTCTGCGATGAGGATGTTCAAGATGCGGACCGCATATGTGCTCTGTGACAAGAATGCGATCGCATATTAGACCTGAAAGGGCATTTTTGTCCGTTTTCTGTCCCGATTTTGAGTCCACTATAAATAGTTTTATGATGTCTTTGTGGGCTCATCTTGTCTAGTCTTTGAACCATATTCCAAGACATTAATATTACTCACTTTTGGAAGTTTTTCGGTGAAGATTCTCTACTTTGTAAGCTTTTATGACATTAAATACTCTTTGGTTTTTGTATTGTAGTATGAGTAGCTAACTTTAAATACTAAGGTTGTGGACCCTAAATGGGTATTATGCTAATGGGTGTTTAACATTAAATATATATATAATGGTTGGTTGATATTTGTTTACTTCTCATTCTTCATTTATTGTTGGTGGTTGCAAATATTAACAAGTGCCATTAAATTATTGCTTTGCTTGGGAAAGTGGATTAGAATTTGGTAGAAGTAAATATCAATGACTCAAGGCTTTAAACCTTGTTTAATAGAATCGCTTAGGAATAAGTGGGTTTTATTTGGCATATATTGATGGTTCTAAATTGCAACTCTTTTATATTTGGGAAAATTATAAAGAGGAAATACTACTCAACTATTGGGAAATATTGGGTAGTCACTTAGACATCATTTGCATATCAAAAGAACCTTCCATTAGAAATATATCATATTAACACCGATAAGCATTACACTCCATTAAAGGGGACACAACCTTGGTTTCTTTAATCCAATTAATTACTCTATAAATATTCCAATTAGTTGATACTTCCAAACAAACTCAATTCATACTCTTGTTACTATAAAACCATTCTCTTGTTACTGTTAACCGAATAGAGATACGACTTTAGTCGAGCAACACACTATAAGAGTAACCTTTTCACACCTATTCCCTGTGGGATTCGACCCCAACCTTGTTGGGTTATTATATTTGATACCGACCGCCTTACACTATTTATTAAAGTGTAATTTGAGCGTATCAAATTTTGGCACCGTTGCCGGGGAATACGGTTTTGAAATTACTATTTAATGTGTACTTTACTTAACGTCTATTTCTATTCCATCACACTTTGCTTGCTTTGCTTGGTGTTGATAGGAAAACATGTCTGAATATGGTGATGATGCGGAGACATAAATGGGAGAGAATCCTTTCGCAGACATTGAGGAGTACATTGAGGATACTAACGCCATTGTACCGCCAGCTGTTGGAGCTGCAACATTTAAAGTGGAACACGGTCTAATTCTGATGCTCAAGGCAGAAGGATTTTTCAGAAACTCCACAGATGATGATCCAACACAACACCTTAGGAATTTCTTGGGTGTGTGTGCAATGCAAAAAAAAACAATGTCTCCAACGATGCCCTGAGGTTGAGATGCTTCAAGTATTCTCTAGCTGGGGATGCGAGGAAATGGCTCCAGAATCTACCACTCAACTCTATCCATTCTTGGCCCAAACTTTTCTGGGCGTTTTTATCCAAGTGGTTCCCGCAGAGCAAAAAGTCTGAGTTGCGGGATAAGATTTTCTTCTTCAAGCAGACACAGGGAGAGCAGTTGCATGAGGCATGCGATTGCTTCAAATTATACTTGGTGAGGTCTCCAAACCATGGTTTTCCGGATTCCATGTTGTTGGAAAATTTTTATATGGGTTTGGATCCCATGAACCAAGCAATCGCCAAGAATGCAGCTGATGGATCATTCATGGATAAATCATTTGCAAGAGTGACACAAATCCTGGACAAAATGGCAAAGCACAACCAAGCATGGCATTTAGAGGATACTACCGGAGGAATCTCATATGGCTCTCCTTCCTTGAGCAACTTAATCAAGGAAAATCAAGAGAGGGATCAAGTGATTGCCGGGCTTGCAACAAATGTAAATGTGCTGACAAAGATGTTTACCCAGAATCAGACAAAGAAGTGAATGCAGTGGAAGATGTCCAACCCATCTTAGATGAAAATTTTGAGGAAGCAAATTATATCAACAACCCTCAAGGAGGGTATCAAAGGCAACCCTACCATGGTCAAGGGCAACAAAGCCAGTGGAGTCCAAACCCGCAAGGGCAAGGCAACCAACAATGGAGAAATGATCAAGGTAACTCGCATCAAGGAAATTGGAACAACAACAACAACTTTGCAAATCGGAGCTTCAACCCGTATGTTCCCCCAAAAGGTCATTATGCAAATCAAGGGTCGTCAAGTGAGTCAAGTTAGAAAGCATGCTTGAAAGAGTATTGCAAAACCAAGAAAAGTCTGACGCATCCATGAGAAACATGACCGAAGATGTTGGCTCTCACACCGCATCTATCCAAAAGTTAGAGATGCAGATGAGAGACCTTTCAAGAGAGCAAAACCCAAAGCAAAAGGGGAAACTTCCTAGTGATGCCATTACGAACCTGAAGAGTGGTGGAAGTGGCTCAACTTCTCACGTCATGGCAATAACTACTAGAAGTGGGAAGGTTTTATAAGGTGACATTGAGCAATAGGTTGTTGGGGAAGAAGCCGAACAAGAAGTTGAAGCAGAAGAGCAAGGGTTGTTGAAGTTGAAAGGGTACCGGAAAAAGAGAAGGTGCAAGAAGAGAACCAAGAAGGGGTGAAGCAAAAGGAGAAGGAGACATTAAAAGCTCCACCTCCTATTCCTAGACCTCATCCGCCTTTTCCTCAAAGACTTATTAGAAGGGTTGATGATAGTAAGCTTGAGAAATTCTATGATATTCTAAAGCAATTGTCGGTGAACATTCCATTTTTGGAGGCTTTTCAAGAAATACCGGGGTTTGTCAAATATTTGAAGGATTTGATCACCAAAAATAGGACCACAAAGAATGAGGTGGTAAACATGACTCACTGGGTTAGCTCTATTATTGCCACAAGCCCTGTCCAAAAGAAAGAGGACCCGGGAGCATTTACTATTTCATGCACTATTGGGGAGCGTGACTTTGCAAAAGCCCTTTGTGACAATGGGGCTAGCATCAACTTGATGCCACTTGCCATCTACAAGCAAGCGGGATTAGGGATGCCGAGGCCAACAAGCATGAGGTTACAAATGGCCGATCGATCTATTAAGCGACCAGTAGGAATTGTTGATGATGTGATTGTGAAAGTTAGAAAATTCCATTTGCCCGCCGACTTTGTAATTCTTGACTGTTCTGTTGATAAAGAGATCCCTATCATCTTGGGGAGACCATTCCTAGACACGGGAAGAGCACTCATGGATTCGGAGCAAAATGAAATTAAGTTCCGGGTGAATGATGAAGAAGTCACATTTCAAGCGAGCAAGGGTATGAAATTACCCCATGAGTATGAGAGCATTTCAGTGATAGATGTGGTTGATGAGGTTGTAGATGCCGTTGAACTGAAAATGGAAGAACAATGCCTTGGTGAGGCATTGGCGGCTATCTTGGTAAACTTTGATGGTGAGGACATGGATGGGTACATGGAGTCGGTAAATGCATTGGAGGGTCTTGGATCCTATACTTACACTTCTGCAAAGCTTTCTTTTGACTTGGAGAATAGGGCCACACCTCCTGCCAAGCCATCAATCATTGAGCCACCACAACTAGAGCTCAAGCCTCTCCCGTCGCACTTAAGGTATAATTTTCTTGGCTCTAATGATACTTTACCTGTAATCATTTCGTCTTTGCTAAATGATGTGCAGGTAAACCAATTGTTGGAAGTCTTGAAAGAACATAGGCAATCCATTGGATGGACCATTGCGGACATTCGTGGAATCCCCGCGGGAATTTGTGAACATAAAATCCAATTGGAGAGCGAAACAAAGCCAAGTGTGGAACATCAAAGACGGTTGAACCCATCAATGCAAGAGGTAGTAAAGAAGGAGATTATCAAGTGGTTGGATACCGGGGTAGTTTACCCCATTGTCGACAGTTCGTGGGTGAGCCCAGTACAATGTGTGCCAAAAAAGGGTGGCATGACCGTAATCAAAAATGAGAAGAATGAGCTCATTCCAACGCGAATTGTGACCGGATGGCGAGTTTGTATGGACTATCGGAAACTTAACAGTGCTACTTGCAAGGACCACTTCCCTATGCCTTTTATTGATCAAATGCTTGATTGTCTAGCGGGGAGGTCATTTTATTGTTTCCTTGATGGTTACTCCGGCTACAATCAAATCAACATCGCTTTGGAAGATCAAGAGAAAACTACGTTCACTTGCCCGTATGGCACTTTTGCTTTTAGCCGGATGCCATTTGGCTTGTGCAATGCTCCGGCCACTTTCCAAAGGTGTATGAATTCCATCTTCTCCGACATGGTTGAGGACTTTCTTGAAGTTTTCATGGATGATTTCTCGGTGGTTGGTGATTCATTTGAGCACTGTCTTAACAATCTTAGATAAGTGCCTAAGCGATGCGAAGGGACCAACTTTGTGCTAAATTGGGTGAAGTGTCACTTCATGGTTGACGAAGGCATTGTGCTTGGCACAAAATTTCAAAGCATGGTATTGAAGTCGACCGGGCAAAGATTGAGATTATTTCTAAGCTTCCTCCACCGACCTCCGTGAAAGGTGTTAGAAGTTTTCTAGGGCATGCTGGGTTTTACAGGTGCTTCATCAAGGACTTCTCCAAGATTGCTAACCCCATGTGCAAACTCCTCGAAAAGGATGCCAAGTTTGTGTTTGATGAGAACTGTCTTAAAGCTTTTGAGGAGTTAAAGCAAAGGCTCACCACGACACCCATTATTGTCACGCCCGATTGGTCACTTCCTTTCGAGCTCATGTGTGACGCCAGTGGTGTAGCCATTGGAGCAATGCTTGGCCAACGTCACAACAAAGTTCTCCACCCGGTGTACTATGCAAGTAAAACTTTCAATGGGGCACAAATGAACTACACAGTAATTGAGCAAGAGCTTCTTGCTATTGTGTATGCTTTTGAAAAATTTCGGGCTTATTTGTTGGGGTCCAAGGTGGTGGTATACACTGATCATGCAGCTCTTCGATATCTCATAGCAAAGAAGGATACAAAGCCTTGATTAATTCGATGGGTCTTGTTGTTGCAAGAATTTGACTTCGAAGTCAAAGATCGCAAGGGAACTCAAAATTAAGTGGCAGATCATTTGTCAAGGCTTGAGAAAGCAGGGAGACCACAGGGAGATCTTGAAATCAACGATGCATATTGGCATTATCTAGCACTTTTGCTCCTTGGTATGCCGATATTGCTAACTACTTGGTTAGTGACCTTATCCCGGACGGATTGGAATCTTATCAAAGAAAGAAGTTTTTGAGAGACTGCCGGCAATACTATTAGGAGGAACCACACTTGTTCCGTGTTTGTGCTGACAATATTATCAGAAGGTGTGTTCCCGAAGAAGAGGTTATGCCAATTCTCAAGGCATGCCATGACTCACCGGTTGGGGGTCATCATGGAGGAAATCGGACGGCGGCTAAAGTTCTTGAATGTGGGTATTATTGGCCTTCCATCTACCATGATGCCAATCAAATGGTCAAGGCTTGCGACTAATGTCAACGACAAGGTTCAATCTCCAAGAGGCATGAAATGCCAATGCACTTTGTGATGGAGATAGAGATCTTTGACGTGTGGGGAATCGACTTCATGGGCCCCTTTGTAAGTTCTTGCGGGATGAAATACATCTTGGTAGTTGTGGACTACGTCTCCAAATGGGTTGAAGCAGTTGCCTTACCAAACAATGAGGCAAGGAGTGTGACCGCCTTCTTGAAGAAAAACATATTCACTCGGTTTGGCACTCCTAGAACCATCCTTAGTGATGGTGGATCTCATTTTTGTAACAAGGCATTCTCGGGTCTGCTTGAGAAATATGGCGTAAAGCACAAGGTGGCCATACCTTATCATCCACAGTCAAGTGGTCAAGTTGAGGTTTCCAACCGGGAGATCAAGAGCATTCTAGCAAAAACTGTGAACGCAAATAGGACCGACTGGTCAAGGAAGCTAGATAATGCATTGTGGGCATACCGCACGGCCTACAGAACCCCTATTGGTACTTTTCCTTATCGGCTAGTTTTTGGTAAAGCATGTCATCTACCCGTGGAATTGGAACACAAAGCTATGTGGGCGTTGAAAAGGCTGAACTTAGATTGGGCTGAAGCTGTAAATTTGAGGTTAACACAACTCAATGAAATGGAGGAATTCCGGTTCCATGCTTATGAAAGTGCAGCTATGTACAAAGAACGGATGAAGTTTGTCCATGACAAGAAGATCTTGAAAAGAGAGTTCAAGACGGGTGATTTGGTCTTGCTCTTTAACTCAAGGCTCAAATTGTTTCGGGGCAAGCTTAAATCAAAATGGTCCGGTCCATTCAAAGTGGTCAATGCCTCTCCTTATGGAGCTGTGGAATTAGAATCAACAGATGGGTCCCGGACATTCAAGGTTAATGGCCAACGCATCAAGCACTACTTGGGCACTGATGGAGAAAAACATTTAGTGGAGCAGCTGGCTCTCAAAGATGGTCCATGCCCGACCATTGAGTGAAACCAAAGGAACATCAACTTCGTCGTGCCGCGACGTTAAATCAAGCGCTTCATGGGAGGCAACCCATGTGTGGTAACACTCTTTTGTTCTATGAATTTTTAGTTTTTGATAGATAGATTTATTTGAGCAATTTAAAGTGCGTGTCAGAGTGCAGGGGGTTCAAAAGATCACAACAATTGGTACGAATGCATAAAAGGTGGAAGAAAAAACACTAGGTGAATTCTGCTGCACAAATGCGATCGCATTTTAGCTATGTGGAACGCACTCTGATCGCAAACCTAAGCAGAGATTTGGGTTAAAATTGTGGTTGAAAATGCGGTGAGGTGGTGCATTATGCGGTCCGCATTTAATTTATGCGACCGCATTTTGCACCACATTTGCCTCCCTTCAGCTTGGTCCTTAACCTCATCGCATAACACACATGCGGTCGCACTGTGTGTTATGCGATGTCCTATCCATCGCAGAATCGACAAGGTAAGTCCGCATAACCCTCTCGTCTCTCACTCACTTAAAACAAAACAAAAAAAAACGAAAAACAAAGGGGGGAAGAACACGAACGGACTTCGAACCAAATCAAGCTCAAATTGTGTGCAACCAAAGGACTCCATTTGTCACACTCATTGTCCCAATCATCAAACTCTGCTGGTATGTACCCGTTTTTCCCTCGTTTTATCTTTGATTTCCACTGTAGATTCTGAGATTTTTCGTTTAAATCCTGTGCAAAAATGTGTTTAGATGCTTGTGTAGTTGCTTCTCTGTAGTGTAGATGCTTTTGGGTTGAAAATAATTTGGGGTACGGGGTAGAATGAAATAGGACCGCCATTGTTGAAAGCTTGGGTGACCTGTGTAGAAGAAGGCATCTGCGGCCCGCATTGTGAAAATGCGGTCCGCATTTTGGCCGCACAACTAAACCCTAAATCTTCTGAAGAAGATGATGAAATGCGGTGTCTTTGCGATCGCAGATTTGACATGCGGACCGCAAATTCACCGCAGAGTGATACAGAGATTTCAGTTTTGAAACATATAGCCATGTCAATTCTGCGATGGTTATGCGGTCTGCATAGTGGTTATGTGACCGCATAACTCACCGCAGAATGAGACCACCAGTTGAGACTACAAGATCTGCAACAAGTCTGCGGTCCGCATTATGGTTTTGCGATCGTAGACCATATCGCATTTTCTTTCTTGCTTTTGATTCGTCTGTATCTTCTCCGTATTGTTAATGATGTCACTCACTCTTCACCATTGTGCAGATATGGGTCAAAAGAGACACTCATCAAAGCGGGCTTCCACCAGTAAGCGATCACGGATAGAGGACAACGTGCCGAGCCCCTCCCAGTCTGAGGCAGAGGAGCTCAGGCCCTCAATCAATATAGAGGCTGAAGAGAGAAGGAAACAAGGTGAAGATTTCCAACTCCGATTTGGGGTTGATGGGTCCAGGGAGGTATTTAGAAAAGGGCTCACAAAGCGCAAAATCCTAGGCGAGAAACAATTGAGCTTGAACGGGCTCAAAGACAAATACCCAATATCCTGGAAAATATAAAAACACGGAGATGGGAGAACTTCACTGAGCCACCCACGGAGTACAATGAGACCCTTGTGAGGGAATTCTATGCATCCTATGGGGCCTCCAGGACTAAATACCACAAACGCAACAAAGTTTTCACAGACCAAGTGCTTGTCCGGGGAAAGACTGTTTTCTACAACATTGAGGCCCTTAATGAGTTCTACGTCAAAGGATGGAGAGCAGGCACAACTGAGTACACTGAAAAATTCAAAAATAAGGAGAATGAATGTGGATGGATTGCCTCAGTGATAGCAAAAGGGTCTCCCGCTTGGGTCGATCCTCAGCACAAGATATATAAGGAAGATCTCACGAGAGAGGGTCGCTACTGGCTCAGTTTTGTCACTTCTCGGTTGGTACCAACTCAAAATGAAACTGAAATAGCCATCGAGAAGGCCCTTTTGATTGCTTGCATCATGACTGGTATCAAGATAGATATGGGAGCATTGATCTTCCAATAAATAGGGATCCGAGCAATGCAGCATGCAACTTCACTTCATTTCCCTTGCCTGATCACTGCTCTGTGTAAAGCTGTGAAAGTTCCCATCCTGCCAACTGATAAAACTGGAAAGGAAACGAGGGATATTGATATCACACGTATCATGGATATCTCTAGTATCACTGTTGCTGTTGCCCCATCACAGGTTCAGGTCCAAGATTCAATTGATCTAGAGCACAGTGACTCCCAGACTCCAGTGACTCCTCAGGTTACAGTGGCCCCCACTTCCACTTCCGAGCCTGCTTCTCAGTCCACCACTGTCCAGCCTGCCATCACCATTCCTGCTGTCTCGAAGCTTGGTCTACTAGCTCAGCATGCCAATGCCAAAGTAGATCAGCTTTTGAAGACATTGCCAAATCTAATCAAACAATCCCTGACGCCCATGCAATCTTCAGTGACTGCCCTCCAACATCAACAATTAAAATATGAGGATCATCTACAACAACTTGAGTTGAGGGTGGAGAAGATAGATCGGGGTGAAGTTAGTGGGTTTCCTGGACTCAAGAAGGAGGTTGCTTCTATGAAGACCGAGCTCCAAAAGATGCAGAACTTGGAGTTCGATCTATCATCCCTCCTTCCCATAGATGGTGATCAGGTGACAGACACAGCACCTTCGGACTTAGGTCTTGACTTTACTGCATTGATGACTGATACTGCCCCTCTTACTGCCGGAGGTTCCCAGCCTAAAGCCCCTCCAGCCCATATTGTGATCCATTCTGGGGAGGAGTCCGGAGGTTCTAGTAAATCAGAAGATGAGGAGGAAGATGGGAGCAAGGATGAGGAAAGTTCTAGATATTCCAGCGATGATAGCCCTCAGGATAAAGGAAAGCAGATTGCGGATGTCTCTGTCAAGGATGCTATTATTGAGGAGGCTGCTATTGCAGAAGTGGAACAAGTAGATATGCAGACAGCGATCCAGCAGTCTCTAGTAGACATGGCCAGCCCTATAGCTCCATCAGTCACCCCGCCATCAGTGGGCGAGAGTAGCAGCTCACAGGCTCCAACACCAGCTCCAGCTCCAACTCCTGCTTTGGACCAGCCTGAGAGCATTACTCCATCAGGAGAGGTCACTCTTCAAACTGAGCTCTCATCGATCCCAGCTTCCACATCCGAGGGTGACCCCTCCAGTACTCAGCCAACTACTGACTCCCATAGCACTTAGTGTGCCTCAGGGAGCCCCCCTCAAACTCATCTCTCTGTTTTTATGCATTGGGGACAATGCATGCTTTTAGTTGGGGGTGGAGGGTAACATTATAGATATTTTTGTGATATTGGAAACTGTTGTACATATGCATATCTTTATGTTACAATCAGACTCTTGTACTTATGTGTATTTTGTGTTCTGTATATATTAGTATGACTTCGGTACATGAGTTGTGTTATGAAATTTGTGATGATGTTAATATTAGTGTTTGTTTTGTGTTCATAATAGCGTTGTGTAAATATGATACCGTTGTCCATATAAAGGAAAAACAACAAAAACAAGTAGATAGTGATTAGGAATCAATTCCTCTTGGTTTTTTTTTCTCCCGGTTCTTTTCCAAGGGTGTAATAGTAGAACCAGGATCGTAGAATGAATCATTTTGACCGGTTTGGTGTAATTGCCTAGTATCAAGCATGTGTGTCTGTACATAGCATATACCCTTCCACATAAAAAAATATTGTTTTTGTCAACTTTTCCCGATGATGGATAGATTAACAACTTTCTTAAGGGAATTAGTCTTTGTGATCAACTTTGTGAACTTGAGGCTCGCTTTGTGACTCTATGGCAACCTAGAGTTATACATGTGTCTATGATGAAAGCCTTGAGTTGCCAAGTGTTGACTCGAAAGCGTCAAATTATGTGAATGAAACAGTTCGTATACCATGTGTGTGTGAGTTCTCTGTGTGTATATAACTCTCGTGTTTACTTCTATCATCTAGAACTTGCCCAGTTGGTTTTTCAATGCTAATGATAGTATGTTTGGTTGGAGGGATGATCGTAGGCATTCTTTGTCTTATTTGCTAGACCTCTGTAGCCTTTCAAGCCGACATGTACATAAATAATATCACTAGTACCCAATTTGAGCCTTTAAGCCTTTTCTTTGGCCAACGCATTATAAACCTCTCCTTTTTTTGTAAAATAATCCCCTCTATTGAACCCGTCCCTCCTTGAACATTGAGAACGAGGCTAAAAGCCTAAGTTGGGGGTGGTGTCGCAGTGGAGATTGGTAAGGTTGTACGTTGAGTTAGGACCACATGCCTCAAAAGTGTTTGTTTTAGAAAAACAAAAGAGAAAATATGTGTATGTATATAAAGTATGGAGCCTTGAATAAAATTAGAAGAGGTATGTAAGGTGGTTCTATATTGGAAATTAGACGCAAATGAGGCTATGAGGGTTTGAAAAGAAGCAAAGTAAAACAAATGGAAAATTGTGAGTAGTGTTCAAGGAGGGTGAAGTCACTTGTACCCAAATGTCTATCCAACCCTTCCCGAAACCTACATTACAAGCTTAAAAAGTCCTTATGAGACCTCCAACCAAACATTCTTGAATAAGCGGTGAACTAAAATAAGGGCAAGCTTATGGTATGAAATGTTGTAACACTTGAAGTTCTTTCTAAGAGTGAGTGTATTTGTAAACTGTCCCTTTTTGTTGTCCTTGTAAATATTGTGATTTTGGGACCTTCTTTCTAGTGAGGGTACATGAACTGTGGAGTTAAACAAAAGTTGAGCTTCTGAGTCAAATGCAACTGCACTCAGCTGAGGGTAACATTTTGTCGCAATGTCTGAGGCTCAAGGTTCACAAGTTGATTAGTTTTCCTTGTATATACTATCAGTTCAGGAAGGGTAAAACAATTATAGATGTATGCTTGAAGTACTAGCAACGAACACCACCCGTAGTCATTATCATTTCATGTTTTGTAAATAAAGTCTAGAATAGGCTAAGTTTGGTTTAGTTGTTTGAGGACAAGCAACAGTTTAAGTTGGGAGTGTTGATGTGCTGGAGAATTTCGGCACATTTGAATATTAATTGCTTAGATTTTAGCTTGTTTTAATGTAATTATCTCCGTTACTTATGTAGTTTTGTTGTTTATACAGTACATAAGGACTGAGAACCCAAGAACATGGAAATGGAAGCAAAAAGACAAGAAAAGAGCAAAATGTAGCAAAAATGTTGGTCTGCGATACACTATGCGATCACAGATCAGACATGCGAGCCGCAGAATGCACGTCAAATCGTAGACAAAAGCAGAGAACTGGGTTAAATCTCAAGTCAAGAATGTGGTCCATTATGCGACCGCAGAACCAACATGCGAGCCGCAGAGTGAACCGCAAACCAACCATGAAGGTCACTGAAGGACGAAGATGCAATGCAAAATGCGATCGCATTTCTGCAATGCGAAGAATGTAAACTAGGGTTCCAGTCTACGATGAGGATGTTCAAGATGCGGACCGCATACGTGCTCTGCGACAAGAATACGATCGCATATCAGACCTGAAAGGGAATTTTTGTCCGTTTTCTATCCCGATTTTGAGTCCACTATAAATAGTTTTATGATGTCTTTGTGGGCTCATCTTGTCTAGTCTTTGAATCACATTCCAAGACATTAATATTCCTCACTTTTGAAAGTTTTTCGGTGAAGATTCTCTACTTTGTAAGCTTTTATGACATTAAATACTCTTTGGTTTTTGTATTGTAGTATGAGTAGCTAACTTTAAATACTAAGGTTGTGCCCTAAATGAGTGTTTAACATTGAATATATATATAATGGTTGGTTGATATTTGTTTACTTCTCATTCTTCATTTATTGTTGGTGGTTGCAAACATTAACAAGTGCCATTAAATTCTTGTTTTGCTTGGGAAAGTGGGTTAGAATTTGGTAGAAGTAAATATCAATGACTCAAGGCTTTAAACCATGTTTAATAGAACCGCTTAGGAATAAATGGGTTTTATTTGGAATATATTGATGGTTCTAAATTGCAACTCTTTTATATTTGGGAAAATTATAAAGAGGAAATACTACTCAACTATTGGGAAATATTGGGTAGTCACTTAGACATCATTTGCATATCAAAAGAACCTTCTTTAAAAATATATCATATTAACACCGATAAACATTACACTCCATTAAAGAGGACACAACCTTGGTTTCTTTAATCCAATTAATTACTCTATAAATATTCCAATTAGTTGATACTTCCAAGCAAACTCAATTCATACTCTTGTTACTATAAAACCATTCTCTTGTTATTGTTAACCGAATAGAGATACGACTTTAGTCGAGCAACTCACTATAAGAGTAACCTTTTCACACCTATTCCCTGTGGGATTCGATCCCAACCTTGTTGGGTTATTATAT
The DNA here is from genome assembly GCF_000393655.2 of Nicotiana sylvestris. Classification (NCBI taxonomy): domain Eukaryota; kingdom Viridiplantae; phylum Streptophyta; class Magnoliopsida; order Solanales; family Solanaceae; genus Nicotiana; species Nicotiana sylvestris. The sequence goes on from NC_091066.1 coordinate 85,128,919, forward strand.
TTGACACCGACCGCCTTACACTATTTATTAAAGTGTAATTTGAGCGTATCATTGACCTCAACCTAGTCGCCCATGATGAACCACAGTTCTCACACTTGGTTACCTCTTCGTGCCGAATCTCCCTTAGTTGGAATTTGACCCATATAATTAGTCCCTCCACTTATCGAGGTCATCTTTTGGTCGACCTCAATGAGAGGACTTTATCAATCGAAATTCTTGAGAAATTCGGACGAGGAGGTCGACCAGTAGTGATCGCTGCTGAGATGATGACGTGTCGCTCCAAGGGTTGCGTTCAGTGAGGCTGGTTCAGGGTGACGTCACAACTGTATGTGTCATCATTATGCATCTTCCCGATGTGTCGCATCGTTCCTTGTGCTTCTGTTATTTCGATTCTAGTGCTATTGACAGTTGTTTGCATTGATTCGAGCGTCGTGGTTTTCTATAAATAAAAAGGGGGAGACTCTTTGGAGAGAACTTTACACTCTTTGATTTCTCTGTCATGTACTTCGTTTCTTCTTCTTCCTGTGTCCATATTTCCTGCAACTTTCACCATCATCGTTTCTTCTTTGCTTCTGGTTCCTTTGCTCCTATATAGTTTATACAAATGGCTAGTGCATCTTCGAATTCTGAGGAGATTCTCAGCCCGCCTCCGATATCGGTGGCCATGCCCGTTCGTGATTCAGGGGAGGCCATTGTTGCAGAAGATGATAGCTTTCCCATAGTAGAAGAGATTATCCCTCGTGGTGACAAGGCCAGGTTGGACTTCTCAAAGCCTCCTGGTAACGAGCCTATGCCTGTGAAATTTGAGATGGGAATGGCCCATCTTTCTGAGCTTAGGGCCAAGCACAACATCCCTGCTCACGATGTGGTCCATATTCATCGTCCTGGGTACTGCGCATTTTACGCGTACCCGTTTCGAGTGGGTTATTCTCTTCCTCTTCCACTATTATCGGAGGAATTCTGCCGCTACTACAAATCTGTTTGGCCTAGCTCTCTACCTATATTTACAAACTCTTCATTATGTTGATAAAGTACGCAGAGCTGGCCGATCGCGGAATCTCTATCCGCCATTTTCTACATCTTTTCGCTCTAAGCTTTCATCGGGGCACGATGATACACCTTCGCCAATGAGGGGACAAAGGTCTGGTGCTGAAAATGGACGATAAGACCAATCGTAGGTTTTGGGTTGACTTTTTCTTTGTCAAAATTGAGCACGTGATGGCGAACCCTACTGGGTTTCCCGATGAGTGAAACTTCGCACGTAAGTATTTTTGTTGACTGCACATAAGTATTTTGTTGACTGGTCGTTTGCTCTCTTCCTTTGGTTACCTAATCATTCTTTTATGGTGCAGCCAAGAAGGAGCCTCCTACGTTGGTCGTCGATATTCGCGACTGGGTGGCTCAGGTTTTGCCCCACACGGTGGGGATCCATAAGTGGTCGTCATTCAACAAGAAGTTTGGGCCCCAACCTTCTTCTTCGACCAGTGAGTCCAGTTCTGATCTATGGTCACCTCGACCTCAATATCATTTTTCTTTTTTTACTCACGCAATTTTCCTTGCTTTTAAGTCGAAGGGCTCCGAAGAAGGCGAAAGCTCCCACCCCCGCTTTCTGTCAATCGGGTACTACGACCAGGTCTCTGACCGCTGTGACTATAGGCAAATCTGTACGGGCAGATGTTATTTCTAAAGTCCCAGTTCTGTGTAGGCCTGGCCGTCGGGCGGCTGCCCCATCAACGAGGACTACGGCTTCTTCGTTACTGCATTTGGTGGATGGGTCATCGCCGAGGAATGAGGAAGCAGTTTCGTTGAAAAGGCAGTGAGTAGAGGTTGGCGGCAACGTAGAAAGGGGCGAGGAATCAATAGGTGGTGAACCCAAGCCGACCATTCCCGTGCCTGAAATCAGCGTGACTTTGGACGTCGGGATTTCGGTTCTTGATGATGAGATTGCTCCTTGACTAGAGGTTGCCACGGTCATGCCGAGGAATGATCTATCAACATCTGAGCCAGTCAATATTCCTTCCTCTACCGAAGAGAGTGAAAGAGGTGTGATCATAGATGATTTTGAATCTGGTTCTGACGTTGACCCCGAGGAAGAAAAGATGTTTGATGGGGGGCTTACTCGGGTTGAGGTCAGAACTGATGGATCTTCTCATTCAATAGTCATCCCTTTGGATTGCAGCTTGTTGACCAATACAGAGAGCATGGTCCCCTCTTTGGTCCCTCTTTGCTCTGGCGCCGAGAACAAAACTCTACAGTCATTCAAGGATGCCGACCTATCGTTAAGCGTATCTGGACTGGCTTTGCGGGTGAGTTGGTATCTTCATTTTTGTTCTTGTACCTTGTGTTTTTCTCCTTTTCATTCTTACTGACTCTTCCCTTCTCCCTTTTTTTGGCTCTTTCTCTCTTCAGACTCTTAGCTTTGAGATGTGATAGTGCCCGCAGAGCGGAGAAGCGGAAGATGGTTTTTATGAAAATGGTTATGAAGTATCGCCAATTTCGTGATAAATATCATGAGATGCGTGCTCGGCTCCATGTGGGAGGTAACCTCCAGTTCCTTAGGGAGGAGTTAAAATAGATGAACGATAAGCTCATGAGAGTCATCGGCAAATGTAGCAAGCTTGAGGGGGCGCTCAGGATTAAGGAGGATGAGATCGAAGTGAACAAGGGGGTTGCGGCTGAATGTGTCGACCTCCAGGCTTAAGTGATGTCTCTACGGGCTGAGCTTGGTCAGATCTCGATCAGAGCCAATGGCTTGAGTGATGAGTTGGTCGAGAGAGTGGCGAAGTTAGAGAGGGATGAGGCAGCCCGGGTGGCAGTATTGGCGTAGGTGGCGGAATTGGAGGATGTTGTTCATGTCCTTAGATCTGAACGGGAAAGTGATGCTGAGATAGCCGCACTCAGGGAGGCGAGATCTAATGAATGAATTATTGGTCTCGAGAAAGATATTTTGGACCTAAAGGAGTAGGTCATCGTCCTTAAGGCTGAGAAGGCGAAGCTGTTGGCCCAACTGTCGTCCTATCATGCATCTACTTTCCTTGACGTTCCATGGTACTTATACGAGATGTGGATCCATGTCGAGGCTCAATTGGACATTTATAGGAATTTGATGATGGCAGGGAAGGTTCCTGAGGCTAATTTTGAAGATGCTCACGCCGAGGCACGTGTGGCTAGGATTGCGTGTGGTTATGATCCAGCTACCCCTGGAGTAGGCAATGGCGAGGAAGAGGAGGAATTGGATGATCTTGAGCAGGATTCCTGGTAAGAGGATGAATACCCCCAGGTGATAGCGGAGACGGCGTTGTTAGGCCGAGTGGTGCAGATGGAAGGCGGGGATGATGTTTAGTACTTTGTTAGTTTTTGTTCTTTTTTTATGGGCATCTTTCTGGCCTTTGTAAGATACTTTTGGAATGAAATGATTGCAGCCCTTTGTTGTACGTTACTGGGTCTTTTATTCTTCTTCGAATGATTTTATTCAAGTAGTCGCTTTAGAAGAGTTGAGTTGCTATGTGTTTTCTCGAACATGGCCAAATATATCTTTGATTGGATCTGGGTAGGTCTCATGCCATTGTGATTGACTCAAATGAAGTTAATTCGAACGAGGTGAGGGAAAAAGAGTACGACTTGGAGGACGTCTGTCCTTAGAAGTTAAAGTATTTGAGATGGGCAACGTTCCAATTATTTGGTAATAATTTTCCCTCAATTGTTTCTAGTTGGAAAGATCCTTTGCTTACTGCCGATGTGATTTTGTATGGGCCATCCCAATTGGATCCCAGCTTCCCGTGTGATAAGTAGGATTTTCTACCACTTATTTGCTCTTTTTTACTTGCGTTTTAATTCAAAAATACTTAAAGGTATTCTCGAAAACTAATGAAATGTGCTTGCTTGCAGGAGTGTTGTAATATGAGCCAAAGAAATCAAAATCAACTCATAAAGGAGTCAAAAGTGGACAAGGACCAAAACAAGGCAAAAAGGCCCACAGTGTGGACCACACAATACTGTGTGCGGCCGCAAAACAAGGAAAGAGCCATGTCAGTTTTTCTTCAGAGTGTGCGGACCGCACAAATATTGTACGGCCGCAGAAGAGGAGATTCAGAGAGTTGGTTTTGGGCAAGCTGAAAGTATGCGGACCGCACCATAATTGTGAGGTCGCAGGATGACAAGTGCGGTCGCACTCACAATTATGCAATCCGCAGGAAAGAAGAATCGGAGAGCTGGGTTCAATTCCAATGTCAAGGAGTGTGGACCGCACTATATTGAGGTACACACTATTAACCTAATTTGGGACTGGTGCAACCGTATTGTCGCCTACCTGCAGGACGACATGCTCCTAAACGACAAAAAAGAAGCCAAAGAACTTCAAATGTAAGCGGCCAAGTATAGCATCATCAACAATGACCTATATAAAAGGACGTATGGTGGCCCTCTAGCAAAATGTTTGGGACCAAACCAGACACGGCGCATCCTAGAAGAGGTCCATGAAGGTCACTGCGGAGCTCACACCGACAATCGAGACCTAGTCAGATGTCTCATATGAGCAAGCTACTACTGGCCCATAATGAAAAAGGAAGCAGCTGATTTTGTTAAAAAATGTGGGCCATGCCAAAAGTACGCCCCCATGATCTACCAAGCGGGCGAGCACCTCCACTCAGTCACCTCGCATGGCCCTTCATCAAATGGGGAATGGATATCGTCGGCCCCCTTCTAGCAGGACGATGTAATGTACGATTTCTTTTGGTTTTAGCTGACTATTTTTCTAAATGGGTGGAAGCAGGTGCGTGCGCCCAAATACGCAAACAAGATGTGATCGCCTTTGTATGGAGGAATATTGTATGCCGCTTCGGAATTCCCAAAGAAATCAGTTATGACCATGGACCACAATTCACAGGGAAGAAGGTCGTCGAGTTCTTCGTAAAATGGCACATCAAAAGAATACTCTCCACTCTATATCACCTAGCAGGCAACGGACAAGGTGAATCTTTTAACAAAATGATATTGAATATCATGAAAAAGAAACTCAAAAACACCAAGGGACTGTGGCCAGAGCTGCTGCCGGAAGTGCTATCGAGGTCGATAAGGCCAAAATTGAGGTGATCTCCAAACTCCCCCTACATCCATGAAGGAAGTGGGAAGCTTCTTGGGTCATGCGAGTTTCTATCGCCAATTCATCAAGGACTTTTCCAAAGTGGTAAACCCTTTATGTAAACTTTTAGAGAAGGATGCCTAGTTCCATTTCAATGAATATTGTATGAAGGCATTCGAATTTCTTAAGTTCAAGTTGACTACTACTCTTATTATCACCGCACCGGATTGGAGCTTGACTTTTAAGCTCATGTGTGACGCTAGAGATGTTGATGTTGCGGTTGGAGTGGTGTTGGGGAAAAGAATCAAGAAAATCTTCCATTAGGTCTATTATGCTAGCAAGACCATGAATGATGCCCAAGTCAACTACACAGTGACCAAAAAAGAGCTACTTGTTATTGTCTTTGCTATGGAGAAGTTCCGCCCGTATTTGATGGGTACAAAGGTGATTGTTCACACAGACCATGCGGTGCTTCAGTATTTGATGAGCAAGAAAAATTCTAAGGCAAGGTTAATGTGGTGGGTGCTTTTATTACAAGAGTTTGATCTAGAGATTCAAGACTGTAAGGGTAGTGAAAATCAAGTGGCGGACCACTTGTCCCGATTAAAGGAGGAAGGGAGGCCACATGACGGCCTTGAGATTAATGATTCCTTCCCCGACGAGCAATCGCTAGCCATTTCAATGATCGGGATGTCGTGGTTTGCGGATTTAGCCAAATATCTAGTGAGCGGCCTTGTACCGAGTGAGTTCTCTTTAAACCGAAGGAAGAAGCTCAAACGAGATTGCCTTGACTACTATTGGGATGAGTCGTATCTTTTTCGGATATATACTGGGGTGTGATTCGGTGATGTGTGCCGGAGGAAGAACAAATAGGAATTCTTGAGCCTTGACACTCCTCACCATATGGTGGTCACTATTGTGGAGCGAGAAAGGCAACAAAAGTATTGAGTTGTGGATTCTATTGGCCTACGCTCTACAAGGACGCTAGTGATCTAGTCAAGCATTGTGATGAATGTCAAAGGGCCGGTGGGATTTCTAAGAAGAATGAGATGTCCCTCACCACCATCTTGGAAATTGGTATTTTTGATGTTTGGGGTATTGATTTCATGGGACCGTTTGTGAGCTCTTGTGGGAACAATTACATTTTGGTAGCTGTGGACTATGTGTCAAAATGGGTCGAATCCGTGGCTTTACCCAACAACGATGCTCGAAGTGTGGTGGCATTCTTGAAAAAGAACATTTTCACAAGGTTTGGTACTCCAAAGGCCATTATTAGTGATGTGGGTTCGCATTTTTGCAATCGGGCTTTTGATACCTTACTCACCAAGTATGGTGTCACTCATAAAGTCTCGACCCCCTACCATCCTCAAGCAAATAGACAAGTTGAAGTCTCCAACCGGGAGATTAAGAGTATTTTTTCAAAGACTGTGAATGCCAACTGGATGGATTGGTCAAGAAAACTTGATGATGCTGTTTGGGCTTATAGGATGGCCTACAAGACGCCTATTGGGATGTCTCCATATCGATTGGTATTTGGGAATGCATGGCATCTTCCGGTAGAACTTGAGCATAAGTCCATGTTGGCTTTCAAAAAGTTAAACCTTAAGTGGGATGTCGCCGCAAACCTAACAGTGGCACATTTGAATGAGCTTGGATGAATTCCGGTATCATGCCTACACAAGTTTGTCCCTTTACAAGGAGAAAATGAAGTACCTCCATGACAATTATATCCACAACAAGGAGTTTAAGTAAGGTGATCTTGTGCTTTTGTTCAATTCATGATTACGGATTCTGGGCAAGTTTAAGTCAAAATGGAGTGGCCCCTTTGAAGTGGTGAATGTAACCCCTTTTGGTGCTCTAGATTTGAAAAATAAGAATGATGAGGTGTTTAGAGTATTTGACTGTGACTTAGTCCATCCCAAATGATTGTTTTACCATGTATTTGACTGAAAACTATTTGCTATCATCATGTTTTAGGTTGAATGCCATATTTGGGCCTTGTGCAAACTATTTGAACCCTTAGGGGATTTTTACTAATATTTCCTCACTGTTTTAACTTTATACTTGAACTCAGTCATACTATATTCTACTGTTTTCATAACTCAATCATGTTTACGCTGCTTTAACACATAAAATGATATTTTGAATGATATTTTGGACTGAGCATCATGTTTTTACTGTTGCCCAAGTGGCTTGTGAGATTCTGACTGAGTAAGGCCGAGGGCCTTTGTTGTGAGGAAACACTGGTTATGATTATGAGGCCAAGGGCCTGAGATTTGTATGCCACGAGGTGGCTTGTTGGTTTGAGGTCGAGAGCCTATGTGATTATGCCACAAGATGGCTTGATATTGCGCTTGGGCCGTAAGGGGCCCTTCCAGGAGTCTGCACACCCCTAAAAGCGCGGGTACCCATTGTGATATTAGATAGAGCCCGAGGGGCTGGTATTGTTCCATGTTTTTCCCGAGGGGCTAATTCTGGTAGTATTGTGCCCCAGAGGCGGTTCTTTATGTGTTTACCTTTTCTAGTTGTCTGTCTTTTGCTTGCTTAACTGTTTAAAAAGGCATTTTAAGAAGCTTAAACTAAACTTAAGTAACTTTGCATATTTTCACTGTTCCATTACTTTTACTTGTGTTTACTACTTCCTTATAGCCTGAAATGTGCCTTACGTGATTTCTTATTTCTCAGTCTTCATTTATTATTATTACTCACTAAGTTGGAGTACTTACTTTACTCCCTACCCCCTGTGTGCAGATTTAGGCATTGTAGATCCTGCTTGTGAGGGTTGAGAGCTCCCGGCAGATTTTGGAGTTCACGAGGTAGCTGCTCGACGTTCGCACCCCGTGTTCCTCCCTTTATCTTATTTCTTTTCTCTTATTAGTGTTTTGTAATAATTTGAGTAGACTCTTGAAGACTTGTAGTATTATTATAGATGCTGATGACTGGTGACACCCCGATGTTAGGTTGTGTTGGTTTTAAATTCCGCAAATTATACTATTCGCTACTTATTTGGGGGATTTTATCATGTTATAGACTTAATACTTATTATTTTAATTGCTTGAAATGAAGTGGGAATGTGTTGGCTGGCCTTGTCTTCACGAGAGGTGCCATCACGACCGGGTCCGGGTTTAGGGTCATGACAAGTTGGTGAGCCTAGGTTACATAGGTCTCACGAGTCATGAGCAGGTTTAGTAGAGTCTCGTGGATAGGTACGGAGAAGTCTGTATTTATCCTCGAGAGGTTGCAGAACCTCTAGGAAAAATTTCATATTCTTGAAATTCTTGTCATGCGAATTCGTTGATCCGAGTACTAAACTTCTGTTATTCTATTCTCTCACAGATGGTGAGGACACGTGCTACCGGTCAGGATGGACGACCACCAGTACCACCAGTTATGCCCACTAGAGGCCGAGGACGCGGTCGTGGTCGTGGTAGGGGAAGAGGTGTGACCTGCACAGCACCTGCAAATCCACCAGCCGCCCCAGTTCAGGATCAGGTCCCAGTTGTGGAGGCTCCACCAGCACCAGCTCAGGAACCAGGTGTTCCCATTGTGATTCGGGGTCTTTAGGAGGCCTTGGCTCAGATTCTATCAGTTTGCACTGGCCTAGCTTAGGCGGTCTCAATTACTACAGCCGCAGCTACTTCTCAGGCTGGGGAGGCACTAAAACTCCCACCGCTCGCACACCTGAGCAGGTCATGCAAGGACTTCAGACACCGGGGGAGCATCTAGCCCAACCGGTTGTAGCTGCTCAAGACTATGTAATTCCTGCCATGCTAGAGGACGAGCAGCGTAGGTTGGAGAGGTTTGGTAGACTTCAGCCTCCGACCTTCAGTGGTGCAGAGGGCAAGGATGCCCAGGGTTTCTTAGATAAGTGTTAGAGGGTGCTTCATACAATGGGTATTCTGGAGACCAGTGGGGTTGCCTTCACTTGGTGGGAGGCTTTCAGGCGTAGGCTTGTTGGTGCAGCACCCTTTACATGGCAGCAGTTCTCCGTTCTCTTTCTGGAGAAGTATGTGCCACAGTCTCGCAGAGAGGAGCTATGCAGGCAGTTTGAGTGGTTGCATCACGGAGAGATGACTATGATGTAGTATGAGATGAGCTTCTCTGAGTTAGCTCGTCATGCTATTTGGTTGGTTCCGATAGATAGAGAGAGGATTAGGAGGTTTGTTGATGGCCACACTTATCACCTTCGTATTCTCATGACTAGAGAGAGGGTGACTGGTGCTACTTTTGAGGAGGTTGTAGACATTACTCGAGAGATCGAGTCAGTTCGTCGCCAGGAGCGAGAGGAGAGGGAGGCCAAAAGGCCTCGAGGATTTGGTAGTTATAGTGGTGCTCCTTCGAGAGGTCGGTTTCAGCATGGCAGAGGCCGTCCATTCAAGCATGCTCAGCCAGCTCGTCTAGGTTATCGTGGGGCGTCATCGGGTCATGGTTCTGACAGTTCTCATCAGGGCCAGTCATCACTTAGTGCCCTTCCAGCTCAGAGTTCATCTCATACTCCATCAGTTCAGGGCTCTTCTATGACAGGTGTATCTTCTAGTCATCTCGGTGCTAGGGGGTCCCTTCAGTCCCCATCTCCAGCACCCGGGAGCTGCTATAAGTGTGGAGAGATGTGTCATATGTGGAGGCAGTGTCCTTGTCATCTTGCGGGTTCATCTCAGCAGAGGAGTCAGCCATCGGCTTCAGCGCCAGCTACTTCATCACTACCCACCCAGCCAGCTAGGGGTGAAGGTCAGTCAGCTAGGGGTCGCCCTAGAGGGGGAGGTCGATCAGAAGGCGGTCAGGCTCGTTTCTATGCACTTTCAGCTAGACCTGATGCTATTGCTTCCGATGTTGTTATTACAGGTATTGTCTCAGTATGCCACAGAGATGCCTCTATATTATTTGATCTCGGTTCCACCTTTTCTTATGTGTCATCATACTTTGCTCATTATCTGGATATGCCTCATAAGTCTCTCATTTCACCTATTCATGTATCTACCCCGGTAGGTGATACTATTGTTGTAGACCGTGTGTACCGATCGTGTGTGGTGACTATTGGAAGTTTGGAGACCCGAGTGGATCTTTTACTATTATGTATGGTGGATTTCGATGTTATTTTGGGTATGGATTGGCTAACTCCGTGTCATGCTATTCTGGACTGTCATGCCAAGACAGTCCCATTGGCTATACCGGGTGTGCCACGGATTGAGCAGCGAGGTTTGACTGATTATGTTCCCAGTAGAGTGATCTCATTCTTTAAGGCCCAGCATATGGTTGGGAGGGGTTGTCTTTCATATCTAGCCTTTGTGAGGGATGTCGGTGCAGAGACTCCCAGTATTGATTCTGTTCTAGTTGTGAGGGATTTTCCTGATGTGTTTCCTGCAGACCTGTCGGGTATGCCACCGGACAGGGATATTGATTTTGGTATTGACATGGTACCGGGCACTCATCCTATCTCTATTCCACTGTATTGTATGGCATCAGCGGAGTTGAAGGAGTTAAAAGGATCAGCTTCAGGAACTCCTTGATAAGGGTTCATTCAGCCTAGTGTATCACCTTGGGGTGCGCCAGTTTTATTTGTGAAGAATAAGGATGGCACTATAAGGATGTGCATCGATTATAGGAAATTGAACAAAGTAAAAGTTAAGAACAAGTATCCTTTGCCTCGCATTGATGATTTATTCGACCAGCTTCAGGGAGCGAGAGTGTTCTCCAAGATTGATCTGCATTTAGGTTATTACCAGTTGAAGATCAAGGACTCGGATATTCTTAAGACAGCTTTCAGGACCCGATATGGTCATTATGAGTTCTTGGTGATGTCTTTTGGGCTGACCAATGCCCCAGCAGCATTCATGCATTTGATGAACAGAGTGTTCCGACCTTATATCGACTCGTTTGTCATAGTATTGATTGATGATATTCTAGTGTATTCGCGTAGTTAGGAGGAGCATGCGGAGCATTTGAGAGTTATGTTGCAGAGATTGAGGGAAGAGAAGCTTTATGCAAAATTCTCCAAGTTTGAGTTTTGGCTAAGTTCAGTGGCTTTCTTCGGGCACGTGGTATCCAATAAGGGTATTCAGGTTGATCCGAAGAAGATAGAGGCAGTTCAAAGTTGGCCCAGACCATCTTCAGCCACAGAGATTCACAACTTCCTTGGTTTGGCAGGCTATTATTGCCGATTTGTTCAGGGATTTTCATCCATCGCATCGCCCTTGACCAAGTTGACTTAGAAGGGTGCTTCATTTGTATGGTCGGATAAGTGTGAGGAGAGCTTCCAGAAGCTCAAGACAGCCTTGACTACAACTCCAGTGTTAGTTTTGCCATCAGCTTCAGGTTCATATACCGTGTATTGTGATGCTTAGTATTGGGTGTGTATTGATGTAGGAGGGTAGAGTTATTGCTTATGCTTCTCATCAGTTGAAGCCCCATGAGAAGAACTACCTCGTTCATGATTTGGAGTTGGCTGCCATAGTTCACGCGTTGAAAATTTGGAGGCATTACTTGTATGGTGTGTCTTGTAAGGTGTTTACTAATTATCGTAGCCTCCAGTACTTGTTCAAGCAAAAAGATCTCAATTTGAGGCAGCGGAGGTGGCTGGAGATGCTAAAGGATTATGATATCACTATATTGTACCATCGGGGGAAGGCCAATGTGGTGGCCGATGCTTTGAGCTGAAAGGCGGTGAGTATAGGGAGTTTGGAATATATTCCAGTTGGGGAGAGACCTCTTGTAGTTGATGTTCAGGCCTTGGCCAATCGGTTTGTGAGGTCAGATATTTCGAAGCCCAGTCGGGTATTGGCTTGTGTGGTTTCTTGGTCTTTCTTATATGATCGCATCAGAGAGCGCCAGTATGATGATCCTTATTTGCTCGTCCTTAGGGATAGAGTTCAGCACGATGATACCAGAGATGTGACTATTGGTGATGATGGGGTGTTGAGGATGCAGGGCTGGATTTGTATGCCCAATGTGGATGGGCTTTGGGAGTTGGTTCTGGAGGAAGCCCATAGCTCGCGGTATTCCATTCATCCGGGTGCCGTGAAGATGTATCAGGATCTGAGACAACATTATTGGTAGAGAAGAATGAAGAAAGACATTGTGGGGTTTGTAGCTCGGTGTCTCAATTGTCAGCAGGTGAAATATGAGCATCAGAGACCGGGTGGCTTGCTTCAGCAGATGGATATTCCAGAGTGAAAGTGGGAGAGGATCACCATGGACTTTGTAGTTGGGCTCCCACTGTCTTTGAAGAAGTTCGATACTATTTGTGTGATTGTGGATCGACTGACCAAGTCTGCGCACTTCATTCTTGTGTGTACTACCTATTCTTCAGAGCGATTGGCAGAGATCTATATCGAGGAGATTGTTTGTTTGCATGGTGTCTCGGTTTCCATCATTTCAGATAAGGGCACTCAGTTTACTTCACAGTTTTGGAGGTTGGTGTAGCAGAGTTGGGTACTTAGGTTGAGTTGAGCACAACTTTTCAGCCTCAGATGGACGGGCAGTCCGAGCGCACTATTCAGATATTGGAGGACATGTTGCGTGCTTGTGTCATCGATTTCGGAGGGTCATGGGATCTGTTTCTACCGCTTGTAGAGTATTCTCATAACAACAACTACCAGTCAAGTATTCATATGGCTCCATATGAGGCTTTGTATGGGAGGCGGTGTAGATGTCCAGTTGGTTGGTTTGAGCCGGGTGAGGCTAGGCTATTGGGGACAGACTTGGTGCATGATGCTTTAGAAAAGGTGAAGGTAATTTAGGAGAGTCTTCGTACAACGCAGTCGAGAAAAAAGAGTTATGCTGACAGGAAGGTTCGGGATGTGTCCTACATGGTTGGTGAGAAGGTTCTGTTGAAGGTTTCGCCCATGAAGGGTGTTATGAGATTTGGGAAGAAGGGTAAATTGAGTCCTCGGTTCATTGGGCCTTTTGAGGTGCTTCGGAGGATTGGGGAGGTGGCTTATGAGCTTGCTTTGCCACCCAACTTGTCGAGTGTGCATCCGGTATTTCATGTTTCTATGCTCCGGAAATATATTGGGGATCTGTCTCATGTTCTAGATTTCAGCTTGGTTCATTTAGATGATGATTTGACTTATGATGTGGAGCCATTAGCTATTTTGGGTCGTCAGGTTCGAAAGTTGAGATCAAAGGATATAGCCTCAGTGAAAGTGCAGTGGAGAGGTCGACCCGTGGAGGAGGCTACCTGGGCAATCGAGCAGAAGATGTGGAGTAGATATCCTCACCTCTTTAAGGCTTCAGGTATGTTCTTGACTATCACGCCCCCTTTTTCTCGCGAAATCGGGTTTGTGACATTTGGGAGGACAACTCGTTCCCTTTTGGGAATTGGGTTTTGGAACTTGAAGAGTCGCATCCTAATGATTAAGTGCATTAGGACACTAAGAAGGGTTTGAGTTTGAAGAACCAGAGTTTGGGTAAGGGCTAGAAATTATCTCGAGGGGAAGGTGTTAGGCACCCCTCAAGATCCACTAGTGTGGTTCCCGGCCATGTTACAATTGTGACTTCACATAATCAAACAAGCAATTAAGGGCTCAAATAGAGGGGCTTGCATATAATATTGCAAATAAATTGAAAACGTTTGAGGAACAGCAAAGAGGGCAGAAATTTATGAAAGATTTAAGCAATTCTAAAGAAAGCAGATAAGGACAGGTAAAGGGAGGGGGTTCCTAGGTTTATGATTAATATGGATCACATCAATGCAATAACCGGCAATCGCTCCTCAGAAGAGGGGTTGCACGTGGTATTAGCACACCAGTCATCATATCCATATCTACCCTTTCCACGTCGTTAAGGTAGTACAGCGCAGAATGGTGTCGTTACTTATTGCATGCTAGTACCCGCCCCAATCCTATCAGTCCCGGAGGCATTTGGGACTACTAGTCCTAAAGAGAAGGGAAATTTGGCTTTTCAGAGTTTTAAAAGGATAAAATTCTAGGGCGACAATCAAAACATATAGGGCAAGTATGGGAAGAACACATAACAGTTTAAAGGGCTCAAACATGCCTCCTCATTTAAAGAGACAAATTGGCTAGCATGCCTTACAAGTACTGGCTATGGTCTGAAATCAAATTAAAGCGTGGGATAGGCTGGTTCATCACATATTTCTCAGATGAGGAGTCCTAATTATCCTTCCCTGATTGTAATTTATCAAAGACTGATGCACCTAATTACCTAATGGTTTGCCTAAATGAGACCTATAGGCATGATATCTAACAACGCTTACTCCGATTTTAAAGAAGGCTTACTAATTGCGGAAAACACATAAGTTCTGCAGATGTTAGACGACACTACCACTGATTTTAGACTTGTAGATGAAATAAATGAATCAGATTCAAAGGTTACTCTTATAGGCATGATTTCTAGGCGTTGTTGGTTTTAAAACGATTATGAAAGTCCAGGCATCATATAGACATGGTATCTAGAATGCAATTGATTATTGTTTAACCTATGACTGTTGCCTAATGATAGATGTAAAATGCAGAACCCTATAAACCGGTTATCTATATGATACGCGGAAGTGAATAAAACATATAGACATGATCTATATATATGCAGAAGTGCAGAAAACCTATCGGCATAATTTATATATGAAATGCATAAGTGTAGAATCCTATACTCAAGATTTCTATATGAAATATAGAAGTGCAGAATCCTATAGACAGGATCTCTATATGAAATGCAGAAGTAAAATAGGATGTGATTGCAGGAATAAATACCTAAGATCATGATGTCTACCGGTATGCATACATAAGTGACCCTTCCCTTTTTACTAGAACCCCATAAGTTATTATAACATATTACAGACCAGAATGAATTAAGAAAAAGGTAAAATTACATCAGAAATTAAGCTACAACCAAGAAGCCTAATTCAGACTCAAGGTCCAACAATATGAGGTGAACCAACTTCCAGGAACAGATTTCCAAAGCCTTCTCTTTTTTGGGGTGTGTCAAAGTTCCCTAAGAACCTCGAGTGGACTCCGGGCAGTACTTATAACCCAACTATATTGCAGAATTAAGACAGTGCAGTGTGGAAATGCAAGCCCTCAGATGTCCAAGTTCAGAGGGAACTCAAGGTCCCAAAGCAATGCTCATAAGAGGGCAGAACTTAGAATCTAAGAGAGAGAGTATAAGTGCATAAAGGGGGGAAATCAGGGAAAGCCATGGCAGGCTGGTGGTCATGCCCAGCAATTAGGAGTGCTGGCACACCCCTGTCTAGCCTATTATCCACATTTTAAGAGTTGGGATCCATTGAGGATCAGGTTCAGACCTAAGCAGCAATTTAGAAGCTGTCAGGCCATGAACCTTAACTCAAACACATAGAAAGGAGTGGGGTATAGGGAGTTCATAACAAACAACAGATGCAAAGAGAGAGTAGCATATTCAATACAGAACATGAACAGCAAATAGACAAAAATGTAGCAACTGTAAAATAAACACATATGGATTAAGGCATACCAGTTTCAGGGAAACAAATAAGTGAAAGCTGAAGTCTTGTAAACCAAATTGCAAGCAATCAGAACAAAAGTTCTCAGAAGAGAGTAGAGTATTGAAATTGAAAGGTGTGTGTGCAAAGTATTGAATTTGAAGTATTGAATTGAAGGTTCAAGGTGTATAAGTGCAGAAGGGTCGTGCCCCTTTTATAGTGCAGAAAACAAGTAAGAAAAGGTAAGGGAATAGTTTGCAATCAATCACACAGAATCTCCCTTCAATTAAGGGATTCTGATTTCAAACGGGTAGAAGACAATTAAGGAAAGAATTGGATTAAAATCTTTTTCAAAGTAGTACAATAAGGGAAAATACATAGAAACCATTTAAGGAAAGGGTTTGATAGCAACACGGTTTGTGCAAATAAGGAAAGGCGATCAATCAACAGCTAGTAAAAATCATAAATTGAGTTTTGGTAGGAATGAATCCAACCGGAAAAGGTAAAGAAAGGTTTAATTAAAGAAAATCAGTAACAATCAATCGAACCTTATTAAAAAGGGAATTCTGAATCAATCACAAATTGGCAAAACCTTTTTTGAAGGAAGAATTCTTCATATATAAAACATACAGACATGTCAAACAAGAAAGAACTGTCATACTAATTAGGAAGATCTAGTATAGAAAAGTTCAGAGTCATAAACAAAGAAATTCAAGTTCAGTACATAGACTCAAAACGAGTCTGAGAAAGCCCAGAGTTCCAAAGTAGAACCCTTGTCCGAACACCAGATCAAAACTCGCCCCAAAACCCCAAATCCTAGGGTTTCCAACTCGAGTAAGATACAAAGAGGAGGAGGCAAGTAATTGAAACATGCTCAGGAATCTCTTTCAGAGACTTATGAGAAAAACAAGCAGATACAATAACAAGTTCGAGGCAAACATAGTGAAGAAACTGATTTGAAGCATAAAGAACATGTTTTAAGAAAAATCTGGAACTTAAACAGGTTCAGAAGAGAAAAGAGGCAGCATAGCACTTAAGAGAACAATCAAAGAGCTCGAACAAAATCCAGAAGAAGGCAAATAAGAACTAAGAGCTTAGTAGAAAATACAGTAAAGGGACATAGGGTTAAGTGAACACATAAGATAAACGTGTGAAAGCATGATATAGGGACCAATAGGAGAAAGAACGGAGCACAATAGAAGAATATGTATAATAAAGCAAACATAAGAACACGGGAGAAGGTCATGCGAGGTAGAAAAGAGAACATAAAAACATAGCATAGACAGAGTCACACAAAGAAAAGAAGAAGAGGAGTCAGAAAACATTTTAAAACTTTTTCAGAAACCCTAAATCGAAGAGAAACAAATTTTAAAAGAGAAGATTGAGGAAAACGTTTTAAAACTCCAGTAGAACACAGATATAGCATAGATCTAAGAAAACAACCAGGGAAAAACCTCGAATATCTAGGGTTTCAGAGAAACCCTAGAAATGAGAAAGGCTTGGAAGAAGGTCCGATCTCTAGTCGGAGAGGTCAGAAAAGGCTTCTAGTGCTTGAATATGCCGGAGCATGGCCGGAGAAGCCATAGATCTACAGATCTGAGCAGGATCTAAAGAGAACCATCAAATTCGGTCTTCAAATCATCGAACAGCTTAGGCTTAATGGTGAGAGAGGGTGGGTATAGGCCATCCATGGCCTGAGAAGCCATGGATTCCGGTGAAGTAACGGTTGAAAAGGGTTGAGGTCGACTAGGGTTCCGAAGAACCTTTGAGAGAGTTTGAGAGACGAAGGGATTCAAAGGCGGCTAGTTAGGTGAAAGTGATTAGGGTTAGGGGTGTTTGGGAAATTAAAAAGGAAAGGGGGAATTATGGCCGTTGATCAAAATGATCAATGACCTGGATCAAAAAGGGAAACCGGACGGGTTTTTTAATTGGGTCATGGGTCGGGTAAAAGATGAAATTGGGCCGGTCCAGTTGGGGGTTAGGATTGGGTTAATTTGAGGGCTAAAATTGAAAAGTAAATAGGTTGTAATTGAAATGAAATGAGGCTAAATGTTAAATGGCCAGGTTTTCCCTTTTATTTTATAAAAATGGTAAAAAATGATTTTAAAAACAAATTAAAAGTACAAAACCAGTTAATAATACACAAATATTAATATAAAAATACTGGAACAAATTTTACAATTATAAAATGCTATTAATCTTAAAGTAGGCTATAATTGCAATTCTATGCAATTTAGTCTTTTAAATACCAAATAGATTTGTAAAATTATCTTAACTGCATTTTGGTATAAATATGGGAATAAAATAAATTATTCACCAAAATTGATGATTTTGGGAATAATTATGGATTTTGTACTGCTAAAATGGATAGTAAATTGATTTTAAAAACTCTTCAAAAGATTGGAAAAATACTAAAACACTTGGGTATGCTTATGTATGCATGTATATGCTATTTTGAAAGTATTTTGTGTATAAAAAATACATAAAGAAAAATTAGGTATCAACAGTTGTCCCTCTTTACCCGGGAAGGATAAAAGAGTTGCCGGGTAAAGATATGATGGCCAATTTTGACCGAATGAAATGCTTTGAAGAATTTTGACCGAGCTCTGGTTCCTGAGCTACCAACATATCCCTGGTCTTATAGGAATCAGTCCATATGTAGTTCAGGATCCATTGGCGGAATATACCGATGGAGATTTCGAAAAGCGGATGCGATGTTTGGGTTGAGAAAGATGGTCAGAGTCTGATAAGCTGCGGGAACTAGAACGAGATCTCCCTTGCTGAGACGGCCGTTGCTAGCCGGTTTACCTGCAAATGAGCATATATTGTGCATAAATTTAAACGTGATGCAAGTTCCCATTGGACCATGAATGTTGTCCTCGGACGGTTAGGATGATGTCCTCGGACCATGACGTCCTGGGCCATGAAGCGTATGATAAAGGATTCGCAGGCCATGAAATGATATTCTCGAGCTATGAGAATGATGCCTCCGAACTATGAAGCCTTTTAATAATGATATGCAAGAGATAAAATGTGATCTTCAAGCCATGGCATGGCGTTTTCGGGATATGCAAATGGTGCCTCCGAACAATGACGCCTTTGGACAATTTGGCGATCTTTTAGCCCATGAAATGCAGAAGGTGGTGATATTTCAGCCGATGCAAGACGAAAATAAAAAGTGGCGATATTTCAGCCGATGCAAGAGCGATAAAGTGGCGATATTTCAACCGATGCAAGAGCGATAAAGTGGCGATATTTCAGCCCATGTAGGATGGAGACAGTGCTTAGTCTCGGAAGGCAGAATAGTAGCCTTATGCAATACAAAGCAATGCAGGATGGAGACAGTGTTTAGTCTCGAAAGGTAGAAAGGTAGCCTTATGCAATGCAGAGAAATGCAGATAGAGACAATGCTTAGTCTCGGAAGGCAGAAAGGTAGCCTTATGCAATGCAGGGAAATGCAGATGGAGGTAGAGCTTAACCTCGGAAGGCAGAAAGGTAGCCTTATGCAATGTAGGGAAATGCAGATGGAGGTAGAGCTTAACCTCAGAAGGCAGAATGGTAGCCTTATGCAATACAGGAATGCAGATGGAGGTAGAGCTTAACCTCGAAAGGCAGAAAGGTAGCCTTATGCAATGCAGGAATGCAGATGAAGGTAGAGCTTAACCTCGGAAGGTAGAAAGGTAGCCTTATGCAATGCAGAAAAAGGGCAAAATGATGATAGGATTTTCTTAGCTGATAGCGGATCGAGACATTGTGACTGCTGGGAATACTGTGTCTGCTGGTGGCACTGTGTGCGGATGGCAGCTGTGAGTAAGTGCAACGGTTTTGAGAGTTATATTCCTGAGCAATGTGAGTCTCGTGAGTGTATGGTATATTTGATGATTTTGCAACTCAAGTGCCTGCACTCAAAGGAAAATCATGAGTTTTGTAAAAAGGGGAGGTTAGTTCGTATTCCCGCTGGCTTTGCTTGACCTGCTCGGCTCTGTTCCGATGATATTGGGCATATCATTGGGGTAGCGTTGCTAAACGAAGCAACTTTGGTAACAGACATGCATGATTTAGTAAAGAAATGTGACAATAAATACATAATTAAGAATAGTTTTCTTTAGATGAACTGACAACGGCGACATGGTCCAAGATACTGCAACTTCTCTCGCTACAGAATTTTGAGGGTCCTTCTCAAAATTCTGCCCCAGTTTATCGGGATGCTGCTTCCGATGGCTGCTTGCTTCGAATGGCTGAAATCACTTCAGAATTTTGAGGGTCCTCCTCAAAATTCTGCCCCAGTTTCCAATAGCGGGGGGAAATGAAAATTTTATTGAATTATGACCGAACCCATAGGGATGCCTACGTATCCCCTCTTAAACAGGAATCAGGTCAGGCGTAGTTCAAATACATTATGCAAGTAATCGTAAGGGTTACACATAGTATTGCTTCACTGCATCTGAATTGATCGGCTTCGGCCAAACTTCACTGTCCATTTCTGCAAGTATGAGGGCTCCTCCAGTTAGAACCTGGTGAACCATGTATGGACCCTGCTAGTTGGGAGAGAACTTCCCTTTGGCTTCATCTTGATGCGGGAAAATCTTCTTTAACACCAGCTTCCCCGATGTAAACTGTCTCGGCTTGACTCTTTTGTTAAAGGCTCTGGACATTTTGTTCTGATAGAGCTGACTGTGGCAAACTGCATTCTTTCTTTTCCCATCTATAAGAGCTAACTGCTCGTAGCGACTCCTTACCCATTCTGCATCATCAAGTTCTGCTTCCTGTATGATTCTCGAGGGAATTTCTACCTCGGCAAGAATGACTGCTTCTGTACCATAAACCAACATATAGGGAGTTGCCCCGGTTGATGTGCGAACTGTGGTGCAGTATCCCAATAAAGCAAATGCTAACTTCTCAGGCCACTGCTTATGCTTTTCTATCATCTTCCTCAGTATCTTCTTGATATTCTTATTGGCGACTTCTATAGCTCCGTTCATTTGAGGTCTGTAAGTTGTAGAATTCTTGTGTTTGATCTTGAAGGTTTCACACATGACTTTCATCAGGTCACTATTGAGATTGGAACCATTATCAGTGATGATTGACTCCGGAATTCCGAACCAACAAACAATGAGGCCGCGGACAAAATCTGCTGCCACTTTTTTACTCACTGCTTTGTACGATGTTGCTTTCACCCATTTGGTGAAATAATCAATTGCAACTAGAATGAACCTGTGCCTGTTTGATGCAGCATGCTCGATAGGTCCGATAACATCCATCCCCCAAGCGGCAAACGGCCATGGTGAGCTTGTTGCAGTAAGCTCGTTTGGAGGCATCTTTATCATGTCCGCATGTATTTGACAGTGATGGCATTTTCGGACATACTGGATGCAGTCCGCTTCCATAGTCATCCAAAAATAACCAGCTCGGAGTATCTTCTTGGCTAAGACAAAGCCGTTCATATGCGGACCGCAGGTCCCTGCATGAATTTCTTCCAATAGCCTGGATGCTTTCTTTGCGTCGACACACCTTAGTAACCCCAAATCATGAGTCCTCCTATACAGGATTCCTCCGCTATGAAAGAAGTTGTTAGAAAGTCTCTTTGTGTGCGTTTCTGAGTAGGATTTGCGAGTTCTAGATATTCTCCTTTCGTCAAGTATTCATTTATATCATGAAACCAAGGTTTTCCGTCTGCTTCATCTTCTACATGAGTGCAGTAAGTTGGCTGATCATAGATCTTTACCGGAATAGGATCAATGAAGTTCTTGTCGGGGTGCTGTATCATGGACGATAGGGTAGCCAATGCATCGGCAAACTCATTCTGAACTCTGGGAACATGTTGGAACTCTGTCTTTGTGAACCTTTTCCTCAATTCTTGTACATGATGCAGATAAGGGAGTATCTTGGAGTTCTTGGTTGCCCATTCTTTTCGGACCTGATGTATAAGTAGGTCTGAATCTCCGATCACTAGCAATTCCTGAATGTTCATGTCAATGGCCATCTTGAGCCCTAAGATGCAGGCTTCGTACTCGGCTATGTTGTTGGTACACGGGAACCTGAACTTGGCAGATACCGAATAATGCTAACCGGTTTCTAATACTAGGACTGCTCCTATGCCAACTCCTTTGAAATTTGCTGCTCCCTCGAAAAACATTCTCCAACCGTCATAGGATTCTACAATGTCTTCTCCTATGAAAGATACCTCTTCATCGGGAAAATACATCTTTAGAGGCTCGTATTCTCCATCCACGGGATTTTCAGCAAGATAATTTGCGAGTGCTTGTCCTTTGATTGCCTTCTGAGTCACGTAAATAATGTCGAATTCGCTCAACAGGATTTGCCACTTGGCTAGCTTGCCAATAGGCATGGGCTTCTGAAAGATGTACTTCAAAGGATCCATTCTTGATATGAGGTAAGTGGTATAGACACATAAATAGTGTCTCAACTTCTGAGCTACCCAAGTCAGGGCACAACAAGTGCGTTCCAATAAAGAGTACCGGGCCTCGTACGGGGTGAACTTCTTGCTGAGATAATAGATGGCCTGCTCCTTTCTTCCCGTTTCATCATGCTGCCTCAGAACACAACCGAAAGCTCCATCTAATACTGCAAGGTAGAGTAATAGAGGTCTACCCGGCTCGGGCAGGACCAAAACTAGCAGTGTTGGCAGGTATTCCTTGATTCTATTGAAGGCTTTCTGACAATCATCAATCCATTTGGTAGTAGCGTCCTTCTTCAACATCTTAAAGATTGGCTCACAAATGACAGTGGATTGAGTTATGAACCGGCTGATGTAGTTAAGCCTTCCCAAGAAACTTATAACTTCTTTCTTGTTCTTCAGTGGTGGCAATTCTTGGGTGGCTTTGACCTTTGACAGATCCAGTTCTATTCCTTGATGACTCACAATAAACTCGAGTAGTTTTCCGGCAGGAACCTCGAATGCATATTTGGTGGGATTCAGCTTCAAGTTGTACCTTCTTAATCTGTTGAAAAACTTCCTTAGATCTTCCATGTGGTCAGTGGCTCTCTTGGATTTGACGATGACATCGTCTACATACACCTCGATCTCTTTGTGTATCATGTCATGGAAAATAGTAGTCATGGCCCTCATGTAGGTGTCCCTAGCATTCTTTAACCCGAACGGCATCATATTGTAACAATACATCCCCCACGGTGTAATGAAAGTCGTTTTCTCTGCGTCTTCCTCATCCATCCATATCTAATGATACCCAGCAAAACAATCAATAAACGACTGCAGTTCATGCTTGGCGTAGTTATCAATTAGAATGTGTATGTTCGGCAAGGGGAAGTCATCTTTCGGACTGGCCCGGTTGGGATCCGAAACTGATGGATGAGAAACTGAAATGCTTTGATAAATTTTTATAATTGTTTTGAACATTGGAGCTCTTATTTCAATAAAAAATGCGGAAAGAAAGTTAATTAGCAAAAAAATAAATATAATGCATGGTGCTTTGTTCAGCCTTGCTACCTTGAAGCTTTCCGGGTCCTGGTGGTTCTGATGGACCAATTATTGAGGCATGCCCCTCGGCTCACAGCTTGTATAGAAGGGCTTTCCTCCCCCTCCTCCTCGAAAATGACACAACAATCCATATTATCATCTTCCAAAAACAAATTCCTTATCGCCGCCAGTGCTTCCTCTTCTCCCGACCCATATATGATATTGGCGGGCTGGAAAGTCTATTCCAAGCAAGGTATTGGATGCTCCAGTGGGTAGTAGGCACTGCGCCATAGTGGCAACCAGTGGTTGAATTCCTCCCAAGTGTATTCATATCCCAACCCGAAAGTGGTTTCGTGTTTCTTCAACTTGATAGGCTTAACGATTCCTTGGAGATTCTTGCCAAGTCCCCTGCCAGGTTCGTATCCGCACCAATTCAGTATACTTTTAGTTTTGCTATCCCACCATTTGTCCTTGTCCACGGCATTAACTCGCTCAATGTGATGGTAGGTTTCTCTGCCTATCTTCCTTCTTCCTCCGATTGCTGGGATGGTCTGGCAACTGTATATGGGATTGCTACCGTCGCCGTGAATAATTACCTCTTGGTGATTCCACTCGAATTTCATTGCTTGATGTAGGGTTGATGCCACAGCTCCAG
The DNA here is from genome assembly GCF_000393655.2 of Nicotiana sylvestris. Taxonomy (NCBI): domain Eukaryota; kingdom Viridiplantae; phylum Streptophyta; class Magnoliopsida; order Solanales; family Solanaceae; genus Nicotiana; species Nicotiana sylvestris. The sequence continues at coordinate 85,152,506 of NC_091066.1, forward strand.
TGGAATGGATACAGGGTCGTCTTAATAGCAAGTTGTAAAATGCTGGGATGTCTATCACTTGAAAATCAACGTCGAACCAAGTCGGTCCCATTTGCAGACACAAACTGATTTCCCCAATAGTGGACCTTTAGAATCCATCAAAAGCTTTGACATTGATGGTTCCATCCTTGATCTCATGCATGCTCTTTCCCAGTGTTCTGAGAGTCACCAATGGAAAAATATTGAGGCTGGACCCTCCGTCAATCAGGACTCTGGTGATGAAATGATCTTCACACTGCACAGTAATGTGCAAGGCCTTGTTGTGGCTTAGCCCTTTAGGCGGCAGCTCATCTTCGTGGAAAGTGATTTTGTGACTCTCCAATACTTGCCCCACCATGTTTGTCATTTCTCCTCCAGTTATGTTGTTGGGTACATATGCCTCGCTCCGCACCTTCAATAAGGCATTCTTATGTGCGTCAGAGCTTTGTAGCAGAGCCAAGATAGAGATCTGGGCTGGCGTTTTGTTCAACTGATCAATGACTGAATACTCTTTGGCTTGTATCTTCCTCTAGAGATCATCAGGCCCGATTTTAGTGACGGTTGGTCGTCCAGAGTCCTGCTTACTGGACTCGGCTAGGTGTTTTAGGGTATAAACCCTGCCGGTTCTTGTCGTACCCTATGCTGCAATTGCTTCTCTAGATTTGGTTTTCCCTTTCCTTCTCGTCTCAACGGTGTAATCCCATGGTATGGCCTTTGGGTGGAACGGTGTTACGGTTGTCATGGCCACCGGGATGGGTACCTTTGCCTTGGATGGTAAAATAGCCACTTCGAATGGTACAGGTGTCTTTGGAGACCCAAACTCGACCTCAATAGGTCCTGGCGTCTTTGCAGAAGACGGTGCTTCGAATTCAAGTGGTATGGACATGTCTACTTCAGTATTTTTAGAAGGCTAGATCTGGACCACAATCGGATTAAGTGTAACCATTGGTTCTTTTGGCTCATCACCTTCAGCGATCAATCCGATCGACCCTTTGGGGTCCCAATCGTCCTCTATCTCAATTATGTGAATGCCCCCACCCTTGTGGTTAGGTAGAGGGTTGTTGCGGACATTCGGAGCTGGCTCATTTGCTATGATGATCTTGTTGTCAATCAAAGCTTGGATCTTATCCTTCAGAGAGCGGCACTCACAATGGTATGCCCTTTCATGCTGGAATGGTATGCACAGATTTTGTTGGGTTGACCCATTGGGAGGGGTTTTCGGGGTTTATGGCAGGGATAGGGGTGATGTAACCAGTAGCTTTGAGCCTTTCATACAGTTGGTCGATAGGTTTGGCAATGGCGGTATACTGTTTGGGGGGTCTGCGGTCGAAGTTTGGTCGGGGTCTAGGAAAGTTTTGGCGGGTGGGATGTGGTTGATAGTGAGAGGGTTGAGTATTGTAGGCTTGATAGACATGTGCGGGACGGGAATATCTGGTCGAAGTGAGCTGATATGTGGGAGGTGGAGGTGATTGGTAAGTAGGTGGTAGAGCTTGGTAGGAGGGTGAGGGTGTTTGGTAATTTGGGGTAGGTTATATTGTGAGTGGAGGTATTGGGTAGGTTTGGTATTCAATTGGGGATTTTGTTCTTTGTTCAACCATCACGGCGCTCACGTCCCTTTTCTTGGACGTGCCACCAGACTGTAGAGCCTTGTTGGTGGCCTGCAAAGCTTCAAAGTTAGTGACCATACCACTTTTGATACCTTCCTCGATCCTTTCCCCTAGCTTGATGATGTCGGAAAATTTCTGGCTTTCAATCAGCATTAACCTTTCATAGTACTGTGGGTCTTGAGCTCAGACGAAAAACTTGTTCATTTGTTCTTCTTCTAAAGCCGGTCTGACCTTAGAGGCTTCTAATCTCTAACGAGTAGCATACTCGTAGAATGTCTCCGAGGGTTTCTTTTTTAAGTTCTGGATGTAGAACATGCCTGGTGTATTTTCGCATTGAACCTTAACCTGTCCATAAAATCAGACGACATACTTACCCAATTTGACCACTTCCTAGGGTCTTGGTTTATGTACCAAGACAAAACATCTCCTTTCAGACTTCTCATAAAGAGTTTCATGCAAATCTTTTCATCCCTTCCTACTCCAACCAGCTTATCGTAGTGCATCCTCAAATGGACTCTAGGATCCCCTATGCCATCAAACATCTCGAACTTAGGAGGTTTGTACCCCTCAGGAAGTTCGACATGTGGCTGAATGCAAAGGTCCTCGTAATTCAGTCACTTAATCCCCTTGCTTCCTTCAACACCCTGAACTCTGCTAGTCAGCTTCTTGAGTTCTGCGGCCAGATTCCTGATAAGAGAGTCAGACTCCGGTGTGCTTGAAATAGGTTGAGTATAGTGTGTTGTGGTTTCCACATAGATGGGGGTGTTGTGGAGATGATCATTTGTGGAGTTTAGTGGTTCAGGGATGAGTAGTAGGGTGTTGTCTGAAGTGTGGCATGTGTTGCAGTGGTGATGGGGAGTGGGTTGGTTTTGTGGTTTCGGGATGCTTTGTGGAGGTGTGGGGTTTTGATTGTTGGCAAAGTTGACATTTAGGGTAGTGAGGGAAAATGGCAAATTCTCCAAGTTCCGAACTTGGTCCAGTTCTTCCTGAAACTTCAATAACTTCTGTTCGAGATGGGAGGCACTTTCCTTGGAAACCTGAATACCCCGAGGAACCTCTACCCTTTCAACTGAGTTCTCCTTTCTGATGTTCCTCAAATCTTCCATCTTTCCCTTGTTCGTGTTTCTGATAGGACTCGGAGGAGGAGGAGGTGGAGGGCCCTTAGATCTTGTGGAGTATGATGACGATGCCAGAGTTCACGAATTAACCTTTGGGGAGGGGAATAAACAAAAGGTAAAAAACAAAAAAGGTAGCAAGTTAGTGCGGATTAGGACAAGAAAACGTTGCAATATTTAACACATAGTTTAAGAATATAAATCGTGTCCTAATTTGGGAGTCTCGTTATGCCCGAGGTAGGCCTAGCGACAAGTTGATTTAGAGAACTTATAATGCTAAATGCCTCATTTTATTGATAAAAATAAGATGAGTCCCAAAACGACACTAAAATAGCAGAAAAATAAAATGACACTGATGACTGTTGGCCTTATTACATTTTTAAAGCAAAAGAAAAGACTCCTAACTACTTGGTCCCAGAAGGACCTTCCCCAGACTCGGCATCTTTAGCTCCATCGAACAGTTTTACCAGCTCACGCAGTCCCAGCAGCAAATAGGCTCTAGCCAAGTGTCCTTTTTCGCTTCCCTCAGCATTCTGGCAGTTTTCAATCCTCTAGATGAACTTTCTTTCCAATTCCAATAAACCCCGCTCCAAATACCCTAGTCGCTTGTTGGCGCTGACAGCCATATCTTTTTATTCTTCAATCAACTTTTGATGGGCTTCTTGAATCTCTCGGTGCTCACTTTCGCATTCCCGTATCCTCTTGCGTAATTGGTTGTACTTGACCTGTGCTTCAGCCTTTTCATCGATGATCATGTGACCTCGAACAAACCCAGGTTGGCCCAGACCATTGTGATTATCCTCCATCCATCCCGAATAGTATGGGGTGCAGCCAACATGGTATCTGTCTGGCTAGATAGTATCTCTTCCCATGATGATCTTGCAATGCCACATATGCTGAGCTTGGCACTTATAAGGACCGTTATCAGCTTGGAAATCAACCCGGAAGTGACTCATCTTGTCGACCCTTGGTATAACCTGCTTCCTACCAGCCTGTCTCATGATCCGGAGGGGGACATAAGGGTAAGTCCTCTTAAGCCGATTAGTATCAGAAACGGCGCGTCCCTGGATCGGGCGATGAACTCGTCAGTAGGGAACCATTCGAACATCCATTGTATTTGATCCTCAGTCAGATTTTCAAACAGCTCCACCCATCCTTTGGCATCTTCTGGCTGAGCGAACATGTCGGGCATATAGTTCATTCGCCTTTGTTGATAGAAGGCTATATGATTGTCCCAGTCTCTCCTCTAAATCTCTTACCGATATTCACTCCTTTGGAGATGCTCCATGAGCTAGAGCTGGAGTAGCAAGTTGCAGCCTTCGAAGTGTGGGGCTCCTTGTTGACACTTTTCCAAGGCTTGGTACATTTCTGCAACGATCACGGGCACTATGCTAAAGGGTTGCCCACCAATTCCCTCCATTAAGGTTTTAGTGACCATAGCTAGCCTGGTGTGAATCCTTTCTTTCTTCATAGGAAACACTATCATCCCCAAGAAGCAGAACATAAAGACAAAGACCCTTCTGTGGATATGCCCAATGAGGTGAGGGCGAATTCATCTGGATAAGTGCGGTAGGACTTACTATGGTCGTACCTTTCGTACAGATAGTCGAAAGGAATGTAGGAATCCTTTAAATAGGTCAAGTCTGTATTTTTTTAGGCCCATCATTTTGAGAAAACCCCTACCCTTGCGATTTTCTGGCATAAGTAAATCCAGAGTCTCCCACGGAATACCAGCTAATCCTCCTATTTCCTCGAGCAAAGGTGTTATCTCAATCTCCCCGAAGCGAAACATAGACCTATCATAGTCCCAGAACAGAGTAGCAGCTTCTATGATTTTGTTGTTGGGTTGGACCTCCAGGAGAGAAGGCAAATTTCCTAGGTATTTTCGGACAAGATCCTGATCACTGGAGTGAAGATCCTCCCACCGGTTTAGCAACCTTGGGTGAATGTTGGTGACCATGCCAAATCTGGGGACTTCGTGCCTTATTTCTGCAAACCAAAGTGTTAGACCCTTACCCTGCCAGACTCGATCATTTAAACCAATAATTAGCATAATAATCATTTAGTTCTCTAAATAAATGCACAAAATATGGTAACGTCCGTTTGGGTTCCCAGGGAACCCAGTGGACTTTGGACAAGACTATCTTAAAGAGTCATTATGTGGACAACATAACTGACTCAGCTAGGTTTTGACAGTGATGCATGCACAATTGAACAGAGTAGGGTTTCTATAGGGTATTAGACTGGTACCCTTGAGCGGACAACTCAATAGGGAAAGGCACGGAACCATCGAATACACCGTTGATCGACTGGTTTTACCGCAAATACGCTTTTGCCAAATTTAAGGGGTAATGATATCGGAAGGGCGCAACCACTCATTATAAGCGTTGCTATGGTATTTTGTTTGGCATGAGTGGAATATGATGTTGAATATGCAGTTACAAGAATGAAACAAGTTGTCATGTATTTGCACGTTCATAAAGTAATGATTACAATAATTTCTCATAATTACAACAGTATTGAAGGAAAGCAGTAAAAGAACGCATTAGAGAAAAGAAACAAAGAGCCAAGTCAGTTTCGTAATAAAAGAGAAATAAAGACATTAAATAAAGGCAATAAAGAAGCAGTAAAGTCACAAATAACATGAAATGGTAAAAGCCTAAAGAACAAAATCCCCAGCAGAGTCGCCATGCTGTCGCGCCCCCTTTTTCTCGCGAAATCGGGCTTGTGACATTTGGGAGGACAACTAGTTCCCTCTTGGGAATTGGGTTTTGGAACTTGAAAAGTCGCCACCTAATGATTAAGTGCATTAGGACACTAAGAAGGGTTTGAGTTTGAAGAACCAGAGTTTGGGTAAGGGCTAGAAATTATCTCGAGGGAAGGTGTTAGGCACCCCTCAAGATCCACTAGTGTAGTTCCCGGCCATGTTACAATTGTGACTTCACATAATCAACCAAGCAATTAAGGGCTCAAATAGAGGGGCTTGCATATAATATGGCAAATAAATTGAAAATGTTTGAGGAACAACAAAGAGGGCAGAAATGTATGAAAGATTTAAGCAATTCTAAAGAAAGCAGATAAGGACAGGTAAAGGGAGGGGGTCCTAGGTTTATGGTTAATATGGATCACATCAATGCAATACCCGGCAATCGCTCCTCATAAGAGGGGTTGCACGTGGTATTAGCGCACCGGTCATCATATCTATATCTGCCCTTCCCACCCCATTAAGGTAGTACAACGCAGAATGGTGTCGTTACTTATTGCATGCTAGTACCCACCCCAATCCTATCAGTCCCGGAGGCATTTGGGACTACTAGTCCTAGCGGGAAGGGAAATTTGGCTTTTTAGAGTTTTAAAAGAATAAAATTCTAGGGCGACAATAAAAAAATATAGGGCAAGTATGGGAATAACACATAACAGTTTAAAGGGCTGAAACAGGCCTCCTCATTTAAAGAGACAAATTGGCTAGCATGCCTTACAAGTACTGGTTATGGTCTGAAATCAAATTAAGGCTTGGGATAGGCTGATTCATCACATATTTCTCAGATGAGAAGTCTTAATTAGCCTTCCCTGGTTGTAATTAGAAGTGCAGAATCCTATTGTCAGGATCTCTATATGAAATGCAGAAGTAAAACAGGCTGTGATTTCAGGAATAAATACCTAAGATCATGATGTCTACCTGTATGCATACATAAGTGACCCTCCCCTTTTCACTAGAACCCCATAAGTTCTTACAACATATTACAGACCAGAATGAATTAAGAAAAAGGTAAAATTACATCAGAAATTAAGCTACAACCAAGGAGCCTAATTCAGACGTAAGGTCCAACAATATGAGATGAACCAACTTCTAGGAACAGATTTCCAAAGCCTTCTCTTATTTGGGATGTGTCAAAGTTCCCTAAGAACCTCGAGTGGATTCCGGGCAGTGCTTACAACCCAACTATATTGCAAAATTAAGATAGTGCAGTGTGGAAATGCCAGCCCTTAGATGTCCAAGTTCAGAGGGAACTCAAGGTCCCAAAGCAAGGCTCATAAGAGGGCAGAACTTAGAATCTAAGAGAGAGAGTGTAAGTTCACAAAGGGGGAAAATCAGGGAAAGCCATGGCAGGCTGGTGGTCATGCCCAGCAATCAGGAGTGCTGGCACACCCCTGACTAGCCTATTAGCCTCATTTTGAGAGTTGGGATTCATTGAGGATCAGGTTCAGGCCTAAGCAGCAATTTAGATGTTGCCAGGCCATGAACCTTAACTCAAACACATAGAAGGTAGTGGGGTATAGGGAGTTCATAACAAACAGCAGATGCAAAGAGAGAGTAGCATATTCAATACATAACATGAACAACAAATAGACAGGAATGTAGCAACTGTAAAATAAACACATAGGGATGGTGCTGAAATCAAAATTAAGGCATACTAGTTTCAGGGAAACAAATAAGTGAAAGCTAAAGTCTTGTAAACCAAATTGCAAGCAATCAGTACAAAAGTTCTCAGAAGAGAGTAGAGTATTGAAAGAGTATTGAAATTGAAAGGTGTGTGCGCAAAGTATTGAATTTGAAGTGCTGAACTGAAGGTTCAAGGTGTATAAGTGCAGAAGGGTCGTGCCCCTTTTATAGTGCAGAAAACAAGTAAGAAAAGGTAAGGGAATAGTTTGCAATCAATCACACAGAATCTTCCTTCAATTAAGGGATTCTGATTTCAAACGGGTAGAAGACAATTAAGGAAAGAATTGGATTAAAATCTTTTCCAAAGTAGTACAAGAAGGGCAAATACATAGAAACCATTTAAGGAAAGGGTTTGATAGCAACACGGTTTATGCAAATAAGGAAAGGCGATCAATCAACAGCCAGTAAAAATAATAAATTGAGTTTTGGTATGAATGAATCCAACCGGAAAAGGAAAAGAAAGGTTTAATTAAAGAAAATCAGTAACAATCAATCGAACCTTATTAAAAAAGGAATTCTGAATCAATCACAAATTGGCAAAACCTTTTTTGAAGGAAGAATTCTTCATATATAAAGCATACAGACATGTCAAACAAGAAAGAACTGTCATGCTAATTAGGAAGATCTACTATACAAAAGTTCAGAGCCATAAACAAAGAAATTCAAGTTCAGTACATAGACTCAAAACGAGTCTGAGAAAGCCCAGAGTTCCAAAGTAGAACCCTAGTCCGAACACCAGATAAAAACTCGCCCAAAAACCCCAAATCCTAGGGTTTCCAACTCGAATAAGATACAAAGAGGAGGAGACAAGTAATTGAAACATGCTCAGGAATCTCTTTCAGAGACTTATGAGAAAAACAAGCAGATACAATAACAAGTTCGAGGCAAACATAGTGAAGAAACTGATTTGAAGCACAAAGAACATATTTTAAGAAGAATCTAGAACTTAAACAGGTTCAGAAGAGAAAAGAGGCAGCATAGCACTTAAGAGAACATAAAGAACATGTTTTAAGAAGAATCTAGAACTTAAACAGGTTCAGAAGAGAAAAGAGGCAGCATAGCACTTAAGAGAACAATCAAAGAACTCGAACAAAATCCAGAAGAAGGCAAATAAAAACTAAGAGCTTAGTAGAAAATACAGTAAAGGGACACAGGGTTAAGTGAACACATAAGATAAACGTGTGAAAGCATGATATAGGGACCAATAGGAGAAAGAACGGAGCATAGTAGAAGAATATGCATAATAAAGCAAACATATGAACTTAGGAGAAGGCCATGCGAGGTAGAAAAGAGAACATAAAAACATAGCATAGGCAGATTCACACAAAGAAAAGAAGAAGAGGAGTCAGAAAACATTTTAAAACTTTTCAGAAACCCTAAATCGAAGAGAAACAAATTTTGAAAGAGAAGATTGGGGAAAGCGTTTTAAAACTCCAGTAGAACACAGATATAGCATGGATCTAAGAAAACAACCAGAAAAAAACCTTGAATAGCTAGGGTTTCAGAGAAACCCTAGAAATGAGAAAGGCTTGGAAGAAGGTCCGATCTCGAGTCAGAGAGGTCAGAAAAAGCTTCTAGTGCTTGAATATGCCGGAGCATGGCCGGAGAAGCCATAGATCTACAGATCTGAGTAGGATCTAAAGAGAACCATCAGATTTGGGCTTCAAATCATCGAAAAGCTTAGGTTTAATGGTGAGAGAGGGTGGGTACAGGCCATCCATGGCCTGAGAAGCCATGGATTCCGGTGAAGTAACGGTTGAAAAGGGTGGAGGTCGACTAGGGTTCCGAAGAACCTTTGAGAGAGTTTGAGAGACGAAGGGATTCAAATGCGGCCAGTTAGGTGAAAGTGATTAGGATTAGGGGTGTTTGGTAAATTAAAAAGGAAAGGGGGAATTATGGCCGTTGATCAAAATAATCAACGACCTGGATCAAAAAAGGAAACCGGGCGGGTTTTTTAATTGGGTCATGGGTCGGGTAAAAGATGAAATTGGGCCGGTCTACCTGGGGGTTAGGATTGGGTTAATTTGAGGGCTAAAATTGAAATGTAAATAGGCTATAATTGAAATGAAATAAGGCTAAATGTTAAATGGCCAGTTTTCCCCTTTTATTTTATAAAAACGGTAAAAAATAATTTTAAAAGCAAATTAAAAGTACTGAGCCAGTTAATAATACACAAATATTAATTTAAAAATACTGGAACAAATTTTTCAATTATAAAATGCTATTAATCTTAAAGTAGGCTATAATTGCAATTGTATGCAATTTAGTCTTTTAAATACCAAATAAATTTGTAAAATTATCTTAACTATATTTTAGTATAAATATGGGAATAAAATTAATTATTCACCAAAATTGATGATTTTGAAAATAATTATGGATTTTGTACTGCTAAAATAGATAGTAATTTGATTTTAAAAACTCTTCAAAAGATTGGAAAAATACTGGAACACTTGGGTATGCTTATGTATGCATGTATATGCTATTTTGAAAGTATTTTGTGTATAAAAAATACATAGGGAAAAATTGGGTATCAACATTGACTCGTTCGAGGACGAACATTTGTTTAAGAGGGGGAAGATGTGATGACCCGGCTAGTCGTCTCATGAGTTACCGCTCCATTTCCCCCATTTATACTTCTTATTGCTATATTTATCGGTTCTATATGTGATCGGGTTGGTTGGCTCGGGTTCAAAAAGGTTTTGAGAAGGTTTGAGACACTTAGTTTTTTTGAGGAAACTTAAGTTGGAAAAGTCAACCGGATGTTGACTTATGTGTTAGAGGGATCGGATGTGAATTTTGATGGTTTGGATAGCTTTGGGAGGTGATTTGGGACTTAGGAGCATGATCGGAATGTGTTTTGGAGGTCCGGAGTAGATTTAGGCTTGAATTGGCGAAATTGGATTTTTGGCATTTTTCTGTTGGTAGGTGAGATTTTGATATAGGGCTCGGAATGGAATTCCGAGAGTTGCAGTAGCTCCGTGGTGTCATTTGGGATATGTGTGCAAAATTTCAGGTCATTCGGACATGGTTTGGTGTACTTTTTGATCAAAAGCATAATTCGGAAGTTTTTTGGAAACTTAGGCTTGAATCCGATGTGTTTTGGTTGATTCGATGTTGTTTGAGGTGATTTGAAGATTGGTACAAGTTTGGATAGTGGTATAGGACTTGTTGGTTCTTTTTGTCGAGGTCCCGGGGGACTCAGGGTGATTTCGGATAGTTGACGGAGAGTTTGGGAATTTGGTAAAGCTGCAAATTTTTCTGATCTATTGTTTCCACACCTGCGGATTGGGGGCCGTAGGTGCGAAGCTGCAGATGTGGGAAGCCAGTCGCAAAAGTGGAAGAGAGTAGGAAGGCAAGGACCGCAAAAGCGGTTGAGGAGCCGCACCTGCGATGGCGCAGGTGCGGGCAATGCATCGCATATGCAATTTTGGCCGCTTAAGTGAGAACTGCAGAAGCGGTTCAAGGATCGCAAAAGCGGTACCGTGGAAGTGGTAGAAGGGGCCTTAGATGCGAAATGCCTGGGCCAGAAGGTATAAATTATTTCCTTCGCGATTTTTAAGCTATTCCACCATTTCTAAGTCGGTTTTTGGACGATTTGAAGAAGGGTTTCAAGGGGATTTCATTGAGGTAAGGATTTTAGACCAAAAACTCGTTCCTATGGTATTATTTCACAGATTAGAGATATAAATAATGGAATTTAAGGGTTAAAATTGGGGAAACTAGGGCTTGGTATTAGAGACATAGACTTGGGGATTTGAGGGACCATTTGTGGTTGAATTTTGGTACTTTTGATATGTATGAACTCGTGGGGAGATAAGATATCTATTGATGTAAATTTTATCGAATTTTGAGATGTGGGTCCGGGGGTCGAGTTTTGGTAATATTGGGATTTATGCTATAAATTGATTATTTTCGCTTGGGCTTCGTTCTCTTAGCATATTTTGACGTCGTGATTCTAATTTTCGATAGATTCGACGCGAGTTGAGGCCGATTCGAGGGGCAAAGGCATTGCGGGCTAGAGTTTGGATCGGATTAAGGTGAGTAATGATTGTAAATATTGTCCTGAGGATATGAAACCCCGGATTGCACGTCGTTGTGCTATATTGAGGTGACACACACGCTAGATGACGAGCGTGGGGTCATGCACTGTTGGGAATTGTGACTTAGTCCATCCCGAATGATTGTTTTACCGCGTATTTTACTAAAAACTGTTTGATATCATCATGTTTTGGGCTGAATGCCATATTTGGGCCTCGTGCCAACTATTTGAACCTTTAGGGGATTTTTACTGATATTTCCTCACTGTTTTAACTTTATACTTGAACTCAGTCATGCTATATTCTACTATTTTCATAACTCAGTCATGTTTACTCTGCTTTAACACTTAAAATGATATTTTAAATGATATTTTGGACTGAGCATCATGTTTTTACTGTTGCCCGAGTGGCTTTGTGAGATTCTAATTGAGTAAGGACGATGACATATATTGTGAGGAAACACTAGTTATGATTATGAGGCCGAGGGCCTGAGATTTGTATGCCACAAGGTGGCTTGTTGATATGAGGCTGAGAGCTTATGTGACTATGCCACGAGATGGCTTGATATTGCGCTTGGGCCGTAAGGGGCCCCTCCAGGAGTCTGCATACCTCTAGTGAGTGCGAGTACCTATTGTGATATGAGATAGAGCCCGAGGGGCTGGTATTGTTCCATGTGTTGCCCGAGGGACTAATTCTATTGGTATTGTGCCCGAGGGGTGGTTCTTTATGTGCTTACCTTTTCTAGTTGCCTGTCTTTTACTTGCTTAACTGTTTAAAAAGGCATTTTAAGAAGCTTAAACTGAACTAAAGTAACTTTGCATATTTTCACTATTCCATTACTTTTACTGGTGTTTACTGCTTCCTTATAGCCTGAAATGTGCCTTACGTGATTTCTTATTTCTCAATCTTCATTTATTATTATTACTCACTGAGTTGGAGTACTCACTTTACTCCATGCACCCCGTGTGCAGATTCAGGCGCTGCAGATCCTGCTTGCGAGGGTTGAGAGCTCCCGGCAAATTTCGGAGTTCACGAGGTAGCTGCTCGGTGTTTGCACCCCCGTGTTCCTCCCCATATCTCATTTCTTTTCTCTTATTAGTGTTTTCTAATAATTTGAGTAGACTCTTGCAGACTTGTAGTATTATTATAGATGCTCTTGACTGGTGATACCCCGATGCCAGGCTGTGTTGGTTTTAAATTCCGCAAATTGTACTGTTCACTAATTATTTTGGAGATTTTATCATGTTATAGACTTAATACTTATTATTTTAATTGCTTAAAATGAAGTGAGAATGTATCGGCTGGCCTTGTCTTCATAAGAGGCGCCATCACGACCGAGTCCAGGTTTAGGGTCGTGACATTATCATTATTCTATCTTCATAACTCTCACCTCATTATCTTCATAACCTATATTTTTAATAATCTCAATAACTCTCATGTCTTTTATATCGATAAACCCCAAATATTTAATATGTAAATTTATGACAGTTTGTATTTATCTTTTGTCATTTATTTGTTTTAAAAATTTTATTTTCGTAACTCACACCTCTTTAACTTTCACTCTTTATAATATCTATAACTCCTATGCTTTTTATAACCCCCAAATATGTAATTTAAAAATTTAAGATACCTTATGATATTCCTCTACTTTTGCCTATATAAATTCATAACTTTTATTTCATGAGATCCCTACCCAAGGTTAACCATTTTCATTCCATACCTGAAATAGTAATGGTGTTATATTTGTCGCAGTATTAGATTCATGTTTGAAGAAGGATCTTGAATGATAATCGGTTTGTGAGAGAGGGTATCAACAATAGCTCGAGAAACTAACCACTAATTCTATATTTCTTTTTCATTTTATTTTCTTATGATTAAGGTTCCAAAAAGGATGTGCATTGTATTTCTTCTTTTTCTTCTACTTTCTCTCTGACTTGGAGAAATGGTGTGTAACGATCCGACTGGTAGTTTTACTTTTTAGAATCTCGTTGCCCTAAATAAGACTTTTCGTACTTGCTTTTATTGATTTATAACTTGCGAGGATGGTTGGTTTGGGATTTGGAAAAGTTTGGGTTGAAATCGGAGCACTTGGCTCCTTAAGATTGGCTTAAAAGGCCAAGTTTGACTTCAGCAAAAATTTTGAGTAAACGACCTCGGAATCAGGATTTGATGGTTCTAATAGGTTCGTATGATGATTTTGGATTTGGGTGTATGTCCGGATTGGATTTTGGATGACCCAGAAGCGTTTTAGCGCATAATAGTAAAAGTTGGTTCTTGAAGGTTTTAGAAGTTCTATAAATTTGGTTTGGAACGCATTTTGGTAATATCGATGTCCAAACAAAATTTTGAGATCAGTAATAGTTCCGTAATGTCATTTAAGAATTGCACGCAAAATTTGGTGTCAATCCGAGTAGTATAAGTACGTTTCGGCTCGTTGAAAGTAAATTGAAGAACTTGAAGTTCTTAAGTTTGATTCATTGGTTTTAGGTGGAGATTCTTAGTTTTTGATGTTATTTCGGTGTTCCGATCACGCGAGCAAGTTTGTATGATATTTTCAGACTTGTGTGAGTATTCGGTGTAGAGCCTCGAGGGATCGGGTGAGTTTCAGACGTGTGTTGGGAGTGAAAACACTCTAGTTTTCTGGTATTTCTGGGCATGTGTTGCAGGTCTCGCAGGATTTGTTCGCATTTGCGAGGAAGGCTTCGCAATTGCGAAGAATCCTGAGTTGGGCAATGATCGCATTTGCGACACTTTGATTGCATTTGCGAACACAGCAGAGTCCGCATTTGCAACCCTTTTGTCGCATTTGTGACCCTTGCAGAGGGAGCCCAGGTTCGCATTTGCGTTGATTTTGTTGCAATTGCGAACTTCGCATTTGCGAACCCGATGGCCTGGACACAGCTTTTAAAAAAATGAGACTTAGGCCATTTATTTCATTTCACTTCTACATTTGGGCGATTTGGGAGCTTCCAAAGAGGGAATTTCAACCTAGCATTGTGAGGTAAGTTATTTCTACTTAATGTGAGTTTAATACTTGGGTTTTGGGTAGATTAACACATAAAGATTAGTGAAAATTATGAGATTAGAGTAAAATTTAGGGTTTTGATAAAAACAAGATCTAACCACAAAATTTGTTATGGGATGGAGTAAAAATCATATATTCTTGATCCTTAGGTTATAGATAACAAGTTTCTTCAAAATAAATTGGAATCTGGGCACGTGGGCCCGGGGATGAATTTTAGAATCCTTTCATTTAGGGTTGGGAAATTACTTTAATAGTTAGAATTTGAACTCTTGAGCTCGTATTGACTAGCTCTTACCCTGTTTGATTAGTTTTGGATCGTTCGGCTCGAATTGAGGGTTTTGAGCACATTCTTGAATTTGGAAGTAAGCTTTGGAGCAATGTGAGTCTTCTTTCTAATCTCGTAAGAGGAAAATAAACCCCTAGGTGAATTAAATAAATATATGTGACTATATATGGGGGCATACGTATGTACGTGATGACGAGAGTCCGTGCGTAGCTACTATTATGCTAATTGTCTGGGTAGTTTACGACACATATCATGCTATACATGCAATGCTTTGGTTTTGGATTGCTATTGAGATCACTTAGGACATGCTAGGAAATTATAAATTAATATAAATGAAGGTACGCACTTACTTGAGAACTTGTATGAATTTATTTAATCATAAATGAGCAATGTGTGCTTACTTAATAATAATTGCTATTTGTGGATCGGGCCGATCGCCTCGGTAGAAATAGATGCATCTATGGTTGCCATTTGACCCTTTGGCAGTGCACAATTATTAGTATGTTGTACCGGGTCGTACGATCTCGGCACAATGTGTGCATGTTACTTATGTGGAATTCATCTCTGATTTACTCTGTTTAAATGCTTTGAAATGCAAATTATTATATGACATGATTGAAATTGATATATCCTTTCTCCTTGATTCTAAGACTGTCATTATATTCATGCTATCCATGCTTACCGTAAACCTTAAATATTATTGATATTGACCTTAGTAAGTGTCAAGTTGACCCCTCGTCACTACTTCTTCGAGGTTAGACTGGATACTCGCTGGGTACATGTTGTTTATGTACTAATACTACGCTTCTGTATTTAACTGCACAGGATCTGAGGTAGGTGCATCTAGTTACCCCTCCGACGCGCGTTCCTGATTCCTGATCGAGATCTCACGGTGAACTGCCCCTTCTAAGCCGTTCAACAGCATACCAGAGTTCTCTTCTTTTGTTGTTGTTATGTATTGTCTATTCTATTTCAGGCAGTAGGATTGTGGTATTTTGTACATTTTACTAGTTGCCCTAGTACTTGTGACACTAGTTCCTGGCACACACTATAAACTATTATTTTGGGATGTATTTATATTATTACAAACTTGTTAATTATCGACTATTTAAAAGCTTAAATATTAAGAAAATACTGGGGACGTATTGGTAAAATAATGAGAACCCATTAGTTGAATTAGGGTTGTCTTGCCTGACAACGGTGTCGGGCGCCATCACAACCTACAACGGAATTTGGGTCGTGACATGGTGTATCTATGTAATTTGTTTTAAGAAAAATGTAAGACTCATGAATCAATAGCATGTTCTTTCTGATGTTAATGTATTTTGAATGTATACTAAAGATCAAAATATATATAAATACATATATCGTTGAATAGCTCTAAAAGAATTTTAAGGAATATGCCAACTTGGAACACTCAGGAAATAACATTGCTAAAATAAAAATTTGGTAGTTGATTTCCGCTAAAGGAAGTGAAAAAAGCAAGAACCATAAAAAATAAATCATGAAGGAATTCATGGAATTAGGTCAGATCGGATCTTTTTTTTCTATTTACATTTCAAATATATTAAGCAAAACCATCTTCAAGGACTATGAAGGACAAGAATTATGTTTACAAGTCTCTCAAAAGAGATGATCACATCTAAAAAATCTTTTTCTCTATAAAATCATTGTATTTTTCAAGATAGAAACGGCCAACGGTCCAAGCAGGTGCAACTTCTTTTTTATTTTTAGACTATTGTTTCGTCATGTTCAAATTTCTTTGTTTGTATTTTAATTTTTTTTATTTGTATTATAATTTTACATTCTTTTTCATATAAAGAGAAACATCCAAACAAGATTATTTTTTAAAAAAAACTTAGATATTGTAGGCATCTAAATCCATTGGGCTAGCCCATTTAATTGGCTAAAGTAATGAGCCCACTTCATTAGGCCCAAAATGTCATCCTCCTAGAGGCCCAATTTGGTGCCACGTGTCAAATGACGTGGCGTGCCAAGTCAAATGGAAGAGCCAATAGGATCATGCCACGTGTCAAAATGACAAGGCATGTCAAGTCACATTAAAAGACCAATGAAATCGTGCAACATGTGCAAGTGACATGTTCTGGCCAATCAAATGCGGTCATATCACACTTCAATTTGATTGGTCGGAAAGAGTTTATTCTTATCACAACTCCTCCCTTCCACAACTATAAATAGGGATCTTCATAACTCAGAAAAGACACCAGAAGTTATAACAAGAAGCAAGAGAGAGCTCGTGGATCAAACGCTATAAATTCCTCCACAAGTTTCAAGCTTCAAGCAATCAAGTTCAAGTTCGAATAAATCAAGTTCAAGCTCAAGAACAAAGGCCAAATCGATTTCAAGTCCAAGCAATCAAGCTTAAGCTCAAGAACAAGATCATTCGTGGAAACACCTACATATTCAAGATCAAGCTCAAAGGCCCTTGAATTTATTTATTGTTTAAAAGAAGAATCAGAGGATTCATAGAGATTGTAACACTCAAATATTCGAAATCAAATCCTACGATTGTTGCGATATTTTTCGATCTTGATTTTATTTTCTTGACGCAAATTTATTGTCCACAAATTCTGACACGCCCAGTGGGACAATCTCTACCTCTCATCTCAACTTTTCAATCACCAAAGTTCTAAGAATATTGAAATAGCTTCAAAGAAATCAACTCCGGTTCAACTTCTACCAAGGCTGCTAACTCCAGGTTCTATGCTGATGTGGAAAGCATCCTCGATGTCAAATTTGAAAGCTTCAGACCAGTTACGAGGAGCAAAGCAATCTCTTTAGGACAACAAGCACCCCAAGTGTCGTCCGCATCAACCCCTATTTTCGAATCTTCATCCTCAAAAGGAGCAAGATATACCACAAACGCACCTGAAGGAGGAAGCGATGTTGCTAAAAGATCAAGAAAACTCTTGCTCTACTTGACCTCTCCGGATCCAAGCACTCTGTTGTGAAGGAAGAGGATGATGCTTCAAGTAATGGATCCTTCCCACTTACACCACATAGCGCGAGCCAATCAAGGATCAATCTGTGTGAAAATCAATGCTACTCTCCATCGTCCACGACAATCATGCAAGCCATGGTATCAAACACTTCATCTATGGAGGAGCAATTAGCAAACTTGAAGAAGCAATCGCTGGCGTGACCAAATGCATGCAAAATTAAGAGGCTAGAATTGACAAGCTAACAGACAGGGTGGGAATCTTGATGGAAGAAGAATCCACCCATGCACCTGACAAACTCCCAGAAGTTTAAGAGATTGATGCTCCCCCACGATAAGTTGCATCCACTAAGGAAATTCCAGTCTCTTCGGAAGGGATGATTCCAATCAATCAACTAAAGGAGTTCATTGAAGGGACTATAATAAACAAATATGAAGTCGCTTCTAACTCCTCTTTTACCTACGCAAAGCTGTTCACTTCAAGGATCGATATGTTTAAGATGCCTGCTAGCTATACCCCTCCAAAATTTCAACAGTTTGATGGCAAAGGAAATCCAAAGCAACACGTGGCGCACTTCATTGAGACATGCAACAATGCTAGGACTTATGGAGATCACTTCATCAAGCAGTTTGTCCGCTCATTAAAAGGAAATGCCTTTGATTAGTACATGGACCTCGAGGCTGGATCTGTTGATAGCTGGGATCAACTAGAGCAAGAATTCCTCAATCGCTTTTATAGCACGAGACATACTATGAGTATGATAGAACTTACAAATACTCATCAACGAAAGGGTGAACAAGTTATCGACTTTATCAATCAATGGAGCAATGTAAGCCTCAACTGCAAAGATAGGCTTAGTGAAGCTTCGGGCACAGAAATGTGCATCTAAAGCATGCATTGGGGGCTATGCTATATCTTGCAAGGTATCAAGCCTGACACATTTGAAGAATTTGTGACTCGTGCCCATGACATGGAGTTGAGCATGGCCTCCGCTGGAAATGAAAGGTTGCCTATTTATGAGCCTCGAAAAGGGAACGACAAGCAAGAAGTCAAGAAATGGAGCAACTTTGTACCCAAATTTGAAGACAAAGAAGCTATGAATGTCAACACATCACCTGTGAAGTTCACAACGAAGTGAGCAAGAAGCAGAGTATGACTTTCACTTCTTGTCAAGATAAGCCAAGTGGAAAGTTGACTCTAAAAGAAATGCAAGAGAAAGAGTACCCATTTCTGGATTCTGATGTGCCAACTATTTTTGAAGAACTCCTCGAGTTAAATCTCATTGAGCTTTCAGAGATGAAGCCACCAAATGAAGGTGGGAAAACAAATGACCCAAATTACTGCAAATACCATCGACTTGTGAGCCACCCTCTGGAGATGTGCTTTGTCTTCAAGGACAAAGTTATAGACTTGGCTCGTAAAAAGAAGATCGTGCTTGAAGATGAGAAAGAAAGCGCAAACCAAGTCTCTATCACCTTTGGCTCATTCAGTCCCGATGAATTATGTGGTTTTAAAGAAAGTAAAGATGAAGAATTACAGGAGTACGACAAAGTTGAAGTCAATCAAGCTAATGATGATGAAGGTTGGTCGTTAGTGACTCGTCGTAGGCACCACAAAAGGAGATCACGAAAAGAATCAGTAGAACAACCAACAAGGAAAATGATGGGAAAAGACCAAGGATATGGAATCCGGTTAAGCACTTAAAAAAAAAAAAGCAAAAGTGGAGGTGCACCACTCTCAAAAGCCACGAAATTCAGTGACCTTGGAGGAGTTTTTACCAAGTTGGTTTTGCACGAAGATTTCCCATGGGGATATCGATGCCTCTTATTGCCATGCTGACGAAGGGGAGGAAAAGAGTGATGACCTACCGTTGGCACCATCTTCGGAAAAGTTCATCGAGTCCAATCAAGAAGTTAATGCTTGTGAGGAAAAAGTCACGTTCACAAATGACATCTTCTGCTAGGTGATACTCTTCATAACCGCCCATTGTACCTTATTATCTATATGCGTGATGAAAGGGTAAATCAAATTTTGGTTGATGGAGGATCCTCAGTGAATATTTTGCCAATTCGCACTGTGAAAGAGCTTGGAATTCCCATGAACGAACTCTTAGAAAGTCGTGTAATGATCCAAGGATTCAACCAAAGGGGCAAAGAGCCATAGGCACGATCAGGCATGAAAAGCAAGAATGACGATCCCATAACTAAAAAAGATGAGGTGACTATTGTTAAAGCCAAAGCTGTTACTGATGAGGTATATGCCTACGCGAATAAATCTCACAAAGGGGATATTGCATCTTATGGAAAGAAAGTAAGTCTCGCGCTCCAATATGTCCCTAAAAGGAAGAAAGACGAGGGCGAATCATCTAATCTCTAAACTAACACGCTAAAGGAGTTAACTCTTCTGATAAAACGAATTGAGGCATTAAAGTTGTCCTCAAAGCCTCTTGCAAGATTTGTAGCCCAAAATTATTTGCAGAATGTGTCACTCCCTACAAAGAGAATAGATGAAGGTTTTGAACCTAACGCTTACAAGCTATTTACAAAAGCTGGATATAATCCTAATGAGCCATAAAAGTTAGAAAAGCTCCCATCAGAAGCTGCAACAAGGCAACCACATGAAGGTTTGGGATACAAGCAACCATCACCAGTGTTCATCTCAATAAGAAGGCCAGTAGCAATTATATCACAATAGAAGACGAATCTGCCGCTTTTAACAAGCCTTCTGTCTTTGATAGACTTGGAAAATCACCTGTGAGGATCTTCGTGTTTGAAAGATTAGGTCCATTAAAGAAGGGGAACAAGTTCCAGAGAAATTTTCAAAGCATAAGAACACCCACTTCGCCTAAAATCCAGAAGATCTCTAAGGATTTCCAAAGTTTGGTTCCTTCTAGAATGAGGCAACAAAAAAAACTTATGGTTTCATGTAAAGAAAAACTGAAGGTAAAGACATATATTGTGGTCTACACTAAGGAACGTGACGAAGATGAAGAAAGTGTGGGTTATCCGTATCATGTTACTGTACAAGGTGAGAATCGTGTTCCATCTTCAATGGAGGATGCAGAATTAGAGGATGTTTTACCGTGTTATCACATATCCTTCAACGATGGAGACCCTCAAGAAGATGAAGATGTGAAAGATGTTCCACCTGAACTTGAAGAAGGAGTTAAGACGACAATTGATTCCTTAAAAGAAGTTAACCTTGGCACCGACGAAGAACCAAAACCCACCTACCTAGTGCTTTACTAGAAGTTGATGAAGAGAGCACTTATATTGAGTTACTCAAGGAGTTCATGGATGCCTTTGATTGGAGTTACAAAGAGATGCTTGGCTTGGACCCGAAAGTAGAAATCCATCACATTGCAGTCAAACATGGCACTCGCCCTATTAAACAAGCTCAAAGGCATTTTAGGCCGGACTTGGTTCCCTTGATTGAAACCAAAGTTAGCAAACTCATCGAAGCTGGCTTTATTTGTGAAGTTAAATATCCAACATGAGTTTCAAGTATTATCCCTGTAAGGAAGAAAAATGGCCAGGTTCGAGTGTGCGTTGACTTTATGGATCTTAACAATGCATGTCCGAAAGATGAATTCCCGCTTCTCATTACAGAACTGATGATCGATGTTACTACTTTGTAGAGGCAATATCATTTATGGACGGTTCATCAAGCTATAACCAAATTCGCATGGCGCCAAAAGATGAAGAGCTTACTGCATTCCGTACCCCCAAGGGTATTTATTGTTAAAAGGTAAAGCCTTTTGGCTTGAAGAATGCTGGTGCTACCAAAGAGCTATGCAAAATATCTTTGATGACTTTCTCCACAAGAATGTCGAATGCTATATTGATAACTTGGTGGTAAAATCAAGAAAGAAAAGTGACCACTTGAAAGTAGGGCTGTTCATTCGGATCGGATATCCGAAATTCGAACCGATCCATTCAATTTTGAATTTCGGATTTCGGATTGGATCGGATTTCAGATTATGTTTATTAAAATTTTGGATTTCGGATTGGTATATTTTAATCCAATCCAATCCGAAATTCAAAATTTTTAGGACATGTATAAATACTACACTTTAATTTACATCAACCTCAAAGTTATTACCTTTACCATTGCTAGATTTAACTATATTGGCACCATAGTACTCTCATAATTGCATAAACATGAATTTTTCTTAATGTATTGCCTCTTTTACAAAGAAAATATACATATTAGTTTAACTTTGAGGCATAATAATACGATCTGATATCCAATCCGATCCAAACTTTAAAATCCGATCTGATCCGATATAATTCGGATCAGATTCAGATTGCATTTTCTAGAATCCGAAATCCGAAATTCAAATCCAAAATATGTTAAATCCGATCCGATCCGATCCGTGCACAACCCTACTTGAAAGACTTGAGAATGGTCTTTGAGTTGCTCCGGAGATACCAACTTAGCATGAATCCATTAAAATGCGCCTTTGGAGTTACCTCCGGAAAGTTCCTGGGTTTCATTGTACGACATCGAGGGATTGAAAAAGATCAAGCCAAAGTAGATGCAATCTTGAAAATGCCTAAGCCCCGCAATATTCATGAATTGAAAAGTCTATAAGAAAGCTAGCATGCCTTAGGAGATTCATCTCAAACCTATCTGGGAGGTGCCAACCGTTTAGTCACCTTATGAAGAAAGATGTCCCTTTCAAATGGGACCAAACATGTGGCAATGTCGTTAAGAGCATTAAATCCTACTTGATGAAGCCTCCGGTTTTGGCAACCCCTATACTTGAAAAACCATTGATACTATACATTTCAGCATAAGAAAGGTCTGTTGGAGCGTTGTTGGCCCAAGAAAATAGTGAAGGGAAAGAAAACTCCCTTTACTACTTAATCAGGATGATGACACTAAATGAGCTGAATTATTCGCCAATTGGAAAGTTATGTTTGGTGCTAGTTTTCTCAATCCAAAAGTTGAAGTACTACTTTCAAGCTCATGTTTTCGTTTGTTTCTAGAGAAAATCCCATCAAGTTCGTGATGTCAAAACCTGTCCTTAGTGATCAACTAGCAAGGTGGTACCTCCAATTTCAACAATTTGAAATCGTGTACATCCCTCCAAAGGCTATAAACGGAGAAGCGTTAGCAGACTTCTTAGCAGATCACCCTATACCTGATGATTGGGAGCTAACTGACAAACTACCTGATGAGGACGCAATGGTCGTTGAAGTTCAACTTCCATGGAAAATGTACTTTGATGGTGCTGCGCATCGTGGAGGAGATGGTGTCAGTGTAGTATTTGTCACTTCCCAAGGTGAAGTCTTGCCCTACTCTTTCACCTTAACATAATTCTGTTTCAACAATGTTGCTGAGTATCAAGCATTAATACTTGGGCTTGAAATGGTCGTTGATATAAAGCAATTGCAATTGCAAGTCTTTGGTAACTCCCAGTTAGTGGTCAATCAACTTTTAGGTAGTTACGATGTCAAGAAGCCTGAACTATGTCCATATCATAATTACGCTAAAAAATTAATAGGGTGACTCGGTGATATGACTATTCAGCATGTGCCAAGGAAACAAAATAAGAAGGCTAATGTTTTAGCTGTCCTAGCTTCATCGTTAATCCTGCTTGATCAAGCACTTGTTACTGTCTGCCAAAAAATAGGTAGTACCGCCGCCAAATGAGGTTGAAGGTGAAAAAAATAAACTCAAGCATCCTGTCGTTGTTTCTGAAGTTGAGAAAGAAGAATGGCGACAACCCATTATCAACTACTTATGCTATGGGATACTTGTAGAAATTTCGCGGAGAAGGACTGAAATCCGTCGTCGTACACCTCGCTTCCTTTATTACAAAGATACCTTGTACAGAAGATCATTCGAGGGAGTACCCTTGGATGCTTTGGGGAAGAAGACGCACTCCATGCTTTGCAAGAAACGCATTCTGGGATATGTGGGTACACCAGTCTGGACCAAAACTCCACTTCCATATAAAAAGGATGGGATATTATTGGCCAACGATGGTAAAAGATTGCTTGAACTACGCTTGAAGATGGAAGGCTTGTCAATTCCATGCAAATTTTATTCATCAACCTCATGAAGTGTTGCACCTGACTATTGCATCCTGGCAATTTGATGCTTGGGGATTGGATGTTGTTGGACCACTGCCAAAGTCCTCTGGTGGGCACTATACATCTTGGCTGCAAATGACTACTTCTCAAATGGGTTGAAGTTGTTGCTCTTAAGGAAGTAAAGAAGGAAAATGTTGAAAGTTTCATCCGAGTAAACATTATTTATCGCTTTGGCATTCCACATTACATAATAACGGATAATGGAAAGTCATTCCATAATATATTGATGAACAAGATTTGTGATCTCTTTGGCTTCAAGCAACGCAACTCTTCGATGTACAATGTTGCCGCCAATGGTCTAGCTGAGGCATTCAATAAAACTCTATGCAACTTGTTAAAGGAAGTCATCTTCAAATCCAAACGGGATTGGAATGACCGTATGGAAGAAGCTCTATGGGCATATAGGACGACTCACCGCACGCCAACACAAGCTACTCCTTATTCACTCGTTTATGGAGTCGAAGCCGTCTTGCCACTTGAGCATCAAATACCTTCATTATGTCTGGCTATTCAAGAAGGGATCACTGATGAAGAAAATGCTCGACTTCGATTAGCAGAGTTGGAGGCTCTTGATGAGAAGAGGTTGGAAGTTCAACAAAGTATTGAATGTTATCAGGCTCGATTGTCTTGCGCCTTTAATAAAAGAGTTTGCCCGAGATCCTTTAACGTAGGAGATCAAGTCCTTGTCGTACGAAGACCCATAATTATTTCCCATAAACCTGTAGGGAATTTCACTTCAAAATGGGATGAGTCATACGTCATACAAGAAGCTTACTCAAGTGGGGCTTACAAGTTGGTTGATGCAGATGGCATGAGAATCGGTCCTATAAATGGCAAGTTTTTAAAATAAGTATTATCCTTGAAGTTGCAACGCTCCTTGACGCATGAGCCTAAACTGCATGTTCCTACACTCCTGGCCCGCATGAGTCTAAACTGTGTACGACCCAAAAAAAGAGTCCGCTAGGTCGAAAATCTCGAAAGAGACGGCCTAGGCAAAAGTTAGGACGTAAAAAAAATTCTACCCATTATGAACTACGGTATGACTTGATCCTTTTCACCGAGGTACATAGGAAGCTTAGAGTTTTATTCTGAGTTCAGACGCATAAGTTCAAAAGATATATAAACCCAATCGTTGTCCGGATGAAGTATGATGGAATGTAATCCATTCAATCGGCACTTGAAAATCGAGCTGAGATACCATTCTTCTGTTAAACTTTGGATTCCATTTGATTTAAAAGGGGCAAGCCGCTAGGGTAAATTGGTGACTTCAATAAAATGATTAATATCTTTTAGGATGTTTCCAAGCATTTGCATTGAAGTCCGGGGATTTGCTTTGCCTTCATGTTCGTCAAACCTTCAAGTTTTTGGTGTACCTTCACGACATTGCAAATTTAGTGAGATTTGAACCCAAGATATTTGGTGAGAATGAAGCTCTTGAATTTTAATTTCTGACAATTAAAAAGGTCTTACAATCTCGAGGCTTCCATACCAAGATACAAAATTTTTTTGGTGAAGTCGCGCTAATTTGGAACTGTCGGCATATCAGAATCCAAAGTCGACTTCGAACTATCATCTGAAATTATACTTAAGGCATTAAATTTTACATGTTCGATATGTTTTAGATTTTGAAGTTTATTTTCCAATAGATTAAGTGGTTCATGATTTCGACGTTCCTACTTCAAGATACAAAACCTTCGGCGAAGTCGCGCAAATCAGAAATTGTCGGTGTGTCAGAATTTAGTATTGACTTCAAAATATTATCTGAATGTATCCTTAAGGCATGAAATCTTGCATTTTGGATATGTTATAGATTTGGAACTTAAGTTTCCAGTAGATCAAACGGTTCGTGATTTTGATATTCCTACAGTAAGATACAAAAGTTTTGGTGAAGTCGTGCAAATCTGAAACAGTCGTCGCGTCAAAATTTAATATAGATTTCGGACTATTATCTGAAACTATCCTCAAGGCGCTAAATTTTGCATTTTGGATATGTTATATATTTACAAATTAAGGTTTTAAAAAAATCAAACGGTTCATGATTTTGACTTTTCTATAATTTTTTTGGTGAGACTACGCAAATCTTAAATTTTCAACGTGGTGGAATCTAAAGTTGGGTTCAAAAATATTATCTGGGGCGATTCTGAAGGTGTTTGATTCTAAAAATATTTTAAATATTGAAGTCTAATTTTTGAGAAATCAAACAGTTCATTATTTGGACTCTCCCACGACAAAATATGAATCTTTTGTTACAAGCGCGTAAAGCTGAAAATTATGCGACTAAGATAAAATTCGGACAATGTAAAGCAAAAGAGAAGCTGAAATATTTAAGTCCTCAAAGTCTCCAAGTTGAAATCTTCAAGTCCCTCGGTTTTCAAGTTGAAGTCTTCATGTTCGCCACTCTTCAAGTTGAAATATCTACGCCCTCAAAGTCTCCAAGTTGAAATCTTCAAGTCCGCCGGTCTTCAAGTTTCAGTCTTCAAATTCGCCAGTCTTAAAGTAGAATTGTTTAAGCCCTCCAAATCTTCAAGTAGAAGTCTTCAAGTCTGCTAATTTTTCGAGTTGAATTTCAAAAGTCAACCGCTCTTCAAGTTGAAGTCTGCAAAATCTGCCAAATCTTCAGAGTTTTCCAAGGGTTCAAGTCGATGTCGTCTTCGAGTTGAAAATATAACTTTCCAATCTTAAGGTGGATATATAAGTCCCTTTGCACCTTAAGTTTTGCCTCTTCATGGGTTTGTCCTTAAAAGGAACTATAACTTTCCAAACTTAAGGTGGACATATGGGTCCCTTTGCACCTTAAGTTGGCCTCTCCGATAGTCGGGTCATTTTGAGAGTAATCTCTCCAATAGTCGGGCCACATTGAGATTAATTTCTCCAATAGTCGGCCACATTGAGAGTAACCTCTCCGGTAGTCGGGTCACATTGAGAGTAATCTCTCTGGTAGTCGGGTCATTTTGAGAGTAATCTCTTCGATAATCGAGCCATAAGAGTAATCTCTCAGACATTCAAGTAGGGATGAGTACCTATCCCCTTACACCCTATGATTGTCTTCTTCGTGTATGGATCATCTTGTTAAACAAAAACAAATCCTTCTCTTATTAGCCTACAAAAAAAATCAACTAGAAAAAAGAAACACAGAAGAAAAAGAGATTACCTTGAGCACTAGTGCTTCTTAGTCGTCAAAAAAGGGACTCAGAGAAGCTTGCAGATCAGGATGATGCTCAACAAGCATGGGCGAGTGGTACTTGTAGAGTTTTAGAAAGGCATTGTAAAAATATGGATCGATGTGGGATCAGCTAACTTAAAATCCAAGTTAAAATTGGTATGGTAGTTCAGTTTCTAGTTGGATTCTAACATACTAATTTTGCGGCAGCATAGAAGTCGAAGCCGTCAAACTGATGCATGTATATGAAATTATTGGATGAGATGTTGTCAGGTTACATAAGGTTTCATATTTGATTAGTTAACGTGTATGTTGATTATATTAAATAATGCACAACAATGATTCAATAGCAAAGTAAGTAACAATGAAAAGGGTATAACAGTGATTTTAGTGCGTAAATAAGGCAATTTGTGTAAATTAGTTTATTCAAAGTTAGGAGACTACTTTAAAAGTAATATTTTTTTTGTACTAGAGATAGATATTATATATATATATATTAATTAAACATGCGTACAGAGATGTTGGTGCCTAGGTTGCACCATATTACAAACTAAGTTACCATATTACAAGCTAAGTTATCACTATTAGCATCCCTATTTGATCTACTACTGGAACAGCAGAAGCAGCTTGGACTGTTGTTGTAAACGTTCCTTCCATGCACTGTAGGCTCTTCATCTGGCAAGTCAGCTGCAGTTCGTGGTAGTGAACAGGTAACTGACAGTTCTTGCTTATATCTTCTAAAAGTTTTTGAGCAAAAAGTGGTGCCTGGTGCAAAACATGCATTTTATAGGTCCCTTCCAAAAGACTTCCCGAATGTGCTAGTTGATCTGCTAATCTATTTTGTCCTCTGTACGCATGGCTAACTATTGGATCACACAGCGTCCATAGCTGGTGCCTGCAATCATTTAATAGATTAACAAAGGTTAAGTTATCAGTGCGTAGTAGTGTAATTACCTTTTTGGCATCAATTTCCATGTGGATTGGCATTAGATTATGAAGCTTTGCCAATGTAAGTCCCTGTAGTAATGCATATATTTCTATTGTAATAATAGACTGATATGGTATGTTGCCTAAAAATCCTATAATCCAATCTTCGTTGTGATTTCTAATTATTCCTCCAATACCATTTTTATGCTGAGTAGATGAGTGTGTTCCATCCGTATTTAATTTATATATGTTAGGTGATCGGTGCCAACCCTATACCACTACAAAGTGGTGAGAGCGGTCGAAGCAGCTTTTACCAGAAATGGTCGGGATCGAATCCAAAGGGAGCTAGAATTTGGAATTGAATTCATGTCTAAACTAGTAGTGTGTAGTGCTCTTAATTACACTTTAAATCATGTTTGTTTGTTTTGTTACTTCTAATTTTTATGCTAATAGTATGCTAAATTAAACTAAGAGTGATTGCTTGTAAGGTTTTCTAAATAGTTAAAGAGGCAATAGGGAAGTGACTTTCTCCTAGGTGAATACTTGATGGGATCTAAAGCCTAAGGCAAAGAAGTTATGTTGGGGATTGCGATATAGCCAATGCACGGAATTACTCACTCTATTCCTCTCGGTAGCTTGAGTGACTTTGCCCTAATTGACTTTCTCAAGACCAATTAGGTATCAAAATTGTGCAAGCAATATATGCTCAAGTTGGGTTTTACTATCTCTAGGTTTAACCCTTTAATTGGGACTATCACTCTCTTGATTATACCCCAATTCCTTGTTGGACTGATTATCCTAGACTCAAGCTCTCTTTCTCAAGAAGAACCCAAGTCAAATAGGCATAAATTAGTGTTTGCAACCACCAATTTAACATGGAAAACACAAATCGGTCCAAATATCAACTACCCATAAACATCTAAGCCTTAGAAAAAAAGACCTATCAAATACCCACACTAGGGTTGTGCCACAACCCCAGCTAATGGGTCTAGCTACTCATAATAATGGAGGAAAACAGAGAAATAGATGAAGAATAACTCATAAGATTTGATTACAAACTAAGATAATGAAGATTCAGTGTTAATCTAGCTACAAATTACTCAAAATAGAATAAAACAGCCGTTCACGTGCTCTGGTCTCTAATAAATTACCAAAAATACTCTAAAAATGTGAAAAGAAAGTATTTATACTAGGCCAAATTTTCTGGACAAAAATATCCTTGAAGGAGGTACTGCGGTCCGCATAAAATGCACAGTGGACCGCAATGAGGCTTTTTGGCTTGACTTGTCATTCTCTGAATCTGGCCACCGCGGGCCGTATAAAATGCACCGCAGTTGCGATGGCTTCTCTGCGGTCCACACAAAATGCTCCGCGGACCGCGCTAGCTTTGATCGTCCAAACTCCCAACTCTCTGAATCCCCTCTCCGCGGACCGCATAAAATGGATTGCGGCCGTGAAGAGGATTTTGCGGCCGCAAGAAATCCTCTGCGGACTGCACAGCCTTAGCCTCCAAACTTGCACCTCTCTAAACTCCTCCACCGTGGACCGCACTAAATGGTGTGCAGCCGCGGTGGGTTTGTTGCGGCTGCAGTTGATTTTTTGATGCAGCAGTGCCTTGACTTGTTCTTAGTACTTGTGCATGTTTCATTCCTTTTTGAGCTGGTTTTGACTACTTGTCACTTTTTTTACCAAACCCTGCAAACAAGTACAACATGTAAGCCTTTGGGACTAATTGTATACATTTTTAATCAAAACTTAAGTAAAAAGGAGTGTAAAATAAACTAGAATCCCTAGTTATCAACTCCTTCAAACTTAAGCTTTTGCTTGTCCTCAAGCAAACAAAATAAGTCCCACCTCCTTAAGAGCAAAATCAAAAAAAATTCAGCTGACCTAAAGTGACCTCATCTAGCATCAATTGAGACTAACAATTGCCCTCAATTCAAATGAATCATTAACAACATTCGACCTTTTAAGCACCATGAATTTAGTGCGACACAAGAGCATCAAGAGTTGACTCAATCCATCAAGGAAACTCTTTCTACAACTTTGGCCATTGTGGAACCCAAACTCATACTCCTCAACTCTCCATAAGCAAACCTCACTTTTAGGTTGTAGCACTCAGAACGAGGATTGTGGAAAGCACACTCATTTCTCTCAGAGAAAGATCACAAGTCCCGCTCTAATTACCATAAGATTGCCCTTTATGTGAGTCACCACTTATTTAAGCTTCATTGAACTCAAGATCATATGTGGCTTTTGTGAAGATATAATGAAGTCTTTTGGTTCAGGATAGGAAATATTTGGTCTAAGTAGGTTCCATCTTCCCTTAAGCACTTCATTTCTTCATTTTGGCACACATTCTCTTGACTATTTGAGTCATTTACTTCTTTCTTAGCAGTTAGAGAGACATACTGTCACTATTTCTTGTTCTTTTCAAACCTTTTTCTCCTTTATAAAATTTTTACACCTTTCATCTCTTTTCTTTTATTGAATCCCTTTATTTCTTCTACAATGTTCATTCTTTTTTTTCTTTTCTTTTTTTGACTTTTTGGTTTTCTTTCTTTTTTATTGCCTTTTCTTTTCTTCATTTTGTACCTTTTACCACTTCGTTGCATTCCTCATCTCTCCTCTCAAACTTATGCTTTTGCGAACGGGTAAAGGCTTGTATCATGGTCTTTGAAAGAAAAAGGTCTATAGCTCAAAAGGGTTGACTAGGGATATTGTCATTGGTAGGCTATGGAAGTTTTCAAGATAACATTCAGATCAATGAGAGCTTATAATCACTTCTCAAGTCAAATTACACTTAGGATTTCGCCTAGACAAACATTCAGGGCAAGTTCTAGACTAATGGCACGGGACTTGGACTTGCAATTCAAATTCTCACCGCACAAGCTATAGGATTGCTAAAGAGACAGAATCATGGGTCCGCAACAACCTTAGTTAAGATTTCAGCAACATGAATGGTCCCGAAAAACCATTTGAAGATTATCAGCCAACACAAGAGTTTCAAGGTCACAATTTTCACCATCCTATACATAACAATATGTTTTTGACCATAAGATCAAAGGCAAATGTGCTAGACCCAAGTAAAGCTTTGCTTGAGGCACCATTACTCACTAACTACTATTTACGCAAAAACAAAAAGAAAACAGACTCAAAACCTTAAGAAGGTTGTCATGCCATCCATCATCCGGAAGAGCCACCCGGTTCACACAAATTCCACCTTTGGAAAGAACCGTGGCATTAAAAATACCAAAGGCTTATTGAACGCAAAAACTCAAAATAAAAAGCTACCAAAATGAAATAAGAAGCTACGAAAGAAAAATGCGGAAAGTAGAATAAATATGTAAAAGATGGGATTTAGACGAATATACATAAGGGGGAATGAATATATACATCAGAAAGTAACTTTATATACAGACCAAAGTTGCAAAGTACGAAAAGTGAAATAAAATGGTAAAACTATGTGCATACCAAAAGTGAAAATCAAAGCATAATAAAAAGAAAATAGTATCATATTTACAACACCAAATCATTCAAATAGGGCTACCCCCTCAAATGAAAGCTAGCATTGTCCTCAATCCTAACTAACCAAAAATAGCTCAAAATAAAATAGAGAGTAAAGAAAACTCCCAATTGGCCCTCCATCTGCATAGGATCATGAGTCTGGGTCCCTAGGTCCTCGGACTGCTCGGGAACCTGTGATTGGATCCATGTAACCTATATCTGCACTGGGACATGGGGCTGGCTAGAGGAACCTCCCTGCGGGTCCTCCAACTCTATCACAGCATCATCAGCATGGGGAATCACCCTCTTCCTCTTTGTTGGCCTCTCCACCTCCTACTTCAGCTCAGGCTGGGCTGCTGGTGCCGGGTCATGCAATAGTAGCTCTAAGGGCAAGTGATCAGCCTTCAATTTCTCTACTTCCACCCTCAACTATTTCACTGACTCCTTTGATGCCCGAGTCTTTCTCAACTTCTTTGTTTCCTTTGTCAACTCCTTTAATGCTTTACCATGAGAACCTACAGCCTCTAAAATTAATTTCTGGTTCTCCAGTAGCTTCTTCTAGTTGTCCAGAAGCTCCTTGAGAGTATCCTCCACTAACTGTGGAACTTGTGGCTGAGGGGGTACAGACTGGGCTGTCACCGAGCTAGAAAGCACAGACAGCTTAGAAGTAGCTGTCTGCATCTATTTGTTGATGCTGGCAAGGATTTGACTCAAATGGTGGGCAGTCAACGGGTAAGCTGAGGATAAAGGGATATTTGGAACTGTGGAAGTAGAGGGTCCTGGGGCAATGCCTGGTGTATCTGAGAAGAGGCTACTACTACTACTGGCTCTTCAGACTAGCTAGTAGAAGCAGTGGCTTTACCTTTCGGATCTTTAGGGTTGTCATCACCCTTTAGGCTGTACCAGGAGAAGGGTGCCTTTGGTTTCACCTTTTCATCAAACTTTCTTTTCTCTACATATTGATCCTCAAAATACATGGTCAGGAAATATGGGAAGGGATAGGATCTATCACCTTCATTCATCACCCGTGTAATCACCCTAGACATAACATTTCCGATGTTGATCGGGTACCCCACCATGATAGACGCCACCAATATAGCCCAGGAGATAGGAAGAGAGTTCTCGTGAGTGGTGCGGTCTAGCCTGCTGCACATAAAGGTCTCCCACCCTTTCACCTCGAAGTTCAGGGTTCTCCTTAAAATTTTGACTCCCGCTGTCAACCATGTTAGGGT
Organism: Nicotiana sylvestris; assembly: GCF_000393655.2. NCBI lineage: Eukaryota > Viridiplantae > Streptophyta > Magnoliopsida > Solanales > Solanaceae > Nicotiana > Nicotiana sylvestris. The sequence goes on from NC_091066.1 coordinate 85,184,925, forward strand.
AGTACCTGGGATTGCCAAGTACTCTGCTAACCACAGACGGGCATCCTCTCCCAATGCTACCTTTTCTAAGTATAAAGTTTCGTCCTCCTTCGGAAAGCCCAGGTAGTTATTGATTGTTTTCCCATCAAACTTTACTTTCAAATTTCGCACCTTAGTCACTGTAGTGCCTTTTTTGATGTGGGCAACATTAGTGTAAAACTCCTTCACCAAGTGCTCATTTGCATCCTCAACGTTGCCTATGAAATAATCCCAGTCAGGCCTCTCTCTGAATTGCCTCTGCACATTTGGGTTATGAGGCAGAAGATCCTTGTCAATGAATCTCCGTTCAAGTATTAACTTCCTCTCGGGCCACCATTCGGAATTTGTGGTAAGCAAGCTTACTGACAAATTTATCTTGCCAAGCCTCCGGGTTTCTAGTTCTCTCCACCCCCTTACTTGAGGCACACCCCCTCCTTCTTCTTCTTCTATGGGATCCTCATCGGGTGTTGAAGCTGTAGGTGAGGTAGAAGAAACATCATCACCGCTCTCAGCTGAGCCCTCAAATGACTCAGAAGAAATTGCCACTGAAGCTTGAGCAGTAGGAGTGCTCGGAGGTGTATCTCTCAATCTTCGCCTTTCCGGCCAGTCAGGAACATACTCTGGCACTGACTCGGAGTTGGATGCCTCCCGAGAGGGTAAATACTCACTTCCCGAATGGGAAACAGCTCTATCTGCAGCCTTTATTGACTTCCTAATGTCCTTGATTGCCTGCCGGATTTGGGGAGTCAATTTGATCATACTTTTCCCCTACCCTGGGAGGACTCTCCTTTTCCCTGTTGTTTTCTACCGCCGCCTCGTGATTGAACCATTATCTGCAAGTGAAAGTCAGTTAAAGCTTGTTAGTATCAAACCAAAAGAAACAGTGAAATATATGATTGCAGACAATGAAGAAAATAGTTGCGAACAATAGGATACGGACCGCATAAAATGCAGTGCAGCCGCAAAGAAACCATCGCCGGACCTCACAAAATGGCAGCGCGGTCAGCATTGAGGTAGGGGTCAGAATACCCACTCTCTGATTCCAAGCATCGCGGACCGCAGTCCTCAACATTCAACTTTTTGAAGTTTCACCACCGCGGTCCACACAAAATGGCATCGCGGACCATAGAGAGGCACTACGGATCGCAATAAATCCACCGCAGATTGCGGTAAGCCATAAGCAGCAGTACCAACCTAGGGTTTCAATTTTCGTCTCATTTTTAGCCTAAAATTACATATCATTAATCCACTAGGTGTTCAATCATTATTCTTAACTAATTAACCCTAATTTAACATCATTATGTAAACCTATGCTACAATTTAAAGAAAAGGGACAAAAAAGAAGTACAACTAACTAATTAAAAGAAAATAAAACAAGGTTAAAAACTACGAAAAGATTAAAATTACCAGTAGTGAGATGCAACACAGATGATTTAGAAACAGGGTTTGAATTTGTACAGTTAGGGCTTGGATGAACAGTACTTTTTACTATTGAGGGTGAGAATGAGCGAAAAGTTTTAAATGAAGGCCTAAAGTCCTATTTATAGAAAAGGACCTTGGGACCCACCGTACTTACCCACCGCGGACCTCAAGAAATGCACCGCGGTCCGTGGTGCTTGAACATATAAAGCACTGGGCATAAGGGCATTGCGGTCCGCAAGAAAAGTTCCGCGGTAGCGGTAGGGCACCATGGACCGCACAAAATGCAATGTGGCCGCGATGACAACTTCAGAGAACCCCATTTTTAATCATTCACCACTGCGGACAACATTGAAATTTTGCCCCCGCACTAAGGCCTTTGCGGCCGCAAGAAATGCAATGCGGTCGTAGTGCAAACTTCAGAGAGTGACATTTTTCCAACTTGGTCCTGCACTGCATCAAAACAATCATACACACATCTCACAACCAGTTAGTCCAAAAGCAAATCCTATACTAAAAAGAAAATCAATGAAAAACAAAAAAGAAAGACACATGGGTTGCCTCCCAAGAAGCGCTTGATTTAACGTCGCGGCACGACGCAGGTTACACTCAAATCACTTTAGATGGAGCAGTGCCACCACGTGATTGTCATCAATTTTGCCTAGGTAGTGCTTGACCCTGTGCCCATTAACTCTGAAAACCTCCCCATTTTTATTCTTCAAGTCAAGTGTACCAAACGGAGTCACAAACACTACTTCAAAAGGTCCACTCCATTTTGACTTAAGCTTTCCCGAAAATAGACGTAACCGAGAATTGAACAAGAGAACCAAATCACCCACTTTGAACTCCTTGCCACGAGCATACTTATCATGAAGGTACTTTATCTTGCCCTTATATAAGGACGAACTGGAGTAAGCATGGAATCGGAATTCATCAAGCTCATTAAGCTACTCCACACGAAGATTCGCTGCCACATCCCATTCAAGATTCAACTTCCTCAAAGCCCACATGGCCTTGTTCTCTAACTCAGCCGGTAGATGGCAAGCTTTCCCAACACCAACCGGTACGGAAATATACCAATCGGAGTCTTGTAAGCAGTCCTATAAGCTCATAGAGCATCATCCAACTTCTTTGACCAATTGGTCCTATTTGCGTTGACCGTCTTTGACAATATACTCTTGATTTCCCTATTTGAGATTTCAACTTGGCCACTCGCCTGAGGATGATAAGGAGTAGAAACTTTGTGATTGACACCATACTTTGCAAGCAAAGTGTCAAAAGTTTGATTACAAAAATGAGACCCCACATCACTTATGATTGCTCGAGGAGTGCCAAACCTAGTAAAAATGCTCTTCTTGAGAAATGCAACAACACTCCGGGCCTCATTGTTGGGCAAAGCCACGGCTTCAACCCACTTTGAAACATAGTCAACTGCCACTAGAATGTATGTGTTCCCACATGAACTAACAACTGGGCCCATGAAATCAATGTCCCATATATCAAAAATATCAACTTCAAGAATGGTATTGAGAGGCACCTCATCTTTCTTCGAAATTCCACCCGCTCTTTGATATTCGTCGCATCTCTTCACGAGTTCACTTGCATCTTTGTATAAAGTTGGCCAATAAACCCACAACTAAGAACTTTTGAAGCCGTCCTCGCCCCGCCATGATGGCTACCATAGGGAGAGGAATGACAAGCCTCTAAGATACTCAATTTCTCCTCCTCCGGAACACACCTTTGGATCACACTATCTGTGCAGATCTTGAACAAGTACGGCTCATCCTAATAGAAGTCCAAACTATCCCGTTTAAGCTTCTTCCTTTGGTTAGAAGAGAGATCACACGGGATTATACCAGTCATAAGGAAATTAGCAACGTCCGCAAACCATGGCATACCATTTACCGAAAGGAGTTGCTCATCGAGAAATGAATCATTGATCTCTAGGCCATCACGAGGCCTCCCCTCCTCCTCCAAGCGGGACAAGTGGTCCGCCACTTGGTTTTCACTACCTTTCCGGTCCACAATCTCCAAATCAAACTCTTGAAGTAACAAGACCCATCACATCAGCCTAGCTTTGGAATCCTTTTTTGTCATAGTACCGGAGTGCGGCATGATAGTATAAACTATGACCTTGGCACCCATGAGATACGACAGAAATTTCTCTATTGTGAACACAATAGCCAAAAGCTCTTTCTCAGTCACCGTGTAGTTCACTTGACCATCATTCATTGTCTTGCTCGCGTAGTACACCAGATGAAATATTTTGTTCACTCTTTGACCCAAGACCGCCCCAACCACAACATCACTCGCGTCGCACATGAGCTCAAAAGGTAAGCTCCAATTGGGTGCGGTAATAATAGGAGTGGTGGTCAACTTGTGCTTGAGAAGTTCAAAGGCTTGCATATATCCCTCATTGAACACGAACTTGGTATCTTTTTCCAATAACTTGCACAAGGGATTCACTACCTTCGAAATTTTTTTGATAAATCTTCGGTAGAACCCTGCATGCCCAAGAAAACTTCTAACTCCCTTGACAGAAGTAGGGGAAGGGAGTCTTGAAATCACATGAATTTTTGCTTTGTCCACCTCTATGCCATGCTTTGAAATTTTATGCCCAAGAACTATGCTCCTCAACCATGAAATGGCATTTCTCCCAATTAAGAACAAGATTGGTTTCTTCACAACGGGCCAATACTCTGTCAAGATTTTTCAAACATTCATCAAACGAGTCACCAACAACGCTAAAGTCGTCCATGAATACCTCCAAAATGTCCTCCACCATTTCAGTAAATATGGCCATCATACACTGCCAAAATGTAGCCGGTGCATTACACAACCCAAACGACATCCTAGAAAAGGCAAAGGTGCTATATGGACAAGTGAAGGTGGTTTTCTCCTGATCTTCCGGAGTAATCAAGATTTGGTTGTACCTAGAATACTCATCCAAGAAACAGTAGAAGGCACGCCCAACAAGTCTGTCCAGCATCTGATCAAGAAAAGGCAATGGAAAGTGATCCTTGCGGGTCACTTTATTCCACTTGTGGTAGTCCATGCACACCCTCCACCCGGTGATAGTCCTGGTAGGAATCAACTCATTTTGTGCATTGGTAACCACGGTCATGCCACCCTTCTTCGGCACACATTGCACCGGCAAAGTCCAAGAGCTATCAAAGATGGGTACACAACCCCGGCATCAAACCACTTGATCATCTCCTTTTTCACAACTTCTTTCATTGCCTCATTCAACCTCCTTTGATGTTCCAAGGAGGGCTTTGCATCATCTTCTAGAATAATTTTGTGCATACAGAATGCGGGGCTTATCCCCCGAATATTACCTAAGGTCCATCCAATTGCCTTCTTCCTCTTTTAGAGCACTGCCAATGTGGCATCAACCTGCATGTTAGTAAGATAAGAGGAAAGAATAATTGGCAAAGTTGAACTAGGGCCTAAGAATTTATACCTGAGGTGTGGAGGCAACAACTTCGACTCCAATACCGGAGGTTCCTCAATTGAAGGCTTTGCTAATGGGGTTTTCCTATTCTCAAGATCCAAAGAGAATTTCCTAGGCTCATAAGAGTACGAGCCCATTCCATGTAAAGCATTGACACACTCCACTCGATCTCCATCCTCATTTACGTCAAGATTCAACAATACTGCTTCTAGAGGATCCTCCACATTGATCATTGCACTAGTATCATTAACTATCACTGTCGTGACAAGATCCACAAAAGAGCACACTTCAGAACTGTTGGGTTGCTTATTGACTTGCACACATGAAAGATCACTTTCTCATCACCCACCCGGAAGGTGAGTTCCCCTACTTCCACATCAACTAAGGCCTTCCCAGTATCAAGGAAAAGTCTTCCCAATATGATCGGAACCTCATAATCTACCTCACAATCCAAGATCACAAAATCAGCCGACAAGATAAATTTGTCCAACCGGACAAGAACATCATCGATTATACCCAAAAGTCTCTTCATTGTTCTATCCGCCATTTGCAATATCATGGAAGTCGGCCTCGGTTGCCCAATACCCAAAGTCTTGAAAACTGAGTAGGGCATCAAGTTGATACTTGCCCCCAAATCACATAGAGCTTTAGCAAAGTCTACACTCCTAATGGTGCAAGGAATGGTGAAAGCACCGAGATCTTCTAGCTTCGGAGCCATTGAGTGCACTATTGCACTAACTTGATGGGTCATCTTGATAGTTTCACAATCCATGGATCTTTTCTTTGTCACCAACTCTTTCATGAATTTAGCATAACCCGACATTTGCTCTAAAGCTTCCACCAAAGGCACAGTAATGGATAAGCTCTTCATCATATCATAAACTTCTTAAACTGGTTCTCATTTTTCTACTTCGCTAGCCTTTGAGGATAAGGTGGAGGTGGCCTTGGCAAGTGATCTTTGGCTTTAGGCACCACCATTTCCGGCATGTTTATTACGTGTTCCCTAGACGGGTTCACGTCATTCTGAGTTTCCACCTCGGCATCTTGGATATCAATCCTCACTTCCCCATTCACGTTCTCATCAATCACATTTTCAACCACCAAAGGGATCTCGTCCTTTTGCAACTCAACTTCATCACTCAAAATTTCTTTTTATTTGGAGGCATTCACATCACCGTCTCGTTCACTTCTTGTAGTTACTATCATTACATGTCCGGAATTGTTCCCACCCTTCGGGTTTACTACCGTATCACTTGGTAGATCCCCCTTAGGGCAAGTATTCAAGGATTGTGAGATTTGGCCTAATTGAACCTCCAAGTTTCTGATTGAAGTATTGTGGGACGCCAACTGAGCATCAGAGTCCGCATTCTTTTTCATCATCTGTTCAAACATCGTTTCAATTTTCCCCATTTCATTGTTGGAAGAACTAAGACCTTGGGGTGGAAATGGGGGTGGATTGTTCGATTGTTGATACATTGGGGGTCTTTGAAAGCCTTGCCCCCAATTTCCTTGGTTGCCATTGTTCCAACCACCCTGATTGTTGTTTCTACCCCAGTTGTTGTTGTTGTTGCCACTCTAATTACCCTGATTGTTTTGATTGCCCCAATTGGAATTTTGGTTGTTTTTCCCCCAATTACTATTCCCTTATTGTTGTTGATTGCCCCAATTGCCTTGGGGTCTCCATTGTTGTTGGTTGGAAGAATTGCCCCTTTAGACCTGATAATTGTTCACATATTGCACTTCTTCATTCTGCCCATCATAACCATCATCTTGGAATCCACCACTATCATTGTCATATTGATCTGAACTCTCTTGGTTCTGTTGACCTCTGTTTTCTTTTGTTCACTAACATGTTGACACCCTCTATAGCATTTAACTATCTTGGATTTTGAACATGTTGTAATTGCGCCTTTGCTAGCTGGTTCATTGTTGTTGTCAGCTCTAATATTGCCTGCCCATGATCATGGAGCTCTTTGTGCAAGTGGATGACCGTGGGGTCTCCCTATAGCACATTGGCTCTACTTTGCCAAGCGGAGGACGTGTCAGTCATCTCATCAAGAATGTCACAAGCCTCATCATAAGACAGCTTCATGAAATTACTCCCAGCAAGTTGGTTCACTATATACTGATTTGTTATGTTAATGCCCAGTAGAATATTTGTTGTATCATTGCCCCAGTCATATTATTGGTGGGGCATTCCTTTACCATGGTTCGGTATCTCTCCCATATCTCATGCAATAGTTCGTTGGGCTCCTGCTTGAAAGATAAGATCTCATCCCTCAATGCTTCCATATGTCCCGGTGAGAAAAATTTGGTAATGAATTTATCCGCCAACTTATCCCAAGTAGTGATGGAATTGTTGGGAAGTCGTTCAAGCCAATCTAATGTCTTCCCTCTAAGTGAGAAAGGGAATAATCTCAACCAAAGTGCATTCTCTGACACATTAGTTTGTTTGCTCCCCCAACAGGTATCCACGAAACCCTTGAGATGTTTGTAAGCATTCTGATTGGGAGCACCCCTAAAATACCCTCGTTGCTCCAATAATGTCAGCATCACATTTGCAATTTGAAAATTGCTCGCCCGAATCCGGGGTGGGACAATTGCACTAGCATATCCTTGGTTGAGAAACACTCGAGGAGCCACTCTTGGAGGTGACAGGGGAGGGTCTGGAACATTATCATTGGCCTAGTGGCCTCTCCTTTGTCCTTGAGGTACAATAGGAACCTCATCATCAATATTGTCATCTACCTCCTCCCCCGGCGGAAGATCTCCAAGAGGTGCATTTTTTGCTGCCATTTTGTACCTGAATTTGCGACACACAAATTAGTAACACAGAAGGAAAGAAGAACAATACACAAAGCTATTTAGATAGATAGCCAAAAGCATTAGTTCCTCGGCAACGGCGCCAAAAAGTGATCGGTGCCAACCCTACACCACTATAAAGTGGCGAGAGTGGTCGAAGCAGCTTTTACCCGAGATGGTCGGGATCGAATCCACACGGAGCTAGAATTGGGAATTGGATTTCTGTCTAAACTAGTAGTGCGTAGTGCTCTTAATTACACTTCCAATCATATTTGTTTGTTTTGTACTTCTAATTTTTATGCTAATAATATGCTAAATTAAACTAAGAGTGATTACTTGTAAGTTTTCTAAATAGTTAAAGAGGCACTAGGGAAGTGACTTTCTCCTAGGTGAATAATTGATGGGATCTAAAGCCTAAGGCAAAGAAGTTATGTTGGGGATTGTGATATAGCCAATGCACGAAATTACTCACTCTATATCTCTCGGTATCTTGAGTGACTTTGCCCTAATTGACTTTCTCAAGACCAATTGGGGTCAAAATTGTGCAAACAATATAGGCTCAAGTCGGGTATTACTATCTCTAGGTTTAACCCTTTAATTGGGACTATCAATCTCTTGATTACACCCCAATTCCTTGTTGGACTGATTTTCCTAGAATCAAGCTCTCTTTCTCAAGAAGAACCCAAGTAAAATAGGCATAAATTAGTATTTACAACCACCAATTTAACATGGAAAACACAAATCACTCCAAATATCAACTACCCATAAACATCTAAGCCTTAAATCAAAAGACCCATCAAATACCCACACTAGGGTTGAGCCACAACCCTAGCTAATGGGTCTAGCTACTCATAATAATGGAAGAAAACAGAGAAATAGATGAAGAATAACCCATAAGATTTGATTACAAACTAAGATAATGAAGATTCAGTGTTAATCTAGCTACAAATTACTCAAAATGGAATAAAACAGCCGTTCACGGACTCTGGTCTCTAACAGATTACCAAAGATACCCTAAAAATGTGAAAAGAAAGTATTTATATTAGGCCGAATTTTTTGGATAAAAATACCCCTGACGGAGGTACTGTGGTCCGCATAAAATACACCGTGGACCGCAATGAGGCTTTTTGGCTTGACTTGTCATTCTCTGAATCTAGCCACCGCGCGCCGCATAAAATGCACCGCGATTGCGGTGGCTTCTTTGCGGTCCGCACAAAATGCTCTGTGGACTGCGCTAGCTTCAATCATCCAAATTCCCAACTCTCTGAATCCTCTCTCCGCGGACCATATAAAATGGATTGCGGCCGCAAGACATCCTCCGCGGACTGCACAGCTTTAGCCTCCAAACTTGCACCTCTCTGAACTCCTCCACCGCGGACCACACTAAATGGTATGTGGCTGCGATGGGTCTGTTGCGGCTGCAGTTGATTTTATGCTGCAGCAGTGCCTTGACTTGTTTTTAGTACTTGTATATGTTTCACTCCTTTTTGAGCTGATTTTTACTACTTGTCACCTTTTTAACCAAACCCTACAAACAAGTATAACATGTAAGCCTTTGGGACTAATTATATATATTTTTAATCAAAACTCAAGTAAAAGGAGTGTAAAATAAACTAGAATTTCTAGTTATCATTAGGCTTTGGTGGTATCCATTTTAGAGGAACCCTGATATGCCGTTGTATTTTATGAGATAAAGCTGCAAGATAGCAGAATTTAGTAGCTTCTTGTGTAGTAAAATTGATGCTAACATATTTGTGTAGTCGCTCGTAAATATTTTTGTTCCTAGTATTCCAAATATTCCATAAGCTTAATGGCACATAAGTATGTGGATGTATGTTATGTGGTAATTTTTGCTGTTTGTAGTTAATTAAAGGAGTAAGCCATTCTTGTGGTGTATTAAAATTAAGTAAAGTATTTATATGTCGTCCCATTCTCGGTTTATTCCAGTATGTTTGAGCATTTTCACAAGTTAGAAAAATATGTTTTGCCGACATCAGCTTTGCGACAGTAAGGACATTCCGCATTTGTGATAATATTAAGATATTGCAGAAATTGAAATGTAGGCAGTCTATTATGGTTAAGTAACTAAATGAAGTACTTAATTTTTGGATGTATAGGAAGCTTCCATATCCATGTGAATTTAGATACCGTGTTATGGTCGTCGTTGGAATTATATTCCAAGGCTTTGTACATCAAGTGAACTGTAAATTTACCATTAGGAGTTAATCCCCAGTAGATGTTGTCACCTTTTTTAATTATATGCCAAAATGTACAGAGTTCTTATAAGGTTTTTTATATCATTAGGAAGTTCGAATGGCAAAAAATCCCATTTCCAACCATTAACATCATATATGCAGTTAATTTTCATTGACTGATGTTCCAAAGGTATTGGGCCACTAATTAGGGAACGAATAGTTATCACATTTTTTACCCAACAATCATGCCAAAATTTAACATTTGTACCTGTTCCTATTTACCATTGTAAACCTAGTTGGCAGTGTTCCCAACCCCTTAGTATGTTACGCCAAGTTGTAGAATAATATATAGATGATGAAATATGAAGGAATTTATTAATTAATATCTTAACCCAAAGATGTTGGTGAGTATAAAATACTCTCCATGCTAGACTCGCCAGTAATGCATTGTTCTTTTGGCGCAGGTCTTGGATGCCTAGGCCTCCTATTTCTCGAGGCGTAGTAATTTTCTTCCATTTTAAAAGATGTAGTTTCTTTTTTGTTGTGGTTGTGCCCCATAGAAAATTGCGTTGGTACTACTCCATTTTATTAAGAATGGTTGTTGGAATGTGAATATATTGCATAATATGATTTGGCAGATTATTCAGTGTAGATTTAATTAGCGTAGCCCGACCTGCCATAATTAGGAAATTGATTTTTTATCCTGCTAGTCTAGATTTGAAGTTATCGAGTAAGAACTGGAACTCAGCCCTTTTTGGCGTGATTGGAATAATGAAAATCCTAAATACTTACCAAAATTGATTCCTTCTTTAAGTTGGAAGTAATTCATTGCCAAGTTTTTATCATTTGTTGCACAGTTCCTTGAGAAGAATAATTTTGATTTTTCAAAGTTGATACGGTGTCCTGAATACTTATTAAAATGATTTATTACATCTATTATTGCATTGCAATTTTTAGTAGTTATTTTTGAGAAAAGTATAATATCATCTGGAAAAAATAGATGCGAGAGTTATGGTCCCTTTTTTGCAATATTGATGAGTTGCCATTGTAAATAATCACATATAAGTTAATGCATCTTGAAAACATCTCCATACACATAATGAATAAGTATGGTGACAAAGGGTCACCTTGACGAATCCCTCTTGATGGGGTGAAATAAAGAGTACGTGAACTATTAATGAGGATTGAAGTAGAAGTAGTAGTAACACATGACATGATTAGCTTAATCATAGATGTAGGTATGCCAAAATAGAGAAGTGTTTTCCTAATAAATGACCATTCCAGTCGATCAAAGGCTTTTTCTAGGTCTATTTTTAAAAGCATATAACCAGTCTTTCCTTTCCTTTTTGCAAAATGATTAAAGCTTCTTGAACTATTATGGCATTATCAGAAACTCGTTTACTCTGTTAAAAGCTGGTTTGTATGGGTCCTATTATTTTTGAAATAATAGGCTTAAGCCTATTAACTATTATTTTTGTTATAATTTTATAAGTGGTATTACAGAGACTTATTGGTCTATATTGTTGGAGTGTCTGAGCATGCCTCACTTTGGTATAAGGCATATATAAGTTTGATTTAGTAAGGGAGGTATAAGTCTAGTACTAAAAATTTGGTGGAAAAATTGCTTTACCTTGTTACCTACATCACCCCAATATTTTTGATAAAAAAAATGGTGAAACCCATCTAGACTAGATGCTTTATAAGGACTAAAGTTGTATAGAGCCTGAGTGATTTCATTGTCCTTTAGAGGTTCATCTAAAGATTGTAAATCCATAAAATTGAGTAGGCAATTATCTGTTTTATTAATACTAAGAGCTGAGTGGTCTTATTCTGTAGTGAAAAGATTCGAGTAGTAATTTAGTATAAGATCTTGAATTTCATTATGGTCATAACTCCAATTACCTACTGAGTCTTTTAGTGAAGTTATCCTATTTCTCCTACGCCTATTTAAAGTAGACATGTGGAAAAATTTCGTGTTGGCGTCTCCTTGATTTAGCCACATTAGTCTTGATTTTAACTTTCAAAAGTCTTCCTCTATTCTAAGAATACTACTAAATTTATTAGTCAAATGTATTTCTAAATTCTGCAGGAAAAAACTAGTAGGATAGTGTATTGAAGACTGTATTCCGGCTAACCTAGCTAGTATTTTCCTTTTACGAGTAAAAATATTTCTAAATATCAAATGATTCTAATTTGTGACTACTTACTGAAATTTTTTAGTTGTTTCCATGAGAGGTTGAGGCTCAACCCATGTTTGTTGTACTAATTGAGGAAATTGTGGATGTGATACCCACATAGTTTCAAATCGAAATATTTTTTTTATAATATTTCTTTTGGTCTCTAAGGTTATTAAAAGATGGCAGTGATTTGAATATGTTCTATGTAAGTGTTCTACCGTAGCCTCAGCGTACATATTTAGCCATTCATAGTTTGCCAAAAAGCGATCAAGTCTTTCAAAAATTGCAGGGCTATTTCTACGCTTATTAGTCCACGTAAAACCAATATCCCTAAAACCTAGATCAATTAACTTGCAGTAATTAATGCAATTGGCAAATATGTCTACTCTATTAACATTAATAGGTAGCCTTCCAAATTTTTCTTGTGCATATAATATGTCATTGAAATCACCCCCTATTAGCCAAAGAGTATTAAAAGTATCATGCAGATTCATTAAGTTTTCCCAAAGATTAGCACGTAATTGATAAGAATTACTAGCATATATTGCAGATAGGATCCATTTAGGTTTAGTGTGATATACTTGGATGAGGCAGTGGATGTCTTGCTCAGACATCCTCAGTTCCTCCACATTAATGAAAGCTTCATGCCATAGCACAACCAACCCTCCAATGAGTCCATTAGCAGACATATGGGCTATGTTCGTAAAATTGAATTCCTCACGAAGACTCTCATGATCTTGCATGTGTGTTTCTAGAAGGATTGCTAGAACTGGTCTATGATTATCTAATAGAGACCTAAAATGTCACCTAAACTGGGATTGTGAGAACCCCTACAATTTCATACTATAAAATTCATAATAAAAGAGATGGGTATTGTGACTGGAGGAGTTGGGATCAGAGGATTGACAACAGAGGTTGTCATCTGAGTCTGATGATCCATGACTGGAGGAGGTGGACAAAGTGTAGGAATAATCACCATTGAGTACTTTCCTTCCTCTCGATTGTTTGTGACTCGAAAGTTTAGGCTGCATGTGATCATTTCTATAAGACACTTCGGAATGAACTTTTTTTCGTACGGTTCCTTAAGACTGTAAAGCTGGATTCCTTTTAACCATAAGAACTTTGTCCTTGTCTCCCTTAATTCCACTAGAATCTGAGCTAACTCCTGCCTTGTTTCTATATCCAGTACATTTGGAGATGGAGGTGGAGTCGGTGGTGGACTTTTTTGAGGTGTTAGTGTTTCTAATGAGTTGTTAGGATTGGAGTATAGACATAGTGGATTGAAGGAGTTGAGATGCTGAAACCATAGTGCATAAATCTTCCCCATGTGATGTGGAGGATAAAAAGGCAGTAGAATGGTTGTTGAGTTGAGCACTGGAATTGGTGGAGGCATGGGGTATGCCCACTGTTGTGGATTTAAAGTTGATGCTTGGTGCTCTAGTATAAATGGCATTTGAGTGTTGTACCATTGATTTTGAGAAAATGCTTTCATCCCCAATCTCATCCCCTCCATTACTATCTCTGCCAAGTGTGTTGAATTTTGGAGTAGGAGAACACCTTCCTGATTGTTGAGTTCCATGGTGAATACTAGTGCATATTCTTGTAATCCCATCTCCAACCACGATTGAAGTGAGAGGTCCATCGTGTTATGTTGAGATATGTAGACTAGTAGTGTGATGATGTATGGGAATTGTGGACCTTGCATGGTTAATCTCGGAAGATGGAAGAATTGATTGTTGTCCAGATTTCTCAGGTAAGTTTGGTTGGAATTTGCTAGGAAAGTTGGTCTTTGCATGGTTGATTTCTGTGGAAGAAGGAATTAATGTTGTGGTGTTAGATGAAGGTATAGTATTTGCAGAAGTAGGAAGTAGTGGTGTTATTGAAACCTTTGAGAGGTCTTGTGTGTTAGTGAATATTTTCTAATGGGTATCACATGGGGGATAATGATTTGGTTTGCATGGGAAATAAGGTTGGCTAGGTTGGTGATGGACGTAAGGAACTGTAGCATGCAAATTAGGATTGTTGCTATCAATGGGTATTCCAGGTGTGACTTTAGTGTCATGTGAAGAAGTAGACTTGTGTATTGTGGATTGGCCAGAATTAGTGTTATGTGTGTGATCTGTTTGGGGTTCCTTAGGTGGCGTGTGTGGAGTGTTAGGCGTGCTCTGATGTATGGTGCTTATTAGATGTGTAGGAGTTGGTAGTGTAGCATGAGTAGATGTAGAGGGTGTGTGATTGGAGGAAATGGTCTGTGGCCCTATCTCTAACGGGCAGTGATTAATTGATTTGTCTCCTACTAAATCAGTTTTGGGCTTCAATTTTTGGTTTATCCCTTATTGAGCTTGTGATTTTGGTAGTGTCCATGTCCATATGAGTTTCCATGAATTCATCCAGATTCGCAAATTCATTATATTTGTTAGCAAAATTCTTATTAGAAGGAGCTTTGTTTAATAGTTGATGGGCCTCAGAAGGCCCAATAGAGATATGAGACTTACATGTATGTTGTCTTGTCTTTGCCGCCTCCTACGCCGCCCTATTGATAATTTGGTGGCGGTTAGTGTTGTAGCGTGGTAGGGATTTCTTTGGAAAGTTTACAGTTTTCCATTCAGGTTCATGTGCTGTTTTTGTATTGGATGAAGTAGAAGGGTGGCAACTAGTATATGGATCTAGAGGTTGGTGTGATATGAAGTAACAGTTAACATTTTTATGTCCAAATCGCCCACACTTTGTACATAATAAATTAAGCCTCTCGTAGAGTAGTATCTGATTATGATGTCCTATAAGTAGGTGTGTTTTAAGTGGCTTCTCTAAGGGCACTTCGATACATATACGAGCATACTTTCCCCTAGTGGTAGAGGAAGTAGAGACATCAACCTTTAATAGTTGTCCCAGTTTAGAGCCCACCTTTTGTAGAATTGTTCGTCATGAAATTCCGTAGGAAGCTCCGGTAGACGAACCCATATGGCTGAATATGTAAGTTGTGTAGATGATGCAATGAATTTAGGCTCCCATTTTCGAACAGACAGGAAATGATTTAGTACAAACCATGGATCTCCATGCAGTGCTTTAAGCATATTTTATTCTTTTTGAAATTTGATGAGGAAAAAATCAGAGCCCAAATCTATTAGAGGTAGATCCTCAGTTGGATTCCATAATACAAACAACTTAGTGTGGAGTAGTTGATGTATTATTTTCCGTAATACAAGCAGCTTAGTGTGGAGTAGTTGATGTGTTATTTTCCTGCTAAATACCTTAACTATTACTGAGTATTGTCATGGCAGATATAAGCGGCATTTATCTTCAGAAGTGATAGGGATAAAGATATTTTCATCTTGGTTGCTAGAAAGGCTTTCATCTGCTAGGTCAAAAGTGTGATTAAGACACTGCTGGATATGGAGAGTGGTTGTTGGTTGTATTATTAGAGATTAATGTTTGAAGAAAAGATGTGGAAGGATGATTTGGTTTTTATCATCTATTTGCATAGTGCCAATGTCGGGTGGTTCATTAATACCGTTGTTATAATCAAGCTGTTGTGTAGGAGTATTCATGGCTGGTTATTAATTGAGAGGTTTGTGGTATATGAGTTGTTTGATTAAGAAAATAGTATGTCTGGAATGCAATATTCGTTATTGCATTGTCTAGTAATTCTGAAGCTTTGAGATAATTCAATTATGTGAAAATTGATGTTTCTTATTTAAGCTACCATCTGAAGGATATATGTCTAAATTAAGTCGTACTTCAAGCCTGGTATTGAGGTTTGCCAAAATTATTTACACCTCAAAGAAGTCTTAAAATATGGGGCATTTGTAGGCTTAAATTTTATCGGATTGAATCCATAAAATCATTTGGATCATATTTTAAATTCAAAATATATTGGTCCAAATAAATATTACGGGTCAATATAATTGAATTAATTATATAAGCCCAATATATACGGATTAGATAAATAATTCTTAATCCATTGGGCTAGCCCATTTAATTGGCTAAAGTGATTAGCCCACTTCATTAGGCCAAAGATGCTATCTTCCTAGAGGCCCAATTTGGTACCACGTGTCAAATGACGTGGCGCCAAGTCAAACAGAAGAGCCAATAGGATCATGCCACGTGTCAAAATGATAAGGCATGTCAAGTCACATTAGAAGGCCAATGAAACCGCGCCACATGTGCAAGTGACATGTTCTGGCCAATCAAATATAGCCATGTCACATTTCAATTTGATTGGTCGGAAAGAGTTTGTTCTTGTCACAACTCATCTCTTCCAAAATTATAAATAGTGGTCTTCATAACTCAGAAAAGACACCAGAAGTTATAACAAGAAGCAAGAAAGAGCTCGTGGATCAAATGCTGTAAATTCCTCCACAAGATTCAAGCTTCAAGCAATCAAGTTCAAGCTCAAGAATGAAGGTCAAATCGAATTCAAGTCCAAGCAATCAAGCTCAAGCACAAGAACAAGATCATCGTTCGTGGCAACAACTACATATTCAAGATCAAGCTCAAAGGCCCTTGAATTTATTTATTGTTTAAAAGAAGAATCAGAGGATTCATAGAGATTGTAACACTCAAATATTCGAAATCAAATACTACGATTGTTGCGATATTTTTCGGTCTTGATTTTATTTTCTCGACGCAAATTTATTGTCTATAGATATGCATATATTAAATAAAGACATTTATTATTCTATTAAAACACACATATTTCTTAAACTTCTTCAACTTTTTAAGATTGATTAAGAAATACATATCTTCATACACAGATTAATCCCTTTATAGATGTGGGTACTATTGTATTCTTCCATGACAAATTTGTAATATGTATAGTGTTGAAGGTATGAAAATTGCAACCACAGTGTCATTAAAAATACTTAGAATTTTTTATTTTATTTATTTTTTACAAATAAATTATATATATATATATATATATATATATATATTTTTTTTTAATGACCTAGTTGCAAGATAAATGTGGGAAAGAAGGGTAAACAGGCGCGTAAGAAGCCAATCCCCTCAACGCAAATTCCGGCACATTTCTTTTTTTACCTTCGCGTCGGCGATGAAAATGGCCTATGGTCATGCCCATCTTACCCACCTACCCACACATTGAACCAAAAAAAATAAAATATTACTACACATTTTTTCATGGAGGAAAAAGAAAAGATCCATTTTTGCCCTTTCCACGCCAAATTCCAAGTTGCTTCCACTTTCACACTCTCCACACTCCACACTGTTGCCCTTCAACGTGTATTTCCCGTTCTCTTGATCCAACAAAACCCATTTCCCAATTCCTATATACTTCACACAAATTTCACTACATAATATGTAATCACAAGAATTTTAGCTTTTTTACATTTCAAGACTTGTAATTCAAACAAGAAACAAAAAGCAGGTTATTTGATTTGCTATTTGGGAAAGTGGGTATTGTGCTTTGTGTTTTATCTTTATCTGGGTCTTTTTTTTTTAATTTGCTGCTTCAATTACAGGAATTTCTATTACTTTTTTAGCAAAAGATTTAATCTTGAATTAATATAGCTATCTTTGAGATCAAATTAAGAAATCTCATGCATTGGTATTGAAATCAGGAGATTGTTAGTTTTCAGATTTGGAGTGCATGTTATACTTTTTCGCTTTTGATCACAATATGGATGTTTTCTTTTTTAATTTCTTGCTTTAATTGCAGGATTATTTTTAATAAAGGACTACTAATGAAGTAGGTTCAAGGCTGTATTTAAGGTTCTAAGAATTTCCTTTTTGTTTGTGGGACAACATGGAAATTATGGATACAAGTCCTTATTTGAGGTACATTTACTTTCAATTCCAATTTTCTCACTAAATGAGCTGAATGAAATGTATTAGTTTGGCTTTGTGAACATTTTTCTGATTTTCAGTTTCTTGCATGCAAGTAAATTATGGTTTCTCTAAAAATTCCATTGTCAATACGTCTTTATCTCCTAGTTGAATCTTTAGCTTCACTGAAATTTAGAGGCTGATTAACCACAGAGGCGGATCCAGAATTTGAACTTTGTGGGTTCGAGTTCCAGATTCTATTCACAACCCATTTTTATTTATCAGACTCGGAATCTATTTTTTATACTATTTTATTGATCTTTTAAACAAACATATAGGGTAGGATCTGAAGACCATGAACCAAAACTACTGGGTTTGGACGGACCCATAACTAATGCACTAGGTCAGCAGGCCCCCCTCTGATAAAGAAGCACTTCTGTTGAAGTAAGCAGCACTTCTTGAGGACTAGAGAATACGGCAAATGTTTCATAGACCTATTTAAGTTTCTGAAAAAACTAAGAAAAGAATGGAATATTGTTTATTTTAGTTCATTGAGTGACTCATTTCTTCTCCACTCTACCACTATTCCCAAAGCTTGGGGTTTTGAGAGAGTCATCTTTCAACCCGCCAACAAAAATGCATGATAGGCTCGTAGAGCTTTATTAAGTGAAAGCCTAGTGAAATGAGAGTATTTATATGGAGGCAAACATGTCCTTGCTTCCTTTTAGAAAGCAAAATATATTATGAAAACTAAGTGGTCGGGGAATTAAGAGTAGTCCCATTCTACACTTCGCGAACTTAGAACGAATATGGTACATTTGGTGTTAAAACTTAGAAGTATATAATGATCATGTTGTTCGAAGTTATTATCATTTTTATATGATAAATGCCGCTTCAAACCTCTCCTTCCGATAGGCCAACAGTGGCATTTTCCTCTCTTTCTTTCATGACTTGACAGTTGAACCCGGAACCTCTTAGTTGGAGGTAGAGTGTCTCATATACAAGATCAACCTTCTCTTGTCTGTTCAAAGTTATATCATTGTATATGTCCTCTAGGACTTTATTGACTAACAGAATGCATGCTTTAAATTGTAGTTTATTTTCTGCGTTATCCTATGGCATTGCATCAATGGCTATGGTTTTCATCAACAAGGCAGTGATCATGCAATATGCACACTCTATGACTCTTCTCACAGTCCAGGTACAATTGCATGACTTATCAGTATGCTGAATACACACAACAGTAAGTATTGACTTGTGTTTCTTTTCTTCTTACCTTCTTTTTTCTACACTGTTATTAGCAATTAGCAACAGCTTTGCTCATACACTTCGGTAGAGTCATGGGATACACAAGGGCCAGAGGATTGAATGCAGAGACTGCGAAGAAACTTTTCCCAGTTTCGTTGTTCTACAATGCAAATGTGGGTTTTGCTTTAGCAAGCTTGAAAGGAGTGAATATTCCTATGTATATTGCCATCAAAAGGCTTACACCACTTGCTGTACTAGTAGCTGGATTCTTTACCGGAAAGGCTAAACCTACAACTCAGGTTAGTGATCAAGATATCCTGGGTATAATCATCGGAGGTTACTTCTTGGTTTGGTGCAGCCAAGTTTTACTGTTTTCTCTACTAATAGTGTATGAGTATCTTCATTTTTAAGTGCTCTCACATTGCATGTCGCCATAATAGATCTGCAATTCTTTTGATGCTGTTATATGTCTTTTGGCCTATGCGTATACTGTAACATACTGTATTTTATTTGGAATTGATAAAAGTTGCGCTCCGGTAGTGTGGAAACTTAAGGTTAGGATTTGCTTAAATAATTAGCTAGTATATGCCTTGGCAGTTGGCAGTATACTGAAATTCATAGACTCTCTAATTGCGTAGTTACTTTTGTTTTTGTTTTTCCATGAATTCTACACAGAAATTTGTGTACTTGTCACTATAAATTAGAGAATTAAATGTTACTAATACATATTGTAAACAACAATATTATGATTCTGCATTTTAGTTTTCCTTCATCTTCTTTTGTTTTATGCCTTTTGGTTTCTTTTCTCCATGTGAGGAAACTGAGTGGAAGGTTGATATGAAAAGTTTGTGGCTTTGGTGAATTTTGAAGCAAGTGAAAATCACATAGAGGTAACATTATTCCTTTAGTCTACTATGTAGTTGATATCACCCAAATTACCTTTTAAAAAGATAAGCCGTTTGTAAGATACCATGCTAAAAAGTCTGGTCGTGCCCACATGGAGTAGGGAAGATATGAATTAATTATTAGGTCCCTTGTTAGTGAGACTAGGCCAAACAATTGTGTTGGCTTTATACTTACAATTGACTAGTCTATTAACCGAAACAATTAGCTAATGCATATAGCGAAACACAGTTAAAAGATTAGCCTGGCGAAGTATCAGTTTGAGAAAAGCCTAGGACTATGGGTCCCCTTATGCTAACATAAATCATTAAACCCTTATCTAATCTCGCTTAAACCGCTATTGTTAACCTCGAATCTGATGTATTCGAATCACGAGCATCTCTAAGTGCCTAACGCAGTCTACCTAATTCATTTTCTCACTGTTTACAGGGTAAAACTATTTAGCTTAGAGCCGAACGTGTTCGCTAGCTTGCTAGTGCACTTCTTCTACCCCTTCCTCTTAAGAGATACAGGGAACTTATTGTGTCTCTGGTCTCTGACAAAGTAGTCACAGACATAGCTGGCAAAAGAGTTGCTCCTTCCGTTTCAAATTAGATGAGGTACTTTCCTTTTTAGTCTGTTCCAAAATAAATGACACATTTTTAAATTTGGAAATAATTAAATTTTAAACTCTTCGTTTTAGCCTTAATGAGAAGCTTTTATAACCACACAAATATCATGGCCCCACAAAGATTTTACCCCCTAAGCTTTTAAGACCACAAGTTTCAAAAGTGTTCTTTTTTCTTAAACTCCGTGCCGAGTCAAACTACCTCATCTAAATTGAAACGGAGGGAGTAACTCTTTCTAGTCTTAGTGAAATAGGGTCCTAAATAGGCTTTAACAGAAGTTGAAGGGTCCTAAATATGAATTGCATTAAATACAAAATCTGTAAATCAGCCTATGTTGTGGATGGCCAAGAGGGCGTACTTGGAGCCTTTCCAACAAAACTTGCTTAAACCCGGCCTCCACACTTATGCTATATAGTTAGCTGGGATCAAAATCCCCATTAGAGAAGACAGGGATTAGTTATGATTGATGACATGGCAGGTCTGTTCAACAAGCCACTATCATAACTAAGCAAGTGTTTTTAAAAGCAAAAAGTTCAAAAAGGGACAAGGTCTATGGGACTTGAGGCGAAAAGTGAGAAATGAAGCGCATAGTTTATGTAAATTTAAAATTACTATACATATATTAATTTAGTATTATAATTATCAAATTGCCATTACAATAACTAATTTATTACTCCCTCCGTTCTAATTTATGTGAACCTGTTTGACTGGGCGCAGAGTTTAAGAAAAAATGAAGACTTTTAAAATTTGTGGTCCTAAACAAGTCAAAAAGGGACCCAAAGTATTTGTGTGGTTATAAAAGCTTCTCATTAAGAGTAGAATTGGAAGTTTAAGCTAAATTGTTTCCAAATTTAGAAAATGGTCATTATTTTTGGAATGGACCAAAAAAGAAATAGGTTCACATAAACTGGAACGGAGGTAGTACATTATAAAAAAATGTAAAGGTGCCATACTTGTACTCCTGTCCATTGGCCATGACAGTTGCTTCTCTGCAATAAATGTTTAGAGTGGGGTAAAGTGGACGCTCGTGTTACAACAAGAGGGCCCGATATTGGGGTAGGACACTACTGCACTTGGCATAAGAAGGGGTATATATTAGCTAAAATATCTTGTTAATTGTGAGTGATTGGAGCTACTGTTGTGAATCAATGTGGCTTTAGCTTCTTTAAAATAGACAAAAGTGAAGAACCAGATACGAGTAAAGAAGGGAGAATAGCGCTTAGGTCCAGCTACCACAAGGAAGGTTCTGAATTTGGATAAGTTGTATCACACATTTAACAAATTCATTGGCTATTGAAACAAGGAAATACAATGGATTAGGTAGGAAATAATCCTTAGCTTGGGTTAACGTTACCGCCTGTCATATCTAAAAATTACGATTTTAGATCTTGAAGAAGCTATTTTCCTGCATGATACCTTTGCGTCGGAATGCAACAATACTTTCAACAGTGACCAGAACCTAATAACTTTAGATACATGTTACCATTTTGTATAATATACCGTTCCAAGAGTTTCTTCTTGAGGAGGTTTTAGAAACTTCTTTGCACAGACCAAAGAATTTAGAAGAGAAGTTTGATGCTTCTCCTTGTGAATTTTTTTGGTAAACTTCACTCTCTTAAAATTCGGGTACGTTGATTAAAAAAATACAGTGCCAAAAGGTGTACGATAAAGTTCCGAGGGAGGTTTTGTGGAGATGTTTGGATGCTAGAGGTGTACTTGTTGCCTATGTTAGGCTGATTAAAGACGTGTGATGGAGTAAAGACCCGAGTGAGGACGATGGGTGGGGACTCGGACCATTTCCCGGTTATGATGAGGTTGCATCAGGGGTTGACACTCGGCCCTTTTTTGTTTGCTCTGGTGATGGACGTACTGACGCGCCACATTCAAGGGAGGTGCTGTGGTGCATACTATTTGCAGATGATATTGTATTGATTGACGAGACGCCAGACGGTGTGAACGCGCAATTAGAGGTATGGAGGCAGACCTGGAATCTAAAAGTTTTAAGTTGAGCAGGACCAAGGCAGAATAATTAGAGTGTAAGTTCAGTGGCGAGACTCAAGGAGGGAAGAGGAAGTGAGGCTGGACTCGCAAGTCATCCCTAGGAGAGGGAGTTTTAAGTACCTTGGGTCTATTATTCAGGGGGATGGGGAGATTGGGGCGGGATGGATGAAATGGAGACTCGCTTTCGGTGTTTTATGTGACAAGAAGGTGCCAACGAAACTTAAGGGTAAGTTCTACAGAGTGGTGGTATGACCAACGTTGTTGTATGGGGCTGAGTGTTGGCCAGTCAAGATCGCTCATGTCCAGAAGATGAAGGTAGAAGAGATGAGGATGTTGAGATGGATGTGCGGGCACACCAGGTTAGATAGGATCAGAAATGAGGTTATTCGCGACAAGGTGGGTGTGGCTCCTATTGAGGACAAGATGCGGGAAACGCGGCTTAAGTGGTTTGGTCATGTGAGGAGGAGGAACACAGACGCCCCGGTGAGGAGGTGTGAGAGGTTGACATTGGAGGGGGCCTACGGAGAGGTAGAGGTAGAGGTAGACCAAAGAAAAGGTGGGGAGAGGTGATTAGGCAAGACATGGCGCAGTTTCAGCTGACCGAGGACATGACCCTTGATAGGAAGGTATGAAGATCGAGAATTAGGGTAGTAGAGTAGGTAGTCTAGAGTGTTCATAACAGTAGTATTGACACACAATCTCGCTTTCTGTGGGCAGTAGATTTTTATGACTAACTGTTGTTTTCTTTCATTGTGGATTACTTTATTACCTTGTTGTTTTTATTCTGCTTTTATATAGCTTTTGGTACTGTCCCTTCTTGTCTGTATTTTTATTAATGTGGTGCTTGTGTTTTCCTGAGCCGAAGGTCTATTGGAAACAACCTCTCTATCCTCACAAGGTAAGGGTAAGGTCTGCATACACACTACCCTCCCCAGACCATACGGTGTGGGATAAGACTGGGTATGTTGTTGTTGTAAATTAAGAAAAAATTTGGTACCAAAGAGCATCGCTATTGAGGTATAGCTTCTTGGGACTAGGATTATTGTCATTTGTTTTCCTTTTCTCCTTTTTGAACTTGGAAATATTCTTGCACTTTGAGGGCCCATTACATTGATTACCAGAGGTAGAGCTAAGATTTAAAGTTGGTGGGTTTTGAACTTGACACCGAACCCACAGTAGGTTTTAGTTACTGGGTTCTCGATTATATATAAATACAAATTTAATAAATTTTCTAATATACATACAGGGTCCACACAAAAGCTACAGGGTTCGGTCGAACCCGTAAAGAATACCCTACCTCCGCCCTTGTTGGTTCCGGTGGGGCCACTGTTTTTTCCGTTTTGACATGCCAACACCCTTACTTGCTCTTCTTAGACTTTGTATACCTGACGCTGATGATGTCGTTTGTAATGGCATATTCTCTTCTTTTCTACTTTCTAGTTGTTGGGACTAGTTTATTTCCTATTTTTGTTTGTAGAGTGAGGCTTTTTTTTTTTTTAATGTATGTATTCTTTAATTCAAAACTCGAGTCTCACATGTGGGATTACACTGGGTTTGTTGTTGTTGATGATGAAATCAAAGCTCGAGCATTACCTTCAATTAATTCAAAGAACTGATACATGAAACATGTGAAAATTTTCCTTTTTACTGATATACCAATTTGGCATCTGTAGAAGAGAATTTCCATCTACTGACCATGATGGCCTACCAATTAATCACCCATCAAGATTTTGCTGACCAATTTACTAAGTGTCACCACCTCTATTTTTTTATATTTCTATTTATAACCCTACTGTAATAGGACTTTCTCTCTTATTTCAGGTAACACTTTCTGTTATACTTACTGCTACTGGAGTTCTTATTGCGGCGCTTGGAGATTTTTCCTTTGATCTTTTTGGATACAGTTTGGCCTTTATTTCTGTTTTCTTCCAGGTCTCGCCTTGTTTTTATCATTTAGTGATTTTGTTGCATGTATCATCTCACTTATTTGAGATTAAATACGTCTTAGTTACATGCCCTTGTTTCTTTTTCAGACCATGTACCTTGTGTTAGTGGAGAAATCAGGAGCAGAGGATGGGCTTTCATCAATTGAGATCATGTTTTACAACAGCTTTTTGTCTTTGCCATTTCTGTTATTCCTTATCATAGCCACAGGAGAATTTCCAAATTCTTTATCTATTTTATTTGAAAAGGTTAGGTTCTTTGCTATATTCAGAATGAACAATCGGAGACCAGGATTTAGATTGCAACTCTAGGTTACTGTCTATTTTTATTGTTTCTGAATGCTTATTTTGGTTCTAAAACTGGTTTTTCCCCCATGAACAGAGTAGTTCAATATCATTTCTTGCAATTCTTATTCTTTCGTTGGTGATGGGCATTGTCTTGAACTACACTATGTTCCTGTGTACCATCGTTAACTCAGCTTTAACTACCACGATTGTTGGAGTCCTCAAGGGAGTTGGATCTACGGTATGTTGTCTACAGCCTCAAGTTTTCTTTTATTTCTTCAAGACAGAAAGTAAAGTTGCTGGCAAATTGTTTCGTTGATATCTCTTATTTTTCACTTCAAAATTTTCCTTGGTTCATTATAAGCACTAATAGTGTTTCCCTATTCAGACACTTGGGTTTGTCATGTTGGGAGGTGTAGAAGTACATGCTTTGAATGTCACTGGTTTGGTGGTCAACACAGCCGGTGGTGTGTGGTATTCATTTGCCAAATATCAACAGAAGAAGAGCAAGTTGCCCAAGATTATTGAAAGTCATCGTAAATAAAGCTTCCAGAGAGTTCAATTTTTTTTTTTTTTTACAATATGAGAACAGAAAACTACAGTTGAATTCAGCATTGGGTTTTTCAAGGTAGTAAAGCACGTGTTATTCAATTAATATTATCTTGACCATGGACTTGCTGTCACACCTAAACATTGTAATCTTTTGTGTTCATTCATACTGCTGTTGGCTTATGTCGCGACTAGCGAATCCTGCCCAGTATTAGAATTGGATCAAATATTTCCTTTGTTTCCAAGAAGGGGTTTAATTGTGACCGGACTCTTCTTCTCCGGAAGTTTAATGGTTTGGGTTCTTGTTATCATTTTTGGTTTGTGAAGAAATGGCAATATTTAGCAAAAGAAAATAGGAAATGGAGAAGAGAATGTTTTGGGGCATTTTACGGTTGGGTTCATGTTTCCTGAGTAACTACAGAAATCACTTGCTTTATTTTTTTAAGACAAAACATATGGACGAAAACATCAAAGTAACATAGATATACCATCATTTATAAAGTCTATTTGGACTAGGATATGACATACAATAATTTATCTCAAACCATTTACAAAAATCAGTAGTTGACATAATTAAATTACAAGAAAATAAAATTACGACTCTTCTGTTTAATGTCATTTTTCACTCAAATTCATTTATTTAGCACATGGAATAAGCTTGAATAATTCTACTCACAGACTATTATCACCCTCTCTTATCCCTAACTTTTGGTACAAGGCATCTTTTACCTTGTACCAATTCAAGACCGTAAATTCATATTAGAATTTAGATTATTAGTTTAAATTGGTAATTTCTTTTTTTATTAAATAGCCATATTACGTACTTTGTAATTTATCTCGTTGAGGCCACAAAATTATTATCCTATAGAATATGTTAAAGAATGGAGAATTTGACAAAATGATTAAGGGGAGATTAAGGGAAGAAAAATTAAGAAAATGAAAAAGCACCCGATTGTCACTAGCTATCTAAGTAGTAGAATAGTCATACTCTATTCGTGTTGAACAATACATGAAATTAGGAAAAGATTGTCCTAACTCTATTGAAAATGACCAAAGACTTTTTGTTCTAAGGTGACCATAAAGACTTGACAATCACTCACTATATACGCGTAGGAAAAGATCGTTTTCCAACATATTGTATTACATTTGGCATTGTTGTTTGTCAAAAGATTTATGGACCTAGTCATAATCATAGACTCATTCTATGTTCTAACGTTAGTCACTTCAAACAAAGTTGGTCATGTCAAAGCTCCGTTCCATTGACCTTTTTTTACACATAAATCAAAATTTTCGATTCATATTTTCACGTGAAAACTATATATAAGAGATCAGAATTCAAATTTTTGTACTAAGTGATTTTTTTTATTTGTTTGAACTTTGACGGACAGTTACCCTATAAATTGTGTTGGTACACGAACCACTATCATAATAATAAACATATACAGTCAGACCTATGGTCGAAGCCACATGGTCATAAGGTTGATCAATTGACCACCCTTCGTCGAAAAATTACACTGTGTATGTGTATAAAATATTATATTTTAAAAATACATAACACATACTGAATACCATTTGTCGAAAACTTTTTCCACTTTTTTAAGATTTGAAGACCCTTACGGAAATTTCTAACTTCGCCACTGGTCAGACCTCTCTATAACAACACTTCATTATAAAAGTCAAGTTTTTCCGGAACCAATTTTAATGTTATGTTATAATATATGTTCTCTATAATAGCATTTTACTATGACATTCAAAAATATTCGGAACAAACGATGCTGTTACATGGACGTTTGACTGTACTACATAATATTGCAGAATATTAGTGGCGCAACAGCCGAGATGGTTGATTACTCTACAAATAAATAAAGTCAAGGTCAACTCGTATTGGTGAATCTCAGAATCTCCACCGTTAAATCTCATCTCTTGTAATCCGACGGTCAAGAAGTTAGGAGAAGCTGTTACCGGCTATAGCCGGTTGACAAAAGCCAGTCAAGTAGTCAACTAGTAGGCAAAAAGCTATACGTTTCCATGTGGTTTCCACTTGGAGTCAGCTTTAAACCTGCTTTATTTAACAAATGTCAATGTAGCTTCGTGAATTTGTTTTTAATTGGAGAAATACAAAGAAAAGAAGTCAATCGTTTAAAGATTTTATTCTCTTAATCGATACCTAATATATTACCTTTGATACCTATTATAAATACAAGAGGTGACTTAAAAAAGAAGATAATTCAATATACGAGGTATTATGCATTTATGTATGAAATGATCGTATTCAAGAGGTTGTGATATAAATAGTCTATCCTAAAACAAATGTTAACAGCATATTCCATGATTCAAACTAGTTATTTAAATTATACAGATATAATTTTAGAGTGACTTACATTTTTATATTCTCTCGTGTATTATCTTGTTTAGTCAATGATCCTAGGAAGATTTCCCTAGTGGGTAAAAAGGAGTGCAGAGCATAAAAAGGGAAAAAGCAAAAACCAGTGATGACAACTTATAGTATTGATTATTGGATGCCAGCAAGCCTTATTTTTATCTTTTGAAGATTTTTTTGTTATTTTCTCTATAATTTTTTCCCAACATATTGGCAATTGGCTCGACATACTTTGTATAAATGATATGCT
Organism: Nicotiana sylvestris; assembly: GCF_000393655.2. Classification (NCBI taxonomy): domain Eukaryota; kingdom Viridiplantae; phylum Streptophyta; class Magnoliopsida; order Solanales; family Solanaceae; genus Nicotiana; species Nicotiana sylvestris. Next base: position 85,212,938 of record NC_091066.1, read on the forward strand.
TTCCAATAGTCTTTTTATCCGTCATTTAATTTTTTAGATTGATTTTTGATCAGTGCTATCTCGACGACTTTAGCTCTCAAAAAATAAAAAATTAGAGAGTTTAGTCTATTGCAACTTGGTCCAAAAAGTATATCAGAAAGCTAACGACTACTTCTCCATCTTCGAATGCTTCCATTATAAATTGGTGGCTTTCTATCTTAAAAGGCATGATGAAAATACAATGTAGGAAGTGATAAGTTGCCCAATTTGTTAAATTACAGAGATATCTTCAATTATGTATGATGAGATAATTATTCAATCGACTTACCTATGGATGTTACATGATGATATATATCACAGCGATTTTCCTTACTTTGCGAAAGTCACATGTATCAGATAAATAAGTGCTTGAATACGCATTATTTACAAGGAGAGGTGATAGTCAATTCTATAATTTTTTGACGTTGAGTTAGGGCTAAAGTTCATTTATCAAATAACGACGAAACTCGTCAGTTTAATGGGAGAAGGGCGAACAATCAAACACGCTATGGGGTCAAGTAAATCCTATACACACTTTTTTATGCCCCTCGCTAGCTAGTCAACAGAAAGAAATGGACGAACTAAAGTAATCTCTTGGACTTAGAAGTTGAAAAGAGAAAATTAGATTGACTATTTTTTAGGATGTAAAAATATATGCAAGGGGCCAACTTCAGAAACATGAAATCTTCGCTTACTAGACAAATTTTACATCACTAGAATTTTTTTTTAAAATTACTAACTTTAGTATACGATGCGTTGTATGTGTGCTTAGCGTCAATCATAAAATATTTGTACAGGAAAAACATGTAAATGAGTATGTAAATGAGGTTATCAAATGCTAAGTTTTAAAATCTAAGCTAACATTTTACAATAAGTTACTTCTTACATCCAAATGTATAGGGAGTTGTTATTTGTTTAAATAAATACCAAAAGAAAGAAAAATAATAAATGTCAACTCACTTAGAATATTTATTGTCTTCTAATGTTCATCCTTATTGTTTAACGTTTGCATTTTTTGTTCTTAATACGATTTTCTATAACTGATTTATATGATAAATTTCAAAAAGAATAACTTGAATTTTGCAAATTAGTTAAATCAAAGACTTTTTTGGTTAAGTACGATTTAGTTATTTGTTCTTAATGTTAAAGAGAATTTTTTTTGATACAAATCTTAATATTAGCTCATCCCAAGTTTTAAATATTTAACTGTAATTATAATTTTATCCAATAAAAATTCTATGTTCAGTGTAATAAAAAAAAATTACTATGACATAGCACTTTAGGATTAACAACCATTGCTACTTTTGAATCTCACCAACATTTCTCCTTCTTTATATTCTTAAAATTAAAATATTTTGTTAGTTAAGCTTGATACTTAAATTTTTAAAAATTGGAATTGACTGAGTTTACTACATTTGTGATTGCTAATATATGTTCTTACTCCCAATCATGATTTAATAACAAAAATTTAGTTGATATTAAAATTCGAAATATAAGAAAAATAATTGAATGACTGTTTTATTATTTAAAAAAAATACTCGTAAACCTTGAAGAAGTACTCTAAACATAAAAAAGAGAAACATAAAGACCCATAAACCCAGAAAATAAAAATAAAGACTACTAACCTAAAGTCTTGTAACAAAAAAAAATACTCATAAACCCAATATAAAAAAAATACCCGTGAAGTGATTGGAATTCAATACCCTAAATATAAATAGAATTTATACGAAAGACTCTAATAAAATAACATATTTTTTTAGATCAAAGTCCTAAAATCATACCTGAGTACTGAATAAAGTGTGGATATCTGCTCCACATGTCCTCCTCAGTCTCCCAAGTCGCCTCTTCGACTGGTTGGCCCCTCCACTAGACCTTTACCATTGCAATCTTCTTAGACCTCAAATAACGGACCTTCCTGGCAACAGTGACAATTGGCTCCTCCTTATAACCCAAGCTCTCATTTGGCTAAACTGTGCGGTAATCTAACACATGCGACCTGTCAGTACAGTACTTCCGGAGCATAGAAACATGGAAAATTGGATGAACTCCCGAGAGACTGGGAGGCAAAGCAAGCTCGTAAGTAACATCCCAAACTTGCTTCAACACCTCAAATGGGACAATAAACCTCGGACTCAACTTGCCCTTCTTTCTGAACCTCATGATACCCTTCATCGGCGAGATTTTCAAGAGAACTTTCTCGCCCACCATAAATAATAAATCACACGCTTTCTTATCCGCGTAACTCTTCCATTTGGATTGTGTTGTGCGAAGTTGCCCCTAAATCAACTTCTCCTTATCTAAGGCATCCTTTTCCAAATCAGTACCATATAACCTAGACTCGTCGGGCTCAAACCAACCGATGGGGGAGCGACATTACCAGCCATATAAAGCCTCAAATGGAGCTATCTCGATGCTGGATTGATAACTGTTGTTATAAGCAAACTCGGCCAATGATAAGAATCGATCTCACTGCCCTACGAAGTCAATAACACATACTCTAAGTATATTCTCCAGAATCTAAGTGTTAATTTTTGTTCATAATATTCTTGACTTATGTGTAAAACTTTTGATTTAAATGTGTGGACTACATACTCTCTTGTTTTTTTGGTGATGGCACATGGTTCCACGACGGATAGGTAAATTTATTAAACTTTCTTGTTGGAGTGAGTGTGCAAGTCAAGAGTGCTTGTTGACAATGAATCAATATTTGATGTTGGGTGATTATGGGTAGGTTGTTTGAGTGTTTTGAATTGTTCATGTTTTGACATGTGAAAGTTGAGAAGTGCATGCTTATTGTTGGTATCAACCATTATCATAGGTGTAGTGCATTGAATTGCTAAATATTCCTCCATTGTATGATGTCTTGTGGGCTGTTGTTGTGTCAGCAAAGTGTTAGGTTGCTCGAGGACAAGCAAGAGTTTAATTGTGTTGTGGTGATGTTAGGCTAAAAATTTATGTTTTTGTATGTAAATTACCTTGGATTATGCCACGATCATGTTTTAGTGTGAATATTTGTGACTCGAGCTTAATTTTGGTATTTATTTATATAGGAATCTATCAGAGGTGATATGGAAGAATTGTGCATAATTTGAGGTTAAAATGGAAGAATTTAGAGGAGTATAGTTTTTGGCCTCCATGTTTGAGCCAGACACAGTTCAAAATGCGAAAGACAACACTACACAGAGTTAGTCGCCCATCTTTGCACAAGGCACGATTCAAAATGCCGAAACGGGAAACCTATCCTATTTTGGCTAGGACTTGGTAATTCATACCCCTAACATGTATAATAGGGGTTCCAAACCTATTTTTTTAGGAGGAAGACATTATTGGAGAGGCAAAAAGGCTACGGGAACACTTGAAAGCAACAAATCACAAGAGTTTTCTCTCTGTTCTTCCTTAATCTGTAGTTTAATGCTTTTGGATATTCTGATGATTGTTTATACAAGTATGATTAGCTAAACTCTATCATATAGAGTTTGATGGAACCTATTGGAGGATGATTTTCTACTGCGTTTAATATATAATTTGCTTTTGATTTTTCTCTACTTGTTGATCTACGTTTTCATTATGGGTGATTGAAGAGCTCTCAATTGACTGTGCCTATTTAATATGTATTGCTTGGAGAAAGATACACATACATTTAGGTATTTGTTGAACAATATCACTTCCAATGTATATGAGGAATCAATACGGAGGTTTTAAAGGTGGCATTAGGAATAACGAAAGTGCGATCATAGTGAGCGGTAAACTAGTGCTAGCTGGCATAGTGTGGAAGAATAATAAGTCTAGTAAATTATGGTAGTTTCTTGGAAGAGAATTACGACACCCAAAGTACTGACGATTGGTAGAGAATACTTTGGCGAATTTATAAAAAAAGTAGCGGGGAGGATTCCGACAATAGAGAAAATCATAACTCTAGACTCTTCCAATCTCGTCCACAACATTTGCTCTGTTAGTTATAAAATACAGCATTTTAAGTACTTTGCTCTTAGTTAGAAAACAGTTAAATCATTATTTTTTATTTCTGAAAGTTGATTACTTGAATTCTTGCGAAACTAGCGGTTGTGATTAATAAGTTAATTACCTATGGGATTCAACTCCGAACTTGTAAACCATATTATATTTGTAACGACCGCTAGACCTCTTAAGAGGCATAGCTGGGCGTGATCATGCATCATCGACAACTTATTGATAGCATGTGCGAAGCTACATTGTCCTAATAGTGGTCAATTGACTATCCTTTATCAATTTTTTTTATATATATAGGTAAAATATTAGGCTTTAGAGGCATATATAATATATATTGAATACCTTTTGTTGGAGAACTTTTTTCACTTCATTCAAATTTGAACACCTTTGGATAAATTCCTTAGTCTCATGTCATGACCCACTACATAATCATGTCATGTAGGTGCAATTTGGCATTGTAAGCACGTGATTTTTGACCTATATGAGAATTACTCCCAAAAAATTCAAAATAAAATGATTTGCCTTGGTGTGAAATTTTGTGATATTTTTGATAATTATTTGTATTTGTCTGTGTTTGTTTATTTGTTAAATTAATAAAAAAATACAAAAATATGTCGCATTTGCATGTAGGATTTAATTCTATAATTGTTACTAATTAAATTTGTTTACAAAAAATGAAAATTACAAAAATAGGCATCTTTTGCATTTTTAGCATTTAATGTCCAAATATACAATTTTATGCTTAATTATTACTTAATTGTGCGTTAATTGTTATTGGGAGTTAATTTGCACTTTTATAACTTAATTTAATTCTTAATAATAGTTTAAGTATTTTTATAATTTAGTTTTAGAAAAATAAAAGAAGAAAAGAGAGCAAAAATATAAAGAAAGTCAAAATTGGGCATCTTCTTCAATTTCAAGCCACAGGCCCAAAAAATGGCCCAAACTTACCTACGACCCAGTCCATTTCGAACTGGGTCGACCCAGTCCATAACCCAAAAGACCCAAACCCCTTTGTCTTACATTTTACAAAACAAAACAAAAACTAAAAGAAGAAAACCCTAAAATCTAAACCATCCCCCCCTCCTATCTTCTTCTTCTTCCTCCAAAGCTCCAACCAAGCATCCATGGCTGCCCTTTACCTTCTTCTTCGACACACCCTCATCGTCCAAACAGCTTCTGCCCAAGCACTTCATCTTCTTTGTCCACCATTGTTGCTCTAGTTCGTCGTCGTTTGGTCGAGCTTCATCTTCTCCGGCAAAACAGTCTGTCGTCGCCACCAGTTGCTTCTGCTTGTGTGTAAACCAGCCCATTGTTTGTTCCTTCTGTTGTTCGAAGCCCCGTCGCTGCTGCTTCTATCTCAACCAAACAATCAAACGGACACAGCCATGGACGAGCTTCGACGTCGGCCATGTCGTCGTCCATGGCTGTCCGCGCTGTGCTGCTGCCTGTCGCCGCCGCTGCTGCTGCCTGTCGCCGCCGCTGCTGCTGTCTCGACGTCGTGTTGCTACTGCTCGTCGCGGCAGTAGCTACGGGCTGCTTCATCTTCTTTTCGTCTTCGTCGTCATTTGTTCGAGCTTTGGTCGAGGCTCGGACAGATTTGTTTACAATCAAAGTTCTTCGTTGATTCATCTCCGGTTAGTTGTTTTTGAGTTTTATTTTGTCCATATTTCGTTTTTATATTTCTAAAAGTTAAAATCGTTAAATATTTGATTCTTGTTTTGTTCGTTGTTTATCGTTGAAATCATTTTTTCTAGTTTGTTCATGTTCATGTGCTTTGTTAAAATTAATTTTCAGATTTCAAAATAGAAGTTTAATTAGTTGTTTTCATATTCATTTCATGTTTGTATTATTGTTTAAGTGAATATTTGTTAGTTTAATATTAGTTAGATACAAATTGAAGTTTAATTAATTGTTTCCTCAATTTATTTCATGTATTTTATGTATTTTCCGGAAATTGTTAATATTGTTAAGTTCAAGCTTAAGTTCATAATTGTTTCTTCTTAGGTTTTGTTTTGTCATTTGCCTAAAAGAATTTAGTTGTAATAAGGGAAGTATGTTGGTTTTAATCATTTGAATCCATCGTTTTGATTTTTAGATTTAATTCATGTTCATATTATGTTTGTTTGATCTTGAATCCGAAATGTGTATAGTTTGATTTTTTGTTTATCATTTATGATTATCTCTTGAATTTGTCTCATAATCTTGTTTAAGTTTAAGATAGGAATTGTTTGTTGTAATGTTGTTAGAGTAGTTGATTTTAAGTTCAATATTATTGAATTTAGAAATCTAAATATACTTGTTTGTTGTTGTTGTTGAATCCGAAAATAGGATTGTTTGTTGCTAAAATATTGTTCAATCAAATTTTAGTTGTTCTTTGTTGTTCAATTTGTGTTCATGTGATTTGTTGTTGAAATGTTGAAGAAATCATGTTCATGAAATTTGTTGTTTGAACATTGTTAGAAATTAATCATATTGTCTATATTTTGGTTAAGTTTGATTAATTGATGTGTTATAGCTGATGGGTAGTTTGGTAATTTGTAGTACGTTCAGGGGTAGTTTGGTAATTTTAGTAAGGTCGTGAGGGGTAGTTTAGGAATTGTACATTTTGTAATTGTTTATTTGAAGCATGAGGGACAAAATGAAATGGGGTGGGTTGTGATATGGTTATTTAATATAAAGGGGGGACAAGACAAAATTTAGTGGGGGGAATCTTGCATTATTTTATGTTAGGCATGGGGGACAAAATATAATGGGGTGGTGTGATATGTTTATTTAATGTAATGGGGATGAGTGGGAAGATAATGGGTTTGGTAGAGAAAATGGGTTGATTTTAATTGATTAAAAGATTTATGGGATGAGTTATAAGATGTCTTGAAATCAAAAACACAAAGGGGGAGACAAGAAAAGATACACGAGACAGAGACAGAAAAAAAGGGGAGAGAGAAACAAATCTGAAAATAAGAGAGAAAAGGGCTGAACATTTAAGAGATAGAAAATTTCGAAAATTATTGAAGCTTTCAAATAAAAAAAACTAAAAAAATATTCTGTTTTCTTTTGTTGTTTGAAATCAGAATTGATTGTTGTTTCATAAAAGCTGAAGCTTTTGTTTTTTGGATTACTACTCCACCGGTCTGTTACTGGGTTGTTACTGTTGCTGGGCTATTGTTGCTGTGTTGTACTGATTTTAGTGCTGCTGCTGATTCTATTCTTCATTTTCTTTTGCTTCCAATATCAGGTACACAACTGAAAAGCTGGTTATTGTAATCCGAATATGAAGCATGAATACAAAAAATGAAGAGTTGAAATTCTGAATTAGCTTTAATTATATTCTGATTTTATTTGTATGTACAAATTATTTAGTTTGCAAAAAATCAGAATCATGTAGCTATTTAATACACATAGTGGAACATTCGACGATAGCTTAACAGTTGAACTATCTGCATATATTGCCTAAATAAATAAATGGTGTAGTAACTTCGTCGAGTCAAAAATCAAACGAATAGGCCATCTAGTAGGAACTTGGTAAAAATATTGTTTAGAGTAAATATTATTGGTTAATTTCAGCATGTAAATAAATTAAGATTTTTTATTTTATTTTATTTTGTAGAGACAGATTTAATAGAAAATATTATAGGCATTTTAGGATTGTCTTTTAAAAATAAATGAGATGAGCCTCGCGTAATAAAATGTATAGATTGCGGGGCCCTCAATAAATGTACATTTAATTGCTTAGAATTCGGGAGGAGTCGTTTAGTAAATTTCTCGGCCCTACCCAAAATAATGATACGCTAGTCGCTTTAGGCGCGTATTTAATAATATTATCTTCTTAAACTCGGGTGCGTATTTTATACGACCCAAATCCAAATCCCAAAACATTGAATAAAATGTGTTCCGGATTGCGAGTGCATTTCATGTGACGTAATCCAAAGACATGTTTTAAACAATGTTCACATTTTTGTAAAAATAAAAATAAATAATGATAAAAGCGGTAAAAAGATAAAACTTGCACATAAGTTCATATTTGTATAAAAATCAGATAATCAAGCCGAATATAACAGTTGAGCGACCGTGCTAGAACCACGGAACTCGGGAATGCCTAACACCTTCTCCCGGGTTAACAGAATTCCTTATCCGTATTTCTGGTGCGCAGACTGTTAAATAGAGTCATTCTTTTCCTCGATTCGGGATTAAAATTGGTGACTTGGGACACCCTAAATCTCCCAAGTGGCGACTCTGAAATAACTAAACAAATCCCGTTTCGATTGTCCTTTAATTGGAAAAAAAACTCCCTTGCACCCTCGCGGGGGCGGAAAAAGGAGGTGTGACAGCTCTGACGACTCTGCTGGGGACTTAACCCAGAACCACTGGTTCAGGGTTAGAAATTCGAGCTCATATAAATTGTTATATTTGGTTTTATCTGATTTTTACATGTTTGAGCCTAATGTGCTAAATGCTGCTTTTACCGCTTTGATATTACGTGAACTGTGTATAAACTGTGCCGAAACCCATCTCCTCTCTGAGTCTTCTAAATCATGAAGAAGGGTGTACTTCGTACGACTTCTTTTCTGTATAGTGTCAAATCCCAATTTAGAACGAGGTTCGGACAAGTTGCTAAGCCGGTGAAGCTTCTGTATTCCCGGTACGCTACCCCCCTCGGCTCGAGCTGTCCGCTCGGGTAAGCCAGGTCTAGAACAAACACCCAGGTTCTGAACCTAGTATAACAAAGCCACATGCCGGATCCCTAGTAGGAACGTTTGTTTGCATCACGTGCATCTGACTTTGGAGGCTCAACACAGGGGTTGGGTCTGTCTAGGACAGGTGCACCAAAAATGAAAATGACCATCCTGATGCATCTTACTTGTTACTACTTGCGCATTAATTTGATTCGGACTTGTGTGTTGACTGACTTGTGAATATCAGGAATAATATTTTGAAATTGAAAAAAAAAAGAAATAACGGTTAGGGAATTGATTGTTTATTTTTGAAAAGAAAACAAATGCCCAAATACTGTCAAAACTCTGCCGAAATTTTGAGAAAATGAAAAAATGTCTTATTAGTTTGTTTTATTAAAAGCTAAGAAAAGAAAAAAAAAGAGTCATTGTTCTGTTTTGTTTTTCAAAAATAAAAATAGAAAAATATATATAGTTTGTCTTGCCATGAAAATGAAAATGAAAAAGAGTCTTATTTTTAAACTGTTTTTTTTTATTATTTATTTGCTTATGAAAATGCAAAAAATAAAAAAAAAGTCTTTCATTATTTGTCGCAAATATATATATAAATCTGAAAAGTTTTTTTATTTCCAAAAAATATATATATCTTTATTTGTTGCAAAGAGTATTTGTCTTGCCAAGAAAATTCAAAGTAAAATTCCAAAAAAGATATGTCTTGCAAAAAATAATATAAATATCTTTATTTTCCATTGTTGATAAAACAAAAATAATAAAAATGTTTTTTTTAAAAAAAAATCCGAAAATATTTTGATACTTCTTTCAAAATTGAAAAGAAAATTCAAAATTCAAAAAATATTTTTTAGAAGCATTTCTTTTATCAAAAGTAAAATTCCAAAAAATATTTTCTTTTTTTCTTTAGAATAAAAAAAAACAAATGGAAATTCAAAAAAAAAAAACTTCCTTTTACTTTTGAAATTCTCAAAGTTCAAATCAAAAGAAAAGGAATTTTTACAAGTCTTTATTTCAAAAAGAAATCAATCAAAAATATATATATATATATATATATACTTCCTTTCTTCTTTTGAAGCAGTTCTTTCACAGTTCCAATTAAAAAAAAATATATTAGTTCATTTACTTATTCGCGAGGCCCGAACTACGCGGGTTTGATTCTCACCGGATGTGAGATACGTAGGCAACCCTCATCGGGTCCAACCCCCTTTTTTGCTAAAATAGTCAAAAACCAAAAAAATAAATAAAAAACGTGTCAAAATTTTTTATTTTGTCATAAATAAGTCTAGTGGTGTCCAACCTCCCCTTTTGCTAAAAATAGCCAATAAAAAAACATGTCAAATTTTAATTTTGTCATAAAGAAGTCGGGTGACGCTGTTTTATCAAGACATAGCCGAATGTTCCCGAAAGGGACGCCGGAAGGCTGACTTTGCATAAACAGCCACCTTTTGGGTCATGTTTAGGATTTTTGGTCTAGTTGACCCACACAACCTTAAAAATCTTCGTCCCCGAGGTGCTGAAGGGTCGTGTTTACAACACCCGGTTTTTATTGTAATTTGAAAAAAACAACAACAAAGAGTCAGCGGTTAGGTGAATACCATTTGAATTTTTGGTCAAAATAAAGCCGAGCCAGCTTCGGCCGCGTCTTAAAACCGTTCTTGCCGAAATAGCCTTAGAGTATCTTTCAATCGTCAAAAGGTTATTTTCGTAAAAGAACAGACAAGTTTGTAAAGTGTCAAAATAATCCTCCCCGGCCTCAAAATTCATGTGAGATTTGGAAGGGGGCACATTTGCAAAAATAGCCGTTTGGTTGCATTTGTCAAACGGGGAAAGGAAGCTGGCCTTTTTGTTTTGAGGTTATAAATCTTTTGGCTAGAATATATGGGTTGTTTGATTTTTGAGTTTGTTGGTCATCTTTCAACCTTTGAAACCCAGTTTATTTTATTATGAAAATTGATAAAAAAAATGTGTCTCATTGTTGTTACCTTTCATTTGGTCCGAACTACGCAAGGTCTGATTCATGCGGGGTCATGATACGTAGGCAATCTCCATAAGATTCGACCACCACTGAAAAAGAAAAAAAAGGGAAGAAAGAAAAATAAAGGAAAGCGCAAGTGCATCGCATCTCTGATAGAACGGTTTAACTGCTTAGGTGCATTGCATCTCTAATATATGATTATCTGTCAAATGCCCTGACACTAACGTGATGGCTTCCCTTTGCTGTGTTCATATATAGAAAAGTGGTTGGTTGTGGTAACTCCTCCCTGCAAAGCAAATGACACAGAACCTCAGAACAGGGTGGGTCGGTACTGATGACCGACAACAATTGGTCGAACAGAACAACGGGTTGGTAGAAGAAGTGAAAATGCTGAGACAAGCTGATGGCATATTTTGAAGTCAATTCACACTTGTTCTGACCAAACAGACTCTATTGGGGATTTTCTATGAAAGGAAAAAGATAAAAGGGAACAGAATAAAAAGACAAAGGAAAAAATGACTCTTTAACAAAAGAAACTATAAATAAAAACCTATCAAATGCAGATACCGACTCTAATGGTCATGACATGCGTATGTGGCCTATCCTCCGTTGTCAATCATCTTTCGAGATCTTCAATTGGTAATTCCCATCTGATTCTCAATCTTCTTCGACTTGTAGTGCCCAAAAGGTTTTCACTATCAAGTCTCTCTCATTTTTTTTCATTTGTCTGACTTGGCATCTTTTAAAGACTGATCAGAAGGTCTTTCTTTGGACCGTAATGTGGGTTTTTGGATAGGGCTAGAAAAAAAATGAGAGAGACTTGATAGTGAAAACCTTTTGGGCACTATAAGTCGAAGAAGATTGAGAATCAGATGGGAATTGCCAATTGAAGATCTCGAAAGATGATTGACAACGGAGGATAGGCCACATACGCATGTCATGACCATTAGAATCGGTATCTGCATTTGATAGGTTTTTATTTATAGTTTCTTTTGTTAAAGAGTCATTTTTTCCTTTGTCTTTTTATTCTGTTCCCTTTTATCTTTTTCCTTTCATAGAAAATCCCCAATAGAGTCTGTTTGGTCAGAACAAGTGTGAATTGACTTCAAAATATGCCATCAGCTTTCCAATTGTGCAAGATAAGATCTGACTAGCACATCCAAGTGGTATGGTCAGCAGGGAACAAACGCGATGCCAGTGTCAAAAAGATATCCCCAGCAAAAGGGAATCGACAAAAGGATTGACGAGTGTCAAGAGGGATATCCTTGCCGAAATTAAAGGTTATAAACCTCAAGGCCGAGGCCCGTGGACAAAGCAAGGAGAGCAATGAGCATGGTGTGGGAAATTCATACGAGACTAAAAGGTCGGGGAAATGCCAGTTTCCGAGCTAGGCCACAAAAGAAGAGGGATATCCCTAGCAGAAAGGGATTATCCCCAGCAAATAATATCATCCCCAACAAGTTGTGGAGCGCAGAGCAAGGAGGGAGAAAGGGAAAAGCCATCCTAGTAGGGGTATTACAACCAACCACCATGTTTTAAACTAACAAATTTTGTTTGATTTGAAACAGGTAAAGGAAATGACATTGATGCCAGAAATGCATGCCGCAAGGGATATTATCAAACTGGGGCAGAAAATTTTCCTTCCGCTTAGAAAATTTTCTGGAAGTCGGGTACCCATGCGGGGAAGAATAAAGATAACGCCAGTCTCAAGGGAAGTGGTCTTAGAACCAGTGTTGCCCCCAACATAATAAGTTTCTATGGAGGAAGTTGTTCCCCAGCAAAGGGATGAAACTTGAGCTCAGTGAAGCACTAGTTCTGAAAGAATCAGAATCCCCCAACAGTGTTATCCTCGACAGCGTTATCCCCAGCTGATAACATTTTACCCCCCAACAGGTAAGTAAATAATTCCCCAACAGTGTTATCCCCAGCAAGTATTCGAGGTAAGACATTTTCAAGTCTTAAGGATATTTTGGGTTCATCCGCCCTCGAATAGGATATTTTGGGTTCATCCGCCCTCGAATAGGATATTTCGGGTTCATCCGCCCTCGAATAGGATATTTCGGGTTCATCCGCCCTCGAATAGGATATTTCGGGTTCATCCGCCCTCGAATAGGATATTTCGGGTTCATCCGCCCTCGAATAGGATATTTCGGGTTCATCCGCCCTCGAATAGGATATTTCGGGTTCATCCGCCCTCGAATAGGATATTTCGGGTTCATCCGCCCTCGAATAGGATATTTTGGGTTCATCCGCCCTCGAATAGGATATTTTGGGTTCATCCGCCCTCGAATAGGATATTTTGGGTTCGTCCGCCCTCGAATAGGATATTTGGGTTCGTCCGCCCTCGAATAGGATATTTGGGTTCGTCCGCCCTCGAATAGGATATTTGGGTTCGTCCGCCCTCGAATAGGATATTTGGGTTCGTCCGCCCTCGAATAGGATATTTGGGTTCGTCCGCCCTCGAATAGGATATTTGGGTTCGTCCGCCCTCGAATAGGATATTTGGGTTCGTCCGCCCTCGAATAGGATATTTGGGTTCGTCCGCCCTCGAATAGGATATTTGGGTTCGTTCGCCCTCGAATAGGATATTTGGGTTCGTCCGCCTTCGAATAGGATATTTTGGGTTCATCCGCCCTCGAATAGGATATTTTGGGTTCATCCGCCCTCGAATAGGATATTTTGGGTTCATCCGCCCTCGAATAGGATATTTCGGGTTCATCCGCCCTCGAATAGGATATTTCGGGTTCATCCGCCCTCGAATAGGATTTTATTTTTCAAAGTTGTTGAAGTCAGGAGCCCCCCTGAAGAATAGAATGGCGATTTATTTTTTGACATTATTGGTTGAAGTCAGGAGCCCCCTGAAGAATAGAATGACGATTTATTGGTTGAAGTCAGGAGCCCCCCTGAAGAACAGAATGGCGATTTATTGGTTGAAATCAGGAGCCCGCCTGAAGAAAGGAAAGGCGTTTTTTAAAAAAAGGGTTGTTGAAATCTCGCCATCCAAAGAAAGGAATGGCATTTTTTGAAAAGTTGTTGAAGTCAGGAGCCCCCCTGAAGAATAGAATGGCGATTTATTGGTTGAAGTCAGGAGCCCGCCTGAAGAGAGGAATGGCGATTATTTTCAAAGTTGTTGTTGAAATCAGGAGCCCGCCTGAAGAGAGGAAAGGCATTTTATTTTAGAAGTTGTTGTTGAAGTCAGGAGCCCGCCTGAAGAGAGGAATGGCGATTTATTTTCAAAGTTGTTGTTGAAGTCAGGAGCCCGCCTGAAGAGAGGAATGACGCTTATTTTTAAAAGTTGTTGTTGATGTGGGGAGCCCGCCCAGATAACAGAGGCATACATTTCAGTCTTTATATTTCAAGCGTTGAAGTTGGGAGACCGCCCAGATAACAGAGGCATACATTTCAGTCTTTATATTTCAAGCGTCGAAGTTGGGAGCCCGCCCAGATAACAGAGACATACATTGCAGTCTTTACATTTCAAGAATTGAGCTTGGGAGCCCGCCCAGATAACAGAGGCATACATTTCAAGTCTTTAATTTTCAAGTATTGAAGTTGGGAGCCCGCCCAGATAACAGAGGCATACATTTCAAGATCAAGTCAGAGGACAATAAAACAGAGGGTTACAATAGGAATCCCCAGCAGGAAACAATAAAATTCCCCGGCACCGGGAAACAGAAGGTTGCAACAAGAGGTCACAGTACAAACTCAAGTACATGTGTCAAAAGAAGAAAAGCACCGGAAGAAATGCAAGCAGACAAGGAAGCAAGGCAACAAAAACAAATTGTACTCTAGCCTAGCTTCTTGTTTTCTTTTAAGCATGGTGTAACAAGGAGATCGGTAAGCAGTGGTAATAGCATGCAACAACAGTAACAATGCAGTCCCACGGTAGTCCCAGCTACCAAAATTTCCCGAACTACATTGACCTGATTCCTGTTTAGCCCAGGATATGTAGGAAACCTTTGAAGCAAAGGTTCGGTCAAATCTTTTTCAAAAAATGCTTCAACGGAGTACTCGGATGGGCAAAAATCGCTCGCTTTATCTTTGCACGAAAACCCTTCGTGTCTTCGGGCAAAGAGGGGCAGCTGTAAGCACGTGATTTTTGCCCTATATGAGAATTACTCCCAAAAAATTCAAAAATAAAATGATTTGCCTTGGTGTGAAATTTTGTGAGATTTTGTGATATTTTTGATAATTATTTGTATTTGTCTGTGTTTGTTTATTTGTTAAATTAATAAAAAAATACAAAAATATGTCGCATTTGCATGTAGGATTTAATTCTATAATTGTTACTAATTAAATTTGTTTACAAAAAATGAAAATTACAAAAATAGGCATCTTTTGCATTTTTAGCATTTAATGTCCAAATATACAATTTTATGCTTAATTATTACTTAATTGTGCGTTAATTGTTATTGGGAGTTAATTTGCACTTTTATAACTTAATTTAATTCTTAATAATAGTTTAAGTATTTTTATAATTTAGTTTTAGAAAAATAAAAGAAGAAAAGAGAGCGAAAATATAAAGAAAGTCGGAATTGGGCCTCTTCTTCAATTTCAAGCCACAGGCCCAAAAAATGGCCCAATCTTCCCTACGACCCAGTCCATTTCGAACTGGGTCGACCCAGTCCATAACCCAAAAGACCCAAACCCCTTTGTCTTACATTTTACAAAACAAAACAAAAACTAAAAGAAGAAAACCCTAAAATCTAAACCATCCGCCCCCCTCCTATCTTCTTCTTCTTCCTCCAAAGCTCCAACCAAGCATCCATGGCTGCCCTTTACCTTCTTCTTCGACACACCCTCATTGTACAAACAGCTGCTGCCCAAGCACTTCATCTTCTTTGTCCACCATTGTTGCTCTAGTTCGTCGTCGTTTGGTCGAGCTTCATCTTCTCCGGCAAAACAGTCTGTCGTCGCCACCAGTTGCTTCTGCTTGTGTGTAAACCAGCCCGTTGTTTGTTCCTTCTGTTGTTCGAAGCCCCGTTGCTGCTACTTCTGTCTCAACCAAACAACCAAACGGACACAGCCATGGACGAGCTTCGACGTCGACCATGTCGTCGTCCATGGCTGTCCGCGCTGTGCTGCTGCCTGTCGCCGCTGCTGCTGCTGCCTGTCGCCGCCACTGCTGCTGTCTCGACGTCGTGCTGCTGCTGCTCGTCGCAGCAGGTGTTGGACGGACTGCTGCTGCTGCTCGTCGCGGCAGTAGCTACGGGCTGCTTCATCTTCTCTTCGTCTTCGTCGTCATTTGTTCGAGCTTTGGTCGAGGCTCGGACAGATTTGTTTACAATCAAAGTTCTTCGTTGATTCATCTCCGGTTAGTTGTTTTTGAGTTTTATTTTGTCCATATTTCGTTTTTATATTTCTAAAAGTTAAAATCGTTAAATATTTGATTCTTGTTTTGTTCGTTGTTTATCGTTGAAATCATTTTTTCTAGTTTGTTCATGTTCATGTGCTTTGTTAAAATTAATTTTCAGATTTCAAAATAGAAGTTTAATTAGTTGTTTTCATGTTTATTTCATGTTTGTATTATTGTTTAAATGAATATTTGTTAGTTTAATATTAGTTAGATACAAATTGAAGTTTAATTAATTGTTTCTTCAATTTGTTTCATGTATTTTATGTATTTTCCGGAAATTGTTAATATTGTTAAGTTCAAGCTTAAGTTCATAATTGTTTCTTCTTAGGTTTTGTTTTGTCATTTGCCTAAAAGAATTTAGTTGTAATAAGGGAAGTATGTTGGTTTTAATCATTTGAATCCATCGTTTTGATTTTTAGATTTAATTCATGTTCATATTATGTTTGTTTGATCTTGAATCCGAAATGTGTATAGTTTGATTTTTTGTTTATCATTTATGATTATCTCTTGAATTTGTCTCATAATCTTGTTTAAGTTTAAGATAGGAATTGTTTGTTGTAATGTTGTTAGAGTAGTTGATTTTAAGTTCAATATTATTGAATTTAGAAATCTAAATATACTTGTTTGTTGTTGTTGTTGAATCCGAAAATAGGATTGTTTGTTGCTAAAATATTGTTCAATCAAATTTTAGTTGTTCTTTGTTGTTCAATTTGTGTTCATGTGATTTGTTGTTGAAATGTTGAAGAAATCATGTTCATGTGAAAATTTGTTGTTTGAACATTGTTAGAAATTAATCATATTGTCTATATTTTGGTTATGTTTGATTAAATGATGTGTTATAGCTGATGGGTAGTTTGGTAATTTGTAGTACGTTCAGGGGTAGTTTGGTAATTTCAGTAAGGTCGTGAGGGGTAGTTTAGGAATTGTACATTTTGTAATTGTTTATTTGAAGCATGGGGGACAAAATAAAATGGGGTGGGTTGTGATATGGTTATTTAATATAAAGGGGGGACAAGACAAAATTTAGTGGGGGGAATCTTGCATTATTTTATGTTAGGCATGGGGGACAAAATATAATGGGGTGGTGTGATATGTTTATTTAATGTAATGGGGATGAGTGGGAAGATAATGGGTTTGGTAGAGAAAATGGGTTGATTTTAATTGATTAAAAGATTTATGGGATGAGTTATAAGAAGTCTAGAAATCAAAAACACAAAGGGGGAGACAAGAAAAGATACACGAGACAGAGACAGAAAAAAAAAAGGGAGAGAGAAACAAATCTGAAAATAAGAGAGAAAAGGGCTAAACATTTAAGAGATAGAAAATTCCGAAAATTATTGAAGCTTTCAAATAAAAAAAACTAAAAAAATATTCTGTTTTCTTTTGTTGTTTGAAATCAAAATTGATTGTTGTTTCATAAAAGCTGAAGCTTTTGTTTTTTGGATTACTACTCCACCGGTCTGTTACTGGGTTGTTACTGTTGCTGGGCTATTGTTGCTGTGTTGTACTGATTTTAGTGCTGCTGCTGATTCTATTCTTCATTTTCTTTTGCTTCCAATATCAGGTACACAACTGAAAAGCTGGTTATTGTAATCCGAATATGAAGTATGAATACAAAAAATGAAGAGTTGAAATTCTGAATTAGCTTTAATTATATTCTGATTTTATTTGTATGTACAAATTATTTAGTTTGCAAAAAATCAGAATCATGTAGCTATTTAATACACATAGTGGAACATTCGACGATAACTTAACAGTTGAACTATCTGCATATATTGCCTAAATAAATAAATAGTGTAGTATTTCGTCGAGTCAAAAATCAAACGAATAGGCCATCTAGTAGGAACTTGGTAAAAATATTGTTTAGAGTAAATATTATTGGTTAATTTCAGCATGTAAATAAATTAAGATTTTTTATTTTATTTTATTTTGTAGAGACAAATTTAATAGAAAATAATGTAGGCATTTTAGGATTGTCTTTTAAAAATAAATGAGATGAGCCTCGCGTAATAAAATGTATAGATTGCGGGGCCCTCAATAAATGTACATTTAATTGCTTAGAATTCGGGAGGAGTCGTTTAGTAAATTTCTCGGCCCTACCCAAAATAATGATACGCTAGTCGCTTTAGGCGTGTATTTAATAATATTATCTTCTTAAACTCGGGTGCGTATTTTATTTGACCCAAATCCAAATCCCAAAACATTGAATAAAATGTGTTCCGGATTGCGGGTGCATTTCATGTGACGTAATCCAAAGACATGTTTTAAACAATGTTCACATTTTTGTAAAAATAAAAATAAATAATGATAAAAGCGGTAAAAAGATAAAACTTGCACATAAGTTCATATTTGTATAAAAATCAGATAATCAAGTCGAATATAACAGTTGAGCGACCGTGCTAGAACCACGGAACTCGGGAATGCCTAACACCTTCTCCCGGGTTAACATAATTCCTTATCCGAATTTCTGGTGCGCAAACTGTTAAATAGAGTCATTCTTTTCCTCGATTCGGGATTAAAATTGGTGACTTGGGACACCCTAAATCTCCCAAGTGGCGACTCTGAAATAACTAAACAAATCTCGTTTCGATTGTCCTTTAATTGGAAAAAAACTCCCTTGCACCCTCGCGGGGGCGGAAAAAGGAGGTGTGACAGGCATATATTATTGCCAAGTGGAAGCTTATTGTAAGCACGTGATTTTTGCCCTATGAAAGAATTACTCCCAAAAAATTCAAAATAAAACAATTTTCCTTTGTGTGCAATTTTTGTTATTTTTGTGGTATTTTTGTATAATTATTTGTATTTTTATGAGTGCATATTTATTTGTTTTAATTAATAAAAATATAAAATATATCACATTTTCATTTAGTATTTAATTAAGTTTGTTTTACAAAAAAATGAAAGTCACAAAAATAGGAATATTTTGCATTGTTAGCATTTAATGTCAAATTATGCAATTTTGTTTTAATTGGTGTTTAATTGTGTATGATAATTTTTGTTAGGAGTTTAATTAGTATTTTTGGAGTTAATTTAGTTTGTAGCTCAATTTAGAATTTTAGTTTTATCAAAAAAAAAAAAAGAGGGCTACAAAACGTTAATATTTGAATTGAGTCTAATATAGCTATTTTGACTATTTTACCTTATTTCGTCGCAAAAGAAAAATTACAAAAAATATATATGTAAATTTTAGCTTATGTATTTCTCATAAACTTGAAAAAATACAAAAATAGTACCTTATTTTTTATACTTTATATAATTTCGAAAATTATAAAATATGTAGTTTTATTAATGTTTTGTAGTCATTTTAAACTTAAAAAATATAGAAATAGTACTTTATATTTTTATCGTTGTATAATTTCGAAAATTATATATAAAAAAAAAGTTATTAACGTTTTGTAGCCATTTTAATCTTGAAAAATACAAAAATAATACTTTATATTTTATCTTTATATAAAAACGAAAATGACAAAAATAGTTTTATTTATGTTTTGTAGCTATTTTAATCTTGTAAAAATACTAAAAAAAAACAGAAAGAAATAGTTTTGTTTTAAATAGTCTTATTTGGTAGTATTTTGCTTACATAGGACTAAATGAATAACATCGTGTTTTTATTCTCGGGTCCGTGCAAAGAATAATATTTGGGTTTAAACTACCCGTTTTAGGCCTAATTTTTGGACATGACCCATAATAATCCGAATCCCACCGCGCATGGGGGACACATGTCTTGGACCCCTACACACGTGGGGTCCATGTCCTTTGATATATGAACAAAGCATGGCATGGGGGAGGGAATTAAAAATTGAAAAGGCTGAAAATTGTTTAAAGGAAAAAGGGGGACAACACGTGAAGGGGATTGAATTTTCAAAGCAAAAGGTTTTTAAAAAGGGAAAGGGGGGACAGAACGTGAGATTGAAAGAATTTTAAAAGCCAACAATATTTTAAGAAAGGGGAAGGGGACCTACGTTTGAAAACAAAAGAAAAGAAAAGAGGGATGCACATGCACGGACCAAAGGAAAAGAAAGAACAGTTTTGCAACTATTCATCTTCTTCTTCATTTTGAAGAAGAAGAAACGACGTCGACCACCTCCAGCTGCTCCTCACGACCACTGTCATCGCAGCTGCCCCCCGTCGCGTCGCCACCATGCAGCGAGCAGTGCTGCTGCTGCTGCTCCTTACGACCTGACGTTGCCGCTGCTCCTCGCGACCTGACGCTGCTGCTGCCCCGTCGACCATGGCAACAGCGAGTCCAGCTGCTGCCGCTGCTGTCCCCCTCACGATCACCACCCTCGTCCCTCCATTTAATCCGCCATAGTCCAAACGTCCAGCTGCTGCTTCGTCTTTCAACATCCACAAAACAGTCCGTTCAAGTTTTAGGATTTTCTTTCAAGATTATTTAGTTCATTTTTATTTATTTTCTGTTATGGCTTTGGTTTTAAATGTTGTTCCTAATCTTATTTTTTTTTTATTATTCTATTTTTCGGATTATTGATTCTTTGTTTAAAGTGTTATTTTGTAATCTTGTTTTGTTCATTAGTTCTCCTTCTTCTTCAAGACCTTTTTATTTGGTCAAGATTTTTCTTCTGTTTGTTTGAGTGTGCGTTATAAGCTACATTCGATTTGAACAACTTCGTCGAATAGTTAGTTTATGACTGCTTTGTTTGGACGAATACAGCATGAATCACTTCGTTGTTATGTTTTGATGCTTGAATCATTTTGTGTGAATTTGACTTAAGGATTGGTTGTAGCTGTGTAGTGATTTGGTGTAGTTGTAAATCCGAGAGGTTTAAATACATATTGCTAAGAGTGAGGGCAAGACAATAATAATAGGGGATTTTTCAGGGGTATTTTTGGGTGTTAAAAGATTTAAAATGATTAGTGTTAGTAGCCTGCCAGTTAATATTCAGTGTATAATTAATGAATTATTTAATGAAAAGGGAATTAGTAGTGCAGAATACACCCTGTCTGGTATCTTTAAGGGTGGAAAATCAGAAAATAAGCATGAGATTAATGATAAAAGTGTATAGATGCACATGAGAGGGAATATACAGGCTGAAAGTGAAAAGCTTTGAATAAATAATGTTTAGTTCTAGCCTATAAATAAGGGGAGTTGATATAGAGAAGGGGACTGGAAAAAAAAGGGATTGAGACTGGAAGTTGAGAGAACAGAAATTTTCAGAACTTAAAAGTGAGAGATAGGCTAATTTTTCAGAACTAAAAATCAGTCTTTGAGAGCTAAAAACTGAAAGTGAGGTTCTTTTCTTTACTGCTGAAATCAGAACTTTGTTACTGCCATCTGTTGGATTGCGTTTAGTACTACTGATTTTCAGTCAAGCTTTCTGGGGTTTTCAGTTTGGTTCTGACCATTGTTACATTGGTTATTGCTGTTTTGTTGCTGTTATTTGCTGTGGGATTCTGTTGCTGTGCTACTGCTGTACATTGTTGCTCCTGACCTCTTTTCTCTATTTGTAGTTCGAATTCCAGGTACACATTCGAATCTTGTAGTGATAAAGCTTTGAAGTTGAAATGCAGCAATAAAATCGAACCGCTTCAATAAAGCAGATAGTAGACAATCTGGTCTATTTAGTTTTTTTTATGAACTGTTTTATTTTTTATTTTTTTTATTTTTTTGTATAATTGGATTGAAAAGAGAAGGAATCGTATAAATGGTCATGCGCTGATATAACATGAACCTTTCAATTTTATTAGATTAATGGGGTAAATCATGATAAGTAGCATATCTCTAGTTAGTTGTTTGTTTCCATGCATATATTCAAGTAGTCCATAAATGAGATAGAGTACTTAGTCAAAACCCAATTAGTATTTCGTTTAGATGGTTAAAATTAATTTCCATTAGTCCTCTTAAGTGATTATACTCTCATCAGTATTGGCAGTAATTCATGTTACAAATAATCTCACATAGATAGATTGTGGACTTGATAAAAATGTAAAAATAAGGTGGTTGGGTAGTGTCAACATTATAGCTCCAATAATAATAATAAAAGTAAATAAATAAATAAATAAATAAAGGTCGTAGTCGATAATTTTATGTATTAATAATTAAGTATACTTACACTAATGTAGAGTAGTTTCAATAAAGTATAGTTAAATTGCGAATCCATTAGGGTTAATGAATTAGTCTATAGCTTTGATCATTTAGTTAACCTCACCACAGTTAAAAATGGCTAATTGTAGTAACGTTAGTCAATCTTGTACGTTTTTTATATACATAATTCTATTTTTAGTAATATTAGCTTATGGAATAAGGCACGAAACAATTTTTCATTTTTACAAGTTCAAGTATAATTTTCGTTAGCATCTGTTGTAATCTATTAATTAAATAAGTTACGGTTTTTTTTAGCATGTAATTAACTAGGATTTTTCTTTATTTAGAGACAAATAAAAATAGAAATGTAGTTACTTTCCTTTTAAAAATAAATAAATAAATAAATGAGATGAGCCTCGCCTAGTAAAATATATAGATTGCGGGGCCCTCACAAATGTATGTGTTAATTACTTAGAACTCGGGATCGGCCGCTTAGCGAACTTCACGGCCTTTTCTCAAAATAACCCTGCGCTAGTCGCTTTAGGCGCGTATTTAATAATGTTATCTCCTTAAACTCGGGTGCACATTTATGTGACCCAAATCCAAATCTCAACGAAATCGAAATGTGTCTCTAATCACGGGTACATTGATTGTGACGTGGTCTGAGATGCATTTCCATGACGTTGCAAATTCTTTTTAATAATGAATGAGACGAGCCTCGACAAACAAAAAATGCACAAGCTGCGGGGCCCTCTAAATGTATATATTAAAATACTTAGAATTCGAGGACAGGCCGTTTAGCGAATTTTACGGCCTTCCCCAAAATAACAAGACGCTAGTTGCTTTAGGCGCGCCTTTAATAATTTATTTTCCTTAACTCGGGTGCACATTTATGTGACCCAAATCCAAATCTCAACCGAGTCGAGATATGCCAAACAACTACGGGTGCATTGATGTAACGTGGTTCGAGATATGTTTCCACGACGTTGCAATTCTCGTAAAATAATAACAATAAGTAAGAAAGCGGTAAAAAGATAAAATTTTGCACATAAGTTCATATTTGTATAAAATCAGATAATCAAGCCGAATATAACAGTTGAGCGACCGTGCTAGAACCACGGAACTCGGGAATGCCTAACACCTTCTCCCGGGTTAACAGAATTCCTTATCCGGATTTCTGGTGCGCAGACTGTAATATGGAGTCATTCTTTTCCTCGATTCGGGATTAAAATTGGTGACTTGGGACACCCTAAATCTCCCAAGTGGTGACTCTGAAATAAATAAACAAATCCCGTTTCGATTGTCCTTTAATTGGAAAAACTCCCTTGCACCCTCGCGGGGGCGGAAAAAGGAGGTGTGACACTTACATAGGAGGAAGGCTAGCATTTGTGAGAAGATTCTAGAGAAGTATGAATACTTCCTTAGGAAGACCCTAGATCCTTATGGATTTTCTAGGAAAGTCTTTGGAATCTTCTAGGTTTGTAGAGAATTCTAGAGAAATCCCTTATCTTGTAAACATTTAGACTTGTGTAACAATTACTCCCTCCGTTCCAATTTATATGAACCTATTTTATTTTTGGTCCGTTCCAAAAAGAATGACCCCTTTCTAAATTTGGAAACAATTTAGCTTAAATTTACAATTCTACCCTTAATGAGAAACTTTTATAACCACACAAATACCCTGGGCCCCTTTTTGACTTGTTTAGGACCACAAATTCCAAAAGTCTTTATTTTTTTCTTAATCTCCATGCTCAGTCAAACAGATTCACATAAATTGGAATAAAGGGAGTAATATTTATACACTAACCCCTAGGAGACTAGTACATAAATAGGGCATTCATTTGTAATTCACCAAAAAAATAATTCAAGTTCTCTCTAATAAAGCTTCCTTTGGCGATTCTCTTGTGTTATAACATTCCCTTAGCAATCTTGAATGTGATAAGGCTGACTTGGCATATGCAAGAGCGTAAGCAAGTTGTGCAAGATCGTGAGCGAGTTGTCAAGTGCCGCACGGAATGCCTCCAACAAGAGCAAGGAGATGATATCCGAGGTTGTTCCAAACGAGGGGCTTACATCCCAAGAACTATCTACCACTAAGGTGAGAGAGGATGAAATGGAGGTCCTGCCTAGGTCTGTTCATTCGGATCGGATATCCGAAATCTGAACGGATCCATTCAATTTCGTATTTCGGATTTTGGGTTGGATCGGATTTTGGAATGTGTTTATTAAAATTTCGAATTTCGGATCGGATTTAGATTGGTATATTTTAATCCGATCCGATCCGAAATCCAAAATTATTAGGCAATGTATAAATACTACACTTTAGTTTCGGATAGTCAGTACTTCCTTTACATATTTCTCGAAGTTATTACCTTTACAATTGCTAGATCTAGCTATATTGGCACCATAGTACTCTCATAATTGCATAAATATGAATTTTCGTAATGTATTGCCTCTTTTACAAAGAAAGTATACATATTAGTTTGCAACTTTGAGGCATAATAATATGATCCAAAATTCGATCCTATCCAAATTTTAAAATCTGATCTGATCCGATATAATTCGGATCGGATTCAGATTGCATTTTCTAGAATTCGAATATGAAATATGCTAAATTCGATACGATCCGTGCACAGCCCTAGTCCTGCCAGAGGACGTCTCGCTCAGCAAAGAGTGGGTGATGAAGGTGAACGCAAGGATGGATGGATGTCATCGAGATATTTAGCCAACGCTTGGGGAAGGAGGAAGGCACCCTTAGCGTTCTTGAGGGACATACTCTTGAGGAGATTGAGAGTATCCGAAATGACTTGGAGGGACACACGCAGACCGAGATGGAGCTAAGACAAACTATTACTACCTTGAAGTGTAGGCTTATGGAGGCACTGAGCACTATCAATGCCATGAAGGCTAAGATAAAGGCACTCGATGAGCGTGTCGATGCTGGCGCGACCGAGGCAGCCAACAATGTTGTGGTGACGAGGGAGGCCAAGATTGAGGCTCCCAAACCCCCGGTGGTCAAAGGTGCTAGTGATGCACAAGAAGTGGAAAACTTCCTTTGGCACTTAGAACTACTTCAGGCACGGAAAAGTGAGGGACAATGAGGCCAAGATCAACACTGCTATGTTGTACCTCTCAGAAATTACCGCGCTGTGGTGGAGTCAAAAGTCTGCCGACATGGATAAAGGGCTATGCAAGATTGAGACGTGGGAGCAGTTCAAGAAGGAGTTGAAAAAGAAATTCTACTCGGTGAATGTGGTGTATGAGGCTAGGCGAAATTTAAGGGAGCTCTGACAGACCGCACAATTCGGGAGTTGTGCGCGAGTTCACTACCTTAATGCTACAAATTTCGTCGTTGTCCGAGGAAGATTCCCTCTTCTATTTTATGGATGGGTTGAAAAATTGGGCGAAGCAGGAGTTAAGAAGACATCAAGTAGCCAACATGGACGGGGCCATAGCGGTAGCGGAGTCGCTCATTGACTTCAAGATGGATCCTGCCAAGTCCAAAGAAGGAAACACTGAGAGGGGTGAGGAAGATCATGACGAGGACAATGGGAAAGGTATAGCCGAGGTATACAATGGTAATGGCAAGGGGCCGTCCCATAACGCACATGGGTCCAAGAGAAGCGGCAAGGGGCCAAAAAATAATAGCGAGTACGTGCCTAAGGGAGGGTGCTACTTCTGCAAAGGATCATATCGGGCAAGTGAATGCCCAGAGTTAGGGAATCTTGTAACAATGATCGGTAACTTTCCTCAGCACACAAGGGTGATACTGGAGGGGCCGCCTGCATTGGAGGGATGCGCTTGAAATCTAAGCCGAAAGTAGGGGATTCCAAATACTATCTTGGTACCATGCAAATGGAGCATGGTGGTAGCAAGAAAGGTTGGGCGGACATAGTTGAGGAGGATGGCGAGTTACAAAGTGATGGCACGCTATCAGACTTAGACGATGCACCAAACAGAGGGGTCAAGTTTGCTAGCAAGGCTGGGACCACAGAGGTTAGCCAAATAGGTAGTGAAAGCATAGACTCGATGCTTGAGAAGCTTCTAGACTTGGTTGAGTCATTGGTGTGAGCACGTGATTTTTGCCCTATGAGAACCACTCCCAAAAATTCAAGATAAAATAATTTTTCTTTGTGTGCAATTTTTGAGGATTTGCATGGCATTTTTAGATAATTATTCGTATTTTTGTGTGTCAATGTTTATTCTATTTTAATTAATGAAAAATACAAAAATATGTTGCCTGTGCATTTAGGATTTAATGTTACAATTAGGAATTAATTAAAACAATTTTGGCTTTGCGAGAACGAAAATCACAAAAATGATGTACTGTGCATTTTTAGCATTTGATGTCCGATTGTGCGATTTTGTTTTCCCATTTGTTAGTCAATTATGTGTGATAATTAATTAGCATTTTTATAAGTTAATTTGATTTATAAATCAATGTAGGATTTTGGTTTTTAATTTGGAAAATTAGTTTAAGAAGAAAAAAAAACAAATAAAACAAGAAAATGAAAAAAATCGGATTTGGCCTAGACCCACCCCATTTTGCCCGTTCAAACAGGCCTAAACGACTCCGGTCCAGTCCATCTCAAAGACACCCAAACGACATTGTTTTGGGGAAGTCCTGATCAGGGCCGTTGATCTCACTTGATCAACGGTCTAGATCACTCCGCCCTCACCCGTAACCCCATACCCGACCCGTGGCCCCGAACCGCCCCATCCCCTACTAAAACCAAACGACGCCGTTCCCATTAAGGGAATTGATCCAGTCCGTCAATCTTCATTAATCCAACGGACCACATTAATCTCACCATCTCAATATACCAAAATCCTAAACCCCTTACCCCCTCATTTCCCGACCCCTCTTCTTTGTCTCCCAAACCACAGACCAAATGACCTCTCGAAACCCTAGAGCCTCCACCCCACGCCTTTGCCTGAAACCCGGCGGCAACGACGCCGCCGGCCACCCAAATAACACCCCTGAACCTCCTAACCTCCCTCAATACGATTCCATACTCTATTAACCTCGAATCACGCCACAGCTTCTCGAATCTTCGAGCACAGAATTAACCTAAAACCTTACCTTCTCCGATGACCCTCAAATTAACACCCCTGAGCCTCCTAACCACCCTCAACCTGAATCCACACTCCGTTGTCCTCGAATCATCCCTGACTTTTTTGAATCTTCCATCGAAGCTCAGGACCCAAAACCCTAGTTCATCTAATGAACCCCAAACTCACACCAGCTATAGACCTCCCTCATGCCTAAAACGCCCTTGGCCTGGCTCGAATCTTGCTAGAACTGGTCGAGTTTCAAATCAATTGAAGAACCCTAGAGAGCCAAAACCTGGAACCTATCCGAGTAAAGGGAAAATTTGAGGTTCTTAATCGACTTTAGTCGAGTGTTTTCAGTCGAAGAACACTCAAATTAAGGTCCGTTTGGACCTCAAAAGTTTGAGTCGAAGTCTAAAATGGGAACTGTTTGGAGTTAGCCTATAATTTTGAGGTATTTTTCTTCTTTTTCTTTTCTATTTTTGTTGTTATTTATCTGCTTAAGCTTCATGGTATTTCACCATCTTTTAATTTATTCCTCTCTTCTCTTTTGGACCTTTTTCTGGTCCAGTTTTTCTCATATGGTTGGTTGGCATATGCTGAATCGATTGAGTATGTTTGTCCGTTAGTTTGGTTGTAAGGGTCAGTGCCCGTAATGTTCTTGCACAGAAACTGTGTCTAGTCTTATAATTGGTTACTAGTATTACTAGTTCAAAGGATCTCACTTTCTGTGATGTCTGATTCCTTGTTTGTTTTGTTGTTCATCATTTTACATATAAATTCAGTTATGTTCATCCAGTATGTGACAGTGTTTCGTTTATTTTTGTTTGATTTAGAATTGTGAACATAGTTAGTCATTCCCATGTATCTGTGTCAATCACGGTTTGAAATTTGACCTTGGTAGTTCAATGTGATTTTGTTCAAGTGCATTGGTCTTTATTTTTATGCTATTTGATCTGACCTGAGTTCTAGTTTGAATTACTGATTGAATTAGATAAGTTGAATTGGTTATAGCTACTGTAGTTTGTTGGATTCAGCTTAGTTAGTTGGTAGGTTTGAATAGGCTAGAGTTGAAAGGTTCAATGCAGAGTGAAAGGGATTGGGTAGGATAGTAATTTCAGGAACTTTAGGAGGGTAATTTGGGGTTTAAAGGTTTAGCAAAATGGTCTTGCTAAGTGGGCTGACAGTAAAGCACTTAATTAACCCTTAATCTAATGTGTTAGTGGGAAACACAACATAATGGTATGGGGAGGGTCACAAGGACTTGATATAGAAAAATAGGCTGCCCATACCCGCGTGGGATTAATAAACAAAAAGAAGTTTAGTGGGGAACAAATGAATTAAAAAGAGGGAAAACATAATATAGTGGGGTTTGAGAGATGATGGGCAGAATTAGTTTAAAAATTCTGCCTAAAGTGCTTTTGAGAGTTGAGGGGGGCAGGACTGCTTTGGGGGGGGTTATATATAGAGTTATTTTTAGACAGAAAGAGGGGATTTTTCCTGAAAATCTGAAGAGAGTGCTACAGAGTTTAAAAAGAGAAAACAAAAAAGAAAGATATGGTTTCATTGCATCTGTAGGAGTAACTCGAATCCTGGACAGTGAATCCGATTCCCTTTGATTGCTTAAGTGGTTCAATGGTCTACTGGTTCAGTTTCGGGTTTAATATACGCTTGGTTGAGTTTGTTTGTGGTGATATTGGTTGTTGCTGTTTGGTCTTTTCTAGGCTGTGTCGGTAGCTGTTTGGAACTCCCAACTGCTGTTGTTGAACTGTTGTTGTATTGTTGTTCATATTACTGCTGTTGCTGATCTCTCTTCGACTTTATTTCTGTTCCAATTCCAGGTACACTTTTTGAATCGCCTTGATGTAGCTCCTTGAAGTTGAAAAAATGGAAATATTCACAGATTTGTGTTCATTTGTAGGCTGCCTGTTATTTACAATTGGATGAATTGTTAGTTAATTATACCTAGCCGATATTGATTATGTGTTTTGTATTATGTGAATAGTGGATACACACGGATTGTAATTAAGAGCTACTGAACTGTTATGCTCATGTTGACTTGCTGTTAGTTAACAAATTTGAGCTGTTAGGTTGTCAGTTTGCTTTACCATAACAATTAGTACTAGATGAAGTTATTTGAACTCTTGATTTGTTCTGCTATAAGTGATTCATGTCAAAGTGGGCAACTAGTTAGGGACAATAATTTAATTAGAAACAGAAGCATCAGAATGTTCGAATGTGCGCTGGTTTGTTTTGGGATTACTTGAATTCATGGTTATCTAGCAACCGCCTTAGTATAGATAGTGCTCACTTTAGTATAGTAGTATTCTGTTAAAAAATCAAATTCAGAAACATGATTGGGGTTGCAAGTGTATGATGGGTCATCAAGTTTGATCTCGAGGTAAACTTAATATCAGTAGGCATCAACAGTTTAGGCTAGTAATATCAGTAGGCATCATCAGTAACTTGTTTAAAATAAGCAGGCACCATTAGCACTGACTAAATAAATTGGTCATGATAATTGGATATGAATAAGTAGTTAATTTGAACGAGCATACGTCGTAGTATTTTATTACTATTTGGTAAACACACTCTGGAGAGTTGGAGTAATTGTGGTGTGCAAATGCTTATCCCGCGATCTTCTCGGCTTGATCTTGTTCATTTGAACTAGGCTAGTCCTAGGCCCACTGAAAATTCATGGTTGGCCTGCACGAATTTTATGGCTTGGGCTCTTTGGGCCCAAGACTGATATGGCAATTGGCACGTTAGCACTTAAAGATGGACTGGGCTTTTAAGTTAGGTAGCGGATTCAAATTAAAAGGTTCGTCCTTTCGTTTGGATCCGGACTTGAACTTGAGGCCCGATTTTGTAATATTAATTAATTAGGACTTTTCCTTTTCTTTTTCTCTTTTTTTAGATACAAATAAAGTAGAAAATTATAGATTGCTTTAGGTTTGCCCTTTTAAAATAAAAATGAGACGAGCCTCGCCGAACAAAATAAATAAATCACGGGGCCCTCGTTAAATGTATATATTGATTGCTTAGATTTCGGGACGGGCGGTTTAACGACTTGGGAGGATCAGGGCAAGATACGGTCAAAATATACTTGGGAAATTTGGTTGGATTGCTGGACATCGATCCACGAGGGGACGTTATCAGGGCTCTAATTTCATTTTGGGACTCGGCTCACAACGTATTTCACTTCTCAGATTTCGAACTCACCCCGACACTGGAGGAGTTGGCAGGGTACATTGGATGTCCTAACATCCCTATGAAAGAGCAGTATCTCATTGCACCAAGGACCGTAACCATACACAAATTCCTGGACATCGTAAAGATCCGCAGAACGGTACATAACCCAGAGTTATCAAAAAGGTTTTGTAGTTTTGCATTTCTGTACGACAGGTATGGTCATCTGGGAGGGTTTAACAATCCCGAGAATAAGATTTGCAGTGGGAAAAGCCGTTTGAAATGGGAATGGCATAGATGTATTGCTTTCATGATAGCCTTTCTAGGTTTTCTGGTGTTCCCTAGAAAGGATGGGAAAATTAACATACAAATCGCTGGGGTCGTCAGCACTTTGCTCAAGCAAGAAAACAACACTCTAGCACCAATGATAATAGCAGATATTTTCCGCGCACTCCCTATTTGCAAAACCGGAGGGGTTTTCTTCGAAGGATGTAACATACTACTGCAAATGTGGATGATAGAGCATCTATGTCATCGCCCTCAATTGCTGAAATTTGGGTCATCACAAAAGACTTCTATAGAAGAGTTTCCCACCAGGATCGACGGTTTCAGATTGCCGGAAGGGGTCGCCGAATGGGTCATGCTACTGCGCTCTATTTCAGCAAACCAGATAGAGTGGGCATTCGAATGGCTACCCATGGAGAAAGTCATACACATGCCAGCCACCAAATCTTACTTACTGTTGATGGGTCTCCAAAGTATCCAGCCCTACGCACCATGCAGAGTATTGAGACAGTTGGGACGATACCAAATAATCCCAAAAGAAGAGGATCTCAGTAGTCAGGTGATCGAAATCGGGCCTGGTGGGCAGTTCCCTGAGGCGGTCGTTCGGTGAATCTGGAATGAATGTCAAACCCTGAAGGTAGATACTTGTGTACGAGACAGGGCCAAGGGATAAGTGTCGCCAAAATACCTCACGTGGTACCGAAGAGAGCTTGAGCACCAGATACCAACTAAGAGAGCTCACATCCAAGACTTTAAGGAATCATCACATGCACAATGGGGCTGGTTAAAAAGAGAGGAAGGCTACCGGGCTTAAATCGGGAAGCTAAAACAATAAGTTGAAAGGCTTGTATTTGAGAACAACGTGCAAATCGCCTCCAAGCGGGTTGAGAAGAACAAGTTAGCCCAAGAAAACCAGACGCTAAAGGCCTGCATTCGCCAAGCCAGTAAGAGTAACATCGACCGATAGAAGCGTCGCTCCGACGAAAGATTGATAGCAAGTTTGAGAAATTAGGTCATCCAAAGCCAAGAAAAATTAGAACAATCAGAAGCTTGCGTAGCAAGGATGAAGGTCAGATGGGCAAAATGCACAAATTGCCCGGAGGTAGCGTCTGCAACAGGTCATAAGGGACTATGAAATGAGCATCGGGATATTAAGGAAAACGATCTCCACTCTTCATGATCGGATCATCAAACAAGCACGAGATGCCCAGGCCGACAGAAGACACTGTTACGATGCAATGACCTGCATGGAAAGACAAATGGAGTTATTCCAGGATCGACTTGCCGACAATGCTCAGGCACTGGGATTGAAGAACCGACGAATCAGACAATTGTTCGTTGAAAGGGACAATATTCGAGGAAGGATCGGCGAAATTGGGCATTACATCTACATGAAATGCCTAGCATGTGAGCAAATACCTCGGAAGACCCTCCTTATTTCCATCATGGGCTGCGTCCATCGGATTATGAACGAGTTGAAAAGCTTGCAAAGAGACCTCACACCAAGGGCCGCGGAAAGGCCGAATGATGCCTCGCGGGCCCCTAAGTTGGAAAATTAATCTTTGGTTGAGTCCTGTTTATTTGACTTTGTTGCTTTCCCATATGTTGTTTTCTTTTCTTTTAGTCAAATCGGGTTAAGAACTGTGGAGTCTGTACCATTGTTGTTCCTTGTTTGAAGTAATTTATAATAGCAAAATTTTGAGAATGAATTTAATGATTCCAAAAGAATTTTGTGTTTCTTTATTTTATGAAAGAACTACGCCGGTCTGATTCACGCGGGGACGTGATATGTAGGCAATCCACATAAGATTCGATCGCCTTTAATAAAGAAAGAAAGAAAGGAAGAAAAAATAGAAGAAAATACATAAATAAAATAAAATACTGGGTTTCCCAAAATACTTTAAAAGGACAAATGAGCAAGCTGGGATGACGCATGTTTGAAGTAAAGCATGTAGAAACGGTTAACTGCCTAGGAGCATGGCATCCTCAATGTGTTGTTGTTATCAAATCTGTTAAACTCTAATGCTGACAAAGTTTGTTGTTGTCTGAATCCAGACAGTTAGTTGTTAAAGAATTCTGGCAACACACCCTTACCAAACCAGATCCAAAGGACCAGTAGCAACAAGCATGACTACTTCAGAGAATAGTACCGAGGGAGAAAGGCCGATGAGCCAGTTGTTAAAAGAAGCGATGGAAAAAGATTGAAAGGATGAGACTAGAGATGAATGCAATGCAGCTAGCTTTAGCCAAAGCACAAAAGAACCCTGAGCCACTGGGGCACATGCCGGAATACCATCACTCCGGCCCTTCAACAAGCCTCACAAATTCCCGTTATCATCAAGAAAGAAGCCCCCACGATTCCCAAGCTCCACCACCGCATCAACCCCTCCCAACACCAAATGTTCCCACTTTTGTGGGACCCATATCAGCCACCCTGCAGAGAACGGCCAGCGAGCCATTGTTTCAGGCTCCCGATACGCAATACTATCCCCTGAGCCTACATTCCATGCCCCTGAACCACATGCCTACAATCCACATTTGGAGGTACCGGCAGAAATTGAAAAGCCGGTTAAAGCCCCAGAACAAGATGAGGTATTGAGGAAATTCAAAAGCCTGGAGCAGTCCTTCAGGAACCTACACGGATTGGGCAACCAGGTCAGCGTGGCCTACAAAGATCTATGCCCTTTCCCGGATATCCAACTCCCGGTTGGGTTCAAGATGCCTAAGTTTGATTTATATGAAGGGTACGGTGATCCCATGGCGCATTTGCGGGGATTCTGTAGCAAAATGAGAGGGGCAGGTGGCAAAGATGAGCTGCTGATAGCTTATTTTGGCCAAAGTCTGAGCGGATCGGCACTAGAATGGTATACCAGGCAGGATTCCAGCAGATGGTACACTTGGGATGATCTGGCGCAGGCTTTCGCAGGTCATTTCCAATACAATCTCGAGATAGTCCCTGACTGTCTCACATTATTGAGGACCGGGAAGAAGCCCGGGGAAAGTTTTCGCGAGTACGGGTTCCGCTGGAGAGAATAAGCAGCTAGAGTGGATCCTCCCATGAGAGAGGGAGAAATGGTGGACTACTTCTTGCAAACACTGGATCCAACCTACTTTGGTCAATTGGTGACGACGGTTGGAAAATCCTTCAACGAGGTAGTAAAAATAGGGGTCATGATAGAGGAGGGTCTGAGGTCTGACAAAATCTTGAATTACTCGGCACTCAAGGCCACGACCCAGACTATTCAGAGCAGTTCGGGAGGTGCGTTGGGAAGAAGGAAGAAAGAAGAAATTGCCACGATTGAGGCAAGCAGTTGGCCCAGGTCTGGCAAACCCCACTACAACCAACCCAGGCCCCACAGGCCAAACTACCCATACAGCCCAGCACATCACTACTATCCACCTCGAGAACCACATTTCTCCATACACCAAGCCCAGACATACACTCAGCCTCCGGTTCGCCCGCAATGGCGCGCGCCGGCTCCCCAGAACACATATGCACCACCACAAAACACCTATCCTCCACCGAGGGCATATAGAAACCCTCCAGGGGCAGGCTTTCAGGGAAATCCGGATGCTAGGAATGACAGGCTGCAAAAACACAGAACTTTCACCGAGTTGGGAGAAACCTACACCGCTTTGTTCCACAAATTAAGGCAATTGGGTTTGGTTAGTCCTGTCCAGACTCGAGAACCAAATCCCCCACCCCAGAATTTGGACCGATCAGTAAGCTGTAAGTACTGCTCAGGGATGCTGGGGCATGATACCGAAAAGTGTTGGAAGTTGAGGCATGCCATACAGGATCTTATTGATACCAATAAGATCGAGGTCCAGACACCGGAGGCTCCTAACATCAACCAGAACCCACTGTCAGCGCACCAACGAGACTCACATGATTGAGTTGGTGTATGAGGGAGGAGAGTTGAGAAAACCCTCACAAACAGTGATGATGATCCAGGCCGCTCCGAAAGAAGGACCGACCAGTGGAGGAACGGGGGTACAGTCCCAGGGAGAAGGCGTCAAGCCGGTAGTGATATTGGGAAAGAGCCCGTCCTCCATAACAAGCAAACCCGAGCCAAACAAGTTGGTAATATCAGGGGCTCCACCCACACCTGCAGTTGTGTTGAAAGGGGTATACAGGGAACTGGTCACCATAAAGCCTGTAGTTCAGCTTCCGATGATTGATAGCAAGGCTGTGCCTTGGAAATACGAGAAGGCAGTGGTGATGTACAAAGGAAAACAAGTGGAGGAAGTTAGTTGTGAAGCGCAAGGGCTGACTCGATCAGGTCGGTGTTTTGCTCCGGTGGAGCTGAGAAGAACCAACCCCACTACAACCAAGAAACCTGTGTCCGAAGAAGAGGCTGAGGAGTTCTTGAGGAAGATGAAAGTACAGGACTACTCCGTGGTCGAACAGCTGAGGAAAACACCGGCCCAGATCTCGTTGCTGTCATTACTAATCCATTCTGAGGAGCATCGTCGGGCCCTGATGAAAATATTAAACGAAGCTCATGTACCCAACGAGATTTCTGTAAACCACCTGGAAACCATTGCCAACAAGATTTTCGAGGTGAACAGGGTAACATTCTCAGATGATGATCTGCCAGTGGAAGGTACGGAGCACAATAAAGCTCTCTACCTAACTGTCAAATGCGAAAACTCGGTAGTT
Organism: Nicotiana sylvestris; assembly: GCF_000393655.2. Taxonomy (NCBI): domain Eukaryota; kingdom Viridiplantae; phylum Streptophyta; class Magnoliopsida; order Solanales; family Solanaceae; genus Nicotiana; species Nicotiana sylvestris. The sequence continues at coordinate 85,248,173 of NC_091066.1, forward strand.
GCTCGGGTATTGGTGGATAACGGTTCGAGTGCCAATATTTGTCCATTATCCACTCTGAACCAGTTAAAGATCAACCACGGAAGAATCCACAAGAATAGCATCTGTGTCCGGGGATTTGACGGAAATGGAACAGCCACTGTGGGGGATGTTGTGCTTGAATTGACCATCGGTCCGGTCGAGTTTACCATGGAATTCCAGGTATTAGAAGCCACAGTATCTTATAACATGCTGCTAGGACGACCATGGATCCACGCAGCCAAAGCAGTGCCTTCCACCCTACATCAGATGGTCAAGTTCGAGTGGGATAGACAAGAGGTCGTACTACACGGCGAGGACACGCCATGCACCATGGGTGGCGCCATTGTGCCATTCATAGAGACCGATGATGACAAAGGTCCTTGGGTCTACCATATTTTCGATACAATGTCGGCAAACAAGATTTTTGAGGGTGAGATCCTTCAGTACCCTAGGGTAGCTTCCGCAACAATCATGATAGTCTCGGAAATGCTGAGCAACGGGTTCGTGCCGGGAAAAGGCCTGGGAGTTGAGCTTCAGGGGATTGTCCAATCTGTCTCCCTGCCCAAGAACTTGGAAAACTTCGGTTTGGGGTTCAAACCAACCGCGGCAGATAGGAAGCAAGCGCGAAAAATGAAGAAGAGAGTTTGGTTTCTGCCCAAGCCGGTGCCATGTCTCTCAAGGTCTTTTGTCAGAGCAAGCGCCAAGGGGACGCCAGTCCCAAATATTCTAGGACCATTGATTGGTATAGATGGGGACCTAAATCAGAGTTTTGAGAGGCTATTCACTGATGTCAGTATGGTAGAAGATGGAGAGAGTTCCAGCAGGGCGGAGATACAATTTGTGGGGCCTGAGGCCAAGACCAACAATTGGACGGTTACTCCTCTTCCTGTCCGAGGGGAGTCTTGGTAGTAGGCTTTGATTTATGTTTTTTGTTTGTTTTGTTTTGTTCGGATTATTCCAGGGTGTAATCCAAATTTTACTTTTGTTTTGTAAAAGTGTGAACCCTTTTATCCCGCAAGTTTAATAAAGTTCTCTTCTTTTGTCTCATTTTAATTTTGTCTTGTTCTTTTTCTTTCTGAACAGTTCTCTCTTTACTGGTTCTAATGACATGGCATGCACAGCGGATCTTCGATCTAGTCTAATAAATCAATCTGCATCCGACTTAATGATACAAGAGGTCGTTTGTGACGATGAATCTGAATATGACGAAGATAAAGCCTTCGAAGAGATAAACCGAGAACTGTGCCAATTTGAAGAAAAACCCAAACCTAACCTAAATGACACTAAGGCTGTGAATCTAGGAGACGCTCATAATGTCCGAGAAACCAAGATCAGCATCCATATTGAGCCGAATGTCAGGGAAGAATTGATCAAAACCCTCGTGGAATTCAAAGATGTTTTTGCATGGTCATATGATGATATGCCGGGATTAAGCACCAATTTAGTGGTTCACAAATTGCCCACTGACCCGGCATACCCTCCGGTCAAGCAAAAGCTAAGGAAATTTAAAACAGAAATGAGTGTAAAGATCAAAGAAGAGGTGATTAAGCAGTTGCAGGCGAAGGTCATTCGGGTCACTCGATATCCCGAGTGGTTGGCCAATGTGGTACCAGTTCCAAAGAAGGATGGGAAAATCAGGGTGTGCGTCGACTACCGCAACCTCAACAAAGCAAGTCCCAAGGACAATTTTCCATTGCCCAACATCCATATCTTGATCGATAATTGCGCTGGGCGCGAGATCGGATCCTTTGTGGATTGCTATGCGGGTTATCATCAGATCCTAATGGACGAGGAAGATGCGGAAAAGACAACATTTATCACGCCATGGGGAACTTACTGCTATCGGGTAATGCCGTTCGGACTGAAGAATGCCAGGGCAACGTACATGCGAGCAATGACTGCTGTGTTTCACGACATGATACACAAATAAATTGAGGTGTACGTAGATGATGTGATCATAAAGTCTTGGCGTCAGGAAGACCATGTAGTAGACCTAAGGAGATTCTTCCAAAGACTCCGAAGGTATGATATCAAGCTTAACCCGGCCAAATGCGCATTCGGGGTTCCATCAGGAAAGCTGTTAGGATTCATCGTCAGTCGACGGGGTATTGAGTTAGACCCATCTAAGATCAAATCCATCTGAGATTTGCCACCGCCAAAGAACAAAACAGAGGTAATGAGTCTGTTGGGTAGACTCAATTACATCAGCAGGTTCATCGCTCAACTCACAGCAACTTGTGAGCCCATATTTCGGCTGCTGAAAAAGGATGCTGCGGTAAGTTGGACGGCAGAGTGTCAAGAGGCTTTCGACCAAATCAAAGGGTATCTGTCTAATCCACCCGTGTTGGTCCCGCCTAAGCCAGGGAAGCCCTTAATTCTTTATCTGACGGTCCTGGAAAATTCATTTGGTTGTGTACTGGGGCAACATGATGACACAGAAAGGAAGGAGCAGGCCATTTACTATCTTAGCAAGAAATTCACAGTACATGAGGTCAAGTACACTCAACTCGAGAAAACATGTTGCGCCCTAACTTGGGTAGCTCAGAAGTTGAAACACTACCTGTCTTCGTATACTACTTATCTCATATCCCGTTTGGACCCATTGAAGTATATCTTTCAGAAACCTATGCCCACAGGGAGGTTGGCAAAATGGCAAATTCTGCTCACAGAGTTCGATATCGTCTATGTGACGAGGACAGCCATGAAAGCCCAAGCGCTGGCCGACCATTTGGCAGAGAATCCCGTTGATGAAAAATACGAGCCTTTAAGAACGTATTTTCCCGACGAAGAAGTGATGCATACAAGTGAGCTGGCGTTACCCGAGGAACCGGGTTGGAAGCTTTTCTTCGATGGAGCTGCAAACGTGAAAGGGGTTGGAATAGGAGCAGTACTCATTTCTGAAATAGGACGCCATTATCCTGTTACGGCTCAACTACGCTTCTATTGCACCAATAATATGGCCGAGTATGAAGCTTGCATTTTGGGTCTGCGATTGGCTGCGGACATAGATGTCCAAGACGTTTTGGTCTTGGGAGACTCGGACCTCTTGGTACATCAGATTCAGGGCGAATGAGAAACACGAGACTTGAAACTCATACCTTATCGACAATGCTTGCACGATCTGAGCAAGCAATTTCGATCGGTGAAATTCAAACATATCCCGAGAGTTCATAACGAGGTTGCGGATGCATTGGCCACCTTAGCATCAATGTTGCACCACCCTGACAAAATGTATGTTGACCCTCTGCACATCCAGGTTCGTGATCAGCACGCTTATTGCAACGCGGTGGAAGATGAAGCAGATAGCGAGCCTTGGTTTCATGATATCAAGGAGTACCTCAGAATGGGGATATATCCGGAACAGGCCACTGGAAACCAAAAAAGAGCCCTTCGGCGTTTGTCGAATGGTTTCTTCCTCAGCGGAGGAGTTTTGTACAAAAGAACCCCGGATTTGGGATTGTTAAGATGTATAGACGCCGGTCAAGCCACGACGGTCATGGCAGAGGTACATGCTGGAGTTTGCGGGCCGCATATGAGCGGATATGTATTGGCAAGGAAGATCCTTCGAGCAGGGTATTATTGGCTTACCATGGAGCATGACTGTATCTCTTTCGTGAGAAAATGCCATCAGTGTCAGATACATGGAGATCTGATTCATTCTCCGCCAACAGAGTTACATACGATGTCAGCACCCTGGCCGTTTGTGGCATGGGGCATGGATGTCATTGGACCTATCGAGCCAGCAGCGTCCAACGGTCATAGGTTCATTCTAGTAACCATTGACTACTTCACCAAATGGGTTGAGGCTAAAACCTTCAAGTCGGTAACTAAAAAGGCAGTGGTGGATTTTGTGCACTCCCATATCATCTGCAGATTTGGGATCCCAAAAGTAATCATCACGGATAACGGTGCAAATCTTAACAGCAGCCTGATGAGAGAGGTATGCCAACAATTCAAGATTACACACCGCAATTCCACCCCATATCGTCCCAAGGCGAATGGAGCGGTCGAAGCAGCCAATAAGAACATCAAGAAGATACTGCGGAAGATGGTGGAAGGGTCCAGACAATGGCACGAGAGATTACCCTTTGCTTTGTTGGGTTATCGCACTACCGTCCGGACTTCCATAGGTGCAACTCCTTATTTGTTGGTGTACGGAACTGAGGCCGTAATACCAGCGGAGGTCGAAATTCCATCCCTCCGGATTGTCGCTGAAGCCGAAATTGATGATGATGAATGGGTCAAAGCTCGACTAGAACAGTTGAGCTTGATAGACGAGAAAAGATTGGCAGCAGTGTGCCATGGTCAGCTATATCAGAAGAGAATGGCAAGGGCATACAATAAGAAGGTACGCCCCAGGAAGTTTGAAATAGGGCAGCAGGTATTGAAGAAGATCCTCCCACATCAGGTCGAGGCAAAAGGCAAGTTCGCCCCAAATTGGCAAGGGCCTTATATCGTGACCAGAGTATTGTCCAACGGTGCTTTGTGTTTGACGGATATCGAGGGAAGATGTGTTGACATGGCTATCAATTCGGATGCAGTCAAGAGATATTATGCGTAATTTCTTTGATTATGGCAATTATTGGTTCGTTTGTTTGTACTTGGTACTTATTGGATAATGAAATGACGGAGGCAATTCTTTCTTCTATCCAAACACTTTTTGCCCTTGTTTCCCCCTTTTGAGCCTTAAGTTATTCTTTCATATCCCTTTTTTGGAATCACTAATGAAAAAAAATATATAAAAAGAAAAAAAAAGAAGGGAAAAGAAAATTGTAAAAGAAAATGAAAAAGAAGAAGATAAAATCACAAGAAAAACAAAACCGTGGGAACTACGTTTGACCTGATTCCTCAAAGAGGATACGTAGGCGCCTCACAGCTCGGTCATAGTGTGCATAGTGTACATAGTGTGCATAATAGGCACAGTGTGCGTAACGCACGTAGCTCAACATAGTGTAAAAAATAAAATCCCCCAAGCAAGAAAACTGGGGCAGAGGTTATGTTTTAAAGTTCCAACAAAGGTTTGATTCCAAAAGTTGTAGCGGATCACCCATCAAAGTTATTTCATTTTTTGATAGCCTTTCTTTTAGCCCCACACCAAAACCAACATCGACGTCCAAAAGACCTCCCGATCAATATCCAAGAGGTGCCAAGTCAGGCAAATAAAGCCGAGAATAATACACTGATCCCCGACGAAGAAGAGGATCATAAAACTGGAAATGAATTGATAGTCCAAAGGAATCTCCAAAAGAGAGGGTCATATCGACAGCACTCTAATTCTCCGTTTAAGAAATAAAATGAGAGAGTCTTGGCGGTGAAAACCTTCGCAGGCACCACAAGGCGACGAAAGATGAGAGATATAAAACGAGAGAGTCTTATCGGTAAAAACCTTCACAGGCACCATAAGGCGCCGGGAGCTGAGACAAAAGAGAGAGTCTCATTAGTGAAAACCCCTCGAAGGTCACTATGAGGCGACAAGACAGATCAACAAAAGGGTCCGCGTTCGCAAAGAAATGGACACCCATTTATCCCCAGCAAGTAAGGTCATCAGGCAAGTTGATTGATACAAATAGACTGGGTCAGGAATCTACGGTGCATGTCATGATCACAAGGACCAGTCATGTCTTCCAGATAAGTTCTTATCTTTTCCTTTTTTCCACCAAGTATTGGTTCAGAGAGATTTTCCTCCTTTTCTATCTTTTTCATTTTTCTTGCTAAGAATTCGTTTTGAAAAAGATTTTTCAAAGTTTACTACCAGAGGCCGAAGGGGTACAAAAGCAAAATACGAAAGGATAGGCCAAGAACCGAGGCAATAAGACAAAAGGCATCGGCTGCAAAACCAAAGGACGAATTGTGTAGAAAGAAGGGTGACGTAAAAAGAGCGGAAAATGACGGGTGAAGGACTTGTGGACCAAGTTCCGAGAAGGTTTCCCCGCAGAATGTTGATAAATCCCGGACCCAAATCCGAAGTGGTCAGACGCCACAAGAAAGGGAAATCAATCCGGTGCAAGATATCCCCAGGCAATGCAATTCTATGCCTTGCCATTCCGGGAGGAAATAAAACTCCTAAAGGAGTGGTTTCGGGAGGGAAGCGGACTCTCACAGTTTGATTCTGTAAAGAGAAAAGCAGAAAAGGGGGAAAACCATCCACATCAGACAGGTCACCCCCAGCAAGCAACTTTGTCCCCCAACCAGTGGTGGGGGCACAGAGCAAGAAAAGAAAACCGGAAAATTAACACTAGGATTAAAACTAACAAAGTCCTTTTGTCTGCTGCAGGAAAATAAAGGTTGATGATGGCAGAAGGACGCGATGCCAGAAAGGTCACCAAAACCGGGGCAGAAAATTTTCTGTCGTTGTCAAAAATTTTCTCGGAGGAACGAGGAAACAAATACATTTCTGTTCTAGGTCGCCCACCAGTATAATGCGGGATTACATTTAATGTTGTAGGTCACCCACCAGTATAATGCGGGAATACATTTCATGTTCTAGGTCGCCCACCAGTATAATACGGGAATACATTTCTGTTCTAGGTCGCCCACCAGTATAATGCGGGGATACATTTCTGTTCTAGGTTGCCCACCAGTATAATGCGGGAATACATGTCTGTCTTTTCATTTCTATTCTAGGTCACCCACCAGTATAATGCGGGATTACATTTCTGTTCTAGGTCGCCCACCAGTATAATGCGGGAATATATTTCTGTCTTTTCATTTCTATTCTAGGTCACCCACCAGTATAATGCGGGAATATATTTTCTGTCTTTTCATTTCTATTCTAGGTCGCCCACCAGCATAATGCGGGAATACATTTCTGTTCTAGGTCGCCCACCAGTATAATGCGGGAATACATTTTTGTTCTAGGTCGCCCACCAGTATAATGCGGGAATACATTTTTGTTCTAGGTCGCCCACCAGTATAATGCGGGAATACATTTTCTGTCTCTTCATTTCTATTCTAGGTCGCCCACCAGTATAATGCGGGAATACATTTCTGTCTTTTCATTTCTATTCTAAGTCGCCCACCAGTATAATGCAGGAATACATTTTTGTTCTAGGTCGCCCACCAGTATAATGCGGGAATACATTTTCTATCTCTTCATTTCTTTTCTAGGTCGCCCACCAGTATAACGCGGGAATACATTTCTGTCTTTTCATTTCTATTCTAGGTCGCCCACCAGTATAATGCGGGAATACATTACTGTTCTAGGTCGCCCACCAGTATAATGCGGGAATACATTTCTGTCTTTTCATTTCATGTTCTAGGTCGCCCACCAGTATAATGCGGGAATACATTTTTGTTCTAGGTCGCCCACCAGTATAATGCGGGAATACATTTTCTGTCTTTTCATTTCTGTTCTAGGTCGTCCACCAGTATAATGCGGGAATACATTTCTGTCTTTTTATTTCTGTTCTAGGTCGCCCACCAGTATAATGCGGGCATACATTTCATATTTTTGCATTCAGGCACCCACCTGTATAACGAGAGGAATACTTTTGAGTCTTATACTACAGATCTTGAACTCAGTAACCCACCGGAAGGTAGAAGGTTACAACAGAAATCCCCAGCAGGAAACAATAAAAATCCCCAGCACCGGAAAGCAGAAGGTTGCAACAAGAGGTCCCAGCACAAGTTTCAAGCGCATGAGTCAAAAGGAAGAAAAGACACGTCTTGAAAGAAGTGGCATATGAACATTAAATTATACCCAGTATAACAGATCTGATGAAGAGAGTCGTATCCCTAGAGGAACCGCCGAAAAGCTTAATGAAGGAAGCCATATCCCAAGCGGACCGAGCAAAATGATGAAAACTGGTATTCAGAAAAGCAAAGGGCCAGAAATTCACGGAAGAAAGGCACCAGAGGAAACACAAGCCGATAAGAAAGCAAGGCAACAAGAACAAATTGCAGTCTAGCCTAGTTTCTTGTTTTCTTTTAAGCACGATGTAACAAGGAGATCGGTAAGCAGTGGTAATAGCATGCAACAACAAGTAACATTGCAGTCCCACGGTAGTCCCAGCTACCAAAACTTCCCGAACTACATTAACCTGATTCCCCTTTAGCCAGGGATATGTAGGAAACCTTTGAAGCAAAGGTTCGGTTAAATCTTTTTCAAAAAAAATGCTTCACACGGAGTACTCGGATGGGCAAAAATCGCTCACTTTATCTTTGCACGAAAACCCTTCGTGTCTTCGGGCAAAGAGGGGCAGCTGTAAACACGTGATTTTTGCCCTATGAAAGAATTACTCCCAAAATATTCAAAATAAAACAATTTTCCTTTGTGTGCAATTTTTGTTATTTTTGTGGTATTTTTGTATAATTATTTGTATTTTTATGAGTGCATATTTATTTGTTTTAATTAATAAAAATATAAAATATATCACATTTTCATTTAGTATTTAATTAAGTTTGTTTTACAAAAAAATGAAAGTCACAAAAATAGGAATATTTTGCATTGTTAGCATTTAATGTCAAATTATGCAATTTTGTTTTAATTGGTGTTTAATTGTGTATGATAATTTTTGTTAGGAGTTTAATTAATATTTTTTAAATTTAGTTGGTATCTCAATTTAGAATTTTAGTTTTATCAAAAAAAAAAAAAAGAGGGCTACAAAACGTTAATATTTGAATTGAGTTTAATATAGCTATTTTGACTATTTACCTTATTTCGTCGCAAAAGAAAAATTACAAAAAATATATATGTAAATTTTAGCTTATGTATTTCTCATAAACTTGAAAAAAATACAAAAATAGTACCTTATTTTTTATACTTTATATAATTTCGAAAATTATAAAATATGTAGTTTTATTAATGTTTTGTAGTCATTTTAAATTTAAAAAATATAGAAATAATACTTTATATTTTTATCGTTGTATAATTTCGAAAATTATATATAAAAAAAAAAGTTATTAACGTTTTGTAGCCATTTTAATCTTGAAAAATACAAAAATAATACTTTATATTTTATCTTTATATAAAAACGAAAATGACTAAAATAGTTTTATTTATGCTTTGTAGCTATTTTAATCTTGTAAAAATACTAAAAAAAACAGAAAGAAATAGTTTTGTTTTAAATAGTCTTATTTGGTAGTATTTTGCTTACATAGGACTAAATGAATAACATCGTGTTTTTATTCTCGGGTCCGTGCAAAGAATAATATTTGGGTTTAAACTACCCGTTTTAGGCCTAATTTTTGGACCTGACCCATAATAATCCGAATCCCACCGCGCATGGGGGACACATGTCTTGGACCCCTACACACGTGGGGTCCATGTCCTTTGATATATGGACAAAGCATGGCATGGGGGAGGGAATTAAAAATTGAAAAGGCTGAAAATTGTTTAAAGGAAAAAGGGGGACAACACGTGAAGGGGATTGAATTTTCAAAGAAAAAGGTTTTTAAAAAGGGAAAGCGGGGACAGAACGTGAGATTGAAAGAATTTTAAAAGCCAACAATATTTTAAGAAAGGGGAAGGGGACCTACGTTTGAAAACAAAAGAAAAGAAAAGAAAAGAGGGATGCACATGCACAGACCAAAGGAAAAGAAAGAACAGTTTTGCAACTATTCATCTTCTTCTTCATTTTGAAGAAGAAGAAACGACGTCGACCACCTCCAGCTGCTCCTCACGACCACTGTCATCGCAGCTGCCCCCCGTCGCGTCGCCACCATGCAGCGAGCAGTGCTGCTGCTGCTGCTCCTTACGACCTGACGTTGCCGCTGCTCCTCGCGACCTGACGCTGCTGCTGCCCCGTCGACCATGGCAACAGCGAGTCCAGCTGCTGCCGCTGCTGTCCCCCTCACGATCACCACCCTCGTCCCTCCATTTAATCCGCCATAGTCCAAACGTCCAACTGCTGCTTCGTCCTTTTTCAACATCCACAAAACAGTCCGTTCAAGTTTTAGGATTTTCTTTCAAGATTATTTAGTTCATTTTTATTTATATTCTGTTATGGCTTTGGTTTTAAATGTTGTTCCTAATCTTATTTTTTTTTTATTATTCTATTTTTCGGATTATTGATTCTTTGTTTAAAGTGTTATTTTGTAATCTTGTTTTGTTCATTAGTTCTCCTTCTTCTTCAAGACCTTTTTATTTGGTCAAGATTTTTCTTCTGTTTGTTTGAGTGTGCGTTATAAGCTACATTCGATTTGAACAACTTCGTCGAATAGTTAGTTTATGACTGCTTTGTTTGGACGAATACAGCATGAATCACTTCGTTGTTATGTTTTGATGCTTGAATCATTTTGTGTGAATTTGACTTAAGGATTGGTTGTAGCTGTGTAGTGATTTGGTGTAGTTGTAAATCCGAGAGGTTTAAATACATATTGCTAAGAGTGAGGGCAAGACAATAATAATAGAGGATTTTTCAGGGATATTTTTGGGTGTTAAAAGATTTAAAATGATTAGTGTTAGTAGCCTGCCAGTTAATATTCAGTGTATAATTAATGAATTATTTAATGAAAAGGGAATTAGTAGTGCAGAATACACCCTGTCTGGTATCTTTAAGGGTGGAAAAATCAGAAAATAAGCATGAGATTAATGATAAAAGTGTATAGATGCACATGAGAGGGAATATACAGGCTGAAAGTGAAAAGCTTTGAATAAATAATGTTTAGTTCTAGCCTATAAATAAGGGGAGTTGATATAGAGAAGGGGACTGGAAAAAAAAAGGGATTGAGACTGGAAGTTGAGAGAACAAAAATTTTAAGAACTTAAAAGTGAGAGATATGCTAATTTTTCAGAACTAAAAATCAGTCTTTGAGAGCTAAAAACTGAAAGTGAGGTTCTTTTCTTTACTGCTGAAATCAGAACTTTGTTGCTGCCATCTGTTGGATTGCATTTAGTACTACTGATTTTCAGTCAAGCTTTCTGGGGTTTTCAGTTTGGTTCTGACCATTGTTACATTGGTTATTGATGTTTTGTTGCTGTTATTTGCTATGGGATTCTGTTGCTGTGCTACTGCTGTATATTGTTGCTCCTGAGCTCTTTTCTCTATTTGTAGTTCGAATTCCAGGTACACATTCGAATCTTGTAGTGATAAAGCTTTGAAGTTGAAATGCAGCAATAAAATCGAACCGCTTCAATAAAGCAGATAGTAGACAATCTGGTCTATTTAGTTTTTTTTATGAACTGTTTTATTTTTTATTTTTTTATTTATAATTGGATTGAAAAGAGAAGGAATCGTATAAATGGTCATGCGCTGATATAACATGAACCTTTCAATTTTATTAGATTAATGGGGTAAATCATGATAAGTAGCATATCTCTAGTTAGTTGTTTGTTTCCATGCATATATTCAAGTAGTCCATAAATGAGATAGAGTACTTAGTCAAAACCCAATTAGTATTTCGTTTAGATGGTTAAAATTAATTTCCATTAGTCCTCTTAAGTGATTATACTCTCATCAGTATTGGCAGTAATTCATGTTACAAATAATCTCACATAGATAGATTGTGGACTTGATAAAAATGTAAAAATAAGGTGGTTGGGTAGTGTCAACATTATAGCTCCAATAATAATAATAAAAGTAAATAAATAAATAAAGGTCGTAGTCGATAATTTTATGTATTAATAATTAAGTATACTTACACTAATGTAGAGTAGTTTCAATAAAGTATAGTTAAATTGCGAATCCATTAGGGTTAATGAATTAGTCTATAGCTTTGATCATTTAGTTAACCTCACCACAGTTAAAAATGGCTAATTGTAGTAACGTTAGTCAATCTTGTACGTTTTTTATATACATAATTCCATTTTTAGTAATATTAGCTTATGGAATAAGGCGCGAAACAATTTTTCATTTTTACAAGTTCAAGTATAATTTTCGTTAGCATATGTTGTAATCTATTAATTAAATAAGTTACAGTTTTTTTTAGCATGTAATTAACTAGGATTTTTCTTTATTTAGAGACAAATAAAAATAGAAATGTAGTTACTTTCCTTTTAAAAATAAATAAATAAATAAGTGAGACGAGCTTCGTCAAATAAAAAATAATAATAAAAAATTTGCAGGACCCTCAGTAAAGGTTTAAGAATTTTTTTAGTCGGGAAGGGCCGTTTAGCAAATTTCACGGCCCTACCCAAAATAATAATACGCTAGTCGCTTTAGGCGCGTATTTAATAATGTTATCTCCTTAAACTCGGGTGCACATTTATGTGACCCAAATCCAAATCTCAACGAAATCGAAATGTGTCTCTAATCACGGGTACATTGATTGTGACATGGTCTGAGATGCATTTCCATGACGTTGCAAATTCTTTTTAATAATGAATGAGACGAGCCTCGACAAACAAAAAATGCACAAGCTGCGGGGCCCTCTAAATGTATATATTAAAATACTTAGAATTCGAGGACAGGCCGTTTAGCGAATTTTACGGCCTTCCCCAAAATAACAAGACGCTAGTTGCTTTAGGCGCGCCTTTAATAATTTATTTTCCTTAACTCGGGTGCACATTTATGTGACCCAAATCCAAATCTCAACCGAGTCGAGATATGCCAAACAACTACGGGTGCATTGATGTAACGTGGTTCGAGATATGTTTCCACGACGTTGCAATTCTCGTAAAATAATAACAATAAGTAAGAAAGCGGTAAAAAGATAAAATTTTGCACATAAGTTCATATTTGTATAAAATCAGATAATCAAGCCGAATATAACAGTTGAGCGACCGTGCTAGAACCACGGAAACTCGGGAATGCCTAACACCTTCTCCCGGGTTAACAGAATTCCTTATCCGGATTTCTGGTACGCAGACTGTAATATGGAGTCATTCTTTTCCTCGATTCGGGATTAAAATTGGTGACTTGGGACACCCTAAATCTCCCAAGTGGCGACTCTGAAATAAATAAACAAATCCCGTTTCGATTGTCCTTTAATTGGAAAAACTCCCTTGCACCCTCGCGGGGGCGGAAAAAGGAGGTGTGACACTTGTAAGCACGTGATTTTTGACCCTCCCCGGGAATTTTTACGTTCTTAACCTTAAATATCTAATTTAGGACTAGTATAGCTATTTTAACTATTTTACTTTATTTCGTTGCAAAAAGAAAAATTTCAAAAAAATATATATATAAATTTTAGTTTATGTATCTCTCATAAATTTGAAAAATACAAAAAATTGCACTTTATTTTTGTACTTTATATAATTTCGAAATTTACAAAAAATATAGTTCTATTAAGGTTTGATAGTCATTTTAACTTTGAAAAATACAAAAACGTTACCTCATATTTTATCTTAATATTTAAAAACAAAAATTACAAAAAATATATTTTTATTAATATTTTGTAGCTATTTTAAATCTTGAAAAATAATTAAGAAAATAATAATATAGTTTTGTTTTAAATTAGTCTTGTTTTGGTAGTTATTTTGTTTACGTAGGACTAGTTAAGCAACGTTTTCTATTTCTCGGCTCCGGGCAAAAGAATAATATTCGGGTTCAAACTACCCGATTTTAGGCCTAATTTTCGGACCTAGCCCATAATAAACCGTGTCCAGGACACGTGGGGAACCCCACCACGCGTGGGGAACATATGCCTTGAGCCCCACCACGCGTGGGCTCATTTTTCTGGGCAAACCATGTCAAATACACGGACTAACACATTTGACAGAGGAGGAATTTTGGGAAAATTTTCGAAACAATACTACTGTTCACTCATCTTCTTCCTAAAGGAGGAAGAAGAACTAAACCCTAGAAAAGAAAAAAAAAGAAAAAACAGAAAAAACCTACGAAGCCCAGCCCCCGGACCACCCTCCTCCTCCCAAACACCACCCCGTCGCTGCCCGTCGACCACTGCCCAAGCAGGCCCGTCGTCAACCTCCATTGCCGCCCGCTGCAAGCTCCCGTTTGTCACTGCCCCATCACACGTCCGAACCCACCAGCCCATCTACACCACCCAAACTTCCAGTAAACCACCAAACGAACGCCATAACCACCACCCCCCACGTCCAAACACCTACTGAAACCAGTCGCGCCCCCTTCGACACCATCCTCTACAGGTAAACCACCCAGCTGACCCCTCCCCGTCACCTCCACCCATAGCCACCATAACCAACGACCAAACACCACCCCATCACCACCGTCCGACACCACCAACGAACACACCCCAACGACACCGACCAAAACCACCATTGACGCCTTAAAACCACTTCCAAAACCTACCCAGATGACCCCCCCCCCCCCCCCGTCACTGTCACCCCAGCACCACGACCAACGTCAACAACCCACCCCGTCGCAGCCCCAGTCCCGTCGACCTCAACCAAAAACCAGCAACACCCATCGACCACCCGTCAAGCAGCAGCCATCGCTGCTGCGTCGTTCAACCACCCCCTTTGTCAACTGCCCAAACGATCCCTCCAACTACGGTTTCACGTACACGGGTATCGCGCCGAAAAAATACAGCAGCAACCAAACAATCCCTGGTCGTTGACAGTTGTGGGTCCGAGCTTTCTGTTCGTCGAGGTCCGGTACGTCGAGGTCCGGTACGTCGAGGTGTTTGTCCAAGGTTTCATCATTATTCCTCGTCGAGTGAGGTCCGGCTTGAGTTCCGTCGGAATCGTGTTTGTCGTTCTGAGTTTGTCGAGGTGCAAAGGTCAGTAAACCTCGATGTATTAGATAAATAAACTTTACGTTGAATGTTTGAGATGCAATATAAAAATTGGTATGGAAATTTTCTGCCTATGTTTCATTGTCTGCACTTGGTTCATTTTCATGTTATGTTATTCTTGTTTATTCGATGTCATTTAATTAAGTTAGGCTAGTTGTTCTATGACACGAGTTTGACGTTAATTTGTTCGTGGTCCTTTGCTTAGTTCGTTCGGACAAAATTAACATTAGTACTTGTTGTTACTACTCCCGAAGCACTCATTCGCTAAACTCAGTTTATTAATTTTTTGACAAGTTATGAGATTTTAGTTGTAAAGAAGCCGTAAGGTTTAGTATTGTTAAAGACGTAAAAATAGAATCCTTTTGAAAAAATAATAAATAAATAAATAAAATAAAATAAATAAATAAATAAATAAAAAACGAGACTAGCTTCGCCAAGTAAAAATGTACACCTTGCGAAGCCTTCACAAAATATGTGTATTAAATACTTAGATTCTGGGACGGGCCGTTTAGCAAATTTCGCGGCCCTACCAAAAAAAAATAATAATGCGCTAGTTGCTTTAGGCGCGCCTTTAATAATGTTAACTCCCTAAACTCGGGTGCACATTTATGTGACCCAAATCCAAATCTCAACGAAATCGAAATGTGTCTTTAATCACGGGTACATTGACTGTGACGTGGTATGAGATGCATTTCCATGACGTTGCAAATTCCTTTTAAAAAATAAGAATGAGATGAGCCTCGCCGAATAACAACACAAATTGCGGGGCCCTCAGTAAATACTTGTTTAAAATTACTTAGAATTCAGGAGGGTCGTTTAGCGAATTTCACGGCCTCCGCAAAATAATAACGCGATAGTCTCTTTAGGCGCGTGTTTAATAATTTACTTTCTTAAGCTCGGGTGTGCATTTCATGCGACCCAAAGCCAAATCTCAAAACATCAAATAAAATGCGTTCCGGATTGTGGGTGCATTTCATGTGACGCAGTCCAAAGACGTGTTTTAAGCGATGTTCACATTCTTGTAAAAACAATAATAATAAAGCGGTTAAAAGTTAAAATTTGCACATAAGTTCATACTTGTATAAAATCAGATAATCAAGCCGAATATAACAATTGAGCGACCGTGCTAGAACCACGGAACTCGGGAATGCCTAACACCTTCTCCCGGGTTAACAGAATTCCTTATCCGGATTTCTGGTACGCAGACTATAATATAGAGTCATTATTTTCCTCGATTCGGGATTAAAATTGGTGACTTGGGACACCCTAAATCTCCCAAGTGGCGACTCTGAAATAATTAAACCAATCCCGTTTCGATTGTCCTTTAATTGGAAAAAACTCCCTCGCGCCCCCCCCGGGCGCGGAAAAAGGAGGTGTGACAGCTCTGGCGACTCTGCTGGGGATATAAACCCAGAACCACTGGTTCAGGGTTAAGAATTCGAGCTTAGAATAATTGTTATTATTTGGCTTTATTTATTATCTGATTTTTACATGTTTGAGCCTAATGTGTTAAATGCTGCTTTTACCGCTTTGATATTATTTGAACTGTATATAAACTGTGCCGAAACCCATATCCTTTCTGAGTCTTCTAAATCATGAAGAAGGGTGTACTTCGTACGACTTCTTTTCTGTATAGTGTCAAATCCCAATTTAGAACGAGGTTCGGACAAGTTGCTAAGCCGGTGAAGCTTCTGTATTCCCGGTACGCTGCCCCCCCTCGGCTCGAGCTGTCCGCTCGGGTAAGCCAGGTCTAGAACAAACACCCAGGTTCTGAACCTAGTATAACAAAGCCACATGCCGGATCCCTAGTAGGAACGTTTATTTGCATCATGTGCATTTGACTTAGGGGACTCAACACAGGGGTTGGGTCCGTCTAGGACAAGCAACCTGAAAATAATAGACAATCTTTCGGCATCCTATGTGCTACATGTTGTATTTAGTCAAGGGCGTATGGGTCATTTGGTCATTTCCAGCATGATGTTATTTTAATCAAAGCATGGGGAACATTTGTGGAATCCAAGAAGCCTTGGAATTCCCTATGTCCCCCACGCTTGCTTTTTGGGAAAGCACATGGGGAACATTTGTGGAATCCAAGAAGTCTTGGAATTTCCATATGTCCCCCACGCTTCATATGTTGGGAAAAGTGCATGGGGAGCATTTGCGGAATCCAAGAAGTCTTGGAAATCATTATGTCTCCCATGCCACATTTTTGAAAGAAATAATAAATATAAAAAATAAAAAAACAAATAAAAACAAAGCATGAAAATTCAAAAAGATTTTGTATGTTGTCATCATTTTCCACATATAAGAAAATCGTGAAAAAAGGAGAAAATAACAGTATAGAAGTCCGAGTAGAGTCGAAACTCTGCCAAAATTTTGAAAATAAAAAAAAATGTCTTGTTAGTTTGTTATATTAAAGGCAAAGGAAAAGTAGAGAAAAAATCATCATTGTTCTGTCTTGTTTTTAAAAAAAATATATAGAAAAGAAAATAGTTAGTTTTGCCATAAAAATGAAAGAAAAAAAAAAGGTTTTGTTTTAACATGGGTTTTTATTGATTTATCTGTTTATGAAAATGTCATAATAAAAATAAAAATAATAAAATGAAAAGAGTTGGGCGTTGAAAGTAGTTTTATTATTTGTTGCAAATATATATATAGATATATAAAAAAATCCAAAAAGTTTTTCTTTATTTCCAAAATATGTATATTCATATCTTTATCTATTGCAAGAACATTTGTCTTACCAAAAGTTTTTAGAATCCCAATTTTCAAAACAAATAATCCAAAAATATTTTCCATTATTGATTTCTTTAGAAAGTCTTTTTAGTTGTTTCTTTAAAAAAAAAAATATATATATATATATATATATATATAAATATATAATATAAAAAAAAAACAAATCCGAAAATATTTTGATTCTTCTTTCAGAAATTGAAAAGAAAATTCAAAATTCAAAAAAAAAACATTTTAGGAGCATTTCTTATATTAAAGGCAAAATTCCGAAAAAATATTTTCTTCTTTTCTTTAGAATAAAAAAAAAGGAAAATTCAAAAAATATTAGTCTTTCTTTTAAAAAGAAAATCAATCAAAAAATAATATTTCCTTGCTTCTTTTAAAATAGTTCTTTTGAACGAAAATTCAAAAAAAAGTTAGTTCATCTGCTTATTATTATTTGCCTACTTATTCTTATTTGACCGAACTACGCGGGTTTGATTCTCACCGGATGTGAGATACGTAGGCAACCCTCATCGGGTCCAACCCCACCTTCTCAAAAAAAAAGAAGGAATGTTTTATGTTTTTCGTTAATTTGTTTGTTTGTTATGAATGAAAAATAATAGTCTATTTGATTGTTGTGAAAAAAGAATAATAATAATAAAAAAAAATAGAAATGGAAAAGGGTCTTCTCAAAAATAGCTTATTTGCCCGAACTATGCGGGTTTGATTCTCACCGGATGTGAGATACGTAGGCAACCCTCATCGAGTCCAACCCCCCTTTTGCTAAAAAGCCAAAAAAACAAATAAATAATAATAATAATAATAAAAAAAAACATGTCAAAATTTCAATTTTGTCATAAAGAAGTCAGGTGACGCTGTTTTATCAAGACATAGCCGAATGTTCCCGAAAGGGACGCCGGAAGGCTGACTTTGCATAAACAGCCACCTTTGGGTCACTTTTTAAGACTTGGTCCAGTTGACCCCCACAGCCTAAAAATCTTCGTCCCCGAGACGTTGAAAGGCCGTGTTTGCAATATTGATTTTTCTAATTTGAAAAAAACGATGAAAAAAAAAGAAGTTATAAATAAGTCAGGTGATGCTGTTTTGTCATAAATAGCCGAATGTTCCCGAAAGGGACGCCGGAAGGCCGACTTGGCACAAACAGCCACCTTTGGGTCATTTTGAGATATGGACCCACACAGCCTTAAAAAGCTTCGTCCCCGAGACGCTGAAGGGCCGTGTTTTGCAACACCAAGTTTTTATTATAATTTGAAAAAAGAGTCGACGGTCAGGTGAATACCGTTTTTTGTCACAATAAGCCGAGCCAGCTTCGGCCGCGTCTTAAACCGTTCTTGCTGAAATAGCCTTAGAATAATCTTTCAGTTGTCGAAGGGTTATTTTCGTAAAAGAATGGACAAGTTTGTAAAGTGTTGAAATAATCCTCCTCGGCCTCAAAATTCATGTGAGAGTTGGAAAGGGCCACGTTTGCAAAAAATAACCATTTGGTTAAAATTAGCAAATGGAAGAAGGAAGTTGGCCATTTGTTTTGAAGTTTGTAAACCTTTTGATTAAAATAGGTGGGTTGTTTGATTTTCAAGTTTGTAGGTCATCTTTAAACCTTTGAAACCCAGTTTGTTTTAATATGAAAGTGAAAAGAAAAAATGTTCATTATTGTTTATCTTTTATTGGTCCGAACTACGCAAGGTCTGATTCACGCAGGGACGTGATACGTAGGCAATCTCCATAAGATTCGACCACCACTAAAATAAAAATAAAAAAAATATAATAATAAATAAATAAAAGAGAGTGTGGAAGATTTTCAGGGGGCACAATTGTCTAACTGCTTAGGTACATTGTATCTCTGATATATGATTGTCTGTCCAATGCCCTAACACTAACGTGATGGCTTCCCTTTGATGTGTCCATATATAGAAAGTGGTTGGTTGTGGTAACTCCTCCCTGCAAAGCAAAATCAAAGGACAATGGCTCAGAACCGCAGAACCGAGTGGGTCGGTACTGATGACCGACAACAATTGATCGAACGGAACAACAAGTTGGTAGAAGAAGTGAAAATACTGAGACAGCATGTGGCAGACATGTATCAGGCATGGATAACAGGAAAAGCACCACCCCCTCCACCGCCAAGTCTCTTGAACTCGGTCAATTCCCAAGCACCCAACACCATAATGGAAGATCCCCCATACTCTCCATCCCAACCCACTTATGGCAGCCTTCCCAGCTACCCGAGTAGCTCCATCACTCCTCAATGCTTCTCCGCTCCCCAACACCACTTCTTTCCCCGCCATACTTCACTTTCCAGGCACCCGGCTCCACAAAATGCCTACCCACCTACACAAGCCTACCAAAAGCCACCTGGATCAGGTTTCCGGCCCTGTCAACATGCAAGAATGAAGAGGTTGCTGAAACGAGGAAAGGCTCTCACCCCCATCGGGGTATCTTATGCCAGTCTGTTTGAAAGGCTAAGGCATGCTGGTTCGATTGAGCCACTCCCCGCATGTACTATAAATCCGCTTGCAAGGAGCTTTGATCCGGCAGCACGATGCGCCTACCACTCCAATGTCATAGGGCACAACATTGAGAGCTGTCATAGCTGGAGAAGGGAAGTAGAGAAAATGATCTGAGAAGGGCGGGTTGCGATTAATAACAGTGACATGGAGCACTCGAACCTCCTAGAGAATTTGCCGACGGAGGTTGATGAGGTTGAAGCTGGTAATGGTCTCGGCAGTATTGGTGCAAGGCTCAGTGGCTAAAATGCCAATTTTGATAAAGTGGGAGGACGTTTTGTTCCTGGGTCAGCAAGAGAGAAGCTTGTGGTGGCTCATTTTGTTGTCATTTCTGTTGTTCGGATTATTAGGGTTATGAGTCGGATGTTGTCTTATCCAGTCTGTTTTTAGGATTTTGTTCTGGATTGTTTTGTTTGTTTTGTTATTAAAACCATTTCGCCGGTAGTCTAATACAAAGTCCGGTCTTTTATTATTTCCAGTCACCTTTTGTTTAGTCCTTTTTACCATTTTTGTTCAATACCGATTCTAGGGACATGACATGCGCACCCAGTTTGGGCCTAATCTTAAAAGTTAATCATAAAACCCTGGAAAGGCGATTCAGACCATTTAAAGGAAATAAGGACGGTTAAGATTATTCAGAGCTCGAGTCATGTGGAACTGGGGCAAGTTGAACACAAAGAAAATCGTTAAAAAAAGATTCGCCTAAATTGGCATGAGGGTCGTTCATAATAATGAGAATGAGAGTGTCGCCAACGGTGCTTTAGAAGTGACAAATGAACAAACAGATGTTGAGTATAATTGTCAAGTCCAGCACCCTCAAAAGAGACTACAAATTTAAATTGTGTTGTTTGCACTTGGCATGTTTTGAAGACTGGAATGACGAGGGCATTTTGTTCTGCTACCCAAACACTTTATCCTTCGTTACCCCTTTTTGAGCCTTATTTATTTTCTTTCATACCCCTCGTTCGGAATCAGTAGCAACGAAGAAAAAAAAGAGAAGGAAAGAAAACAACAAAACGAAAAGAGAAAAAAGAAAAGAAAAGAAAATTGATAACAAAGAAAAAAAGAGGAAAATTAAATGAAAAAGAGGAATTGGGAACTACGTTTGACCTGATTCCTCAAAGAGGATACGTAGGCGCTTCACGACTTGGTCATAGTTTTGAAAAATGAAAAAGTTCATCAATTAAAATATCCCCAAGCAAGAAACTGGGGCAAAAAGTTGCGTTTGATGTAAATAAATCTAATTCCGAAGGTTGTAACTAATAACCCAAAATTAATGTATTTTTGAGCCTTTTATACCCTTTCTTTCTAGCCTATCCAAAACCCACATTACGATCCAAGAAAGACCTTCTGATCAGTCTTCAAAAGATGCCAAGTCAGACAAATGTTGTCTTACCGGCGAACATGACGTTCTGTTCCACATCAGAAAGGACTCTAATCTCCAAAAGAAAGAGTCATGCCGGCAACACTCCAAATCCTCAGCTGGAGAGAGATATAAAACGAGAGAGTCTTATTGGTGAAAACCTTCACAGGCACCATAAGGCGGTGAAAGCTGAGAGAAAACCAAAATGAGAGAGACTTGATAGTGAAAACCCTTCGGGCACTACAAGTCGAATAAGATTGAGAATCAGAGGGGGAATCGCCAATGGAAGATCTTAAAAGATGATTGACGGCAGAGGATAGGCCACATACGCATGTCATGGCCATTAGAGTCGGTATCTGCGTTTGATAGGTTTTTATTTATAGTTTCTTTTGTAAAAGAGTCGTCGTTTCCTTTGTCTTTTATTTTGTTTCTGTTATCTTTCTCCTTTCATAAAAATTTCCCCAATAGAGTCTGTCCGGTCAGAACAAGTATGAAATGACTTCAAAATATGCCATCAGCTTTCCAAGAGGAGATCTGACTAGTATATTCGAATGGTATAGTCAGCAAGGAACAAGCGCGAGGTCAGTGTCAAAAAAGATATCCCCAGCAAAGGGAATTGACAAAAGGATTGACGAGCATCAAGAGGGATATCCTTGCCAAAACCAAGGTTATAAACCTCAAAGACAAGGCCCGTGAACAGAGCAAGGAGAGCAGTGAGCATGATTTGGCGAAATCCATACTAGACTAAAAGGTCGGGAAAATGCCAATTTCCGAGCTATGCCACAAAAGAAGATGGATATCCCCAGCACATAATATCATCCCCAACAAGTTGTGGAACACAGAGCAAGGAGGGAGAAAGGGACCACCATCCCAACAGGAGTATCACAACCAACCACCATGTTTTAAACTAACAATTTTGTTTGATTTGAAACAGGTAAGGGAAATGGCATTGAGGCAGAAACGCATGCCACAAGGGATATTATCAAACTGGGGCAGAAAATTTTCCTTCCATTTAGAAAATTTTCTGGAAGTCAGGTACCCCCAGCTGATAACATTTTACCCCCAACAGGTAAGTAAATCAAGGGAGGTAGTCTTTGAAGGAAGAAGCTATGCAAAAACAAAACAAAAAAAAGGAAATAAAAAAAAGAATAATAATAAAAAATGGGGAAGGTAGAAAAGGAAAATTCATCCCAATCCCCAGCAAGTATTCGAGGTAAGACATTTTCAAGTCTTAAAGATATTTTGGGTTCATCCGCCCTCAAATAGGATCTGTCGGGTTCATCCGCCCTCAAATAGGATATGTTGGGTTAATCCGCCCTTAAATAGGATATGTTGGGTTCATCCGCCCTCAAATAGGATATGTCGGGTTCATCCGCCCTCAAATAGGATCTGTCGGGTTCATCCGCCCTCAAATAGGATCTGTTGGGTTCATCCGCCCTCAAATAGGATATGTCGGGTTAATCCTCCCTCAAATAGGATCTGTCGGGTTCATCCGCCCTCAAATAGGATCTGTCGGGTTCATCCGCCCTCAAATAGGATCTGTCGGGTTCATCCGCCCTCAAATAGGATCTGTTGGGTTCATCCGCCCTCAAATAGGATCTGTCGGGTTCATCCGCCCTCAAATAGGATCTGTTGGGTTCATCCGCCCTCAAATAGGATATGTTGGGTTCATCCGCCCTCAAATAGGATATGTTGGGTTCATCCGCCCTCAAATAGGATCTGTCGGGTTCATCCGCCCTCAAATAGGATCTGTTGGGTTCATCCGCCCTCAAATAGGATATGTTGGGTTCATCCGCCCTCAAATAGGATCTGTCGGGTTCATCCGCCCTCAAATAGGATCTGTCGGGTTCATCCGCCCTCAAATAGGATCTGTCGGGTTCATCCGCCCTCAAATAGGATCTGTTGGGTTCATCCGCCCTCAAATAGGATATGTTGGGTTCATCCGCCCTCAAATAGGATCTGTCGGGTTCATCCGCCCTCAAATAGGATCTGTCGGGTTCATCCGCCCTCAAATAGGATCTGTCGGGTTCATCCGCCCTCAAATAGGATCTGTCGGGTTCATCCGCCCTCAAATAGGATCTGTCGGGTTCATCCGCCCTCAAATAGGATCTGTCGGGTTCATCCGCCCTCAAATAGGATCTGTCGGGTTCATCCGCCCTCAAATAGGATATGTCGGGTTCATCCGCCCTCAAATAGGATATGTTGGGTTCATCCGCCCTCAAATAGGATATGTTGGGTTCATCCGCCCTCAAATAGGATCTGTCGGGTTCATCCGCCCTCAAATAGGATCTGTCGGGTTCATCCGCCCTCAAATAGGATATGTTGGGTTCATCCGCCCTCAAATAGGATATGTTGGGTTCATCCGCCCTTCAAATAGGATCTGTCGGGTTCATCCGCCCTCAAATAGGATCTGTCGGGTTCATCCGCCCTCAAATAGGATCTGTCGGGTTCATCCGCCCTCAAATAGGATCTGTCGGGTTCATCCGCCCTCAAATAGGATCTGTCGGGTTCATCCGCCCTCAAATAGGATCTGTCGGGTTCATCCGCCCTCAAATAGGATCTGTTGGGTTCATCCGCCCTCAAATAGGATCTGTTGGGTTCATCCGCCCTCAAATAGGATATGTTGGGTTCATCCGCCCTCAAATAGGATATGTTGGGTTCATCCGCCCTCAAATAGGATCTGTCGGGTTCATCCACCCTCAAATAGGATATGTCGGGTTCATCCGCCCTCAAATAGGATATGTCGGGTTCATCCGCCCTCAAATAGGATCTGTCGGGTTCATCCGCCCTCAAATAGGATATGTCGGGTTCATCCGCCCTCAAATAGGATATGTTGGGTTCATCCGCCCTCAAATAGGATATGTTGGGTTCATCCGCCCTCAAATAGGATATGTTGGGTTCATCCGCCCTCATAACAGAGGCATACATTCAGTCTTTTTATTTCAAGTGTTGAAATTGGGAGCCCGCCCAGATAATAGAGGCATACATTCCACGTCTTTACCCATAGGAGATGCATTTCCTCCTAAGTTTTAGTTTTACCCATAGGAGATGCATTTCCTCCTAGGTTTGTTTAGTTTCACCCATAGGAGACGCATTTCCTCCTAGGTTTGTTTCAGTTTCACCCATAGGAGATGCATTTCCTCCTAAGTTTAGTTTTACCATAGGAGACGCACTTCCTAAGATATGTTTCACCATAGGAGACGCACTTCCTAAAGTTTATATGTTTCACCATAGGAGACGCACTTCCTAAGTTTCAGTTTCACCATAGGAGACGCACTTCCTAAAGAAAGTTTCACCAATAGGAGACGCACTTCCTAAAGTTCATTTCACCCATAGGAGACGCACTTCCTAAGTTCAGTTCTACCAATAGGAGACGCACTTCCTAAGTTCAGTTCTACCATAGGAGACGCATTTCCTAAGTTTATTTCACCCAATAGGAGACGCACTTCCTAAGTTCAGGTACCAACAGGAGGCGCACATCCTAAGTTTAGTTTCACCAGTAGGAGACGCACTTCCTAAGTTTATTGTACCCACAGGAAACGCACTTCCTCAAAGTTAAGTTTTACCCATAGGAGATGCATTTCCTCCTAAGTTGTTTTTGAAAAAAAAAAAACAAACAAGACCTAGTCTGATGAACCTTCTCCTAGGATCAAAATCTTAGTCTGACGAATTTTTCTCCTAAGATAGAGACCTAGTCTGACGAACCTTCTCCTAGGATCCAAAATCTTAGTCTGATGAATCTTTCTCCTAAGATAACCAAAAAACAAAAAATGACCTAGTCTGATGAATCTTTCTCCTAAGATAACCAAAAAACAAAAAATGACCTAGTCTGATGAACTTTCTCCTAGGATCAAAATCTTAGTCTGACGAATTTTTCTCCTAAGATAGAGACCTAGTCTGACGAACCTTCTCCTAGGATCAAAATCTTAGTCTGATGAATCTTTCTCCTAAGATACCAAAAAGAAAAGACCTAGTCTGATGAACCTTCTCCTAGGATCCAAATCTTAGTCTGACGAATTTTTCTCCTAAGATAGAGACCTAGTCTGACGAACCTTCTCCTAGGATCAAAATCTTAGTCTGATGAATCTTTCTCCTAAGATACCAAAAAGAAAAGACCTAGTCTGATGAACCTTCTCCTAGGATCAAAATCTTAGTCTGATGAATTTTTCTCCTAAGATAGAGACCTAGTCTGACGAACCTTTTTCATTACAAGTGTTGAAGTTGGGAGCCCGCCCATAGAACAGAGGAATACATTTCAGTCCTTACATTTCAAGCATTGAAGTTAGGCGCCCACCTGTATAACAAGGGAATACATCCTAATCTAGTGTTTAGTTCACTCTCAGCACTGCATCAGTAGTATCAGTGGGCTACGATTTTGCTAACGACTCACAAACCTCCCCAGTGCAAACTGGGTTAGGAAATTTTGTTTGTTTTGTTTGTTTTGATTGTCAGGGACCCGCCTGTAGAACGGAGTTTGTGGTATGTCAAAGATCGAAGAAGTCAGGAGTCCGCCTGTCAAAGATCAAGCAGTGACCCACTGGAAAGCAGAAGGATTACAACAGAAATCCCCAGCATTCAATCCAAGTTAGAAGCTCGCCTCAAGAACGCGAATCAATAGTCTGGGATGATCAACAGAAGCTGGTCACAAAAACAAAAAAAAACAAAAAAACAAGAAAAAAAAAAGAAGAAAAAAAAAGAAGAAAGAGAAGAGCCCAAATTACGGAAGTAGAGAACAAAGGTGGTCTGCTCAAGAACTAGCACCTACAACTAGCAAGTATCAAGGTTCAGATCCAAAGTCTGTATGAAGCACCATTCAAGACTCAAGACCAAGTTTCAGAAGACTTAAGAGATAGGAATCCTTGTAACTAGTAGCTGATAGGCTTAGTTAGTCTTTTTCAGTTTTCATTTTTGTTGTAATGATAGGACCGCGGACCGGAACCTCAACGGAACGGCACCTCGATCGGCTCTTCACCTCGGTACACTTCACTATCTCTCTCATACCCCGAACTACACGTGGCCTGATTCTTGTATAACCAAGGATATGTAGGCAGCTCAGATACCAGGGCTCGGTCACATTCCCTCTCTTTCCTTAAGTGTAGTCCGTCCGAGTAATGGTCGGGTCAAAAACACGTCTAGTCGTTCTTTGTCGGAAAACTCTTCGTGTTTCCAGTCAAAGAGGGGCAGCTGTAAGCACGTGATTTTTGACCCTCCCTGGGAATTTTTACGTTCTTAAGCTTAAATATCTAATTTAGGACTAGTATAGCTATTTTAACTATTTTACTTTATTTCGTTGCAAAAAGAAAAATTTCAAAAAAAATATATATAAATTTTAGTTTATGTATCTCTCATAAATTTGAAAAATACAAAAAATTGCACTTTATTTTTGTACTTTATATAATTTCGAAAATTACAAAAAATATAGTTCTATTAAGGTTTGATAGTCATTTTAACTTTGAAAAATACAAAAACGTTACCTCATATTTTATCTTAATATTTAAAAACGAAAATTACAAAAAATATATTTTTATTAATATTTTGTAGCTATTTTAAATCTTGAAAAATAATTAAGAAAATAATAATATAGTTTTGTTTTAAATTAGTCTTATTTTGGTAGTTATTTTGTTTACGTAGGACTAGTTAAGCAACGTTTTCTATTTCTCGGCTCCGGGCAAAAGAATAATATTCGGGTTCAAACTACCCGATTTTAGGCCTAATTTTCGGACCTAGCCCATAATAAACCGTGTCCAGGACACGTGGGGAACCCCACCACGCGTGGGGAACATATGCCTTGAGCCCCACCACGCGTGGGCTCATTTTTCTGGGCAAACCATGTCAAATACACGGACTAACACATTTGACAGAGGAGGAATTTTGGGAAAATTTTCGAAACAATACTACTGTTCACTCATCTTCTTCCTAAAGGAGGAAGAAGAACTAAACCCTAGAAAAGAAAAAAAAAAGAAAAAAACAGAAAAAACCTACGAAGCCCAGCCCCCGGACCACCCTCCTCCTCCCAAACACCACCCCGTCGCTGCCCGTCGACCACTGCCCAAGCAGGCCCGTCGTCAACCTCCATTGCCGCCCGTTGCAAGCTCCCGTTCGTCACTGCCCCATCACACGTCCGAACCCACCAGCCCATCTACACCACCCAAACTTCCAGTAAACCACCAAACGAACGCCATAACCACCACCCCTCACGTCCAAACACCTACTGAAACCAGTCGCGCCCCCTTCGACACCATCCTCTACAGGTAAACCACCCAGCTGACCCCTCCCCGTCACCTCCACCCATAGCCACCATAACCAACGACCAAACACCACCCCATCACCACCGTCCGACACCACCAACGAACACACCCCAACGACACCGACCAAAACCACCATTGACGCCTTAAAACCACTTCCAAAACCTACCCAGATGACCCCCCCCCCCCCGTCACTGTCACCCCAGCACCACGACCAACGTCAACAACCCACCCCGTCGCAGCCCCAGTCCCGTCGACCTCAACCAAAAACCAGCAACACCCATCGACCACCCGTCAAGCAGCAGCCATCGCTGCTGCGTCGTTCAACCACCCCCTTTGTCAACTGCCCAAACGATCCCTCCAACTACGGTTTCACATACACGGGTATCGCGCCGGAAAAATACAGCAGCAACCAAACAATCCCTGGTCGTTGACAGTTGTGGGTCCGAGCTTTCTGTTCGTCGAGGTCCGGTACGTCGAGGTCCGGTACGTCAAGGTGTTTGTCCAAGGTTTCATCATTATTCCTCGTCGAGTGAGGTCCGGCTTGAGTTCCGTCGGAATCGTGTTTGTCGTTCTGAGTTTGTCGAGGTGCAAAGGTCAGTAAACCTCGATGTATTAGATAAATAAACTTTACGTTGAATGTTTGAGATGCAATATAAAAATTGGTATGGAAATTTTCTGCCTATGTTTCATTGTCTGCACTTGGTTCATTTTCATGTTATGTTATTCTTGTTTATTCGATGTCATTTAATTAAGTTAGGCTAGTTGTTCTATGACACGAGTTTGACGTTAATTTGTTCGTGGTCCTTTGCTTAGTTCGTTCGGACAAAATTAACATTAGTACTTGTTGTTACTACTCCCGAAGCACTCATTCGCTAAACTCAGTTTATTAATTTTTTGACAAGTTATGAGATTTTAGTTGTAAAGAAGCCGTAAGGTTTAGTATTGTTAAAGGCGTAAAAATAGCATCCTTTTGAAAAAATAATAAATAAATAAAAAAAATAAATAAATAAATAAATAAATAAAAAACGAGACTAGCTTCGCCAAGTAAAAATGTACACCTTGCGAAGCCTTCACAAAATATGTGTATTAAATACTTAGATTCTGGGACGGGCCGTTTAGCAAATTTCGTGGCCCTACCAAAAAAAAAAATAATAATAATGCGCTAGTTGCTTTAGGCGCGCCTTTAATAATGTTAACTCCCTAAACTCGGGTGCACATTTATGTGACCCAAATCCAAATCTCAACGAAATCGAAATGTGTCTTTAATCACGGGTACATTGACTGTGACGTGGTATGAGATGCATTTCCATGACGTTGCAAATTCCTTTTAAAAAATAAGAATGAGATGAGCCTCGCCGAATAACAACACAAATTGCGGGGCCCTCAGTAAATACTTGTTTAAAATTACTTAGAATTCAGGAGGGTCGTTTAGCGAATTTCACGGCCTCCGCAAAATAATAACGCGATAGTCTCTTTAGGCGCGTGTTTAATAATTTACTTTCTTAAGCTCGGGTGTGCATTTCATGCGACCCAAATCCAAATCTCAAAACATCAAATAAAATGCGTTCCGGATTGTGGGTGCATTTCATGTGACGCAGTCCAAAGACGTGTTTTAAGCGATGTTCACATTCTTGTAAAAACAATAATAATAAAGCGGTTAAAAGTTAAAATTTGCACATAAGTTCATACTTGTATAAAATCAGATAATCAAGCCGAATATAACAATTGAGCGACCGTGCTAGAACCACGGAACTCGGGAATGCCTAACACCTTCTCCCGGGTTAACAGAATTCCTTATCCGGATTTCTGGTACGCAGACTATAATATAGAGTCATTATTTTCCTCGATTCGGGATTAAAATTGGTGACTTGGGACACCCTAAATCTCCCAAGTGGCGACTCTGAAATAATTAAACCAATCCCGTTTCGATTGTCCTTTAATTGGAAAAAACTCCCTCGCGCCCCCCCGGGCGCGGAAAAAGGAGGTGTGACAACACTTACATAGGAGGAAGGCTAGCATTTGTGAGAAGATTCTAGAGAAGTATGAATACTTCCTTAGGAATACCCTAGATCCTTATGGATTTTCTAGGAAAGTCCTTGGAATCTTCAAGGTTTGTAGAGAATTCTAGAGAAATCCCTTATCTTGTAAATATTTAGACTTGTGTAACAATTACTCCCTCCGTTCCAATTTATATGAACCTATTTCCTTTTTGGTCCGTTCCAAAAAGAATGACCCCTTTCTAAATTTGGAAACAATTTAGCTTAAACTTACAATTCTACCCTTAATGAGAAACTTTTATAACCACACAAATACCCTGGGACCCTTTTTGACTTGTTTAGGACCACAAATTCCAAAAGTTTTTATTTTTTTCTTAATCTCCATGCTCAGTCAAACAGATTCACATAAATTGGAACAAAGGGAGTAATATTTATACACTAGCCCCTAGGAGACTAGTACATAAATAGGGCATTCATTTGTAATTCACCAAAAAAATACTTCAAGTTCTCTCTAATAAAGCTTCCTTTGGCGATTCTCTTGTGTTATAACATTCCCTTAGCAATCTTGAATGTGATAAGGCTGACTTGGCATATGCAAGAGCGTAAGCAAGTTGTGCAAGATCGTGAGCGAGTTGTCAAGTGCCGCACGGAATGCCTCCAACAAGAGCAAGGAGGTGATATCCGAGGTTGTTCCAAACGAGGGGCTTACATCCCAAGAACTATCTACCACTAAGGTGAGAGAGGATGAATTGGAGGTCCTGCCTAGGTCTGTTCATTCGGATCGGATATCCGAAATCTGAACGGATCCATTCAATTTCGTATTTCGGATTTTGGGTTGGATCGGATTTCGGAATGTGTTTATTAAAATTTCGAATTTCGGATCGGATTTAGATTGGTATATTTTAATCCGATCCGATCCGAAATCCAAAATTATTAGGCAATGTATAAATACTACACTTTAGTTTCGGATAGTCAGTACTTCCTTTACATATTTCTCCAAGTTATTACCTTTACAATTGCTAGATCTAGCTATATTGGCACCATAGTACTCTCATAATTGCATAAATATGAATTTTCGTAATGTATTGCCTCTTTTACAAAGAAAGTATACATATTAGTTTGCAACTTTGAGGCATAATAATATGATCCAAAATTCGATCCTATCCAAATTTTAAAATCCGATCTGATCCGATATAATTCGGATTGGATTCAGATTGCATTTTCTAGAATTCGAATATGAAATATGCTAAATTCGATCCGATCCGTGCACAGCCCTAGTCCTGCCAGAGGACGTCTCGCTCGGCAAAGAGTGGGTGATGAAGGTGAACGCAAGGATGGATGGACGTCATCGAGATATTTAGCCAACGCTTGGGGAAGGAGGAAGGCACCCTTAGCGTTCTTGAGGGACATACTCTTGAGGAGATTGAGAGTATCCGAAATGACTTTGAGGGACACACGCAGACCGAGATGGAGCTAAGACAAACTATTACTACCTTGAAGTGTAGGCTTATGGAGGCACTGAGCACTATCAATGCCATGAAGGCTAAGATAAAGGCACTCGATGAGCGTGTCGATGCTGGCGCGACCGAGGCAGCCAACAATGTTGTGGTGACGAGGGAGGCCAAGATTGAGGCTCCCAAACCCCCGGTGGTCAAAGGTGCTAGTGATGCACAAGAAGTGGAAAACTTCCTTTGGCACTTAGAACTACTTCAGGCACGGAAAAGTGAGGGACAATGAGGCCAAGATCAACACTGTTATGTTGTACCTCTCAGAAATTACCGCGCTGTGGTGGAGTCAAAAGTCTGCCGACATGGATAAAAGGCTATGCAAGATTGAGACGTGGGAGCAGTTCAAGAAGGAGTTGAAAAAGAAATTCTACCCGGTGAATGTGGTGTATGAGGCTAGGCGAAATTTAAGGGAGCTCTAACAGACCGCCACAATTCGGGAGTTGTGCGCGAGTTCACTACCTTAATGCTACAAATTTCGTCGTTGTCCGAGGAAGATTCCCTCTTCTATTTCATGGATGGGTTGAAAAATTGGGCGAAGCAGGAGTTAAGAAGACATCAAGTAGCCAACATGGATGGGTCCATAGCGGTAGCGGAGTCGCTCATTGACTTCAAGATGGATCCTGCCAAGTCCAAAGAAGGAAACACTGAGAGGGGTGAGGAAGATCATGACGAGGACAATGGGAAAGGTATAGCCGAGGTATACAATGGTAATGGCAAGGGGCCGTCCCATAACGCACATGGGTCCAAGAGAAGCGGCAAGGGGCCGGAAAATAATAGCGAGTACGTGCCTAAGGGAGGGTGCTATTTCTGCAAAGGATCATATCGGGCAAGTGAATGCCCAGAGTTAGGGAAGCTTGTAACAATGATCGGTAACTTTCCTCAGCACACAAGGGTGATACTGGAGGGGCCGCCTGCATTGGAGGGATGCGCTTGAAATCTAAGACGAAAGTAGGGGATTCCAAATACTATCTTGGTACCATGCAAATGGAGCATGGTGGTAGCAAGAAAGGTTGGGCGGACATAGTTGAGGAGGATGGCGAGTTACAAAGTGATGGCACGCTATCAGACTTAGATGATGCACCAAACAGAGGGGTCAAGTTTGCTAGCAAGGCTGGGACCACGGAGGTTAGCCAAATAGGTAGTGAAAGAATAAACTTGATGCTTGAGAAGCTTCTAGACTTGGTTGAGTCATTGGTGTGAGCACGTGATTTTTTCCCTATGAGAACCACTCCCAAAAATTCAAGATAAAATAATTTTCCTTTGTGTGCAATTTTTGAGGATTTGCGTGGCATTTTTAGATAATTATTCGCATTTTTGTGTGTCAATGTTTATTCTATTTTAATTAATGAAAAATACAAAAATATGTGTTGCCTGTGCATTTAGGATTTAATGTTACAATTAATAATTAATTAAAACAATTTTGGCTTTGCGAGAACGAAAATCACAAAAATGATGTACTGTGCATTTTTAGCATTTGATGTCCGATTGTGCGATTTTGTTTTCCCATTTGTTAGTCAATTATGTGTGATAATTAATTAGCATTTTTATAAGTTAATTTGATTTATAAATCAATGTAGGATTTTGGTTTTTAATTTGGAAAATTAGTTTAAGAAGAAAAAAAAAACAAATAAAACAAGAAAAAGAAAAAAATCGGATTTGGCCTAGACCCACCCCGTTTTGCCCGTTCAAACAGGCCTAAACGACCCCGGTCCAGTCCATCTCAAAGACACCCCAAACGACATCATTTTGGGGAAGCCCTGATCAGGGCCGTTGATCTCACTTGATCAACGGTCTAGATCACTCCGCCCTCACCCGTAACCCCATACCCGACCCGTGGCCCCGAACCGCCCCATCCCCTACTAAAACCAAACGATAATGTTCCCATTAAGGGAATTGATCCAGGCCGTCAATCTTCATTAATCCAACGGACCACATTAATCTCACCATCTCAATATACCAAACTCCTAAACCCCTTACCCCCCTCATTTCCCGACCCCTCTTCTTCGTCTCCCAAACCACAGACCAAACGACCTCTCGAAACCCTAGAGCCGCCACCCCACGCCTTTGCCTGAAACCCGGCGGCAACGACGCCGCCGACCACCCAAATAACACCCCTAAACCTCCTAACTTCCCTCAACACGATTCCATACTCTATTAACCTCGAATCACGCCACAGCTTCTCGAATCTTCGATCATAGAATTAACCTAAAACCTCACCTTCTCCGATGACCCTCAAATTAACACCCCTGAGCCTCCTAACCACCCTCAACCTGAATCCACACTCCGTTGTCCTCGAATCATCCCCGACTTTTTCGAATCTTCGATCGAAGCTCAGGACCCAAAACCCTAGTTCATCTAATGAACCCCAAACTCACACCAGCTATAGACCTCCCTCGTGCCTAAAACGCCCTTGGTCTGGCTCGAATCTTGCTAGAACTGGTCGAGTTTCAAATCAATTGAAGAACCCTAGAGAGCCAAAACCTGGAACCTATCCGAGTAAAGGGAAAATTTGAGGTTCTTAATCGACTTTAGTCGAGTGTTTTCAGTCGAAGAACACTCGATTAAGGTCCGTTTGGACCTCAAAAGTTTGAGTCGAAGTCTAAAATGGGAACTGTTTGGAGTTAGCCTGTAATTTTGAGGTATTTTTCTTCTTTTTCTTTTCTATTTTTGTTGTTATTTATCTGCTTAAGCTTCATGGTATTTCACCATCTTTTAATTTATTCCTCTCTTCTCTTTCGGACCTTTTTCTGGTCCAGTTTTTCTCATATGGTTGGTTGGCATATGCTGAATCGATTGAGTATGTTTGTCCGTTAGTTTGGTTGTAAGGGTCAGTGACCGTAATGTTCTTGCACAAAAACTGTGTCTAGTCTTGTAATTGGTTACTAGTATTACTAGTTCAAAGGATCTCACTTTCTGTGATGTCTGATTCCTTGTTTGTTTTGTTGTTCATCATTTTACATATAAATTCAGTTATGTTCATCCAGTATGTGACAGTGTTTCGTTTATTTTTGTTTGATTTAGAATTGTGAACATAGTTAGTCATTCCCATGTATCTGTGTCAATCACGATCTGAAATTTGACCTTGGTAGTTCAATGTGATTTTGTTCAAGTGCATTGGTCTTTATTTTTATGCTATTTGATCTGACCTGAGTTCTAGTTTGAATTACTGATTGAATTAGATAAGTTGAATTGGTTATAGCTACTGTAGTTTGTTGGATTCAGCTTAGTTAGTTGGTAGGTTTGAATAGGCTAGAGTTGAAAGGTTCAATGCAGAGTGAAAGGGATTGGGTAGGATAGTAATTTTAGGAACTTTAGGAGGGTAATTTGGGGTTTAAAGGTTTAGCAAAATGGTCTTGCTAAGTGGGCTGACAGTAAAGCACTTAATTAACCCTTAATCTAATGTGTTAGTGGGAAACACAACATAATGGTATGGGGAGGGTCACAAGGACTTGATATAGAAAAATAGGCTGCCCATACCCACGTGGGATTAATAAACAAAAAGAAGTTTAGTGGGGAACAAATGAATTAAAAAGAGGGAAAACATAATATAGTGGGGTTTGAGAGATGATGGGCAGAATTAGTTTAAAAATTCTGCCTAAATGTGTTTTTGAGAGTTGAGGGGGCAGGCCTGCTTTGGGGGGGGGTTATATATAGAGTTATTTTTAGACAGAAAGAGGGGATTTTTCCTGAAAATCTGAAGAGAGTGCTACAGAGTTTAAAAAGAGAAAACAAAAAAGAAAGATATGATTTCATTGCATCTGTAGGAGTAACTCGAATCCTGGACAGTGAATCTGATTCCCTTTGATTGCTTAAGTTGTTCAGTGGTCTACTGGTTCAGTTTCGGGTTTAATATACGCTTGGTTGAGTTTGTTTGTGGTGATATTGGTTGCTGCTGTTTGGTCTTTTACAAACTTTCTAGGCTGTGTCGGTAGCTGTTTGGAACTCCCAACTGCTGTTGTTGAACTGTTGTTGTATTGCTGCTCATATTACTGCTGTTGCTGATCTCTCTTTGACTTTATTTCTGTTCCAATTCCAGGTACACTTTTCGAATCGCCTTGATGTAGCTCCTTGAAGTTGGAAAAATGGAAATATTCACAGATTTGTGTTCATTTGTAGGCTGCCTGTTATTTACAATTGGATGAATTGTTAGTTAATTATACCTAGTCGATATTGATTATGTGTTTTGTATTATGTGAATAGTGGATACACACGGATTGTAATTAAGAGCTACTGAACTATTATGCTCATGTTGACTTGGTGTTAGTTTACAAATTTGAGCTGTTAGGTTGTCAGTTTGCTTTACCATAACAATTAATACTAGATGAAGTTATTTGAACTCTTGATTTGTTCTACTATAAGTGATTCATGTCAAAGTGGGCAACTAGTTAGGGACAATAATTTAATTAGAAACAGAAGCATCAGAATGTTCGAATGTGCACTGGTTTGTTTTGGGATTACTTGAATTCATGGTTATCTAGCAACCGCCTTAGTATAGATAGTGCTCACTTTAGTATAGCACTATTCTGTTAAAAAATCAAATTCAGAAACATGATTGGGGTTGCAAGTGTATGATGGGTCATCAAGTTTGATCTCGAGGTAAACTTAATATCAGTAGGCATCAACAGTTTAGGCTAGTAATATCAGTAGGCATCATCAGTAACTTGTTTAAAATAAGCAGGCACCATTAGCACTGACTAAATAAATTGGTCATGATAATTGGATATGAATAAGTAGTTAATTTGAACGAGCATACGTCGTAGTATTTTATTACTATTTGGTAAACACACTCTGGAGAGTTGAAGTAATTGTGGTGTGCAAATGCTTATCCCGCGATCTTCTCGGCTTGATCTTGTTCATTTGAACTAGGCTAGTCCTAGGCCCACTAAAAATTCATGGTTGGCCTGCACGAATTTTATGGCTTGGGCTCTTTGGGCCCAAGACTGATATGGCAATTGGCACGTTAGCACTTAAAGATGGACTGAGCTTTTAAGTTAGGTAGCGGATTCAAATTAAAAGGTTTGTCCTTTCGTTTGGATCCGGACTTGAACTTGAGGCCCGATTTTGTAATATTAATTAATTAGGACTTTTCCTTTTTTTTTTCTTTTTTTTTTAGAGACAAATAAAGTAGAAAATTATAGATTGCTTTAGGTTTTCCCTTTTAAAATAAAAATGAGACGAGCCTCGCCGAACAAAATAAATAAATCACGGGGCCCTCGTTAAATGTATATATTGATTGCTTAGATTTCGGGACTGGCCGTTTAGTGAATTTTGCGGCCTCCCCCAAGATAATAATGCGTTAGTCTCTTTAGGTGCGTATTTTAAATAACTCTACCTTCTTAAACTCGGGTGCACATTTATGTGACCCAAATCCAAATCTCAACGAAGTCGAAATATGTCGATAGTCACGGGTACATTGATTGTGACGTGGTTTGAGATGCATTTCCAAGACGTTGCAATACTTTTTTTTAATAATGAATGAGACGAGCCTCGACAAACAAAAATACATAAGATGCGGGGCCCTCTATAAGTGCTTGTAAAATTCCTTAGACTTCGGGATGGGCCGTTTAGCAAAAGTTCATGGCCTTCCCCAAAATGATAACACGCTGGTCGCTTTAGGCGCGCCTTTAATAATTTACTTTCTTAAACTCGGGTGCACATTTATGTGACCCAAATCCAAATCTCAACGGAGTCGAAATGTTTCGATAACACGGGTACATTGATGTGACGTGGTTCGAGATACGTTTTCACAACGTTGCAATTCTTTGTTAAAGTAATAATGATAATAATAAAAGCGGTTAAAAATTAAAATCTGCACATAGGTTCATAATTGTATAAAAGTCAGATAATTAAGCCGAATATGACAGTTGAGCGACCGTGCTAGAACCACGGAACTCGGGAATGCCTAACACCTTCTCCCGGGTTAACAAAATTTCTTACTTAGATTTCTGGTTCGCGGACTGTAGTACAAAGTCAATCTTTTCCTTGATTCAGGATTCAACCGGTGACTTGGGACACCATAAATCTCCCAAGTGGCGACTCTGAATTAAATAATAAATCCCGTTTCGATTGTCCTTTAATTAGAAAAACTCCTTTGCGCCTTCGCGGGGGGCGCAGGTGAAAGAGGAGGTGTGACAATTGGGAGATTCATGCCAAGAGAAAGGAGAGGCATCCGATAGGCGGAGGATCAAGACCATCGTTGCTACCCGTCCAAAGTACAAACGGGACAAGAAGAAAGGTGACCAGCACCTTGTGAAACGGGAAGGCGAACCGCTCCATAGAGCATCATTGCTAATGGACAAAGATCTTCGGCGACGCCAAGGCGAGGTGCGCGCGTACGTGTCGATGCTTTGTACCGAGGCCGGCACAAAATTGGGTGGGGGAGATTGTCATGATCCACCATATTATCATGCCACGTTGGTGTCATTTGGAATATATTATTGCCATGTGAAAGCTTACATAGGAGGAAGGCTAGTATTTGTGAGAAGATTCTAGAGAAGTATGGATATTTCCTTAGGAAAACCCTAGATCCTTATAGATTTTCTAGGAAAGTCTTTGGAATCTTCTAGGTTTGTAGAGAATTCTAGAGAAAACTCTTATCTTGTAAATATTAAGGACTTGTGTAACAATTAATATTTACACACTAGCACCTAGGAGACTAGTATATAAAGAGGGGCATTCATTTGTAATTCACCAAGCAAACAATTCAAGTTCTCTCTAATACAAAGCTTCCTTTGACAATTCTCCTGTGTTCTAACATTCCCTTAGCGATCTTGAGTGTGGTAAGGCTGGTTTGGCATAGGCAAGAACATGAGCGAGTTGTCAAGTGCCGCACGTGTACTTAGTTAACGATTAAGGACGTGACACTCATCTACTTCATAACTTATGAGGTGCAAAACTACTAGATCGAATCTCGTCTTTAGCTAGTGATAACATAATATAAATTCCATGCATCCAATTGTATTGAGAAAATTGGATTATAGGGGAACATACACTACATAAAATGACCACATTAAAAACGTGACATATCTCCTAGTTAATAGAAGTCCTGCGCTATATCAGGCTACTTAGCTCTACTCCTCTAATATATATATATATATATATATATATATATATATATATATATATATATATATATATATATATATATCCAAAATAGCACACCGGGGGCAGAGCTAGGATAGTGGGGGAGACTCATTCGAATCTCGTTCGTCGAAAAATTACACCGTATATATATAAAGTTAAAATTATAATAAATAATATATGTTGAGTCTCCTTGACTTGTTCGTGTGATTACTTTTTAATATTTCGAATTTTCTCGATAAAAATCTTGTTTTCGTGATGATTTGATTCTCCACAGCTTCAAAATGGTGTAAAAAAGTTCTTAATAGACCAACGGTGGAGTAGGATTTTTTTTTTTTTTTAACAATCCTATTCTTAAAAATAGAGGTGTACACGGACAGTGTTGGTTCGATTTTTATCAAAATCGAATCAAACCAACTATATCGACTTGGATTGGTTCGGTTTATCGGACTTTTCGGATATTTTATTACTTAAATATTATTTCAATCTTACTTTGTTAAATTTTTGATATGTAAATATATGTTTAGTAAAAATATAAAAAATTGACAAACATATTATTTATTAAAATATTCTTAAATTTTTTTCTGAGTAATACATAATAGTTATTTTTTTAGTCGTCTGACAATAATGTTTCGTTGATGTACACTTTTAAGATTTACCGAATTTAGTAATTAAACGTAAAAATCAATATGATACCTAAATAACAATAATCACTTCACATTCGAAAAAGATATAACAATTTAGTAGATCTTAACATATGATATGAATATGGAAAAACAAAGAGATTGACGCATTCAGTAAAACTTGATGAGAAAGTGATCATACAACCCATTATTTAAGGCTAATAAATATGGAGCACTTCATATACTATTAAATATTATATCCCGCAAGATAATTCCAAATATTTCTAGATAATTTTTAAAGAAAATTATATATAAAATATTAAAAATATATATAAAAATTATATATGTATATGTCGGTTTGATTCAGATTTTTTTACTTGATACCAAACCAAATTAAACCAAACCTAGTCGGGTTTTTTAATCGATTTGATTTGACTTTTTAATTTGGTGCGATTTTCCAGTTCGATTTGTACACCCCTAATTAA
Organism: Nicotiana sylvestris; assembly: GCF_000393655.2. NCBI lineage: Eukaryota > Viridiplantae > Streptophyta > Magnoliopsida > Solanales > Solanaceae > Nicotiana > Nicotiana sylvestris. The sequence goes on from NC_091066.1 coordinate 85,287,330, forward strand.
AAATATAATGTAGGATCAGACACGACATATTTGTATTTTTTGACGTCTTGACTCACTAGTCCTCTATGTAAACTAATCATTGAAAGCTAGAGAAGGATTTTACTGTGGTAACATTTTTAGAATTATCAGACCAAGTCAAGTTTGCTTGGTCAAGCTGGAATAGGCTAGAGTTGAATAGCGGGTCATAACCCAAATTTGCTACCTTAAAATCAATTTTGTCATTATTCTTGTAGTTACCATTGATACCTTATTTATTTTAAATAAATAACTTTTTTAAAAATTATATTCCATAATTACTTTTTAATTTTTATAGTCAAATATCTATTTATGATTACCTCCTACCCTTAAGGCATAAAATAAGCTTTGTATTATTTTTTTATCTCACATCCCCTCAAATTTCTTCTATCCCCTACCCCATATCTATTCTCCCTCTCTTTCTCTACTTCCCAATGTAAAGGAGAACGTTTTTCTATATGATTTATAGTAGTCTTTGAAAATTGATCAGCCATAAGAGCCTTTCCAGCATGAATATTCAACGGCAGCATTACAACAAGGGCAAGGAAGGCAAGGAATAATAGCAGCGCCGAGCTGCCGCCTTCAATTAGGAGAAATTGGGCGGCGTCAGCACCACAGTGGCGGGCGATTTCACGGCCAGTAGCGTGTCACATTCTCTAACGTAACATATCGGATCAATAAAAACCTTTGTTATTTCGCCGGTAATTATGTGCTAATCGTCGGCAACCGGAGGCAACGGTAACGGTGAGCGAAGACTGGATACTGATGTTGCTTCAACGAGAAGACATTAGGGTTGTTCTTGAACAAAGACGACAGAGTTGGGGGGTGAACAACTTGAATTTTCTATTAATATATTTGAATGTATCTCGTTGTATTTCCATGTATTTCATTGTATTCATTGTCTTTTTTTCCCATTGTATTTCAATGTATCTCGCTGTATTCTATGTATTTCATTGTATTCATTGTCTTTTTTTTCATTGTATTTCAATGTATCCCGCTGTATTCTATGTATTTCATTGTATTTACTGTCTCGCTATATTCCATGAATATATTCATATGTTTTTTTAATTAATATAATATATGTATTCAGATGTATTATATAATTTCTCTCAAGATTGCTATATTTTTTTGGGTGTTTTTCGATTGAGAATCTTTTTTATAACTAAAAATACAAAATTTGTGTGTTATAATTGAGTTTGTTGAGTTATATTAGGAGTCTATTATGTTAATTGATTCACTTTCCATATAAAAACAGTATAATCCCCTGTTTCACGCCGTGAATACAGTCGAATACAATAATCTGTCCAGCTGTAATTCCATGTTTTACGCCATGAATACAGTCGAATACAATAACTGATTAGCCGGACTTCCTTGATTCACGCCTATTCTAATACATCTTATAACAACAGAAAACGTATCTACAATCCGTAATATAGCAAATGGTATCTATAGATAGCTAATTACCACTAAAAAATAGTGCTTTATGAAAATTTCTCTTGTTTATTCTACTTCATTTAGTCTAAATCGAGAAGTTTTATTTTGTGTCTCATTCTAGTTGTATGAGACTCCTTTTTGTTTAGACTCCAATCTTACACTTCTGGGTCCACAAAAATCTGGGCCCACAAAATTATGAAACAAAAAATTGCTTGTATGAGACACAAAATAAAATTTTCCGTCTAAATCAAATGAAAAAAGAGATATCTTTTGTTATATAGAAAGGAAGCGTGTGAAAATATGAAGAAGAAGAATGCATACCAAATCTAATAAGAAAAACGTACCTTTTTTCTTTGTATGAATCATTTTGAATTACATTTTTTATTTTTTATTTTTTTTCTCGTTTATCGGAAACAACCTCTCTATCCATCCGGAATAGAGTTAAGGTTTATGTATACATTATTCTCTTCAGACCCCATTTGTGAGATTCCATTGGATTGTTGTTGTTGTTGTAGTATTTTGAAATACAATTTTTTGGATAAGTTAAGTTTGATTATGTTAGTACCAACCTGCCAATTCATATATCTTTGTTTAACATGTTCTACTTTGGTCAGGTAAGCATGTTACACTTTGGCATATTGAATTTGACACCCCCACTCTCAAGTTTTAACTAAACGCACCCCCATTTCCTTGGAACTCCTAATTTAGGGGTGTTTACGGTTCAATTTGATTTGAATTTTACTTAGAAGAAAATTAAATTGACTATATTAATTTTTTTTATCGTTTTATTTGTGAAATATAAATTCAATCACTTTGATGTACTAAAATAATGAAAAATGTTATTCATGAGTTAATACATTCAACAAAAATTAGCAAACAAATGAACCTGCAATCTGATGTAAATATGTTTATGTGCAAAAAGAATTTCGTGATACACGATAATTATTCATTTTTCATTTCTCTAACAAAAATCTTAAATTCATAAGAGCCTTCAAACTTACCCAAATTTTAATAAGTAAGAAGAATACAAAACTCAATATGAAGCATAATTATATGTTTCATTTATTTTAAAAATTATATTTAAAATGCTATGTCAAAATCCAGAAAGAATATGGCTTAACAAATATATTGGGTTTGGAGGGCGCTGTCCACATGGGCGACGCAGGTTCGATCCACCTCAATGCCTTCCGGGTCTAAGCCTATCGCACGAGGTTTGTCTAGTGCGGTTTACATTTGGTGTCCAGGCTATTACACAGTGGAGGATTTACCCAGTGCGCACAGAGTGCTCCCCCAAAGGGTAAAGGCTGTGGCAGAAATTATTGCGGTTACAGATTTTTCCGGGGTACCAAAAAAATGGGCACGTGAACATACAAGAGTAAACACCTAAGATTGAAATATTGAAATTTAACATTTAATAAGAAAGTGACAAACATGTTAGAATTAATCATTTACTGTAATCAGAAAAGGATTATCTATAATAATCACATCAAACAGTACATCTCGAGTAAGGATCAGAAATATGTTTAAAAAATTCTTTAGAGAAAAAAATGTAAAGTTTTAAACATATACACTGACTTTTATATGTCGGTTTGATTAACCCTTTTTGAGTTAAATACTAAATCAACCTAAATCAAATACACCCCAAATTTTAAGTCATTTTAATTAGATTTCAGTTTGGTTCGATTGTTTGATTTTTCTTGAACACACTTACGGCCTTAACCCGTTTATTATCTTTTTCATTCTGGTTAAAGTTTCACCAAAAAATAAAGGGAAATTAATGGTTATGTCCATGTGGCAAAAATAGTTACATGAAAATACTCATTTTTAAAAATATTATAATTCATATATATTTAGGAAAAAATATTTACAAAATACTTAGCACGTATATATACGTTATATACCCTCAAAATATAGATTTTACATGTTATATACCTTATATAACATTGTCATTCAACTATTCTTTTGTTATTATACTTTCGAATTATACAAATTGTATTCTACGAGCGTACAAAATTATATTATGTAATTTTCTTTATGGCAAATTTTGTAAATGGGTACATACGAGTATAATTTTTACACTGCCTGGATCATCCCGTAAAAATCCCTCAAAAAAAAAAAAAAGGGCTAAAGATCCTAGAAAAAAATAATTCTGGGTGGAGATATATGATCTGCATTATATATTTATGTAATCTTGGTTGGGATTACCACAATTTGCATTATGTTTAGATAACCCATATATTAATACAACACAATCCCCTTATTTGTCTTTTTTCTTACCAGCTGTAGATCTTCTCAACTTCCCCCCACCCCAACAAATTCATTCTAAACAATACTCTACATAAAAAGATATGCATACTACTTTGTACTTCCAGCTAAGAGAGTTGTACTCTCAAAGTAATGATTTTCTCTTTAGTGGGGCCTACAAATTCTGCTACCAGCAAAGGAAGAGAGACTTTTATTTTGTCTTTTTGTTTCATCACATAGAAATTATCAAATGATCTCAGCCGTTGATGAAAACATTTGACTCTTACCTGTTCACTCGGTCATCTTTTTTCCTTATATATAATCCCCTCTTCTTATTGTTCTTCATTAAAAAATCTCCAAAAATGGCAGTTGATTTTATTGGGTTTTCAAAAATGAATGAGCAATTAGCTCTTCAAGAAGCTGCTTCAGCCGGTTTAAAATCTATGGAACATTTAATCCGGTTGGTTTCTCATCAACAACAGCAGCAGCCGGTTCAGCTCGATTGCCGTGAGATAACTGACTTCACTGTTTCGAAATTTAAAAAGGTAATTTCTATTCTGGACCGGACCGGTCATGCTCGGTTCCGCCGTGGTCCGGTTCAGGTTCATCCTGATAATTTTACTTCTCTGTCTCTTTCTCCGTCAAATCAGCAGCTGTTGAACTTAGCTCCGGCGAAAGAGACACCTCCACCGCCACATCCGCCACCATCAGTGTCGCCGCCATTAACGGCGTTGACGCTTGACTTTACGAAGCCAAACGTTGACCGTCCGGCGGGAAATTCTAATGCTATTGTTGCTGTGAAGTCAAAGGAGACTTTCTGTATATCTACGCCGATGGCTACTTCGACGAACTCGTCCTCGTTCATTTCGTCGATTACCGGCGAAGGAAGTGTATCAAACGGAAAACAAGGTTCGTCAATGTTTTTGCCTCCGGCACCAGCTGTTTCCGCCGGGAAACCACCAGTAGCCGGTAAAAGATGCCGCGAGCACGAACACTCCGAAGATATCTCTGGCAAATCCACCGGCTCCGGCAAATGTCACTGCAAAAAGAGGTTCGTTGAGCACTTTATTCTTATTCTTTTCTCGCGCGTGTGAGCTACGAAGCGCGTCGTCCCAAAGTGACGTTGCGTGCTTAGGATGCCTTTTTTTCCCTCTTTCTCCGTCTTTGTTGACTTCAATCACACTTACGTTTTTCTAACTCCCGTTAGCTACGTTTTCTAAAAGTATAATTAAAAATGTAGACATTTTAAATTATCATTTGCTTTTTGTTTTATTTTATCAGGAAATCTCGTGTAAAGAAAGTTGTAAGAATCCCAGCGATAAGTTCGAGAATTGCCGATATACCGGGAGATGAGTTCTCGTGGAGAAAATACGGGCAGAAGCCGATCAAGGGTTCACCATACCCACGGTAATTACCATGCACCATCAATCACAGCCATCAGGATTTTAAATCAGGAAAGACGGATCAAATCTGATGTAATTTTTCTTTTTATATTATATCTCAGGGGATATTATAAATGTAGCAGCGTAAGAGGATGTCCAGCGAGGAAACACGTGGAAAGGGCAATGGATGATCCTGCTATGCTGATTGTGACTTATGAAGGGGAACATCGTCATACGATAGGCGCAATGCAGGAGAACAATTCTCAAATGATGGTGTTTGGGTCAACGGAAGAGAGGAAGGAGTGAAATAGAGGTGTAGGGGTATTTTTGTAGTTTTGGACTAGTTGAGGGGCGGAATTGACATTTGACAAAGAGTTAAAGGTTAAAGGAGTAGAGAGTTGTAGTTGTGGGGTTGGATTTGTATGTAAATTTGGGAAGATTTTAGGGGCAGAAATAGAAAGGGAAAAGTTTAATGTGGAAGTTTCGACTCCTTCGTTTAATACTTATGGAAAGATTAGCTTGAAAGGTTTATAAATTAGTTTTATTTTTCATATGATATTTAATACTTGATGTGCAATTAAATTTTCGACTAATTCGAAGTTATGCAATATAAAATTTATTAAAAGATAAATAATAAAGTTTTTTTCCGCTCGGCGCTCGAACGTTTGTAAGCAAATGTTGACTGAACTGTTATCGAGATTTGTCATCTATGATCTGTCTTCTTCCTAGAGTCTTGTCGTTATACTAAATTAAAAATAAAGAAAAGACAATGAATAATATACTATATTACTTAATGTGGAAGTCAAAAAGGTGGTACAACGAATGGAGTGGGAATATAGATTCGATCCATTTCTTTATTTCTTCATACATGGTTTGACGTTAGAGGGAAGCCCACTCTCTTGTTATATATTTTAAATAAATTGACAAAAGATGGGGTCTCTTAGGGGGCGTTTGGACATAAAAGAGTTATAAAATTCTAAAGTAGGGTGAATTTTTTTTTTAAGTGAAAATAATATTTGAAATTTAAAGTTTGGACATAAATATATTTTTGGGTTATTTTTGAAGTTTTGTGAGTGAATTTGGAAACATAGCTTTTTGGAGTTTTTCAAATTTCCGAAAATTTCTAAAATGTATTTTCAAGTAAAAATTGAAAATTTTATGAACAAACACTAATTTAAGAAAAAGTAAAAAAATTTGAAAAAAATTCTAATGTCCAAACGGGCTCTAGTCATCACCAACTAGCATGATTCCTTGAAGGATTGCCTAAATTAATTAATAAAGTACAAAATGCTTATCTTTCTCGTGTCCACTCTAATTAATTTTTTAACTTTTTGTTGTGGTCCATAATATTATTTTTTTCAAATATCAAAAAGGAATTAATTTTTATTTTTTAAAAAATTGCCCTTAAAATAAAGAGCATATAAGTATTTATTATATTTTCAATAAATAAATTAAAATTTATATAATCATTTATTATTATTAATTAATGTTAAAAGATAAAAAAAATTAATTAAAGTGCACCGAAAGAAAGTATGTATTATCTGTTAAACATTTGATGGGTGTGCAGACCTTTTAATCAATTTTTGTTCATAGATTACTGCAATTTCAAGATAGAATAATATCTCTTAAGGATTTTTTCAAGCAGAAAAGGAAGAGTTAAAAAACTAAAAATATATAGTTGAAGACTATTTTGGAATGTTTGGCTATGTAAATAATTTTATGTGTCTATTGCGTGTGTTTGAAGATCAATATCAATTTCTACTATTTTAGAAATTAGTCTCTATATTCGTACTTTGCCCGAATTATATTTTACGTCAAATGTTACAAAATACCTAAAATATATAACTTTAATATATATTCTAAAAAAAGTGCAACCATATAATATGTACGTAGTTGTAATGATTCAGGTGGTCGTTTTGCGTATTTGAGCCCCATTTTTTTATTTGATGTTTTTCGTATGTTTGACTGTTGTTATGATTTGCGGGGATAATTTGTTTGGTTTCGAGATGATTTTGGAGCTAATTGAAATACTTAGACCTCATTTGTTTACACTTAATGAAGGTCTAAATCTTAATCATTCAAATATTACACATTAAGTGTGCTTATTTTTAAAGTCTGAATCATTGAGATCTTGATCATTAAGTGTATTTATTTTTTAAATTTCACAATAACTTAACGGGTTTGAATAAGACCAAATGATTAAGATCTATAACATAGACTTAATGTAATTAAGATGTTACTATTCACATTCACAATTAATTACCGCCACTACCTACCATTATCAACTACCACCATGCACCACCCACCACCTCCATACTCAGCCACCACCACCATCCTCAAGTATAATCATCAACTGTCATCATTATTGGCGACCACTACTCACCATCCCCATAGTTATAAACTATCACTACCACCACCACTATCATCCTCAACTACAACCATTCACTCACCCACCTCAACTACCACCACCATTATTAACCATAATAGACAGTACCCATATTATGAACTATCATTACTTTCCTCAACCACTATCCACTATTATCAACTACTACCACCCACCATTCTCAACTATAATCTCCACTACCAATCACTACTACCTACTATTTCGAACCACCACTATCAACCAAAACTACTACCAACCACCACCTTTAGTCGGCATCCACAAATACCACTGTTAGCTATCACTACCATCAACTACCATATATTTATTTTAAAAAATATTTTATTGATAAAATATTAAGTAAATTAGTATTTTATTTAGATTTTATATTTATTAATTTTTAAATAAAGATAAATTTTATTCATTCAGATGTTGAAAAATAAACATTCTTAACCATTTAGTATTCATATCTTAATATACATCTTAACATTCAAATGTATATTTAGATTCAGACATCTTAATCTTAATACACATCTTGATATTCAGATGTACATTCAAATTCAGACGTATTAATCTTTTAAAAAAAAATGAGGCCTAGTTCTTTTGTTGGAAGCTTAAGTTGTAAGAGTTGACCAATATTTGACTTTTATTTAAACGACCTAGGATTCGTGATTTGATGATTCCAATAGATATGCATGGTAATTTTGTACTTAAGCATATGTCCGAACCTGAATTTGGAGGTTCCTAGAATATTTTGAGGTCAATTGTCAAAGTTGATAATTTGAAAGTATGAAAAATTACTCATAGTTGACTTTATAGTTATTGAAATTCGTGTGGGATTGAGCCTCAGGATATGTTTGCGTGGTGATTTATGACTTGTATGCAAAATTTGGGGTCATTCCGAGTTGGTTAGACGTGGTTCGGCATGAGTTTGAAGGTTGAAAGTTTAAACAGTTCATTAAGTTTGAATTGAGGTGCGATTTGTAGTTTTGATATTACTTTGTATGTTTTAAGACCTCGAGTAGGTCCGTGTCATATTTTTGGACTTATTGATATGGTTAGACGAGATCCCGGGAGGCTCGGGTGTATTTCGGATGGGTTCCAGACCATTTTGATGCATGTTGGCAGATCTGGTGTTGGTGCATCGCACCTATGGAGAAGGGGTGCGCAGGTGAGAAGTCGCACATGCAATCAACGGGATCACGGTTTCAAAGAAGAGGCTGGTAGGATATGGTCACTTTTACGAAGGTTGGTTGCTTCTGCGAGGGGGTTCGAAGATGCAGACATCACATTTGCGAAAAGGGTCCGCACTTGCAAGGTTTGGCCGGCTGAGATAAGAGCACAAATACGCAATTGTGGACCGCACATACGGGCTCACAGATGTGAGAATTTTATTCGCAGAAGCGAAGATCATTGGGCAGTCTTATATTCCAAAGGGTTAACTCATTTTTCATTATTTGGAGTTTTGGAGCTCTCTTAGAGATGATTTTTTGAGAAATTTTTACCACACTTTGGAAGTAAGTTATTTCAACTTGATTCTGATATTATATCTTATTTCTTCAAGGATTATTACACAATGATTATGGTTTTTGAAAGAGAAATTTAGAAGTTTTGACTATAGATTTTGGAGAGTGAAAATTAGAGCTTTGGGTCTCGATTTGGACTTAATTTTGGAATTTAATCATATATTTAAACTCGTGGGGTTATGGTTAATTGGGATCTACCCTTTGACTCGAATTTTTACCATGTGATTCCGGGTTGACTTTTATTTACTTTTGGTGATTTGACTAAAGATTGTAACTTTACTATTTGGAATTGATTCCTACGGCTTTAATTTGACGTTATTGAGTTATTTTTTGCTAGATTTGAGACGATCGAAGGTGGTTTCTAAAGGAAAGGTGATTTTAGAGGGTTGATTCTGCCTGTTTAAGGTAAATATCTTGACTAATCTTGTGTGAGAGAATAACCATAAGGATTGGACCTTATTTGTAAAATTGTAATGTATGTAAAACGACGTATATGCGAGGTGATGATCGTAAATGTGGGTGCTATGTATAAAAATTGAGCAGATTAGACTCTAAGCTTTTACAATGCCTTAATCTGATTATGTTCCTCTATGATACATGTGTAAATCTTTGTATGACTACACGAGCTTGTTCTTTCATGCTAGAGATCATGTTTTAGGATTATTATCTCCTAATTAGCCAAGATGGGCATTTGTAAAATCATTGCTAAATTGATTTAGCCATAGTCATGTCTTATATTTTAAGCATACATCCGCACTTTAATATTTTTATGTCCTCGTTCACCTTATTGATGAATTGTGGGAATATGTCTCTTCAATATATATTGTTATCTTGAATTTGTTATGATCATGGCACATATGGACATGTTGAGCGGATTGATTGAGTGTTAGCACTAGGTTTCTCCTATGCGGATATTGTCATTGTGATGATGTATGGGGCATAAGGGTAGCATTCTTGATTTTGATGATGGATGGAATATAAGGGTGGCATTATCCATTAGATGATATTGTTATTACTATGGTACGAGATTTTTGCTGTACAACATGTGGATATGGATCCATCCCCTAGTGTCGCCCTCTCATGTTTCTCTCTTGACGGTGTACATATGGATTATGGCACTGATTGGTGTGATTGATATTGATGGACTATAAGGGTGACATTCTTGTTGGATGTGCGGAGTATAATGATGGCATTATGTATTTATGATGAGTGAAGTATAATGGTTGCTTCTTGATCATACAAGTGAATTCGTTATGCTTGTCATGGATTATACATGATTTTACGTTGCTTTTAATATATTACTCTTGCCTCTATTATTGACTGATAATTCTTTTGTCAAAATGGAATTACCTGTGATGAGCTGATAACTCTTGCTTCGTTGAGTTGATGGTAGTACATCTTGTTATATTTTTGTTTCCAGTTATTTGATATATTGCACAGGTTCATTGACTAGTGAGTATCACATGACTTGAACCTTGTCACTACTTCACCGAGATTAGTCTTGATACTTACTAAGTACATATTATTCCGTACTCATACTACACTTCTACGCATTTTTGTCCAGATCTGGGTGTTGATAGCAGTGGACCTTGTGAGTGAGCTTTTGATATCTTCAAGAGGATTCATGGTAGTATTGCATGGACGCCACAGACCCTTGGAGTCCCCTTACCTTATTTCATACTATTATATTACTTTAGACAACATTGTACATTGAGACTCGTTATGTATTCAGTTTAGAGCTCATAACTCTGTACTGCCTGAATTTTGGGGGTTTGATTTATGTACCTCTATACTGGCTTTATTGGAGCTTTATTCCGCTATTTATCTTAGATTCAGAATTATTATATCATATTTGTTGTTTTATATTATTGTGTGATTTATTTATCTAGTCTTGGAGGTTAGGTGTCATCACAAACTTTGGTGAGATTTTAGATCGTGACAAATTGGTAGCAACGCTCTAGGTTCATAGATTCTACGAGTCATAAAAAAGTCTAGTAGAGTCTTGCGGATAGGTACAGAGATGTCTATACTTATATTTGAGAAGCTACCAGACTATTAGGAAACTTCACTTTCCTTCATAATTTATTGTGCGAATTTGTTTATTCCATAGTTTGAATCTTTACTCTTATATTATTTCACAGAGGGTGAGGACACAATCTATGTGATTGGCTGAGCAGGCACCAAATCCCCATGTTAAAATCGCGAGATGCTAGGGCCGAGGTACAGATCGGGGTGGAGCACACACTGTAGATAGGGCCCCTACTAGAAAACCAGTAGCTCTAGTTGAGGAGCAGGAGCCAGATCATGTTGAGCAGGTAGGATCCGCTCGGCCACCTGAGGGGCCTATTGCTACACCGAGACTTTCTGAGACTTTGGCTCACTTTGTAAATATGTTTGAGAGCTTGACTCAAGTAGGGCTGATTGCGGTTACACCAGCTACTTCACAGGCTGGGGAGGAGCTCAAACTCCTGCCACACATATAGCAGAGCAGCTGGCTCATGTTTATCAGACACCGAGTGTTATGCCAGTAGTTACAGTTCAGCCCGAGATAGAGCCAGTTGTGTCTGCAGAGGAGCAGAAGAGGATGGAGATATTTTAGAGACTTCATCCTTCCTATTTTAGTAGAGGGGCTACTGAGGATGCATGAGGTTTCTTGAATCAGTGTCATCATACTCTATGTACTTTGGGTTTGGTGGAGTCAAGCGGGTTCAACTTTACTACCTTTAAGTTGACAGGGCCGACATAATGATGGTGGCACACTTATGAGATGAGTAGGCCAGCTGGCACAACACCACTTACATAGTCCTGGTTCTTACATCTTTCCTTGGGGGAGTTTATCCTATATAACAACATGGATGAGTTATGTAGTGAGTTTGAGCATTTGCGCCAGGAGGGTATAACTATGACCCAGTATGCTATGAGGTTTACAAAGCTATCACGCTATGAAACTCCTTTGGTTTCTACCTAGAATAAAAGGGTCCGTACATTTATTGAGGGACTCACCTATAGCCTTAAATTTGGGATGGCACGGGAGATAGAAATTGAGACTGCATTTCATCAGGCTATCGAGATTAGTAGGAGGTTAGAGTGTATCTATAGGCAGGAGAGGGATACTAAGAAGCCTTGTGGTTTTGGAGGATTTAGTGGCTCCTACTCTAGGGCTAAGGGTCAATATGGTAGAGGTCATTCAGCTGACTAGTTCATCCAGCACTTCAGGTCTTACATAGTGCTCTAGCTAGCCATGGATTTCAGAGCACTCGTACCAGACATTCATCCTTCAATGCACCTCTCGCACGGGGTTCTTACATTGATTATTCTAGTCGTTTGGGACAAACTCAGTTCCAGCAGCCACGTCTGTGGAGAGGTTGTTATGAGTGTAGTAATATGAGGTATATCATGAGAGATTTTTCCAGACTTCGGATGAGTGTAGCTCAGTAGGATACCTAGGTTATGATTCCCGCTCTAGATATTACACCACCAATACAGCCAGCTAGATGTGGGGGACAAGCGGGTAGAGGTTGTCCTAGATGGGGAGGCAAAGCCCGTTGTTATGCTTTCCCTGGTAGGACTGAGGCAGTTGCATCAAATGCAACCATTACAGGTGTTGTTCTTGTCTATTATAGAGATGTTTCCCTATTATTCGATCCAGATTATACTTATTCATATGTGTCATCCTACTTTGCTTCATATTTTTAATATGTCTCGTGATTCTTTGGATACTCCTATTTTTGTGTCTACACCTGTTGGGGTTTTTATTGTGGTTGATTGTATATATCGTTCTTGTGTGGTCACTATTGGGGGCTTTAAGATAGGGGTTGATCTTTTGCTACTTAATATGATGGACTTTGATGTGATTTTGGATATGGATTAGCTATCTTCGTACTATGCTATTCTTGATTGTCACGCTAAGACCATGACATTGGCTATGTTAGAGTTTCCAAGGTTGGAATAGAGGGTTCCTTGTGTCATATTCCTAGTAGAGTGGTTTCTTTTCTGAAGGCTCAACGGATGGTTGAGAAGGGATAATTGGCATACTTAGCTTTTGTTATAGGTGTTAGTGTTGATACTCATACGGTTGATTTAGTCCCCTTACTAAGAGAGTTTATGGATGTATTTCCTGCTAACCTACCGGGTATGCCACCCGATAGGGACATTAATTTTGGTATTGATTTGGCACCGGACACTCAGCCTATATATATTCCATCATATCACATGACTCCAGTAGAGTTGAAGGAATTAAATGAACAGTTGCAGGGATTGTTGAATAAAGGTTTCATTAGGCAGATGTTTCACCTCGGGGTACACCAGTACTATTTGTGGAAAACAAATATGGTTCTATAAGAATGTGCATTGATTACAAACAATTTAACAAGGTGACCATCAAGAATAAGTATCTAATGCCTCACATTGATGACTTGTTTGACCAGATTCAAGGTGCTAGAGCATTCTCCAGGATTGACTTGAGATAAGGGTATCATCATTTGAAGATCAGAGCTTCAGACATTCCTACGACAGTTTTCAGGACCCGTTATGGGCATTATGAGTTCTTGGTGATGTCATTTGGCTTGACCAATGCCCCAATAACATTCATGCATTTGATGAACAATGTGCTCCAACCTTATTTGGATTCTTTTATCATTGTGTTCACTGATGATATCTTGATATATTCCCTTAATAAGGAGGAATGGTCTCGCCCAAACTCACACCACAAATATAGGTGGTGAGGCGGTCGAAGCAATAATAATAACCCAATGCAAGTCGCGGTCGAATCCATAGAGATTTAGGATTGGGATTAGGTATATATTTAGTGTAATTGTATGATGTGCCTCAAATTACACTTTCACATTCTTGATTGTTGTTTCTATTTCTACTCTAAGCTCTTGATTGCAATTATAAAACTAGCAGACAATATTTTTTATTTTGGTTATTTTTTAAATGATAAAAGATCTAGGGTCTTGACTTCCACCTAGGTGGTTATCTACTCGGTTGTAAACTCTAGGGCAAGCTTGTTTAGTTGGGGTTATAATATAGCCATCACACGCAATTACCCACTTTATACCTCTCGGTAGTTTGAGTGATTTTGCCCAATTTGGCTTTCTCAAGTCCAAATGAGTATTGCACAAAACAATTATTGTATGCTGAAGTTGTGTCTTACTATCTCTAGATTTGACCCTTTAATTGGGGCTATCAATTTCTTGAGTTCACCCTAATTTCTTGTTAGTCAAGTTTTTCTAGACTTAGTCTCTCTTTCTCAAGTAGAGACTAAATCAATAAGGCATGAATCAATGTTTGCAACTATTAATTCTTGAATTCAAGCAAGAACTAGGCTAAATATCACTAACCCAATCACAAACAAGCCTTAAATCAAACACATATTAAGTACCCACACTAGGGTTGGGCTATGATAATAGGCTAGATTTATGTAATTTGGCGACTGTTTATGCCCTAGCTTGACTATGTTTCGCTGTTATAAGATAGTAAATGATGATAAAATGGCTCTAATTGTGAATTTGATGATTTGCAGGAGCGAGTTGCATGTATGAGGATTTAAAACTGTAATTGGAGCTAAATCGGAGCAAGAGAAGCCCCTAGGAGTTGAGTACGTGGGAAGACGCAAGAAAGAATAGTTGAAATGAAGACCCAGACTAGCGCGACCGTGCTAGCCTAGGAATTCGAGGCAGAATGGTAGGCCATATGCGCGGTCATTAGCGCGTCCACTAGCACGACCGCACTAGCCCAGTTCTGGAAAAATAAACTTCAGGGGTAAACTTGGAAGTTCGAGGGTAAATCCACTTAACCTATAGAAGGTCCAGCTCGCCCAAGGGAACATTATCAAGGTTTTCATAGCTTAGTTCAAGAAGAGGGGAGGCAAGAGGCAAGGAGGATAATTCAACATCAAGTTCTTCCTTTCTTCCTTTTGTGTTTTACTATTTGTGATGAATTTGACTATTGTTATGATAAACACTAGTATGAGTAGCTAAATATTTAGTCTAAGGTTTTGATGGAACCTATTGAAGGATAAACTTCTTGTTATGTTAATATGGTTTGCCCAGTTTAATCTCTATTTGTTCAACTATGTTCTTATTGTAGTTAATTGATAGGATCCTCAATTAGTTGTGCCTATTTAGTGTGCATAACTCGGGAGAGAGTGCATAGTTAGGTAATTGTTGAACAAAACCACTCCCAAAGTATATGAGGGATCAATAACCGAGGGTTTAAAGGCGGGATTAGGGATAACAAAGCCTTGGGTGCAATCTAAAGTGAGCTGTAATAAACAAAGCTAGCTAGCGTAACTCGGGAGAGTGCGTCTAGTAAATTATCGTGATTACTCGGGAGAGATTTACGGTAATAAGATTGCTCATGATTGATAGAGACGATTAGGCAATTCTATGTGAAACATAGCCAGAAGGGATTCCATCAATAGGGGAAATCATAATCTTAGAACCTTCTCTTAATTGTTTATAACTTAATCATAGTTAGTTTTCAGTTGCTTAATTACATTCATTCTTAGTTAGTAGAAACATCCTCAATTGTTATTCAGAACATTTGGGAAGTTGATTACGTAAAATTTCGTAAATATAACGAGAGTAATTGATAGGTTAATTCCTTGTGGGTTCGACTCTGGACTAAATACTCATATTATATTTGCAACGTCCGCGTGTCCTTTTTATTAGGCATAGTTGGGCGTGATCAAATTTTGGCGCCATTGCCGGGGAATTTAATGGTGTTATCAATTATAATTGAAATAAATACAAAAATTCTTAGTGTAGTCAGTTTTCTCTTTACCCAATCTATACATTGAAAGTTTAATGTTGGTTGACTTGGTTGTACAGGTGCATGCCTAGAAACTCATCGAGAACTGGTGAAGTATTTGAAGCATCAGATCCCGAGAAAGTTTTCAAGGCCTTGAATCAGGCCAACCAGAAAAACAAACAACAACAAACAACTAAACAATTCGAACCAGACATGGGGGACAAGGGGGTAGACCAAGCTGCGCCAATAGCGCCTGTGGCACCTCTTGTGCCAAAGGCGGCTCTATATAATTGGGCACAACCCATAATAGAGAACTTGGCCACATCGATTTTAGTCCAGCAGATACAGGCTGAATCGTTTAAAATCACAAACAACATGCTGCACTTGTTGCAAAACAAGGGACTATTTTCAGGGTCACAAGTCGAAGATCCTCAACAACACTTGAAGAATTTCCTGTCAATCTGCAAAACTCAAAGGCAGCCCAACGTAACTCAAGAAACAATCAAGCTGCTATTATTTCTATTGTCAGTGAGAGGAGTTGCCCAGACCTGGCTAAACTCACTCCCCATTAATTCCATAAAAACTTGGGAGAAGTTAGTAAAGCAATTTGTGAACAAGTTCCACCCACCCAACAAGACTGCTCAACAAATTGATGAAATTGTGAGTTTCAAACAGAGACCAATGGAGACACTGCATGAAACATGGGAACGATTCAAGGGGATGCTAGCTATATGTCCTTACCATGGTATTCAGATCTGATATTGGGACAACAGTTCTACATGGGATTGTCAGATAGCGTGAAGAGTAAAGTTGATGCTTCAGCTGATGGAGCATTTTTGAGCAAAACATGGAGAGAAGGCCAGAGTTTGCTTGACAAGATGGCACAGAATTCAAGGTGGACAACCAGGAATGCACCTATCACTCCAGTGGTTCACTCAGTGCCCTTAAATCCATATAATACTCTTGCTGAAAACATGGCTACGTTAATGACACAGATGAGTGTACTCACCAAAAAAGGTGGAAGAGTTAGGGCAAAAGCAGTGGGTACACATTGTAGATACTACCAATGAGGGATTATGCACATCTTGCATTAGTCAGCCAATTGGTAACCGGTGAAATGCAGAACATGATCATCATCACTACCCTGAGGACATGAATTATGTGTCTAATTATAGAGGCGAGAGACAGGGTGGTCAAAATTGGGGCCAACAAAATCAGCCATACAGGCCAGTCCAGCCACAGTTCAACAATGGAAACATGAGAGGTATGAAACCTCCTAATAATATGACACCTTATCCAAGGCCACAGGGATATAATAATCAAAATCAGCAGCAGGGGTATCATCCTCCTCAGCAGCAGCATGGTGGACGACAGGAATATGGGTTTGCTAGACTCGAGGCAATGATGCAGTATGTTATTGGGTCAAATGCAAAGATCAGTGACAGAGTAGATGCACATGATTCTACAATTAAGAATATTGAAGTGCAGATGTGCCAGATTTTGATGTATTTGAATAATCGTCCTCATGGGACATTACCTGTAGACACTCAAATAAATCCAAAAAATCAAGGTCCGAAGCAGCTGATGGCAGTGAGTCTACGTAATGGCATAGACTTAGACTTGGAGCAAGAGAGGTACCGAGAAAGCAGACAGGCTGAGACACTTGTACCAGTGCCCATTGAGCTGGATGAGTCAATGAAACTAACTGAGGTGACAGTACAGCCTACCTAGGAAGAACATAACACACAAATTGAAGTTGAGAGAGAGGCTGAGACAACCCAGGAATCGATAATTGAAGTGGTAGCTGACAAAGAAAATACCCAAATCATTGGGAAGAAGAGACCCCTCGCATCATTCCCATATAGGCTGGCTAAGTACCAAAAAGAGAAACAATACAAGAAATTCTTGAAGATGCTGAAACAAATCCAGGTAAATATTCCATTGATAGATGCTTTGAAGGAGATGCATGGTGATGCAAAAATGATGAAGGACTTGATGTCCCGAAAGTTCGATTTCCAAGATTTGGCCACGGTGACGCTGACTCATACTTGCAGTACGGTGGTGATGAGACCAATTGCTGAGAAGTTGTCTGATCCATGGAGTTTCACAATTCCATGTACCATTGGTAATTTTGCTTTCGCCAAAGCACTGTGTGATTTGGGGGCTAGCATAAATCTTATGCCCTTGGCGATCTATAAGAGGTTGGGTATTGGAAGAGCTAGACCCACTTATATGTTGTTGCAGCTGGCTGACAAGACCGTGAAAAGACCTTTTGGTATCTTGGATGATATGTTGATTCAGGTAGGGAAATTTGTGTTCCCTGCAGATTTTGTGATCCTAGACTGCAAGGTGGATGAAGAAATTCCCATAATTTTGGGAAGGCTGTTCTTGGCCACTGGGAGAGCTCTTATTGATTGTGAGACTTGGGAGCTCAAGATGAGATTGAACGATGAAAAGATAATATTCAATGTGCAGAAATCTATGAAGAGACCAAGTGAATTCGCCAGTTGCTCTCTTATTGATGCTGTGGATGTAATCGTAGAAGCTGATGATGAGATGCTGACTATTGAGGACCCTCTGGCTACATGTCTGATGAATTTAGATGAGGTGAATGGAGAAGAACTGACAGAATGGGTGTTGGCGTTAGAGGGCAGAGGGTTCTAGGATAGAACCCTTGAATTTGAGCCCTTGCACTTAGAAAATAGAGAAACTCCTCCAGCCAAGCCATCCATTGAAGAACCACCAAAGCTAGAATTGAAGCCACTGTCCGCCCATCTCAGGTATGAGTTCCTTGGACCTAACTCCACATTACCTGTTATTATCTCATCTAGTTTGTTAGATGTGCAGGCACAACAACTTTTGCAGGTACTCAAGGAGTGTAAGACTGCCATTGGGTGGACCATGGCAGACATTAAGTGGATCAGCCCTGCATATTGTATGCATAATTCTGCTAGAAGGGGGCACAAACCTTCCAGGGAACACCAAAGAAGGCTGAACCCCAACATGAAGGAAATGGTGAAGAAAGAAGTGATAAAGTGGTTAGATGCGGGAATCATTTTCCCAATCTCTAACAGCACCTGGGTTAGCCCGGTTCAATGTGTGCCTAAGAAGGGTGGCATGACGGTGGTCAAAAATGATAACAATGAACTGATCTCTACGAGAACCGTCACGGGCTGGAGAATTTGCATGGACTATAGAAAGTTAAATCTAGCCACCCGGAAAGACCACTTCCCACTTCCCTTCATTGATCAGATGCTAGACAGATTGGCAGGGAGGTCACACTTCTGTTTTTTGGATGGGTACTCAGGGTACAATCAAATCTCCATTGCACCAGAGGACAGAGAGAAGACCTCCTTCACTTGCCCATATGACATTTATGCTTTTTGGAGGATGCCTTTTGGCCTATGCAATGCACCTGCCATATTCTAAAGGTGCATGATGGCCATATTCACTGACATGGTAGAAGACATAATGGAGGTATTCATGGATGATTTCTCAGTGGTGGAAAACTCATTCGAGGTGTGCCTTATCAACCTGACTCGTGTGCTGAAACGGTGTATTGAGACTAACCTGATTCTTAATTAGGAGAAGTGTCATTTCATGGTACAAGAGGGCATAGTCTTGGGACCCCAAGTATCACGTAAAGTAATCGAGGTGGATCTTGCTAAAGTTGATGTGATAGCAAAGCTGCCCCTCCAACTTCAGTCAAGGCAATCAGGAGCTTCCTCGGGCATGCCGATTTCTACCAGAGATTCATAAGAGACTTCTCAAAAATTGCCAACCCTCTCTGTAACTTGTTAGAAAAAGATCACCCCTTCTTATTTTTTGATGATTGCAAGGTAGCATTTGAGGAGTTGAAAAAGAGGCTAGTCACAGCACCCATCATTGTTGCCCCCGACTGGGAGCAACCATTCACACTCATGTGACACGCTAGTGACTACACAGTGGGGGTAGTGCTGGGACAACGGAAAGAGAAGCTAATGCATCCAATCTACTATGCTAGTAGAATGGTGAGTGGAGCCCAGTTGAACTACACCGTGACTGAGAAGGAGATGTTGGTTGTGGTGTTTGCTTTCGACAAATTTAGATCGTACCTGATTGGCTCTAAGGTAATTGTATACATTGATCATGCAGCTCTCAGGTACTTGATTGAGAAGAAGGAGTCCAAACTACACCTAATTCGTTGGGTGCTATTACTACAAGAGTTTGACCTCAAAATTCGTGATCGTATGGACACAGAAAACCAAGTCGCTGATCATCTATCACGACTTGAGGGAGCTGAAAACTCAGTTGAGGTTGAGGATATTTTGGAAACCTTTCCAGACGAGCAACTGCTCGCTACTAGTCTTGAGGAAGTGCCATGGTATACAGACTTTGCAAACTACCTGGCCAGCGGTATAGTTCCCTATGACCTTACCTCTGTACAAAAAAGGCTTTATCGTGACTGCCGCATGTATTATTGGGATGAACCTTACCTATTTCGAATATGTGTTGATAATATGATCCGGAGGTATGTCCTCGAGATAGAACAATCTTCTGTTTTGCAGGCATGTCATGCATCGACGTATGGAGGGCATTTTGGAGGAGTCAGGACAACCACGAAAGTGCTAGAGGCCAGTTTCTTTTGGCCAACAGTGTTTAAAGATGCGCACCAATAGGTGAAGGGCTGCAATGAATGTCAGTGAACCAGGAACATTTCCCGTCTCCATGAGATGCCCATGAACCCGATTCAAGAGGTGGAAGTGTTTGATGTCTGGGGGATTGATTTTATGGGACCCTTTGTCAGCTCCTTTGGTAATAAGTACATACTTGTTGCTATGGATTACGTGTCCAAATGGGTTGCAGCTGCAGCATTGCCCACTAATGATGTAAGAGTGGTGGTGGGATTTTTGAAGAAGAACATATTCACCCATTTTGGGACCTCGAGAGCGATTATCTGTGACAGAGGCACCCACTTCTGTAATCGAGCCTTCGAGAAGTTGCTAGCGAAGTATGATGTACGCCATAAGGTGGAAACACCGTATCACCCGCAGACCAGTGGACAGGTGGAAGTGTTTAATAGAGAGATAAAAAGTGTACTGACCAAGACTGTAAATGCCACAAGAACTGATTGGGCGAAAAATCTAGATGATACACTTTGGGCTTATAGAACTGCTTTTAAAACACCAATTGGTATGTCACCATATAAGTTGGTGTTTGAGAAGGCCTACCACTTACTAGTGGAACTTGAACATAAAGCTTGGTGGGCACTGAAACAGCTGAACCTAGACATTGAAGCTGCGGGCACAACGAGAATCACTGAATTACATGAGCTTGACGAGTTCCGATATCTGGCTTTTGAGAGAAAAAGGTTGGACAAGGAAAGAATGAAGAGATTGCACGATCAGAACATTGTTGAGCGACATTTCAGCCCCGGGGACACGATTTTGCTCTATAATTCAAGATTAAGGCTATTCCCAAGTAAGCTTAAGTCACGATGGTCTGGTCCATTTCGAGTGGTCGAAATATTCCCTTCAAGGGCTATAGAGATTGCCTCAGAGAAAGACTCTCACACGTTTAGAGTCAATGGGCAGAGATTAAAGCTATATGTAGGCATGAAGGAACCAAAGGAAGTGTCAGAGATCCACCTAACGGAACCTCAGAGGTCGAGCGAGCCTTAAATGTGCTTGTCTGCATCGTGCCACGATGTTAAATCTGGCGCTACATGGGAGGCAACCCATTGAATTGTTGAAATCGTCATGCCACGACATTAACTAAGGCACTGGTTGGGAGGCAACCCAACGATAGTAGTAGTTGTTAATTGTGAGTTTTGGAAAGTACTAACCAATGTAGGTGACAATGGGCGGGTGATAAGGCCATCGAAAGTGGTAAGAACAGCTGAAAAATATGAAAAAAACGTGCCCAGGAGCTCGCCCGCGCTATAGGTCGCGCTACAGGCCGCGCATATGGGCAAGTGTTCTGCCTCAGCCCAAAAATACTAGCACAACCGTGCTGATGAACGCGCATATGAACGCGCTACTAGCGCGACCGCGCTACAGGCTACGCTAGTGGCCACGAATCGCCTAGTGTTTTTCCTGGACTAGCGCGGCCGCGCTCGTACCGCGCTAGTCCCGTCCAAGTCTGATGCATTTTGTTTGTTATTTTAATTTTTTTTATGTTAACTTTTTTTTACTTTAGTCTAAATTACCCCCCTCCCCCATCTAATAACCTCCCCCCTTCACTCCCAAATTCCCCCCACCAATACAAACAACTTCCCAACCCTAAACCCCTTCTTCTTCAAAGAACTCCCCTCCTCTCCAACCTCACTTTCCCAGGTCTCAATCCACATTCCCCTATACTTTTCTTCTCTTCTCCCACAATCTATTACTACAGGTATGAGTTCCTTGTTCCATTTCCCCTTTTTCTTTTAATTTTTTTCTTTTTTTTCCAGAAGTTCGTGTGTTTTTAGTTTTTCATTTATGTAGTTTTTTTTATTAGTAGAATTGCTAACATATGTTGTAGTGTTTGTGGGTGGTAAGATTGGTGGAGTGTAGCTGCACTTATATGTGATTTTGGAGGATATTGTAGTGGTGTTAAGGTTGGAACATGTGTGAATGGGGTGTGAGTGTATAACGCCCATAAGGTGTTTGTGTAAAGGCCTCAGTGAACATAATTGCATAGATTATGACCACTTATGCTTGTGAAGTCTGAGTAACCGCATTGTGTCACAATTTTGTATTGGGCTGTGCTAATGTTCTCCCGTTTTTCAGGTACTATGGCTCCATCTCGGAAATGTTGCACCACAAATGCCTCTTCTAGCAGCCAAGCTGGTTCATCTAGGGTGCACGGGTCCTCCCCTGCTCATCCCTTTGATAGCAGCGGGTTTGTCTCTGCTAAGGTTAAGGACCGCTTCGCGGATAAGGCCACTAAAAAACTGATTCAGGAAAGGGGAATTGACATATGATCGGTCCAGTTTAACTGCCCTTACATGTATACTGAGCTGGTGAGGCGAGGGTTGCAAACTTTCATTGATGAGTCGGGCGAGGGCAGTGTAATGGTTGTGCGAGAATTTTACGCCAATGTGAAGGATCATGTCAATGTCGTAGTCACGGTGCATAGAAAGACGGTGAATGCCTTTGTTGAGGCTCTGCGGATGGCGTACCAGCTGCCCCTCCTGTGGATCCTTATGATGACTATTATGAGGGGTATGGCCGCTCACACACGCAGTGGGCAATGAACTTTGAAACGATCTGTGTACCCGGGAAAAAGGTGGTCTGGATGAAGTATGGTGAGAAGTTTCACTCCTCAGCACTAACCTTTGAAGGGAAGTGCTGGTTGTATATTATCAACAACCGTCTGATCCCGTCCTCCAACACTACGGAGGTGAATGGCCCTCGAGTGGCTTTGAATTGGTGCTTCATCAATGGTCACAACTTCGACGTGGCCAAAATGATTCATGAGGAGATGTTCACTTGCTGTCCAGTCAAAAGGTATGAGTTCTTTTTCCCTTCATTGGTTACTAAACTTTGTAGGGAAGCTCGGTTCCTGGAAAATCTGGTGATGGATGGGCTAATGCCAAAATATCGCAAGTTCCGGGCAGACAAGGTAACCACTGTTAAGGAGCCGGCGGCAGCAGGTGGTGAGAATAGTAGTGACTCTGATGACTCTGAGAAAGAGGAGGCTGAGCAGGAGGAATGAGGGCCGAGCCACAGGCCCATGAGCAAATTGCAGCAGCTGCAGCACCATCTAGGACTGCAACACCGTCTGGAGCTGCTCGGATTTCCTGGTTCACCACTTTGGAGCAGGAGGTGGCTGGGTTGCGTACCTCAGTAACTGACTTGGGTGCCCATGTTGACGCAGTGGTTGAACGACAGGTGAAATCGGTGAAGAAAATCTTAGGCTGGCTGAGAGCTTTGGGTCGTGCTTGCAATTTGAACCCAGACACCGTCTCCGATCAGGAGTGACCTTTCAGGAAAGTTCCTTTACCTCACTGTTCCTTAATTTTTTTATGCCATGAGGACATGGCTACCTCTTAAGTGTGGGGTGAGGGATACTTCAATGTTTGTATGTACATGTAAAAAATTTGATTGTTTGATGTTTCTTCTTCTTGATTGTGGTTTGAGTGATAGTTAATTTAGGTAAGTTTAAAGTAGGTAAGTTGACTTATCCCGACGACGGATCTCTTTCGACGGGGTTCTTGAGGGACTAAGTCGACGTAAAAATCTAAAAAAAAAGAAAAAAAAAAGAAAAAAAAAGAATAGGGAGACTCTTCCTGATGACGGATCCGTTAGACAATTTTTTGAGGGAAGTAAGTCTAGAGAAAAAACCAAAAAGATTTTTTTATTTTTAGGTAGTGTAGTAACTCCCCCTTGGTTTTTCTTTGGGCCACGGTTCTTTTCCAAGGGTTTAGCTTGAACCAGGTGTAGGTAGTTTTTGTCTATTTTGTTTTTTTTAGTATTTAGTTAGTATTGATGGGCTACGAGCTTAAATCGAAAGAGAAACCCTTGGCGTTGATACACCTGAACACAATAGACACTAGTTTGTAATGCTTAGTCTCAGTGGTTGATTCTTGCTAAAGTGCCTTAAATTGTATGTTTGTCACTGACTTGAATACTTAAACGAGAGTGTCTTGATAAGCCAATCTGGAGTGAGTCATGTGCCATGTGTGTGTGAGTTATACTGTATTCTATGCTTTACATTTGATGCCTAGAACTTGCCCCGTGTGCTTGCAATGCGAAATAGTAGTTTCATTCAGTCTTAGAAGTGATATAGGCATTTCTTTGTTGAGCCAGACATATAAAGTAGACCCACCTAAATGTAATACATCGTAGTCAACCCCGTTGAGCCTATAAGCCTGTTTCTTTGGCAACCACACTGTGAACCTTAGCCAATAGTTTGAATGGACATCTGTTTGAACCCCTTTACCTCCCATAAGCACTTGAATGGTATTGAAATTATGCAAAAGCAAAAATGTGGGGTGGTGGTTTGGTTTTTGAGTGGAACCGATGAAACAGAGGAAAGGTGTAGTGTTTGGACAAGTAAAAGAATAAGCACCACTTAAATTTTTTTTGAGCAAATGTAATAGTCGATAAGTGGTGGTTTGTTACAATTGCACCTAATGGAGTGGGATGTTGTAAATAAAAATTGGGGGGGGGGGACATCTGGTTGACATAAGTATGGTTTTAAAGGTTAATGTGATTGTATTAAAAGTGCTTAGGGAGGTTAGACACTATATCCAAATATATCCTACCCGTCCCTTAACCTACATTACAACCAAGCGAAGTCCTAATTGATCTTAGACTGAGTGGGCTCGATTAGTAGAGTAGTATACTACGGGCAAGCTTATGGTGCGTCTTTGTAGCATGTGAATGTTCTTTGTGAGAGTGAGCGAATTTTGTTTATCTACGTTTCTAATTGTTCTTGAAGTTAATATTTGTAAAACTACTCTCTTCTGTGATGTGAGGGCATGTGATTCACGAAGGAAAGGCGAGTCTTGACCTCTGTAAAGGGTAATTTGAGTAAGTATGAATATTGCATGGCACGTGAGAGTCGACTTTTTAGGCGAAGAGTGTTCACTACTAGGCGTAACGTTGGCAAGTTGTTCTTGGTGTGATACGTTAGAAAAAAAATGCTTAGTGAAGGAACCTCTATAGAGTGTGGTGGATTGCTTGAGGACTAGCAATGATTTAAGTGTGGGGTGTTGATAATAGGCTAGATTTATGTAATTTGGCAACTATTTATGCCCCAGCTTGACTATGTTTCACTGTTATAAGATAGTAAATGATGATAAACTGGCTCTAATTGTGAATTTCATGATTTGCAGGAGCGAGTTGCATATATGAAGATTTAAAACTGTAATTGGAGCTAAATTAGAGCAAGAGAAGCCCCTAGGAGCTAAGTACGTGGGAAGACACAAGAAAGAATAGCTTAAATGAAGACCCAGACTAGCACGGTGATTAGCACATCCACTAGCGCGACCGCGCTAGTCCAGGAATTCGAGGCAGAATGGTAGGCCATATGCGCGGTCATTAGCGCGTCCACTAGCGCGACTACACTAGCCCAGTTCTGAAAAAATAAACTTCAGGGGTAAACTTGGAAGTTCGAGGGTAAATCCACTTAATCTATAGAAGGTCCAGCTCACCCAAGGGAACATTATCAAGGTTTTCATAGCTTAGTTCAAGAAGAGGGGAGGCAAAAGGCAAGGAGGATAATTCAATATCAAGTTCTTCCTTTCTTCTTTTTGTGTTTTACTATTTGTGATGAATTTGACTATTGTTATGATAAACACTAGTATGAGTAGCTAAATATTTAGTCTAAGGTTTTGATGGAACCTATTGAAGGATGAACTTCTTGTTATGTTAATATGGTTTGCCCAGTTTAATCTCTATTTGTTCAACTATGTTCTTATTGTAGTTAATTGATAGGATCCTCAGTTAGCTGTGCCTATTTAGTGTGCATAACTCAGGAGAGAGTGCATATTAGGTAATTGTTGAACAACACCTCTCCCAAAGTATATAAGGGATCAATAACCGAGGGTTTAAAGGCGGGATCAGGGATAACAAAGCCTTGAGTGCAATCTAAAGTGAGCTATAATAAACAAAGCCAGCTAGCGAACTCGGGAGAGTGCGTCTAGTAAATTGTCGTGATTACTCGGGAGAGATTTACGGTAATAAGTGTAAGCACGTGATTTTTGCCCTATATGAGAATTACTCCCAAAAAATTCAAAAATAAAGTAATTTTTCTTGGTGTGCAATTTTGTGATGTTTTGTGATATTTTGAATAATTATTTGTATTTATCTGTGCATGTTTATTTGCTAAATTAATAAAAAATACAAAAATATGTCGCATTTTGCATATAGGATTTAATTCTACAATTGTTAGTAATTAAATTTGTTTTACAAAAATTAAAAATTACAAAAATAGGCATCGTTTGCATTTTTAGCATTTAATGTCCAAATATACAATTTTATGCTTAATTAATACTTAATTGTGCGTTAATTGTTATTGGGAGTTAATTTGCGCTTTTATAACTTAATTTAGTTCTTAATAACAGTTTAAGTATTTTTATAATTTAGTTTTAGAGAAATAAAAGAAGAAAAAAGAGCGAAAATATAAAGAAAGTCGGAATTGGGCCTCTTCTTCGATTTCAAGCCATAGGCCCAAAAAATGGCCCAATCTTCCCTACGACCCAGTCCATTTCGAACTGGGTCGACCCAGTCCATAACCCAACACCCCTATTATCTTACAAACAACACAAAACAAAAAGAAAAAATGAAGAAAACCCTAAAAAATGTTAACTCATCCGCCACCCCTCCAATTGGCTTCATCTTCTCCAACCTTCAAACCCACCTCCTATGGCTTCCCTTTGCCTTCAACTTCAAGCAGCCATGGCTACACACACACGCACGTCACCCTCACGACCCCGACTCAACTAAATGACCCCAAGAGCCATAGTTACCGCTGACCACACAGCTATCTCGGCGTCGTCGCTTCATCTTCTTCGTCCTTCGTCAACCACGAGCTCGAGCTTCGACATCCATCCATGGCTGTCGTTGCTGCTGCTCAGACAACTATCGCCATAGCCGCTTCTTCGGCTTTCAGCTTCAAGCAAACCAAACAGACCCATCACACGAACCGCTGCCTCACCTTCATCTTGTTCGCCACAACCAAACGCAGCTGCTTCTGTTTCGCGGCACGCTGCTACTGTCTGCGTCGTCCATGGCTTCCCGAACTGCTGCTCCATTTTCTCCATAAGCTGCTGAACGCAGCAGCAGTAGACGACCAGCTGCTGCCCGTGTCCAGCTGCGACGAGCAGCCATGGCTGTCCGCGACGCTGCCGCTGCTCCTCCTTCCTCCGCCGCTGCTTCTACTTCTTCTTCGTCTTCGTCGTCCTTCGTTCGAGCTTTGGTCGAGGCTTGGACAGATTTGTTTACAATCAAAGTTCGTCGTTGATTCATCTCCGGTTAGTTGTTTTTGAGTTTTATTTTTGTTCATATTTTGTTTGATATTTTCCGGATCCAAAATCGTTAAATGATTTAATCCTTGTTTTGTTCGTTGTTCATCTTTGAAATAATTTTCTAGTGTGTTCATGTTGTTTGTTAAATTAATTTTCAGATTTCAAAATAGAAGTTTAATTAGTTGTTTTCATGTTTATTTCATGTTTGTATTATTGTTTAAGTAAGTATTTGTTAGTTTGATGTTTGTTAGATTCAAATTGAAATTTAATCAACTATTTCTTCAATTTGTTTCATGTGTTTATGTATTGTTAGAAATTGTTAATATTGTTAAGTTCAAGTTTAAGTTCATAATTGTTTCTTCGTCGATCTTGTTATTTGTTTAAAGAATTTAGTTGTATTAAAGGAATATATTGTTTTAATCGTTTAATCCGTCATGTTTTGTTGTCTTAAAATAGATTCATTCATGTTCATACTTTGTTTGGATGATCTTGAATCCGAATTTTTGTATAGTTTGATTTCTTGTTTACCATTTATGATTATTGCTTGAATTGTTCTCATAATCTTGTTTAAAGTTTAATATAAGAATTGTTTGTTGTAATGTTGTTAGAGTTGATTTTAAGTTCAATATGATTGAATTTAGAAATCTTCATACTTTGTTTGTTGTTGTTGAATCCGAAAATAGGATTGTTTGTTGCTAAAATATTGTTCAATCAAATTTTAGTTGTTCTTTGTTGTTCAATTCGTGTTCATGTGATTTGTTGTTGAAATGTTGTTAAAATCATGTTCATGTGATATTGTTGTTATGATGTTCATCCATGTTCATATTGTTGTTTGAACATTGTTAGAAATTGATCATATTGTCTATATTTTGGTTAAGTTTGATTAATTGATGTGTTATAGCTGATGGTTAGTTTGGTAAATTTGTAATACGTTCAGGGGTAGTTTGGTAATTTTAGTAAGGTCGGAAGGGGTAGTTTAGGAATTGTACATTTTGAAATTGTTTATTTGAAGCATGGGGGACAAAATGTAATGGGGTGGGTTGTGATATGATTATTTAATATAAAGGGGGACAAGATTTAAATTAAAGGGGAATCTTGCATTATTTTAATTAAAGCATGGGGGACAAAATATAATGGGGTGGTGTGATATGTTTATTTAATGTAATGGGGATGAGTGGGAAGATAATGGGTTGGGTAGAGAAAAAGTATTGATTAAAAGATTCATGGGATGGGATTATATATATGTGAAGTCTTGAAGACAAATGAAGAACAAGAATACAGATAGAGAGAAAAAAAAACGGACAGAGAATAGAAGAGAGAAAAAATTCCGAAAAATATTTAAGTTTTCAAAATAAAAATAAAACTAAAAAAAATCTACTGCTTTCTTTCTTTGTTTGAAATTAGTATTAATGGTTGTTGTTTCATTTAAAGCTTAAAGCTTTTGTTTTTGGGATTACTACTCCACCGGTCTGTTACTGGGTTGTTACTGTTGCTGGGCAGTTGTTGCTATTGTACTGTTATTATTGCTGCTGATTCTCATCATCATTTTCTTTTGCTTCCAATATCAGGTACATATCTGAAAATTCATGTCATGAAAAGCTTCAACATGGCAAGTAAATGAAGTTTGATTATAAGGATGTCTTCTTACTCATTTAAATTTTATTAGTTTAAGTTTCAGTTTTGTTTTAGTTGGTTAATATAGTATTAAATTAATTGGTAGATTAGTTCTCTTTCTTAATAACAAATGGCTTAGTTATTTTAGGAACGCGATCAACTCATTTCTTTTAATATATGAAATAATGTCAATGATTCTTTACAAAATATAGAGTTAGTGTTTGCAAATATTCGCATAGGCAGAATATAAGAATTGGTTTATTTATCTCAAACCCAATCTTCGTAAGCAAAATTAACCAAACAATTATAACTTTGGACTAAAAACAAGTATATGATAAGGATATGGGATTTACAAGCACGAATTGCAACATTTTATGTCAAGGATATGTAGAAATAGAATTCGCATTAAATGTAACAATAAAAGTTCTGCAGAAACTATTAATTTGTTTATCAAATTAATTCTTTTTCCAGTTTTATATGCGATTCAATTTTTGGATATGTTAATGTTGTATCCACGATAAAAATGGTAGTATTTTTAGTTACATGTTGTTTGTTTCTTTTTCATATCATTAATTCTTTAAAATTTGAATAGTTTTGAGGTATATAATTCATACGCGTAAAATAAGACTTGTAGCAACGCCTAATAAATTTTGAATTCTTTGTCAAGAAATTTGGTGGCATCCCAATCGGTAATTCTCCACGATTCTTACATTTAAAAATAGATAGATGCAATAAACATTTATGGAAAATCTATACTACTATTAAGAATCTTTTGCGTGATTAGGGATGCGTTCGCGTAACCTGATTATATTTCTAAAAGCAATTCGGATTATGCGTTCGCGCAACTTCGAAAGAACATTTAATAAAAAGGGGGCTCTTCGGAGAATATCAATATTAATTTCATATAACTCGAGATGTGCGGTTCAATATTTAATTATACAAGAGCGACGAACGTTCATAATTTTATTTTAGCACAATTTCGAACTTAAGTTTTTTTTATATATAATAAAAAATTTCGAAAAAAAAAAAAATAAATAATAATTATTATATTGTGTATACGTACGCGTGACACGATTTTCACGTTAAAAAATATTAATATATAAAACGAATACACGTACGCGTGATTCGATTCGAAGAAGGGTCTTTAATTATAAACAATTTAAATAGAAGCGGTAACAATAAAATCATGCAATAAAAATGTATTTAATAAATCAAAATAATCAAGCCAAATATAACAGTTGAGCGACCGTGCTAGAACCACGGAACTCGGGAATGCCTAACACCTTCTCCCGGGTTAACAGAATTCCTTATCCGGATTTCTGGTTCGCAGAATAATAAACAGAGTCATATTCTCCTCGATTCAGGGATTAAAATTGGTGACTTGGGACGCCTTAAAATTCCCAGGTGGCGACTCTGAAACAAACAAACAAATCCCGTTTCGACTGTCCTTTAATTGGAGAAAACTCCCTACGCACCCTCGCGGGCGCGGAAAAAGGAGGTGCGACAGCTCTGGCGACTCTGCTGGGGACATAAAACCCAGAACCACTGGTTCAGGGTTCAAGAATTCGAGCTTAAAATAATTGTTATAGTTGGCTTTATTTATTATCTGATTTTTTTTACATGATATATGCCCAATGTGCTAAATGACACTTTTACCGCTTTAATATTATTTGAATTATGAATATATACAACTGCTACGAAACCCCCTTCTTTCTGAGTCTTCTAAATTTATGGTGCACACGTGCGCGTGGCCCACCTTTCTGTTAAAGTCATACCAAATAAGACGAAGTTGGGACAAGTAACTAGGCCGGGTAGACTTTCGTGCTCCCGGTACGTTGCCCCCGCTTCGGCTCAAACTGTCCGTTTGGGTAAGCCAGGGCTAGATCAATATGCCTCAGGTTTTTTCACTTAGAATAACTCAGCTTCATGCCGGATCCCTAGTAGGAGCGATTGTTTGCATCACGTGCATTTGACTTTGGAGACTCAACACAGGGGT
This sequence comes from Nicotiana sylvestris, assembly GCF_000393655.2. NCBI lineage: Eukaryota > Viridiplantae > Streptophyta > Magnoliopsida > Solanales > Solanaceae > Nicotiana > Nicotiana sylvestris. The sequence continues at coordinate 85,318,609 of NC_091066.1, forward strand.
TGGGTCTGTCTAGGACAGGTGTACCAAAAAAAATGACCATCCTGATGCATCTTACTTGCTGCTACTTGCGCATTTATTTGATCCGGATTTGTGTGTTGACTGACTTTTGAATATCATGAATAATATTTTAAAATTGAAAAAAAGAAATAGCGGTTAGGGAATTGACTGTTTATTTTTGAAAAAAAAAACCAATGCCCAAATACTGTCAAAACTCTGCCGAAATTTTGAGAAAATGAAAAAAAATGTTTTATTAGTTTGTTTTATTAAAACCAAAGAAAAAATAGAAAGAAAAAAAAATCGTTGTTCTGTCTTATTTTTCAAAAAAATAAAATATATATATATATATATATAAAAAAAAATATATATATAAAAAATATATAAAAAGGAAAATAATTTGTCTTCCCCTGAAAATGACAATGAAAAAGAGTCTTACTTTTAAAATAGTTTTTTTATTCGTTTCTGAAAAATTCAAAATAATAAAATAAAAAGAGTCACGTTGAAAGTGGTTTTATTATTTGTTGCAAATATATATATATATATAAATCCAAAAAGTTTTTCTTTATTTCCAAAAAATGTATATATATATATCTTTATTTGTTGCAAAAATATTTGTCCTGCCCAAAAAGTCTGGAAAAGTTTTTTTTAGACTCCCAATTTTCAAAACAAAAAAAAAAATCCAAAAATATTTTCCATTATTGACTTCTTTAGAAAGTCTTTTTAATTATTAAAAAATATATATATTATAAAATAAAACAAATTCGAAAATATTTTCCTTCTTCTTTAAAAATTGAAAAGAAAATTCAAAATTCAAGAAATATTTTTTTAGAAAGAATTTCTTTTATTAAAGGTAAAATTCCAAAAAAAAAAATATATATTTTCTTTCTTCTTTAGAATAAGAGAAAACAAATGAAAATTCAAAAAAAAAATATCTTCATTTTACTTTGAAATTCTCAAAGTTCGAATCAAAAGAAAAGGAATTCTTAGAAGTCTTTCTTTCAAAAAGAAAATCAATCAAAAATCCAAATATATATATATATATATATATATATATATATATATATATATATATATATATATATATATATATATATACTTCCTTTCTTCTTTTAAAGCAGTTCTTTTACAAATTCAAAAATAATAATAATTTAAAATTAGTTTACTTACTTTATTCATGACCTGTCCGAACTACGCAAGGTCTGATTCATGCGGGGGCATGATACGTAGGCAATCTCTATAAGATTCGACCACCACAATAAAATATATATAATAAAATGAAATAAAATAAAAGTGAGTAAAATTTTCAAGAAAGTTGGGATGACACAAGCAGTCGAGCAAATGCATAATAGAAAGGGGATATTTGTCTAGGAGCATTGCATCTCAACGTGTAATTATATATGTGTTAAATTCTCAAAACTAACAAGTTTGTTCATTTCCAGAATTCAAGCAGTTAGTTTCTCTAAAGAGTATACTGGCATATTATCATTATCACACGAGATCAAAAGGACCAATACCGAAAGTATGTCTATCCCAGATGTTGACACAGGTATTGAGCTAGAGGAGATGGATGTCGGGAAAATGAAAGAAGAGATGTTTAAACTCAAGCAGCAAATGGCTGAGATGTACCAAGCCTGGTCTACAGGACAGTTACCCCCATCTTACCCAACTAACCCTGCTCCATCAATGACCCAAACTCAGGATAATATTACCACTGAATTATCCCCAAATTTCCCCATTTACCAACACTACCGAGGAACCACCTCTCAGACACCGCAGTCTCCACCTCCGAAACCAGTTTCATACTTTCCTCCACCTGTGACTCCTATTTTCGTAGCACCTCCCCGGCTACATTCCACAAATCTCCTAGTGAGCCTACATTCCAGGCCCAGGATAACCAATATTACCCCCGGAGCCCACCCTCAAGGCCTCCGAAATCTATTCAACTACTCCTCATTTTGACATCCCAACCGAAAGTGACAAGCCAGCCAAAAATGCTGAACAAGAAGAGATGTTCAGGAAGGTCAAAAGTCTAGAACAATCATTCCGAGACATGCGAGGGTTAGGTGGGCAAGTCAGTGTAGCATACAAGGATTTGTGCTTGTTCCCAAATGTACAATTACCAATTGGCTTCAAAATGCCTAAATTTGACCTATACAATGGGCACGGCGACCCAGTAGCCCACTTAAGGGGTTTCTGCAGCAAGATGCGAGGAGCTGGGGGAAAGGACGAATTATTGATGGCTTACTTCAGTCAAAGTTTAGGCGGATCAGCTTTGGAGTGGTATACACGCCAGGACCATGGGAGATGGTACACCTGGGATGACCTGGCACAGGCATTCGCATACCATTTCCAATACAATCTGGAAATCATCCCAGATCGACTATCTTTGACAAAATTTGAGAAGAAACACAATGAAAGTTTCAGAGAGTACGGCTTCCGGTGGAGAGAACAAGCAGCAAGAGTGGATCCTCCTATGAAGGAGAGTGAAATGGTAGACTACTTCCTCCAAGCCTTGGAACCAACTTACTATGCCCATTTGGTTTCAGCGGTTGGGAAATCATTCAACGAGGTAGTGAAGATGGGAGGTATGGTGGAAGAAGGCCTCAAGACAAATAAAATTATGAGCTATTCAGCAATTAAGGCAGCTACTCAAGCTATTCAAAGCGGGGTAGGAGAAATCGGAAGAAAAAAGAGAGAGGAAGCAGCGGTAGTTGATTCAGGAATTTGGTCGGGACCCAGAGGTTCACCGCCTTACTATAATCAACAACGAACCTCGCCAATCAACTTACCACCACAATTCATCCCAACACTACTATCACCCTTCAGAGCCCCATTCTTCTATTAACCAAGCCCAAACATACACTCAGCCTCCGGTTCGCTCGCAATGGCACGCACCGGCTCCCCAGAACACACATACACCACTGCAAAACACCTATTCACCACCAAGAGCCTACAAGAACCCTCCAGGGGCAGGTTTCCGGGGAAATCAGGCTTTCAGAAATGAAAAAATACAAAGAACATTCACTGAGTTGGGGGAAACCTATACTGCTGTGTTCCACAAATTAAGGCAGTTAGGCTTGTTAAGTCCTGTTGAGCCCAGATTGCCAAATCCCTTTCCCAAAAATATGGACCACTCGGTAAGCTGTGAGTATTGTTCGGGGGCTCCCGGACATGATACCGAGAAATGTTGGAAGTTGAAACATGCAGTACAAAATCTTATTGACACCAACAAGATTGAGGTTCAGACACCAGAGGCACCCAACATCAATCAGAACCCGTTGCCGGCACACCTTGAAACCCACATGATTGAGCTAATGCACGAAGGAGGGAAGCTAAAGAAACCCTCACAAACAGTGATGATGATCCGTGTCGGTTCAAAAGAAATGTTAACCAGTGGGAAAACGGTGGTATAGTTGGAAAAGGTGGATGACAAGCCAGTTATGGTGTTGGGAAAAGGGTCCAATGAGGCAGATGTACAGTTTGTGGGGTTGAAAGCAAAAATCAACAATTGAATGGCTACTCCTCTTCCTATACGAAGGGAGTCTTGGTAGTGGGCTCTGATTTTCTTTTTTGTTGTCTGGATTATTCCAGGGTTGTAATCCAGATCTTTCTTGTGCTCGCCAAAGTGTGAAACCTTGCTATCCCGTATTTTAATATAGTAAAAGTTTTTTTTTCTTTCCTCATTCCTTATATTGTTTTAATTTTTCTTCTTATTTTTCTCTTCTGAACAGTTCTCTTTCTACTGGTTCTAATGACATGGCATGCACGACGGATTTTCAGCCTAGTCTAAAAAAAAAATCAATCTGATTTCGAACTTATAGTACAAGATTGTGATGATAAGTCGGAATACGATAAGGATGAAGCCTTCGAAGAAATTAACAAAGAGTTGAGCCAATTTGAAAAAAAAAAAAAAGCCCAACTCAAATGACACGAAAGTCGTCAATCTAGGGGATGCGGATGACATCAGGGAAGCTAAGATAAGCATCCACATGGAACCAAACATCAGGGAAGAACTAATCAAAGCACTTACTGAATTCAAAACATTTTGCATGGTCATACGACGACATGCCGGGCTTAAGCACCAATCTAGTGGTTCAAAAATTGCCCACTGACCCGGCATTACCCCCCGTCCAGCAAAATTCAGGAAGATCAAAACCAACGTGAGTGGGAAGATTAAGGAAGAAGTGACCAAACAGCTGAATACTAAGGTTATTCGGGCCGCTCGATATCCTGATTGGTGGGCTAATGGGGTGCCAATGAAAAAATATAAAAGAAAAAAAAAGAAGAAGAAGAAGACGGAAAATCCGAGGTGTGTGTTTATTATCGCAATCTAAACAGAGCAAGCCCGATGACGCTTTATGATCCACAGATATCGAAGGGAAATGCGTCGACATGGCTATCAATTCTGACGCAGTTAAGAGATATTATGATTTCTGGTAATTGTAATTGTTGTTTGTTTGTACTTAGCATTTATCAGAGAATGAAATGACGGAGGCAATTCTTTCTTCTATCCAAACACTTTGACCTTTGCTTCCCCTTTTGAGCCTTATTTACTCTTTCATACCCCTCTTTTGGAATCAGTAATGAAAACGAAAAAAGTAATGATAATAAGAACAAAAGAAAAGTCAAAAAAAAAACAAAGGGAATGGGAACTACGTTTGACCTGATTCCTCAAAGAAGGATACGTAGGCACCTCACGGCTCGGTCATAGTGTAACATAGTGTGCATAAGGTAATATATTGTGACAAAATAAAAATCCCCAAGCAAGAAAAACTGGGGCAGAAGTTGGCGCTTGTAATTTTGGCAAGAAAGTTTGATTCCAAGAGTTGTACTATTTTACCCCTAAAAATTATTTTTGAACTTTTGATACCCCCTTCTCCTTTCAGCCATACACAAAAATCCCTATTGATGTCCAAAAAAGACCTCCCGATCAGTATCTGAGAAGTGCTAAGTCAATGCAAATGGAAGTCGGGAATAACACTCTGATCCCCAGCAAAGAAGAAGATCATAAGCTGGAACTGAATTGATAGCCGAAAGAATCCCCAACAGAGAGAGTCATATCGGCAACACTCCAATTCCCAGCTGAAAAATAAAATAAAATGAGAGAGTCTTATCGGTGAAAACCTTCACAGGCACCATAAGGCGACGAGAGTTGAGAGAAATAAGAGAGTCTTATTAGTGAAAACCCCTCGAAGGGCACTATGAGGCGACAAAACAAGATTGGCGGGAAGGATCCACAAAGAGTTGAGTGCCTGTTTATCCCCAGCAACATGAGGCCGTCTGGAAGGTTGATTGATACAAATAGACTGGGTTGATTAATCCGGAATGCGCGACATGATCGTTGGAATCGGTTATATCATTCAGATAAGTTCTTTTCTTTCCTTTTCCCTAGCATTTGTTCAGAAAGACTTCTTCTTTTTTCTATTTTTTGAAATCATCACTTTTTCATTTCTTGGTTTAAAAGACTTACCTTCCCAGCAGTTTGTTTTTGAAAAGGATTTTCAGAGCTTACTACCAGTTGCCAAAATGATGCAAAGCAAAATGCGAATAGGACACGCCAAAGATAAGGCGATAAAGAGAAAAGAAGTTGGTCGCAAGACCAAATGATGAAAGGGGTCTAGATCCCAATAGGACCAAATTTACAGGGGAAGTTGGAGAAAAACAGGAAAACAACAGTTGAGAAAATTTTGGACCTAATTCCAAGAGGGCCTCCGGCAGATCATCGAGATGTAGGAGCATCCCCGACAGATTTTCGACCAAGTTCCAAGAGGGTCGGACAACATAGAGTGGGGAAGGGAGAAAGGGAAAAACCATCCCAGTAGGAGTATCATAACCAACCACCGGGTTTTTAAACTAACAAATTTTGTTTGGTTTGAAACAGGTAAATGGAATGGCAGTGAAGACCATAAGGGAAAATGCAAACTGGGGCAGAAAATTTTCTTTTCAGTTAGAAAATTTTCTGGAAATCAGGTACCCATTTGGGGAAGAATAAAGATAGCACCAAGGAAGTGGTCTTTGAACCAGGGTTTCCCCCAACATAATAAGCTTCCAATGGAGGAAGTTGATCCCCAGCAGACAGAACAAAGAGATGATATTTGTGCTCAGAAAAGCGAAGAGTCATTATCCTCCCCAGCAGCTTCCAAAAGAATGAAGCATCGATTTGAAGGGATAAAATTCCCCAGCAGCGTTATCCTCAACAACGTTATCCCAAGAAAATAACACTTTTATTCCCTGCAGTGTTGAAAAAAAAAAAAAAATTGAAGAAATCAGGCATCCACCTGGAGAATGAGGATGAAGAATCAAAGAAACAATCAGGCGCCCACCTGGAGAACAAGGGAAAATAGTTGAATTATCAGAAGTCAGGCGTCCACCTGGAGAACAAGGAAGGACAGTTGAAATAGCAATCAGGCATCCACCTGGAGAACAAGGAAGAAGAGTTGAATTATCAGAAGTCAGGCGTCCACCTGGAGAACAAGGAAGGACAGTTGAAATAGCAATCAGGCATCTACCTGGAGAACAAGGAAGAAGAGTTGAAATATCAGAAGTCAGGCGTCCACCTGGAGAACAAAGAAAAGCACCAAAACTAGGGTAGAAAATTTTCTGCCATTGTAGAAAATTTTCTCGGAGGAACGAGGAAATTAATTAAGTTTTAAGAGATAGCAAGACAACAAGATTTGGAGAAAAACAGTCGGAGGTAAGACAATTTCAAGATGTTGAAAATGGGATCATCCGCCCTCGAATAGGATATTTTGGGTTCATCCGCCCTCGAATAGGATATTTTGGGTTCATCCGCCCTCGAATAGGATATTTTGGGTTCATCCGCCCTCGAATAGGATATTTTGGGTTCATCCGCCCTCGAATAGGATATTTTGGGTTCATCCGCCCTCGAATAGGATATTTTGGGTTCATCCGCCCTCGAATAGGATATTTTGGGTTCATCCGCCCTCGAATAGGATATTTTGGGTTCATCCGCCCTCGAATAGGATATTTTGGGTTCATCCGCCCTCGAATAGGATATTTTGGGTTCATCCGCCCTCGAATGGGATATTTTGGGTTCATCCGCCCTCGAATGGGATATTTTGGGTTCATCCGCCCTCGAATAGGATATTTTGGGTTCATCCGCCCTCGAATAGGATATTTTTGGGTTCATCCGCCCTCGAATAGGATATTTTGGGTTCATCCGCCCTCGAATAAGATATTTTGGGTTCATCCGCCCTCGAATAGGATATTTTGGGTTCATCCGCCCTCGAATAGGATATTTTGGGTTCATCCGCCCTCGAATGGGATATTTTGGGTTCATCCGCCCTCGAATGGGATATTTGGGTTCATCCGCCCTCGAATACGATATTTTGGGTTCATCCGCCCTCGAATAGGATATATGGGTTCATCCGCCCTCGAATAGGATATTTTGGGTTCATCCACCCTCGAATAGGATATTTCGGGTTCATCCGCCCTCGAATAGGATTTTATTTTAAAAGTTGTTGAAATCTTGCCAACCTGAAGAGAGGAATGGCAATTATTTTCAAAGTTGTTGAAGTCAGGAGCCCGCCTGAAGAGAGGAATGACATTCATTTTTGTTGTTGAAGTTGGGAGCTCGCCCATAGAACAGAGGCATACATTTCAGTCTTTAATTTTCAAGCATTGAACTTGGGAACCCGCCCAGATAACAGAGACATACATTTCAAGTATTTAATTTTCAAGTATTAAAATTGGGAGCACGCCAGATAACAGAGGCATACATTTCAAGATCAAGTCAGAGGACAATAAAACAGAGGGTTACAATAGGAATCCCCAGCAGGAAACAATAAAATTCCTCGGCACCGGGAAACGGAAGGTTGCAACAAGAGGTCACAGCACAAACTCAAGTGCATGTGTCAAAAAGAAGAAAATCACCGGAAAAAATGCAAGCAAACAAGAAAGCAAGGCAACAAGAAAAATTACAGTATAGCTTAGCTTCATGTTTTCTTTTAAGCACGGTGTAACAAGGAGATCAGTAAGCAGTAGTAATAGCATGCAACAACAGTAACATTGCAGTCCAACGGTAGTCCCAGCTACCAAAATTTCCCGAACTACATTGACCTGATTCCTGTTTAGCCCAGGATATGTAGGAAACCTTTGAAGCAAAGGTTCGGTCAAATCTTTTTCAAAAAATGCTTCAACGGAGTACTCGGATGGGCAAAAATCGCTCGCTTTATCTTTGCACGAAAACCCTTCGTGTCTTCGGGCAAAGAGGGGCAGCTGTAAGCACGTGATTTTTGCCCTATATGAGAATTACTCCCAAAAAATTCAAAAATAAAGTAATTTTTCTTGGTGTGCAATTTTGTGATATTTTGTGATATTTTGTATTTATCTGTGCATGTTTATTTGCTAAATTAATAAAAAATACAAAAATATGTCGCATTTTGCATATAAGATTTAATTCTACAATTGTTAGTAATTAAATTTGTTTTACAAAAATAAAAAATTACAAAAATAGGCATCGTTTGCATTTTTAGCATTTAATGTCCAAATATACAATTTTATGCTTAATTAATACTTAATTGTGCGTTAATTGTTATTGGGAGTTAATTTGCGCTTTTATAACTTAATTTAGTTCTTAATAATAGTTTAAGTATTTTTATAATTTAGTTTTAGAAAAAATAAAAGAAGAAAAAAGAGCGAAAATATAAAGAAAGTCGGAATTGGGCCTCTTCTTCGATTTCAAGCCATAGGCCCAAAAAATGGCCCAATCTTCCCTACGACCCAGTCCATTTCGAACTGGGTCGACCCAGTCCATAACCCAACACCCCTATTATCTTACAAACAACACAAAACAAAAAGAAAAAATGAAGAAAACCCTAAAAAATGTTAACTCATCCGCCACCCCTCCTATTGGCTTCATCTTCTCCAACCTTCAAACCCACCTCCTATGGCTTCCCTTTGCCTTCAACTTCAAGCAGCCATGGCTACACACACACGCACGTCACCCTCACGACCCCGACTCAACTAAATGACCCCAAGAGCCATAGTTACCGCTGACCACGCAGCTATCTCGGCGTCGTCGCTTCATCTTTTTCTTCTTTCTTCTCCAAACTCTAAAACACACATCCATGGCTGCCATGGCTAAGCTCCAGCAGCTTAATCTCCTTCGACACAAGCGCACACACCACCAAGAAGCCCATCTTCTCCATGTCAAGCTCAAAAGGCTCGTCCATGGCTGCGTCTTCGTCGTCAACCCATCGCCATGTTTGTTGCTTTTTCTTGCTGCCTCTGCGTCGTCCATGGCTTCCCGAACTGCTGCTCCATTTTCTCCATAAGCTGCTGAACGCAGCAGCAGTAGACGACCAGCTGCTGCCCGTGTCCAGCTGCGACGAGCAGCCATGGCTGTCCGCGACGCTGCCGCTGCTCCTCCTTCCTCCGCCGCTGCTTCTACTTCTTCTTCGTCTTCGTCGTCCTTCGTTCGAGCTTTGGTCGAGGCTTGGACAGATTTGTTTACAATCAAAGTTCGTCGTTGATTCATCTCCGGTTAGTTGTTTTTGAGTTTTATTTTTGTTCATATTTTGTTTGATATTTTCCGGATCCAAAATCGTTAAATGATTTAATCCTTGTTTTGTTCGTTGTTCATCTTTGAAATAATTTTCTAGTGTGTTCATGTTGTTTGTTAAATTAATTTTCAGATTTCAAAATAGAAGTTTAATTAGTTGTTTTCATGTTTATTTCATGTTTGTATTATTGTTTAAGTAAGTATTTGTTAGTTTGATGTTTGTTAGATTCAAATTGAAATTTAATCAACTATTTCTTCAATTTGTTTCATGTGTTTATGTATTGTTAGAAATTGTTAATATTGTTAAGTTCAAGTTTAAGTTCATAATTGTTTCTTCGTCGATCTTGTTATTTGTTTAAAGAATTTAGTTGTATTAAAGGAATATATTGTTTTAATCGTTTAATCCGTCATGTTTTGTTGTCTTAAAATAGATTCATTCATGTTCATACTTTGTTTGGATGATCTTGAATCCGAATTTTTGTATAGTTTGATTTCTTGTTTACCATTTATGATTATTGCTTGAATTGTTCTCATAATCTTGTTTAAAGTTTAATATAAGAATTGTTTGTTGTAATGTTGTTAGAGTTGATTTTAAGTTCAATATGATTGAATTTAGAAATCTTCATACTTTGTTTGTTGTTGTTGTTGAATCCGAAAATAGGATTGTTTGTTGCTAAAATATTGTTCAATCAAATTTTAGTTGTTCTTTGTTGTTCAATTCGTGTTCATGTGATTTGTTGTTGAAATGTTGTTAAAATCATGTTCATGTGATATTGTTGTTATGATGTTCATCCATGTTCATATTGTTGTTTGAACATTGTTAGAAATTGATCATATTGTCTATATTTTGGTTAAGTTTGATTAATTGATGTGTTATAGCTGATGGTTAGTTTGGTAAATTTGTAATACGTTCAGGGGTAGTTTGGTAATTTTAGTAAGGTCGGAAGGGGTAGTTTAGGAATTGTACATTTTGAAATTGTTTATTTGAAGCATGGGGGACAAAATGTAATGGGGTGGGTTGTGATATGATTATTTAATATAAAGGGGGGACACGATTTAAATTAAAGGGGAATCTTGCATTATTTTAATTAAAGCATGGGGGACAAAATATAATGGGGTGGTGTGATATGTTTATTTAATGTAATGGGGATGAGTGGGAAGATAATGGGTTGGGTAGAGAAAAAGTATTGATTAAAAGATTCATGGGATGAGATTATATATATGTGAAGTCTTGAAGACAAATGAAGAACAAGAATACAGATAGAGAGAAAAAAAACGGACAGAGAATAGAAGAGAGAAAAAATTCCGAAAAATATTTAAGTTTTCAAAATAAAAATAAAACTAAAAAAAAATCTACTGCTTTCTTTCTTTGTTAGAAATTAGTATTAATGGTTGTTGTTTTATTTAAAGCTTAAAGCTTTTGTTTTTGGGATTACTACTCCACTGGTCTGTTACTGGGTTGTTACTGTTGCTGGGCAGTTGTTGCTATTGTACTGTTATTATTGCTGCTGATTCTCATCATCATTTTCTTTTGCTTCCAATATCAGGTACATATCTGAAAATTCATGTCATGAAAAGCTTCAACATGGCAAGTAAATGAAGTTTGATTATAAGGATGTCTTCTACTCATTTAAATTTTATTAGTTTAAGTTTCAGTTTTGTTTTAGTTGGTTAATATAGTATTAAATTAATTGGTAGATTAGTTCTCTTTCTTAATAACAAATGGCTTAGTTATTTTAGGAACGCGATCAACTCATTTCTTTTAATATATGAAATAATGTCAATGATTCTTTACAAAATATAGAGTTAGTGTTTGCAAATATTCGCATAGGCAGAATATAAGAATTGGTTTATTTATCTCAAACCCAATCTTCGTAAGCAAAATTAACCAAACAATTATAACTTTGGACTAAAAACAAGTATATGATAAGGATATGGGATTTACAAGCACGAATTGCAACATTTTATGTCAAGGATATGTAGAAATAGAATTCGCATTAAATGTAACAATAAAAGTTCTGCAGAAACTATTAATTTGTTTATCAAATTAATTCTTTTTCCAGTTTTATATGCGATTCAATTTTTGGATATGTTAATGTTGTATCCACGATAAAAATGGTAGTATTTTTAGTTACATGTTGTTTGTTTCTTTTTCATATCATTAATTCTTTAAAATTTGAATAGTTTTGAGGTATATAATTCATACGCGTAAAATAAGACTTGTAGCAACGCCTAATAAATTTTGAATTCTTTGTCAAGAAATTTGGTGGCATCCCAATCGGTAATTCTCCACGATTCTTACATTTAAAAATAGATAGATGCAATAAACATTTATGGAAAATCTATACTACTATTAAGAATCTTTTGCGTGATTAGGGATGCGTTCGCGTAACCTGATTATATTTCTAAAAGCAATTCGGATTATGCGTTCGCGCAACTTCGAAAGAACATTTAATAAAAAGGGGGCTCTTCGGAGAATATCAATATTAATTTCATATAACTCGAGATGTGCGGTTCAATATTTAATTATACAAGAGCGACGAACGTTCATAATTTTATTTTAGCACAATTTCGAACTTAAGTTTTTTTTATATATAATAAAAAATTTCGAAAAATAAATCGAAAAAAAATAAATAATAATTATTATATTGTGTATACGTACGCGTGACACGATTTTCACGTTAAAAAATATTAATATATAAAACGAATACACGTACGCGTGATTCGATTCGAAGAAGGGTCTTTAATTATAAACAATTTAAATAGAAGCGGTAACAATAAAATCATGCAATAAAAATGTATTTAATAAATCAAAATAATCAAGCCAAATATAACAGTTGAGTGACCGTGCTAGAACCACGGAACTCGGGAATGCCTAACACCTTCTCCCGGGTTAACATAATTCCTTATCCGGATTTCTGGTTCGCAGAATAATAAACAGAGTCATATTCTCCTCGATTCAGGGATTAAAATTGGTGACTTGGGACGCCTCAAAATTCCCAGGTGGCGACTCTGAAATAAATAAACAAATCCCGTTTCGACTGTCCTTTAATTGGATAAAACTCCCCTTGCACCCTCGCGGGCGCGGAAAAAGGAGGTGCGACAATAAGAGTGCTCATGAAAGATAGAGACAATTAGGCAATTATATGTGAAACATAACCGGAAGGGATTCCATCAATAGGGGAAATCATAACCTTAGAACCTTCTCTTAATTGTTTACAACTTAATCATAGTTAGTTTTTAGTTGCTTAATTACATTCATTCTTAGTTAGTAGAAACATCCTCAATTGTTATTCAGAACGTTTGGGAAGTTGATTACGTAGAATTTCGTAAATCTAACGAGAGTAATTGATAGGTTAATTCCTTGTGGGTTCGACTCTGGACTAAATACTCAGATTATATTTGCAACATCCGCGTGTCCTTTTTATATGGCATAGTTGGGTGTGATCAAGCTACAACCCTAGCTAAAAATTTAGCTACTCATGGAAAATGTAGAAATTAAATAAGAAATTAACATAGAATGCATAATAATTGATTAAGGAAAGAAAATCTAATGTTTAAAAGCTAATCTAGTATAATATTAATCAAAACAGTAAAGAAAAACGGCTAAGGTGCTCTATATTGATACAACTTGACCTAAAAATAATAAAAAATTCTATTTATACTAAGTTAAAATTATCTGACAAAAATGCCCTTGCAGAGGTTGTGCGACCGCACAAACGGTCCACACTCTGAGTTTTACTAGTCAACTGGGCCTTCTGTGTTTGCATAAAAGTGAGATGTGGTCGCACTTCATTTGATTGTGCGGACCGCATAATTCTAAGTGTGGTCGCACACTTGAACTTGGACTAGAACATGGCTCTCTGATTCTTTTCTTCTGCGGACCGCATAATTGTGAGTGCGGCCGCACAATTATGGTGCGGTTCACATATCTTCAGCCTGCCAAAAGACCACTCTCTGAATCTCCTCTTCTATGGCCGTATAATAATTGTGCGGTCTGCATACTCTGAAGGACATCTATCAGTGATGTTTCATTGTTCTGCGGCTGCACACAATATTGTGCAGTCCGCATTGTAGGCCTTTTTACCTTGTTTTGGTCCTTGTCCACTTTTGACTCCTTTATGAGTTGATTTTGACTTCTTTGGCTCGTTCCCTAATATTCCTGCATGAAAGCACATTTTATTAGTTCTCTGGAATACCTTTAAGCATTTTTGAGCTAAAACGTAAGTAAAAGAGAGCAAATAAGCGGTGAAAATCCCTACTTATCAAGGAATAGGGGCAGTATTTGAGGATGGTGCTTCAGGTTTTGGGGGAGAAAAAACTATATGCTAAGCTCTCTAAGTGTGAGTTTTGGTTAGATTCTGTGGCATTCTTGGTCCATTGGTGTCTATTGAGGGATTAAGGTGGATCTGAAGAAGATTGAGGCAGTTCAGAGTTAACCCAGACATTCTACCGATACTGAGATCGGGAGTTTTCTAGGTTTGGCTGGTGAATATCATCACTCGTCGAGGGTTTCTCGTCTATTAGAGCTCTATTGACCGAGTTGAATCAGAAGGGTACTCCATTCAAGTAGTCTGACGAGTGTGAGGAGAGATTTCAGAAGCTCAAGACTTCTTTGACTACAACTCCAGTTTGGTATTGCCTTTAGGATCGGGGTCTTATATGGTATATTGTAATGCTTTGCATGTTGGTCTTGGGTATGTTTTGATGTAGGACGGTAGGATGATTTTCTATGCGTTGCGCAAGTTGACGCCCCATGAGAAGAACTATCCGGTGCATGATTTAGAGCTAGCAACTATTGTACACACGCTCAAGATTTGAAGACATTATTTATATGGCATGTCTTGCGAGGTGTACACGGATCACTGGAGTTTTCAACATTTGTTTAAATGGAAAGATTTAAATTTGAGGCAACAGAGGTGGTTATAGATATTGAAGGATTATGATATAACTATTATCTATCATCCAGGGAAGGCTAATGTGGTTGCAGACGCATTGAGTAGGAAGGCAAATGGCATGAAGATTTTAGCATTTATGCTATCTGTGGAGAGACCTTTAGCTATGGATGTCCAAACGTTGGTCAATAGATTGGTAAGATTGGATATTTCAGAGCCGAGCAAAGTCCTTGCTTGTATTATATCTCAGTCGTCCCTGTTTGAGTGCATCAAGGCTCATTAGTATGATAATCCACACTTGCTTGTCCTTAAGGATATGGTGCAACACGGTAATGCTAAGGAGGTGACTGATGTTGGGCATATTTCTATATGTTATAATGTTACTTCATTTATGTTTTAACAGCTTTTTGGTGCTATTTGATCTTTAAAATGCCCAACATGTGTTAATTATTGGTTTTATGACTAATTGAGTTGTGTGTGATGATTTAGGATGTTTGAGGTGCAAAAATATAAAGAAAAAGTGCTCCAGCTATAGGAGAAGAGGGTGGATGCGTCGCATCCAACCTAGAAAAAAGTGTATTTGGTGCACCCTTGGCAGTGAAGTCGGGAGAAGGCATCTGCCTTAGCATCAATCCCTGAAGCTGAGTCGGATTAGGAAAAGCAAAAGTTTGGCCCACGACTTTTGTACGCAATATATAAGCCAAAAATGCCTCTTTTAGGTCATCTAACACATGGGGAAGCGGAAAAAAGCCATCACAAAGTTTGGAAACCACGAAATTCGCCTTGAGGTCTTACTTTTTCTTTCTTTTATTGATTTTTATGTATTCTTGGGAATTACTTGAGATTGTTACCATGAGCATGTGTGGCTAAACTCTTTAGTTCTGGGGTCATGGGTGCTACATGAATGTTGACGTTTGAAGTATAAATTGACGAGTTTGATTTTATAATATTAGGTTGTTTATTTAATTATGCTCTTAATTATTTTGCTGCATAGATAATAGTGAAATACTATCTACGTATCTAGAATTAAACTCAAAAGCGGGAATTCTAGATTGCATATAGGATTAAATAGAGCAAGGTCTTGAACCCCCGAGCATCAGGGAACGGATTTGCAATTAGGATAGAAATATACCTAATTATCTTGCTTGGTTGAAATACAGAAAGTGTAAATGCATTCTTGTTAGTCTTAATTCTATAGACATATAGGCATTAAGTTAACTTGAATAGGCGAGTAAGAATTCGACAGATTCTTACAAGTAACATTAACTCTGTCAATCAACAAACCAGATAAATCAATTAGTCAGTTTAAGCCGAGAACGCAACAAGATTGTTAGCTAGCCTTTGACCTAGGAGTGTCCTCTCCTATTGATTGTTATCCGTAATTGCATACGTATTTTAGTCGAACTCTAGTTTATTTAACGGCTTGATAGTTTCTTTGGTTATTAATTAATTACCTACTCATTTTGAGAAAAATCTCTTGAATAGATAATTTGTTTGAGTTTGAATCAATCAAAAGTTAATCATAAGTCTCCGTGGGAACAATATTCTACTTACTACTTTATTACTTGACGACAGTGGCTATTGGTTATGATAGTGTGTTGCCACATTCGGACCGAGCTTGAGTTCCTAATGTCGATGGCTTGAGGGATTTGATTTTTGAGGAGGCCCATAGTTTGCGGTATTCTATTCATCCAAGTGCTACGAAGATGTATCTTGACTTGAAGCAGCATTATTAGTGGAGAAGGATGAAGAAAGACATTGTTGGGCATGTTTCTAGGTGTTTAAATAGCCAACATGTCAAGTATGAGCATTAGAAATCGAGTGGTTTATTTCAGAAGATTGATATATCGGAATGAAAGTGGGGGTGCATTGCTATGGAATTTGTGGTAGGGCCGCCACAGACTTTGAGGAAATTTTATGCCATTTGAGTCATTGTTGATCGGTTGACCAAGTCGGCAAATTTTATTCTGGTCATGAATTCCTACACTTCTGAGTAGTTAGCTGGATGTACATCAGGGTGATTGTTCGCTTGCATGGTGTACCTATTTCTATCATCTCAGACCGCATCACTCAGTTTACATCACACTTTTGGAGGGCGGTGGTTCAACTTGAGTTAAATACGTATGTTGAGTTGAGTATTGCATTTCTCCTTCAGGTAGACGAGCAACCCGAGCGGACCATTCAGATCCTTGAGGATATGTTGAGGTAATGCACTATTGATTTCGGAGGTCAGTGGAACCAATTTATACCTCTAGTGGAGTTCGCCTACAACAATAGACACTGATATAGTATTTAGATAGCTCTGTATGAGGCCTTATATGAGAGACGATGTTGTTTTCTAGTTAGTTGGTTCGAGCCCTGTGAGGCTAGGTTATTAGGCACAAACTTAGTCCGGAATGCTCTGGAGAAAGTGAAGTTGATTCAGGAGAGGCTTCGCCCAGCTTAGTCCAGGCAAAAGAGTTATGCTGATAAAGAGTTTGTGATGTGGCTTTCTCCTATGAAGAACGTGATGAGGTTTGGGAATAATGTCAAGTTGATCTCGAGGTTTATTGATCATTTTAAGGTGTTGGAGAGAGTCGGTAAGGTAGCTTATAGACTTGCTTTGCCTCCTAGTCTTTCAGAAGTTCATCGGGTGTTCCATATTTCTATGCTTCGGAAGTATCATGAAAATAAGTCACACGTATTAGATTTCAACACTGTGTAGTTAGATGAGAATCTAACTTATGAGGAAGAGCCAGTGGCCATTTTAGATGGCAGGTTCGTAAGCTAAGGTCGAAAGATATTGCATCGTTGAAGGTTCAGTGGAGAGGTCAACTAGTTGAGAAGGCGACATGGGAGACCTAGCATGATATGTGGAGCAGATATCCCCATTTTTTGGACTTCAGGTATGATTCTAAACTCATTCGAGAACAAATATTCATTTAAGAGTGAGAGAATATAACGACCCGACCAATCGTTTTGTGTATTTGAGCTCCATTCCCCTATTTGATATTTTTCGTATGCTTGATTCTTGTTTTGTGACTTTGGTGGATGGTTGGTTTGGCTCCGGAAAGGTTTTGTAGTGAATTTGAACACTTTGTTGAAAGCTTAAGTTGTAAGAGCTGACCAAGGTTTGATTTTTGTATAAATAGCCTTAGATTCATGTTTTGATGGTTCCAATAGGATCGTATAGTAATTTTGCACTTAGGCGTATGTCTGTATTTGGATTTGTAGGTTCCTAAGATATTTTGAGGCCAATTACCGAAAGTTAATAATTTGAATGTTTGGAAAATTGATAAGTTTGACTCATAGTTGACTTTGTGATATCGAGGTACATTTGGATTTCGAATCTAAAGATAGGTTGGCATGGTAATTTATGACTTGTGTTCAAATTTGGGGTCATTTCGAGTTGGTTAGACGTAGTTCGGCGTGAGCTTGGAGGTTGAAAGTTTGGATAGTTCATCAAGTTTGAATTGAGGTGCGATTTGTGATTTTGATGTTACTTTGTGTATTTTGAGACTCGAGTAGATCCATGTCATATTTTGGGACTTGTTGGTAAGGTTGGACGGTGTCCAGGGAGGCTCGAGTGTATTTTGGATAGGTTCCAGACCATTTTGATGCATGTTGGAAGACCTGGTGCTGGTGCATCGCACCTGCGGAGATAGGGTGTGCAGGTGCAAAATCGCAGCTGCGATCAGTGGGCTCCCAGATGCAAAGAGGAGGCTGGTTGGCAGCGGTCGCTTTTGCAAAGGTTGGCCACTTCTGCAAGGGGGTCCGCACATGCGAGGTTTGGCCAACTGAGAGAAGGGCACATATGTGCAATTATGGACCGCACATGATGGGCACGCAGATGGGAGGATTTTATCTAGGGATGTGGAAATCGATGGGTAGTCTTATTTTCCAAAGCATTAGCTTATTTTTCATTTTTTGGAGTTTTGGAGCTCGGCTATAGGCAATTGTTTAAGGGATTCTCACCATACTTTGGAGGGTAAGTGATTTCTACTTGGTTTTGATATTATATCTTATTTTCCCATTGATTATTACATATTGATTATGGGTTTTGAAAAAGAAATTTAGGGGATTTGACTATAAATTTTGGAGAGTAAAAAATGGAAATTTGGGAGTCGATTTGAACTTGGTTTTTAAATCTAATCATATATTTGGACTCGTGGGGTTGTGTATAGTCGGGATCTATTCGCTAACTCGAGTTTTGACCATGTGGGTCCGGGTTGACTTTTGTTGAGTTTTGGAAATTTAATTAAAGATTGAAGCTTTATTATTTGAAATTGATTTCTCTGGCTTTGTTTGACGTTATTGAGTTGTTTTTTATTAGATTCTAGAGTGTTGGAGGTTTTTACTAAATGAAAGAGGATTTTGGAGAGTTTATTTGGCCTGTTTAAGGTAGGTATCTTGCGCATGCATGAGGGAATAATCCTTAGGATTGGACCTTATTTGCCAAATTATTATATATATATAAGTGATATATATGCGAGGTGACAAGTATATATGCAGGTGTTATGTATGAAAAATTATCGGATTAAACGCTAGGCTTCTATTATGCCTTAATCTGTTTATGTGCTCTCTATGATACGCGTGTAATCATTTGTATGACTATCTGAGCTTATTCTTTTATGCTAGAGATCATGTTTAAGGACTATTATCTCCTAATTAGACAAGACGGGCATTTGTGAAATCATTATTAAATTAATTTAGTTGTAGTCGTGTCTTATATCTTGAGCACATATTCGCACTTTAATATTTTTATGTCCTTTTTTACCTTATTGATGAATTTAGAAAATTTGTTTGTTGATGATAAATTGTTATTTTGAATTTGTTACGAATGTGGCACATATGGACATGTTGAGCGGATTAATTGTAAGTTAGCACGAGGTTTCTCTCCTGTGGATATTGTCATTGTGATGATGTATGGGGTATAAGGGTGGCATTATTGATTTTGATGATGTATGGATTATAAATGTAAAATTTTCAATTATGATAATATTGTTATATGGCACGAGGTTTTTTCCGGGCAGCGTATAAATATGGATCCATCTCCCTAAGGTCGCCCTCTTATATTTCTCTTTTGATGGTGTACACGTGGATTGTGGTACTGTGATTGGTGTGATTAATATTAATGGAGTATAAGGCGGCATTCTTGTTAGATAGTGTGCGGAGTATACGAGTGGCATTCAATATTGATGAGTAGAGTTTAAGTGTGACGTTCTTGATCATGCAAGTGAATTCTTTATACTTGTCACGCATTTTACATGATTTCATGTTGCTTTAACATGCTACTCTATGCGTCTGTTACTGATTGGTAATTTTTTTTGCCAAAATGGAATTATCTATGATGAACTGATAACTCTTGATTCGTTGAATTAATAGTACTACGTGTTGTTATATTTTTGTTGCCAATTATTTGATATATCGCACATGTTCATTGACTAATGAGTATCACATGATTTGAACCTCGTCACTACTTCACCGATGTTAGTCTTGATACTTACTGAGTGCATGTTGTTCCGTACTCACACTACACTTCTGCATAGTTTTGTGCAGGTTCGGGTGTTGGTAGCAATGAACCTCGGGAGTGAGCTTTTGATATCTTCGAGAGAATTCAAGGTAGTGCTACATGGACGTTGCAAATCCTTGGAGTCCCCTTCCGTTATTTCATATTGTTGTATTAATTGAGACAGTATTGTACTTGGGACTCATTATGTATTCAGTTTAGAGCTCATGATTCTGTACTACCTCGCTTTTTTGGAGTTTGACTTATGTACCTATGTATTGGCATTGTTGGAGCTTTATTCCGCTGTTTATATTAAATTCAAACTTATTGTATTATATTTTGTTATTTTTATATTATTATGCGATTAGCTTATCTAATCTTGGAGGTTAGGTGCTATCACGACCTTTAGTGAAATTTTGGATCGTGG
The DNA here is from genome assembly GCF_000393655.2 of Nicotiana sylvestris. Lineage (NCBI taxonomy): Eukaryota > Viridiplantae > Streptophyta > Magnoliopsida > Solanales > Solanaceae > Nicotiana > Nicotiana sylvestris. The sequence goes on from NC_091066.1 coordinate 85,338,939, forward strand.
CAGCTAGGGGTATACAAAGGAAACTGACAAACCGCACCAACCCAATAATCCGAGTCAAACAGAGAAAAAAGAACCCGACTATGGTTTGGTTTGATTTGGTTTACTGTTGGAAAAAAAACCCGACCATAATTGATGTGGTTTGGTTTTAACTAAAGAAAGTCAAATCTAAACCAAACCAACCCGACATTACATATATAGAAATTTATATATATATTTAATATATAAATATATACTTATTGTGATGTAATTTAGAAATATTTCTTAAAATTTTTCATAATTTTATCTTTTAAGGTATTATTTTAAGGTTGAACTTAGAACTTTTGAATGTTCCAATAAGTTTTATACACATCAATATTAGTAAATTAAATAATGTTAGCAAAAGCCCAAATCAAAATCAAATCAATACTAATGCTAACAAAAGACATTCAATTCAATACTACGAACAAGAATATATTGAATATCTCTTCTTTGTTTTGCAATAATTTAGATAAAAATGCATAACCTATTTTTATTTTTTCTTTAGCGTTTAGTCATGTAATTAATACTCCCTTATTAGTTTACTTATTTTAGCATGACGTAGTACTATTAGATTATGTTTATTTTTATTATGAATTTTTAATTAGCAATATTTATATTACATAATTTTATTGTCTTTATTGTTGAATATTTTAGGATAATGCCATGACACATCTCATATTTTGTATTATTTTCTTGGAAAATACTTTATATAGTTGTATCTTAGTAGGATTAAAGAAATATTTTGAGCACAAGTTATATGTTTTGTTCTACGAAGATTTTACCCGAAAAAATCCAAAAAACCCGAAAAAAATCGAGATTGAAAAACCCGAGTTTTATTGGTTTGGTTTGGTTTGGTCTTTAGATTTAATAACCCGACACAATTGGTTTGGTTTAGTAATTGTAAAATTCGAACCAACCCGACTTATGTACAACCCTAGTGGCAGCAATACAATAATCAATTTATTAAAGTAAAAAAAAAGAAGGAATATTGGGATTTAACATGAAAATTAAAAGAATAGATATTACAAGTGTATGTTACGCAAAATACCTGTAAATACTTATAAACTTGAAATCATTTTAGATTTTAAAAAATTATTTATGTATTAAATAACTATCAGTGTTGTCCTTTTTCTAGCATTAACTGGCTAACTTCATAAAAGAACAGATATGTTAAAATATTTTATCGTTAAATTTTCAAGAATCAAACACAGAGTTGAAGCATGCAATATGTGATAGGTTAGTTGTATTTCTTTGAAATCTCTTTAAAAGAAATGCAGTATAATAAGATGACAAACGTACTATCTCAATTTTCATTATTCTTAACTATAGATTTATAATTGGTCACAGATTAAAATAATTATTCTATATAATTTAATTATCTTTGTAAAAGTAAAAAGAAAAAATAGAAAAAGACTTTTCGTGAAAAACTATTTTCAATTCTTTTAATATACAATAATATGTCCATTACGCTTTAATAAGATATTCTTGGGGCATTTGCATCTATACCCACTTTTTGTTTCACGTTTAACTTGTGTTTGTTTTGCAAAAAAAATTGCAAGCGTACCCGTTTTTTCGCATAACTTCAGCATACGGGGCTGAAGTAGCAAAAACAATCACGCAAAACTTCAGCATTCTAGTAGCCGGGCCTGAAGTTCAGCTCTAGAGCTGAAGTTTTTATTTTGTAACTGGTGAACTTCAACTTTAGAGCTGAAATTTTTGTTTTATAACTGGCGAAGAACTGAAGTTTTTGTTTTCGAACTGTTATTTAGTTCATCACTAGTCTACATTTGCTTACTGAAACACGACATTGGATACAATACACGCATAGCACCATTGCAACAAGGATAGTTAGACCAGAGCTCAATTTTAGAACCAAAATTGTTCATTGGCTTTCTGAAACAAAGTAAAAAAAATTGCACAGCGACAGATGCAAAAATAATCCAACGACGGCGAAAACCTTTGATCCTGTCTGTGCCTGGAGCATCAAACCATTTACAATTTTTCTTCTAAATTTTAATCTTTCATTCACTGTTCAGGTTCAACAACTAATTAAGGGTTGTTCAGTTAATTATCTAGGTGCCGCTTTAAATAATTTGTTTATAATTTATTTTTAAATAATCTGATAAACATATTTATGAAGTTCCATAGCAGCACCAACAACAACAGAAGGAAGAAGAAGAAGAAGAAGAAGAAGAAGAAGAAGAAGAAGAAGAAGAAGGAGGAGGAAGAGGAGGAGGAGGAGGAGAAGGAGAAGAAGGAGGAGAAACGGAACTGAAGTTATTTAAAAAGTGGGTATAAGTTAAAAGTTTTAAAAAAAAATGGGTATAGGTTAAATGATGGCGACCAAATAGGACGCCCCGTGCAATTTTTACGATATTCTTATGAATTTATGTACCAAATATAAATCCATATTTTAAAGCTAAACCTACTTTAAATAATATACAACTCCATTTTTTTGTTTCGTTTTTTCGTACACCCCATGATTGACCAAACCTCTATACCCTTTCCAAAACACGAGTCATTTATCGATTTTTTTTCATGAATAAATGCTTATCTTGCATAGCATTGGGTTTTTGTAGGATGGAAGACACACTTTAAATTTTTATTTTATTGCAAAGAGCCCGTCAAGCTATTCTATTTAAGTTGAGACTCATTTAGTAAAAAGTTTTCATTGCAGACTTGGATTGTTCGATGACATTCCATTTCAAACTTATTCAATCGTTGTTGAAATTTCAATTGAAGTCAAAGTCTATAATATTAAAATTTTAGCCAACATGAAATTAACTATTCAAATATTTTTAGACATTTTTGTTCACCCACGTTATTATTCATGGGCCGAAAATAATGGTATTTTTTTTTTTGCGGACAATCATATATCTTTTAATGCTAAATGTCACAAACTAAGAATAGAATTCAACATCCACACGTGGGTAAATATTATACGTAATACTAGTTAACTTATCCAAGCTTCGCGCGATTGTTAAAGAAAATTAAAATAAGGTTAATAATTATTATTAAAATTTTATAATTTAAAAACCTATCTTTGTACAAAGAAGTTGCTCAAAAGAGAGAAATATAATTTGTAAACTCGTAGTCTTGGGAAATCCCATGCAGTAGAAATTTTAAAGTCATCCTTAAGATTAATTAAAATATATTGTTATATCTTGGTATTCTCGTACAAATAAATAATTTTTCATTTTGTCAAAATTTTGAACAATGACAATAAATGGTAGAAGAAAAATAGCAAAATTCAATCCAATTATTTGTAACCGATTAGTTAACATATCAAAATTTTGTAATAGCAAAGTAAGTTTAATCAAATTTATTCTATATGTCAAGAGCATTCAATAAATTATCGAAAAATGGTTCATTTTTTCTTTAATCATCTGCTTTTATCGGTCTGACTAATTCAGATTTTCATTGTGCAAGCTCATTGGTTACACAAAAAACTACAAATAAATCCACGTTAAAAATTGAATTGACGGCTCATATACCTCAAAACCAAAACAAAAATAGAATATAAAGAAAGAAGAATTTCATCCACAAGAGAAGGCATGAAGATGAAGTCAAATTACCAAAGAAACATACTGTAGGAAACTGCAAATGTGATACTATATGTTATGTACGATCACAACTAAAACTACTGCAATACATATGTAATTACTTGTTAGCTAAATCCCATAAACTAATAAAGTATTTAGTTATCTTGTAGATCCAATTGCAAGCACAAAAGAATTTTTCTTTGCTGTGTATGTGATTTGTGCTTTGCTTTATGAAGTCGAAAGTGGGGTGGAAGATGAGGATTCTTGATACGGTTCCGTTAGTTATGATTAAGGAAAAATAATTGTTGTAACTTAAATTGCTATCATCATACTCATAATTACAATAGTTGCATTGCTATTTTATTGTTGAAGTGTTACAATTCTTTAAGAAAGGAAGGCAGTCGAAGCATTATTTTTTTTTTTAATGTTGGACCGTTGCATTATTTTATGAAAGGAAGAAAATACACATTTGATAGAAAAATGAGAGTAAATAGGCCCAAAAAACGGAAAATAAGAGAAAATGGAAAATAATTGACAAAAAGGATAAACCTCTTTTTGAAAATTATGTTAGTAAACTGTATTTGTAAAATAATTCTGAAAAATATAAATGAACATAAACAGAAATGAAAAACAGAAACAGAATTTTAATCCGAGCCCACTGAATTCACAGTGTTTCCTTAAGAAATTTAATCCCCTCCTAGTACCCAAAGTTGTGGATTATTTCCTCACAGGATAGAACAAATTACACATTAGTGTAGTGGTACTTCAAACCCTAGTGTTTCAGCGAACACAAAGTTCGGTAGCAAATCACACTTACTGTTACTTTGTTTGATGTTAAAAGTATGCAGAAGGAGGAGAAACTCAGAAAATCATATAAAAATTCTGAGCAAAATAGTCTTGTATTTATAGCCAAAGTTGGACTGAAATCTGAAGAAGTGTAACTCTTCAGAGTGGTTGTTTATGCAAAACGACCACAGCATGTATGCCATAACATAAATGGTTGTTTACTCAACAATAAAGAGGGAAAACAAAGAGGGAAAATTGAAGAGAGTAGTTTAATTTTCAGTTACACAACTGAAAAACGGATTGGATTTAATATTAATATTTATTTTAAAATTAATATTCTGTTATTAAAATAAATATTTAATAATATTTCTGTTAATAGTAAATAAATTTGGTCCAAAAAATTAATCAATCAATCATTTGATCAAATCCAAATCCGAAGCCGAAGCCGAAGCCGAGCCGAGTGACGACGACGACGACAACGCGAGGCTTGCCTTCTTCTCAACTCTTTAAGAGCTAGAAGAAGAGCAATTGCTATATATACCCATAAAAACCTCTTCCTCTTCCAATATGTGACAATGTCCCTTTGCAAAGGGGGGAAACTTAAAATTTTACTTAAAAATTTCATTTTCCTCCATTTCCCATTTACCTTATTTTAAGCATATCATATACTTAAAATCCCAACAATCCCCCACATGAATGGGGAATGGCTATATCATGGAAATATGCATGAAAAACTGTGTGATTTGCAAGCAAGGATTAATTGCATCTAGATAAGTAGGTTTCCCTTTGAACTTTCCATAGTGAACTTATGTCAGATATACTCGGTCAATCAGTAGATTTGATATCTTTGAATCGTCGAACTTTGGTATATACCTAGACAACAATAAGACACACAACCAACCCTTAACCGTCTTTGGTTCTCATTGTTGTGTTCGTTTCAGCCATGAACACCATCTGGTTTCATAAGTGCGTAGAAAACTGGCCTTACAAAGTTCTCCTTGAAGCGGCTAACACTTCACACTTACATAAGTGATTCCTAAACGTGTCATCCCGTAGATACACTATTTGATATACCCCGTATCAAATTTAAAAATCATTAAAACGCCTTAATACTTTATCCTTGGTACTAACATTGTCTCATCACGAGAATGGACCAAAAGTTTAGTTGACAATGTTGAACCGTCATTAATGACTTTGTTTGATCTCCTTGAACCTAGATCTTGGGATCTCCTGTCTTCTAGGTAGAGTTACCGCCACTATGACTTGTTCTCAGCCACAGTCCCATTCCCCTTGATGATTTCTCAACTACCTCTCTAGTTAGGCCTTTTGTAAGTGGATCCGACACATTATCACTTGACTTTACATAATCGATCGTGATAATTCCTCTAGAGAGTAATTGCCTAATGGTTTTATGTTTTCGTCGTATATGACAAGATTTACCATTATACATAAAGCTCTCAGCCCTTCCAATTGTCACTTGACTATCGCAATGTATGTATATTGGTGCCAATGGTTTGGGTCAAAATGGAATATCTTCCAAGAAATTTCAGAGCCATTCAGCTTCTTCATCGGCTTTATCTAAGGCTATGAATTCAGCCTCCATTGTAGAGCGGGAAATACAAGTTTGTTTGGACGACTTCCAAGATACCGCTCCTCCACCAATAATGAATACATATCCACTTGTGGACTTGAAATTAGTTAATCCGGTGATCCAATTTTCATCACAGTATCCCTCAATGACCGCAGGATATTTACTGTAGTGCAAAGCAAAGTCCTGGGTATGTACTAAATACCCCAAAACTCGTTTCATGGCCATCCAATGAGATTGACCTGGATTGCTAGCACAAGCTATATCTGGTCGTGTACAATTCATGATGTACATTAAGCAACCCAACACACGAACATAATCCAATTGTGATATGATTTGGCCTTTGTTCTTTGCTAATGCAAGATTCACATCAATTGGAGTTTTTGCTACTTTAACGCCCAAGTGGTTGAATTTTTCAAGTACTGTCTTAATATAATGAGATTGTGATAATTCCAGACCTTGAGAAGTCTTATGGATCTTAATTCCCAGAATTAAATCAGCAACTCCCAAGTCTTTCATATCAAACTTGCTAGTTAGCATGTGCTTAGTCGTATTTATGTTGGCAATGTCATTACTCATTATCAGCATATCATCCACAGATAGGCAAACAATGATTATGTAATTTGGAACATTTTTAATGTACACACATTTATCACATTCATTTATTTTAAAACCATTTGACAACATTGTTTGGTCAAATTTTGCATGTCATTGTTTGGGTGCTTGTTTTAGTCCGTAAAGGGACTTAACAAGTTTACATACCTTCTTTTCTTTACCTGGAACCACAAACCCTTCAGGTTGTTCCATGTAAATTTCTTCCTCCAACTCTCCATTTAAGAAGGCTTGTCTTAACATCCATTTGATGAATTTCAAGACCATAAACTCCAGCTAACGCTACTAACATTCGTATGGACGTAATTCTTGTAACTGGAGAGTATGTAACGAAATATTTAAGACCTTCTCGTTGTCTATACCCTCTGTCCACAAGTCTTGCTGTAAATTTGTCAATAGTTCCATCATCTTTTATTTTTCTCTTAAAGATCCATTTAGAACCCAACGGTTTATTTCCAGGAGGAAGATCAATCAATTCCCATGTATGGTTGTTCAGTATGGATTCTATTTCACTATTGACTGCCTCTTTCCAAAATAATGATTCCGAAGAAGACATAGCTTCTTTAAATGTTTGAGGCTCATTTTCTAATAAGAAAGTCACAAAATCTGGTCCAAATGAAGTAGACGTACTTTGACGTTTACTACGTCTTGGATCCTCCTGATTAAGTGTACTTTCTTTTGTTTCTTCCCGAGGTCGTTTAGATCCTTCACCAATCAACTCACATTCCTTTCTATACGGATATATATTTTCAAAGAACTCAGTATTATTTGATTCTATAACTGTATTATTATGAATGTCGAGATTTTCTGATTTATGAACCAGAAATCGATATGCTTTACTATTAGTCGCATATCCTATGAAAACACAATCAACGGTTTTCGGTCCTATTTTTACCCTTTTGGGTTTAGGAACTTGCACTTTTGCCAAACACCCCCACACTTTAAAATAATTCAAGTTGGGCTTCCTTTCTTTCCATTTTTCATATAGAATGGATTGTATTTTGCTATGGGGTACTTGATTTTGCCATAAGAACGGCTTCCCCCCCACAAGTTCTATGGCAAATTAGAACTTATCAATAATGCGTTCATCATCTCCTTTAATGAACGATTCTTTCTTTCTGCAATCCCATTGGATTGGGGCGTGTAAGGGTTCGTTGCTTGACGAATAATTCCATATTCTAAACATATTTGTTCAAAAGGAGATTCATATTCATCACCTCCATCACTTCTTATCATTTGATTTTCTTGTTAAGTTGTGTTTCAACTTCATTTTTGTATTGCTTGAATGTGTCTATTGCTTCATCTTTACTATTAAGTAAGTAAACATAGCAATATCGAGTACTATCGTCAATAATAGTTATGAAATACTTCTTTCCACCGTGAGATGGTATTGACTTCATGTCACAAATATCTATGTGAATTAAGTCTAAAGGATTTGAATTCATTTCAACTGACTTATAAGGATATTTAACATACTTAGATTCCACACATACTTGACATTTTGATTTGTCACATTCAAACTTAGGCAATACTTCCAAATTAATCATTTTCCGCAAGGTTTTATAATTGACATGACCCAAACGTATATGCCATAATTCATTTGACTCAAGTAAGTAAGACGAAGCTGAAATTTTATTATTATTTTCAACAACCATTATATTTAGCTTGAAAAGGACCTCGGTGAGGTAACCTTTTTCCTACAAACATCTCGTTCCTACTTATTACAACCTTATTGGATACAAATACACTTTTAAACCATTCTTAACAAGAAGTCCAGTAGAGACTAAATTCTTCCTAATCTCGGGAATATGAAGGATGTTGTTCAAAGTCACCACTTTGCCGGAAGTCATTTTGAGAAATATCTTCCCACATCCTTCAATCTTGGCCTTTGCAGCATTTCCCATAGAAAGCATCTCATCGGGTCCAACAGGAGCATAAGTAGCAAAAGCTTCTCTAATAGCACAAACATGGCGAGTGGCTCCAGAATCAATCCACCACTCTTTAGGATTGCCCACTGTCACACCTCCTTTTTACCCGCCCGAGGGGGTGTAATGGAGTTTTTATAATTAAAGTGACATTATTCAAAATGAGATTATTTAATTTAATTTTTTCAGAGTCGCCACTTGGAATATTTTAATTGGTGTCCCAAGTCACCGGTTTATTTTAAATCCCAAATCGAGAAAAAATCGACTTTTCTTTTTGAAGTCTACGAACTAGAAATTCTGAGTAAGGAATTCTGTTAACCTGGGAGAAGGTGTTAGGCATTCCCGGATTCCGTGATTCTAGCACGGTCGCTTAAACTATTACAATTGGCCTATTATCTGATTTTAAAATATGTTTCAACCTATGGTATATTTTTTGACTTATTAGCCACTTTTAATTAATTTTAGGAAAATTCAACGTCATCTAAAACACGTCTTGAACCACGTCACATGAAATGCACCCGCAGTCCACGACACATTTTATCTAACGTTGTTGAGATTTGGATTTGGGTCACATGAAATGCACACCCGAGTTTAGGAAATTAATTTTTAAAAATAGCGCGCCTAAAGCAACTATGCACTTTCAAGTTTGCGAGGGCCATGGAAAATTCAACTAAATGGCTGTTGATACCCAATTTTTTCCTATGTATTTTTATACTCAAAATACTTTCAAAATAGCATATGTATGCATATACAAGCACGCCCAAAGGCTTTGGTATTTTCCCAAATTTTTAAAGATTTTTAAAACCAATTTATGGCCTATTTTGCACTATAAAAAACCAATAATTATTCCCAAAACTTGTCATTTTGGCGAATAATTTATTTTATTCTTGCATTTATATAAAATATAATTTACATGATTTTTGCATAATTTTACAAGTCTATTTGGTATTTTTGAACTAAAATTGCATGAAATTGCAATTTTAGCCTATTTCTCGATTTAATAGCATTCGTAATCACAAAATCATTTCTAATATTTTTAAATTAATACTTATGAATTTCTTATTAACTAGGTATTTTTAATTTGATTTTAAACACTATTTACTATTTTTATAAAATCAAAACGGGGAATATTGGCTATTTAAATTGTAGTCCTTTTTTTTATTGTAGCCCAAATTGCACCCTCAATTTCAACCCCAACCCGTATTCCTAGATTACCCGACCCATACCCAATTAATTTACCCGATCCAGCCTTGATTCTGATCTGAGTCGTTGATCAAATGAGATCAACGACCCAGATTCTATTTCCCAAATTAAATCAAACGACCCGCCCCCCTTTGACCCCTCATTTCTCATAGAGACCGGTCTCTATCTTGGTCTCTTCGTATCCTCCTTCTCTCTAGAACCCTCTGGTTCCCTCCTCCTTCTCCGACGAGCTTCATCGCCTCTCCGGCCATGCTCCGTCCTCACTTCTCTCGACCACCAGTCGCCATGGAGCTGTGTCTCGCTGATCTTCTATAAGTTTTGAGGCTCCAGAGACTTCCACTATGCAAGATGGTCACTGGAAGCCTTGCTTGGCTTATCTCCGGCCTTTTCTCCAATGGTTTTCAGTCCGATGGCACTATGAACGTCATTATTAACGAGTTTCACAGCCAGGTTCCTTACCTCACCGATTTATTGCAAAAAAACCCTAATTTCTGCCTAAGTCTCTCGATCTCTATCTTTTTAAAGCATTTTTAACTTATCCTTTTGTGTTTTACACTACATTCTGCCTAATTCTCAAATTTTAAACGTTTTGTTCTTTTCTCAAAAGCTAGGGTTTCCGAACCCCTTTCAAAAATCACTATATCTTCTGCTTCTTTTTGAGTATTATGTGCTTATGCCTGTATTATTTGTTTATGTTTGTGTTATGAGCTTGTTTGTGTGGTTTTCTGGTTAATCCGAGTTCCATGCTTTAAGTTTCTATTAGGGCTCCTATCTTGTGTTGAAACTGTGATCTTCTCGCTTAGTGTTCTCTGATTTTCACACCTATTGTGTTTATAGGTCTAATTGTTATTCTAAATAATTCTGTGCATCTCTTTGAATCCCTGATTATCCGTATATGATTTCCTTGGAGATGCTCCACTGATTTGAATTGTTTCCTTGATTGTGAGATGCTTTCCTTACTTAAGGATGATTCCCTGTGATTTTCCATCTCACCCGTGATTTTCCTTAACTAATTGCTTTCAAAATCAGTCTGTTTATATGCACACTATATGCTTATTTACTTTCCTTACTTGTAATTATGTTGTACCTTCCTTATTTGATGCATTTTTCTTTACCGTTTGAGTTGTGACTCCCTAATTGAAGGCAATTTGAGTTTTAATTGATTCTAATAGGTTTTCTTTCTATAATTATAATCAGTCTATATGTGTTACCTTATTTTTTACTTATTTGAAGACTATATATACTCTACCCCCTCTTTAGCATGGGGGGGGGGAATCATTTTCTGAACTCTCTCTTACACAAAAGAAGTAATTCAGTACTCTCTCTTTGTTTCACACAATCTCTCTCCCCTTGTGACTACTGGCTGCTCAACTAGCTTGAAACTCAGGCTGAGTTTCAGGCTGCTTCATTGTTCCGTTGCTCTCTATATTGCTGCTCACTTCACTACTATCGCTGCACACTCTCTATATTGCGGCTCACTTCACCACTTTGCATATTATAACTCACTACTGTCATGCATTACTTTGCCTTCAACCGATATGTCTCCTATTTGATTTACAGCTTCAAAGCAATATGTTTTCTATGGGTATTGCACTTCTTTTTGTTTCTCGTATGTTTCTACTTATGCTTTTGTTGTTCTTGCTACAATTAGCATGCTTCTATGTTGATTAACATGACTATCTTAATCTGGCATGCCCATTACTCCCCTTATATATCTCATGCATGTCTTTCCTTATCCCCTAACCCCAGTGTAGTTATCAGCATGAAGTTCTGACCCTTTGGTTGAAACCTGCCTGATTGTTTAAGTGCTGAAGTGCTTCTCTTTGATGTTTGTGTAACTGTGTTCTCACTCGTGAATTACTTGTCCCCTTCTCCTCTGCCCCTGCTTGTGCTTACCTGACATTGTATCTTCTGTTTCAAACTGCTTTTCAATTCAATCTTTTGAAACTCCATCACTATCTCACTACTCTTAGAAGTTTAGGGTCAGCCACCTTAGTGTAAGCATTGCTTTGGGTACCTTGAGTACCCACTGAACTTTGATGCACAAGGCTGGTAATTCCACACTTGCACTTGTCTTGTTAATTTGTTTTGGGTGCCTGGTATTGGCCAAGGGTCCCAATGGGCCTTTAGGGAGCTTCACCGCACCCAAACCTTGATAAAGGTTGTGAAACTCGAAAGAAGTGAGGATTGGAGACTTGGGCCTGGTTGAAGGCTCCCTATAGAATAACTTCTTATTTTTCTACTCTTCGCTATTGTAATCTGATTACTTCGTCTGTAATAACTTGTAATGAATAATTGGGGCTATAGTGAAATTGGGTGGGATTATGCATGTTTGGTTAATGGGTAGAGAACATGTCTATAGGGTTTTACTTACTTATTTGTGCAATAGATATCCTGCATAGGACATGCATCTCACACGATTAGAAATCTTGTTTTAGGCTCTTTTACTTTCCGCTCGTTATTATACTCACTTTGTAATCACGATTAATTAACAACCTATTATACAAATGGCTACTGCATTTAGGGACCATGTTTTAGGAGCTTTATGTGCATTAGACATCATGTTACTTAGGATCTTCGTTTGAGTTGCAATTGCTGAACGCCTGACTAATTTGTCTAATTTAACAACATAAGTCTGATGAACTATGCCTCCTCTCCTTAAAACTGGATTAATATGCATGCTCACCTTTCAAGTAGGTAATACATACGACGCCTAGGCAAGCTTTAGGCCTAATAAAATTGATTGATTTTGTTTTGCCAGTTTTCAGACTACTCCGTCTCTTTCTTAAACTACTGAACTCCATTCCTTGTTTGCCTCACTGAGGATTACTCTGATTTCTGTTAAAACTCCAGTCCCATTTTGACATACTCTCGGAATCAGGCATATGTTTTATCATGTCTTCTACTGGGTTGTTTGCTTGTCCAGAATCATGCTATTTTACTACATCATTACTATATTTTGAAAGTGTTTCAATATGTCTTTTACTAATTCCTAAACTATTATATACCTACTGCCATTTTTTAGTTATACTTCTGAAAATTTCGATCAAACTTTTTGATTTTTGCCAAAACCTATTTTTAATATTCCTGCTTTTAACTCTAATTTTTTTAGACCTTAAATGTGATTGAGACGTTCTAATTATATGTCTATTCGTGGAGGGGATTTGAGCCTCTTACATGCCTTTATGTGATCGCTTACATGAAGTCTTATTTGTTTTGTATGTCGCCTAGTATTTTGACCTTCAAACCTAAGGGTTCAACCTAGTCCTTACCTTATAGGAATAATGGTCCTAAATACCCTCTAGGACTTATAGGACGGGACGGGTAATAGCACGCAATAAGCACTCGCGACCAATCCACACGTTTAATTAACCTTTACGGGGCGGGAAGGGTAGAATATGGAGATGATGACGGTGCGCTAATATCTCGTGCAAGAATGATTGTTGGGTAGTGATCCATATTATATTTAAACCTAGGACCCCTTTTCTCCTTCTTTAGTTATTGATGTTTTCTTAAATTAATGTTTCTTCAACTAAGCTTTCTCCTTTTAAAATCACTTGTGTCTTTCTTCTTTCAAAATTTTTCAACTTGTTATGTGCAAACTTTGCTTGTTTATTCCTACTCTTCTTAAAGTCATAATTAAGCACGGTCGGGAACCACACTAGTGGATCTTGAGGGGTGCCTAACACCTTCCCCTCGAGATAATCTCAAGCCCTTACCCGAACACTGGTTTATCTTTCAAAGTCCTCTTTTTTTTAAGTGTCCTAATGCACTATAATTATTAGGTGGCGACTCTTCAAATTCCATATCCCGATTCCTCGAAAGGGGAATAAGAGTTGTTTTGTCCATAATGTCGTAAACCCGATTTCGCCTTCTTTTAGGAGGGAAAAAGGGGGGCATCGACAATATGGCGACTCCGCTGGGGAGATGCCTTAAGGCTTTTACCATTACGTTCTTTTTATGACTTTATTGCTTCCTTTATTACCTTTATTTCCTGCTTTTAATCATTTCTCCGTGAATACTAACTTGACTCTTCGTGTTTTCTTTTCCTTTAATTTCTTTCCCCTTTACTGCTTTACCATTATCTCAATTCCGTTTTTATTTCCGAGCATTTGTTGTAATCTTTACTTTATGAACGTGAAAATACATGTAATTTGTTTCATTATTGTAATTGCATCTCTCAACATCATATCCCACTCGTGCCAAAACAAATCCTATAGCAACGCTTATAATGAGTGGTTGCGCCCTTCCGATATCATAACCCCTAAATGTGGCAAAGGCATATTTGCGGTAAAACCAGTCGATCAATGGTGTAGTCGACGGTTCCGCGCCTTTCCCTCTTGAGTTGTCCGCTCAAGGGTACCTTGTCTAGCACTTCAAAGTAGAAACCTTACTCTATTAAACTGTTCATGCATCATGGTCAAGCCTAGCCGAGTCAGTTATGTTGTCCGCATAATGACTCATTAAGACAGCCTAAACCAAAGTCCATTGGGTTTCTTGAAACCCAAACGGACACCTTCACGCTATGTGCATTTATTTGGAGAACTAAACGCCTTATGCTAATTATTGGTATTAAATAGTCGAGTCCGGTGGGGGTGAGGTCTTAACCCTTTGTTTTGCAGGAAATGAATGAGAAAGTTCCCGACTTCCGTATGGTAAACATACCCTCAATCTTGTTGACCTGGTGGAGGAACCTCCCATCAAGTAACCAAATCAACGAATGGAAAGAAAGAGTCACCAAGGCTAGTGAGAAGCTAGAATACCTGGAGTACAGCTTGCTAGAATTGGAAGGGAAAGTGAGGAAAAGAGTCACCGACTGTCAAAACATTAAGGGAATCGAAGGAGAACGCCTGGCAAAGGCATTTTTACTGGAAAATCTGCGCGAGCTGGAGGATCTGATCAATGAGAACATTCAACCTGAGGAAGGTCCTTCGGGGACCAAGTAGTTAGGATTTTTACTCTTCTGCTTTCTTAAATGTAATAAGGCCGCTGGCCATTAGTGACATCTTTTATTATTCAGTTGTTTTTGACTCGTCTTATTTTTATCAATAAAATAAGGCATTTAGCATTATAAGTTCTCCCAATTTAATTTGTCGCTAGGCTTACCTCAGGCACAACGAGGCACCCAAATTAGGAAGCGATTTATATTCTAGCACAATGTGTTTAAATATTGCAATATTATTTATCAGAATCCACGCTAACTTTTTACCTTTTTTTTCTTTTATTATTTTTATTCCCCTCCCCAAAGGTTAGTTCGTGCATTCTGGCACCATCAGCGTACTCAACAAGATCCAAGGGTCCTCCACCTCCTCCTCCTCCAAGTCCTACCAGAAACAGGAACAAAGGCAAAATGGGAGATACAAGTGCTAGAAAGGAAATCGAGGAAACCTCTCAGAACGCTTCAATCACTAAGGAAACTGCTGCTCATCTTGAGCAAACTTTGCTGAGATTTCGAGAAGAATTGGAACAAGTTCGAAACCTGGAAAGTCTGTCAATCACTCTTGCCACTGCTGATGCCAACAACCAGAACCATACTACACCACCAGTACAACCCGCTCATGCCCAAGCCTGCAACACCTACAACAACACTCCACTGCACATTCCCGAAACACAAAATACCACAAAAGACCATAACACTCCAATCTTTGTGGACACCATGCCACATTACAGTCAGCCAATCGCCAGTGCAATCGAGACAGATAACAAGAGCTCCCTCATTCAGAATCTGGCCGCTGAGATCAAGAAGTTAACTAGCCGGGTCCAAGATTTCGAAGGTAACAAAAGTGTTGAAGGGTTAAATTACGAAGATCTCTGTGTTCAGCCAGATGTTGAGCTCTCGGAAGGGTACAAACCTCCCAAGTTCGAACTATTTGACGGTACAGGTGATCCCAGGGTCCACCTTAGAATGTATTGTGATAAACTAGTAGGAGTCGGAAGGGACGAGAAGATTCGCATGAAGCTGTTCATGAGGAGTTTGAAGGGTGATGCTTTATCATGGTATATTAGCCAGGATGCAAAGAAATGGACTAGTTGGGTGAACATTGCGTCTGACGTTATGGATCGGTTTAGGTTCAATACTAAGAACGCACCAGATGTGTTCTATATCCAGAATCTCAAGAAGAAGCCCATAGAGACCTTTCGCGAGTATGCTACTCGTTGGAGGTCAGAAGTTGCTAAGGTCATCCCCGCCGAGGTAGAAATTCCTTACTTAAGGGTCATACAAGAAGCAGAATTAGATGATGCAGAATGGGTCAAGAGTCGATACGAGCAGTTAGCCCTCATAGACGAAAAAAGAATGAGCGCTGTTTGTCACAGTCAATTATATCAGAAGAGAATGTCCAGAGCCTTCAACAAGAGAGTCAAGCCAAGGAAGTTTACACCAGGACAGCTGGTGTTGAAGAAGATATTTCCATATCAAGATGAAGCCAAAGGGAAATTCTCTCCTAATTGGCAGGGTCCGTATATGGTGCATCGGGTTCTAACCGGAGGAGCCCTTATTCTCATGGAAATGGACGGAGAAGTTTGGCCGAAGCCTATCAACGCAAACGTAGTGAAGCGATACTACATTTGATCATATGTTTTTCTGTCATAATGTATTTTGAACTACGCCTGACCTGATTCCCATTTAAGAGGGGATACGTAGGCAGCCCTATGGGTTCGGTCACATTTTAATAAAAATTCCATTTTTCCCCGCTATTGGAACTGGGGCAGAATTTTGAGGAGGACCCTCAAAATTCTGAAGTCAGTCGTCAGTTTTCTCATCAGCACCAACCCAGTAAACTGGGGCAGAATTTTGAGGAGGGCCCTCAAAATTCTGGGATTGTTCCACGTTCAGTCATCCAGCACAGCCGTCAGCAGTGTCAGCCTAGTAAACTGGGGCAGAATTTTGAGGAGGACCCTCAAAATTCCGGAGCAAGCGAGGTTGCCGTGTCTTGAACCACGTTGCAGTTGTTGGTTCATCCCGAAATAAAATTATTCTTTTTACCTATATATACATGCACTTGCCTTAAATTCATTAGGTCATGCCCGAATATCATTTGGATCGCATCGTTTAGCAACGCTACCCCAATGATACGCAACAGCAAGAGCCGGAGGATACGAACTAACCTCCCCCTATAAAACTCACAATTTTTCTTTGGATGCAGGAATTTAGGCAACGAATCAAAGTATATTTGCTCTTCAGAATCAAAAACCCTCCAGAGGGTCACTATCCGCCCACCCGAGACTAAGCTCTGTCTCCATTTGCATTTATGCATAAGGCTACTCTCTGCCTTCCGAGGTTAAGCTCTACCTCCATACTGCATAAGGCTACTTTCTGCCTTTCGAGACTAAGCTCTGTCTCCATCTGCATTTTTGCATAAGGCTATCTATCTGCCTTTCGAGGTTAAGCCCTACCTCCATATCGCATAAGGCTATCTATCTGCCTTCCGAGACTAAGCTCTGTCTCCATCTGCATCTCGCATAAGGCCACTTTTCGGCCTTCCGAGGTTAAGCTCTACCTCCATTCTGCATAAGGCTACTTATCTGCCTTTCGAGACTAAGCTCTGTCTCCATCCGCATTGCATAAGGCTATATTCTGCCTTACGAGGTTAAGCTCTACCTCCATCCTGCATAAGGCTACTTATCTGCCTTTCGAGACTAAGCTCTGTCTCCATCCGCATTGCATAAGGCTATCTTCTGCCTTCCGAGGTTAAGCTCTACCTCCATATTGCATAAGGCTATCTATCTGCCTTCCGAGACTAAGCTCTGTCTCCATCCTGCATGGCTGAAATATCACCACTTTATTTAAATTCTCGCTTCGGCTGAAATATCGCCACCTGCATTCAAATTCACGCCTTGGCTAAAAAATCGCCACTCTTTGCATTCATTCGGCTGAAAGATTGCCACTTTCTCATGCGCTGAAAAATCGCCAACTTATTCAAAGGCGTCATAGTTCGAGGGCACCATATGCATAGCTCGAGAACACCATTTCATGGCCTGCGAATCTTTATTTTATGCTTTTCATGGCCCAGGACATCATAGTCTGAGGACGTCATCCTAACCGTCCGAAGACAACATTCATGGTCCAACGGGAACTTGCATCACGTTTAAATTACGTAAATATATACGCACATCACGCACTTGCAGGTACTCCGGATGGCTCATGGCTGTCTCAGCGATCCCGCTCCAGTTCTCCGTAGCCTGTCCGATTCCAGGCACCCTTTCAAACCTGACCGTCGCGACCGTTCGTTTAAATTTCCATTGGCATATTCCGCCAATAGTTCCTGAACTACATGTGGCCTGATTCCTGTAAAATCAGGGATATGTAGGTAGCTCAGAAACCATAGAACGGTCAAAATTCTTTTACAATCGCCATTTTCGGTCAAAATTGGCCATCTTGTCTTTACCCGACAACTCTTTCATCCTCCTCGGGTAAAGAGGGGCAGTTGTTGATACCCAATTTTTCCCTATGTATTTTTATACTCAAAATACTTTCAAAATAACATATATATGCATATACAAGCACGCCCAAAGGCTTTGGTATTTTCCCAAATTTTTAAAGATTTTTAAAACCAATTTATGGCCTATTTTGCACTATAAAAAACCAATAATTATTCCCAAAACTTGTCATTTTGGCGAATAATTTATTTTATTCTCATATTTACACAAAATATAATTTACATGATTTTTGCATAATTTTACAAGTCCATTTGGTATTTTTAAACTAAATTTGCATGAAATTGCAATTTTAGCCTATTTCTCGATTTAATAGCATTCGTAATCACAAAATCATTTCTAATATTTTTAAATTAATACTTATACATTTCTTATTAACTCATTATTTTTAATTTGATTTTAAACACTATTTACTATTTTTATAAAATCAAAACGGGGAAGATTAGCTATTTAAATTGCAGTCCTTTTTTTTTATTGTAGCCCAAATTGCACCCTCAATTTCAACCCCAACCCGTATTCCTAGATTACCCGACCCATACCCAATTAATTTACCCGATCCAGCCTTGATCTGATCTGAGCCGTTGATCAAATGAGATCAACGGCCCAGATTCTATTTCCCAAATTAAATCAAACGACCCCCCCTTTGACCCCTCATTTCTCA
Organism: Nicotiana sylvestris; assembly: GCF_000393655.2. Lineage (NCBI taxonomy): Eukaryota > Viridiplantae > Streptophyta > Magnoliopsida > Solanales > Solanaceae > Nicotiana > Nicotiana sylvestris. Next base: position 85,357,710 of record NC_091066.1, read on the forward strand.
TAGAGACCGGTCTCTCTCTTGGTCTCTTCGTCTCCTCCTTCTCTCTAGAACCCTCTGGTTCCCTCCTCCTTCTCCGACGAGCTTCATCGCCTCTCCGGCCATGCTCCGTCCTCACTTCTCTCGACCACCAGTCGCCATGGAGCTGTGTCTCGCTGATCTTCTCTAAGTTTTGAGGCTCCATAGACTTCCACCATGCAAGATGGTCAATGGAATCCTTGATTGGATTATCTCCGTCCTTTTCTCCAATGGTTTTCAGTCCGATGACACTATGAACGCCATTATTAACGAGTTTCACAGCCAGGTTCCTTACCTCACCGATTTATTGCAAAAAACCCTAATTTTCGCCTAAGTCTCTCGATCTCTATCTTTTTAAAGCATTTTTAACTTATCCTTTTGTGTTTTACACTACATTCTGCCTGATTCTCAAATTTTAAACGTTTTGTTCTTTTCTCAAAAGCTAGGGTTTCCGAACCCCTTTCAAAAATCACTATATCTTCTGCTTCTTTTTGAGTATTATGTGCTTATGCCTGTATTATTTGTTTATGTTTGTGTTATGAGCTTGTTTGTGTGGTTTTCTGGTTAATCCGAGTTCCATGCTTTAAGTTTCTATTAGGGCTCCTGTCTTGTGTTGAAACTGTGATCTTCTCGCTTAGTGTTCTCTGATTTTCACACCTATTGTGTTTATAGGTCTAATTGTTATTCTAAATAATTCTGTGCATCTCTTTGAATCCCTGATTATCCGTATATGATTTCCTTGGAGATGCTCCACTGATTTGAATTGTTTCCTTGATTGTGAGATGCTTTCCTTACTTAAGGATGATTCCCTGTGATTTTCCATCTCACCCGTGATTTTCCTTAACTAATTGCTTTCAAAATCAGTCTGTTTATATGCACACTATATGTTTATTTACTTTCCTTACTTGTAATTATGTTGTACCTTCCTTATTTGATGCATTTTTCTTTACCGTTTGAGCTGTGACTCCCTAATTGAAGGCAATTTGAGTTTTAATTGATTCTAATAGGTTTTCTTTCTATAATTATAATCAGTCTATATGTGTTACCTTATTTTTCACTTATTTGAAGACTATATATACTCTACCCTCTCTTTAGTATGGGGGGGGGGGATCATTTTCTGAACTCTCTCTTACACAAAAGAAGTAATTCAGTACTCTCTCTTTGTTTCACACAATCTCTCTCCCCTTGTGACTACTGGCTGCTCAACTAGCTTGAAACTCAGGCTGAGTTTCAGGCTGCTTCATTGTTCCATTGCTCTCTATATTGCTGCTCACTTCACTACTATCGCTGAACACTCTCTATATTGCTGCTCACTTCACCACTTTGCATATTATAACTCACTACTGTCATGCATTACTTTGCCTTCAACTGGTATGTCTCCTATTTGATTTATAGCTTCAAAGCAATATGTTTTCTATGGGTATTGCACTTCTTTTTGTTTCTCGTATGTTTCTACTTATGCTTTTGTTGTTCTTGCTGCAATTAGCATGCTTCTATGTTGATTAACATGACTATCTTAATCTGGCATGCCCATTACTCCCCTTATATGTCTCATGCATGTCTTTCCTTATCCCCTAACCCCAGTGTAGTTATCAACATGAAGTTCTGACCTCTTTGGTTGAAACCTGCCTGATTGTTTAAGTGTTGAAGTGCTTCTCTTTGATGTTTGTGTAACTGTGTTCTCACTCGTGAATTACTTGTCCCCTTCTCCTCTTCCCCTGCTTGTGCTTACCTGACATTGTATCTTCTGTTTCAAACTGCTTTTCAATTCAATCTTTTGAAACTCCATCACTATCTCACTACTCTTAGAAGTTTAGGGTCAGCCACCTTAGTGTAAGCATTGCTTTGGGTACCTTGAGTACCCACTGAACTTTGATGCACAAGGCTGGTAATTCCACACTTGCACTTGTCTTGTTAATTTGTTTTGGGTGCCTGGTATTGGCCAAGGGTCCCAATGGGCCTTTAGGGAGCTTTGCCGCACCCAAACCTTGATAAAGGTTGTGAAACTCGAAAGAAGTGAGGATTGGAGACTTGGGCCTGGTTGAAGGCTCCCTATAGAATAGCTTCTTATTTTTCTACTCTTCGCTACTGTAATCTGATTACTTCGTCTGTAATAACTTGTAATGAATAATTGGGGCTATAGTGAAATTGGGTGGGATTATGCATGCTTGGTTAATGGGTAGAGAACATGTCTATAGGGTTTTACTTACTTATTTGTGCAATAGATATCCTGCATAGGACATGCATCTCACACGATTAGAAATCCTGTTTTAGGCTCTTTTACTTTCAGCTCGTTATTATACTCACTTTGTAATCACGATTAATTAACAACCTGTTATACAAATGGCTACTGCATTTAGGGACCATGTTTTAGGAGCTTTATGTGCATTAGACATCATGTTACTTAGGATCTTCGTTTGAGTTGCAATTGCTGAACGCCTGACTAATTTGTCTAATTTAACAACATAAGTCTGATGAACTATGCCTCCTCTCCTGAAAACTGGATTTATATGCATGCTCACCTTTTAAGTAGGCAATACATACGACGCCTAGGCAAGCTTTAGGCCTAATAAAATTGATTGATTTTGTTTTGCCAGTTTTCAGACTACTCCGTCTCTTTCTTAAACTACTGAACTCCATTCCTTGTTTGCCTCGCTGAGGATTACTCTGATTTCTGTTAAAACTCCAGTCCCATTTTGACATACTCTCGGAATCAGGCATATGTTTTATCATGTCTTCTACTGGGTTGTTTGCTTGTCCAGAATCGTGCTATTTTACTACATCATTACTATATTTTGAAAGTGTTTCAATATGTCTTTTACTAATTCCTAAACTATTATATACCTACTGCCATTTTTTAGTTATACTTCTGAAAATTTCGATCAAACTTTTTGATTTCTGCCAAAACCTATCTTTAATATTCCTGCTTTTAACTCTCATTTCTTTAGACCTTAAATGTGATTGAGACGTGCTAATTATATGTCTATCCGTGGAGGGACATTTGAGCCTCTTACATGCCTTTATGTGATCCCTTACATTAAGTCTTATTTGTTTTGTATGTCGCCTAGTATTTTGACCTTCAAACCTAAGGGTTCAACCTAGTCCTTACCTTATAGGAATAATGGTCCTAAATACCCTCTAGGACTTATAGGACGGGACGGGTAATAGCACGCAATAAGCACTCGCGACCAATCCACACGTTTAATTAACCTTTACGGGGCGGGAAGGGTAGAATATGGAGATGATGACGGTGCGCTAATATCTCGTGCGAGAATGATTGTTGGGTATTGCACCAAACTGATTCATAAACCTAGGACCCCTTTTCTCCTTCTTCAGTCATTGATGTTTTCTTAAATTAATGTTTCTTCAACTAAGCTTTCTCCTTTTAAAATCACTTGTGTCTTTCTTCTTTCAAAATTTTTCAACTCGTTATGTGCAAACTTTGCTTGTTTATTCCTACTCTTCTTAAAGTCATAATTAAGCACGGTCGGGAACCACACTAGTGGATCTTGAGGGGTGCCTAACACCTTCCCCTCGAGATAATCTCAAGCCCTTACCCGAACTCTGGTTTATCTTTCAAAATCCTCTTTTTTTTAAGTGTCCTAATGCACTATAATCATTAGGTGGCGACTCTTCAAATTCCATATCCCGATTCCTCGAAAGGGGAATAAGAGTTGTTTTGTCCATAATGTCGTAAACCCGATTTCGCATTCTTTTAGGAGGGAAAAAGGGGGGCGTCGACAATGGCACGTCTCGATTTCTAAGGATTAATATTAATTAAATGAGGGCCATGAGTTTTGAGATTTTATTTGGCATGACGGGCCTCGATTATTCTAAAAGGATTGTATTCAATTTAAAGCAAACTACAAATATTCATGATTATGTTTCTTCCTAAAACTACTTTGAGATTATTGCAAGGTCATGATTTATGAATATGGAATTATTATTGAAGAAATATATGATTTGAGTTATTATGGACCTAATCACCCATGTCGGTATCAAATTTGCTATTGACTTAACATCCTTTAATTTGGATCCAAGCTATTACATCGTTCTCTCTCCATTTTGAATACATCTTCCTATCTTTCCCTATGAACTACAATCTCGTTGAAGAAACTCATTCTGTCTCTCATGAATTCTATTTTTTTATGCTCTTCCTTCATTTTTTGTTCATATCTTTCAAGTTGGTAGATAACCAAAATATAATTTACAAATCAAAAGGAAATACGGTGAAAGAAAAATAATGGAAACAATGATTAAAAAAAGAATGAACCTTTTATAGATGAAGATCTTATTCAATACATATGGAGAAAAAAAACCATCAAATTTAATGTGCGAACGAACCATAATCAGAGGCAACGAGCGGAAACCTTTCGAACCGAACTCGACTTCGACCTCTTCGGGCTAGTATTTTGGGCTATCTTTTAAATTGAGTTTGAAGTTTTTTGATTTGATTTTTGGTGTGATTTAGCTCCTGTTTTTGAGGTTTTTTTTTGTCTTAAACAAGGTAATGAATGGCTATATTTTTTTTGTTTGAAAGAAATAGGTAGAAAGAATGAAAATAGTAGAAATTCTATTTTTGTATAGAAGAAGAAATATGTTTTCTCTCAATTCTCTCTACTCTCCCCTCTTTTTTTCTTCAAATAGTTCTCTTCTATTTATAGGAGAATTTTATGAAAATTTTCAGTTTTTTTTTAATTATTTTTTTATTTTTTATTTAAAAGAAATCTCACTTACATTTTGCTTTTCTTTTTTTTTTTCAAAAAGAATTCCCACCTTTCTTTACTTTTATTTTTTAAATTGCAACTTTAATTACTTTTATCTTATTTAAAATCCCACTTTTTTACTTTTTTAAAAGAGAATTCCACTTATTTTACTTTTCTCAAAACAAACAATCTACTTTCTTTTGCTTTTCTTTTTAAAAAATTCTACTTTATTTTACTTTAAATTTTTTAAATTTTCAGTTGCCTTTATATTTATTTTTTAATTCCAACTTTCTTTTACTTTTTATTTTTTTAAAATTTCCACAAAACTTTACTTTTATTTTTTTAATTTTTCACTTTCTTTTACTTTTTAAAAGAGAATTCCACCTACTTTTACTTTTATTTATTTTTTAATTCCATACTTACCTTTTTCTTATTTTTTAAAATCTATCCCGAAAATTAAAAAAAAAATTAATATTTTTCGGATTTTTTTTATTATTTAAAGATAAAAATATTAATAGTAATAATTCACCTTCTAAAATTTTGTATTTTTAACCTATAATAAAAAGTATAACAAAGCTAAAAATTGTAGGTTAAAACTCCTTAAAATATTTACATAGAAGAAGCGACAAAAAAAATTAAATATTGTCAAAAATTAGGTGTTCACAGCTGCCCCTCTTTGCTTGGAAACATGAAGAGTTTTTAAGCAAAGATAAGGTGAGCCATGTGATTAATTTTTGAACTATCTTTATTCAAAAGAGAATAAATAAGGATAAAAGAACAGAGAAAGGGTGCAACCGAGTCTTGGTTTTGAACAGCCTACATATTCCGGGTTATAAGGGAATCAGGTCGCGTGTAGTTCAAGAAAAAATGGAGTGATGAGTCCCAGAGTCGAGTGAGGTCCCGTCGAGGCTCCGATCCGTGGTCCTGTAATTACGTCAAAATCAAAAAAGACTAACTAAACTTATCAGCTACGAGTTAAAAGATTCCTATCTATGAACCTTCTGAAGTTTGATCTTGAGTCTTGGCTGGTTCTTCATGAAAACTCTGATCTGAATCTCGATGCTCATCAGCTGTAGGTGCTGGTTCTTTCTTCTTCAGCTTTTTGGATCAAGGCAGGACATGCGAAGCTTGTGACTTCAATCATATCTTGAGCAACCCGCATCTTTATCTGCTTCCACACCTTGAGTTCACTTCTTTTTTTTGTTTGTTTTCTTCTTTTCTTTGTTTTGGATTGAGACTCATTCTTTTTGTCGTCTCGAACCCTGTACCTCGAGGTAAAACCTGCTCAGACACCAAAAACAAACAAACGAGCGAAATTTTTCTGCCCCAGTTTTCACGAGGAAAATTTCATGAATTATTGTATCAAACCCTACACTATTTCTCTATTGAAAGTAATAAAAGAAGGATCATGTGTCTTTAGGAGAAATAGATTAGGGAGTGGAGCCTATATCTATAAAAACTCAAACAGGGAGTGGAGACCACGTGTTGGAAAAGGCGACTAGGGGATGGAGACCCTATGTCTAAAAATAATCTCAACTAGGGAGTGGAGACCCTACGTTGGCAAAAGGCGACTAGGGGATGGAGACCCTATGTCTAAAAATAATCTCAACTAGGGATTGGTGACCCTATGTTGTCAAAAGGCGACTAGGGGATGTAGACCATATGTCTAAAAATAATCACAACTAGGTTTTGAAGCCCTATGTTGGCAAAAGGCGACTAGGGAATGGAGGCCCTATGTCTAAAAATCTCAACTAGGCCCTATGTCTAAAAATCTCAACTAGGGATTGGAGACCCTAGGTTGGAAAAAAGGCGACTAGGAATGGAGGCCCTATGTCTAAAATCTCAACTTAAGGATTGGAGCCCTAATGTTGGCAAAAGGCGACTAGGGAATGGAGGTCCTATGTCTAAAAATCTCAACTAGGGGTTGGAGACCTAGGTTGACAAAAAGGCGACTAGGGAATGGAGGCCATATGTCTAAAATCTCAACTTAGGGATTGGAGCCCTAATGTTGGCAAAAGGGCGACTAGGAAATGGAGGCCCTATGTCTAAAATCTCAACTTAGGAATTGGAGCCCTAATGTTGGCAAAAGGCAACTAGGAAATGGAGGCCCTATGTCTAAAAATCTCAACTGGGGGTTGGAGACCCTAGGTTGGCAAAAAGGCGACTAGGGAATAGAGGCCCTATGTCTAAAATCTCAACTTAGGGATTGGAGCCCTAATATTGGCAACAAGGCGACTAGGGAATGGAGGCCCTATGTCTAAAAATCTCAACTTAGGGATTGGAGCCCTAACGTTGGCAAAAGGCGACTAGGGAATGGATGCCCTATATCTAAAAATCTCAACTTAGGGATTGGAGCCCTAATATTGGCAACAAGGCGACTAGGGAAGGGAGGCCCTATGTCTAAAAATCTCAACTCAGGGATTGAAGCCCTAATGTTGGCAAAAGGCGACTAGGGAATGGAGGCTCTATGTCTAAAAATCTCAACTTAAGGATTGGAGCCCTAATATTGGCAAAAGACGACTAGGGAGTGGAGGCCCTATGTCTAAAAATCTCAACTTAGGGATTGGAGCCCTAATGTTGGCAAAAAGGTAAAAGATTGATATTGGGGCTTCTAAACTACCCTTTTTTATTTATTTTCTTCTTATTTATTTTCTTTCAGTTCAATTCATTTTTTAGTAAAAAAAATGCAGGAAAGAATTTGGAGGAGACTTCCCTTTTGGGTTGATTATTGTTGCAAAGCTGTTTCTAGCGCTTGCACATTTTTTTTTCCATTTTGGTTGCACCTGCTTCTTGCACGGTTGTTTTGGATTGCACCTGTTTCAATTTTTCAAACAAACAACAATTGTTAGTTTGAAACGATGGTTGGTTTTGTGGCCTTGACTGTTTTGATCACTTGATCGCGGCCTAACTCTCCTGGTGAGAACCCCTGCCGTTTGCCGACTTTTTTGAAGATTGATCTCTCTCCTAAAACTAAGGAACTCAAATTTCCAAACTTTCCATATGACGGTTCAACCACGTGGGGCTTTGGTCTTTTCACCTTATTCTGCTTCTAGGGGCTTTTGACTTTGATTTCTTTTCATTTTCAATGACTTTGATTTCAAAGCATCGGCCATCATGGCCAGTCGGGAGCGACTTGATGCACCCGCTGAGGCTGGGTACTTTTCTTTGGACTTGGCTTTTGTTAAGCAGAACCCGGTAAGACCAATCTTGCCACCTTTTCTTTGTATTAGTTTCAGAACAGAGTTAGACCAAAAGGGATTCAAAGAAAAATAAAATAAAGGACAAGAAAGTGAATTTAAGGAGAAGTGTCCCTTTCAGGGAGGAAAGAAAGACTTATCTGGAGCGCATGCGGACTTCAATAGACATGACATGCTTCTTGGACTGGATACCTGATCTGCACAACTATCCAACTTCTCATAAACCCATTGCGACCCGTGTTTTAAAACCAAGAAACTTTGCTAGGACTCTTTCAGTACCAATGGTGGTGAGGGTTTCTTCTTTTCGATCAACGACGCCCTTTGCGGGTTTTCGCCAATCGACCTCTCTCATTTCTCTTCTCACCATTGCCTTATAGTGCTCTTTACGAGTTTTCACTGACAAGACTCTCTCATTTTCAATTTCTCTATTCACCGTTGACTTATGGTGCCTGTAGGTTTTCACCAATAAGACTCTCATTTTATTTCTCTCATCTTAATTGTATCGGATCCAAACAGCTGCGTTCTCCGATTTTGAAAACCTTTCGCCGATTGATCGGAAGGACTTGAACAAGGTTTGGGTAAAAAAAGTTGGATCAAATTACAATTTTGGAACCGTTCAGGCGGGATCATCGTCGAACCATTATAACATCTGCCCTAGTTTTACTTTTGGGGAAAATTTGATTTTTGTTTTGGTGTGACTGAACCTCAAGAGAGAGGCTGCCTATGTAGCCTTTCGGAATCAAGTCGAACGTAGTTCAGGGAACTTTGTTTTTTATTTTCTTTTTTCTTTCCTTTTTTATTTTTATTTTTTTTCGAGTTTAAAGAGGGTAATGAAAGAAAAGTAACCGACTCAAAGGGTTAGCAAAAGGATTGGAGTGTTTGGGGTAGCGAGAATGAAAGCCTTCGTCATCCCAATCGGATAGTGCTATTACTGCAGAAGGACTAGACATAGTATCTTTTGACCCCGTCTGCGTTCACAACTGCCTCGGGCTCGTTTCCTTCGATATCTTCCAGATATAATGCTCCTCTTGGTAATATCTTTCGGATAATGTATGGGCCTTTCCAGTTAGGAGCAAATTTTCCTTTTGTTTCCTGATGATGAGGAAGAATACGCCTTAAAACAAGTTGTCCCACTTCAAAATTTCTGGGCCGTACTTTCTTGTTGTAAGCATGGGCCATTCTTTGTTGGTACAACTGCCCGTGGCAGACTGCAACCATTCGCTTTTCATCAATCAGGGTTAACTGTTCCAGACGGGCTTTGACCCACTCACTGTCTTCAATTTCAGCTTCAACAATGATCCGGAGAGAAGGGATTTCAACTTCCGCAGGTATTACGACTTCAGTGCCATAAACCAAAAGGTACGGGGTTGCTCCGACCGACGTGCGCATAGTAGTGTGATACCCCAACAATGCAAAAGGCAACTTTTCATGCCACTGCTTCGAACTTTGAATCATCTTTCTCAAAATCTTTTTGATGTTCTTGTTTGCTGCTTCGACAGCACCATTGGCTTTAGGCCGATAAGGAGTAGAGTTCTGATGCGTTATCTTGAATTGTTCGCATATATCCCTCATCAAATGACTATTCAAGTTTGCAGCATTATCTGTGATAATAGTTGCAGGAATGCCAAAACGGCAGATAAGATTGGAGTGCACGAAATCTACCACAGCTTTCTTGGTGACAGATTTGAGAGTGATTGCTTCAACCCATTTCGTGAAATAGTCGATGGCGACCAATATGAATCTGTGCCCATTTGAGGCTTTTGGCTCGATTGGCCCAATGACGTCCATGCCCCAAGCAACAAATGGCCAAGGTGCTGACATGGGATGCAGTTCTGTGGGAGGTGCATGAATCAAATCACCGTGCACCTGACACTGATGACATTTCTGAACAAAACTGAAGCAGTCTTTTTCTATGGTCCTCCAGTAATAACCCGCTCGAAGGATTTTTTTGCCAAAACATACCTATTCATGTAGGGTCCGCACACTCCTGCGTGCACTTCGTACATGATTCTTCCGGCTTCTTCGGTGTCAACACATCTTAACAAGTTGAGGTCCGGGGTCCTTTTGTACAAGACATCACCACTCAAAAAGAAACCACTTGCATGTCGTCTAATGGTTCTCTTTTGGTCTCCACTGGCTTGCTCGGGGTATTCTTTGGTTTTCAAAAATCTTTTGATGTCATGATACCATGGCTGAATATTTGGTTCTGCCTCAACCGTATTACAATAGCCATGCCTTTCCCTAATTTGGATTTCCAAGGGATCAATATGGGCATTGCCTGGGTATGGCAGCATCGAGGCCAAAGTAGCAAGTGCATCGGCCAGTTCATTGTGACAACGAGGGATGTATCTGAACTCTATTGACTTGAACCGCTTGCTAAGATCTTCTACATATTGCCTGTAGGGAATAAGTTTGACATCTCGAGTCTCCCATTCTCCTTGGGCTTGTCGGATAATCAGATCTGAATCTCCCATGATTAACAATTCTTTGATATCTTGGTCAATTGCCATGTTCATACCCATAATGCAGGCTTCATACTCGGCAGTGTTGTTTGTGCAAATAAACCGAAGTCGGGCCGTGGCTGGATAATGCTGACCAGTGGGTGAGATTACGATTTCCCCGATTCCAACACCTTTTGCGTTTACCGCTCCATCAAAGAACATTTTCCAAGTATTAATATCTTCGGATATTGCCTCAACAAAATTTACCTCTTCATCCGAGAAGTAGGTGCTCAAAGGTTGGTATTCATCATCAACCGGGTTTTTAGTCAGGTGATCTGTTAATGCATGGGATTTCATTATTGTGCGAGTGACGTAGACTATGTCAAATTCCGTGAGCAGGATCTTCCACTTCGCTAACCTCCCAGTGGGCATTGGCTTCTGGAATATGTATTTTAAAGGATCTAACCTGGTTATGAGGTAAGTGGTGTAGGCCTGCAAATAATGCCTCAGCTTCTGAGCGACCCAAGTTAAAGCGCAGCAAGTTCTTTCTAGTAAAGTGTACTTGGCTTCATAACTGGAAAACTTCTTGCTTAAATAGTAAATGGCCTGCTCTCTCTTTCCGGTCACATCATGTTGCCCGAGGACACAGCCGAAAGAATTTTCCAAGACGGTCAGATACAGGAACAGAGGCCTCTCTGGCTCAGGTGGGACCAACATTGGCTGATTCGACAGATATTCCTTAATTTTATCGAAAGCTTCTTGGCACTCGTTTGTCCATTTGATCGCCGCATCTTTCTTTAACAACTTGAATATGGGTTCACACGTGGAGGTCAGATGGGCAATGAACCGGCTGATGCAGTTCAATCTACCCAACAAAATCATAACATCTTTCTTGGTTTTCGGAGGAGGCAAATCCCGAATAGACTTTATCTTTATTGGGTCTAACTCAATGCCCCTTCGGCTGACTACGAAACCCAAGAGTTTGCCAGATGGGACTCCAAATGCGCACTTGGCAGGGTTTAGCTTCAAATCATATTTGCGTAGCCGCTCAAAGAATTTTCTCAAGTCCCGAACATGGTCATCCTGAGTTTTGGGTTTGATGACTACATCGTCCACGTATACCTCTATCTCTTGGTGCATCATATCATGAAAAATGGCAGTCATGGCCCTCATGTAGGTTGCCTTGGCGTTCTTCAGACCAAATGGCATGACTCTGTAACAGTATGTACCCCAAGGTATGGTAAAAGCTGTCTTTTCTGCATTTTCTTGATCCATCAACACCTGGTGATATCCTGCGTAACTATCCACGAAGGACTGTATCTCATGTTTGGCGCAGTTATCAACAAGGATGTAGATGTTCGGCAAAGGGAAGTTATCTTTGGGACTTGCCTTGTTTAAATCTCTGTAATCCACACACACCCGGGTCTTCCCGTCTTTATTTGGCACTAGAACTACATTAGCTAGCCATGTGGTATATCGAACTACTCGAATCACCCCCGCTTTCAGTTGTTTCGTGACTTCTTCTTCGATCTTGTCGTTGATGTTAGTTTTTAAACTTTCTTTTCTTTTGCTGGACAGGGGGTAGTCGGGGTAAGTCGACAACTTATGAACCACCAAATCAACACTTAGTTCTGGCATGTCGTCATATGACCAAGCAAATACATCTTTGAACTCAAACAAGAGTTGGATTAATGCGTCCCGGGTTTTTTCATCTGTGTGAATGCTTATCTTGGTTCCCTGATTTCTTCAGAACTACCCAAATTAACCGGCTCGGTATCATTTAAGTTCGGCTTAGGTTTATTCTCAAATTGTTCCAATTCTCGATTTATTTCCCTAAAAGCCTCTTCTTCATCGTATTCCGGTTCTTGGTTCATTATTTCACGGTTAGACAACATGTTTGGATCTGGGCATTAAGTCCGCAAGCATGTCATGTTATTTAAAGCCGCATTATTAGAACTGAAAGAAGAAATAAAAGAGAAAAATAACCGAATCAAAAAGAATAAAGAAATATGAACGATGAAATATTGATTTCATTTCATTGAATTTGAAGATAACAGGGTTTACATAGGAAATTAAAAGACAGGAAACTAAAAAAAACATCCGAGTTATACCCTGGAATAACTCGTGATGTAGAAAAAGTGGCAGGACAGGTCTACCGGGACTCCCACCTGATTGGGAATGGCGTGGCCTTCCAATTCTGCAATTTGTCATTAGGTCCCATATACAGAACCTCAGCGGTGCTTGAGCCTTCCCCTGGTTGAACCATATGGGCTTCATACAGTATCTTCCTCATGGCCCCACAGATTTCTTTGATTTCTTCGGTCGTAAAGGCTTTATCTTCCTCTTCCTCATTGTATTTCGGCTTGACAAATGTTCTGTACAGATGCGGCACCGGTTGAGGCAAGACCCAACCATCATTCTTTCTATCATCTGCCCATTTTACATCAGCTGGAGTAGGTCGGAAGCCTACCCCAAAGAACTTTTCACTGGCGGTCAGGGTGATAGGTTCAGCTATTCCTTGCAACGATTTCCCAAGCCCTTTCCCAGGTTTGTAGTCGTGCCTAATCACTTCTTTGGCCACCATGATTGATGCATTAGAAAGGAAGGGTTGAGGCAAGGTTTTCCTTCTTTGCACTAATCAGCGACCACGATTTCAAAGGCCTGATAGACTATGTGCTCGCTCCCCTCTCTTGCTTCAAGACACGGGACTGATGGGTCCCGATAAATTGATTGCTCATCTTCCCCGTGGACCACAATCTCTTGATCCTCATGCTCGAACTTCACCATCTGGTAAAGAGTAGAGGGTACAACCCCCGCTGCATGGATCCACGGCCTCCCCAAAAGAAAGTTGTAGGATGTGTCCATGTGCAAAACCTGGAAGGTTATTTCAAAGTCTACTAGGTCGATGGTCAGAATTAGATCAATCTCTCTAATTATGTCCCTTTTGATACCATCGAAGGCATGTACACAGACGTTGTTGGGTCAGATTCTTTCGGTACTAATTTCCATACGCTGCAGAGTTGAGAGTGGGCAAATGTCTACCCAGAGCCTCCGTCCAACATAACCTTTTTCACGTAGTACCTTTCGCATTTGACTGTCAGGTGCAGGGCTTTGTTATGTGTGGCCCCTTTTGGGGGCAAGTCATTTTTGTTGAAGGGGATCTGGTTGATTGCGAAAAATCTTTCGTCCATTCTCTCCAACTGCTCTAGAGAAGTCTCAACAGGCACATATGCTTCGTTAAGGGTCTTGATCAATACCTTTTGATGTTCGGTGGAGTTCATCAATAGAGATAACAAGGAGACTTGTGCGGGAAATTCTCGAAGCTGGTCGATCACCTCATAATCCGCCATTTTCATCTTTTGAAAGAAGGCCTCCGCTTCTTCGGCACTCACGGGCTTCTTAGATGGGAAGCGCTTTCTAGTGGCATTGTTCACCTCTTCCAAATTGAAATACTTTTCAACCAAGTTATTTTCTTCAACTTCTCCTGAGATTTATTTGCCTTTGTAAGTCACTACTGATTTGTTGTAGTTCCAAGGCACAGCGGTAGGATCTGTCATGGGCTTTTGTGATGCGCGGCCAATAACCACGGGCTCACTCAGCCTTGATGGATTAATTGGCCCCCACATCACATAAGCTCCCTTGGGCACATACATTTGGGTTGTCTTATTCAGCTTGAATCTCCTGGGAGGACTCAAAGTCATCTGCTTTTAAATGCGGCCTCGAGGGACATAGAGAACAACATCTTTGGGAGGCGTTGCCCCAGTTTCAACTTCAACTTTCTTCTATGACTTTGGAGGGGTGGTTTTGTTCTTTTTCTCCCCTTTGTCTTGCTTTAGGGCAGCTTTTTGTTTCTTTTCTACATCAGTGATGTCAATGATGGCCTTCAATGCTAGGTCAAATTCCTTGTCCTCACAAATCATTCCAATTACCAGCTCGTTGTTGTGGGCCGGCAGTGGGTTGTTAGTCACATAAGGAATATCTTCATCATTTAACACTATCTTCCTTTGTTCTATCAAGTTCTCCACAGCTCTCTTTAGAGTCCAGCAATCATCCGTGTCGTGCCCTTCTACCCCTAAGTGATAGGCGCATCGGGTACCGGCTCTGTAAGCGGGTGATACTGGGTTTTGCCTGGTTTGAGGAACAGGCTGTAGCAGACCCATTTGAACAAGCTTTGGTAATAGGCTGGAGTACGTTTTGCCAATTGGTGTAAAATTTGGCCTCTTGGGTGGTTCACGAGGGTGGAAATTGTTTTGTGGAGGCCGGGGTTTGTAGTGGCTTTGGTAAGGAGGCTGGTTTCTAGAGAATGAAGCTTGGTTCCAGTTGGATTGTTGTTGTGGCCGAACATAAGGTTGAGTATTCATGACCGTGTATGGCTGAGGAGTATATGTTACGACTTGGTGGGGGTAATAGTGTTGCGAGATCCTTTCTGAGAAAATGGATCTGGGAGTACGGTGTTTTCTTGCACCCGACGTTGCCATGGATGTTTCTTCCTTTTTCTTGCCCTTCGCTACTCCTCCAAACCCACCCTGAATAGCTTGGGAGGTAGCTCTGATGGCGTATTGGCTTAGAATTAGACTCGTTTTCAACCCATTTTCAACTATTTCACCAATCTTGATGGCTTCAGCGAACGGTTTACCCATTGCGGACATCATATTTTGGAAGTAGTCAGCTTTCTGAGCTTGGAGGAAAACTATGACCATTTCAATCTCATCCATCGGAGGCTTTACCCTGGAGGCATGTTCACGCCATTTAACTGCGTACTCTCGAAAGCTTTCCGAAGATTTCTTCTTCAAGTTTGTCAATGAGTTCCTATCTGGAGCAATATCAATGTTGTACTGGAACTGCCTGACAAAATCTCTAGCAAGGTCATCCCAGATGTGCCAGCGGGACATATCTTGGTCCATGTACCACTCAGATGCGATGCCAACTAGACTTTCTCCAAAATAGGCCATGAGGAGTTCTTACTTCCCACCGGCTCCTCGCAGCTGGTTGCAATATCTCTTGAGATGAGCAATAGGATCACCGTGTCCATCATACTTCTCAAATTTTGGGGTTTTGAATCCAAATGGCATATGCACATGAGGGAACATACATGAGTCGGCATAGGATACACTTTTCTGTCTGCTCAAGCCTTGTATGCTTTTGAGACTCTGTTCCATACTCCTTATCTTCTTCGCAATCTCTTCTTGCTCAGGGGTTTTGGTGGCTTTCTCTTTCTCTGTGGTGAACTCATACCGGGGTGGTTGGGAGTAAGTATAGGTGGGAAACTATGTAGGTTCCAGTGGGAAAGATAGTGTTTGGAAGGTGAAGGATGATGGGTCAAAGCTAGGCCTAGGCAGTGTAGGCTGTGCCGTAGCCGAGCAAGGCGGAGCAGTGAAGATATTAGAAGTTGCACCTGAATCTAACACCTGGGGGTGAGCCTCAGAAGGTGTTCCCACAAAGTTGGCAGAAATAGTAGGGTATCCTAGTGGGGTATTTGGATAGTTTATGGGGATGTTGGAGGTCCTACTTGACCTGGGAAAAAGCTCGGGAAATCTAGGGATTACACTTGGTGGTTCTTTTCCATTTGCCCAGGCGTCCCACATTTCTATCATGCGGAGACGCAGTAATCTATTTTCCTCGGCAACTGCCGATTTTGAAGTTGGGATGCCCGAGATCGGACTCTCATCCATAATAGGAACTGTTGGTAGAGTCATTTATGAAGACATTTCAATGCTTCCCTTCGACCTTGTGAAGTATGGATGCGAAGCTAGACTACCACAAAACCAACCACCTTTCTATAAAACATGTACTTAATAGTAGACAACAAACCGGTCAGTTTGAAGCAAATAACACATAGGTAATCACATGTTAGGGTGTGATACACCTATACAGTCAAATGTGTTTCTACGTGTATCGCAACGGTTGCATGTTTCATCCCAGCTTTACTTATTTTCCCCGATTTTCTTTTCTTTCCACTTCCAATCTTCCACTTCTTTGTTTCTCTTTTCTCATTCTCTTTTCTCATTTTTCTTTTGATTTTTCTTCGGCTCTCTTTTCTTCCTTTTTGGGTTTTTCTTCTGGGTCTTTCTTTTCACATCCCTTTCTTATTGGAGTTATTTACAAAATCATGACCGAATCCGATGAGTATTGCCTATGTATCACGACATTGCGTGAATCAGATCATTACGTAGTTCAAGAAAATAAATGCGAAAAATAAAGAAATTTTTTTTGGGGAATTTTCGATTTTCATTAATAAAAACTCCTAAACTATTCTATTACAAAAAACTTCAAACTACTCGTTTTCTTGGAACTGCGAACAGACTAAAAATAAACCAAAATACAGACTCGACAAATGAAAAATTAGGAATAGATTAAGGCTTCGACTCCTGGGGCCCGTGGGACATCATTTGGTCTCGCCACGGGCCTATATGCGAGATCCCCTTGAAGTCTCTCCAAATCACTCATTATCTGGCGGACAAATGTCATCACTACAACGAAAAAAGTGGTTCGAGTGATGTCCTCACATGCTTGGTATTTCATGACAATGTAGTCGGCAATGGCTCTAACCCTCTCTCAGATTCTACCCTTTTCCTAAAGCAGACGCGCGACCTGCTGAGTCTTGGCTTCTAACACTTGAGAGTCGTGAAGGTGTTGATTTTGAAATTGTTGTATTCCTTCCTCCATCTGAGCCATCAAATCATAACAGTGTTCCCTGTCAGCTTTGAAATCTTTAGCCTGCTTGGCTGCCTTATTATCAAGAGTAGTTACCTTTCTTCTTAGGTTGGTGATTGTCCCTTCATATTTTCTCTTCATTTGTTGCACAAACTGTGTCCGACCTTTTGCATTTTCTGCTAATTGAGCCCGGGTTTTTGCTAGACTGGCCTCAGACTTTTCTAGGTCATCTTGACACTCAAGGGCTTTCTTTTTCAGACTGCTTATAAGCCTTTCATCCGCTCGGCTTCTTTCCGGGTTTCTAGCAGCTATTTTCATCTTCCGGATTTGAGCTTTGAGGGCTTCATTTTCTTGAGTTAGTTTTTTCTTTTCTCCCTCATCTGCGGCGGTTTGTAAACCATTTTCAAACTGAAGGTCCATCACTTGCCTTTCCAACTGGCTTATTTTAGCCCTGTAGCTTTCTTCTTTTGCCAACCAGCCTCACTGCTCTTGCGAGTCGCTAGTAAATTGTTGAACGTGGGCTCTCTTAGCAGGTCTCTCAAGAATCTGAAATCTTTTACCGAACCAAACAATGTACTTAGGGTCTACTTCACCTCTAGCTAGATCTCGCACCATGGTCTTAGGTTCAAGAAATCTACATTCATTCCACACCTGGCGAATTCTCCCTTCTGGAAATACGGCTTTTGGGCCCAATTCAATGACATATTTACTCAAAGCTTCGTCATAGGGGACGGTTAGAAATCTTCCTAATTGACGCAAAACCTTGTGGGGAGCATACGATTGGATGCTCCGGATGCCCATCAGGAAGAGATAACACACTTCAGCTGACATGTATACTACTTCGGTGATAGGAAGTCATCCGAATGTCCACTCAATTTTATCGGCAGTCAAGGAGCTCAAATGTGCAAGCCAAGCTTCAGTCCCCTCGGGGAATTCAATACCCACTACTCGGCTTTCAAATTCTTCAATGTAACTCAAACCGGTCATACCGTAATTCATATACCCAACCCGGTGGCAGAGATTTTCCTGCATCCATAATTGTAGTAACAGATTGCAGCCTTGGAAGAACTTTCCCCCTTCCTGACAGATAGTCAAGGCTCAGTAGATTTCAGATAAGATCAGGGGAATCACAGTGTTGTTGGCTTTCTTGATTGCAACATCGATCATTCCAACGAGACCTACCTCTATATTACCATCTTTTCGCGGGCAGACTACAACACCCAAGAATGTTACTATACAAGCCAAACCCCGCCTTGCCTCCCATTTGTCTTTATTCCCGGCATAGGTCAGACCAGTGTTCGGCTCTTCAAAACCTCGGGGGTTACCATAATGTTGATACAAGAACTGGAGAGTGCAATAACCTTCAGATAAACTTCCATCCTAGATATCCCGACTAATACTCAGCAGATCCAAAAATCTGTGGGGAGATACTGGTCTTGGTGACACTGGATATCGACTTCTAATGTTTCCATTAAGGCTCGCATAACCCGCAACTTCCTCCAGCATGGGTGTGAGCTCAAAGTCAGAGAAACGGAACACATTACGAGTTGGGTCCCAAAAAGGTACTAAAGCTTCAATTATGTCCAACCTTGGCTCGATGTTCAACAGTCCGACGAGGCCTCCCAGAACCTTTACCACGGTTTCTCTACTGCCTTTCCTTAGATCATTCCACCACATGTGGAGCTGTAAGGGGATCTCTTTAAGGGCTGTGAAGGGTTCAATTTCATTTGTGCTCATCCTGCACATTTATTAAGGTGATTTAATAACTCATTTTGACCCAAAAGAGTAACACCATTTTTTCAAAATTTTACTTAAAAATAAAACCCGATTTTGCAAATACGGCCTTTCAGCACTTCGGGGAAGAAGATTTTAAGGTTGTGCCTACTAATCGGTCGAAAAATAAAAAAATGACCAGAGGTGACTTTCTTGCAAAAACAGTCTTCCGGTGCCCTTTTGGGGACATTCAGCTTATTTTAGACAAGAATGGCATCACTCTGCTTATTTGTGACAAAAACTAAAATTTTGTTGTTTTGGGCTATTTTTGCAAAAGGGAAGTTGGACCCGATGAGGGTTGCCTACGTATTCCACATCCAGTGAGAATCAAACTGGCGTAGTTCGGGAAGATTGAGAACGGAGTAAATAAGCTAACTCTTTTTTTTCCTTTGGTTACTTTTATAAACTCCAACCATGAAAGCTTTAAGAAAAAGAAAGACATTTTTTTTTTGAAGTTTTCGAAAGTTTGATTTTGATTCTTTTTTTTTATTTTTGGAAGTAAGACTTCTAAAAAAACAAAAAATTCTTTTCTCTTGATTTGAACTTTGAGAATTCCAAAAGTAAAAGAAACATTTTTTTTTGAATTTTTATTTGTTTTATCTTTTTCTAAGGAAGAAAGAAAATATTTTTGGACCTTTTTATTTATTTGCAAAAATACTTTTAAAGAAAAGCAAAAATATTTTTGGACTTCAATTTTTCAAATTTTTTTTTAACATTTACGAAAGAAAGACTTCGAAAGAGAGAAAAGAATATTTTTTTTTTATTTTTGTTTTGACTTGTGGATTTTCGAAAGAAGGACTTTTAAGAAAACATCTCGGATTTCTGAGTGTACTTTTAAAGAAAAGCAAAAATATTTTTGGACTTTAATTTTTCAACAATTCTTTTTGACATCTAACGAAAGAAAGAGTTTTAAACAAGGAAAAGATTTTTTTTTAATTCTTTTTTTTCTGATTTTTTTTTGAATTTTGTTTTGATTTTTTTTTTTTGAAAAAATAAATATTTCAAAATAACGGAAACTCGTATTTTTGATTTTGATTTTGATTTTTTGATTTTTATTTTTATTTTATTTTTAATTTTAAAAAAAAAACTTCTTTTTTTTAATTTTTTAAGGAAAGATTTCTAAAGAAAGGAAAATATTTTTGGATTTTTAAAAATTGGGGTCGGAACCGATGAGGTTTGCCTACATATCACATCCGGTGAGAATCAGACTCGCGTAGTTCGGTCAGTTTTGACAGAACAGGGGAAACATGTCACTTGAAAATTTTGGCTCATTTTGAAATGACTTTTTTTTCAAAATTTCGGTAGAGTTTCAGAATTTTCTAAATACCTAACTCTCACTCCTATTTTTGATTTTTGATTTTTTTTTATTTTCTTTCCCTATTCTAAAAGCCGGTCAACATGCAAGCCGAAACAAAAAGATGCGTAAGTAGCATGTAAGATGCATCAGGATGGTCTTTTTAATTCGGGTACACCTGTCCTAGACGGACCCAACCCCTGTGTTGATTCCCCAAAGTCAAATGCACGTGATGCAAAAAAATGTTCCTATTAGGGATCCGGTGTGAGGCTGTGTTATTCTAGGTTTAAAAACCTAGGTGTATTGTTCTAGACTTGGCTTATCCGAGCGGACAGCTCGAGCCGAGGGAGGGCAGTATACCGGGAATACAGAAGCTTCACCGGCTTTGCAACTTGTCCGAACCTCGTTCTAAAATTGGGATATGACTCTAACAGAAAAGAAGTCACACAAAGTGCACACTTCCTAGATGATTTAGAAGACTCATAGAGAAGAGGGTGTCGTAACAGTTTTATATACAATTCAAGCAATATCAAAGCAGTAAAAAGCAGCATTTAGCACATTAGGCTCAACACGTAAAATTATATAACACAAGCCAAGTATAACAGTTATTCTAAGCTCGGATTCTTGAACCCTGAACCAAAAGTTCTGGGTTATGTTTCCCAGCAGAGTCGTCAGAGCTGTCACACCTCCTTTTTACCCGCCCGAGAGGGCGTAAGGGAGTTTTTCAATTAAAGTGACATTATTCGAAATGAGATTATTTAATTTAATTTTTTTCAAAGTCGCCACTTGGAATATTTTAATTGGTGTCCCAAGTCACCGGTTTATTTTAAATCCCAAATCGAGGAAAAATCGACTTTCCTTTGGAAGTCTACGAACTAGAAATTCTGAGTAAGGAATTCTGTTAACCCGAGAGAAGGTGTTAGGCATTCCCGGATTCCGTGGTTCTAGCACGGTCGCTTAAACTATTACAATTGGCCTATTATCTGATTTTAAAATATGTTTCAACCTATGGTATATTTTTTGACTTATTAGCCACTTTTAATTAATTTTAGGAAAATTCAACGTCATCTAAAACACGTCTTGAACCACGTCACATGAAATGCACCCGCGGTCCACGACACATTTTATCTAACATTGTTGAGATTTGGATTTGGGTCACATGAAATGCACACCCAAGTTTAGGAAATTAATTTTTAAAAATAGCGCGCCTAAAGCAACTACGCACTTTCAAGTTTGCGAGGGCCATGGAAAATTCAACTAAATGGCACGTCTCGATTTCTAAGGATTAAAATTAATTAAATGAGGGCCATGAGTTTTGAGATTTTATTTGGCATGGCGCGCCTCGATTATTCTAAAAGGATTGTATTCAATTTAAAGCAAACTACAAATGTTCATGATTATGTTTCTTCCTAAAACTACTTTGAGATTATTGTAAGGTCATGATTTATGAATATGGAATTATTATTGGAGAAATATATGATTTGAGTTATTATGGATCTAATCACCCATGTCGGTATCAAATTTGCTATTGACTTAACATCCTTTAATTTGGATCCAAGCTATTACATCGTTCTCTCTCCATTTTGAATACATCTTCCTATCTTTCCATATGAACTACAATCTCATTGAAAAAACTCATTCTGTCTCTCACGAATTCTATTTATTTTATGCTCTTCCTTCATTTTTTGTTCATATCTTTCAAGTTGGTAGATAACCAAAATATAATATACAAATCAAAAGAAAATATGGTGAAAGAAAAATAATGGAAACATTGGTTAAGAAAAGAATGAACCTTTTATAGATGAAGATCTTATTCAATACATATGGAGAAAAAAACCATCAAATTTAATGTGCAAACGAACCACAATCAGAGGCAACGAGCGGAAACTTTTCGAACCGAACTCGACTTCGACCTCTTCGGGCTAGTATTTTGGGCTATCTTTTAAATTGAGTTTGAAGCTTTTGGATTTGATTTTTGGTGTGATTTAGCTCCTGTTTTTGAGTTATTTTTGTTTTGTTTTAAACAAGGTAATTAATGGCTATATTTATTTTTGAAACAAATAGGTAGAAAGAATGAAAATATAAAAAATTCTATTTTTGCATAGAAGAAGAAAATATGTTTTCTCTCTACTCTCCCCCTTTTTTTCTTCAAATATTTCTCTTCTATTTATAGGAGAATTTTCGAAAATTTTCAGATTTTTTTTAATTATTTTTTTATTTTTTTATTTTTTATTTAAAAAAGTTCCCACTTACATTTTGCTTTTCTTTTTTTTATAAAAAGAATTCCCACTTTTCGTTACTTTTATTTTTTAAATTGCAACTTTATTTACTTTTATCTTATTTAAAATTCCACTTTTTTTACTTTTTTAAAAGAGAATTCCACTTATTTTACTTTTCTTAAAAAAAACAATTCACTTTCTTTTGCTTTTCTTTTTAAAAAATTCTACTTTATTTTACTTTAAATTTTTTAAATTTTCAGCTACCTTTATATTTATTTTTTAATTCCAACTTTCTTTTACTTTTTATTTTTTTAAAATTTCCACAAAACTTTACTTTTATTTTTTTTAATTTCCACTTTCTTTTACTTTTTAAAAAATAATTCCACCTACTTTTACTTTTATTTTTATTTTTAATTTCATACTTCCCTTTTTCTTATTTTTTAAAATCTCTCCCGAAAATAAAAAAAATAATATTTTTCGGATTTATTTTATTATTTAATAATAAAAATATTAATAGTAATAATTCACCTTCTAAAATTTTGTATTTTTAACCTATAATAAAAAGTGTAACAAAGCTAAAAATTGTAGGTTAAAATCCCCTAAAATATTTATATAGAAGAAGCGACAAAAAAAATTAAATATTGTCAAAAATTAGGTGCTCACACCCACCAAGTTGCATTCGGAAAGCATGACACACAAGTCATCAACATCATCATGCTTTTCAATCATGTTTGCTTGACCCTTCTTCTTGTCTTTCTTCGGAGCACGACATTCCGTAGATTTATGTCCGGCTTTTCCACAGTTGTAGCAATTTCTACTGAACCGCTTCTTTCTTGGGTTGTATTTCGGTCCAGAAGCCTCCTTCCTCTTTTTGTTCTCTTCAACAATATTTGCTCCCATTATTTTTGAGTTTCCACGACCTCTCTTGTCAGCAGCTTTATTGTACTCTTCGATTCTCAACCGAACAATGAGATCTTCAAGGGACATCTCCTTGAATTTGTGTTTCAAATAATTTTTGAAGTCCTTCCACAATAGAGGCAACTTCTCAATCATCGTTGTTACTTGGAATGCTTCATTAATGACAAGACTTTTAATGAAAATTCTGTTAGTAAACATAATAAAATTAACACTACCAACACTAGTATTAATTCTACTTATACCTTCAGCAAGGAGATCGTGAATAATCACTTGCAATTCCTGGACTTGGGTAATAACAGACTTGCTATCTATTATTTTGTAGTCTGAAACCTTTGCAGAAACGAACTTCTTCAACCCGATATCTTCAGTTTTGTATTTCTTTTCAAGCACAATCCACAGTTCTTTTGATGTTTCCACACCACTGTCGACGTTATACAAAGCATCCCCCAGCCCGGTTAGAATATAATTCTTGCACAAAAAATCTGAATGCTTCCACGCCTCAATCACGAGAAAGCATTCAGTCTCTGGAGTTTCATCGAACAACACAGAAACATCTTCTTTGATGAACTTCTGGAGACTTAGAGTAGTCAAGTAGAAGAACATCTTTTGCTGTCAGCGCTTGAAATCAATCCCAAAAAAAATTCGGGTTCTCCGCCGGTGCCAATGTTGTCGGTGTTGTTTAGCTCGTTGAGGCATTGACAGTCACCATTGGAATAACTTGGTTCATATTATCATTAGTCATTTCTGTAAAAGAATGATACAAACGTTAAAATCACGTAGATTTTAATCTCCAATAGAGTACAAAACCTCAAAGGTTTTACTCTCCAGAAACAGTGAGTACAAATACAGAAAATATATTAAATTTCTTAAGCTTGTTAGTAAACTGTATTTGTAAAATAATTCTAGAAAATATAAATGAACATAAACAGAAATAAAAAACAGAAACAGAATTTTAATCCGAGCCCACTGAATTCACAGTGTTTCCTTAAGGAATTTAATCCCCTCATAGTACCCAAGGTTGTGGATTATTTCCTCCCAGGATAGAACGAATTACACACTGGTGCAGTGGTACTTCAAACCACAGTGTTTCAGCGAACACAAAGTTCGGTAGCAAATCACACTTACTGTTGCTTTGTTTGATGTTAAAAGTATGCAGAAGAAGGAGGAGAAACTCAGAAAATCGTATGGAAATTCTAAGCAGAATAGTCTTGTATTTATAGCCAAAGTTGGGCTGAAATCTGAAGAAGTACAACTCTTCAGAATGGTTGTTTATGCAAAACGGCCACAGCATAAATGTCATAACATAAATGGCTATTTACTCAACAATAAAGAGGAAAAATAAAGAGGGAAAATTGAAGAGGGTAGTTTAATTTTCAGTTACACAACTGAAAAATGGATTGGATTTAATATTAATATTCTATTATTAAAATAAATATTTAATAATATTTATGTTAATATTTTACTATTAACAAATAAATTTGGTCCAAAAAATTAATTAATCAATCGAGAATCTGAAGCCGAAGTCGAGCCGAGCGACAACGACGGCACGAGGCTTGCCTTCTTCTCAACTATTTAAGAGCTAGAAGAAGAGCAATTGCTTATATACCCATAAAAAACCTCTTCCTCTTCCAATATGGGACAATGTCCCTTTGCAAAGGGGGGGAAACTTAAAATTTCACTTAAAATTTTCATTTCTCTCCATTTCTCATTCACCCTATTTTAAGCATATCATATACTTAAAATCCCAACAAATTATTACCCTGCGAGCCTCCAATCATGCCCTTAACCCTTATACGGTTATATTATGTGCCATTTTTTCACGCAATTTCTCTCTCAGTAATCACAAATTCTATCAATAATAAGCAAGCAATCGAAATGACCTCTAGCCACACCTTCCTCAATCTTCGTTGGACTATCGGTAACTCCAAGCAAACATTGTTACACAATAGTAAACATTGATTATAAGGAAGGAGAAGAGAGAATCAAAATATTTAGAGTTATTGGGGGGGGGGGGAGAATTTTAAAAGGAGAATTTTTTGTTGTTGGTTGTACATCTTTATTAAAGGCGAAAAAACCATTAACCCCAATATGGTTATATTATGTGTCGTTATTCCACTCAATTTCTCCCTCAGTAATCACAAATTCTATCAATAATAAGCAGGCAATCGAAATGACCTCTTGCCACACCTTCCTCAACCTTCATTGGCCCATCAGTAACTCCAAGCAAACATTGTTATACAATAATAAACATTGATTATAAGGAAGGAGAAGAGAGAACCAAAATATTTAGAGTTATCAGGTGGGGGAATTTTTAAAAAGGAAATTTTTTTGTTGTTGGTTGTACATATTTATTGAAGGGGAAAAAAGTGCAAAACTGAGAGGAAAGAAATACCAAACCTATTCGAATAACCTTGAAAATTGCAAGCAAAATGGTATGGAAATTACTTAAGTCTGCCGCAACACCTGTATCAGTTTCTTATGTAAGTCTTCTTTTCGCTGGTTAACTCGGTACAACCATATGAACATTTATTTCTAATTATAAAAAATAAATAATAGTAATAGGACAAATTCTGAAAAAGAAAAGAGGTGTTAGAGAAATAAAAGACAGAACAAACTTTTACGTAACCTAATGATTATTAAGCCAAAAAAAAACTAATAATTAATAATTAAAGCTTCCACAATACCAGTAAATGAGACCATTAATCCATCAAGATGATTGGTCTTTTTGTACTTAAGTCCAAATTTTCAAAGTCAAAAACCAAATAAGATATCGGAAGAAAAGTAAACACAAGAGTGAAGCAATATGGTACCAGATAAAATAAATTATAATATTTCGTTTCATATATAGATCCAAGAATTTGTAAAATAGCAAGCCAGTTGAAGAAATTGCCATCTCAAACTGTAGAGATAAAATTATGATATACAGTTACTCATTTTTATTTTGTCATTACTAAAAGGAATAGAATCCTATAAAATATTAATATTACAAAGTAAAGACAAATAAGAGAAGTGGTACCTGAAATCTGTGCAGACGATCACAGCAAGATAAAAAGAACTTAATGAGAGAGAAGAACCCATTTTCCATGAGACAAACAGAGCAAAAGTTATATAGGTACTACAAAAACGTAACCTTCGGGGAAAGAAGAGAAAGAGTGGGAAATATAATTAAGAGAATTTAATTGGAGAAAGAGACGGTTTTAGTCTCCTAAATTCCATGAAATTGGAGAAAAAAGGAGAAAAGGCTAAAAAAAAGGAGAAAATAGATAAATATGTTTCTTGGCCAATGAAAGGTGCCAAGCCAGTATTTTTTTTTTCTTACTTTATACATATATAGATAGATAGATGTATTCGATCGAAATTCAGCCATATTAAATGTTTTAAATTCCTTACGTTACTTCCTTTCACAAGAAAAGAGAAGTGCTTTTTGGTTATAATACTTGATTTAATGCTTGATGTTCTAATTGGGCCTTCCGAACATTCAGATGATATTCAAAATGATACTAGCAATCTTGAGGCTGCTAATTTAGAATGAGGAATTTTCAGAAACCACTATTGTTTAGTGGTTATTAACTTCTTATAGTTATCATATATATAATTACTTTCTATAGCTACTATTTAGTTGTTACAATAGTATATTCGCTGTATTCGCGCTGTTATATTCATGAATACAGCAGCAAAAAGCGCCTAAAATCAGGGCAGTCCAACCGTATGTGCATGTATTCACATATATTCGCGTTGTTGTATTCATGAATACAACAGTAAAAAAAATCCGAAAATCAGGACAGTCCAGCTGTACGTGCATGTATTCACATGTATTCGTGACATGTATTCATGAATACAACAGTAAAAAGCGCTTAAAATCAGGGCAGACCAGTTGTACGTGCATGTATTCACATGTATTTGCGTCATGTATTCATGAATGCAGCAGCAACAAGCGTCTAAAATCAGGGCAGTCCAGCTGTACGCGCATGTATTCACATATATTTGTATTGTTGTATTCATGAATACAACAGTAAGAAAACTCTTAAAACCAAGGCAGTCCAGTTGTACGCGCATATATTCACATGTATTCGCGCCATGTATTCATGAATACAACAGTAAAAAACGCTTAAAATCAGGGCAGTCCAGTTGTACGCACATGTATTCACATATATTCTCCTATATTCATGAATACAGCAGTAAAAAGCTCCTAAAACTAGGGCAATCCAGTTGTACGCGCATATATTCACATGTATTCGTGCCATGTATTCATGAATACAACAGTAAAAAACGCTTAAAATCAAGGCAGTCTAGTTGTACACGCATGTATTCACATGTATTTGCACCATGTATTCATGAATACAGTAACGACAATACCCTTAAAAATAGGTATGTCCAGCTGTCTAAGAGAGGAAAAACATAAATAGCATATTTCATGTCTTATTTCATGCATCAATGGTAGTATATACCATAAATACTTATTTTGCTATAAAATATAAAAGATAGCTATAGAAAATAATATTTTAAATAATTTTGATTTATAATAAATAGGGTGCATACCTGAGGTAAAATTTCCATTAAGAATTCACATTATTCAGAAGGATTCCTTTTATGTAGTGTTTAACTCCCTTAGTCTCTTGCAATATCATACCATATACTCGTTTCATTTCATTTCATATCGTATGGTGTTAAAGACTTGAGGCATAATAAGCATTCTTCAGCATTTGGTTTATTTTTAGTCCAACAGATTTGTGTTCTCTAAAGCTAGCGATTTTCTAAAAAATAATACTTATCATGAACAAGTCTTATCAGACTAGTGAAGAGTGTGGACGAGAAGGCTTTGAGCAACAAATTAAAAACAAGACAAGTTTCGTCACTCTTCTTTTTCCGTGTAATGAATGTTTTTCACTTTTTTTCATTGGACTTTTATTATGAAACTCAAAAGTGTGTCACAATTCGTGCACTTGATTTAAGGTTTCATTGCCTATGAACCAAAGAAGGAGTCGAGAGGGGAAAAAGCATTCAATTATACCATGATTGTAGTAGTATTAATTGCATAGAGAGGAAT
This sequence comes from Nicotiana sylvestris, assembly GCF_000393655.2. NCBI lineage: Eukaryota > Viridiplantae > Streptophyta > Magnoliopsida > Solanales > Solanaceae > Nicotiana > Nicotiana sylvestris. The sequence goes on from NC_091066.1 coordinate 85,385,974, forward strand.
AAAGGAGAGGAAAAGGAAGCATTCAAAGATTCAACTTTTCTCTTTTCCATTCCATACAATTATGACAATGGAGTGGAAGTACTAATTTTCTCATCATCCTTCCTTTTTATACACAATCTAATCTAATGGTTTCATATTTTTCCTTTCAATCATATGGGATATTGTCATTTAAAAATAATTTTTACACTATCAATGCCACTTAAACCAACTATTGTAGAGTAGCACTCTATTTCAGGTTATATATCAAACAAATCTATAGACTGTTTGTGCCCAAAAATTAAAACAAAAAGAAAAATCATGTATAACTATGTGCATTGCCTCAGCTAGTCAGCTGAAGTCCATAAGAAACTAATAAAAGAACCCACTCAGCAGAACATATTTCATGATCAAAATGGTAATTGCTAGTAATAAGACAGCATGTTATCTTTATTGATTAACATCTTTCCAATAAGGATCAAGTGCTCTACTACAAATAACATTTCCATCTAACAGAAAAAATAACATGTTGCTCCGAAGGTTCAATGATTGTCATTTGCATATTTATGTAGATATTATAAAGAAACATTTAAAGATTGCTAAAACTCTTAATGCATTTTACCTATATTGTACAAGACAGCTGCAATAAATCAGGGGATGGTACTGCTTCTTACTTCGTCGCTGAATTAACCAGCAAGTATGCAGGACAATTGAATAGGTTTACCCGAAAAGTCCTCAGTCGATCTAACTTCAGGGGTCTAGTTGAGGATAGATGCATCCCGGTGTGTCAACACCAGTTCAGGTAAAAGCACTTAGTTGAAACCTTTGCACTGAGAAGATGTGCTCGCTAGTTGAATGGCCAAAATACTGCCTAGAGGAAAGGTTCAACCAAAAGCTTCTTTATGCTTGTAAATCCGAGCTGTCTAAAATGGTAGTGAATGAATCCTTCAGAAACTTACTATACACAAAGTGACTGATGGCCGTCTAGAACACGGAGGGATAACACCGGAGACCTGTCAAGTTTAACTGTTGCCTTAACAATATCAATCTAACAATTATTTAACAGTTGGAGAAGTCTGATTCTGATCTGCAATACCATTGCTGAATTTTCCACTAGGATGTCGGACTTTGAAACTGCCATGTTTCACAGGTTTTGAATGAAAAAGAGAGCTCAGCATTTTTTCCAAAGACTGAGCCGTATATTTCACATATTTGGTACTTCCTTCTTGTTCAACCAATGGCCCATAGTTCTGCATGTAACTCCGGTAAACAGGCACAATCGCCTGAATGATTAGCTGGCATGTCTTATCCCGTAGGTCTTTGTCAAGCATTACCCAATTAGACTGCTTCTTATACATTTCATCAAATGCTTCATTAAAAGCTTTTAATCGTTTCTTGACAAGATCACGAGCAGTCGCACGCCCACCAGAAAACAGAATAAGACCTTCCCTGCTTAATAAAGCAGGAAGCTTTCCCCAGCTCTCTTTCAAGAAGAAAGCAGAATAGTACTCCTTGTACTGTTCATGTTCTCTTAACCGCGAATCTCCCAGCAGACCTCCAAGCTTTGTTCCTTTCAGATGCTTATATAGATGCCAATGATTATTCATCAAGAACACATATGACAAAATAACATCTTCATAGGCCTTCGACCAATTCTCTAAATTAACATCAACAGATCTCATTATATTCAGCAGCTCATTAATGAGGAGCCGCTCTTGAAACTTTTCGTGCTTCCAACTTCTTTCAATAATCAGAACTTGGGTGAGGATCGACTTATAATCATCCCCAAGCAGCTTATTGCAATAATCAGTGATAAAAATGATAAGTTTTGGAACACTGCCATCAGGAGGAGGCGGCATTTGCCTTTGCAACTCAACTTGAACTAGAAGTTCCCAAAAGATCTCACTAGCCCCTTCGATCACACTCTTGATTAAATCCCTAGTCAAATTTTGTATTTCCACACACGCAGCTCCACCAAAGAGCCGATTGAAATCCAATCTTAACTTGTTTAAAGATGCAAATATGTCCAACAGCTTCAAAAGCTTGATAGGATCCTTCTTGCTCTCTGCAACAGTTTTTCCAAATTGAAGGAATGCAAAAATGCCTGCTTGGGCAGCTATCTTAGCAAAACAGCTCATCCACACATCCAATCCTATTCTCTCAAAAACATCATTACAAAGTTTATACTCAGCTTCAAATAGATGCTTTACAGCAAATTCTAAATGCTTACCCCACTGAGCAATGTGACCCTCTATGCTCTGCACATCATTGAACTCGGAGACCGAGATCTCTAAATAATCCAAATTAAGTGCCTGCAAACTTGCGCGGACATTAGAACTCCTCACCTCAACATAAATCGATATGCACTTTTCAAGCCTGTTATTAGCAATCAATCTTCCGATTATAGCCTGTAGCTTCTGGATAACAGTCACTGGCAAAGGGGAGGGGGCAATGCAGGCTTGTTCACCAGGTAAAGCTGGAGCAGACATTGGCAACGGAATAGTATTTTCAACCAAGAGCCGCCTAAATTCGCTTTCCAATCTATCCAACGCAACCTCAAGAAGCCCTCCATCAAGTCGACCCTTTTCCTCCCCACCGTGCAATTCCCTAAGAGAAGTCAATGCTTCCTTCATACATGAAGTAAACCTTCCATCAGCAACAGCATGGTCTTCTAAATACTCCACAATATCAGCCAACCACTGAATTGCCATCTCACAATTCTCCCCTAAAAATCTTAATGCTTCTTCAAGTCTCTTGAGCACGCCAAGGTAACCAGGGAGGTCCGATTGAGGATCGGACAAGGACTTCTCGAGTCCATGAATGGCATCAAACACTTTGAGAACTGCGGTGGCAGGAACCACGGCACGGTTAATATGGCCACCCACGGCACCAAGGGCATCTTTCTGAGCCCTAATTGGCCTAATTGCAGCCTCCAAGGATGGCAATCTCTGCATAATCTCATCAAATCTAGGCCCAGCTTTTTCAATAGATAAACCTAAGGCTTTTGACTTCTCAAAATTTACTCTCAAAGATTTTCTTGCAGAGATCAAATGTTCAATGCCTTTCTCCATCTGCGTCATTATAAAATCAACCAAAAACACACAAAACCAACAAAACCCCAGTAATCCACTAATGAACCCACAGATAAATCTCAAATATCAAACAATTTAACACAAAAAGAATGTATCTTTATGCAATGTACAGAACAAACTTGAATAAAAAAGCCAATCTTGGGTTTTTATAAAAGTGCACTTGGATCACTTTTCTTCACAAACAAAACCAAAGAAGCGTCCTTTTGCACTTCTTCACGTCTTTGATCAGGAAATTAGGCAAAAAATCACAACCCCAACTAACAATTACCAACTAAAATAAAAAATCAACAACTATTCATACAACAAAAAAGAAGAGCGATATAGAGAGAGAAAGTATGAAGTTGATTAAAGAACTCACGGATATTGCAAGTAAAAATAGAGATCCAGTAAATAAGAGGAATTTTGTATATACTGAATGTTGGGAAGAAGAAAGAGGAGGAGAAAGTAAACCCTAAAGATAAATCGGGAAATGGAAAGGGAGTGCTTTTTTACAACACACTCTTTGCTTAGCCCAAGGACTGTCCTAAAGTGCTAGACAGTAATACATCATTCATTTTCTTCTTTCTTTCCTTCTCTCTCTATCTTTTTGAGATTTTATGAGATGATTTGGTTATTTCCGAGTTACTTCCTTACTCTTTGGGGGAGTCCACAAGGTCGGACCCCAGAGTAAAAAATGAGTACTTAAATTTAGAGCTCGTTTGCACGTACAAATTTTTTTTTGAAAATAATGTTTGATTATCTTATTCTTACCATTTTTTCCTTTTGCAGTTGAAAATGAGAATTTGCTAGTTTTTAATTTTATAAATTTACCCTATATTTTTAAAATTTATAAAATGACCCCATCAATTTTTATCTTTGGCAGATACATCTTTGGCGACTGATGGTGGAACATTAGTCCTAGTAGATACTTGAAATCTGCCTACTGAAAGTTTGATTATATGGTTGTATGGGTCAAAATCTGACTGTAGTGGTCGTCCCCAAGAGGAATGATAAGAGGTCGACCAAGCTGTAATTATGCCCAGGGGGCGAGATAGCAAAGAACACCTCGATCATTGTTGGGGTCAAATCGTCGAAAAGCGTACATCATAGAACAAGCACTGTGTTCGAGCAACAACGAAAGGGACAGTCATAAGAAAACACGCTGGTCAAAGACCATTGGATAAAAAGGGAAAGGAACTATACATATGGGCAGAGAGAGCTCAGAGAAGGGGGCATTCTTTGGGAGGAGATCAACCACAACAGAGGAAACAAGAGGAATCTCTCGTTTATCAACAGTTGCTTCTCCTCCCCTTATTTGCTCCCTTGTTTATGATACATCTCTGCTCTGGATGTAAGCTCATATCTAATGTTTGATGTACGATTATCACATTAATAAACCTTATACATTACTACTCTTCGTTATTTCGCACTTTATATGCTTAGATCTGAAGTTAATTATGTTTGGCTACGATTTACTTTCTTTATTATCAATAATTAGTTTGACAAAAGAGTTTTAAGCCTTTTGCCCAAATAATTTGGCGTCGTCTGTATGGATTTCTTAACCAGATTTCTTAGTTTCCTTCAAATCTAAAACCGGCAAAATGTAACCACCCACTCGAAAGAGTGGTAAATAAACCTCACATGCTAATTTAGATCAGGATGCTATATAAAAGTAGAAGTTATCTCGCTAGTAATGATAGATTTAGCACATTCAAAATAGGATCATGGTCATCTGGCCTGACCACATCCCCATTTGACACATTCACCTTGTATATTAACCCATGCTCTCACCCCTTATGAGAGGATGGCAGCTTGATGCACAGTCCTTTGAAAGAATGGGCATATCATGCCCTACTTTCACATTCCCCCACACATCGGATGGTCTATGAACAAAGTATGACATGTCTCCCTTGTTGTGGGTACGGATTGAACAGATCGGACTGGGACTCGATTTCAACACTGCAGCAAGTGAGGCGAGCCCAACCCGCGCAAAGCTTAGACACTGCTAAAAAATGGAGTTGAACACGGCCGCCAAATCTAAAACCACTATTCCATCAACCATTCAAACACCAGGCAGAGCAAGAAACGCTACAAAGCCGCCCCCTATGGATCGAGTTACAGAAAATTTTATTTTGGTTTACCTCTGTTGTTGGTTTAAACAGGAACACAAGCGCCCGCACGGGCAAGCGAGCAAAGGAACATTCCAACTAGAAATAATAGAAGGAAAACTACTACCAAATAATTGAAATGTCGCCCCACCTCAAATTCACCAACTCCTGAAAAAGGATACGCCTCAAGTCATACTCTCTTTCCCTCACCCGGGTTTCACCTCAATCGGGTTCTCGGAGAAGTTTCTAATGGGGCGACGAAGGGGATGTCTCGAAGTTCAAGTATGATTCATCACTCCGCCTGTTGACTACTTCCCTAGACCGGGACATGGAAACTTCTCCAATATATGTATGAAACAAACATGTACAACACTCTCCAATGAGCGAAACAACAACATTTTATACTCCCCGTCAACGTATCCTCCAATGCAAGAAAAATTAAATAAACTGGGACTTACCCAGGAAACGCATCGCATTCTCCAACGCAAGAAAAAGTAGACAAACTGAGACTTACCCAGGAAATGCATTGTATTCTCCAATGCAAGCAAAATTAAGCAAATTGGGACTCACTCAGAAAACACAGAAGTTAAGCAAAACTGGGAATCCCCCAGGGCATGCCCAAAATTCTCCAGAAAAAACAAAATCGAGTATGCCAGGATCCACTCCGACGTATACACGGACAATATGGTGACCTGTGATTCTCCAAAATCTAACAATGAAACAACGGGTTAATATTTTGATCTTAGCTCAAAATAACACCTCTATGGCCAAGGGCCACCGCCAAAAGAAGAATTTGACCACGCTCGAATCACAATGGGTTAATATTTTGACCTTAGCACTAAATAACACCCCTACAGCCAAAGGTCACCGCCAAAAGAAGAATTCGACTTCGCTCGAATAACAACGGGTTAATCTTTCGACCTTAGCTCGAAATAGCACCCCTACGACCAAGGGCTACTGCCAAAAGAAGAATTTGACCTTGCTCGAATCACAACGGGTTAATAGTTCGACCTTAGCTCGAAGTAACACCCCTACGGCCAAGGGCCACCGCCAAAAGAAGAATTCGACCTCGCTCAAATCACAACGGGTTAATATTTTGACCTTAGCTCGAAAAAACACCCCGACGGCCAAGGGTGATCGTCAAAAGAAGAATTCAACCTCGCTCGAATCACAATGGATTAATATTTCAACCTCAGCTCGAAATAACACCCCTACAACCAAGGGCCATCGCTAAAAGAAAAATTCGACCTCGCTTGAATTACATGGATTAACATTTCGATTTTACTCGAAATAACGCCTTTGCGGCCATCGATCGTCGTCAAACAAAAACTTTTTTTTGTTTCTCGAACTTGTTCAAATAAGTCTGATATTGATTTCGCTCCAAGTCCCAAGTTCTACCTCGCTCGAATACATATGAAAAGGTCAACTTCGCCTAAATCAACAACTGAGTTCAATCCCTCTAGAATGATTCAAGCCGAAACTGACTTCGTCCAAAACGACGAATCCGAATTCAACCTCGTTTGAATCAAAGATGATTCTGCCTAAAGCGACAAATCAAAAGTAAATCTCGCCCAAATATGCAAATCCGAAGAAACTCTATTCGGACTTACACGACAAGACCCTACTCGGTTTGGTTAAAATTGGTTTCGCTAAACAAGAAATCAGGGATTCGCCATACAAAAATCCAAAGGTCTATGCCAAAACAAAAAATGTAAAGCAAGGAGAAGGGAGATAAATACAAAGGACATACAACGACGAAACAACCCTTTTATTTATATACTTGCGCAACGCCGCACCTTACACACGGCCAAAACCGGCCCAATGTAAAAAAACAAAGCAAAACAAAAAAAACATAGACTAAGGCAACAACATTTCACTCGGCGTCATCACCGCCATTCTCCCCATCATTATCTCCAAGAAATTACTCCTCAGCATCAGCATCCTCGCCGGCCTCCGGTGTCGCAGGATCGTAGCCGCAGTTGACACGAGCCTCTCGTGCCTTCGTCCGAGCTCCTTCATAAGCGGCCTCAGAAATATTGCTCGCCTCCCACAAACTCTTGTATATGTCCCGTTGGGCCTTGGCATGAATCTAGAGCTTGTACAAGTGGCGAGGAACAGCAGCAGAGGCAGATTCAACTTGGGCCAATAATTGTGCCTTTTCGGCCTCAAGAACAGCGACCCGATCTCCCAAGTTTGAAGTTTCCCGGTCAATTTCACCAATGCGCTCTTCAAGCCTCGCCTCCCTTAGCGTGGCCATTGCACTCTCGGATTCCTGCTCGGATTGAAGGATGCAGATAGTGTCCTCCAATGTCGCCGCCCTTACTGAAGCCGATGCTCGAGCACTCTCGGCGCTCTCCAACTCGAACACTTTCCTCTCCAGCTCGGCTAATTTCTCCATCCATTCCACACTCAAAGCCTCAACTCTGACAATATTTTGATCGAGCTCGGACTGCAATGACAGCACCTTCGCTTGAAGATGCTCACACTCTGCGGAGACCCCCTTTCCCAACTCGAGTTCTTCGTCCTTTACATGAAGTAGCTCCTCGAGCTCACTGTTCCTGTGAATGGACTGCATTAGCTCTTGATCCCTTTTATCCAGCTCCTCTCCGAGAGATTGATTATCGGCGCTCGCCCTGAGCCGCCTATGCATCTCACGACACTTGTTGTGGTAGCGATGATACTTTTCCAACATCATCAGAAAAATCTTGGCCCAAGTGTCGGCCCTGCGAGCACTTTCGATCTCCAGCATGTAAGACTAAAATCCAAAAAAAAAAGATAAAAGAGACGGTAAAGGCCAAGGCCGCCAAAAACAAAAGGAATACAAAAAAGAAACAAATAGGAGAAACTTACTCTCAGGCCCATAACGTCCACTTCATGCATCAATTCGACATCACTGAAGTCTCGAGGAGCCTTACACTCTACGGTAGAGCATAAAAGATCAAACTATGATACCAAGACCTCTGTGTCCCGCAAAAGATTAAGCTCCAATACAATCTCAAGTATATTGGAGGGACCTCCCGCTCTTACTACAGTACGGGTAAAGCCCTCCTCGAACATCCTGACATCATCAGGATCGAGGTTAGAGTCACACTCGTAGTCGTCGACCACGATACCCTTTCCCCTCTTTGTGGCCGAAGAAGAAGCTCAATTCGGTCCGGATGATGAAGGCCTACCCAAAATGGCAACAGCAGCCTCGGGACCCCGACTTCCCGTTGTAATAGCCTATTGATCATTCACAACGGCCGAAGCCTCTACCGTCGAGTTGACCTTGGCCACCTATTTTCCTTTGCGGTCGGGTTGGCATCACCGCCAATTTCAGACATTGTCAAGGGAAGGTCGCCCCCCGAAGGTACTGCGGCTGAAGAAGCCACTTCAGACTCTACTCGCCATCTCTTCGATGGGCCCTTCCCGCCATCAGCATGGGAAGATTCACTCGTTGAACGGGCAGTAGGAGCCAGAGTCTTAGCATGAGGAATAATTTCCATGCACACGGCCCTGGCCGTAGGAGTAAATTGAGCAACTCTTGATGTAGGCCGGGCAGCGGACCTCGATGTGGGCCAGGCAGGAGGCGCCGGTTGATGGAATGCGAGTGGAGAAGCCCTCGCCCTTCGCCCTCTCCTTGTTAAAAGAGGAAAATGACCATGTAAATACCGAGGTCAAATTACAAGACAAAAAACAAGGAAACTACAATGGGCCGACTTACCAGTGAGAGGTTTATGCTCGTATCTCTCATAGAAGGACGCCCACTCATAGACCCCCGCTGTATGGTGAAGAATAGCATTAACCCATTCGTAGATGTCATCAACAGGGGTGGGGGAGGTAATCTCTCAGCTGCAAACACAGAAAACGAATTAGCAACACCACATAAAGAGAAATAGTTGGCCACCGCCTCGAGGGGAGTCATAAATTAAACAAAAAAACTTACGAGCAAAGTTCCACATCTCGAGAAGCCCTGTTGGGTCCGCCACAAGGTGCTCGATCCGTACGAAGAAATAACTCTCCAGAAATGATGATTAGACTTGTCGTCCATCTTCACCACCAAACTCTTTGTTCCTCGGTGACGCATGTGGATCATCGAGCCTTGAATAAGTTAGGGAGCAAAAATAATAAGCATATGCCCCAAAGTGACCTCTCGACCAGTGAGCTCTACGTACTTGAGCAGCATGAGAAAGAGTTTGTACACGTACGGTGAAAGCTGAGCTAGGCACACCTCGTAGAAGCGATAGAAGTCTATCACTAGGGAGGGGAGGGGAAGCGTATACCCAACAACAAAAGGGTACACGTCAAATGCGTAGTACCCTGGGCAGTGATGATGTACAATATCTGTTCCCGTCACTGGTATCATTTCAATATGATTCAGAATTCCTCACTTGGTCTTGAGTACCGCAATCGCCGCTTCATCCATGGTAGATGACGCAGGTTCTGACTCTTCTCCGGTGGGGCTGTTAAAATCATTCCATAATTTCCTTGGATGGGGCAATATTTCAGCCGCTGTTGGAACCCCCTCATCTTCCTCCACCTCCACTCCTTCTTCGAGAACAGATGCGTCGTTTTCCGGCATGAGAGCTTTGACAGGTCTGTCAGTGTAGGAAGAAGTACCAGCCATTTGTCTCGATTAATCGGAATAAATGAGTAAGAGAAAGAGAGAGAGAGAAAATGGTGGCGTCAATTTCTAACTGACAGGAGAATGAACTCAGAAGTTTGAAGTATTAAAAAAGGTAAAGGTTTGCAAAACTCCTTTGATAAGTCGAAAAGTGTGGCAATAGAATGGTGTTTTCCCCTATTTATAGGAACATAAATCTCTTGAGCGGGAAACCCAAGAGCCGCCAATCAATACTGATAGGGCACAAGAAACGATACGATTTCTGGGAAACGTGCACCATAATGATAGTGGCTACTCATGATGCATTGAATCAATACAACGGTTCAACTCCGAACGGACGTAACATTCAATGGTATCATTGAAGCGTCACGCTATCGCCTCGACCTAAAGGCCTTGCCTAAGGCGTAAACATTCAGATTTCTCCTAACTTTTGAATCGACAGAGTCCACCCATTGAGCCCACTAAGAGGCGACCTCGACAGACGGAGGGACTAGTTGTATGGGTCAAAATCTGACCATAGTGGTCGTCCCCAAGAGGAATGATAAGGGGTCGACCAACAGTAATCACGCCCAAGGGGCGAGATAGTGTAATGACCCGACTGGTCATTTTTCTTTTTAGAACACCGTTCCCCTAGATAAGACTTCATGTACTTGCTTTTACTAAGTTATGACTTGCGGGAATAGTTGGTTCGGGATTTGAAAGAGTTTGGGTTGAAATCGGAACACTTGGTTCCTTAAGGTTGGCCTAAAAGGCCAAGTTTGACTTTGGTCAATGTTTTGAGTAAACGACCTCAGAATCCAGATTTGATGATTCCAACAGGTTCATATGATGATTTCGAATTTGGGCGTATGTCCGGATCGGGTTTTGGATGACCCGGGAGCGTTTTGGTACCTAATAGTGAAAGAATTTTGAAGTTCTTAAATATTTGGTTCGGAGTGGGTTTTTGTGTTATCAAGGTCCGAACGGAGTTCCAATACTAGGAATAGTTCTGTATTGCCATTTAAGACTTACACGCAAAATTTGGTGTCAATCCGAGTAGTATACGTGTGTTTCATCGTATTGGAAGTAAATTGAAGAACTTGAAGTTCATAAGTTTGATTCAATTGGTTTTAGGAGGTGATTCTTAGATTTAGTGTTGTTTCGGGCGTTCTGATGGTTCGAGCGAGTCAGTTTTATGATTTCAAACTTGTTGGTATGTTCGGCGGGGCCTGGGGGCCCCGAGAGTCAATCGGACGAGGCTCGAGTGAAGTTGGAAATTTTTGGAAGGAGCTGAAGCTCCAGGCATCAGTCATAACCGCACCTGCAGTTGGTCAGCTGTAGTTGCGAGACCGCAGGAGCGGTCGAGCTCTCGCAGGTGCGGCCAAGGGGGAGGAGCCCAGGAACCGCAGAAGCGGAACCACAAGAGCGACCCCCAGATTGCATAAGGTCCCAGCCAGCCCCAGTGAACTCCGCAGATGTGGGCTATCCCTCGCAGAAGCAGGACCACAGATGCGATCCCCTAACCGCAGGTCCGGAAATCGCTGAAGGCAGTGCCTTCATTTAATACGGGAATGTGTCATTTTTTACACATTTCCTTCATTGTTTGGGCGATTTGGGAGTTTCCAAAGAAGGGATTTCCACCTAACATTGAGAGGTATGTTATCCCTACTTATTGTGAGTTTAATACTTGGGTTTTGGGTAGATTAACACATAAGGATTAGTGAAAAATCATGGGATTAGAGTAAAACCTAGGGTTTTGATAAAAATAAGATTTAACCACGAAATATGTTATGGAATAAAGTAGAAATCATATATTCTTGATCCTTAGATTGTAGAGAACAACTTTCTTCAAAAATTTCCGGAATCCGGGCACGTGGGCTCGGGGATGGATTTTAGAAAACTTGTGTTTAAGGTTGGGAAATTACTTTAATAGTTAGAATGCGAACTCTTGAGCTTGTATTTACTAGTTCCTACCTCGTTTAATTAGTTTTGGATTGTTCAGCTCCAAATTAAGGGTTTGAGCACGTTCTTGATATTAGAAGTAAGCTTTGGAACGAGGTGAGTCTCCTTTCTAACCTTGTAAGAGGGAATTGTCCACATAGGTGAGTTAACTGATTATGTACTCCTAATTGTGGGGGCTACATACGCACGAGGTGACAAGAGTCCATGCGTAGCTACTATTATGTTAATTGTCGGGGTAGTTTAGGACCCGTATCATGCCATATTTGCAAATGTTTATATCCTTTCATGCTAATGAGATCACTTAGGATGTGTTAGGGATTGAAAATAAATATATATGTACGTATGCACTTACTTGAGGACTTGTATGAATTTATTTGACTATGAATGCGCCTTTATGTGCTTTCTTGGTGATAATTGATATTTGTGGATCGGGCCGATCGTCTCGGTAGAAATAGATGCATCTATGGTTCGTGGCATTTGACCATCTGGCAGTGCACAGTTTCTTTTATGTTGGACTGGGCCGTACGACCTCAGCATTATGTGCGCATGATATTTATGTGAAATCTCATTCATGACTTACTTTGTTAAATGCCTTGAAGTGCAATTATTATAAGACATGACTGAAACTGATATACTATTCTCTGTAAACTTTGATCTTGTTATTATGTACATGTTATCCATGCTTAGTGTAATCTTTAATCACTATTGGTATTGATATTAGTGAGTGTCAAGTCGACCCCTCGTCACTACTTCTTCGAGGTTAGACTGGATACTTGCTCGGTACATATTGTTTATGTACTCATACTATGCTTCTGTACTTTATTGTGCAGGATCTGAGGCAGGTACATCTGGCTACCAGTCTGGTGCGCATTCTTGATAGTAGGCCGAGATTCCACAGTGAGTTGCTCCCTTCCTATGCCGTTCAACAGCATGATGATGTCTCTCTTTGTTTTTGGACTGTCTATTCTATTTCAGACAGTAGGATGGATTTATTCTTTTGTATATTCTATTAGATTCCCATATACTTGTAATACTAGGTCTTGGCACACACATTGGTAGACTATTCTTTTGGGTTGCATACCTATAATTTTACGTTGCTAATTATCACTTATTTTAAATTCAAATTAAGAAAATGCTGGAATTATTTTGGTAAAGTAAAATGAGAACTCACTAAAATTTTTGGGTTGGCTTGCCTGACAACGGTGTTGGGCGCCATCACAACCTGTAATGAAATTTGGGTCGTGACAGATAGCAAAGAGCACCTCGGCCATCGTCGGGGTCAAATCGTCGAAAAGCGTACATCATAGAACAAGCACTGTGTTCGAGCAATGACGAAAGGGACAGTCGTAAGAAAGCACGCCGGTCAAAGACCATTGGATAAAAAGGGAAATGAACTATATATATGGGCAGAGAGAGATCAGAGAAAGGGGGGATTCTTTGGGAGGAGAGCAACCACAACAAAGGAAACAAGAGGAATCTCTCGCTTATCAACAGTTACTTCTCTTCCCCTTCTTTGCTCCCTTGTTTATGATGCATCTCTGCCCTGGATGTAAGTTCATATCTCATGTTTGATGTACGATTATTACAATAATAAACCTTATACATTCCTACTCTTCGTTATTTCGCACTTTATATGCTTAGATCTGAAATTAATTGTGTTTGGCTAAGATTTACCTTCTTTATTATCAATAATTAGTTTGACAAAAGAGTTTAAAGTCTTTTGCCTAAACAATGGTTATGAGAAATATGTGGCTATGCCTGATTTTGCACCTTTTCTGTATGTTAGTAGAATTGAAAAATGTGATATTGATTTTGCACTTCTGTGTATTGCAGTAAAGCAGAATATGATAACAATTAAACAATAGCATTTTGATTATTTATTTCAAGTAGGATAATCAACTTGGGGTGGTTTTGATATTTTTCATAAGTTGTGGGTATAAATAATGTTTCATATTTAGTGTGTATTACTCGGGAGAGAGTGCATATTTAGGAAATTATTGAATAATATCACTCTTAATGTATATGAGGGATCAATACGGGGGGTTTAAAGGTGGGATTAGGGATAACGAAACCTTGGTGCGACCCGAGTGAGCCGTACTTAATGCCAACTAGCGTAATTCGGGAGAATATGTCTAGTAAATTGTGGTAATTACTCGGGAGAGAGTTACGACAGTGAGAGTGCTCATGATTGGTAGAGAAGACTTAGGCAAATTTATAAAAAAATGCAGCGAAAAGGATTCCGACAATAGGGGAAATCATAACTCTAGACCTGCTTAATCTTGTCTCCAAGCCTTAGTATCCGTAGTTGTTAATCTACTAATTTAATCTGTTAGTTAATTAGATATAAGAATCTTAATATTTATAACATATGAATTATTCGAGCTTGTCTTCTTAGCAATATTGAACAGTTGTAGCTAAGCCTTACTTCTCAGTGAAATTCGACTCCGGACTTGTAAACTAGATTATATTTGCAACGACCGCTTAGTCCTTTTTATAAGGCATAGTTGGGTGTGATCAAATTTTGGCGCCGTTGTCGGGGAACTAACGATGTAGCTATAGGTGTACATATTTCTAGGTTGCAAGTTTGAACCTTTTTTTGTTTTCTTGTATTTGATTATTTTTTTAATTTTTTTTTATCCGAGAGACATGGCATCTTGGAATTATGAGAGTTTTAATATTGGTAATTCTACCTTTGATCCTCCTTATGTATATTGTGGAGGAAATCACCCATTGCAAATTATCAAAATATTCTCGAGAGCGAGTTATGTGTACCAACTCAATCTTATGTGTGTGATATGTCTGATGGTCAATATTGCACTTTCATAGTTGTGATTATATGTCTTATCTTCCCTCAACCCCTTATTATAATGGTTTTACTTTTTCTTGTGAAGCTAATAGGAAAAAAGAACCCAGGGAAGCTGACCTGAAGAAGATCAAGGATATGTTAAAGCTGACCATTGATATGTTACAGTTGCCTTGTGGAACAAAATAGTAAAATACAACGGTAGATAGAAAGGCAAGAGGAAACTATTCACAACTTGAAAGTTCAAGTGAGTCAACTGGTTGAAGATTTTAATGCTCAACAAGCCAATATTGTGAATAGTATCCAAGAAGAGCGTGAATTAGATACAGAAATTGAGGTGCTAGTGGAGAAAGCCAGAGTAGAACACCAATAATCAATCGAACTAGATTTTGAGGATGTCGATGTTGTAGAAAAGATACTAGAGTCAACCAAGGACATTGATGATATGTATTTAGTTGACTCTAGTGTCATTAGTGTTAAGGATGTAGACAGTCCCAATGTTCATGTAGTTGAACGCATTGGTCCACACTCCAACCACTTTTCCGCATTTTGTCTAGATGATGATACGAAAATAGAGTCATCCGAGCCACTTGAGGAGCCAAGGAATGAGGAACAAGGTGCCTACATTCTGGAATTCTTCTTGCTAGAAAGTCGGGAGTACACACTTCATCTAAAGGCCAAGAAGTGCAGTATACTACATTATTTTATTGGGCCAGTCAGATTCGTTCTACCATCCCAGGAGCATGATCATAGAGCAGAATCAAAACTTGGGGTCCAATTCATAAGTTCAAAGTGGAGGCAGAAAGTGATTCGCGCCGTGCCGCGACGTTAAATCAAGCGCTTGTTGGGAGTCAACCCAGTTTTACTGCTTTCTTTTATTTTATTCTATTTTGTTTTTATTATAGATTTTTTTAATTGTATTATTTTGGTAGTGTCGATTTTTTATTTTCTAGGAGCATCGAAAGCAAAGCTATTCGAAGGATGCAACAGCAAACCAAATGGTTGGAACTAAGTGTGAGGTACCCACACAAAAGACCAAGCTTGGTAGAAGTTTGAGTACCCATAAGCTGCTAGTGCTTCGACATTTGGCCTACCATGGAGTTTCTTTTACCTTCTTATTAGTTATGGTGTGCATTGGGGACAATGCACAATTTTAAGTGTGGGGTGAGGAGATTGTCTGGGTGACTTTCTATGCTATTTTAGTTGTGTTAGTTTAATTAATTATTTTTTTCTTTTTCTTGAGGGATTTAAATCTAAAAAAAAAGATTTTCTTTATAGGTAGTGTAGTAATTCCCCCTTGATTTTCTTTGTGTCGCGGTTCTTTTCCAAGGGTTTTGTTTGAACCGGGTGTAGTTAATTTTTTTTTTGGGAGTAGGAGCCACTGTAAGATGAATTGAATTGAAGTAATATCTCTTGACTTTGTTAGGCTTTGAGAATAGTGAGTACTCTGGTTGTGACACTTAGGCTCAATTTTTGACTCTTGTATAAGTACCTTAAATCGTAGATTCTTATATTTGCTTAATCGTTTTGACTAGAGTGTCGTGATAAAACCAACCCTGAGTGAGTTATGTGTCATGTGTGTGTAAGATTTTGTGTTATTCTGTGCATTGCATTTGATGTCTAGAATTTGCCCCGCGTGTTTGCAAAGCGAAATAATAGTTTTGTTCAGTCTTGGAAGTGATATAAGCGTTTCTTTGTTGAGCCAAATATGTATATTTTACCCGCCTAATTGTTATGTAACGCAGTTAACCCCTTTGAGCCTGTAATCCTGCTTCTTTGGCAACCACATTACAAGCCTTACATCTTTGTTTGAATTAACCATCTATTTGAACCTGTTCACCTCTCATGAGCACTTGAATTGTGATGATTTATGTAAAAGTTAAAGTGTGAGGTGGTTGGTTTGACTTTTGAGTGGAACTAATGAAATAAGGAGAAAGGTGTACTGTGTTAAAAAATAAAAGCCACTTGAATTGATAAAGAAAGAAAAAATATATAGTTGTATTGTTGTAAAGAATATTCCTTATGGTGGTGGCTTTTGATGTAATTATGCTTAAAGAAGTATGTGGTAATATAAATTTAAGTGAAGGTGGAGTTTTGGTTTGACATAAGTATGAGCTTGAATGTTAAAGTATATGTATTAAAGTGCTTAGGGAGGTGTATTCACTCTTATATCCAAATGTATCCTACCCGACCCGTAGCCCACATACAACCAAATAAAGTCCTACTTGATCCTAGACTGAATGAGCTCGATTAGTAGAGTAGTACACTACGGGCAAGCCTATGGTGCATCTTTTGTGGCATGTGAATGTTATTTCTGAGAAGGAGTAAATTCTTTCTATCTTGAGTTCTTAATTGTTTTTAAATTTTATTTTATGTGTGAAACTACTCTCTTTTGTATTGTAAAGGCACGTGATTCATGATAGAAAGGTAATGTCATTGACCTCCATGTTAGAGTAAGTGAGTGAATTGTGAATAATGCATGGTACTTGCAAGCCAAATCTTGAGGTGGAGATGTTACACCCTTTGTGCTTAGTTTTTTTTAAATATTCTTGGTGTGACGAGTTAAAAGAATTGCTTAAAAGGTCGTGTCTATAAGTGTAGTATGATTGCTCGAGAACGAGCAATGTTTAAGTGTGGGGTATTGATGTGTGGCTATAATTCCATAGTTTCATACATTATTTACCTTGCATTATACATGCTTTAATGATAAATTACACTTTATTTGCGCGTAATTGAGTCTATTTTATGTGTAGGTGAATTGGAGATGAAAATAGAGCTAAAGGGATGCTTAATGTCGAAAGTGCGCTCTAGAACGGTGAAAAGGAGAAGCCAAGCAAAAGCCAGCTCAACCAGGCTTTAGCCTGGCGAGGCCAGCTTAAAGCCAGGCCCAACCAGGCATTAGCCTGGCGACGCCAGCTTAAAGCCAGGCTTAGCCAGGCGTTAGCCTGGCGACACCATCTTAAAGCCAGGCTGAGGCTGGCGTTAGCCAAGCGACGCCAGCCTAAGGTCAGGTCCAGTACGAGTTTTGAACATTTTATTTGTTTCCCGTCTTGATTAGGACTTGACCTACACGTTTAGGTTTTGTCCTAAACATATAAATAGACCTAAAAACATCAGTTTTGAAGGATTTTAGAGAGACGAAGAAGAGGAGATCGAGTTTGGACACACTTGAGACCTACGGTGGCAAAAACACACTAGGAGCAAGGCGGAGAATTCTTCTACGAATTTTTTAATTCCTTCTTCATATTTCTATTATTGGTTATGAATTCTAGTATTGTAGTTATGTATACTATTATGAATAGCTAATTTGTTATCTAGGGTTTTGATGGAACCTATTGGAGGATGATTTTCCTGTTTCGTTAATATAGATTTGCCGTAGTATTTTCTCTATTTGTTCAACTACGTTATTACTGTGGTTGGTTGAAGAGCTCTCAATCGACTGTACCTATTTAATATGTATTACTCGGGAGAGAGTACATATTTAGGTAGTTGTTGAACAACATCACTCCTAACGTATATGAGGGATCAATACAGAGGGGTTAAATGTGGGATTAGGGATAACAAAACCTTGGTGCGATCCGAGTGAGCCGTACTTAATGCCAGCTAGCGTAATTCAGGAGAATATGTCTAGTAAATTGTGGTAATTACTCGAAAGAGAGTGACGACAGTCAGAGTGCTCATGATCGGTAGAGAAGACTTAGGCAAATTTATAAAAAACGTAGCGGAAAGGATTCCGACAATAGGGAAAATCATAACTCTAGACCTCCTTAATCTTGTCTTCAACCCTTAGTATCCCTAGTTGTTAATCTACTAATTTAATTTGTTAGTTAATTAGAAACAAGAATCTTAATATTTATAACATAGGAATTATTCGAGCTTGTCTTCTTAGCAATATTGAACAGTTGTAGCTAAACCTTACTTCTCTGTGGGATTCGACTCTGGACTTGTAAACCGGATTATATTTGCAACGACCGCTTAGTCCTTTTTATAAAGCATAGTTGGGCGAGATAAAAAATCTAAAATCTAATTTAATTATTCTTTTCTTCTTAACACTAATTAATGAGAGTTTAATTTATATATACAGACCATCTTGCCTGATTTAGGGGCAACAAATATGGCGAATATCATGTCATACACAGTGAAAACATTTTGTTATCCACACAAATCAAGTATGATCATAAACATTAAGAAAGAAGACTAATCCCTTCAAATATTTGTGCCTAAGACATTAAAATTCTTCATGCTACAAACCAAGTAGCCAACACCTTCTTGATCAGATTGGAGCACAGAAACTAACTTGAAACCTTACTATTTAGAGACCATTTCTTTACCAGAAGCAATAGGAACATCTTTGCTATATACACCATTGCTTCCCTCTTCAATATTCTTCCACCCTCTGCCCCTTTCAAATTCTTTTGCGGTGTCATAGGAAGCATGAAGTCCAAAAAATAAGTAATATACCAATAGAAATCCAGTCCATGCACCAAACCTTATGAACGATTTCTTATCAATTGACCCTAAAAGGAAAATGTTAATAGCTATAGAGGCTGATGGCAACCATGGTACAAGTGGGACACCCCAAAGCTTTGGATTACGAGCATGAGGTACAAAATACCCAAGTCCAATTGTTGCTAATAACCAAATTGGCACAGTAATGCAGTATCCAATCCATCCATGTTTACTTAGTCCCCAATAAGTAGCTCTAGCAATGGAGGATCCGAGACTAATCAAAAGAAACGCGATAAGCTTGTTGCGATTTGCTATTGTAGTTTCTCCGCTCACATAGTAACGTCGAACCAGGAGAGCAAGCGCCACAAGCATGAAAATGAAGAGGGTGGAGATTGAAAGGAGATTGGAGAGAATATCGAGTTTCGTAAATAAGGCAATGATTGCAGTAGCACAAGACATGACGGCCGTAGCATTGACTGGTGTACCTGTAGGGACGGATCCAAAAAAATCACTAAATTTCAACAAATATTAAAATCTAAACCCATAATGGCAGAAGTGCATCGGATTCAATAATGAGAACATAAAGCCGAACCGATTCAAATTTGAATTCTAGATTCGCCTCAGTGTACCTGTCTTGTCATTTACTTGAGAAAACCATGGAGGCATCATGTGAGTTCTTGAAATATGAGTTAAATATCTAGCTTGACCAACAACACCAACTAGCAAAACTGATGTCATTCCCTTCAATGCCCCTGCAACCACAATATATTGTGCCCAGTTCCATCCCACAGATTTAAATGCCACAGAAAATGGAGCATGAATATCAATATTCTGATATGGTTGCATGAGGCACAAAGTAATGGCTAGTAAACAGTACAAAAAAGTTGTGATCACCATAGAACCAATTAGTCCAATTGGAATATCTTTGCCTGGATTTTTAGTTTCCTCAGCCATAGTTCTGCAGATTTCAACAATACTCTCATGTATGGCTTCAAACTGACTCAATGGTATTAAAAAAGATAATGGATGGGATATGGAAACCACCATGGATCATATCTGAGAAGGTAGAGGAAATGATGCAACTAATGAATGGGGGCAATTACACAGTTACTCATATTCATAGGGAGGGCAACAAGTTGGCTGATCATTTGGCTAATTATGCTTTAGATAATGGTGAAATAGAATGTCAACATTTCTGGCATCTAGATGAAAAGGGAAGGAGGTTGGGTATGAAGATAAGATGCAATGTCCAAGTCTAAGGGTGAAGGTGGACAGGAGATAAGAAGCAAAGAGAAAAGGAATAGCAGGAGGATTGTCAACTTGAACGACAAATATTTTCAAATCCTAAGGGAGGAGGGTATCTTTAGCGCGCAGATATAACATCGCTATTTTAAAGAACAAAATCACTTCAGTAAAAGATGGGCAAGAGATATTATGCTCAGTAACAGATAATTTTATTGAAATCTGCAAAAGCACGCTAGGGAATTGGCATAGAGGGATGCAAGATATTTTTTCATGTAAGCACATTGTTTTTTCTGAAAAACGTGAAGCATGTCTACTGGTCTGGGAAGGGAACAACAAAGCACAAGGCTCGAGGGTTGCAAATACCACAAATAGAGCAGTTGGGACGTGAATTTGGGATTAAACTACAAAAAGGGAGGAAAACATGATCTCACATAGAAGGGCACTCTAGAAGGTAGAGCATGCTGGACATGGACGCTTTTGATACTTGAGCATGCAATACTTTAGCTAAATTCGAGAAATGGTAGAGCGTGTCCATGAAATTATGTACACTGGAATTGATTCTATCGAAGCTGGAGATGCACGCATGGCATGCGCATGGGTTGGAAAGCTGTCCAGTAAGAAAGCACGCGCACGGGGTTCTTGACATTGTTTATACGCTGCATCATAGGCGGACAATGAATTGTTCCTCTCAATGCTGAAGATGCACCCATGGTTTGCGCAAGAGGCGAGAAAGACATTCAGCAAGAAAACATGCGTATGGGTTGGAAAGCTGTCCGGCAAGAAAGCACGCGCACAAGGTTCTTGACATTGTTTATTGCACGCTGCATCATGGGCGGACAATGAATTGTTCATCTCGATGCTGAAGATGCACCCATGGTTTGCGCAAGAGGCGAGAAGCAGGAAAGCATGCGCATTGGGTCTTGACAACAAAAAGTTGGGACATGTTTTATTGGGAATGCTTATGGCAGCATTCAAAACAGAAGCAGCTGGGGCGTGCCTTATTGGTACGACAATTTTAAATTACAACAGGGATACAAACCTGTTTTCACAAGGAATTGAAAGCTGGAAATGAGACGCATACTGGACAAGGAATTGGAATTTGCTATTTTGGTCGTGCATGTATTATCACAGTGAAGAAATGTGGCCATACTTGCACGAATGCAGCGTTTATGGGATATCGCAGATCAGAGGATGCCGGTTCGTCAAAGAAGAATAGGCTAAACTAACAACACTCTTGGGCGAGTTTACTGAAGAATTTGCTCAAAGAAGACCATATCTCGGTGGGATGGACAGTTTATTTAACATCAAACTTTGGAAGGTAAAGCTCAAGGTGCACTCAATAGGACAAACATCCGGTGGATCAGGAGGGTTGGCACAAGCATACATCATCAAGAAAGTTGGGCAAAATCAAGAATACAAATGCATAATTTTGATAATACGCTATTTGTTAAAGTTCAAATTTTATTCCTTTCATTTGGTAGGATACCATGACATTGTATTTTGATTTTTAAGTTTTTAATATAAAAAACTAGCCCTAGGCATTTGCCTAGCGGTCTGCCAAAAAAAAAAAAAACCTAAGAGAGCTAGACCCCCCAAAAAAAAAGGCCAAAAAACCCCTTATCGCCCTCTCCGACGCAGGAAGCCATTTTCGTTGGCAAAAGATGTAATGCCCAGATGATTTTGACTGATTATTTTGCAAAGATTGTCTACGTTCAATATTTATCTCAAAACTCAGACTTCGTAGAAAAAGCCCTAAAACTGAAATCAACTTCACTCTTTTGTGCTCGAATTTCACCACGAAAGATAACTGAAATGCTAAGCAGAATTTATAGGCGCAACACCCAGTCCCTCATCCTTCTCCTCAACTTTCTTCCGTCACTCTTGAACCAGTGATTCAAAATCGGGTGAGCTCAATTTGCTATCTTTTTATTCCCAGATTTGTTTTATGGAGCTGTTGATTTGTCTTTCTGTTAAAGCATTCTTTGTTTATTGTACAATTAATTAAAACACGAGATTTATTTCAATATATTAGCTTTTTTTAGGGATTTTATAGATCCCATTTTCATTTCCTACTTCTGCCTCTGATCAAGATTCTATTTGGATCTTCGAACTTGTATGCACGGATAGATCCATGTTTACTGTTTTTATCGAAAAAATTGTGTTGGGAATATATGTTAAATGAATCATGTTTATATATACTCATTGCTTTTACTTGGAAACATGTGGTTTAATTAATTTATTTGGTTAAAAAAAGGTGTTTTAAGTGATTAATTTCATATATTCCTAGCTTAGTTTATTGGGCATTTGACAAATTACTATCTTTCAGATCTTGTTTAGTTAAAATGATGTCTTGGTTTCATAATTACGTGTGTTATGGGTAAAAAATGCTAATCGACTGTTTGTGCTTTAGCTAAGATATAAGTAACACTTATCTTTCAGTCTTGTCAAGAGAAAATATATAGGGCTGTGAGATAGAAACTCGTTTCAGAGACTTTGTATACACAGAGGCGGAGCCAAATTTTAACTTTATGGGTTCAGGAGAACTTACCTGTTAATAACCGGATTCTAGATTTAATATTTGTACATATTTAATGAATTTTTTTACACAAATACAATCGAAGTGGCATAAATTTGGCATCTCATCGTCCCACTTTTCCCAGTGATTTCTTCTGTCACTTCATGCTCCGGCATTGCTTTTTTTGTTTGTTTGCAAATGCCATTGTCTTATTAGTGTGACGTTACTTAACTTTTCTGTAATTTACTAGTTGTGAAATTTTGCTTTCCTTTTTATTTATCTTTCCGATGCAGCTTCAATGTGGGCTTGGCCCTGACCAAATAATCTAACGGGTATATAGCTTTATATTAAGTTCAAATTAATTTTAAATAAGAACATCCATAGATTGCTTTAATTAAGTATAATTCTTTTAAAATAAATTAAGGTGTGCCACTACAATTGAATCACTTATGGCCCTCACATTAATATTATAACTTAGGTATTAAACAATTTTGAACATTCGTAGGTTGCTTTAGGCGCGACTTAATCTATTATCGTGATTATGTATACGTTCGCGTAGCATAATTATAATTCTTTTTCTAAAAAAATAAATCGAGGCATGCGTTCGCGCAATTTCGACCAAACTTTCTTAATATTAATAAAGCGTGATTAGTTGTGGACACGTACGCGTGACATGATTCTTGACGTGCCAAATGAAATGAGTACACGTATGTGTGACTCCTTTTAAGATAATTTCAAAATTACGAATAATCAAGCAACTAAAAGCGGTTAAAGGGATAAATGCACATAGGTCCTAAAATAAGTAGTTAAACAATTTAAGCCAAGTATAAATCACTAAGCGACCATGCTAGAACCACGGAACCCGGGAATGCCTAACACATTCTCCCGGGTTAACAAAATTCCTTATCTAGAATTTTTGGTTCGTAGACTTTTAAATAAAGTCGAAAATTTCCTCGATTTGGGATTTAAAAATAAACTGGTAACTTGGGACACTATAATAAACTATTCCAAGTGGCGACTCTGAAAAATTAAATAAAATATTCTCATTTCGAATAATGTCACTTTAATTGGAAAAACTCCCTTATATTCCCCCTCGGGTGGTAAAAAAGGAGGTGTGACAGCTCTGGCGACTCTGCTGGGGAAGCTAACCCAGAACTTCCGGTTCAGGGTTCAAGAATTCGAGCTTATTAATGTGATTTCTTATTTGGCTTTATTGTCGATATTACTATATTTTGTGGACTTAATGTGCTAATTGCCATTTATCGCTTTGATATTACCTGAAATGTATTTAAATGTCTTCTTACGCCTCTCTTCTGAGTCTTCTAAAAAACGGTGCTCACATTCGCGTGACCCACTTTTCTGTTAGAGTTATACCAAATAGAACGGGGCCGGGCGAGCAATAAGGCCGGGCAGACTTTCATGCTCCCGGTACGTTGCCCCCTCCTCAACTCGAGTTTGTACGCTCGGGTAAGCCAGGCCTAGGACACAACCCCAGGTTTAAACTTAGAATAACATAACCTCATGTCGGTTCCCTAGTAGGAACGTTTATTGCATCACGTGCATTTGACCTTGGGGACTCAAAATAGGGGTTGGGTCCGTCTAGGACAGGTGTACCCAAAAATAAAGATCTTGATTTATCCTACGTGCTATATGAATATTAATTTATTTCGGCTTCATGTTGACCAGCTAGAAAAAGAAAATCAAGAGAAAAACAAAGAGTGAGGTAGGATAGAGAATTCACCCAGTTCTGAAAATCTCGTTATTTGAAAATGCCTCGAAACTCTGCCAAAATTTTTTGAAAAGAAAAAGAGGAAAGGAAAATGTATCATGTTTTTTCCAATTATATTAAAATTGACCGAACTACACGGGTCTGGTTCTCACCGGATGTGAGATACGTAGGCAAACCTCATAGGTTCCGACCCCAATTTTCAAAAAATCTAAAAACATTTCTCTTTAGTTCCTTATTTAGAAATCTTTCCTTAGAAAATTTAAAAAAAAAAAAAGTTTTTTAAAACTCAAAAAAAGTAGTTTCCTTCTTTCTGAAGTATTTCATACGGAAAAAAAAATTTAAAAAAATCCGAAAATCAAAATCCAAAATATGGGTTTCCTTTATTTTGAAGTATTTTTCCCAAAAATTAAAAAATCAAAACAAAACAAAATCCATTTTTTTTCCTTCTTTAAAAGTCTTTCTTTCGTAAATGTCATAAAACTTAAAAAATTGAAGGCCAAAAATATTTTCGTTTTTCTTTAGAAGTACTTTTGTAATAATAAGAAAAAAAACTCATAAATCCAAAATATAAAAAGTCTCTCTTTCGAAAATTAAGAGGCAACATCCAAAATCCAAAAATATTTTCTTTCTTCTTTAGAATAAGAGAAAACAAATGAAAATTCAAACAAAAAATATCTTCCTTTTACTTTTGAAATTCTCAAAGTTCAAATCAAAAGAACATGAATTCTTAGAAGTCTTTCTTTAAAAAAAAAAATCAATCAAAAATCCAAAAATAAATATTTCCTTTCTTCTTTTAAAGCATTTCTTTCAAAAATTCCAAAAAATAATAATTTAAAATTAGTTTATTTACTCCATTCTCGATCTCCCGAACTACGCAAGATCTGATTCATGCAACATCATAATACGTAGGCAATCCCCATCGGATTCGATCATAGCCATAAAATTAATTGAGTGAAAAATAAAGTGAAAAAAGAGAAAGAAAAATTGAGTGAAAAAAGAAAAGAAAAGAAAGAGTAAAAAAAAGAGCGACATAAATAAAAGAGTGACAAAAGAAAAAGAAAAAGAAAAAGAAAAAGAGAAGGCCAAAAATAAAAGAGCAGCAAAAACAAAATGAAAAAATCAAGAGTGATTAAAGAGAGACAAAAATAAAAGAAAAGAGGTACATACTGAAAGAGTTGGTTAAGGTTGGGAAGAAACATGCAACCGTTCAAAGACATGGTAGAAACGTTTAACTGTTTAGGTGCATTGCATCCAAACATGTGATTTCCTATCTGTTAAGCGTCTCAAAACTAATAAGGTTGTTGGGTGCGCAGAATAGCTAGGTTTTGGTGGTTGGTTTTGTTGGTAGTCTAGCCTCCCCTCCTTCACAAGATCCAAAGGCACATATGGCCTCTGCAAGCAATCTACCAATCATCGGTCCTGAGGATAGCTCGACATCGGCTATTCTACAGCTAGAATTAGCAGCTGCTGAAGAGAATAAGATGTTGCGTCTCTGCATATTGGAAATGTGGGACGCCTGGACTAATGGTAGGAAACCTCCAAGTGCAATCCTTGGGTTCCCTGAGTTGATCCCCAGGTCAAGTGAGGTTATCAACGCCCCTGTGCCCAACCCGCTCATCTCATGCGGTTTAATGATCCTGGCATGCCTTCTGTGGTTCGCCCCCAGGCGCCAGTTTCCCGGTCACCTCCAATATTGTTCTCTACAGCACCAGTCTGCACCAGAACATAACCAACTTTACCATATCCGTATGTTGAGCCTCCAATGGTCACCTTTCAGGGTCCACAGTTTCAATCATAAATAACATATGTGCCCCCGTACTCTTTCACTCAACCTCCGCAATATGATCTCTCGGGGGAGCAAGAAAATGTTGTTAAAAATCCCGAGCAAGAAGAAATGCCTCGGAAGATGAAGAGCCTAGAACAAAGCCTGAAAAACTTGCAAGGTCTGAGTGGCCAAAAGAGTGTCTCATACTCTAACCTTTGTATGTTTCCCCATATCCACTTGCCAGTTGGCTTCAAGATGCCAAGATTTGAAAAGTACAACGGGCTCGGAGATCCAGTCGCTCATCTGAAACTATATTGTAACCAGTTAAGGGGTGCTGGTGGAGAAGAGGAGCCGCTAATGGCCTATTTTGGGGAAAGCCTCACCGGAATCGCTTTTGAGTGGTATACGGATCAAGAAATTACTCATTGGCATGTGTGGGACGATATGGATCGAGATTTTGTCCGCCAATTCCAATATAATGTGGACATTGCTCCCGACAGAAACTCCTCGTCCAATTTGAAAAAGAAAACTACGGAAAGCTTCCGCGAATATGCTGTCAAATGACGTGAGCAAGCTGCTAGGGTAAAGCCTCCAATGGATGAAACTGAAATGGTCACGATTTTTCTGTAGGCCCAAGAGGCTGACTACTTCCAGAACATGATGTCTTCTATGGGTAAGCCGTTCGCTAAGGCCATCAAAATTTGGGAAATGGTTGAAAACAGTCTAAAAACGGGCCGAATCTTGAGTCATGCTGCTTTTAAGCCACATCACCAGATGTTCAAAATGGTTCGGAGGGTTTGATGAACAGAAATGGGAGTGAGGAGGGAGCCATGATGGTTTCAAGCTCGAGGGGGGCCCGCAGGTCATTCAGCCAGTCACATGTGCCTCCTATGGTCCCACCACACTATTATCCCCTTCAAGATGATGCTTATGTCGTGGCACTGCCTCCCTATACGGTGATGAGCGCACAATTTTACACCCAGCCACAACATTATATACAAAACCCAGCTCCACCTCCCAAAAATGCCCATCCTTACTAAGCTCCATATAATCCTTAACCAAATGATCCCAATATAATCCTCGCCCAAGACAGCCTTTCAGAAAGAATTAGTTCACCCCTATTGGTGAATCGTATTCAAGCTTATTCCAAAAGCTAATCAGGCTAGATCTATTGTAGCCAGTGGCCTCGAACCAGCCGAACCCCAAGTCCCCCTTGTACCGAGCTGATGTTAGATGTGAATACCACTATGGAGCAGTGGGACACGATACAGAGGACTGTTGGATCCTCAAAAGGGCAGTTGAAGATTTGATTGAAGCTGAAAGAATTGTTTTTCAGGATGAAGTAGCTCTTGATGTGATGAACAATCTGTTGCTTGCACACAACAACGGGCCAATAGTCCGAATGATTTGTGAAGACTAGGAATTTGATCCGGCACTGAAGGCCATTGCTGCCATTGCTGAGACAAAAGAAAAGCCAAAAAATGGTTGCCAAGCATGAAAGTTCCCCATCAGACGGGAGTCTCGGTAGCCAGTCTTGCTATCGTTTCTGCGTCTGAATTATCTCAAGGTGTGATATGGATGTTTTACTTTATTGTCTTACTTTCTGATATAAACCCTTCTATCTTCAAAAAATTGAAAAAAAAATCAAAATTAAAAAATCAAATGAAATTATCCAAGAATGTCTCTTTTCTTAATCTTGTCGTTTTACTTATTCTCTTTTTACTTCTGTTAAATGTAGATTTCAATAACATGACATGCTTGCGGACTTCATGCCCAGATCCTAAAATGCCGTCAGACTTTGAAATAATGAATCAAGAATTAGATTGCAATGAAGATAAGTTTAAAGAAATAAAACAAAGAGTTGGAATAGCTAGAGGAAAATTGGCTCCAGATTGGAAAGATCCATACATGGTAACAAGGATACTGCCAAAAAGAGCGTTGTACCTGGAAAACATCGAAGGAAATATCCTGAAATGTCACGACCCTAACCCGGACCCGGTTATAATGGCACCTCTCGTGAAGACAAGGCTAGCTGACACTTCCCATTTTCCAATTATTAGCAGTTAAGCATTTAAGAAAACGGTCTAAACATGATAAAATAAATCCGAAATAACAATGATAACATAAGTACGCAGAAGAACACCCATACATAATCCTAACCGGGGTGTCACTAGTCATGAGCATCTATAAGTCATAATACAAATCCGCTAAGTCAATAAACTAGTACAACTGTCTAAAAAGAGATAGAAGTGATAAAGGAGTAGAGACACGGGGCAGCGGACGCCAACAGCTACCTCGTGAACTCCGAATGTCCGCTTGAAGCTGGAGGGATCAACACTCGAGAGCGGAAGTAGATACGCCTGAATCTGCATACTGGGTGCAGGGAGTAAAGTGAGTACTCCAACTCAGTGAGTAATAAATGTAAATAACGACTGAAAGTAAGAAAATACATAAGGCACAAGACATTCTATAATGAAGTAGTAAAACCATTTAAAAGCAGTAAACCAGTGAAAAGTTAAGTAACCATCCTTTGTCAACAAGTATACAGGTAATTGATAGGCAGTTAAGGTAAAGTAAACAAATAGAAGTCCGTCCTTCGAGCACTGTATCAACAAATCCGCCCCTCGGGCAACATCTCGTAACAGTACCAGCCCCTCGGGTCAATCTCACATCACAATGGGTACCCACGCTCACTGGGGGTGTACAGACTCCTAGAGGGGCCTCTTACGGCCCAAGCGCAATATCAAGCCATCTCGTGGCATCATCTATAGTCCCTCGGCCTCATATCAATCAAGCCACCTCGTGACATACATATCTCAAGCCCTCGACCTCATAATCGGTATCAAATGTTTCCTGATGATCTGATTCACGCGGCGTCGTGATACGTAGACAATCCTCATTGGATCCGGTCATGATTTTGTAAATAACTCAAATAAAAGAGGGGTGTGGAAGGAAAGAACCGAAAGAAAAGCCAAAAAGAAAGAAAAAGAGAGCCAAAGAAAAACCAAAAGAAAAACAAAAAAAAAAAAGAAAAAGAAAAAAAGCAATAAAAGAGAGGAAAGAAAAGAGAGTAAAATGGGAATGAGAGGAGAAACGTCAAAGATCCAAAGTGGAAAGAAAAGAAAATTGGAGAAATAAGCAAGAGCCGGGATGAAACACGCAACCGTTTCGAAATATGTAGAAACACATTTAACTGTATAGGTGCATCACACCCCAATGTGTTACTCAGTCAAAAATACTTACAAGCCACTCAGGCAGTAGTAAAACATGTTTCTCAGCCCAAAATATCATTTAAAAGATCATGTAAGTGTCAAAACAGAGTAAACATGACTGAGTACAAAAAACAGTGAAATATAACATGACTGAGTTCAAGTATAAAGTCAAAACAGTGAGGAAACACTAGTAAAAATCCTCGAAGGGTTCAAATAGTTGGCACAAGGCCCAAATATGGCATTCAACCCAAATAATGATGATAACAAATAGATTTTAGTCAAATATGCGGTAAAATCATCAATCGGGATGGACCAAGTCACAATCCCCAATGGTGCACGACCCTACGCTCGTCATCAAGCGTGTGCCTCACCTCAATATAGCACTACGATGTGAAATCCGAGGTTTCAAACCCTCAGAACATCATTTACAATCATTACTCACCTCGAACCGGCTAAGTCTCTAGCTCGCAACACCTTTGCCCCTCGAATCGGCCTCCACTCGCGTCGAATCTATCCAAAGTCAGAACGAGGACGTCAAAATATGCTAATGGAACGAAGCCCAAGCGAAAATAATCAATAAATGGCACAAATCCCAAAATTACCAAAATCCGACCCCCGGGCCCATGTCTCGGAATTCGATAATTTCCACATCAATGGAATCCTTATCCTCACACGAGTCTATACATATCAAGAACACTGAAATCAGGATCCAAATGACCCCCAGATCCCCATTTAGAGGCCTCTTAAACTCAAGCCCTAATCCCCAATTTTTCTTCCTTAATCTCCACTAAAACCATGATTAAACAATGGAAAAATAATCTTAAACCCAAGTAATTAAGCTTAGGGAACTTACCCAACTGATATCCTTTGATTCATCTTGAAATCCTATGCCTTAGCCTCTTTTCCGTCTTTAAAAATGATAAACTTAGCAAAATTTCGTGAAGAAGGCAATTTATACCTTCTGCCCAGACCTTTTCGCATTTGCGGTCCCATACCCCCTTCTGCGGTACCGCAATTGCGGTTCAACGTCTGCTTCTGGGGAATCACTTAAGTTCCCAGCCATCCGCATCTGCGGTTCCTCGCCCGCATCCGCGACATCGCAGATGCGATTCTCCTAGCCGCTTCTGCGGTCCCAGTCAAACATACCTCTGGTCGCTTCTGCGGCCACTCTCTTGCATATGCGGCACCGTACATGCGATCCCTAATCCGCAGGTGCAAAAATACCAGAAGCAGCAATTCAGCAGCTGCAACAACAATCCAAACTTCCCGTTAACCTTCCGAAATTACCCCGAGGCCCCTAGGACCTCAACCAAAAGCACAAACATATCCTAATACCGTATTCAAACTTGTTCCAATCGTCAAAACACCTCAAACAACATCAAATCGAGGTATGCGTTCGCTCAACTCCGACCAAACTTTCTTAATATTAATAAAGCGTGATTAGTTGTGGACACGTACGCGTAACATGATTCTTGACGCGCCAAACAAAATGAGTACACGTACGCGTGACTCCTTTTAAGATAATTTCAAAATTACGAATAATCAAGCAACTAAAAGCGGTTAAAGGGATAAATACACATAGGTCGTAAAATGAGTAGTTAAACAATTTAAGCCAAGTATAAATCGCTAAGTGACCGTGCTAGAACCACGGAACCTGGGAATGCCTAACACCTTCTCCCGGGTTAACAGAATTCCTTATCTAGAATTTTTGGTTCGTAGACTTTTAAATAAAGTCGAAAATTTCCTCGATTTGGGATTTAAAAATAAACCGGTAACTTGGGACACCATAATAAACTATTCCAAGTGGCGACTCTGAAAAATTAAATAAAATAATTATATTTCAAATAATGTCACTTTAATTGGAAAAACTTCCTTATATTCCCCCTCGGGTAGTAAAAAAGGAGGTGTGACAGTATATATAAACGGAACTTTCCAGCCATTTTTCTATTTTCAAAACCCTTAAATGTAAGAGGCAATTTTTTAAACACTCTTTCTACCCTAAAACACTAGTAAGTGATTTTAAACTCATTTCTTTCACTCCTTAACTTCTTCTACAAGATTTCATCCTAGAATCTAGAGTTTTCATGATGGAAATTGGGTATTTTGGGTAGAACTTCAGAATATCGAAATTTGGGGATTTAGACCTCAAATTGAGGTCGGATTCCAAAACCAATTGTATATCCGAGCTCGGGGGTGAATGGGTAATCGGGGTTTGGTCCGAATTTTAGGTTTGGACCAAGCGGGCCCGGGGTCGATGACTTTTTGGGTGTCACACCTCCTTTTTACCTACACCCTGTGAGGGAGTATATAGGGAGTTTTTTCCAATTTAAAGTGACAATCGAAACGGGATTATTTATTTATTAAATTCAGAGTCGCCACTTGGGATAGTTTATGGTGTCCCAAGTCACCGGTTCCAATCCCGAATCGAGGAAAAGATTGACTGCGTTTTACAGTCCGCGAATACAAAAATCCGGGTAAGGAATTCTGTTAACCCGGATGAAGGTGTTAGGCATTTTCGAGTTCCGTGGTTCTAGCACGGTCGCTCAATTGTTATTATTGGCCTAATTATCTGATTTTAAACATGTTTAATCCTATGTGCAATTTTAACTTTTTAACCGCTTCTATTCATTTTTAAAGGAAGATTGCAACGTCATTTAAAATTTGTCTTGAACCACGTCATATAAATGCACCCGCAGTCCGCAACACATTTTATCTAACATTGAGATTTGGATTTGGGTCACATAAATGCGCACCCGAGTTTAGGAAGGTAAATTATTAAAACAATGCGCTAATTAGCGAGGGCCATGGAAATTCAACTAAGTGGCACGCCTCGAATTCTAAGGATCAAAACAAAATTAATCAAGATGAGGGTCGTGCAATTGTCATTTTTGTTTGGCACGACGCACCTCAATTTTAGAAGGCTTGTTTAATTAAGGTAATAAGAGGACATTCCTACTCATAACTATTTCGGATTTAAGCTATTGATTATGGGAAAATTAGCTTTGTGATTACTTTTGGCAAAATATAACTATCATAGAACAGTATCGATCATTTTGTTAAGGCTAAACTAATGACCTGATTCTATTTCCAATAATCAAGAAATCTCCAAATCCCATTATTTTGTTCAATCACAAAGTTGAAATATTGAACTAAAATCAATTGGAAGGTCAATATACTCAACTACACATATTTGGATTGATGACACAAGGAAGAGGGATGAAGCACATAAAAATATCTACTGCAACTAGTCCAATTTAAATATCTTGACAAATGAGATCATATTGGAATCAATCATAACCCATATTGCATTAACGAACTGATTCACTTCACACGCTAACCCATTTAGCACATACAGGCTGAGAAAGAGAAATTGAAGACGATGTAATTGAGGAAACGCGATGTTATTACTATTCAATTTCCTTATGCTAAAGAATGTTCCGGTGCAGTAACATCGCACAAGATACGGTTTATGGATTTTGAACCTGGAATGGAACTCTTAAAAAATTAAAAAAAAAGGCGAAATCAAAAGAATTAAGTACCTAATATTGGCAAAATACGATGGCGTTACTGGAAAGAATTTGGGGAATGAAATCGGGATTGACATTTCCAATGCAATATTCTATCTAAGTTGGCCATGCTAATTGTTTGCTTAATAGCACTCTAAATGAAGTCAATGTTATATTTAGTCTATCTTGCTCAGTATACCATAAAACATATCTTTTCCAAATGTACTAGAAGGTAGAAATTCTTCTTCCCTAAGCAGAATTTTAAAATTTAACACTTAGCATGCTACAAAAAAAACAATATAGAGATTAAAAGAAGTTAAACGTGCTTTCAAGTGTTCCCAAGTGAAACTTTAATAATTCCAGCATTCTATATCTCTATAACTACACAAAACTCACTGATACGGAACAAATCAATCTTAAATCTTTAACCAAATTCTTTCAAAAAATGCTTTTAGAACAGAAGGTAAAAGACGAACCTCTACATGTCAAAGCTTGCTCCCTCTACTAGCCCCAAATGGCCATCATGAAATCAGACCACAAATAAAGTTACGGGTCTTTGGCATTAAAGTCGATACATCATTGGTTGTTCAAAAAACAGATATCTATATTAAGTCAATTGAATTGTCCGGGCTGTATTTACAATTCCGTATACACAATCAAATTAATAACCTGCACACTAGCACAATTCTTTGCATTCAGCTTGCATATGTTGACATATGTTTTCCTGCACCCCATTTCCTAACCTTAAATTCCATTATTAGTGACTTGAAATTAACATCTACCTAGAAAAACAACAAGAAATCAAGTATAACACACTCTAGGCTAATATGCTCAAAGCAAAACCCTACTAAGGGTCTGCTTGACAGGTTTCCATCGAGTTTCCTTCCAACAGTCCAAAAGTAGCTATAACAACAAGAACTAAAAAACTAACTCTATGCCAAATAGAAGATAATGACTACTCTTTGTAATGAACCTACAGTACATTAATAATGTCAAAACCATGCTGTTTACACAAATTAAAATTAAACTAAACCAATCCAAGCATGTTGAAGCTATCAAACTCCAGATTTCATTACAACTTCAAACCAAACATCATGATAAGGGTTCAGGAGTAGGTACCTGGAATTCGAAAAACAACAACACAAAAAATGAGAGGACAACAACAGAACAGCAACAAGAACAGTGGTCAGCAACAAGGAAAACTAAGAAAGCCAGCTTTAAACCAAGAAATGAAGTGCAATACTCAACAAAACTCGGCCAGAACTTCAAACCAAGATTTTACAAACTCAAATTCCATCCATTCTAAACTCAGATGAATCAGAAAGTGTTTCAGAAATTGAAAACTTCAAAAATCAAAGAAATAGCTCAATGGAACAGTAGCAGTTTTATTTTCAGTAGTTTTAGTTTTTCCTCACTTCTGATTCTATCCCCCTGTCTCTCAGAATGTATATTTTTTCAGAGTTATTCTTGTATGTATTTCAGAATACCAGGCCCTATATATGAACTCAGTGCCTATCCCTCTCAGAATGTTCTCCTTTGAACTCAGTGTGTTGTTTTCTTAAATAGGCAATGGGAAATGCCCTTAGGATTCATAGAATGCCCTTTCAACATTTAAAAATTCAATTTCACTCAATTTTTATGGCTTTAAATTATTCAGTAGTGAATTGTTATCCCTACCATTATAGAAGCTTCTCAATTAGGTGACTACCCCTTTTTATTAAACAATTCTCATGCTATCCTTGCAACCCTGAAACTAACCCTGGAATCAAAGCCAAAATGGGTCAAGTTGACCCAATTCAGAACCCATAAATCTGTAATCCCCATTGAGCATCATCCAGAAACCCATTTCAAACAAACCAAGAAACTTTTACAATGAAACATGGGCGAAGGAACAGATGATGACGAACTAAATAATAGAGACTAATGAATTAAACATGCTATTAAATTAATCATGTAATACTGACGGACTAATAGGTGAGTCTATAATGAAGAGAAGAAAGGCCGATACAACAAAGACTAAAATGAAATTAAAAATGACAAACAAAATCATGCAATACCAGTTTAATGAAATAAAATACCTAGCAAAAATGGCCAGCTTTGAATTTCTTCTTCAAACTCTCGATTTCGACCGAAATAGATCTCAATCACCTGTTCTCAGATGAAAATACATGACTGAGGTCCGTTTTGGTCTTAATCATCACCAAATCTACCGATTATGGAGTTTTGACATTTTTAGGTCTTATCTTCGATCCAAAATTTGACAAGTTCGGGGAATATTCGAGGGAAAAGAGTCATGGATTTGGAAAGAGGGGCTCGGGGTGGTTCTATGGTGTAAAGATGAGGGTGATTGGATAGGCTAAGGTTCAGGGGTCAGAACTTCAATCAAATATTCGACGAGTTCTGAGACGATTCGAGGGAAACGAGTCATGGATTTGGAAAGATGGGCTCGGGGTGGTTCTGGGTTGTATTTTTGGGGGTAATTGGCCACCGTCCGCCGCCGTGGACAATTTCCGGCGAGCGGAATGTGGTGGTGAGGCAGGGTCGTCTCTGAGGAGATGAGAGACGAAGGAGGGAAGGGGGGGGGGGTTCTGAGAGGGGTAAGGGGTTTGGGGTTTTGGGTATATTAAATTAGGGAATTGATTAGAGCCATTGGATGAATAAAATCCAATGGCTGTGATTAATCTCTTAATGAAACGGGGTCGTTTTAGGTTAAGCTGGGTCGGTCCGGGTATGGGAACGGGTCTGGGCTTGGGTCATGGACGAGGTTAGGGACCGTTCGATCAAGTGAGATCGATGGTCCTGATCAAACTATACCAAACGACGTCGTTTGATATGGCCTGGGGATGGATCGTATTTTGACACGGGTTTGGGCTGGATCGGGCAGGTTTGGCTGGGTAATTGTTTGGGCTTCTTAAATTAAATTGAATTTGGCCCAATTCCGATTTCCTTCTCTTTAATTCGTTTTCTTTTCTTTTTTTCTTCTAAAAATTAAACCTAAAATCCTAAATTAAATTATAAAACCAAATCATCTTATCAAAAATACTAATTAATTCTAACTAAAAATTATCCCAAATATTATTTACCAAATAAAAAAAGAAAATCATGAAATTTCGATATTAAACACTAAAAATGCAAAATACGTTATATTTTTTTGAATTTTTCATTTTTGTAAAACAACAATTCACTTAATTAATTTAAAAAATGTAAAATTAAATCCTAAATGCAGATACTATATTTTTGTATTTTTAATACATTAAACATGTACACAAACATATGCAAACAATCAGGAAAATAGCATAATAATTCCTAAAAATAATACATAATTAAAGAAAAGACCTAATTTTGGGAATCCTTTTGGAGTAATTCGTATGAGGCAAAAATCACGTGCTCACAGCTGCCCCTCTTAGCCCGAAAACACGAAGAGTTTTCGTGCAAAGATAAATTGAGCGGATACGAGCGATTTTTGTCGGTTTGAAGACTCCATGAGAAGCATTTTTGAAAGAATTTGACCGAACCTTTGCTTCAAAGGTTTCCTACATATCCTTGGCTTTAAAGGAATCATGTCAATGTAGTTTGGGAAGTTTCGGTAGCTAGGACTACCATGAAGCTGTGATTTTACTGTTGCTGTTGCTGCTGCTACTACTTACTGACCTCCTTATTACACCATGACAAAAATTAAGAAGCTAGACTAAGATATGATCTATGCATTACAAAGATCTACTCTATACTTCTCAAACTTGATCTTGTGATTCTTGTTGCCTCATTGACTTGTGTTTTTCAACGGAAGTTCCTTTGTTGCTGACTTGAATTGTATTTTTGAGATGCTTTCTCTTTCCTCCAGGTGGGCACCTCATTGCTGAACCTCGAAATGTATTCCTTTGACCATTTTTGCCTATCCTCTATTCTACAGGTGGGCTCCTAACTACTCGAACTTGAATTGCTTCTTCCCTTCGTTCTCCAGACGGGCTCCTGACTACTTGAAATTTGAATTGTATTCCCTTGTTCTCCAGGTGGGCTCCTGATTGCTGAACTTGAATTGTATTCCCTTGCTCTCCAGGTGGGCGCCCGATTGCTGAACTTGAAATGTATTCCCTTGTTCTCCAGGTGGGCTCCTGATTGCCGATACTTCAACTGTTGTTCCTTGTTCTCCAGGTGGACGCCTGATTGCTGATTTTTCAACTATCTTTCCTTGTTTTCCAGGTGGATGCCTGATTACTGAATCTTTAACTGCTTTTCCTTGTTCTCCAGGTGGATGCCTGATTTCTGAAATTTGAATCATCTTCTTCTTGCAAATGCCTTTCTTTGACTTGTTCTCCCTCGTTCCTCCAGGTGGGCGCCTGATTACCAATACTTGTGCCAATCTTCCTTGAAACTTGATTTGTTTTCCCTTGTTCTCCAGGTGGGCCCTTGTTTACTTGGTCATGCTCTGCTTTTTATCTTTAATATCCATGTTGTCCTTCCCTATTCTTCAGACGGGCATCTGACTTCAGCAAAATAGAAAAAACAAAAGAAAATTTTCTGCCCTAGTTTGGTAGCCGGGCGCATCTGTGAGCGTTAAATTTTCACCAAATATCTCTAATAATCTGTAAGCTAGATCCCATTATCCAGGAGGGTCCTGAAATTATCTAGTAAGTTTCCAAAGCCACATTATATTTTTTAGAGGTAGGACTTTCATCGAATCTTGTTATCTAAGATAGTCTTAAAGCTACATCCCATTATCCAGGAGGGTCCTGGAATTTCGAATTAAAGCTTATCTTACGAATGACACTTCCAATGTTAAACTGTACTCTCTTATAACAATACTTACTTATCTAATGGAATGCTTAAAGTTACGTCCCATTATTCAGGTGGGTCTTGAAAACTCTTATGCGAACTTTGAAGCCAACTTATATTCCTTCTGGCGTACATTTATGCTATATCTACTACTTATGATTATTTTAGATCTTATACTAAGTTCCGTTTTCCAAGAGGGTCCTGAGAATTCTGCGATCAAACCTGCATGGTTCTTGCTTTCCTTATAGGGTACTTCCTAAAACAAATGCCATCTTTGCCCCTGTTTTAAATCAAAGAAAATCTTGTCAGTTTAAAATGTGGTGGTTAGTTGTGGCATTCTTGCTGGGGATGATTTTCTCTTTGCCATGCTTTGCTTTGATCGACTGCCTTGAACTAGTCGAGAATTGTTTTGACCTCCTGACTGATCCTTAATTGTAGGATCCTCAACTGTTGTTTTTCACTTCTGAACCTTTTATTTGTAATCATACATCTCCCATGACATTACGGAACCATTCCATTGATTTAACCTTTGCTTACACCTATGTCCCACTTTTCATCATACTATCTCCAGCATGTCTTAGCCGCATTTTGCTTTGTGCAATTTTGACTCTAGTAGTACACTTTGACATTCCTTCTTGTCTGTTGAAACAAGGCTAACCTTGGGAGAGCTTTAGAGGTGTAAAAATTAACAAAAATGAAATGCAATGATGTTGAGAATTAAGAATAAAGAAGAAAATCCAAATTTGGATGACTGTTGGAGATAGGAAAAGGAGCTTATCTGAGTGGAGTCACTATCACCAATGATCATGGTATGCATTTTGGATTAATCAGCCCAGTCTATTTAACCAATCTCCTTTCCAATTGTTTTACTTTGTTCTCCAAGATTTCCACAACCCAATTTTACTTTCCGCTAACTTACGGACCTTGTTCGATTTGCAGTGCCCTGAAGGGTTTTCACCGACAAACCTCTCTCATTTGTTTGTTCCTCAATTCCTTGTTGCCTTATGGTGCCCACGAAGGTTTTCACCAATAAGACTCTCTCATTTTTATTTTCTCTCGGCTTTCGTCGCCTCATAGTGCCCATGAGACTCTCTCATTTTTTGATTTTTCTTGCTTAAACCGGAGTGTTGCCCCTGATATGAATTCTCTTTATATTGCTTGACTTGGCATCTCTCAAAGACTGATCGTGAGGTTTTTCTTTGGACAACAATGTGGGTTCTTGGATATGTTTGGAAGGAAAAGGGTATAAAACGGGCTCAAAACAACTTCAAAATGGGTTAGAATTACAACTTTTGGAATCACATTTCTTATTGCAATCACAACTTCTGCCCCAGTTTCTTGCTTGGGGATCTTTTGACTTTTTATTTTACTATGACCGAGCCGTGTGGCTGCCTACGTATCCTTAACAGGAATCAGGTCAAATGTAGTTCACGCCTGAATTTCCTTGTTGTTATACCCTTTTTTTTCACTTCTTTTCTTTTCTCTTTTTTCTTTTCTTTCTTTTCTCTTTTTTTCGTTATTGATTCCAAAAGAGGGGTATGAAAGAAATAAATAAGGCTCAAAAAGGGGAACAAAGGGTAAAGTGTTTAGATAGCGGAACAAATTGCCTTCGTCATTTCAATATTCGAAATAATGCCAAATACAAATAATCAACAATTAAAGAAAGCATACATAATATCTCTTGACTGCATCAGAATTGATGGCCATGTCTATGCATTTTCCTTCGATATCTGTTAAACATAAAGCACCATTGGACAATACTCTAGTCACAATGAACGACCCTTACCAATTTAGGGCGAATTTGCCTTTTGCTTCAGCCTGATGCAGAAGGATACGTTTCACCACTTGTTGCCCCACTTCAAACTTTCGGGGACACACCTTTTTGTTGTATGCTCTTGCCATTCTCTTTTGATATAACTGGCCATGACACACCGTTGCCAATCTTTTTTCATCAATCAAGTTCAACTGCTTCAAACGGGTTTTGACCTACTCATCATCATCAATCTCAGCCTCAGCAAAAATCTGAAGGGAAGGGATTTCTACTTCTGCAGGTATTACTGCTTCAGTGCCATATACCAACAAATAAGGAGTTGCACCTACCGAAGTACAGATAGTAGTGCGATAACCCAACAACACAAATGGTAATTTTTTGTGCCATTGCCTCGAACCTTCTACCATTTTCCGAAGTATCTTCTTTATGTTTTTGTTGGCTGCCTCGACTGCTCCATTTGCCTTGGGACGATATGGGGTAGAATTGTGATGTGTAATCTTAAACTGTTGACATACCTCTTCCATCAAATTACTGTGAAGATTAGCACCATTATCCGTGATGATCACCTTTGGGATTCCAAATCGACAGATGATATTTGAGTGAACAAAATCGACCACTGCTTTCTTGGTCACCGATTTGAAAGTTTTGGCCTCAACCCACTTGGTGAAATAATCAATGGCTACCAGAATGAATCTGTGCCCATTGGATGCTGCTGGCTCAATTGGTCCAATGGCATCCATACCCCTAGCAACAAAGGGCCATGGTTCTAACATTGCGTGCAATTCCGATGGTGGAGAATGAATCAAATCTCCGTGTATCTGGCACTGATGACATTTGCGCAAAAAACTGATACAATCTCGCTCCATGGTGAGCCAATAATAACCTGCTCGGAGAATTTTCTTTGCCAGCACATATCCGCTCATATGTGGTCCGCAGACTCCCGAATGTACTTCGGACATGACAGACATATCTTGTCTAGCATCTATGCATCTTAATAATCCAAGGTTTGGTGTTCTTTTATACAAAACTCCTCTACTTAAGAAGAATCCACTTGCCAACCGTCGAATTATTCTCTTTTGATCCCCCGTGGCTTGCACTGGATATATCCCCATTCTGATGTACTCCTTGATATCATGGAACCATGGTTCGCCATCAAGTTCTTCTTCAATCCTATTACAATAAGCATGCTGATCTCAGACTTGAATATACAGCGGATCGACATAAGCTTTGTCCGGATAGTGCAACATTGACGCCAAGGTAGCCAAAGCATTGGCGACCTCATTATGGACCCTTGGAATATGCCTGAACTCCACTGATCAAAATTGTTGACAAAGATCATGCAAACATTGTCGGTACGGTATGAGCTTCAAATCTCGTGTTTCCCATTCTCCTTGAATTTGATGTACCAGAAGATCTGAGTCTCCCAAGACCAAGACTTCCTTGATATCCATGTCTGCAGCTAGCCTTATACCCAAAATACAGGCCTCATACTCAGCCATATTGTTGGTGCAATAAAACCGAAGCTAAGCCGTAACAGGATAGTGACGCCCTATTTCAGAAATAAGCACAACTTCTATTCCGACTCCTTTCATGTTAGCAGCCCCATCAAAGAAAAGTTTCCAGCCTGGTTTTTCAATTTGCTCCAATTCATCGATATGCATCACCTCTTCATCGGGAAAGTTATATTTCAATGGCTCGTACTCATCATCGACCGGGTTCTCAGCCAAATGATCAGCCAATGCTTGGGCTTTCATCGTGGTCTGAGTCACATAGATGATGTCAAACTCTGTGAGCAAACTCTGCCACTTCGCAAGTCTTCCTGTCGGCATAGGCTTTTGAAAGATATACTTCAACGGGTCCAGGCGCAGAATGAGGTAAGTAGTGTAGGACGACAAATAATGTTTCAATTTCTGTGCTACCCAAGTTAGGGCGCAACATGTCTTTTCCAGGTGAGTGTACTTAACCTCATAAGCCGTGAACTTCTTGCTAAGATAGTAAATGGCCTGTTCCTTTCTGCCGGTGATGTCATGTTGCCCCAGTACACAGCCAAATGAATTTTCCAGGACTGTCAAGTAAAGAATCAAAGGTCTTCCTGGTTTTGGCGGAACCAGCACGGGTGGGTTTGACAAGTATCCTTTTATCTTATCAAATGCTTCTTGACACTCATCAGTCCATTTGACCGCAACATCCTTCTTCAGCAACTTGAAAATCGGCTCACAAGTTGTCGTGAACTGAGCAATAAACCTGCTGATGTAGTTCAACTACCCTAACAGACTCATCACTTCAGTCTTGTTCAGCAGTGGTGGCAATTCTTGGATGGCTTTGATCTTTGATGGGTCAACTCGATGCCTCGCCGGCTGACTATGAACCCCAGCAGTTTTCCGGATGGAACACCAAATGCACACTTGACAGGGTTAAGCTTGAGATTGTATCTATGAAGCCTCTGGAAGAATTTCCTCAAATCCCCAACGTGGTCGGCCTGATGCTTTGATTTTATGATTACATCATCTACGTATACCTCGATCTCTTTGTGTATCATATCATGAAACACAGTAGTCATCGCCCTCATGTAAGTTGCCCCAGCGTTCTTCAAACCAAATGGCATTACCCGGTAGCAATAAGTTTCCCATGGCATGATGAATGCTGTCTTTTCTGCATCTTCTTCATCCATTAGAATCTGATGATACCCGGCATAGCAATCCACAAAAGATCCAATCTCATGCTTGGCATAATTATCGATCAAAATATGGATATTGGGTAGGGGGAAGTTATCCTTCGGACTTGCTTTGTTAAGATTGCGGTAATCGATTCATACTCTGATTTTGCCATCCTTATTCGGCACAGGCATGCCATTAGTCAACCAAGCAGGATATCGAGTGATCCGAATAACCTTTGCATCCAACTGTTTGGTGATTTCTTCTTTAATCTTTACACTCATATCAGTTTTGAATTTCCTCAACTTTTTCTTGACGGGAGGAAATAATGGATCAGTGGGCAATTTGTGGACCACTAAATCAGTGCTCAAACCCAGCATGTCATCATATGACCATGCAAAAACATCTTTGTATTCGATGAGTGCTTTGATTAATTCTTCCCGGATCTTTGGCTCGAGATGGACACTTATTTTAGTCTCCCTGATATTATCCGTGTCCCCTAAATTTATGGCTTCTGTTTCATTCAAGATGGGTTTGGGTTTTTCTTCGAAGTGAATTAACTCCTTACTAATCTCTTCGAAGGCTTCATCCTCATCGTATTCTGATTCGTAGTCACAATCTACTTCTTGAACTATTATTTCAGAATCAGATTGATTTTTAAGACTGGGCTGAGGATTCCTTATGCATGCCATGTCATTAGAGCCAGCGTAAAAAGAACTGTACCGAAAAGAAAAGAAAAAACAAAAAGGAAATTATCAGGAATGACAAAGAAAGGAGAAATTGCATTTCATTGAGTCCTAAAGATAACAAGGTTTAACACATCCAAATGGACGAAACATAGAATCCGGATTACAACCCTGGAATAATCCAGATAAACTAAAAGAAAAATCAAAGCCCACTACTAAAGCTCCTTCCGGGTAGGAAGAGGAGTAGCTTCCCAATTACTGATCTTTGCACTTGGCCCAATGAATTGCACATCCACTTGACTTGATCCTTCTCCAGTTTCCACCATGTTATCATCACTAAACAACCTCTCGAAACCCTTATCTAAATCTCCATCAACATCAATCAATGAAATGGGAACTGTTGCTGTTGGGCACTCTCTGGCACTGGGCCTAATAAATGATCTAGATAGCCGCGGGATGGGCTTTGGAAGGACCCATGCCCTTTGCCTCAACTTTCTAGCTC
Organism: Nicotiana sylvestris; assembly: GCF_000393655.2. Taxonomy (NCBI): domain Eukaryota; kingdom Viridiplantae; phylum Streptophyta; class Magnoliopsida; order Solanales; family Solanaceae; genus Nicotiana; species Nicotiana sylvestris. Next base: position 85,429,283 of record NC_091066.1, read on the forward strand.
TTTTTACATCCGCAACTGTGGGCTTAAACCCCAAACCAAAGGTATCTAAGTTTTTGGGCAGAGACACTGGCTGTACGATGCCCTGCAACGAAGCACCCAAACCCTTGCCAGGTATGAATCCATTCTTCAACATGTCAGAAACCACCATGACTGACGCGGCTGTTACATTAGAAACTGGAATGCTTTTCCCCTCTAGGATCTTTTCAACTGATACTGCGTCAAAGACCTGATATACCCATGGCCCTTTGTCGTCTTCAACTTCGATGAAAGGTATGATGACATCACTTTAGGCACACATATTATCCTCACCGTGCACCATAATTTCCTGTCTGTCCCATTCAAATTTAACCATATGATACAAAGTAGACGGTACTGCCTTGGCGGCATGAATCCAGGGTCACCCTAGAAAAGATTGTAAGAAACTTCCACGTCCAACACTTGGAATTCCATAGTGAACTCAACGGGCCCTATTGTCAATTTCAGTATTATATCACCTACTGAATCTTTGCCCCCGCCGTCGAACCCCCGAACACAAATGCTATTCTTGTGAATTCTATCATTGTCCACTTTCAGCTTGTTCAACGTGGAGAGAGGGAAAATGTTCACACTAGACCCATTGTCGACCAGAACTCTGGTAACCATAGAATCTTCGCACTTTACCGTCAGATAAAGTGCCCTATTATGCTCGGTACCCTCCACGGGCAACTCATCATCAGAGAAAGTAACTCTGTTTACCTCAAATATTTTGTTTGCTATCTTCTCCAGATGGTTTACCGAGATCTTGTCGGGAAAATAGGCCTCATTCATGATTTTCAATCGCGACTGACGGTGCTCATCTGAATGGATTAGCAATGAGAGAAATGAGATCTGAGCAGGCATTTTCCTCAACTGCTCTACAACTGAATAGTCCTGCACTTTCATTTTCCTCAAAAACTCTTCCGCTTCCTCTTCAATTACGTCTTTCTTTACCAGTGTCGGATTATCTTTTGCTCTTCTTAACTCCTTGGGAGTAAAACACCTTCCCGAGTGAGTTAAACCCTATGCTTCATAGAGTTCTTCTTTGACTTCCTTCCCTTTGTACATCACTGTTACCCGTTCATAATTCCATGGAATAGCCTTGTTGTTGATTATTGGTAACTGGGTTACCGGCTTGATAATAACCCGATCTACGCGGGCACCTTCCATGATTATGACGGGTTTGCTGGGCGCTCCTGGTACAATCACCTTCACCCCTTCCTATTTCGTTGCAACTTTGCTTAAAGACCCCTTCTCAACTGCCACAGATGGCTCAACACTCTTTTTACTCGGCTTGAGCACCAACTTCTCACCTGCTGATTGTTCATCTGTCTTGACTCCACTAGACCGAATCATCATTACGGTCTGTGATGGCTTCTTGGGTTCTCCCTCCGCATGTACTATTTCGATCATATTTGCCTCCTGGTGGGTTGACAATGGATTCCTATTAATATTGGGCACCTCGAGAGCTTGAACTTCAATTCTATTGGTATCAATAAGCTCTTGTATCGCACTTTTCAAGTGCCAGCACTTTTCTGTATCATGACCCGCAGTACCAGAACAATACTCACAACTGACAGTATAGTCAAGATTCTTTGGAGGAGAATTTGGCAGTTTGGACTATATCGGCCTTAGCATATCTAGCTGTTTTAGCCTGTGGAACAGACTAGTGTATGATTCTCCCAACGGAGTAAAGGTTTTTTTTTCTGCAACCTTTCACCCTTGAATGCTTGACTAGGCCAGAAACTTGGTCCGGGAGTGTTTTGGTAAGCTCGTGGATATGGATAAGTATTTTGTAGGATGAGAGCATGCCATTGAGTGTGGGCAGGAGGTTGGTTGTATGCTTGTGCATGGTGGACGGAAAAATGAGGTTCTGGTGGGGGATAGAAGTGTTGGGGTGGATTGTGGTGATAAGTTTGTTGGCGAGGTCGAGGTTGATTGTAGTGATAAGGTGAACCTCTAGATCCGGACCAAGTTCCTGAATCAACCATTGCTGCTTCCTCTCTCTTCTTCTTCCCAATCCCTCCTATGCCGCCCTGAATAGCCTGAGTAGTCGCTTTGATAGCCAAATAGCTCATGATTTTATTCGACTTGAGGCCCTCTTCTACCATGCCCCCCATCTTTACCACTTCGCTGAATGACTTTCCCACAGCTGAGACCGAATGGCCATAGTAAGTCGGGTTCCAAAGCCTGTAGGAATTAATCTACCATCTCACTTTTCTTCATTGAGGGATCTACTCTTATTGCTTGCTCCCTCCATCGGAAACCATATTCTTTGAAGCTTTCACTGTGCTTCTTCTCCAGTTTAGTCAAGGATAGTTGATCTCGAATGATGTCAAGATTGTATTGGAAGTGACAAGCAAATGCTTGCGCCAGATCATCCCATGTGTACCATTTTCCATGGTGTTGGCGGGTATACTATTCCAATGCTGATCCACTCAAACTCTGACTGAAGTAAGCCATTAACAATTCATCTTTTCCTCCCGCTCCCCTCATCTTGCTGCAAAACCCCCCTCAAGTGGGCTACTGGATCATCGTGCCCGTTGTATAGATCGAACTTGGGCATCTTGAAACCTGCCGGTAATTGCACATTCGGGAACAAACATAGGTCCTTGTAGGCCACGCTTACTTGCCCTCCCAACCCCCGCATGTCTCTGAATGATTGTTCTAAGCTTTTAACTTTCCTGAACATCTCCTCCTGTTCGATATTTTTGACTGGTTTATCAGCTTCTATCGGGAGGTCAAAGCGATGAGTATATGAATAGGTTTCTGGAGCTTTGAAAGTGGGCTCTGAGGGGTAGTATTGATTGTCCTAGGCCTGGAACATAGGCTCGCTAGGAGATTTGTGTAGTGTAGCTGGTGGAGGTGCTACGAAGACAGGAGTTACTGGTGGAAGAGGGTATGGAATTGGTTTAGGGGTGGAGATTGTGGTGTATGAGAAGTGGTGCCCCGGTAGTGTTGGCAAATGGGAAAGCTCGGGGATAGATCGGTGACAGGATGATCCTGAGTTTGAGCCGGTGGTGGAGTGAAGGTAGGGTTAGCCGGGTAAGCGGATGGCGGTTGTCCTTTAGCCAAGGCCTGATACATTTTGGCCATTTGTTGTTTTAATTTGTACGTCTCTTCTTTCATGGCGTTAACGTCCAACTCTTCTCCTTCGATGACACTGGTGTCTACATTTGGGATAGACATGATTATTTCTCCTTTGGATCTGGTTTGGTATGGTTGGGTTGCCAGTATGCTTAGGTGAACTAACTGCTTGAATTCTGGCACAACAACCAAACTTGTTAGTGATTAGAGTTTTAACAAATAAGCACCCACACATAGGAATGCAATGCACCTAGGCAATTAGTCATTTCTATCATGTATTTGCTCGGTTGCTTGTGTCATCCCGGCTTTTCCTGACCTTTTCCTTTTATTGTTACTCACGCCTATCTTTTATTCCCCTCTCCCTTTTTTTTCTTTTTCCATTTTATTCTTTTCTTTTGGTTGTGGTCGAATCCTGTGAAGATTGCCTACGTATCATGACCCCACATGAATCAGACCGAGCGTAGTTCTGGGGTACAAGTAACAAAACCCTTTTTTTTGGGGATGTTCGAATTTTCACAAAAAACAACTATTTTGATTATAACGACTCAAACTAACGGACTTTGATGAAAGGAAAAACAAGCCAACATATTACAACAGAAGAAAATACAGGTTTGAAAACAAACTGACAGACTCCAATAGAAAGAAAATACAGACTCAAGTGAAAATCACGAATTCATCAGTGCCTCAACTGTTCCTAGGGTCCGCGGGACATCATTCGGTCTCACCTCGGGCCAATGTACTAAATCCCCTTGGAGGTGGTAGAGACTTCCCATTATCCGGTGGATAAAGGTCATCACAGTGGCAAAAAACATAGATCTAGTCATATCCTCACAACTACTGTACTTCATTGTGATGTAGTCGGCGATCTTTCTGACTCTCTCTCTTATGACACCCTTTTCTTGCAACAAACGCCCAATCTGCCATGCCGTGGCTTCCAGAGTTTGTTCGGCTGCTTGATTTTGTTCTTGAAGTTGTTGCAAATCTCTTTCCAAATATTTTCTTTCAGCCTTGAATTCTTTTGCCTGTTTGATCATTTTGTCCTCAATGGTGACGACCCTTTTCTTTAACCCTACAACCTCATTGTTGTATCTTTCTTTTAATTGTTTAACTGAGCGTGCTCGTTCTTTTGCAATTTTAGCCAATTGCTTTCGAGCCAGGCTAGTTCACCTTCTACTTTGTTCAGATCAAAACTATATTCACCCACTTACTGCTTCAGGTTATATACGAGATTTTCATCTTTGGCACTTCTGACAGGATTTTCTGCCACTATTTTCATTTTCTGAATCTGGGCTCGAAGGGCCTTATTTTCTTTGGCTAGCCTTTTCTTTTCACCCTCATCTGCCGCTGCTTGTAAGCCATTCTCGAATTGAAGGTCTTTGACTTGCTTTTCCAGCTTTCCTATTGTGGCCATGTACTCATTTTCTTTGGCCAACCAAGCCCATGGTTCTTGCGACGCCTTAATGAATTCCTGAATGTGCAGTTTTTTGGCCGGTCTTTCTTGTTCGGCCCTTGCAGTGTTCTTCTTTCTATTCTAGGCAAGATAGGCGGGTGAGACTTTGCCTCTAGATAGGTCCCGCACTCGAGTGTTCGCCGTCAAATATTGACACTCATTCCAAATAGAATGAACTGTTTCTTCGTGAAATTGACCGTCGGAGCTAATCTCAACCGCGTAAATACTGAGATCTTCATCTGTATACATCACCTGACACCTTCCCAATTGTCTCATCACTCGGTAGGGAGCGTAAGGCTGAATACCTCGAAGACCCATTAGGAGGAAGTAAGGACCAGTGGCGGGTATATACACAATTTCTTCAATAGGAAGCCAACCTAGTGTCCATTCTATTTGTCCCGTAGTGATGGCGCGAAGGCGGGCTATCCATTCTCCAAACCCCTCCGGTAACTTGAACCCTGAAATCCTTGTGTCGGACTCTTCAATGCAACTTTTCTATGCAGACCCATAACTCATATACTGAGGGTGGTGACACAGGTGTCCGATCATCCACATTTGTAGTAGGAAATTGCATCCCTCGAAGAATTCTGCCCTAGCTTTACAAGCTGTAAGAGCTCGATAAATCTCAGATATTATCATAGGGGCAATGGTGCTCTTGGCATTGGTAATTAAGACTTTGACGACTCCAGCCACCCGCAGATCGATATTCCCATCTTTCCGAGGAAACACCACAAGGCCTAAGAAAGCTACCATGAAAGCGAAACGCCTATGTTCATCCCATTTTGCTTGGTTCCCTTTGCTACAAACCTCGCTTTCTGGATCGTTGAACCTTCCTATATGCCCGTACCTCCGGTATATAAAATGTAGAGTGGAAAAACCACCCTCCAACACGGAATATGAGACTTCCTTGCTTATTTTTAACAAATCCATGAATTTGTGAGAGTTAACGGCTCTTAGAGCGATCAGATACTTATGCCTCAGCCCGTCAGTACTTCCCATGTAACCTGCTATCTCTTCCAAGGTGGGTGTGAGTTCAAAATCCGAGAAATGCAAGACGTTGTGAGCCGTGTCCCAAAATGTGACCAACACATTTATGATGTCTCCCCTAGGCCTTATCTTCATCAACCCGGTGAGACCTCCCAAATGCAGATTGACCTTATCTTGCTCTGACTTGGCCAGATCTTCCCACCACATACGCAACTCCAAAGAGATTTTGTTCATAACTGTTGCCGGCAAATTCTGACTCGTGCTCATTCTGCATGTTATTAGGGTGTTTAGGCAAAATTAAGACTTATTTGACTCAAAAATAAAATTAACACACATTTTTTTTCAAAATAAAATAAAACCTGGTTTTGCAAATACAGCCTTTCAGCATTTTGAGAACGAAGATTTTAAGGCTGTGTCGGCTAACCAGCCAAAACTTTGAAAAATGACCAAAGGTGGATGTTCTTGCAAAAGCAACCTTCCGACGGCCTTTTGGGGACATTCGGCTATTTTGACAAGAATGGCATTATTTTCCAATGAAAAATAAAAATTTTGTTCTTTTTGGGCTATTTTGCAAAAAGGGCAGTTGGACCCGATGGGGGTTGTCTACGTATCCCACATCCAGTGAGAATCAAACTGGCGTAGTTCGGGCAATTTTGACAAAACAAAAGACCAACTTTTTTTTTTCTTGAAAACAATAAAAATTCTCTTTTTTTTCTTTTCAAATTTTCGGCAGCGTTTGGGTATATTTTGGGATATAAGTTTTCAAAATAGGTAGTTACCTACCTTAGCCCTCACACTGCTATTTTCTTTTCCAAACTCTTTCTTTTTATTCAAAAGCCGGTCAGCATGCAAATCCTAAGAAAATAAATGCACAAGTAGCAAGTAAGATGCATCAGGATGGTCTTTTTTATTGTTGGTACACCTGTCCTAGACAGACCCAACCCCTGTGTTGATTCTCCAAAATCAAAATGCACGTGATGCAGACAAACGTTCCTACTAGGGATCCGGCATGAGGTCTTGTTATACTAGGTTTAAAACCTGGACTTTTTGTTCTAGACCTGGCTTACCTGAGTGGATAACTCGAGCCGAAGGGAGGCTGCGTACTGGTAACCAAAAGATCATCTGGCTTTGCAACTTGTACGAACCTCGTTCTATTTGGAATAGGACACTAACAGAAAGAAGTCACGACCAGTGTGCACTCCTCAAGAGAGAGAAGAGAGGGATTTCGTAGCAGTTAATATATACAGTTCAGATAATATCAAAGCGGTAAAAGCAACATTTAGCACATTAGGCCCAAACATGTAATAAAATCAGATAACAGATAAAACCAAATATAACAATTCATCTAAGCTCGAATTCTTGAACCCTGAACCAGAGATTCTGGGTTTGCAGTCCCTAGCAGAGTCGCCAGAGCTGTCACACCTCCTTTTTACCTACACCATGTGAGGGAGTAAATAGGTAGTTTTTCCCAACTTAAAGTGACAATCGAAATGGGGTTATTTATTTATTAAATTCAGAGTCGCCATTTGGGATAGTTCATGGTGTCCCAAGTCACCGGTTCCAATCTCGAATCGATGAAAAGATTGACTCCATTTTATAGTCCGCGAACACAGAAATCCGGGTAAGGAATTCTATTAACCCGGGAGAAGGTGTTAGGCATTCTTGAGTTCCGTGGTTCTAGAGCGGTCGCTCAATTGTTATTATTGGCCTAATTATCTGATTTTAAACATGTTTAATCCTATGTGTAATTTTAACCTTTTAACCGCTTCTACTCATTTTTAAAGGAAGATTGCAACGTCATTTAAAATATGTCTCGAGCCACGTCACATAAATGCACCCGCAGTCCGCAACACATTTTATCTAACGTTGAGATTTGGATTTGGGTCACATAAATGCGCACCCGAGTTTAGGAAGGTAAATTATTAAAACAATGCGCCTAAAGCAACTACGCGTTTGTAATTTTGCGAGGGCCATGAAAATTCAACTAAGTGGCACGCCTCGAATTCTAAGGATCAAAACAAAATTAATCAAGATGAGGGCCGTGCAATTGTCATTTTTGTTTGGCACGACGCACCTCAATTTTAGAAGGCTTGTTTAATTAAGGTAATAAGAGGACATTCCTACTCATAACTATTTCAGATTTAAGCTATTGATTATGGGAAAATTAGCTTTGTGATTACTTTTGGCAAAATATAACTATCATAGAACACAGTATCGATCATTTTGTTAAGGGTAAACTAATGACCTGATTCTATTTCCAATAATAAAAAAATCTCCAAATCCCATTATTTTGTTCAATCACAAAGTTTAAATATAGAACTAAAATCAATTGAAAGGTCAATATACTCAACTACACATATTTGGATTGCTGAAACAAGGAAGAGGGATGAAGCATCACATAAAAATATCTACTGCAACTAGCCCAATTTAAACATCTTGACAAATGAGATCATATTGGAATCAATCATAACCCATATTGCATTAACGAACTGATTCACTTCACACGCTAACCCATTTAGTACATACGGCTGGGAAAGAGAAATCGAAGATGATGTAACTGAGGAAACACGATGTTATTATTATTTAATTCCCTTATGCTAAAGAATGTTCCGGTGCAGTGACATCGCACAAGATACGGTTTATGGTTTTTGAACCTGGAATGGAACTGTTAAAAAATTAAAAAAAAAGGCGAAATCAAAAGAATTAAGTACCCAATATTGGCAAAACACGATGGCGTTACTGGAAAGAATTTGGGGAATGAAATCGGGATTGACATTTCCAATGCAATATTCTATCTAAGTTGGCCATGCTAATTGTTTGCTTAATAGCACTCTAAATAAAGTCAATGTTACATTTTAATCTATCTTGCTCAATATACCATAAAACTTATCTTTTCCAAATGTACTAGAAGGTAGAAATTCTTCTTCCCTAAGCAGAATTTTAAAATTTAACACTTAGCATGCTACAAAAAAAAACAATATAGAGATTAAAAGAAGTTAAACGTGCTTTCAAGTGTTCCCAAATGAAACTTTTATAATTCCAGCATTCTATATCTCTATAACAACACAAAGCTCACAGATACGGAACAAATCAATCTTAAATCTTTAACCAAATTCTTTCAAAAAATGCTTTTTGAACAGAAGGTAAAAGACGAACCTCTACATGTCAAAGCTTCCTCCCTCTACTAGCCCCAAATGGCCATCATGAAATCAGACCACAAATAAAGTTACGGGTCTTTGGCATTAAAGTTGATACATCATTGGTTGTTCAAACAACAGATATCTATATTAAGTCAATTGAATTGTCCAGGCTGTATTTACAATTCCCTATACACAATCAAATTAATAACCTGCACACTAGCACAATTTATTGCATTCAGCTTGCATATGTTGACATACGTTTTCCTGCACCCCATTTCCTCACCTTAAAATCCATTATTAATGACTTGAAATTAACAGCTACCTAGCAAAGCAACAAGAAATCAAGTATAACACACTCTAGGCTAATATGCTCAAAGAAAAACCCTACTAAGGGTCTGCTTGATAGGTTTCCATCGATTTTCTTTCCAACAGTCCAAAAGTAGTTATAACAACAAGAACTAAAAAACTAACTCTATGCCAAATACAAGCTAATGACTACTCTTTGTAATGAACCTACAGTACATTAATAATGTCAAAACCATGCTGTTTACATAGAATGAAATTAAACTAAACCAATCCAAGCATGTTGAAGCTATCAAACTCCAGATTTCATTACAACTTCAAACGAAACATCATGATAAGGGTTCAGGAGTAGGTACCTGGAATTCGAAAAAAAAACAACACAAGAAATGAGAGGACAACAGCAAAACAGTAGCCAGAACAGTGGTCAGCAATAGGGACAACCAAGAAAACCAGCTTTAAACCAAGAAATGAAGTGCAATATTCAACAAAACTCGGCCAGAACTTCAAACCAAGATTTTATAAACTCAAGTTCCATCCATTCTAAACTCAAATGAATCAGAAAGTGTTTCAGAAATCGAAAACTTCAGAAATCAAAGAAAAAGCTCAATGGAACAGTAGCAGTTTTATTTTCAGTAGTTTTAGTTTTTCCTCACTTCTGATTCTATCCCTCTGTCTCTCAGAATGTCCTCCCTTCCTCAGTATTTTTTCAGAGTTATTCTTGTATGTATTTCAGAATACCAGGCCCTATTTATGAACTCAGTGCCTATCCCTCTCAGAATGTTCTCCTTTGAACTCAGTGTGTTGTTTTCTTAAATAGGCAATGGGAAATGCCCTTAGGATTCATAGAATGCCCTTTCAACATTTAAAAATTCAATTCCACTCAATTCTTATGGCTTTAAATTATTCAGTAGTGAATTTTTATCCCTACCATTATAGAAGCTTCTCAATTAGGTGACTACCCCTTTTTATTAAACAATTCTCAAGCTATCCTTACAACCCTGAAACTAACCCTGGAATCAAAGCCAAAATGGGTCAAGTTGACCCAATTCAGAACCCATAAATCTGTAATCCCCATTGAGCACTGTCACACCTCCTTTTTCTTACACCCGCAAGGGCGTAAGGGGAGTTTTTCCAATTAAAGGACAATCGAAACGGGATTTATTATTTAATTTAGAGTCGCCACTTGGGAGATTTATGGTGTCCCAAGTCACCGGTTGAATCCCGAATCGAGGAAAAGATTGACTCTGTATTACAGTCCGTGAACCAGAAATCTAGATAAGGAATTCTGTTAACCCGGGAGAAGGTGTTAGGCATTCTCGAGTTCCGTGGTTCTAGCACGGTCGCTCAACTGTCATATTCGGCTTATTTATCTGATTTTAATACATGTTGAACCTATGTGCAAATTTTAACTTCAACCGCTTTTTATTTATTTTTAAAGGAAAATTGCAACGTCATTAAAACAAGTCTTGAACCACGTCACATAAATGCACCCGTGGTTTTTGACATATTTTAACATTGTTGAGATTCGGATTTGGGTCACATAAATGCACACCCGAGTTTAGGAAGGTAACATTATTAAAATACGCGCCTAAAGAGACTAGCGCGTTATTACTTTGGGGAAAAAACGTGAAATTCGCTAAACGGCCCATCCCGAAATCTAAGTACTTTTATATATACATTTAATGAGGGCCCCGTAATTTATTTGTTTGTTTAGCGAGGCTCATCTCATTTTTATCATTCAAAAGGCAAACCTAAAAGCTACGGTGATTTTTTATTTTATTTTTTACTTGTCTCTCTAAAATAAAGCAAAAGGGTCTAATTAATTAACATGACTTAAGAAACCCGTTTTAAAAAATTAAGACCTAAATAAGCACAAGGGCAGGCCATTCACAGGCCTGGGCCCAGGTCCAAATGAAGTTAATGTGAAACAAGACCTGGGCCCCCTTGTTCACACGTTGAAGCCCAAACCGCTTAAATATTGGCTCTCAGCCCCTTTTCGACAAAATGAACCACAACTCCAATTTAAACAAGACTAAACACTTGCTGGAATTTTAGTTTCTACTTTTAATAATTCGTACCCCAGACAAGATTAAACGCAAAGACTAGATTGTGTAAAATGCTCATGAGGTAACCTCAAGTGTATGAACTACCACCTTGATTACATAGTTTGGCTATTTACATCCTTTATGTTCCCTAGCACACTCAGCTAGTATTTTAATCAAACTTAACTTCTACTGAAATAGCTTCTTAAAATGACTTTATTGCAACTATATTACTTACTAGAATAACTTCATGAAGCAACCTGAAATGACCACTGGAGTTAACCTTAGCTAGTTAAGACATTGCTCTACTGAACATAAGTATAACTGAATGCTTAGCTAAGAGTATTCACACAACTCTGAGAAAACCAAATACTCACAGTCCAAATACGGTCCAGTATGAATCAGCTGGTCTAAGTAGTTCAGAAATGGTTCTAATTATACCGTCCTTAATACAATACAAATTATATGAACTAAATATGTATACTACTCAACAGATGATCAAATACAGCCATATGCATTCCAAACGAGCATGGCTCTGGAAATATGGTTTCATTTCATTCAAATCTGCAGTTACATCAAGGTGAGTTCAAATTGTGTACCTGGAAATCAGAAATCAACAGGAAGTAGAAGCAGTTAGCTCAGCAGGGCAGTCAACAACTATTAGGAATTTCACACAGCCACAACACAACTATTCTTCAACCCAGGAATGATTCAATGACCCAAAAACCAAACAGAAACCAAAAGATTGACCCACAGTAGTACCCAAACAAACCAAATGAACTCAAAGAGACGACCAGAACCACTTGAAACTTTCAATAGGCTAAAGTTCAATCAGAAACCACTTCAGCTGGACTCAAAGTCAATCAAGATCAGTCTAGTGTATTTGAATTAGGAAAATGAAATCACTGAAGCAGGAAAAGAATTTCAATGACACAGTTAGACTTCTCAGTATTTCTCTCTGTTCTTTTCAAGCTTAAAACTCTCCAAACTGATCCCTAAGAGACTGACTGACTCTCCAGTATTTTAAGTGTTTTCAAACTCTCAGATTGCTTAAAGAAGAACTGGCTTAAAATGTTTTCTCACCAGCTGATTTCTTCAGGACTGGTGAAACTCCAAAGAACTCTCTCTATTTCTCTAACACTGACCCAAAAACTGATCTCTCTCCTTTTCTTCTCTTAGGTCTTCCCCTTTTAAAGACCAATGTTTAAACTCTTTTTTATTCAAATTTTGCACTTTTCAGCCTGTTTATTCCCTCCCATGTGCGCCCCTTTAACTTTTTATCATTACCCCCCATACCAATATGTTATGTTCCCCACTAATTATTAAACAAATGCATTATTTTAATGGTACATTAGTACTTAGTGGACAAAACACTCAAACTACCCATTTCTTCAAGTTTTCAATTCCCAAATTACCCCCTGGAACCCCTGTGATTACTATCCTAACTTAACCCCTTTTAATCTGTGCTACATCTTTCAGCTATAACCAATTCTTAAAGAAGAAACCTAATCACTGATTAACTAAAGCTGAATTTAACCCCAAGTTCAATTCCATCGGACTCCAAACTCAAACAGAACCACAGTCAGATTTAAACCACTAAACTCACACAACAATTGAACTCAGATCAGAACGAACAGTATTGCAACCAAGATGAAGGGTTTAAGGATTCAGGGAATAGACTAACACAATTCTACAGTAAACCTAAATACGAGCAGATGAAACTATAAATACATTGAATGAACAACTAAATTCATACGCCAAGTCACGTCACAAAGTAGGGGACCAAACATCACATAAAAATGAAACAATTTGGCATAACAGCAAACGAATTGACCAGAACTACTGAAATACAATTAAACCGAATTAATCGACGAAACTATTTAACCATATGTTGACTGATAAAAGAAAACTGGACCAAGAAAAAGTTCGATGGAGAAGAAATAAAGGAAAGTAACTGAAAAAGACAGAACTATAACGAAACTTAATCAGACAAACCATGAAACAACAAAAGAAAAAGTAAAGAAAAATAAATACCTTAGAATTTCAGTCCCAGTTCCCATTTGTTTTAGTTGAAACTCCCACTTGTGTTTGAAGCCGAGATGGACCTTAATCGAGTGTTCTCGACTGAGAAAACACGACTCAATTCTTTCCCTTTAGGGTTCACTCTTTCGTTTTGAGATTCGACCAACTCCGCTCTGATTCGTGCAAAACTAGTAGGGGACTTGGGACGAGGGTGGTCTAGTGGTCAAAAGGTGTGAGTTTGGTGGCCATTGAACGGATTAGGGTTTGGTTTGATTCTTCGATCTAAGTTCGAAGCGTCTGGTACTGATTCGAAGAAAACTGATTCGGGATTTGGAAAGAGGATGTCGTGGGGAGGCTGTGGTGTAATTTTGGGGCTGTTTGGACCATCGGAACCGCCGTGAGGCGATTTCCGGTGGGCGGAGCACGGTGGTGAAGGGTGGCAGATGCATTTGGTCTCTAAGGTTTGGAGACGAAGAGGTGAGGGGGGGTTTGGTTTGGGGGGGGGTATGGTTTTAGGAATATATAGTGGGGTGGGGATTTGATCTTGGACGTTGGATCATTCACGATCTACGGCCTGGATCACTTCACTAATGAGGAACGACGTCGTTTGGTTTCAATTGGGGCTGGACCGGGTGGGGAACGGGTTTTGGGCTGATTTGAGGCGGGTATTGGGGTGGATTTTGCTTGGGCTTGGGTAAAATGAGAAATAGCCCAACAGATTTTGCCCCTCTTTTATTTAATCATTTCCATTTTCTTTTCTTCCAAAAATTAAAACTAAAACCCTAATTAATTTTTTTTTAAAAACCCTAATTAACTTTCAAAAGATTAATTAACTTTAAATAATACCTACCACAAATAATTAAATACCAAATTAAACTAAAATTAAAAGAAAAATCACAAAATTTGACATTAAACACTAAAATGCACAAATACGTTATTTTTTTGTGAAATTTTCATTTTTGTAAAACAACAATTTACTTAATTAATGTAAGAATGTAAAAATAAATTCTAAATGCAGATGCTATATTTTTTGTATTTTCAATGCATTAAAATGCATAAACTATGCAAACAATCCGGAAAATTGCACAATAATTCATAGAATAACATATAATTAAAGAAAAAGACCTAATTTTGAGAATTCTTTTGGAGTAATTCATGTGAGGCAAAAATCACGTGCTCACAGCTGCCCCTCTTTGCCCGGAAACATGAAGAGTTTTCGTGCAAAGATAAAGTGAGTGGATATGAGCAATTTTTGCCCGTTCGAATACTCCGTGGGAAGCATTTTTTGAAAGATTTGACAGAACCTCTGCTTCAAAGGTTTCCTACATATCCTTGGCTATAAAAGAATCAGGTCAATATAGTTCGGGAAGTTTCGGTAGCTGGGACTACCACGGAGCTGTGGTTTTACTGTTACTGCTGTTGCTGCTGCTGCCACTACTTACTGACCTCCTTATTACACCATGCTAAAAGAAAATAAGAAGCTAGACTAAACTAGGAATTACAGAATCTTATCTAGATCTTCAAACTTGCTCTTGTTGCCTTGCTTTCTTGTTGGCTTGTGTTTCCTCTGATGTTTCTTTCTTTCTTGTGAAATTCAAATTGTTTCTCCTTCGACACGCGAATTATCTTCCTTTGACGATTATTGCCTCTCTTTTGACTTCTGCACTTGAGTTTATGCTGGGGATTTTTGTTGTAACCTTCCGCTCTCCGGGCGGGCTCCTGACTTCTATTACGACTTAAAAAGATAATACCTTCATTCTCCGGGCAGGCTCCTGACTTCAATAGACAACTTAGAGATAATACCTCTATTCTCCAGGTGGGCTCCTGACTTCGACTACAACTTGAAAATATACCAACCTCTATTCTCCAGGCGGACTCCTAACTCTAACTACGACTTAAAAAGATAATACCTCCATTCTCCAGGCGGGCTCCTGACTTCAACTAACTTCTTAAAATATAATACCTCCATTCTTCAGGCGGGCTCCTGACTTCAACAACGACTTAAAAATATAACACCTCCATTCTCCAGGCGGGCTCCTGACTTCAACAACGACTTAAAAATATAACACCTCCATTCTCCAGGCGGGCTCCTGACTTCAACAACGACTTAAAAATATAACACCTCCATTCTCCAGGCGGGCTCCTGACTTCAACTACTTCTTGAAAATATAACACCTCCATTCTCTAGGTGGGCTCCTAACTTCAACAACGACTTAAAAATATAACACCTCCATTCTCCAGGCGGGCTCCTGACTTCAACAACGACTTAAAAATATAACACCTCCATTCTCTAGGCGGGCTCCTGACTTCAACAACGACTTAAAAATATAACACCTCCATTCTCCAGGCGGGCTCCTGACTTCAAATACTTCTTGAAAATATAACACCTCCATTCTCCAGGCGGGCTCCTGACTTCAGCTACTTCTTAAAAATGCGTTTTATTGCCGTTGTTCCTTCCTGCCTCCTGAACCATTTTCCTTCTAACTTGAATTTTCTTCTTTCAGAACTGCCTCCCCAAAACTGGCATTTCATTCCTCTGAAAACTGCTGGGGATAACTCCGGTGTTTCATTCAAAAAATATGTTATTTTCCTCATTCAAAGACTACTTCCCTTAAAGCTGGTGTTTTCCTTCCTCTGGAACTACTTCCCTTAAGACTTGTGTTATCTTCCTCTCGAAATTGCTTTCTTTAAAACTTGTTTTGCCTTTTTCCGAAAACTGCTGGGGATACCACTTTTCTCCAAACTTGTGTTATCTTCCTTCTTCCCCAAGTGGGTACCTGCCTTCCAGAAAATTTTCAAAATGAAAGAAAATTTTCTGCCCCAGTTTGACAATCTTTCTTGTGGCATGTCTTTCTGTCATCAATAACATTTCCCGTCCCTACTTAAAATCAAAGAGAATTTGTTAGTTTAAAACGTGGGGGTGCTCCTGCTGGGGACATTTTTCCCTTTCTCTCTTTTCCATGCTCTGCGTTGTTCGACCATCTTGAAACTTGGCTGATAACTTCCGACCTTCTTGATGATTCTGTATTCACCAACCTCTCAACCGTTGTTTTCCACCTTTGCTCCATACTATCCCGAAAACTTAGACCAATCCATCATTTGGTCTTACAACGACGTCTTTCTCGTCCCATCACATTATCCTCGCATGTTTTATCCCCATTTACCTTGCACCACGTTGGCAACTGGTAGTTAGCACTGAAAATCCTTCTTAAAAACAAACTACTATTGATAAAAAAGAAATGGAAAATGATGACTTCGAAAGATAGAACAAGAAAAATCTTTCTGAACAATTGTTTGAAGAAAAAAAATAACTTATCTGAATGGTATAACCGATCCCAATGGTCATGTCGTGCATTTTTGGATTAATCAACCCAGTCTATTTACATCAATCAATCTTTCTGATGTCCCTACTTTGCATTTCAAAGGTCTCGCAACCCATCTTCTTTTGCTGAAACAACATCTTTATTCTGCTTAAGGTCTCGACGGATCCTTTCCATCAAGCTTATCTCGTTTTCCCCTTTTAATTCCTTGTCGCCTTATAGTGCCCTTCGAGGGGTTTTCACTAATAAGACTCTCTCGTTTCTCTCAACTCCCGTCGCCTTATGGTGCCTGTGAAGGTTTTCACCGATAAGACTCTCTCATTTTATTAATTTCCCTACTTGGACCGGAGTATTACCCTGATATGAATCACTCTATTTGCTCGACTTGTCATCTCTCGAAAACTGATCAGAAGGTCTTTCTTTGGACCGTAATGTGGGCTTTTGGATGGGTAGAAAGAAAGGGTATCAAAGGCTCAAAATAATTTGACATGGGTTTAAAATTACAACTTTTGGAATCATATTTCTTATTACAAATACAACCTCTGCCCCAGTTTCTTGCTTGGGGATCTTTTGACTTTTATTTTACTATGACCGAGCCGTAAAGTTACCTACGTACCCTTAATAGGGATCAGGTCAAACGTAGTTCACACCTGAATTTCCTTGTTGTTATATTTTTCACTTCTTTTCTTTTCTCTTTTTCTTTTCTTTCTTTTTCTCTCTTTTTCGTTATTGATTCCAAAAGAGGGGTATGAAAGAAATAAATGAGGCTCAAAAAGGGGAACAAATGGTAAAGTATTTAGATAGTAGAACAAATTGCCTTCGTCATTTCAATCTTCGAAATAATGCCAAATATAAACAATCAACAATTATACCAAAGAAATCATACATAATATCTTTTTACTGCATCAGAATTGATAGTCATGTCTATGCATTTTCCTTCGATATCTGTTAAACATAAAGCACCATTGGACAATACTCTGGTTACAATGAATGGCCCTTACCAATTCGGGGCGAACTTGCCTTTTGCCTCAGCCTGATGTGGAAGGATGTGTTTCAGCACTTGCTGGCCCACCTCAAACTTCCGGGGACGCACCTTTTTGTTGTATGCTCTTGCCATTCTCTTTTGATATAACTGGCCATGACATACAGCTGCCAATCTTTTTTCATCAATCAAGTTCAACTGCTCCAGATGGGTTTTGACCCACTCATCATAATCAATCTCAGCCTCAACGACAATCCGCAGGGACGTGATTTCAACTTCCGCAGGTATTACGACTTCAGTTCCATATACCAACAAATAAGGAGTTCCCCTACTGAAGTACGGATAGTAGTGCGATAACCCAGCAACGCAAATGGTAATTTTTCATACCACTGCCTAGAACCTTCTACCATTTTCTAAAGTATCTTCTTAATATTTTTGTTAGCTTCCTCAACTGCTCCATTCGCCTTGGGACGATATGGGGTAGAATTGCGGTGTGTAATCTTAAATTGTTGACATACCTCTTTCATCAAATTGCTGTTAAGATTAGCACCATTATCTGTGATGATCACCTTCGGGATTCCAAATCGACAAATGATATTTGAGTGAACAAAATCGACCACTGCTTTCTTGGTCACAGACTTGAAAGTTTTGGCCTCAACCCATTTGGTGAAATAATCAATGGCTATCAGAATGAACCTATGCCCGTTGGATGCTGCTGGCTCAATTGGTCCAATGATATCCATGGCCCAAGCGACGAAGGGCCATGTCGCTGACATTGTGTGTAATTCCGATGGCGGAGAATGAATCAAATCTCCATGTATCTGGCACCGATGACATTTGCGCACAAAACTAATACAATCTTGCTCCATGGTGAGCCAATAATAACCTTCTTGGAGAATTTTCTTTGCCAACACATATCCGCTCATATGTGGTCTGCAGACTCCTGAATGTACTTCGGACACGACAGACGTAGCTTTTCTAGCATCTATGCATCTTAACAATCCCAGGTCTGGTGTTCTTTTATAAAAAACTCCTCCACTCAAGAAAAATCCGCTTGCCAACCGTCAAATTGTTCTCTTTTGATCCCCCGTGGCTTGCACTGGGTATATCCCCATTCTGATGTATTCCTTGATATCATGGAACCACGGTTCGCCATTAAATTCTTCTTCAATCATGTTGCAGTAAGCATGCTGATCTCGTACTTGAATGTGCAAAGGATCGACATAGGCTTTGTCCGGATGGTGCAGCATTGATGCTAGGGTAGACAAAGCATCGGCGACCTCATTATGGACCCTTGGAATATGCCTGAACTCCACTGATCTAAACCGTTGACAAAGATCATGCAAGCATTGTCGGTATGGTATGAGCTTCAGATCTCGCTTTTCCCATTCTCCTTGAATTTGGTGCACCAGAAGATCCGAGTCTCCCAAGACCAGAACTTCCCGGACATTCATGTCTGTAGCTAGCCTCAAACCCAAAATGCATGCCTCGTATTCAGCCATATTGTTGGTGCAATAAAACCGAAGCTGAGCCGTAACAGGATAGTGATGCCCTGTTTCAGAAATAAGCATAGCTCCTATTCCGACTCCTTTCATGTTAGCAGCCCCATCAAAGAAAAGTTTCCAGCCTGGTTTTTCGGCCTGTTCTAGCTCGTCAATATGCATCACCTCTTCATCGGGAAAATAAGTCCTCAGCGGCTCATACTCTTCATCGATCGGGTTTTCAGCCAAATGATCGGCCAATGCTTGGGCTTTCATCACAGTCCGAGTCACATAGATGATGTCAAATTCTGTGAGGAAAATCTGCCACTTCGCAAGTCTTCCTATCGGCATAGGCTTTTGAAAGATATACTTCAATGGAGCTGAGTTATAAACCTGCTGATATAGTTCAACCTTCCTAACAGACTCATCACTTCAGTCTTGTTCCTCGGAGGTGGCAATTCTTGTATGGTTTTGATCTTTGATGGGTCCAACTCGATGCCTCGCCGGCTGACTATGAATCCCAACAGTTTTCCGGATGGAACACCAAATGCACATTTGGCGGGGTTAAGCTTGAGGTTGTACCTGCGAAGCCTCTAGAAGAATTTCCTCAAATCCCCGACGTGGTTGGCCTGATGCTTTGATTTTATGATCACATCATCTACGTATACCTCAATCTCCTTGTGTATCATATCATGAAATACAATAGTCATCGCCCTCATATAAGTTGCCCCAGCATCCTTCAAACCAAATGGCATTACCCGGTAGCAATAAGTTCCCTATGACGTGATGAACACCATTTTTTCTGCATCTTCTTCATCCATTAGAATCTGATGATACCCGGCATAACAATCCACAAACGATCCAATCTTACGCTTGGCACAATTATCGATCAAAATGTGGATATTAGGTAATGGGAAGTTATCCTTCGGACTTGCTTTGTTGAGATTGCGGTAATCGACGCATACTCTGATCTTGCCATCCTTCTTCGGTACGGGCACGACATTAGCCAACCAAACAGGATATCGGGTGACCCGAATAACCTTTGCATCCAACTGCTTGGTAACTTCTTCTTTAATCTTCACACTCATATCAGTTTTGAATTTCCTCAGCTTTTTCTTGACGGGGGGGGAACGCCGGATCAGTGGGGAATTTGTGGACCACTAAATCAGTGCTTAAACCCGGCATGTCATCATATGACCACGCAAAAACATCTTTGTACTCGATGAATGCTTTGATTAACTCCTCCCGAATTTTTGGCTCGAGGTGGAAACTTATTTTAGTCTCTCGGACATTGTCTGTGTCCCCTAAATTGACGGCTTCTGTGTCATTCAGGTTGGGTTTGGGTTTTTCTTCGAAGTGAATCAATTCTTTACTAATTTCTTCGAAGGCTTCATCCTCATCATCATATTCTGATTCGTAATCACAATCTACTTCTTGAACTAACATTTCGAAATCAGATTGATTTTTAAGACTGGGATGAGGATTCCTTATGCATGCCATGTCATTAGAACCAGCATAAAAAGAACTGTATAGAGAAGAAAACAAGAGCAAAAAGGAAAACCATCAGGAATGATGAAGAAAGGGAAATTGTATTTCATTGAATGATAAAAGATAACAAGGTTTGCACACTTAAACAGACTGAAAAAATGAAATCTGGATTACAACCCTGGAATAATCCGTACAAACTTAAAGGAAAAACAAAGCAAACTACCAAGACTCCTTCCGAGTAGGGAGAGGAGTAGCCTTCCAATTATTAAGCTTTGTTTTTGGCCCGACAAATTGCACTTCCGCATTGCTAGAACCCTCTCCAATTTCCACCATGTTCACACTATCGAACAACTTCTCAAATCTTTCAATCAACTCCTTGTCAGGATTAATCACAGAACTGGGAATTGCTGTCACTGGGCGACTCCTTGTACTGGACTTGACAAATGATCTGGAAAGACGTGGGACCGGATTTGGAAGGACCCATGTCCTCTATTTCAATTTCCTGGCTCTTTTTATGTCTGCGGCTGTGGGCTTGAATCCCAGACCAAATGTTCCCAAGTTTTCAGGAAGAGACACGGGCTGTATGATGCCTTGCAATGCTGATCCCAAACCCTTTCCTGGTACAAAACCATTCTTCAACATTTCATACGCTACCATGACTGATGCGGCATTTATCTTCGGATTCGGGATACATTTCCCCTCTGGAACTTTCTCGACTGACATTGCGTCAGAAACTTGGTAGACCCATGGTCCCTTGTCATCTTCCACTTCAATGAATGGCACAATAGTGTTGTTGTGAGTGCACATATTATCTTCGCCGTGCACCACTATTTCCTGTCTGTCCCATTCAAACTTGACCATCTAATGGAGTGTTGATGGCACCACTTTAGCGGCGTGAATTCACAGTGAAATGCGTGAATCCGCAAATTGTAGGAAACAACTTTATCCAGCACTTGAAATTCCATTGTGAATTCTACTGGACCTATGGTTAGTTCCAGCATTATGTCCCCGACTGAGTCTTTGCCTCCGCCGTCAAATCCCCGCACATAGATACTGTTCTTATGGATCCTCTCATCTTCTACTTTCATCTTGATTAGAGTGGAGAGAGGATAGATATTCACGCTTGAACCATTGTCAACCAATACCCGGGTAACCACGACATCCTCGCATTTCACTGTCAGGTAAAGGGCTTTGTTATGATCAGTACCCTCTACCGGCAATTCATCATCGGAAAAAGTGACTCTATTTACTTCAAAAATCTTGTTGGCTATCTTTTCTAGATGGTTTACCGAGATCTTGTCGGGAACATGGGCCTCATTCAGGATTTCATCAGTGACTGACGGTGCTCATATGAATGGATTAGCAACGAGAGTAATGAGATCTGAGCGGGCGTTTTCCTCAACTGTTCTACAACAGAATAGTCATGCACTTTCATTTTCCTCAAAAATTCCTCTGCCTCTTCTTTAGTAACAGCTTTCTTTACCGGCGTTGAATTATCTTTAGCTCTTCTTAACTCCTCGGGAGTAAAACACCTTCCTGAGCGAGTCAAACCTTGCGCTTCATAAACTTCTTCTTTGACTTCTTTCCCCTTGTAAATCACCATCACCTGTTCATAATTCCAAGGAACAGCCTTGCTGTTGATTACTGGAAGCTGAGTTACTGGTTTTATAATAACAGGCTCTATGCGAGCACCCTTCACGACCATAACAGGTTTACTTGCAACCCTTGGCACTACCACTTTAGCTTTCTCTGATTTCACTGCAACAATGCTTGACGACCCTCTCTCGGCTACCACAACTGGCTTATCATCTACCCCTCTCAACTGGGCCACTGATTTCCCACTGGTTACTTTTTCCTTTGAGCTGGTTTCGCTGGAACAGATCATCATTACCGTCTGTGAGGGCTTCTTGGGCTCCCCCTCTTTGTGTATCAACTCAATCATGTGTGTCTCATGGTGAGCTGACAGTGGATTCTGATTGATATTTGGTGCTTCTGGGGCTTGAACCTCGATCCGATGAGTATCAATAAGCTCTTGCACAGCTGTTTTTAGTTTCCAACACTTCTCTGTATCATGCCCAGGGGCCCCTGAACAGTACTCACAACTCATCGAGTGGTCAAGATTTCTAGGGGGAGGATTTGGCATTTTAGGATTAATTGGATTCAACATGCCCAACTGCCTCAACATGTGGAAAAGACTGGTATATGATTCCCTCAGTGGAGTGAAAGTCTTTTGCTTCTGTGACCTCTCATTCTTGAGGGCTTGGTTTGGTCGAAAACCTGTCCCGGGGGGATTTCTGTAGGCCTTGGGGGTGGATATGTGTTTTGTGGAGCTGGGTATGAATTTTGTGGAGCCGGCGCACGCCATTGTGCGTGTGCCGGGGTTTGGGTATAGGCTTGTGCATGATGGACGAAAAAATGGGGATCTGGCGGTGGGTAGTAGTGCTGTAGAGGGCTATATGAAGTGTGGGGGTAATTTTGGTGGTAGGGTCATGATTGGCTATAGTAGGGTGACGGGCCTCTAGATCCGAACCAGGCTCCAAACTCAACAGTCGTGACATCTTCTTTCTTCTTTTTCCCAAGTACACTCCCAGTGCCGCTTTGAATGGCCTGGGTGGTTGCCTTGATCGCTGAATAACTCATGATCTTGTTGGACTTAAGCCCCTCCTCGACCATGTCTCCCATTTTTACAACCTCATTAAAAGATTTGCCAATTGCGGACACTAGAAGACCAAAGTAGGTCGGCTCCAAAGCCTGCAAAAAGTAATCAACCATCTCGCTCTCTTTCATTGGGGGATCTACCCTTGTTGCTTGCTCCCTCCACCGGAAATCATATTCTCTAAAGCTTTCACTGTGCTTCTTTTCCAGTTTCGTTAGGGATAGTCGGTCCGGAATGATCTCAAGATTATATTGAAAGTGACAAGCGAATGCTTTGGCCAAATCGTCCCATGTGTACCACCTGCTATGATCTTGTCTGGTGTACCATTCTAACACCGATCCACTCAAACTTTGGCTGAAATACGCCATCAGTAATTCATCTCTTTTGCCTTCTCCCCTCATCTTGCTACAAAAACCTCTCAGATGAGCCACCGGATCACCGTGTCCGTTGTACAAGTCGAATTTGGGCATTTTGAACCCCACCGATAGTTGTACATTTGGGAACAAATACAAGTCTTTGTAAGCTACACTTACCTGACCTCCTAACCCTCTCATATCCCTGAAGGATTGTTCTATGCTTTTCATTTTTCTGAACATCTCTTCCTGTTCAGGATTTCTGGTCGGTTTTTCTGCTTTCCCCGGTAGGTCAGAATGTGGATCATATGGATAGGTTTCGGGCGCTTTGAAGGTAAGCTCCGAGGGATAATACTGGTTGTCCTGAGCTTGGAACACAGGTTCACTCGGGGATTTATGGAGTGCAGCTAGTGGAGATGCCACAAAGACAGGGGTGATTGGTGGAGGAGGGTATGGAATTGATTTTGGTGGTGGAGCTTGTGGAGTATGAGAAGTAGTGCCATGGTAGTGTTGATAAATGGGAAAACTTGGATCGGTGGCGGGATGATCCTAAGACTGAGCTAATAGTGGGGTAAAAGCAGGGTTAGCAGGGTAAGCTGGCGGTAATTGCCCTTTGGACCAGGCCTGGTACATTTCGGCCATCTATTGCTTAAGCTTGAGCATCTCCTCTTTCATTTTATTGACGTCCAACTCCTCTACCTCAACACTAGTGTCAACATCTGGGATAGACATGATTTCCGGTATTGGTCCCTTCGATCTGGTTTGGTAATGATAATGTGCCAGTATCCTCTAATTAAACTAACCGCTTGAATTCTCTGGAAAACAACAAACTTGTTAGTTTTTAGAGTTTAACACATATGCAATTACACGTTGGGATGCAATGCACCTAGGTAATTAACCATTTCTATCATGCATTTGCTTCGGTTGCGTGCGTCATTCTGGCCTCTCACAATTGTGCCTCTTCTTTTAAACTTTCTTTATTCTATCCTTCTTTATTTTTCCTTTTCCCTTTTAGTGGTGGTCGAATCCTATAGAGATTGCCTACGTATCATGTCCCCGCATGAATCAGACTGTGCGTAGTTCTGTCAGATAAGTGCGCAAGCAAATAAAACATTTTTGGGATTTTTAGTTTTTTATAAAAACAGATGCTTTGATTATAGAGACTCAATATTAACAAATTTCAAAAGACCAACAGACTCTGATGCAAAGACGAAGAACACACTCCGAAATTAAGCTATCATATTATGAAGAAATACAGACTCAAAACAGAAAGAAAATACAAACCCAACATGACTCATAGACTGACAGAAAAGAAAATACAGACTCAACGAAACTCATGAGTACAGCAATGCTCCTGGTGCCCGCGGGACATCATTCGGTCTCGCCGAGGGCCTATATGCAAGATCCCTTTGAAGTTGGTCCAAGTCACTCATTATCTGCTTAACAAATGTCATCACTGCTGCGAAGAAGGTAGTACGGGTCATATCCTCACAGATATGGCATTTCATGACGATGTAGTCGGCGATGTTCCTAATTCTCTCTCTTATGACGCCTTTCTCTCGTAACAAACGCCCAATCTGCTGGGCCGCGGCTTCCAAAGTTTGCTCGACCGCATGATTCTGCTCCTGAAGTCGTTGCAAATCTATTTCCAATTGTGCCAAGGCCGTGTAACAATGTTCCCTTTCAACCCTGAAGTCCTTTGCTTGCTTGATCATTTTGTTTTCTGTGACGATGACCCTTTTCTTTAGTCCTGCAACCTCATTGTCATACTTTTCTCTCAGCTGCTTTATCAGATGTGCTCGTTCTGTCGAGTTTTCAGCCAATTGTTTTCGAGCCCTGGTTAATTCACTTTCTACTTTCTTCAGATCAAAATTATATTCGCCTACTTTCTGCCTCAGGTTATCTATAATTTTTTCATCTTTGGCACTTTCGGCGGGACGTTTTACCGCTATTTTCATTTTTCGAATCTGGGCCCGAATGGCCTCATTTTCATTAGCTAGCCTCTTTTTCTTTCCCTCATCTGCAACGATATGCAAATCTTTCTCAAATTTCAAATCCATAACTTGCTTCTCCAACTTGCCTATTGTAACCCTGTACTCATGTTCTTTAGCCAACCAATCCCACTGTTCTTGCGACGCCTTGACGAACTCCTGGAGATAGGGTCTTTTGGCCGGTCTCCCAAACTTGATTTCTTTCCTATACCAAGCAAGGTATCCCGGTGAAGCTTTACCTTTGGACCGATCATGTACACATGTATTTGCTGTTAAGTATTGACACTTGCTCCAAATTTGTCGGACTGCTGCTTCATGAAATTGTCCGTTGGGCCCGATCTCGACTACTCGGCCTCTAAGATCTTCATCTTTCGGAACTATTTGGCATCTCCCCAACTGCCTCAAAACTCAATAAGGGGCATAGGGCTGGATACTCATGAGCCCCATCAAAAGGAAATGAGGTCCAGTGGCTGGCATATATATGATTTCATCCACAGGTAGCCATCCAAATGTCCACTCTATTTGTCTTGCAGTGACGGAACGGAGGTGTGCTATCCATTCTGTGACCCCTTCTGGTAAGCTGATTTCGTCAATCCTCGTAGAAAATTCCTCTATGCATGTTTTCTCTGTCGACCCATAACTCATAAATTGAGGACGACGACATAGGTGTTCAATCATCCACATCTGCAGCAACACATTGCACCCCTCAAAAAAGTTTCCCCCGGCTTTGCAGGCTGTGAGAGCGCGGAAGATTTCAGCTACTATCATGGGTGCGAAGGTGTTGTTGGCCTGAGTAAGTAAAGTGTTGACAACCCTAGATACTCGTATGTCAATGTTCCCGTCTTTTCTAGGAAACACCAGGAGTCCCAAAAAGGCTACCATGAATGCAAAACGCCTATGTTCTTCCCACTTAAGGCGGTTTCCTTTGCTACAGATTTTGTTTTCTGGCTTGTTGAACCCCCCTATGTGGCCATATCTGTTGTATATAAACCGCAAAGTACAAAAACCAGCTGTCAAGTCTGGGTTGTGGACCCCCCTGCTTATTTTCAAAGAGTCTAGGAACCTATGTACGGCTACGGCCCTTGGAGCAATCATGTACTGGTGTCTCAGAGGAACCTTGGGACCCCCGATGTATCAGGCTATCTCTTCCAATGTTGGGGTAAGTTCAAAATCTGAGAAATGAAATACATTGTGAGCCAGGTCCCAGAATGCGACCAAAGCCTTTATGATATCCCCCCAGGATTAATCTTCAGCAACCCAGTGAGGCCTCCCAGGTATAGCTTGACCGTGTCGCTCCCTGATTCGCCCAAGTCATCCCACCACATGTGCAACTCCAAAGGGATCTTGTTCACTATTGTTACGTGTAAATTCTGACTTGTGCTCATTCTGCACATTTATTAGGGTGGTTAAGCAAAAATCACGATTCAATTGACTCAAGGATAACATGGACACTTTTCTATTTAAAATAAAACCCGATTTTGCCAATACGGCCTTTCAGCACCTCGGGGTCGAAGATTTTAAGGCTGTGTCGGCTAACCGTGAAAGCCTTGAAAAATGACCACAGACGGTTGTTCTTGCAAAAATAGCCTTCCGGCGCCCTTTTAGGGACATTTGGCTATTCCTAACAAGAATGGAATCACCCTAATAATTTTCAAGTAAATTTTTTGTTCTTTTGGCTATTTTCGCAAAAAGTGAAGTTGGACCCGATGAGGGTTGCCTACGTATCTCACACCCTATGAGAATTAAACTGGCGTAGTTCGGGCTGATAAAACAAACTTCTATTGAAAACAAGACTCTTTTTCATTGGCAAATAAAACTATTTTTCATAAACAAAACTTTTTTTTTCTTTTTCTCCTTTTTTTTCTTTTTCATTCTCTCAAAAATTCGGCAGAGTTTCGACACTATTTGGACATTGGTTTTTTTTCAAAATAGGCGATTAACTCTCTTTAACCCTAGCCTCTATCTCTCTTTTCTCGAAATATTCAAAAGCCGGTCAACATGCCAGTCCGAGGCAAACAAATGCACAAGTAGCAAGTAAGATGCATCAGGTTGGTCTTTTGTCATTTTTGGTACACCTGTCCTAGACAGACCCAACCCCTGTGTTGAGCCTTCTAAGTTAAATGCACGTGATGCAAACATCACCTGGGCATGAAGCTGAGTTATTCTAGGTTCATAACCTGGGTATTTGTTCTAGATTGTGTACCCGAGCGGACAACTCGAGTCGAGAAGGGGGCTACGTACCGGGAACCAAAAGGCCATCCGGCTTAGTAACTTGTCCGAGCCTCTTTCTTATTTCAAGGTATGACACTAACAGAATAGGGAGTCCCGACCAGCGAGCACATCCCCGAAGATGAGAAGAGAAGGGTTTCGTAACAGTTTATATATAGTTCAGATAATATCAAAGCGGTAAAAGCATCACTTAGCACATTAGGCCCAAACATGTAACAAAATCACATAAAGCCAAATATAACAATATATCTAAGCTCGAATTCTGAACCCTGAACCAGAGATTCTGGGTTCGGATCCCTAGCAGAGTCGCCAGAGCTGTACACCTCCTTTTTCCTACACCCGCAAGGGCGTAAGGGGAGTTTTTCCAATTAAAGGACAATCGAAATGAGATTTATTATTTAATTTAGAGTCACCACTTGGGAGATTTATGGTGTCCCAAGTCACCGGTTGAATCCCGAATCGAGGAAAAGATTGACTCTGTATTACAGTCCGCGAACCAGAAATCTGGATAAGGAATTCTGTTAACCCGGGAGAAGGTGTTAGGCATTCCCGAGTTCCGTGGTTCTAGCACGGTCGCTCAACTGTCATATTCGGCTTATTTATCTGATTTTAATACATTTTGAACCTATGTGCAAATTTTAACTTCAACCGCTTTTTATTTATTTTTAAAGAAAAATTGCAACGTCATTAAAATAAGTCTTGAACCACGTCACATAAATGCACCTGTGGTTTTTGACATATTTTAACATTGTTGAGATTCGGATTTGGGTCACATAAATGCGCACCCGAGTTTAGGAGGGTAACATTATTAAAATACACGCCTAAAGAGACTAGCGCGTTATTACTTTGGGGGAAAACCGTGAAATTCGCTAAACGGCCCATCCCGAAATCTAAGTATTTTTATATATACATTTAATGAGGGCCCCGTAATTTATTTGTTTGTTTAGCGAGGCTCATCTCATTTTTATCATTCAAAAGGCAAACCTAAAAACTACGGTGATTTTTTATATTATTTTTTACTTGTCTCTCTAAAATAAAGCAAAAGGGTCTAATTAATTAACATGACTTAAGAAACCCGTTTTAAAAAATTAAGACCCAAATAAGCACAAGGGCATGCCATTCACAGGCCTGGGCCCAGGTCCAAATGAATTTAACGTGAAACAGGACCTGGGTCACCTTGTTCACACGTTGAAGCCCAAACCGCCTAAATATATGCTCTCAGCCCCTTTTCGACAAAATGAACCACAACTCCAATTTAAACAAGACTAACAACTTGCTGGAATTTTAGTTTCCACTTTTAATAATTCGTACCCCTGACAAGATTAAACGCAAAGACTGGATTGAGTAAAATGCTCATGAGGTAACCTCAAGTGTATGAACTACCACCCTGATTACATAGTTTAGCTATTTACATCCTTTATGTTCCCTAGAACACTCAGCTAGTATTTTAATCATACTTAACTACTACTGAAATAGCTTCTTAAAATGACTTTATTGCAACTATATTACTTACTAGAATAACTTCATGAAGCAACTTGAAATGACCACTGGAGTTAACCTTAGCTAGTTAAGACATTGCTCTACTGAACATAAGTATAACTGAATGCTTAGCTAAGAGTATTCACACAAGTCTGAGAAAACCAATTACTCACAGTCCAAATACGGTCCAGTATGAATCAGCTGGTCTAAGTAGTTCAGAAATGGTTCTAATTATACTGTCCTTAATACAATACAAATTAGATGATCTAAATATGTATACTACTCAACAGATGATCAAATACAGCCATATGCATTCCAAACGAGCATGACTCTGGAAATATGGTTTCATTTCATTCAAATCTGCAGTTACATCAAGGTGGGTTCAAATTGTGTACCTGGAAATCAGAAATCAACAGGAAGTAGAAGCAGTTAGCTCAGCAGGGCAGTCAACAGCTATTAGGAATTTCACACAACCACAACACAGCTATTCTTCAACCCAGGAATGATTCAATGACCCAAAAACCAAACAGAAACCAAAAAATTTGACCCACAGTAGTACCCAAAAAAACCAAATAAACTCAAAGAGACAACCAGAACCACTTGAAACTTTCAATAGGCTAAAGTTCAATCAGAAACCACTTCAGCTAGACTCAAAGTCACTCAAGATCAGTCTAGTGTATTTGAATTAGGAAAATGAAATCACTGAAGCAGGAAAAGAATTTCAATGACACAGTGAGACTTCTCAGTATTTCTCTCTGTTCTTTTCAAGCTTAAAACTCTCCAAACTGATCCCTAAGAGACTGACTGACTCTCCAGTATTTTAAGTGTTTTCAAACTCTCATATTGCTTAAAGAAGAACTGGCTTAAAATGTTTTCTCACCAGCTGATTTCTTCAGGACTGGTGAAACTCCCAAGAACTCTCTCTATTTCTCTAACACTGACCCAAAAAACTGATCTCTCTCCTTTTCTTCTCTTAGGTCTTCCCCTTTTAAAGACCAATGTTTAAACTCTTTTTTATTCAAATTTTGCATTTTTCAGCCTGTTTATTCCCTCCCATGTGCGCCCCTTTAACTTTTTATCATTACCCCCATACCAATATGTTGTGTTCCCTACTAATTATTAAACAAATGCATTATTTTAATGATACATTAGTACTTAGTGGACAGAACACTCAAACTACCCATTTCTTCAAGTTTTCAATTCCCAAATTACCCCTGGAACCCCTGTGATTACTATCCTAACTTAACCCCTTTTAATCTGTGCTGCATCTTTCAGCTATACCCAATTCTTAAAGAAGAAACCTAATCACTGATTAACTAAAGCTGAATTTAACCCCAAGTTCAATTCCATCGGACTCCAAACTCAAATAGAACCACAGTCAGATTCAAACCACTAAAATCACACAACAATTGAACTCAGGTCAGAACGAACAGTATTGCAACCAAGATGAAAGGTTTAAGGATTCAGGGAATAGACTAACACAATTCTACACTAAACCTAAATACGGGCAGATGAAATTGTAATTACATTGAATGAACAACTAAATTCATACGCCAAGTCACGTCACAGAGTAGGGGACCAAGCATCACATAAAAATGAAACAATTTGGCATAACAACAAACGATTTGACCAGAACTATTGAACTACAATTAAACCGGATTAATCGACGAAACTATTTAACCATATGTTGACTAATAGAAGAAAACTAGACCAAGAAAAAGTCCGATGGAGAAGAAAGAAAGGAAAGTAATTGAAAAAGACAGAACTATAACGAAACTTAATCAGACAAACCATGAAACAACAAACGAAAAAGTAAAGAAAAATAAATACCTTAGAATTTCAGTCCCAATTCCCATTTGTTTTAGTTGAAACTCCCACTTGTGTTTGAAGCCGAGACGGACCTTAATCGAGTGTTCTCGACTGAGAACACACGACTAAGGTCGACCACGACCTCAATTCTTTCCCTTTAGGGTTCGCTCTTTCATTTTGAGATTCGACCAACTCCGCTCTGATTCGCGCAAAACTAGTAGGGGACTTGGGACGAGGGTGGTCTAGTGGTCAAAAGGTGTGAGTTTGGTGGCCATTGAATGGATTAGGGTTTGGTTCGATTCTTTGATCTAAGATTCGAAGCGTCTGGTACTGATTCGAAGAAAACGGATTCGGGATTTGGAAAGAGGACGTCGTGGGGAGGCTGTGGTGTAATTTTGGGGTTGTTTGGACCACCGGAACCACCGTGAGGCGATTTCCGGTGGGCGGTGCACGGTGGTGAAGGGTGGTAGATGCATTTGGTCTCTAAGGTTTGGAGACGAAGAGGTGAGGGGGGGTTTGGCTTGGGGGCGGGGTATGGTTTTAGGAATATATAGTGGGGTGGGGATTTGATCTTGGTCGTTGGATCATTCACGATCAACGGCCTGGATCACTTCACTAATGAGGAACGACGTCGTTTGGTTTCAACTGGGGCTGGACCGGGTGGGGAACGGGGTTTGGGCTAATTTGGGGTGGGTATTGGGGTGGATTTTGCTTGGGCCTGAGTAAAATGAGAAATAGCCCAACAGATTTTGCCCCTCTTTTATTTAATCATTTCCATTTTCTTTTCTTCCAAAAATTAAAACTAAAACCCTAATTAATTTTTTTTTTAAAACCCTAACTAACTTTAAAAAGATTAATTAACTTTAAATAATACCTACCACAAATAATTAAATACCAAATTAAATTAAAATTAAAAGAAAAATCACAAAAATTGACCTTAAACACTAAAATGCACAAATACGTTATTTTTTTTTTTGTGAAATTTTCATTTTTGTAAAACAACAATTTACTTAATTAATGTAAGAATGTAAAACTAAATTCTAAATGCAGATGCTATATTTTTTGTATTTTCAATGCATTAAAATGCATAAAATATGCAAACAATCCGGAAAATTGCACAGTAATTCCAGAATAACACATAATTAAAGAAAATGACCTAATTTTGAGAATTCTTTTGGAGTAATTCATGTGAGGCAAAAATCACGTGCTCACAAGCACCATCTAGAACCCATTTCAAACAAAACAAGAAACTTCTACAAAGAAACAGGGGCGAAGGAACAAATGATGACGAACTAAATAATAGAGACTAATGAATTAAACATGCTATTAAATTAATCATGTAATACTGACAGACTAATAGGTGAGTCTATAATGAAAAGAAGAAAGGCGGATACAACAAATACTAAAATGAAATTAAAAATGACAAACAAAATCATGCAATACTAGTTTAATGAAATAAAATACCTAGCAAAAATGGCCAGCTTTGAATTTCTTCTTCAAACTCTCGATTTCGACCGAAATAGATCTCAATCACGTGTTCTCAGATGAAAATACATGACTGATGTCCATTTTGGTCTTAATCATCACCAAATCTACTGATTCTGGAGTTTTGACATTTTTAGGTCTTATCTTCGATCCAAAATTTGACGAGTTCGGGGAATATTCGAGGGAAAAGAGTCATGGATTTGGAAAGAGGGGCTCGGGGTGGTTCTATGGTGTAAAGATGATGGTGATTGGATAGACTAAGGTTCAAGGGTTCGAACTTAAATCAAATATTTGACGAGTTCTGAGACGATTTGAGGGAAACGAGTCATGGATTTGGAAAGATGGGCTCGGGGTGGTTCTGGGGTATATTTTTGGGGGTGATTGGCCACCCATCCGCCGCCGTGGACGATTTCCGGCGGGCGGAATGTGGTGGTGAGACAGGGTCGTCTCTTAGGAGATGAGAGACGAAGGAGGGGGGGGGGTCTGAGAGGGATAAGGGGTTTGGGGTTTTGGGTATATTAAAATTAGGTAATTAATTAGAGCCGTTGGATGAATGAAATCCAATGGTTGTGATTAATCTCTTAATGAAACGGGGTCGTTTTAGGTTAAGCTGGGGCGGTCCGGGTATGGGAACGGGTCTGGGCTTGGGTCATGGGCGAGGTTAGGGACCGTTCGATCAAGTGAGATCGACGGTCCTGATCAAACTATACCAAACGACATCGTTTGATATGGCCTGGGGATGGACCCGATTTTGATACGGGTTTGGGCTGGATCGGGCAAGTTTGGCTGGGTAATTGTTTGGGCTTCTTAAATTAAATTGAATTTAGCCCAATTCCGATTTCCTTCTCTTTAATTCTTTTTCTTTTCTTTTCTTTTCTTCTCTTTTTTTTGAAAAATTAAAACTAAAATCCTAAATTAAATTATAAAACCAAATCATCTTATCAAAAATACTAATCAATTCTGAATAATAATTATCCCAAATATTATTTACCAAATAAAAAAAAAGAAAATCACGAAATTTCGACATTAAACACTAAAAATGCAAAATACGTTATTTTTTTTAATTTTGTAAAACAACAATTCACTTAATTAATCTAAAAAATGTATAATTAAATCCTAAATGCTGATACTATATTTTTGTATTTTTAATGCATTAAGCATGTACACAAACATATGCAAACAATCAGGAAAATAGCATAATAATTCCTAAAAATAACACATAATTAAAGAAAAGACCTAATTTTGGGAATCCTTATGGAGTAATTCGTATGAGGCAAAAAATCACGTGCTCGCATTGGGGAAAACAAGGGAAAATCTATTTTCATGCATTGGAATTGGATTATTTAGCAATTATTAACGTTATTAAGTAAATTGTGGCTAGATACAAGCGGATTGGTGGTGGAATCAAGAGGTAAAGCAGTAGTTGAGGCTTAATTGTGTTCGTGGCATTGAAGTAAGTGTTTGGTCTAACCTTAGCTTGAGGGAATAGGAGTTGGAGTCTTATTTGCTATGTGTTACTTGTTGAGTACGACGTATAAGTGTGCTGACGAGTACCTATACGTTGGTGTCAAACATGCCCGTGAGTCTTATACTATGATTGTTGTGACTCCGTTATGTATCATCCATGCTTAATATGAAAATTTTCAATATAGAACAAGGCTTCTGGAAGTATTCTTAGTAATTGAACATTGTAGAACATTGGCTCAAGTTAAGAGTTGAGTTGTGAAGTAATTGTGGAAAAGAGAAGAGGTTTATGATATTGTCTCTCTTGCCGGGATGTTATTGTTGTTGATATTGTTTCCCTTGCCGGGATGTTATTGCTCATGATATTGTTTTCCTTGCCGGGATATTATTGTTCCCTTATCGGGATTCTATTGTGATTTTATTGATTCCCTTGCCCGCATTGCTTTGTGATTGTTGCTTGGGTAAGGAAGACTATAAAAGCACTAAGGGTGATGCCGTACGTGATATTTGTGAGTGAGTGTTAATGCACGAAGGGTGATGCCATGCCGATATTGTAAATGTAAAAGCACGAAGGGT
Source organism: Nicotiana sylvestris (assembly GCF_000393655.2). Lineage (NCBI taxonomy): Eukaryota > Viridiplantae > Streptophyta > Magnoliopsida > Solanales > Solanaceae > Nicotiana > Nicotiana sylvestris. The sequence goes on from NC_091066.1 coordinate 85,463,642, forward strand.
GATGTCGTGCCATGATATGAGTGACAATGCACGAAGGGTAATGTCGTGCCATGATTATGTGAGGTAAAAACACGAAGGATGATGCCGTGCCAAATATATTGATTCTTATGGTGAGAACGAGAGTAAAAACACGAAGGGTGATGCCGTGCACTTGTTACTGTATTTCCTTATTCTTGCTCATAATTGATTTATGGTGTTCCTTATGCTTCTTTACTGAAATTCTGTTTGTACATGATATTCCCCGCAGCTTGTTTCCCCTTCCCATCTTTAACTGCTAGTTTCTGTTGTTATTATTTGTTGTATATGATATAACCGCACATGTTTATTTGATAGTCTTATCCTAGCCTCGTCACTACTTCGTCGAGGTTAGGCTCGACACTTACCAGCACATGGGGTCGGTTGTGCTGATACTACACTCTGCACGGTGTGCAGATCCCAGTGCTGGAGCATTTGGACCGTAGCAAGGTGGCTGCCTTCAGTCCATTGGCGGAGATCCGAGGTAGTCCTGCAGATGTCCGCAGGACTTGGAGTCTCCTTCTATCTTTCCTATTCTGCTTTTATGTATTTCAAAGACAGATTTGTATTTTCCATTCAGACCATTATTTGTAGTATTCTAGATAGTCCGTGATATTGTGACACCAATTCTGGGTAGAGTTGTATTTTGAATTTTCGTATTGGTATTTGGTTAAACTATTAGATTTCGTCTTCCGTATTTCTGTTTATTATGATTATCCCGCTGTTGATTACCTGTTAATTCGTACTTGCTAAAAGGCTAAGGGAAAAAGGGTAAGGAATCTATAATACTCAGCTTGCCTAGCTTTCATGAGTAGGCGCCATCACGACTCTCGAGGGTGGAAAATCAGGGTCGTGACATGTTATAGTAGGTCAAATTGCATTAATAATGTTAAAATATTTTACTATGTCGGACGTATATAACTTGAATCGTAGCAAGAAAACTTTTAGTATGAGTTTAAGTTTATACATTTATAAAGATTTTTTATTTATAAGTGCAATTTAACCCTTAATTGTACGTTATTATATAGAAAAATTATCAGTTATGTCAGTCCATAAGTAAATTAGTACAAAATTATCTAGTTCATAAAATATCACCAATATTAGCCAATTAGCTATTTGTAGCCAAAAAGAATATCAAACTTTTACTTTCTTTTGAGTTGGTATTGTTGGAATCGATTGGATACATATTAAGGAGCTTATATCTCGGTTTTGGGATGATTTGGTAGAGTTTGAGGTGGTTTAAATTAAAAATTTGAAGTAGAAGATGCACATGAACAAAGATGATATGTGTATTACACAGTGTACCATTTGTGTACATATGTATCATATTTGTATCAAAGGTGTATCACATGTATATCCATGTATACCTGTGTGTGAGATACATGTGTCGCAGAAGAATTTTTTGAACTCGATTTTAACTACGAATTTTGATACCAAACCCGTCCAAATCACCTCCAAGTTTCTCAAATTTTGTATATCGATTCATCTATCCGTTTTCAATGAATTTCAACCATACCCATTGAAAAATATCCCCTTTTGCTTAGATTTTTGGTATTTTGTATATAGGCCAAATACATTGCCAGCCCCTTAATGTTGTCCACCTTTTTCACTTAAACACTCAATCTTAAATCTATTCCATTTGAACACTTTAACCGGGCTTTTACTGTGTCATTTAGACACAAAATGCTGACATGACAAGATGAGTGTTTCTCACATTTTTCAAGCGCTTAAAAAAGGCCCGAAAGACAAACCTTTCATACTTCTTGCTGGAAAATAATAGCTTTTTCCAGAAAACTTTTCCTGTAAATATTTCTTTTAAATTTTTAGATCTTTCACACCATTACTATCATTTCCTCCTATCGCGCCCCCTTTTTCCTCGCAGAGTCCGGGTTTCGACATTTTTTGGGACAACTCCTTTCCTTTTGAGAATTGGGTATGGAATTTGAAGAGTTGCCACCTAACAGATTTGAGGTGCGTTAGGCCACCTAAAGCAAATAATTCATAAACCAGTTTGCATTATCAGAGATTGGGTAAGGGCTCGAAATAACCTTGAGGGGAAGGTGTTAGGCACCCCTCGAGGTCCATAACGGTGGGTCCCGGCCAAACTCAATTTAAGTGAATTAGTTATAAGCAATTTAAACAAATAGACATTATTTTTAAAACAGGGAGTAAAGAGGTCCTAGGTTTTTTAGCCTATAGGATCACTTCTGTGCAAGACTTAGTAATCGTCCCCAAATTGAGGTGCTACACATAGCATTAGCGCACATGTCATCATATCCTTTACTACCCAATTACCCTCCTCTTAATTATTGTTATCTAAGCGTTCTAATAGCATCCAGTACCTGCCTTATGCGTGCATTACCCATCCCTGACCTGTGACCATGGAGGTGTTTAGGACCTCTATTTAAGGTGGTTCTAGACTCACCTATGGTGTTTAAAAGGAGAAAACTAGGCGTCAAACGAACAAGGTAGGACTATCACATAAAGAGCAGTTAAAAGGGCTCACATATACCTCCATAAATAAGTAAATAATTGCACGCCTCAAACAAATAGTTTTACACGATTTAAAGTCTTAAAGCATGATATCTAGATAAGCACAAAATATGTAGCAGTTTCATTAAGGCGAGGCAGTAAATACCTAATCAGTGTGCCTACTGATTTTATTACTTCCTGAATCTGGGCAAGTTTCAAGCAGCAGGAAAATAGCAAATTTAAACCCAGAATACAATTAACCTACAAGATTGCCTAAGTGATAGCTAGACAGAATTTTATAAATCGGGTATTTAAGCTATTAAACAGTTACTGGTTTTAGCAGGTTGATTTTATCCTTTTGACCCTACAGGCATAGTATCTAAGTGTAGAAGAATTAATCTTAAGACCTTATATGCATGATATCTAAATGCAGAAATGATTATGAAGTTTCCTATTGACATGGTATCTAGATGCAAAGATGATTATGAAATTTCCTATAGACATGGCATCTAAATGAAAAAATGATTCTGAAATTTCCTATAGACATGGTATCTATCTTCTGAAATTCCCTATAGATATGGTATCTAAACGTATAAGTGATTTAAAACTTTATAGGCGTGATTTTTAAAATGCAGAATTGATTTTGAAACTTTGTGGGCATGATTTAAATGCAGTAGTGAATCTTGACGGGATATTCATGACTATTTTGATTCTATAGGCATGTTATCTACCACACATAGTAACAGAATGTATTGAAACAAATATCTACAGGCATGTTATCTACTGCATGCAGTAACAAAATATAACTGAACAAGTAAATAACCTATAGGCAGAATATCTAACATATAGTGGTGAAAATATTTGGAAGAAACAGGCACCTAAAGCAGGTTTTCTACCCCGTTCTCATGCAAACATTAAACTAGGTCCAGTTTTCCCCAATTCACTATTGCCCCTCGTTATTACAAATAATTATTACAGACCATAAGCAAATGAATAAGTTACAAAGTATATAACTATAAGAGGCCTGCAGTAGGCCCAATGCATCCGGATAACCCAGGCCCTCAAACTATAACAACTCCAAAGCTCAGAGATACACAGTAACCATTGGCAAAGCACAATAAACCCAAATCTCTAGTGTGTCAGAGTTCCCAAAGGCTTCGAGAACCCAAGTCAGTGCTCACACTAGAGAACAAATGTTCAGAAGCAGTTCATAAAGGATTAGAAGCCAACCCCAATGTGTCAGAGTTTAGAGGAGTCTCATAGACCCTAAGCAGTGCTCACATTGGGGTAGCAAGACCCTAGTTAACTAAGAGTAGGAGTTGAAAATAGTGTATGAAAGTAGGCGATAGTTTTTTTAGAAAAAAATAGTTTGGATTTTAGAAGTGCATAGAAATAGATCACAAGATCAACATTGCAACAAAAACACATTTACCAGATTGAGCTCAGATATCAATCAACAATATAGCAGAACAGAGTCACAACTAGTTCAATCAAGGTTCCATATTGCCTGGGGATTGACTTAGTTCACTAGTTATCACTAGGTTTTCCTATGGACATGTATTAAAGAATAGCATGCTGGGATCATGGTCCTAATCAGACAGTCATACATAAAGGTAGCAAAAATTGGAAACGTAGAAAATCATGAATTATTCAGGAACCTGTTAGGGGGTGAACGCTTAAAACATGGCAGAAATCATGCTAGTTGAGAAACAAATAGACATAGGTCTAACAGACATGCTGAAAACAAGAAGCACATAGGTCTAATTTCATAGAAGTAGGCATACTGATTAAGAGTAATGAACATGAAGAACATAGGTCTGATTACATAGCATGTTGAATGATAGAAGAAGTGGAGATATACCAGTTAAGAAATAGCAAACAGGAAGTTGAAAGTATCCAGAATCCAATAGTCTAGCCTTGGCTTTCAACCGGCTAGACAATGTAGCAAATGCAAGTAATAGAAAGGTTTGAATTAGAGCAAGAGTTTGTGTGTGTATTTGTGTATGTTTCTTTCTGAGTGTGTTTGTGAAAGTGTCTGAGTCTGTCCTTGAAATCATAACAAGAAGGGTTTTTATAGCATGCAATAGGGTAGGTCACATAAGGTAATGAATCAATCACACATACACAAGGCATGAAAAATCAATTAGCAATCAGTCAGAAATCAATTAAGAGGACAGAATAAAATAAGTACCACTTAATTTAAGGAAAAAAATCTCACACAGAATCAATCCATAATTAAGAGCAAGGTTAATAAGGTAAGAAACAATTTTCGGAATCAATTAAGAATCAGGACATACAATCAAGCCAATAATACGGATACATAAATAGGGTAAGAACAAGTAAAACTTAAATAAGGAAATATGGGTACTAAATTCAAACCCTAATTTAGGTAAGTAAATCAATTAACAAATTAATTGACAAAGTTAAAGGTAACGGGCAAAGACAACAAGATAAATAGTCAGAGAATGAAAACCCTAGGATATGTCAAAGGCATAGAGATGAAATTCAAAAAGGATCGGTCGAAATAGTAAAGAAGTAAACCATAGTTGAAAGCATTTAAATGTTTAAGATTTTCACAGAAAACCCGTTAGAGATCAAAACCCTAGGGTAAAATAACATAGGTTAATAATAATAGTAAAAGTAGAAAAATCTTAAGGAAAATACCAAACAAACTCAAAACCGTCTTAGATCTAAAGAGATCTAAACGAATTTAACAGAAATAGCTAGGTTTATGAACAAAGGTAGAAAATTTGGTTCGAACCAGAGATTTGAAGTCACGAGAACACGAAAATGATAGTACTCACAGACATAGGGTTGAATATAGGCGGATTAATCGAAATGATGAGAGATTTGAACCAAATCTGGTTCGAATCCCTTGAGATCCCATTAGGTAACATGAAAATCGAACAACCAGTAGTGGTAGGGGTTCGGATAAGACGGTAAATCACCAAATGATTCCCTATCTGGTTGGGAATCAAAGGGATTTGGAGGGAGTTTTGAGTGACGACACTTTAGGGTTTGAGAGCATCTGAGGGAGAAGAGAGAAGAAGAGGATCCAGAGGAGGCGTATTTTCAGAAAATGGGTAGGGATTTTGGGGGTTGTTGAATATAAAAGGTAAAAAATAACGTGGACCGTTGATCTCAAAGATCAACGGCCACGATCATAGGGGGTTCTGGGTTGGGTTGAACGGGTATTTGGCTTGGGTTAGGTTAGGGAATTTAATTAAGCAAAGGGGCTATGTTTTAAATACCCCTTTAATTTAATAAAAATAATTTTATAAAATAATTTATAAATAATAAAAATATGATTTGTGCATGAAAATAATTTAAAATAATTATTTAACATTATAAAAATATAAAAAGTCATTTTCTGTATAGATAAGGTTGTTTACCGTGAAAATGGTTATAACAATTAAATTTGTTGATGAGACTCTAAAAATACGTGATCTATTTTTATGCTAGTTATTTAAGCAGTTGATGCTAGATATGTGAAGCTTAAAGATGAAATACGAACTAAAGCAGAGTTATAATCAAACCGAGGGGCTAGCTATTCAGGCCTCAGACTGACCGATGAGGGGCCTCGAGGTCGGTGCTTGAGCTCGGGCTCGAGTTATCGGGGATACTCGGGAGAGGGCTAACAGTTAGAATGTAATTAAAGGAGGCTATTTATGGCCAATAACAAGCAATAAATGAAGAACAAGTATAAAAGTAATAAGGAATAACAATAGTGTCGAGGGAATATGTTAGAGAGAAAAGAAAGAGTTCTTGTATATTTCATGTATAATAGTTGGAGCAATAGGGTTTGCAAAGTGTTAAGGATCCCCTTTATATAAGGGGGGGGGGAGGAGGGGAGATCCCCACATAGTACAAAATGCATTGATTATAAAGGTAGAGGGAAGGGACAACTAGATAGCGTTAGGCTCTGTCAATACCAGCTGCTTGCCTTGGAACTCCCCTCTCCCCTATTATAGCTGTTAGTACGTACTGCCCCTCGGTGCCGGTACCCGACGGCTCCCAAGGGTGGGTCTCGACCTCGACTTCGATCCTTGAGAAGCATGCCTATGAGGCGACCTAATGACGGAGAAATCGGGGCCCCGGTTTTACTGCATACAGATAGTCTCCGCGTTTCTTAGGGTGAAAGTGATAAGAAACGATAAGAAACGACCTTGGATTTCTTCCTCCTTCGACACTCTTGCAATCGGAAACTACCACAAGATGCTAAGATACGGCACGCACGCTGCTCCCACAGGTTCCCGCAATGACTATGGCAATTGGCTATCTTTTGGCCTCCTTCAATGCACACACAGTGCTTTTATAAATACTCCCCTTCTTCTTTTCTATAACCCATTACGTACCCAAATCCTTGAAGAGGTTCGCTCTTCCTTTGCTCTTGTTCTTTCTCAGGAACGCAACTCTTTTTCCTCCTCCAGAATCTTCTAGGGATTGCAAAAACTACCACCTCTACGTCCTAGGAGGTCGCGGGCTCATCCTCTTCACTTCTTTCTCAAGGTGAAGTGGCCACACCTTCTCATGCCGAGGAATGTGTCCCAGGATATTTTGCGATGACCTCCGATTTCAAGGTCGAGAGACATTCCTAGAAGCTAGAGCATCGCGAGCCCGTGACTCGGTTTATCACCTCGGTAATAGACATCGGGAGAGTGAGGGTTGACTGCTGCTGGGGGGATACCGTGCTTGTGGAGATTCTTGCTAAGTAAGAAGATATTATGGCTCATAAAGCCATATTTCTGAGTGTGTACACCTATGCATTCACCTTGGGGCCGGTGGGGCCATCCTCGCCCTTAATCGACCCCGTGATTCTCGACTTTTGTCAACGTTATCAAGTAACCCTGGGTCAAATTCATCCTTTATTCTAGCGCGTTGTTTACATGATCAGGCATTACTCAAACATGATAGAGGAGATGACCTTCACCCTCAACCACCTGATCAGGATGTACAATCCTCGTCTTCTCCGCGGGGGCCTAATCAAACTCCACTATCGAGCCCCGAGGTCCCTTTTTGCCTGCACCAATTTGCCCGTATGCCAAACGAGTGTGGTGAGATTTATCCCGAGCCCGGTGGGAAGTCAAAGATCATGGTAAGCTCCGAACCTCGCTGCATCTGCACACTTTGATGCAAATTGCTATTAGTAGGATTCTTCATTCTTTGTGTTTAATTTCTGCATTTGTGTAGGTCTGGGGGAAGTCCCTTTGATGAAGGAGGAGGCGCCACCCGTTGATGGGGACGCCCTAGTGCCTGGCGAGAAAAAGAGAAGGCAGGGAGGTCTGCTGGTCGGGCCACCGAAGTTCAAGAGGGTTAAGGTGGAAGGACCCAAGGTTGACCCGACAGCTCTGACCTTGGAGACGGTAGGAAACACTCGAGTTGAAGTCGAGGGGGAAAGCAGCTTCCCAACGGCCCCTGAGGAGTGTATAGACTCGATCGATCCTCGGGCTGTGGGGATGAAGGCTTCTGAACCGGAGCCTGATGCCACCATGGCCCATCTTTATGGTGGGGAGGCAAAGAATAGAGTATCGAGTACCACCCCGGAGTTGGCTGCTGGCCAGAATTCTCCCCGAGTTAGGGTGCCCTTGGTAGGTAGTTTGGAGGGGCCCAACTCTGGGTTCCAAGGTGAACAAGGGACGGAGGCTTTGGCTGACCCTGTCAACTCTGTAATAGTTATTGATTCCCCTCAGGGAGTGATCATATCGTTTCATGGAGTGTAAGATGCCCCGTGTGGAGAGCCCTCTAATGCAGGGGCATTAGTTAAAGGCGGATATGCGCTCGAGAGATCGCCGACCGTTCTAGGGGGAAATCCCAAGGTTGATGCTTCATTCGTTTTTGGCGAGATGGGCAAACTTTGCGAGCGGGTAATTTTTGCTAACCCCGTCCACCGCTCTGGGCTTCTCTGATCTTCATTTTTCTAACTTGTCTTTTTTCATGGCTTTAGGCTAACATGCTTTACAACCAGGCTTTCACCCAGTACCAGGATAAGATGAACCATCGCGAGCATGAGAAAGCCTATCTTACCTAGCAGGTTACTCATCCCCATTTACTATTATCTAAATCTTTGTAAGATTCTATTGCTTTTAACATCTCGGACCTGATTTGTGCAGTTTGAGAAGGAAAATTCCCTACTAAGATAGGAGCTTCAGGCTAGAGATGCTGAAATTTCTGAGCTCAGTAGGTGTATAAGGGAAATGACTTTAGAGAGGGACACCCTCCAAGGGAGGGTAACCTCACTCGAGCGTCAGCTCCAGGATGCGAAGACGGACAATCACAAGTATAGAGGTCTCCATTTTGAGCTGATAGTTGCACTATCTAGGATCAAAACCGAAGCTGAGGCGCTTGTATCCTTGCATGGGAAGGAAGTTATTGTCACAAGTGCTCATGTTAAGAGGGCGTCTGAGGAGGTTAGCCCAAATTTACCTTGAGCTGCAGATCATGCTTGGACTGATTCTCGAAATCAGGCTGTTAGAGGTGTGCGAGATGACAGCTCAGGCGATGCTAAAAACGAGGGTAGATCCCCAGGAAGGGAAGATGCCGTTGAGAAGGGGCCGTTAGGGGACTAGTAGCTGTCAAGATGCAACCCTCGGGGGAGCCATTGATGATGTCAGCTCGTCAATGGATTAGACCTGTTTGTATAGTACTTTTCATACTAGCATATGTATAAAGTAAACATTGTAGCTTTGCTTCTTCCACTCCCCTTTTTTGTCCGAAATTCGGCTGGGTGACCCCTCTTTAAAGTTGGCAAGAATCCTTAGATTCGTGGTACAACCCTGGGGCTCATCAGGCAGGCTCGGGGGCTCTTACGCGCTCGGTTGGTGCGACCTTTAGTGTAAGCTGGCATTTAGAGCTCTTACATTTTTGCTCAACTGTTTTGGGTTTAGTCTCCGATTCGGGCTTCGACTCTAGCTCATTTGACCCTCAAGCTTTTATGTGTGCATGGACGGGCGAAAGTGGCTCTTACACCTTGTGTCGAAGCGACCTTTTATATGTACGACCCTGAGGCTCGCTAAGCTAGCAACAACGACTCTTACGATTTGCCCTTAGGCATGTATAGTTAACTACTTTGGGTCCGGTCTCCGAATCGGGTTATGACTCGAGCTCATTTTGACCCTCAAGCTTTCAAATTTTAAGCTGGCGACAGTGGCTCTTACGCTTTTGGTCGTTGCAACCTTTTAGTATATGGCCTTGAGGCTCGTTTTAGGCTGGCTACAATGGCTCTTACGCTTTTACCTTAGGCATGTATAGGCTTTGTTTTCCTCTTGTTAAGGACTTTTGGAAATGATTTTGCCTGACCCGTTGTCTGTTCGGGAAGAACCTCGATTTCAAGTCATTTGCGGCGATGTTCGAGCACCTCGGAAGGTTTAGCTCGTACGCTGAGCAGCTCAAAGCCTTATGATTTGGAGCTGACATGGGCAAAGCTCTTTTTCTTGTCTAGGGTAGCCTGTTTAACCGGTTCTTTTCAAAGTAGATTCGAAGTAATGGCCTATGATTTTGTAGCGACGGTCGGGCGTCCCCGAGTCGCGTTAATTTGGCTGGTACAGCCATATGACTGTGGTCATTTTTGTTTGGTCGGAGCCATTTTTGATCCCGAGTGTAGTATTTTAGGTGTCTATATCGAGGGTATGCCCTTTCGGGAGTCTAACAAATGCGACATATAGCCTAAACTTCGGGATTGAGTTTATGCCTGTAGTAAGGTCTTACAAAATTTTCATGCCTTTTGAGGTCTTATAGTTTTGTTGATACTTGGTACAAGTATGATTCATCCCTTGCTTGAGGTCTTACAGTTTTGTTGACACTTGGTACAAGTATGATTCATGCCTTGCTTGAGGTCTTACAGTTTTGCTGATACTTGGTACAAGTATGATTCATGCCATGCTTGAGGTCTTACAGTTTTTGTTGCTGCCTTAAATAGGTCTTACTAGACCGAGTCTACCCACTTAGTGTCTTATGGCCTCAGGTTTTATAAATGAATGGCGATTGGTGACAGTTTTCGAGTCATCGAGTTTGCTTAGAATCGGGGGTCGTTACTCATGAGTTGGGGATTGCCTCATTGAGGGTTTATGAGTTTGGAGATTTCGACCTTGGGGTCATGCGTTTTCTAAGTTTGCGATGCCAGTCTCCGAGTGTTCGGGACAATTTTCCATTTTGGAGATGTTTCGTGATTTTTGTGCTACCTCGTTGAGGGCATATGAGTGTGGAGTTTTGACCCTGAAGCCATGCGGGTGCCGAGTTATTAACGCTAGTCTCCGAGTATTTCGGGGCGTTCTCGGTGGAGGGATCCTTTCTGTGAAAATGCTGAACTTTCTTTGGAGTACGAGATGCTTTGGCGAAAGATATTGTTTGATTGTTTGTCATAAGTACACGTTGTTCTGTTGCCGCGATCCCGGCTAATGCGGACACGGTTCATTTGACCTTTTGGCCCGGTACATCATTTCCTATTGGAACCTTGTTTTTCGTTCCCTGGTTCTTCCGAGTGGATGATCTTTCGAGGGTTGCCCTCCTGTGTTTGGGGTTGATTGCAAAGGAAGCCTCGAACGCTTGTTGTATTCTCCTTAGATAGCATGTGGGTGTTGCCTCGTTAAAAACCTTGCCGTTAAAACCCTCTTTGGGACAAAATACGGTCGAAGGAAAAGAGTGCAACACTTGCTCGAGGGTATTCACGGGATTTTTCGATCGGAGGCCCTAGTAGTAATACCATTTTAGCATCGATATATTCCAGTTTCTTGGAAGCTATTCTCCCTCCATGGTGCCGAGCTTATAAGATCCCTTGCCGACTATTCCGAGGACACGGTACGGTCCTTCCTAGTTCTTGCCCAACTTACCTTCGTTAGGGTTTCGGGTGTTGAGAGTGAACTTCCTTAGGACTAAGTCCCCGATCCCGAATTATCGGAGATTTGTTCTCCTGTTATAATATCTTTCGATTCTCAGCTTCTGGGCGGCCATCCGGATTAGCGAGGCTTCTCGTTTTTCATCCAGTAGTTCGAGGGTCGTTGTCATGGCCTTGTTGTTCGAGCTCTCATTAGTTTGTTCGAATTTGGCACTCAGCTCCCCGACTTCCATTGGTATCAAAGCCTCGGCGTCGTATACTAGGGAGAAAGGTGTTTCCTCAGTTCTTGATTTTGAAGTTGTGCGATATGCCCATAGCACCTCGGGTAGCGTTTCTCTCCATTTTCCCTTGGCGCTCTCCAGTTTCTTTTTTAAGTTCTGAATGATGGTTTTATTTGTAGATTCGGCCTGGCCGTTTGCACATGGATGGTAAGGTGTCGACATGATTCTCTTGATTTTGTAACCTTCAAGGAACTGTGTTACTTTGATCCCGATGAACTGCCTCCCGTTATCGCACATTATTTCGGATGGGATTCCAAATCGGCATATGATGTGATCCCATATGAAATTGATGACTTCCTTTTCTCTTATTTTTTTGAAGGTCTGTGCTTCCACCCATTTTGAAAAGTAGTCAGTCATAAATAAAATGAATCTAGCTTTACCTGGTGCCGTCGGCAAAAGGCCGACAGTGTCCATTCCCTAATTCATGAATGGTTATGGTGATAAAACGGAATGTAGTTGCTCGCCGGGTTGGTGAATCATGGGAGCGAATCTCTGACAATTGTCGCATTTTCGGATGAATTATTTGGTGTCTTTTTCCATGTTGTCCTAATAGTAGCCTGCTCTGATCACCTTTCGGACTAAGGAGTCAGCACCGGAATGATTTCCACAAGTACCCTCGTGAATTTCGCGAAGTACATAATCTGTGTCACCTAGCCCTAGGCATACCGCCAAGGGGCCATCGAAAGTTCTCCTGTACAGAGTCTCGTTTTCGTCAAGCGAGAACCGTGCTATTTTGGTTCGCAGGGCCCTCGATTCTTTTGGATCTGCGGGCAACTTCACGTCTTTTAAATAATCAATGTACTTATTTCTCCAATCCCATTTTAGACTAGTGGAATTAATCTCTGCGTGACCTTCCTCGACCACTGATTTAAACAATTGGACAACAACCCCGGGGAGTAGGTCCTCTTCCTCAATAGAAGATCCCAGATTCGCGAGGGCATCGGCCTCGCTGTTCTGCTCTTGAGGTACATGGACTAAGGTCCATTCTTTGAAGCGACACAGTGCGATTTGGATTTTGTCCAAGTACCTCTGTATCTTGTGTTCTCGAGCTTCGTAGATCCCATTCACCTAACTTACTACAAGGAGCAAATTGCATTTCGCCTCGACGGTCTTAATTCCCAAGCTTTTGGCCAGTTCTAAACCTGCAATCATAGCTTCGTACTCAGCTTTATTGTTAGTCAATTTTGCGGTTTTATGGATTGTCTGGTTACGCCGCCAACGGGTGGCTCTAGGGCTATACCGAGCATGGATCCTCTTATATTTGTGGCGCCATCTATGAATAGGTCCATACCCTGGAAGACGTGTCTGATTTTAGTAAAAGTTCCCTCTCTACCTCGGGTACGAGGGAGGGCGAGAAATTGGCCACGAAGCCCGCTAGAATTTGGGACTTGATGGTCGTTCGGGGTTGATACTCGATATCATTCCCTCCGAGTTCGATGGCCCATTTGTACAATCGGCCCGATAGCTCAGGTTTGTGAAGTATGCTTTGGGGGGTACGTCGACAGAATGTAGATACGGTGACATTGAAAATAGGGCTTCAGCTTTCGCGAGGCGCTTATTACCGGGTTTCGGCGTCCCCTAAGGTCCGACTTACATAATAAACAGGAAATTGTGTACCTTGCTCCTCTCGAACCAGTACGCCGCTTACCGCTATTTCAGACACGGCTAGGTATAGGTATAGTGTTTCATCCTCCTTTGGCATATGCAACAAAGGTGGACTAGTCAGGTATCATTTTAGTTCCTCTAAGGCGTGATGGTATTCTGGAGTCCATTCAAAGTTGCTCTTTCTTTTGAGTAAAGAGAAGAAATGATGGCTCTTGTGTGATGACCTTGATATGAATCTGCCCAGGGCCACTATCCTTCCTGTTAGCCATTGTACGGCCTTTATATTGTTCACCACCATAATTTCTTCGATGGCCTTTATTTTGTCAGGATTGATCTCGATCCCCCTGTTTGATAACATGAAGCCCAGAAATTTTCCCAAATCCATTCCAAAGGCGCACTTCTCGGGGTTGACCGTCATATTGTCACTTCTGAGGATGTCTAAAGTTTCATGCAAATTAGTCAAATGGTCTTCTACGCATAGGGACTTAACTAGCATATCATCAATATATACCTCCATTGATTTACCTACTTGATGCACGAACATTTTATTAACTAGGCGCTGGTACGTTGCCCCTACATTTTTTAGCCCGAAGGGCATCATGTTTGTCGCTCCCCCTTTATCCCTTCGCGGGGAGGAAGTCCGGGTTTCGACATTCATGGGGTGTAATGACTCATTTTCTTTTGGGAATTGGGTATTTAAATAGTCTCCACCTAACGAATTATGGTGCGTTAGGGCACCTAGAGCGATTAACTCTTGTGTTGGTTTGCATTACCAGATATTAGGGTAAGGGCTCGAAATAACCTCGAGGAAAAGGTGTTAGGCAACCCTCTTGGTCCACAACTGTGGGTCCCGGACAAACTTATATTCACAAATTAGTCCATATAAATAGTTTAATCAAATAAGTTGTTTGTAAAGCATATTGAACAATTCAAGTAGTTAAATAAAGGTTTGAACAAATTATAAAAAAACAAAGTTTTAAACAAGGAGAGGATTTGGGGTAAGGAGGGGTCCTAGGTTATTTATCCTATAGGATCACCCCATGCAATGTCCGGTAAACACTCCTCCATGAGGGGCTACACGTGACATTAACGCGTAGTCATCATATCCCATGTCTACCCTTCCCATCCTCTTATTGGTCATGCAAAATGAGTGTTTGGTCAATGATTCCTATTGCGTGCAGCTACCAGTCCCTTCTTAATGGTCCCGGAGGAAGTTAGGACCTCTACCTATAGGTAGTTTTAGACGTACCCCTAAGGTTTAGAAAGGCGAAAAAATTCTAAGGCGATAGTCAAAACATTTAGGACTTTCACACATAATGGGAGCAATTAAGAGGCTCAAAGTTTCCTCATCAAACAAACATACAAGCAGCACGACTCAAACACAGTTAAGGTTTTTATTAATCAAAGTCCTAAAGCAGGATCTCTAAGTGAATATGCAGAAACAGACCAAACTTTCAGATACAGAAGTTATAACCTAGTAGCTGCCTAGGGTCTCTTCTTTAAAAGCTTATTGAATTCAGAACTTTGAATGACAGAAACAACTTCAGAGAAATGCAGGTTTTGAAAATGCCCTAATCCTTGCCTATATGCAGTACTGTGTCTAAGTTAATGCAGAAACAAACAAGTTTTTAAAATAGACCCTTTTAGTACCTATAGGCAGGATATCTAATGGGATTAAAGCAATTTTGAAAGGACTAGTTTTAGAAAATGTTGACACTTATTAAGACAGGTTTTAAGAAGCAAGCTAGGTGAAATGAAATTGATCTATTGGGCTAATTAGAATTACCAGACAGAATTGCGAGTATAGATCCCCAGAGACATATGAAAGGCTTATTAAAGCTGAATCGGAATTAGGTCCTATAGGCATGGTATCTATACTTGAATCGATTTAAAACATGATGGCTTGGAACCTAGTAACATGGTTTCTAACATGACAAATGCAGAATTTATGAACATGGTTTCTATCTGATGCAAATGACGTTAAAAGTGAAGTCCTCATAGGCATAATTTCTATTTGATGCAGAAGAAATTAGAAGTGGATCCTATAGGCATGATTCTCTTTTATGCAAAAGCAACTAGATTCAACAAGAATATAACCCTACGGACAAGTTTACTAGTGAGTGAAGCAGGCCAATTTGAAAATAAATCCTAAGAGCAGGATTTCTACCCATGTTACCCCACAAGATATACATTTACCCACCCTTTTACTAAATACCCCAAATATCTGTTTACAAATTATTACAGGCCAATAAATGAATTACATAAATAAAATGGAAAACTAAGAAGCTATTCTATAGGGAGCCTTCAATTAGGCCCAAGTTTCCAAAAACCTCCAATGGTCTCACAAGCCTCATTTCCATAGACAAATAAGAGTCTAGGTGAATCAAAGTTTCCTAAGGGTCTCAAGGACCCCAGACAATGTTTACACCTAGACTTAGTAGCCAAGCATTGAACCAGTGCAGTGTGGAAAGGCCAGCCTCAGTATGCCAGAGTTCAGAGGGTTCTCAAGAGGATCCCAAGGCAGTACACATACTAGAGGGGGCAGAACTTATTAACTAATAGTAAAGTGAAACTGCAGGACACATATTGAAAGAAGTTTGTTAAGGACTTGACTTAAAAGTCTGTTTGAAAGTAGTTAGTAAAGTAATGGAGATTGTTTGAAAAGGTCAGGAACTCAGTATTGAATCACACACAGAATCCAAATGGATTCAATAGTCACACAAGGGGTCAAAAGGCTTTGGGGATACACAAGCATTTGACTGCAAACATATAACCCTGGCAAGGGTATTTGGATTGGTTTGGACATGCTCAGCAATAAATGAAACTGGCATAATTACAAACTAATTAGGGAGAATATAAACACATAAGGGAATAGGGATTTCAGACTCATAAGAATGGTAAGCACACAGTAGATTAAAAACAATTGTCCAGGCATGCTTGAATCACACAAGGGAACACATGAATTTAAAGGGAGGGGAGTCATACTAGCATGCCTAACTACAAACTTCACAACAGAACCACAAGTAAAAGCAGGCTAGAAATAAAAGAAACTGAAACAAGAAGATAAACATGTTGTTGTTCAGGCTTTAAATTAAACTAGGACATACCAGTGAAGAGAAGTAAGTAGAATGAAAGAACCAAAACACAGATGATTAGCCTCGGCTTGCAGCTGGATAATAGTAGCAAATAACACAAGGAAGAAAGGAGAACAAAGATTTTAATAAGAGGGAAGTTTATTGAAAGCCAAGTGTTTGCCCCTTGTTTGTGAAAACTTAGAGAATTTATAGTTGAAAGTACCTAGTAGAATAAGGTAAAATTCATAGTAGTATACTAATTTAAGAACTCGGAATCAATCAATTAGAGAATCAAGGAAGTGCTTCCTTAAGTTAAGGGAATCAAGGTCAAACGGGAAGATTTAGTACCATGTAAGGGAGGAAGAGGAATCAATGCATAATTAAATAATGAAGGAGTTGGGGTTCAGTAGGCATAAAGTAGTCAATTAGGACCAAATTCAGAAAGACCAATTAAGGAAAGACTAAGTAAAACAAAGTACCATAGTAAATAAGGTAATGAAATTAGTTAATTAAAATAGACGATTAGAATTCTAGGGCTTTCAAAGAAAATCTTTCAATTACCAATAGTTAAGGAAAATCAGAGTCAACCATGGGGAGTCATGATTCTGCATACTTCAACATATGAATAGATACGAATAAACAGAAGTAGCAAACAAACAAGGTCAATTATATATGCAGAAAAAAATAAGACACGAGCGAACACCATCATATAGAGGTGATATAAGTAGGCTAAAGATTCAGCAGAACATATTTGAAGCATGGTGGCCATGAGAGATTAATAAGAACCAGGTAAACAGGCTAACACATAAACGAAGTGAAGAGAACCATGCTAACATACATAGAAACAAAGTAAAGAAAATCGTGCTAACACACATAGAAACAAAGTAGAGAGAAAACCATGCTAACACACAGAAACAAGTAGAGAAAATCATGCTAACACACATAAACAAGTAAAGAGAATCGTGCTAACACACAGAAACAAATAAAGAAAAATCTTTAAAAATTAGGGCTTTTAATAGAGTTGAGTTAAAAAGCAGTAGGAATATAGAATCAGTCAAAATAAATAAGGGAAAAAGGTTAAATCATAAAGAAATCAGTCGAAATAGGTACATAAAGAACTCTGAGAAACCCTAGTTTCCAAAGAAAGTAAAAACGGTTTTGAGTAGAAGATCTTTCGAAAGAAAGCTCGAGAATAAACAAATCATAGAAGGAAACACGCTCAAATCATGAAAATAACATAGATCTGAGAGATCCAGAAGAGAGTTAGGGTTTCAAAAGGAAACCTAAGTAGAAATCGAAAGAACCTGTTGTAACTTCACAAATCATAACACACATGGTGTGATTTTGCCCAAAATCACACCAGAGAAGCCTCGAACAATAGAATCAGAAACCCTAGGTCCAAATCGACATGGCTCAGGACCCTTGAGGGCCTTAGAGATGAGGATCAAGGCGGTGGAGTGACCATTGGAGGTTTGAGGCTTGAGAGGTAGTCACCGGAGATGACCGGAGAAGGAGGTGAGTGGAGGAGTCTAGGGTTAGGTTTGAGAGAAGAGTGGAGATGGGAGAGCATCTGAAGGCGGCGGATTGGAGAAATGATTAGGGTTAGGGGGTTGGTTAGAATTAAAAAAGGAAGGGAATTATTTGGACAGTTGATAGGAGATCAACGGTCAAGATTCAAATGGGCAGGTCGGTTCCGAGTTTGGGTAAGGGTTAATAGGGTATGGGTCAGGTTATCAACTATCAAATTGGGCTTGGAATGGGGGTCCGATTTGGCTTTAATTGAAAGCCAAATGTGGCTGTTATTTAAATAGCTAGTTTTTCCCTATTTTAATTTATAAAAATAATAGGTAGTTTCTAGAAAATAATTTAAGGTGCAAAAATGCTTTAAAATACATAATTAACATTTTAAAAATATAGGAACCAATTTTATGCACATAAAATATAATTATATCTTAAAATAGGCTAACATTGCAATTATATGTAATTTAGCTTAAACAAATACTAAATGTAATTGTAAAAATACATAAAAATTAAATTAGCCATATTTTGGAATAAATATTGAAATCCAATAAATGAATTATCAAAAAAATAATTTTGGAAGTAATTATTGGGGATTTTATGGATAAAAAAGAGAAAATAAATCAATTTAAGCTCTTAAAATTATGTGAAAAATAATGAAAGCCTTGTGCATGCTTATATATGCCTATATATGCTATTTTGAAAGCTTTTATGCATATTTAAAATATATAGGAAAACATTGGGTATCAACAGCTGCCCCTCTTTACCCGGGAAGGATGAAAGAGTTTTCGGCTAAATAAATGATGGCCAATTTTGACCGGATGGGATATTCTGAAAGATAGAGGCCGAGCTCTGATTTACAAGTTGCCTACATATCCCTGGTTTTATAGGAATCAGGCCATGTGTAGTTCTGGATTCACCCGCGGAGTATGCCTTATGCAAATATGGCGAGGAGAAGGCAGCTCTTAGCCTTATGCAAATATGGAGGTAGAGCTTAATCTCATGCAAGATTCGGGACAGGGCTTAGTCCCATGCAAATGGAAGGCAATGCTTATCCTTATGCAGATATGGAGGCAGGGCTTAGCCTTATGCAAGATTCGGGACAAGGCTTAGTCCCATGCGAATATGGAGACAAGGATTAGATTCATGCAGATGTGGAGTCAGGGCTTAGACTCATGAAAATATGGAGTTAAGGATTAGACTCATGCAAATGTGGAGTCAGGGCTTAGACTCATGCGAATATAGAGTCAAGGATTAGACTCATGCAAATGTGGAGTCAAGTATTAGACTCATGCAATTGTGGAGTCAAGGATTAGACTCATGCAAATGTGGAGTCAAGGATTAGAATCATGCAAATGTTGAGTCAAGGATTAGACTCATGCAAGTGTGGAGTCAAGGATTAGACTCATACAAGTGTGGAGACAAGGATTAGACTCATGCAAAGAGAAAATAACAGATAAGGGCAGAGCGTATCTTAACTAGGATAGGTTCAGCGTCTAACGACCGGATGGATGGTGAATTTGTTTTGTGCTATCATCAAATGCGCCTGCGTTCAAAGAAAAATCGTAAGTTTCATGAGAGGAAGTTGGTTCTTGCTTCTTCCGCCGGCCTTGCCTTGCTCCGCTCTGGAAGCCCTCTTCGAGTTCCCCTAGGTAGCACCTGACTGTTATAAAAAAATAGAATTTTTCGAAAACATATGCATTTATTGATAAAAACAGAATTGTTTTGGAAGTGTATGGGTATATCAAGTAAATTTTGATGAACTGGCGACTGTGACACATTTCAAAGGCATTACAACTCTTTTATGTTGGAATTTTGAGGGTCCTCCTCAAAATTCTGCCCTAGTTTGGTAGATGATTTTAAACTGTTTGCGGATGGCGGACCCTGCTGATTCTTCCTCAGAATTTTGAGAATCCTTCTCAACATTCTGCCCCAGTTCTTGGCTGATGACTGACTTCCTAGCACGCGACGGCGTTGGCTGGACTTGGTCTAGAATTTTGAGGTCTCTCCTCAAAATTCTGCCCCAGTTTCTGATTTTGGGGGAAAATAAGAATTTTATTATGATATGACCGAACCCACAAGGTTGCCTACATATCCCCTCTTAAACAGGAATCAGGTCAAGCATAGTTCAATTACATCAGAAAGGAAAATGTGAAATGATTCTAGGCATAGTATCTTTTGACTGCATACGAATTGATTGGTTTTGGCTAGATCTCTCCATCCATTTCTGCAAGTATGAGTGCTCCTCCTGTTAGTACTCTGTGAACTATATACGAACCTTGCCAGTTGGGAGAGAATTTCCTTTTGGCTTCATCTTGGTGTGGAAAAATGTTCTTCAATACCAGCTGCCCTGGTGCGAACTATCTCAGTTTGATCCTTTTGTTGAAAGCTCTGGCCATTCTATTCTGATAGAGTTGGCCGTGACATACTGCGTTTATACTCTTTCCATCGATAAGGGCCAATTGTTCATAGCGACTTCTTATCCATTCTGCATCGCTGAGTTCAACTTCCTGTATGACTCTTAAAGAAGGAATTTTTACCTCGGCTGGGATGACAGCTTCGGTACCATAGACCAGCATGTAGGTGGTTGCCTCGGTTGACATGCAAACTATGGTGCAGTACCCTAATAGAGAAAAGGGTAACTTTTCATGCCACCGCTTGTGATTCTCTGCCATTTTCCTTAGTATCTTCTTGATGTTCTTGTTGGCGGTTCTACGGCTCCGTTCATCTGAGGTCTGTAGGTGGTGGAATTATTGTGCTTGATTTTGAAAGTTTCACATATAACTTTCATCAGATCACTGTGGTGGAATTTAATGGACTCAGGGATTCTAAATCGGTAGACAATACGATCCTTTACAAAATTTGCGACGACTTTCTTGGTTACAACCTTGTAAGATGCAGTTTCTACCCATTCTGTGAAGTGATCAATGGCTACCAGAATAAACTGGTGTCCGTTTGAAATAGTGGGCTCGATCGGACTAATGACATCCATTCCCTAGGCGGCGAATGGCCAAGGTGAGCTTGTTGCATTAAGCTTATTTTGCGGCACTTTTATCATGTCGGCATGTACTTGACATTGAAAGCATTTGCGGACATACTGAATACAATCCGTCTCCATGGTCATCCAAAAGTAACCTGTCCTGAGTATTTTCTTGGCCAGAACAAATCCATTCATGTGCGGACCGCAGGTCCCAACATGTATATCCTCAAGTAGCTTAGAAGCTTCCTTTGAGTCGACACACCTTAGTAAACCCAAATCCGGAGTTTTCCTGTACAAGTTCCCTCTGCTGTGGAAGAAATGATTTGACAAACTCCGGAGCGTGCATTTCTAAATGTGATTTGCGTGCTCCAGATATTCTCCTTTTGATAAGTACTCCTTGATGTCATGAAAACAAGGCTTTCCATATGCTTCTTCCTCCACATGAGCATAATATGCCGGCTGATTATGGATCCTCACCGGAATGCGATCAATATAGTTTTTATCTGGATGCTGTATCATTGATGATAAAATGGCTAATGTGTTGGCGAACTCATTCTGAATTCTGGGCACATGTCGGAATTCTATTTTCGTGAACCTCCTTTTCAATTCCTACACATGGTGTAGATATGGCAATATCTTGGAATTCTTGGTAGCCATTCTCCTTGCACCTGGTGCACAAGCAAATCTGAATCGCCGATTACCAACAATTCCTGAATGTTCATGTCGACTGCCATGTTGAGCCCTTGTATGCAAGCTTCATACTCTGTCATGTTGTTGGTGTAGGAAAATCTGAGTTTAGTAATGCTGACCCATTTCTGATACCAAAACTGCTCCAATGCCTACTCCTATGAAATTTACGTCTCCGTCAAGAACATCCTCCAACCATCATATGCTTCCGTAATGTCTTCTCCCACGAATGATATTTCTTTATCAGGAAAATACGTTTTCAAGGGTTCGTATTCTCCTCCCACTAGATTCTCAACGAGGCGATCTGCCAATGTTTGTCCCTTGACTGCCTTTTGAGTTGCATAGATGATGTCGAACTCACTCAGTAGTATCTGCCATTTAGCCAACTTCCCGATATGCATGGGCTTCTGAAATATGTACTTCAGAGGATCCATCCTGGATATGAGGTATGTAGTGTAGGCACAGAAGTAATGCCTCAACTTCTGGGCTGTCCAGGTCAAAGCACAGCAAATGCGTTCAAGCAGAGAATACCGTGCTTTCTAAGGTGTGAATTTCTTTCTTAGCTAGTATATGGCTTGCTCCTTTCTTCTCGTCTCATCATGTTTTCCCAAAACACATCCGAAGGCTCCATCTAACACGGATAGATAATATAGCAACGGTCGTCCTGGTTCTAGCGGAACCAGAACTGGCGATGTGGACAGGTATTCCTTGATCTTGTCAAAAACTTTCTGACAATCCTCGGTCCAACTAGTCTCAGCATCTTTCCTCAGCATCTTGAAGATGGGTTCACATATTACTGTGGATTGTCCTATGAATCAGCTGATGTAGTTGAGCCGTCCCAGGAAGCTAATGTCACGACCCAAATCAGAGGGCCGCGACGGGCACCCGGTGCTTTACTCAACCGAGTACTAACGTAACATATCTTTCTTATCATACTATCATGAGTAAATGAGCCAGAAAACCGGTCATGAGATAACAAGAATAAAACATAAGGGAATACTCAACATATGAAGACCCAAAATGATATACAAACTTATATATGTGACATACGGGCCTATAAGGCCGACATGACCATTTGTAAACTCAAAACATAGGCCGACAAGGCCATACAAGTGTCCCTACACCTGACATCTGTCTACAAGCCTCTAAGAGTACATAAAATCATAAAGATCGGGACAGGGCCCCACCATACCAATCAATACATATCCAAAGCATACTGACTAACTAGGCAACTCCGGAGCAAGTGGAGTGCACCAACACCTTCGCTGAGCTGATAGCCTACTAGGAGGACTGTCAACCTATCAATCGGGACCTGCGGGCATGACACGCAGCATCCCCAGGCAAAAGGGATGTCAGTACGAATAAAGTACCGACTATGTAAAGCAGGAAAGCATAAACAAGAACAGTAATGTAAAGAGAGATAGAGGAGATACAACATGTAACATCTGAGTGCCTCTGAGGGCTACTGACATGAAATGCATAATACTTATATATACATGAACTTTGTAAAAACATTCGCCTCTGTGGGCATCATCATCATCATATCGTACCCGGCCTCAAAGAGGACTCGGTAAAAACGTACCCGGCCATCATAAGGCTCGGTAGAATCGTACCCGGCCACGTGGAGCTCGGTAAACCCAACTGATCAGTGGTTGCACAATAGGTGCCATACCCGGCCGACTATAGCGCGGCTCGGTAGAGTAAAATAGATACATATATATAATGCATGCTCGACTCATGGAATCACATTCTAACCCTTTCGGAGTGATGTAAGGTCATTGTACCTTCGATTAACATTTGGACATCCCTACCATTAATATGAACATTAGTGGGATTTAAGGATCGTACACACTTGTTTAGAATAACTTTATAAGGAAAGAACAACATGGACAACCTTAGTTTCTAGGAGTAGATCCGTTATGAATTAGCGTACCGTTTATGTTCATGTCACTTTAGATCATGCCAAAAGAAAGAAGTAAGTGCCTTAACATACCTTGTATATTCTTCCCAACCTCAAGCTATGCAATTTCACGGCTCCTTAGTCTACAATAAGAGAAATGACACTCTCGTTATCGTTTAAGCGTCGTAACTATTATGTATCGACCACAACCTATTTTACAATGAAACGGACAGAACCTCCCCTGTATATATGACTTCACACTAGTCAAAAAAATCACAAACAGCCCAACATACCCCTATCACTTCATACACAACACGACAACCATAATAGTGTCAACCAACCCGAAAATGTTACGACGAACGACCAACAAACAACCTTGCCATTATGTGGTGTTTCTCCACAACCTTCCTCCTCTCAACTCCATAAAAATAGTAGTAAAAGAGACAACCCAATACCAACACAAAACAGCCCAAAAATATTCCCACAAGTTCATCAACTCAAAAATAATTTTTCAGTTTACTTAAACACATTTCGACTTGTCTTTTCTTTCAAATTGGGAAATACAACCAAAAGTACATCATTATACCTCTTATCCAATAATCCAGCCATGAATTCCACTTAAAAATAGGTTTACAACCAGCCAACCATTACACAAGAACATACACTATACCATTCTTTCGAAACTAGCTAGGTCTATTCTTTACGATCGAGTTACAACTCGCAAACGCATAGATAATGGAAGGAGAAGCATAAACTTACCTTGTACTGAGTATAGCTCACGAAACCTGGTCCTTTTTCATCAAAAATAAGTTCCTCAACACGGCTACAAGAAGGAGAAAGAGAAACTAGCAAGCTGTCCAGACTTTTCAGCACTAGAATCGCGTCGTAACACCCGGAATACCCTAGGGTTTGTGTGGGATTTTTGGGGAGGAGTTGCAGGGGTTCAATTAGGTTTTCTTGGTCTGAAAGATAGGTGAAATAACTGAGTTTATAATCCCTTAAAAGTCCCCTATTGACCGACTTAGTTGAGGCCTCCCTTTTTGGCAAGTAGGTGATGCACCTACTTGTCACCTACTAGCTGCGCGGTCTCGCGAAAATGCGAATAT
The DNA here is from genome assembly GCF_000393655.2 of Nicotiana sylvestris. Lineage (NCBI taxonomy): Eukaryota > Viridiplantae > Streptophyta > Magnoliopsida > Solanales > Solanaceae > Nicotiana > Nicotiana sylvestris. The sequence goes on from NC_091066.1 coordinate 85,488,110, forward strand.
ATCTATACTCCGAGATCGTATTGATAAACGCTTTAATGAGTTGAAAACTAGACTCATATATATTCAATTTCATATGTAGATCATCCCTTGATTCAAAGTATGCTGGGAGAAAAGCTCAGCTACATTTAACCTAAGTTTCAACTCATTTTTGAATGTAACTTGTGATGACCTTTTCCAACTTTTGTTCCACAACTTGCTTGACTTAAAAACATAACACACGACTATCATACGACTAAACTAACTGATAACATAACCTCATCATCATGTTAATCACCCTTGTCTCACCCCAAAAGTATAGGTTATAACATTCCAAACTTGTCGACATTTGACGAAACTTATTTTCTTTAATTCATTTAGCGCCTAAGCTTTCCAACCCTTTTGATACTCGTTATTCATGATCATAAAGATTTGTAACCTCCATTATAAAAGGATTAACTTACTTTACGTACTTTCAAAGTTGATCTCATTTCTGAGCTTACATCAATTGACTTACGGATACTCTAACATACGAAAACATAGGGTGTAACAACTAATCACATCCTTTTTGCTTTTAGGTGGCGATAGCTCTTGAATGGCTATGACTTTAGTCGGATCTAGCTCGATCCCTTGGCGACTGACAATGAATCCAATAACTTCCCTGCAGGAACTCCGAATACACACATTGCGGGGTTCAACGTCAAATTGTACCTCCTAAGCCTGTCGAAGAATTTCCTCAAGTCTGCTATGTGATCTGCGGCCCTTTTGGATTTGATAATGACGTCGTCCACATATACCTCTATTTCCTTGTGTATCATATCATGGAAGATGGTCGTCATGGCCTTCATGTAAGTATCCCCAGCATTCTTTAGACCAAACGACATCATTTTGTAACAGTATACACCATAAGGCGTAATGAAAGCTATCTTCTCGGCATATATCCAGATCTGGTGATAACCGGGGAAGCAATCTACAAAGGATTGGAGTTCATTCTTGGCACAGTTATCGATCAGGATATGTATATTTGGCAGTAGGAAGTCATCTTTTGGACTTGCTCTATTTAAATCCCGATAATCAACACACATTCGGACCTTCCCGTCTTTCTTTGGAACTGGCACAATGTTACCTAACTCTATTGGATACTCAACCACCCTGAGAACCTTGGCTTTGATCTGCTTGGTAACTTCCTCCTTGATTTTCAAACTCATATCTGGTTTGAATTTTCTGAGTTTTTGCTTGACTGGCGGACACATGGGATTGGTAGGCAACTTATGAGCTACTATAGATGTGCTCAAACGGGTCATATCATCATACGACCATACGAAGATATCCTCATATTCCTTTAGAAAATGTATGTACTCTTCCTTTTCTATTGGTGACAAGTGAATACTGATACGGGTCTCTTTGATGGTCTCAGCGTCTCCCAAATTTACTGCTTCTGTGTCGTCCAAGTTGGATTTAGGCTTTTTCTCGAAACTCTCAACTTCCCTGACAATTTCCTCAGGTATCTCATCTTCTTCCTCTAAGTCACTATTCTCATGTTTCGTTGCCTCATTACATGTGACAGTCAATGGTTCATTGGGAAAAGTAATAATAACACTATAGAAGGGAAAAATATAAAAATAGTAATGAATAATGATAATGGGTAAATGCATTTGATTAAAACCAAGAAAATTGTTCAAACCAAGCTTGGATCGGTAGATCGAGCATTTATTTTGAAACAAAGAAATCTTAAAACAAAATTGCTGGAAATTTAAAAATGCCTAGAACGGCTATAAATTCTGCCAAGCTACCCATGGACTCAGCGAGCTCGAGATGGTGTGGCGGTCTAGTTTCTGAGAACAACTCCCTTTGCCACAGTCTGAATGGAGATGCCTTATTCCTCCTCCTCCTCAATTATGGCATTGCAGTCCATATCCTCATCTTCCAAGAAAAGGTCCTTCAGCCTAGCTAGTGTTTCTTCTTCAGCAGTTCCCCATATTGTGTCCGCTTGATGGAAAGCTTGTTCCAAACGGGGTACCGGTTTCTCAAGAGGGTAATACGGTCCACGCCATAGAGGTGAAAACTCCCTGTACTCTTGCCATGTATACTGGTATCCGAGCCCAAATGTGGTACCATGGTTTTTCAGCCATATCGGCTTGGTGATACCCTGGAGGTTCTTTCCCAACCCTTTACCGGGTTCGTATCTGTACCATGCTAGTATGCTTTCTATTTTGTTACTCCACCACTTATCCTTCTCGACGGCATTGACCCGTTCAATGTGATGGTAGGTTTCCCCTCCTAGCCTCCTTCTATGTCCAATTGCCGGGATGGTTTGACTGGTGTAGATGGGGTTACTCCCTTCTCCATGAATAATTACCTCCTGACGTTTCTATTCAAATTTTACGACTTGATGTAGTGTGGAGGGCACGTCTCTAGCAGCATGGATCCATGGGCGGCCCAATAGAAGATTATATGAGGCTGGTATGTCAAGCACTTGGAATTCAAAGTCGAACCAAGTTGGCCCCATCTGTAAGAAAATGTTGATCTCCTCGATCGTGGCCCTCTGGGACCCATCGAAAGCTTTCACATTCATGCTTCTGGTTCATATTTCATGGAAACCTTTGTCCAACCTTTTCAGGGTATCCAGTAGACAAATATTCAGACTAGAACCTCCATCAACCAGGACCCTAGCGACAAACTTGTCTTCAAATTGTACCATAATGTGCAATGCTCGATTGTGACTCTGACCCTTGGGAGGTAGTTCTTCTTCGTAGAAGATAATCTTATGTCTTTGCAGACCTGTTCGACCATGTTGGCCATTTCTCCACTAGTGATATTATTGGGTACATAAGCCTCACTCAGTACTTTCATCAAGGCGTACTTGTGTGCCACTGAATTCTATAGTAGTGACCGGATAGATATCTAAGCAGGGACTTTGTTCAGATGATCAACGACAGAATATTCTTTTGCCTGTACTTTCCTCCACAAGTTATCTGATCCGATCTCAATGACAGACTGCCTAGTATTGGCATCCTTACTTGAACCTCCCAGGTGTTCAGGTGTGTAGACTCTTCCAGTTCTAGTCCTCCCTTGTGCAGTATCAGATTCCTCTATCTTAGTCTCTCTTTTTTACCAAGCCTCGGCGACATAATCCCAGGGTATCGCTTTTGAGTTGAATGGGGGTGTGGTTGACACCGTCACAATGAAAGGTGTGACCACTTCTACTTTAAATGGAGCGGAGATGGCTACGGGCGGAGATACTTCCACCTCGAATGGAACTGATGCAGTTACCTCAACGTCAATAGGCGCCTGAGTCTGAACCACGATAGGAGTGAGTGTAACTGCAACCTTAAAGTCATCGCCTTCTCCGATAAGCCGGATTGACCCCTCAGGGTCCCATTCCTCATTTGTTTCTATAACATGTACACAATCACCTCTATGATCACGGAGGGGATTGTTGCGGACATTAGGTGCGGCTTCCTTCGCCTGTATGACCTTATTGTCAATGTGTGTCTGGATCTTATCCTTCAATGTTCGGCACTCAGTAGTGGTGTTCCCTTTCATACCGGAGTGGTATGCACAGGTTTTGTTTGGATTGACCCAATGGGATGGATTTTCTAGCGCCACAGCGGGAACAAGAGTAACGTAACCTGCGACATTTAACCTTTCATACAATTGGTCGATGGGCTCAGCGATGGCGGTGTATTTTCTAGGTAGCTTGCAGTCGAAGTTGAGTCTTGGTCTTAGTCTTGGATAATTTTGGCGAGTTGGTGGTGATTGGAAGTGGGATGGTTGGGAATTATAGGTATGATAGACATCGGCTGGTTGGAAATATCTAGGGGATGAAGGTTGATATGTAGGTGGTGATTCTTGGTATGTGGGTGAAGGTGTTTGATATGTGGGTGGAGGTTTTTGATAGGTGGGTGGAGATGTCTGGTATGTGGGTAGAGGTGTTTGGTATACAAATGGAAATTTTGGGCCCTGAGCCATCATTACTGTTCCAACCCCTTTCTTCTTTGGTATGTCACCTGATTGGAGTGCCTTATTCGTGGCTTGCAGTGCCTCGAAATTTGTTACCATACCGCTCTTGATTACTTTCTCGATCCTTTCCCCGAGATTGATGGTATTAAAGAATTTGTGATTTTCGATAACCATCAGCCTCTCATAATATTGTGGATCCTGTGCTTTGATGAAGAATTTATTCATCTGTTCTTCGTCCAAAGTGGGCCTGACCTTGGTTGCTTCCGACCTCCAACGAGTAGCATATTCGCAGAAAGTCTTAATAGGTTTCTTCTTGAGATTTTGAATGTAGAAGACATCCGGTGCATTTTCTGTGTTGAACCTGAACCGGTCCATGAAATTTGATGCCATGCTTAGCCAATTTGACCATTTCTTGGGATTCTGGCTAATATACCAAGACAACGCATCCCCAGTAAGGCTCCTCATAAAGAGTTTCATTCGAATCTTTTCATCCTTTCTGACCCCGACACGTTTGTCACAGTAGGTCCTTAAGTGAACCCTGGGATCACCTGTATCATCAAACATTTCGAACTTGGGAGTTTTGTACCCCTCTGGTAGTTCCACATCGGGTTGTATATACAGATCTTCATAGTTCAACCCTTCTATTCCTCTATTGCCTTCAATACCTTGAACTCAGCTTGTTAATTTCTTGAGTTCTTCAGCCATGTTCTTAATGAGCAGGTCCTTTTCAGAGGATTCCGGTGCGCAGGATATTGGCTGGGTAGAATGTGGTATAGTTTTCACGTATATAGGTTTGGTTTGATGGGTGCCAGGGACTTGGGAATAGTGATGGTCATTGGTAGAGTTTTGTGGATCGGGAATGAGTGGTGGTGTATTTTGGGGAGTGTGGTAAGTGGTGGTTGGTGGGTACATGATTGGTTGATACTGTTTTGGTGGAGTTGTTATCGGTAATGGATTGATATTTTGTGGTGGAGTTGCGTATTGATTTGGTATGGTAGGATTTTGTAGCTATTGTTTTTGTATGATTTTAGGAGGTTTTGGGTTCTTCGCGTTCTGTTGGTGGATATCAGGGACATTGAGGGTGAGTGACAAGTTTGCCAAATTGCGGACCTGCTCAAGTTCTCCTTGCAGTTCTAGTATCTTTTGTGTCTCAAAACTAAGTCGTTCGGGGCCGGAGTACTACGACCATCAGAGGTCTCTGCGTTCTCAATGTTTTCCTTTCGAATTCCACTTAAGTCGTCCGTCTTTGATTTCACTCTGCTTTTTGTGTTTCTTGGAGAAGGAGAAGGTGGAGGGCCTCTAGATCTGGTATGATATGCTGACGAGGTCAGTATGGATGAACCAACCTATGAGGATGGGAATAATAAAAGTAAACAAAACAAAATGTAACAAGTTAGTGGGGATCCTGAAATGTCTGTAGTATTTAAACACATAGTGCAAGATATAAACTCATATCTTAATTTGGGAGCCTCGTTATGCCCAAGGTAGGACTAGAGACAAATAAATTTGAAGAACTTCAAATGCCAATAAATGCTTCATTTCATAATATAAAAATAGACAAATCCAAAAATGACACTAACATAATAATAAAACAAGTCACTACTGGCACTTGGCCTTATTACGTTTTAAGGAAAGCAAGTAAATCTAATCTATTTGGTCCCAGAAGGACCTTCCCCAGATTCGATCTTCTGGATTCCATCAAACTGATCTCCTAGCTCGTGCAGTCCCAGCAGCAAGTAGGATCGGGCCAGATGTCCTCCCTCGGCTCCTTCAGTATTCTGACAGTTTCCAATCCTTTTTATGACTTTTCCCTCTAGTTCCACTATTCCTCGCTCTAGGTATTCCAGTTTTCTATTAGAGGTGACTGCCATATCTTTCCATTCCTCGATCAACCTCATATTCCTCTCATATATCTTCCGATGCTTATTCTCAGAGTCGTGGACTCTCTTGCGCAGCCTATTGTATTTGACTTGGGCTTCAGCTTCCTCATCTATGATTATGTTCCCTCAACTAGCCCCCGGTGTCACCGCTCTTTTTAGATTGTCTTCCAACCATGCAGGGTATAGAGGCACGCACCCCGCGTGATATCTATCTGGCTCAACCATGCTTTTATCCACAATGATTTTGTAGTGCCACATGTGCTGAGATTGACACTTGTAAGGTATGTCATCGTCTTGGAAATATGCCCTGAAATGACTCATCTTGACGACCCTTGGTACAACTTGCTTTCTGCCTGCTTGCCTCATAACTCGTATAGGGACATATGGATATATCCCTCTTAACCTGATCAACACCAAATGCGGAGCATCCCTGGACCTAATAATAAACTCATTCGTTGGAAACTATTCAACCATCCACTGCACCTATTCCTTGGTCAGATTATCGAAGAACTCTACCCATTCACTGGCACTTTCCAGCTGAGCAAATTTGTCTGGAATGTAGGTCATCTGCTTAGGGTGATGGAAAGCGATGTGGTCATTCCAAGACCTTCGCGGAAATTCTTGGCGATAGCGACCCTTTGGGAGATGCCCAACAACCATAATTGCAGCAATAAATTACAGCCCTCAATATGCTGGACCCCTCTTTGACAGCGCTCCAGGGCCCTATAGATATCAGCTATGATCATGGGAACTATGGTATATGTCTGCCCATTAATCCCTTCCATCAGAGTTTTGGCGACCATGTCCAGCCTAGTGTGGATTGTTCCCTTTTTCATTGGGAACACTATCATCCCTAGAAAGCACATGATGAACACGAACACTCTGCGGTGGATGTGACCCAGTGAAGTGAGGGCGATCTCATCATGATAAGTGTGGAAAGACTTGTTGTGGCCATACCTCTCGTAGAGATATTCGAAAGGTATATAGGAGTCCTTCAGGCACACTAGGTCGATATTCTTTTTTAACCCCATCATTTTCAAAAATCCCCTACCTGTGCGGTTTTCTAGTACTAAAAGCCTGGGGTTGTCTCAAATCAACCCTTCAAGTCCTCATATTTCCTCTAGGAGCGGTGTCATTTCTATGTCGCCAAAACGAAACACGACTCTTTCACTATCCCAGAATAGGGTGGCAGCCTCGATCGGTTTCTTGTTAGGTTCAATATCTAGCAGGGAAGGCAGGTTACCCAGGTACTTCTTCACATCCTTGTTGTCACTTGAGGAAAGATCTTCCCACCAATTTAGCAACAATGGAGGGATATTTCTAACCATACCGAATCTGGGGACTTCGTGTCTTATTTTCTGCAAAATAAAAGGGTTAGGCCTTACCCCCACTAGACTCGACTATTTATACATTTATGATCAGCATATCGGTATTTAGTCCTCCAAATTAATGCACAGAATGTGATTGCGTCCATTAGGATTATGAAAAACCCGATGGACTTTGGATAAGACTTGTCTTAAAGGATTATTATGTGGACATCATAACTGATCCGGCTAGGTTTGACCATGATGCATGCACAATTTAAGTAGAGTAAGGTTTTTATGAGGTTTTAGACTGGTACCCTCAAGCGGACAACTTGAGGGGGAAGGCACGGAACCGTCGACTGAACTGTTGATGGACTGGTTTTACCATAAATAAGCCTTTCCGAATTTAAGGGTAGTAAATAGGAAGAGCGCAACCACTCATTAAAGCATTGCTATAGGATTTGAGATGCACGAGTGGAATATGATGTGGAGCATGATTTATGCAGCAGTTAATAACATGTAGGCAAGTATTTTCACATAGGAAAAATAAATACACCATTTAAATAATTTAAAAGACAGTCACAGAAAAAGGGAAAACAAAGAGACAAATCAGTTTTCAGGGTAATTAAGAATCATAAATGCTTTAAAAAAATAGACAGTTAAATTTAGATAAGGGAGGAGGGTACGGTATAAGCATGCTTGGACTAATTTGTGGAGACAAGTTCGTTATGGTAAGAGCCTAAAAATATCCCCCATAGAGTCGCTATGCTGTCGCGCCCCCTTTTTCCCTCCCTGGGGAGGAAGTCCGGGTTTCAACATTCATGGGGTGTAATGACTCGTTTCCTTTTGGGAATTGGGTATTTGAAGAGTCGCAACCTAACGGATTATGGTGCGTTAGGGCACCTAGAGCGATTAACTCTTGTGTTGGTTTGCATTACCAGAGATTAGGGTAAGGGCTCGAAATAACCTTGAGGGGAAGGTATTAGGCACCCCTCTTGGTCCACAACTGTGGGTACCGGTCGAACTTATATTCACAAATTAGTTCATAGAAATAGTTGAATCAAATAATTTATTTGTAAAGCATATTGAACAACTCAAGTAGTGAAATAAAGGTTTGAACAAATTATAAACAAACAAAGTTTTAAACAAGGAGAGGATTTGGGGTAAAGAGGGGTCCTAGGCTGTTTATCCTATAGGATCACCCCACCCAATGTCCGGTAAACACTCCTCCATGAGGGGCTACACGTGACATTAATGCGTAGTAATCATATCCCATGTCTACCCTTCCCATCCCCTTATTGGTCATGCAAAACGAGTGTTTGGTCAATGATTCCTATTGCGTGCTGCTACCCATCCCTTCTTAATGGTCCTAGAGGGAGTTAGGACCTCTACCTAGAGGTAGTTCTAGACGTACCCCTAAGGTTTAGAAAGGCGAAAAAATTCTAAGGCGATAGTCAAAACATTTAGGACTTTCACACATAATGGGAGCAATTAAGAGGATCAAAGTTTCCTCATCAAACAAACATGCAAGCAGCACGACTCAAACACAGTCAAGGTCTTTATTAATCAAAGTCCTAAAGCAGGATCTCTAAGTGAATATGCAGAAACAGACCAAACTTTCAGATATAGAAGTTATAACCTAGTAGCTGCCTGGGTCTCTTTTTTAAAAGCTTATTGAAATCAGAACTTTGAATGACAGAAACAGCTTCAAAGAAATGCAGGTTTTGAAAATGCCCTAAGGCTTGCCTATATGTAGTACTGTGTCTATGTTAATGCAGAAGCAAACAAGTTTTTAAAATAGACCCTTTTAGTACCTATAGGCAGGATATCTAATGAGATTAAAGCAATTTTGAAAGGACTAGTTTTAGAAAATGTTGACACTTATTAAGACTGGTTTTAAGAAGCAAGATAGGTGAAATGAAATTGATCTATTGGGCTAATTAGAATTACCAGACATAATTGCGAGTATAGATCCCTAGAGACATGATATCTAGGCGTATTACTGATTTTAGTCAATTTGCAGTAACATATGAAATGCTTATTAAAGCTAAATCAAAATTAGGTCCTATAGGCATGGTATCTATACTTGAATCGATTTAAAACAAGATGTCTTGGAACCTAGAAACATGGTTTCTAACATGACAAATGGAGAATTTATGAACATGCTTTCTATCTGATGCAAACGACGTTAAAAGTGAAGTCCTTATAGGCATGATTTCTATTTGATGCAGAGGAAATTAGAAGTGGAATCCTATAGGCATGATTCTCTATTATGCAAAAGCAACCATATTCAATAAGAATAAGACCCTACGGACATGTTTTCTAGTGAGTGAAGCAGGCCGATTTGAAAATAAATCCTAAGAGCAGGATTTCTACCCATGTTACCCCACAAGATATACTTCTACCCACCCTTTTACTAAATACTCCAAATATCTGTTTACAATTTATTACAGGCCAATAAATGAATTACATAAATGAAATGGAAAACTAAGAAGCTATTCTATAGGGAGCCTGCAATTAGGCCCAAGTTTCCCAAAACCTCCAATGGTCTCACAAGCCTCATTTCCATAGACAAATCAGAGTCTAGGTGCATCAAAGTTTCCTAAGGGTCTCAAGGACCCCGGACAATCCTTACACCTAGACTTAGTAAGCATTGAACCATTGCAGTGTGGAAAGGCCAGCCTCAGTATGCCAGAGTTCAGAGGGCTCTCAAGAGGATCCCAAGGCAGTACACATACTAGAGGGGCAGAACTTATTAACTAAAAGTAAAGTGAAAGTGCAAGACACATATTGAAAGAAGTTTGTTAAGGACTGGACTTAAAAATCTGTTTGAAAGCAGTTAGTAAAGTAATGGAAATTGTTTGAAAATGTTGGAGTGATAAACCAAATCAGGAACTCAGGATAGTATCACACACAGAATCCAAATGGATTCAATAGTCACACAAGGGGTCAAAAGGATTTGGGGATACACAAGCATTTGACTACAAACATATAACCCTGGCAAGGATATTTGGATTGGTTTGGACATGCTCAGCTATAACTGAAACTGGCATAATCACAAACTAATCAGGGAGAATATAAACACATAGAGGAATAGGGATTTAGGACTCATAAGAATGGTAAGCACATAGTAGATTAAAAACTATTGTCCAGGCATGCTTGAATCACACAAGGGAACACATGAATTTAAAGGGAGGGGAGTCATAACTACAAACTTCACAACAGAACCACAAGTAAAAGCAGGCTAGAACTAAAAGAAACCAAAACAAGAAGATAAACATGTTGTTGTTGAGGCTTTAAATTAAACTAGGACATACCAGTGAAGAGAAGTAAGCAGAATGAAAGAACCAAAGAGCATAGATGATTAGCCTCGGCTTGCAGCCGGCTAATAGTAGCAAATAACACAAGGAAGAGAGGAGAACAAAGATTTTAATAAGAGAGGAGTTTTTTGAACGCCAAGTGCTCGTCCCTTGTTTGTGAAAACTTAGACAATTTATAGTTGAAAGTAGGTAGTAGAATAAAGTAAAAATCATAGTAGTACACTAATTTAAGAACTCAGAATCAATCAATTAGAGAATCAAGGAAGTGCTTCCTTAAGTTAAGGGAATCAAGGTTAAACGGGAAGATTTAGTACCATATAATGGGAGGAAGCGGAATCAGTGCATAATTAATAAGGAAGGAGCCAGGGTTCAGTAGGCATAAAGTAGTCAATTAGGACCAAATTCAGAAAGACCCAATTAAGGAAAGACTAAGTAAAACAAAGTACCATAGTAAATAAGGTAATGAAATTAGTTAATTTAAACAGACGAGTAGAATTCTAGGGCTTTGAAGGAAAATCTTTCAATTACCAACAATTAAGGAAAATTAGAGTCAATCATGGGGAGTCATGATTTTGCATACTTCAACATATAAATAGAGACGAATGAACAGAAGTAGCAAACAAACAAGGTCAATTATATAGGCAGAAAGAAATAAGAGATGAGCGAACACCATCATATAGAGGTGATATAAGTAGGATAAAGATTCAGCAGAACATATTCGAAGCATGGTGACCATGAGAGATTAACAAGAACCATGTAAACAGGCTAACACAGAAACGAAGTGAAGAGAACCATGCTAGCACACATAGAAAAAAAAGTAAAGAAAATCATGCTAACACGCATAGAAACAAAGTAGAGAAAACCATGCTAACACACAGAAACAAGTAGAGAAAATCATGCTAACACACAGAAACAAGTAAAGAGAATCGTGCTAACACACAGAAACAAGTAAAGAAAAATCTTTAAAAATTAGGGCTTTTAATAGAGTTGAGTTAAAAAGCAGTAAAAATATAGAATCGGTCAAAATAAACTAGGGAAAAAGTTAAATCATAAAGAAATCAGTCAAAACAGGTACAAAAAGAACTCCGAGAAACCCTAGTTTCCAAAGAAAGTAAAAACGGTTTAGAGTAGAAGATGTTTCGAAAGAAAGATCGAGAATAAACAAATCATAGAAGGAAATAGGCTTAAACCATGAAAATAACATAGATCTGAGAGATCCAGAAGAGAGTTAGGGTTTCAAAAGGAAACCTAAATAGAAATCGAAAGAACCTGTTGTAACTTCACAAATCGTAACACACATGGTGTGATTTTTGCCCAAAATCACACCAGAGAAGCCTCGAACAACAGAATCAGAAACCTTAGGTCCAAATCAACATGGCCCAGGACCCTTGAGGGCCTTAGAGATTAGGAGAAAGGTGGTGGAGTGACCATTGGAGGCTTGGGGCTTGAGAGGTAGTCGTCGAAGATGACTGGAGAAGGAGGCGAGTGGAGGAGTCTAGGGTTAGGTTTGAGAGAAGAGTGGATATGGGAGAGCATCTGAAGGCGGCGGATTGGAGAAATTATTAGGGTTAGGGGGTTGGTTAGAATTAAAAAAGGAAGGGAATTATTTGGACCGTTGATCTGGGAGATCAACGGTCATGATTCAAATGGGTCGGTGGGTTTCGGGTTTGGGTAAGGGTTAATAGGTTATGGGTCGGGTTATTAATTGTAAAATTGGGCTATGAATGAGTGTCCGATTTGGCTATAATTGAAAGCCAAATGTGGTTGTTATTTAAATAGCCAATTTTCCCTATTTTAATTTATAAAAATAATAAGTAGTTTCTGAAAAATAATTTAAGGTTCAAAAATGATTTAAAACACATAATTAATATTTTAAAAATATAGAAACCAATTTTATGCACATAAAATATAATTATATCTTAAAATGGGCTAACATTGCAATTACATGCAATTTAGCTTTAAAAATACTAAATGTAATTGCAAAAATACATAAAAATTACATTAGCCATATTTGGGCATAAATATAGAAATCCAATAAATGAATTATCAAAACAATAATTTTGGAAGTAATTAATGGGGATTTTATGGATAAAAAGGAGAAAATAAATCAATTTAAGCCCTTAAGATAATGGGAAAAATAATGAAAGCCTTGTGCATGATTATATATGCATATATATACTATTTTGAAAGCTTTTATGTATATTTAAAATATATAGGGAAAGTTGAGTATCAACAATGTTGTAGCAGTAGGTACCATACTTTGTGATGAACGAGGTTTTTTCCCTGTCCTCGGGGTTCATCTGGATTTGATTATACCCCAAGTAGGTGTCGAGAAAGGTAAGGGTCTCATGGCTGGCCGTAGCATCGATCAGATGATCGATATTAGGAAATGGGAAGGAATCCTTGGGGCACACCTTATTCAAGTTTTATAATCTACGCACATTCTAAGCTTGTTTACTTTTTAGGCACTACTACTACGTTGGCCAGCCATTCAGGGTATTTTACCTCTCTAATGGATCCTATTTTGAGAAGTTTCGTTACCACTTCTTTGATGAAGGCATGTTTTACCTCGGACTGTGGTCTTCTCTTCTACTTTACGAGTTTAAATTTGGGATCATTGCTCAGCCAGTGGGAGGTTATTTCTAGCGGAATTCCTATCATATCTAAGTGAGACCAAGCGAAACAGTCGATATTGTTACTAAGAAATTGAATAAACCCTTTCCTGAGTTCGAGGGTTAACCCCGTTCCCAGGTATACCTTACGATCCCGGAGGTGCTCGATTAAAATGGTCTGCTCCAGCTCTTCGACTGTCGATTTAGTCGCGTCCGATTCTTCGGGGGTGACGAAGGTTTGAGGAGCGAAGAAATCTTCTTCGTCATCCTCAGGGGTCTATGTGTTCCTAACCTCGTGCAAGATTGGGTGTGTGGGGATCGACGCCTTATGGTGGACTGCAAACATTTCTTTCGCTGCCCGATGTTCTCCATGTATGGTCGTTATGTCGTCCTTTATGGGAAACTTTATCACCTAGTGTAAGGTTAACGGTATTGCCCTTATGATGTGTATCCAAGGCCTACCGAGCAATGCATTGTACCTCATGTTGTCGTCGATGACTTGGAACTCGGTGCTCTGAATCACGCCGGATGTGTCGATCGGGAGGGTGATCTCTCCTTTCGTTACTTCGCCGATCATGTTGAAGCCGTGGAGAACTTGAGGGATGGGGGAGACTCAATCGAGCAGCCCCAGTTGTCCTACTACCTCCGATCTAATTATGTTGGCCGAGCTGCCTGGATCCACGAGCACACGCTTTATCATCTGGAGTAGTCATGTCCTTCTCTTTCCGATTTTCGAGGTTGTTGTTCCCCACTCTGTTCACTGAGCCAAACATTTTGTCTTGAAATTGAGGATCTTGGACAAGAAAAAGTGTGAAAGGCAACTTGCGTTGTGTAATAAAACCAGCAAGAAAATAATCACTATTATTTTTAGCCCCACGGTGGGTGCCAAACTATTTATCGTGAAAATGGTAATAACAATTAAATTTGTTGATGGGGCTCTAAAAATACATGATCTATTTTTATGCTAGTTGTTTAAGTAGTTGATGCTAGATATGTGAAGCTTAAAAACGAAATACGAACTAACGCAGAGTTATAATCAAACCGAGGGGCTAGCTATTCGGGCCCCGGACTGACCGATGAGGGGCCTAGAGGTCGGTGCTTGAGCTCGGGCTTGAGTTATCGGGGATACACGGGAGAGGACTAACGGTTATAATGTAATTAAAGGAGGCTCTTTATGGCCAATAACAAGAAGTAAATGAAGAACAAGTATAAAAGTAATAAGCAATAACAATAGTGTCGAGGGAATATGTTAGAGAGAAAAGAAAGAGTTCTTGTATATTTCGTGTAGAATAGTTGGAGCAACAGGGTTTACAAAGTACCAAGGATCCCCTTTATATGGGGGGGAGAGGGTCCCCACATAGTACAAAATGCATTGATTATAAAGGTAGAGGGATGGGACAACTAGATAGTGTTAGGCTCTGTCAATACAAGTTGCATGCCTTGGGAACTCCCCTCTCTCCTATTATAGCCGTTAGTACGTACTGCCCCCTGGGCCGGTATCCGACGGCTCCCGAGGGTGGGTCTCGACCTTTGATTTGATCCTCGAGAAGCATGCCCACGAGGCGACCTAATGACGAGGAAATCGGGCCCCCGGTTTTACCGCATACAAAGGTAACTATGCATATATATGGGCTATTATTGCAAAATATGCAATTATAGTCTTACAAAATGCAAATGTTATTATAAAAATACAATTAAAATATTTGAACACTTATATGGGCATAAATGATGAATTTAGATGATTAAATCATTATAAAGTAATATGAGAGATAATTATTGAATATTTATATAATTAAAAATACGGAAATAAATTAATTTAAGGCTTTTACAAATTATAGAAAAATTGTAAAAATACTTGTGCATGTTTGTAAATGCATGTATAATGTTTTGAAAGTATGTATGCATATTTAAAAATATATGAGGGAAAAATTGTGTATCAACACCTCCTCCAAATCTAAGCACACTACCACCACCGCCACCTTTAAATTTGGCTACCACCGATTTTTTTTATTTCTCATTTTTAAGATCCCATCAAAAACACCTTCAGATCTGAAATTTTTATAGGGAGTCCAAATGGGTCGCAGTTTGTCTGTACCAATTATTCCGGCGAGGCAATATCGGGTGGCGTACGGGATTAGTCCAAATTTGAAAGCTACAAAGTTTTCTTAGAAGATTTGATATCGACAGGTGGTTACACCTCTCTGCCATGCCATCTCCATTACAACAACTAATTTGCAACAGGTGGTTACCCCTTTCTTCTTTCTTTTAATTTGCTGAGATGACGATTTTTATTTTAAAGCTTAACGGCAAATTTGGGGAACCCCTTTCTTCTTGCCGACAGGTGGTTACACATTACAACCCCTTTCTTCTTGTTCAGAATTTTGGGGAAGATTAGTTGTTGGGATGATGATTGCAAAATACAAAAGGTGTGCAAATTAGCTGTTGGGGAAGATGACGATGCGAAGAAGAAGAGACCAAATTTCTGGAGAAGAAGATAGAGCTGGAAAAGAAATAGCCGAAAATTAATTTTCCAGCGAGGAGGGGTCATTGGGGAAGATGAAGATGGGGTGGGGTTTTGGTTTTGGTTTGTGTATTTATTTATTTTTAAATTTTTAGAAATTAAATCCACGTGTCCTCATTTTATTCGTCACTTTAATGTGTGAATTACATGCACTTTTTGTATTTTGCTGCCTACGAATTTTGTGTCTAAATGATACAGTAAAAAACTGGTTAAAGTGTTCAAATGGAACAGACTTAAGATTGAGTATTTAAATGAAAATGGTGGACAACTTTAAGGGGTTGGCGATGTATTTGGCCTTGTATATATATATATATATATATATATATATATATATATATATATATATATTATATTTCATCACTTTGTTTGCTACCTCATCCATGAAATTTCCTTTCTGTCTTACATCAAATATTGTTGATCACGCTTAAAAATATGTAATGAGATCTTTACAAGTGATTCTTGGAGAGAAAGAATCCTTATTTATTTGGGTTTTCAATTTTTATATGTGCTTGGCTAATTTTGATAAGTCTATAATTAATGGCTAGAGGTTAGTAAGTTAGAACCTATTTGGGACACTTCCGTAAAATTCCCTACTGTATATTCCAAAAAGGAATTTTCAGAAACCACTATTGTTTAGTGGCTAGTAACTTCCTGTAGCTACCATATACATAATTACTTCATATATCTACTATTTACGCGCTACTGTATTCATGAATACAATATCGAAATTTGCTAGAAAAATAAGGAATTCCAGCTGTGCGACTGTATTTGCGCTACCGCATTCATGAATACAGTAGTGAAATTCGCCGAAAAAATAGGAAAGTCCAGTTGTTTAATAACGTAAAAAGAATCAATTAGCATGTATCACTCATAATTTAACTCAACAAAATTAATTTTACATAAATTTAGCTGCTATGTGACTGTATTCGTTGTATTCACGCTACGTATTCATGAATACAGTAGCGAAATTCGCCTAAAAATAGGGGAATCCAGCTGTGCGATTGTATTCGCTATATTCACGCTACTATATTCAGGATTACAATAGCGGAATTTGCCTAAAAATAGGTGAATCCAGCTGTTTAATAGCGGAAGGAGGATCAGTTAGCATGTATCACTCCCAATTTAACTCAACAAAATTAATTCTACATAATTTTCGCTGCTACTATGATGTATTCCATGTATTCACGCAACTGTATTTATAAAATACAGTGAGGTAATCAAAAAATAAGGTGTATACCGTTCTATTCAATTCGATTGCATACATTGTATTCAATTCACAAATATTCATTATTCAATATTATATATTGTATTCAATTTACAGTATTTAATTCGACTGTATTCAAACAACAAAATATCACAAAATACAGTGATATTCGGCTATATTCAAAAATTACAAACCTTTGAAATACATAAATGAATGCGAAAAATAATGTATTTATACAAAAATATAATATATTTGAGTGTATTTGTATAGAATATAATATATTTGTATCATTATATGTGACTAAAATAGCAAAGACGAGAAGAAAGTTTACTGGAGATGTCGTTTTCTAGCCAAGCAAAATACTGTATACATTGTAATTAAACTAAAAATGGGCACGAACAAAACTTGGCCTTCAAATTTTCTCCGGGTTAGCCATGGCCAGATCTGTTTGCCTAAGAGGATGAGCCAATAGTGAATGATGACGCCGACGAGGATTCTGACGACGACCACGATGATGGCGCCGAGCGCTGCTTTGATGGAGAAGAGAGAAGATTGAGAATCTTGCTGATAGAGAGAATGAAAAGAGAGAGAAAGAACATTATATTTCATGTCTCAATAGTAGGTATAAATAAATACCTATTTTGCTATAAAATAGAAAATGTAGCTATAAGTAACAACAACAACAACAACAATACCTACCTAGTAAAATCCCACAAAGTAGGGTCTGGGGAGAGTAATATATACGCAAACCTTACCCCTACCTCGATAGGGTAGAGAGGCTGTTTCCGATAGACCCTCGGCTTAGAAAGATGAAAAAAAACAACAAGAAAAGATAATTCATTAGTAACTCCGTAGAAATCGTAATAGTAACAGAAGCATAACAACCAAAAGATAAATGACATGCAATAACAGTAACCAGTAACTAATGCCTGAGGCTAAGATAAACAGCAATGATAGTGTGGATTCAACATAAACTGGAAGCCATCTAAGATCAACCCTAACCTAACCCCGCCTCACCCCCGGTATGAAGTAAGGAAAGCTCTACTATCCCCTAACCTACAACCCTAATGCTTGACCTCCAATCCTTCCTATCAAGGGCTATGTCCTCAAAAATCTGCAGTCGTATCATGTCCTGCCTGATCACCTCTCCCCAATACTTCTTAGGCCTCCCTCTACCTCTTCCCGTACCCACCATGACCAACCGCTCACACCTCCTCATCGGAGCATCAAGGCTTCTCCTCCGCACGTGCCCGAACCAACTGAGTCTCACATCCCGCATCTTGTCATCCACAGGGGCCACGCCCACCTTCTTCCGAATATCTTCATTCCTAATCTTGTCTATCCTAGTGTGCCCGCACATCCACCTCAGCATCCTCATCTCTGCTACCTTCATCCTCTGGATATGGGAGTTCTTAACCTGCCAACACTCTGCCCCATACAATATGGCCGGTCTAACCACAGTTCTATAAAATTTACCGTTGAGTATCAGTGACACTTTCTTGTCATACAAGACTCCAGATGCACGCCTCCATTTCATCCAGCCCGCCCCTATACGGTGAGTGACGTCTTTGTCGATCTCTCTGTCCCCCTGGATCATCGACCCAAGATACTTGAAGCTATCTCTCTTGGTGATGACCTGTGATCCAAGCCTCACGTCCCTGCCTACTTCCCTCGACTCAACGCTAAACTTGCACTTCAAGTACTCTGTCTTAGACCTGCTCAATTTGAAACCCTTAGACTCGAGGGTTTGTCTCCAAACCTCCAATCTTTCGTTAACACCGACCCTCATCTCATCAATTAGAACTATGTCATCAGCAAATAACATACACCATGGCACATCCCCTTGAATATGGTGTGTCAATGCATCCATTACCAAGGCAAATAAGAACGGGCTAAGCGCATAGCCTTGGTGTAATCCCATAACAACCGGGAAATGCTCCGAGTCGCCTCCCACAGTCCTAACTTTAGTCCTAGCTCCATCATGCATATCTTTGATTGATCTTATGTAGGCTACCGGCACGCCCTTTGCCTCAAGACATCTCTAGAGCACCTCCCTGGAGACCTTGTCATACGCTTTCTCCAAGTCAATAAACACCATGTGCAGATCCTTCTTCTCATCCCTGTACTATTCCACCAACCTCCTAATAAAGTGGATAGCTTCCGTTGTGGAGCGACCCAGCATGAATATAAACTGATTGTCGGATATAGACGTCGTCTTCCTCACCCCCACCTCCACCACCCTATCCCAGACTTTCATGGTATGGCGTAGCTATAAGTAACAATATGTTGAAATTGTTTTAGTTTATGATAAATAGGGTGTAATGATTTGTTATAGGAGGTAAAATTTCCTATTCCAAATTACAATATCATGCTGGATATGAGAATTACCTATTATTGCAATTTAACTCAACCAAATAATACCAAAATTATTTAAGCTAAAAAGTGTACATAACATAAGCTCACTCTTTTGATAAAAGGTTATACAACAATTAAACAAATAGGAAACTTGCTGACAAAACTGTTGGTCTGCTGGAAACATCCGATAAAATTGGAGCAATATCAAACACATAAGTCTACCAAAAAAAGCTGATCATCAGCAAATAACTGAGACCTCCACTTTCCTTAAATTCTGCAGTTTTCCCACCTTCAAACTTCTCTTAACCCTAGGTATGGCCGGTACAATTAGAAAGCTAATTAAAAAAACAAAAACCCTTTTAATTTCTTCCCAAGGGCCAAGGTAGAGGTGGTAGTATGTAAAACTGTATATAATAATTGAACCATATATCTTGCTGGGCAAAAATGAGCAATAACACAGACTCCATCTCTACCCAAAAAGTTCTTCAATGTGTAAGGTTCCCTCCCAGAGGGTTTTCACTTGGAATATTTGGAAAAGAGAATAATCCCTGGACTTATTCAGTCCCAACAATTCAATCTCAAATACTCCTTATATATGTTGTCACACAACTTTTTCATACCCCCCTCAAGCGCCTTGGATTTCCCAAGATCTCTTCTGAAATCTTTGTATGTAATTTATCTCTCTTTTTTCTTTTCTTCATTTCTTGTAATGTGTATTTTTCAATTCAATGTTTTCATCAACATTAGTTTCCCCTGTTTCTTGCTTGCCCATTCTTCTTCAAATATTTGATTCTAATCCAATGGTCCTCTTAAGCCCATATTTATAGGACTTTAGAACAATAGAAAGGCAATAAAATTGTAGAAAAAAGGCATTCGTTTGGTTTCTTAAATTTACAGTTGATACAAGTTTGTGTTCCATAGTGCATCATTTTTCCTCACAAGCTGGGGCGATGGTACATAGCCCCAAGGGTGGTCAACTGACTACCATGTCAAAAAATTACATTGTATATATAGGTAAAATATTAGATTTTAGTGGTAAATAATATATATTGAACACCCTTTATAAAAATTGCTGAGTTTTCTGCTTCAAGTCTAAACTTTTACATGGATAAATGTGGAGTCACAATGTTGCATTCTTCCTTTGCCAACTCAAAAGCTATCCCTTACTTGTACCAAATCTATCCAATTAGGTAGAAATGTGGTATAAAGGTTATATGAGGTCTCAAGAGCACACTTTAAATTTCTTAATTATATAATGTTTCAACATGCCCTCTCCCATGTTGGCCTGATTATTTTTCTGGGACCAAACACGTCGAAATGTTTTTTGCATATTGGGCGACGGTGAGATTTGAAACCTATACTTGCTGAGATACTTGCTATGTTCAAGTGTGTGACTATCTCATTTGAACGATTAATCTGTTAGAAAAAACACTCTTTAGGTACACAATTATATTATATCTCAACAATTGCCACCATATAACTGATGCGCATATGATTGTTGTGTGTATAGGCCGGGTTAATCCTTGGATCTACTTTGCTTGGGCGTTATAGGAGTTACCAAGAATCCTTGTTTCCTATTGCAAGTCAAGGAATTCTGGGTGCACTGTCAACTTTTGGTTACCTACTTTTCCTGTTTCTAAGTGGTGTGAAAATGGACACTAGCTTGACAAGGAAAATAGGAAGAAGAGCACTAGTAATAGGAATTCTTAATCACTTGGTTCCCTTGATAGCTGGTATGATAACCGTATTTGCGTTATCACGTTCTTTCTTTCAAGAAGGTGCCACAACAGTGTCCCCTTCTGTTGAAGTGATAACTATTGCTAAGACGTCATTTCCTGTCATCTCTTTCCTCCTTAAGGATCTCGGACTCCTTAATTCAGAACTTGGGCGGTTAGCACTTTCTTCTGCACTTATTAGCGACTTATTTGGGCTCACTATCACCGTAATTAGCGTGCTAGTTGTTATAAGTGCAACGGGTACACTGGCAAGAGCAGTCAAGGATGCAATACTTTTTATTATTTTCATTATTGTGGTTATTTTTGTCTTTAGACCACTCATGATATTGGTGGCCAAAAGGACCCCTGAAGGGAGGCCTGTTAAAGACCTTTACATTTTGCTAATTGTTCTTGCCGTTTTACTTTCTGGTGTGTTCTCAGACTGGGCTGAACAAACAGTACTTGTGGGGCCTTTTATCTTTGGTTTAGCCGTGCCTGAGGGACCACCTTTAGGATCAACTCTAGTAGATAAACTTGATCCATTTGCCTCAGGCTTTCTGTTGCCTATTTTTGTAAGTCTAATGTCATTAAGAACAAACCTCTCGGCCATAAATCCGTCTTCTTCTTTTACATTTGCCAATATTATCCTAATGTGTGTTGCAAGTATATCAAAGATACTAGCATGTTTCCTTCCCATGCTATATTGCAAGATGCCCTTAAATGATGCTGTAGCACTCAGCCTCATCATGTCTACGAGAGGGGTCGTCGACTTGGCTACCTACAGCTTCCTAAGAGATACTAAGGTAAGTGAATTCCTGGCTTCATTTAATCTAGTTGGGAAAAAAAAGCAAGAAATATCACTTGAACACCTTGGTTATGGATTCTTGTGCCTGTATAATGTCGGCACAAGCAATAATGCAGAGGAATGAAAGTTCTTATGGACAAAATTTTCAACATATCTTTTGCAGATTATCAATCAGGAGACTTTTGCTTTTATGGTTTTAGCAACACTTTTTACTGCAGTATTTGTACAAATCATGGTGAGCTGGCTTTATGATCCATCTAGGAAATATGCTGGATATCAAAGAAGGAACTTAATGAACTCCAACAACAAATTGCCCATACTTTTTTGCATCCACAATCAGGATAATACTGCTGCTATACTTAGACTTCTGGAGAAATCTAATCCCAATAGGGATTTCCCAATAGTTGCCAATGTCCTCCACCTTATAGAGCTACGGGGTCGAGCGTCCTCTGTTTTCATCTCCCACCAAGTTCAGACAAAGGCCATTTCTGACGTATCTTATTCAGAAAATGTCATTCTTGCTTTCCAAGGGTACGAACGGAACAACTATGGAGCTGTGACCATCCAGGCTTTTACGGCTATCTCCCCAGGCAATCTAATGCATGAGGATATATGTACTCTTGCCCTTGATGTCCTTGCATCCATCATTATATTGCCCTTTCATCGAAAATGGGCCGTAGATGGATCAGTAGAAGTTGAAGACCACAGTTTGAGAACTTTGAACTGTAGTGTTCTTGAAAGGGCTCCTTGTTCTGTTGGAATCCTAGTTGATCGAGGCCAGTTGCGACGCTCTAACTCTGTCCGTTCATCACAGAATGCATATTGTGTTGCTATGCTATTTCTTGGAGGAAATGATGATCAAGAAGCATTGACATTTGCTAAGAGAATGGCCATTAGTGGGACCATTAGCCTCACAGTGATACGGTTAAGTTCCAAGAAAGAAATGAGCTCTAATGTTGATCAAGTTATTGATTTGGATATTGTAGGTGACTGGAAACATAGCAGAAGTGGTTGGGAAAATGTGCAGTACATTGAACATCAAGTGAATGAAACAACGGAGACAGCCTTGTTAGTTCACTCGTTGGTGGATGAATATGACCTTATAATAACAGGGCGACGAAATAATATACATTGTCTGCTAACAGCAGGACTTGAGGAATGGAGTGAAATCCCAGAGTTAGGAGTCATTGGTGATATGCTTGCCTCAAAGGATCTTAAGACCAGGGCTTCTGTCCTGGTGATTCAACAACAGCAAATAGCAATGTAGCTATATTATATGGATCCTTCAATTGCCACGTTATACCTGTATTAAACGGGTGTGATACTGGTGTGGACGCTCCGTCGAAATCCTCCCAAATACAAGAAAGGTTAGCAAAAGCTGCACGTACTAGTACTAAATACTTACACGCCTGTATCAGATAACCGATCCCCTGTACATAGCTCACTAGACTTTATATGTCTGATTTTTGTCCTTCTCCCTAACAGTTTTGTTACTCCAAAATTAACATGGTTGAATATGATTTTTGGTTTCATTTTCTGTACGTATACTTGAATCATTCATCTGCCTTTATTCAATAGTGCATCTTGAGAATGCTGGATGTCAGCTTCATGTCTGTGAGAAAAACACAAATGCGTGAGGAACTAAATCTCAAAGATTTTTCTCGTCAGCAATTTGCAAGTAAATAGGCAAGAATGTACTACATCTATTATACCTCAATCTCAAACAAGTTGGCGGAACTACTAATTATCTTTGAAATCTGGACTTCAACTTGGTCTCTTACATTCACTAGGACATATACTCAAACTATTTTTCTCGTGTTTACTAATCACGCCCAACTTTAGTCCTAAAAAGGATCCGCGGTCGCTGTAAATATAATCCGGTACGGAATCCCACAGAGAACTAAGGCTTAGCTATAGTTGTTCAATATCGCTAAGAAACACAAGTTCAAAGAATTTTCTTAATTGTGATTTTTATTTTAAACTTATTAAGTAACAAATACTAGAAAACAGTAAAATTATGGCATAATACATAAACACACCCTCAAACTTTGGTTCTACTGGCAAGTATGCCCTCCAACTTTAGGTGTGCACAAGTAAGCACCTCAACTTGTCTTCACTTTGTTAGTTGAATCATCTAGACACCTCCAAAATGTATGTGCCACGTCAATGTCGCATCAATATTTGTGTTTACGTGTTCAACTTTATACAAGTTGAGGTGCCTACTTGTACACACCCAAAGTTAGAGAGCATACTTGCCAGCTGAGACCAAGTTTGAGGGTATGTTTATGTATTATGCCTTAAATTATCAATTAACGGGGATGAAATTAGAGATAAGATTAAGGAGGTCTAGAGTTATGATTTCACTAATTGTTGAAATTCTTCCCGCCACATCTCCTATAATTTCGCCTAAGTATTCTCTATAGATTATGGGCACTTCGGGTGACGTAATTCTCTTCTGAGCAACTACAATAATTTACTAGACATATTCTATCGAGCTACTCTAGCTGACACTATCTTACCCCTTGCCCCTCGCTATGATCACGTCAAGACTTTGTTATTTCTAAACCCACCTTTAAAACCATCATATTGATTTCTCACATACGTTTGGAGTTAAGAGTGACATTATTTACCAACCACTTAAATATGTGCCATTTCCCAAGCAATACAAAATAAATAGGCACAATTAATTGAAAGCTTTTTAATTAACAAAGACAATCACCTAGTTGAACAAGTAGAAAAATTCAAAGGCTTAATTATATAAAAACGTATCAAGATTCATCCTCCAAAGGATTCAATGAAACTCTAGATAAGAAGTTTAGCTACTCATGCTAGTATGTAAAATAACAACACTAGAATTTAAAACCAACAACAGGAATAGGAAGAGAAAAGTGAAAAACTCGTAGAAGAATTCTCCGTCTTGCCGCTTGTGTGATCTTGCCTCCAAAAGTGTTATGTTCCCTCAAAAGGTCATTCTTTGATGTATTTATATCAATTAGGGTTTGTATGAGGCGGAATTAGGCAAATCCAATGGCGGATAGGAATGCTGGAGTTCGCGTCCACACTCGTGCATCACGCGTCCATAGGTGCCCTCCTAGCCTTTGAAATTTTTCATTTCGCGAAGCGATACGCGCCTTTGATTCACTTTATTGTTTTGCACCGCGACGGTCTGCCCCCGCGCTATGCACAGGCATAGACGAGCTCCCAATTTTACTTCCTCACTTCCGTTTTGCAATAATTCTTCTTCTTTACTCTACTTTCATCCAAACTCATTCCTACACATAAAAACCACGTAATGAGCATATTTTACTTCAAAAACCATGTAATCTTCCACAACTACCACGACAAAATAAGATGAAAGCACACTAAAAAACATGCACTTTTGGTCTTTTATCATGTCACGACCTGGATTTTCCGCCCTTGGGAGTCGTGATGGAGCCTACTCGTAGAAGCTAGGCAAGCCACGAAATATAGAAAATTCAATCTCTTTCATTTTTAACTCTTTTAACGAATTGAATTAACAGGTGATCAACATTTAAATAATAGTGAAAGATGAAATTAAGCGGAAGATTTAGACTAATATAATACCAAAATCAGTACGAAAATGCCAACATGCATCTCTACCCAGAAATCGGTGTCACAATATCCACGAACTGTCTATGAATACTACATACAAATGTCTGAACAAGGAAATACAGTCTATCTCGAAAATAAGTGGAAACATAACATATAAATAGATAGAAGAGAACGCCGGGCCTGCGGATGCCTGCAGGACTACCTCGGGATCTTTGAGTGGACTGAAGGCTGGCTCCCTAAGTGCTACTGTCCAAATGCTGCTCCGGTATCTGCACATAGTGCATAGTGTAGCATCAGCACAACCGACTCTATGTGTTGGTAAGTGTCTGGCCTAACCCCCGCGAGGTAGTGACGAGGCTGGGACCAGACTCCAGATAAACCTGTGCAGTTATATAACATACATCAAAAAAATAAACAGGAATAAACAATGTAAGTGGGAGGGGGTACATGCTACGGGGAACATATCAAATCCAACAGAAGCTAAAAAGTGATAAGAAAGAACAATTCAAGTTATACAACAAACAGTAATAACACTGTTCCAGCGCACAACCCGATCCCTTATCATTTAACACTGTTGCGGCGTGCAACCCGATCCATTTATATTACTATTGCGTCGTGCAACCCGATCCAATATAACATTGTTGCGACGTGCAACCCGATCCAATATATAATACTGTTGCGGCGTGCAACCCGATCCAATATATAATAATGTTGCGGCGTGCAACCCGATCCAATACATTTATATACCTTAAACTCAACCATACCATGAGTCCCAACAAGGGATCAACAATAAACTACACTATCCCGGCAAGGGAATTCAACTGTAAAAGTATATACGTCCCGGCAAGGGAGAATCAACTATAACCAATCTTAACTCAATCCCTACTCATCTTAGCTAACACCAATACTCAATCATAATTACTTTCCACAAAAATAAACTAACTCCTTGCTCAATTATCGAGAATCACCAATTAAAGAATCCGTAGTATCATTTAAGAACACAACAAATATCAATTTAAGTCACGGTCATGCTCGACACCAATGTATAGATACTCGTTACCATGCCTATACGTTGTACTCAACAAGAAGCAAATAGCAAATAGGACACAACTCAGAATCCCTCAAGCTAAGGTTAGACCAAACACTTACCTCGAACTTCCACGACCAACTCAAGCCTCAAACACCACCTTTCCTTTCGAATTCGGCTCCAAATCAATTGTATCTATACATAATCGACTTCATAAGATCAATAAACACTAAACAATCCAATTCCAATGCTTAATTATAGCTTTCTAATCATTCTTCCCAAAAAGTCAAAAATTGACCCCGGGCCCGCTTGGTCAAAACACGAGGTTCGGATCAAAACCCGATCACACATTCACCCACGAGCCCGAATATATAATTTGTTTTCAAATCCGACCCCAAAACGAGGTCAAATTCCCAAATAATCAAAAAGCCCTAAATCTACCCAAATCCCTAATTTTCTACCCTTAATCACATATTTTAGGCCTAGAAATCTAGTGGGTGTTGATAAAAATGGAAGAAAACAAGTGAAAGATTACTTACCCAAGAGGTTATGGTGAAAAAGTTCTTCAAAAATCGCCCAAGAGGTGTGGAGAAGATGAAGTTTGTGAAAAATAATGTAAATCCCGTAATGTGTTCTGTTTTTGGAACTTAAAATAACTGGGCGAAATTACTCATTGCGTTCGCGATGGGTTAGGCCTGCTAGGCCTCTGCGTTCGCGGAAGACAGCTCGCATTCGCGGAGAAATGACCCCTCGAGCCTTCGCGTTCGCATCCATGTTGTCGCGTTCGTGTAGGTTTAATGCCCCACCCCCTGCCCAGGCTCAATTAGCCTTCACGTTCGCGTTACCAGGCCCACGTTCGCGAAGGGAGGACCCCTCCCCCCCCCAACGCCTCGCGTTCGCGACCTGGGTTACGGGTTTGCGTAGAAGGAATTTCCTTCAGCATAATTAACACATCGTGTTCGCGAGGGTCCTCCCACGAACGCGAAGAAGGAAATATCAGAATACCAACATCTAAAAACCTGCAACTTTTTAATAGTTTAAAACCTTCCGAAACATATCCGAAACTCACTTGAGCCCTCGGGGCTCCAAACCAAACATACGTACTAACTCAAAAACACCATATGAACTTATCCGTGCAATCAAATCGCCAAATTAACATCATTAACATCGAATTAAACCTCAAAATCAATGAATTATTTCAAACTTTTTAAAACATCAAATTTTGCAATTTAGGTCCGAATCACATCAAATGACATCCGTTTCTTACCAAACTTCACAGAGTTATTTTAAATCACATATAAGACCTGTACCGGGCACCAGAACCAAATACGGGCCGTATACCCACATGTTCTAATCAAAATTCATTTCAAATTCCTTTAAACAATTTTAGAAAACAATTTTCTTTAAAAATTTATTTCTCGGGCTTAGGACCTCGGAATTCGATTTCAGACATACTCCCAAGTCCCATATTTTCCTACGGACCCTCCAGGACCGTCACATCATGGGTCCGGGTTCGTTTACCCAAAACGTTGACCGAAGTCAAATTAACTCATTTTATAGTCAAAACTTATCATTTTTCATATATTTTCATATTTAGGCTTTTCGGCTATGCGCCCGGATTGTGCACACAAATTGAGGTGATGCTAAATGAGGTTTTCAAGGTCCCGGAACACAGAATTCAATTTAAAAGCAAGTGATGACCTTTTGGGTCATCACATATCACCATCCTCCCACACGCTTAAACTCTTTCTCATCCCCGAGCAAATTTAAAATGAAGCACGTCGTTAAGTAACACATTTCAAAATATACTAAAACATCTTACTATAACGATCCGGTCGGTTGTTACTAGAGTTGTATCCCCTTCCCCCATTTTCTGCTCCTTTTGTGTTCTATATCTATTATATGACTTACCAGGTTACTTGGTTCGGGTCCGGAGTGATTTCAGAATAAATTGAGACACTTAGTCTCTTATTTAAAAACTTAAATTGAAAAAGTTGACCGGATGTTGACTTATATGTTAACGACCCCAGATTGGAATTTTGATTGTTCCGTTATCTCCGTTAGGTGATTTTGGACTTAGGAGCGTGTCCAAATTGTGATTTGGAGGTCCGTGGTAGAATTAAGCTTGAATTGGCGAAAGTTGGAATTTGGAAAGTTTAACCGGGAGTGGACTTTTTGATATCGGGGTCGTATTAGATTTCTGGAAGTTGGAGTAGGTTTGTGGTGTCCTTTATGACTTGTGTGCAAAATTTAAGGTCAATCACACGTGATTTGATAGGTATTGACGTCACTTGTAGAATTTGGAAATTTCAAAGTTCATTGGGCTTGAATCCGTGTGTAATTCGTGTTTTTGATGTTGTTTGAGGTGATTTGAGGATTCGACTAAGTTTGTATCGTATTTTAGGACTGTTCGGTATGTTTGGTTGAGGGGGAGGGGCCCTCGGGTGAGTTTCGTGTGGTTATCGGATCATTTTGGACTTAGCTTGTTAGCTGAAGTTTTTGGTTTTAGCTGCTTTTGGTTTCCTTGTACGCGATCGCATGAATTCATTCACGATCGCGTAAGCTTATTTGTGGCAGAGGCAATTTTTGTTCAATACGGTCGTGAAGTTAGGAATGCAATTGCGTAAGTGTGCTAAGTTGTGCTTCGTAAATGCATGGCTTAGGCCGCATTTGCATAGAAGGATTTGAGT
Source organism: Nicotiana sylvestris (assembly GCF_000393655.2). NCBI lineage: Eukaryota > Viridiplantae > Streptophyta > Magnoliopsida > Solanales > Solanaceae > Nicotiana > Nicotiana sylvestris. The sequence goes on from NC_091066.1 coordinate 85,517,055, forward strand.
AGAAGAAAAGGTGAGGCAATTGCTCTACGCGATCGCGTGAAGAAGGATACGATCGCGTAGGTTTGAGAGGCAGTAATCCGCGATTGCGTGGAGATTTCCACGTTCACGCATGGTAAGCTGAGAGGCAAACTATTTTGTGCTTCGCGATCGCATGAATAATTTCGCTATCGCGATGAAGGAATATCTGGGCACCAATGTTAAATTTCAAATACGAGGGTTTTGCCCCATTTTTCATATTTTGAGCTAGAGACCACGGATTTGGGTGATTCTTGAAGGGATTTTCAAGGCGTTGATTGGGATAAGTGATTCTTACTTGGTTTTGGCTAAATTCTATGATTATGCCTTTAATTCCATCATCTAATTTGTGATTTGGGGTGGAAAATTGAGGAATAAGAGGACGAGTTCTTGAGTTAGATTTTTGAGGTTTTGAATGGAATTTTGTTATCGAATTTGAGTAAATTTGGTAAATATAGACTCGTGAGTGAATGGGCTTTCGGGTTTTGTGACTTTTGTCAGATTTCGAGACGTAGGCCTGGGGGGCCAGGTTTGAGCCGATTTCATATTTTTGGCTATAACTTAGTACTTTTCTTATGGAATTGATCCCTTTAGCCTATATTGATTGTGTTGTACTACTTGTGGCTAGATCGGGACGCTTGGAGATCGATTTGAGAGGCAAAGGCATTTTGGATTAGAATATTTCTCGGATTGAGGTAAGTAACACTTTCAAACTTGGTTCTGAGGGTTCGAAACCCCGAATTATGTGTTATGTGATTGGTATTGAGGTAACGCACATGCCAAAGGATAGGCATGCGGGCGGGCACCGTGAGAATTTTGACCTGGTTGATTCTATGGCACCGTGTAGTGATTCCATCGTGCTGATATCCATGTTTTCATCATGTGATAAAGTAATTGAGCTATCAATCATGCTAGATATCACGTTTAGGCTTTATGCCGGTACTGTTGGGACCGATAGTGGTCATTTTTTGTTGTCACCTTACTGATTTCATTGATATTTCGTACTCAGTCATATTCATTCATTTCATATCATATCTCGGTCTCAGTTGTTATTTATTGATACATCATATCATTGCTTCATGCTAGTTTTCATGACATTGTGAGTCCGTGAGTGAGACTGGAGAGATTGATGACTGAGTGAGGCCTAGAGCCTGATTATGAGTGACAGTTATGGGATCGGGATGCACGTCGCAACGGTTATACCGATTTTATGATAGTGCTTGGGATGTAGGAGCCCCTCCGGAGTCTGTACACACCCCCAATGAGTGTGTTTGATATTATTGAGGGATAGATCTTCCTTGGACATGGATCTTGTCCGAAGCGCTTGATACCTGGAGATGGATCTTCTCTATAGGCTGGATTGGCCTTCCTCGGTACTAGGTGACTGATGGTCAGTGATGTATATATTGCGGGATGGATCTTCCATGGGCCGTATGGGCCATATACAGTACCGAGTGGTTGAGCATTTGAGAGCGTGAGAACATTAGGTTGTCAGTATGGTTCATAGCATGTGCATTGGCATGTAAAAGTAGAAGAGTTATATTCTTCACATTGTGCAGACTTGATCTACTTTACTGTTTTGAACTATCTATTTAACCTGAAAGCATGCCTATGTTTCTGCACTGTCATTTCTATGTTTAACTGTGCCGGTTGAGTTCGTCACTACCTTTCAGTCTAATGGTTGGACTTGTTACTTACTGATTTAGTTGTACTCATGTTACTCCCTGCACCTCGTGTGCAGATCCAAGCGTTTTTGGTCACGACGGTTGTTGATTGAGGAGCTAGATCCTTGAGATTATTGAGGTAGCTGCATGACGTTCGCAGGCCTTGACTCTCCTTCTTTATCTCTATTTGTATTTTAGTTTTTATTTCCTAGACATTATAGTGTACTGTATTCTGGTTTAGACGCTCATGTACTATGTGACACCCCGGTTTTGGGATGGATTGTATCGTATTTTTGATTAATTCTGTTTTTAAAAACGCTTTTCTTGAAAATTAAATTGCTTCTGTAATTATGTTCAAAGATTTTACTGTGTTGAGATGTTGAGTTGTGATTTGCCTAGTTCCACGGTAGGCGCCATCATGATAGTTAGATTTTGGGTCGTGACAAGTTGGTATTAAAGCCTAGGTTACATTGGTCTCACGAGTCATGAGCAGGTTTAAAAGAGTCTTGCAGATCGGTACGGAGATGTTTGTACTTGTCTTCGAGAGGCTGCAGAACCCTTAGGAAACTTTATATTCTTGAATTCTTGTCGTGCAAATCTGTTGATTCTGGTAACTAAACTTCTGTTATTCTATTCTCTCACAGATGGTGAGGACACATACTACTGGGTAGCATGGACAACCACCAGTACCACCAGTTAGGACCGTGAGAGGCTAGGGTCACGGTATAGGCCGCGGTAGGGGCAGAGGTGTAGATCGCACAACAGCTAGGGTAGCACCTGCAGATCTACCAGTTGCCCTAGTTCAGGATCAGGTCCCAGTTGTGGATGTACCAATGGGACCAACTCAAGCACCAACGGTGCCCATTGTGATCCCAGGCCTTCGGGAGGCCTTAGCTTAGATTTTGACCGTGTGCACCAATCTTGCTCAGGCGATCTCTGTTCCGGCCGTAGCAACCACTTCTCAGGCTGGGGGAGGTACTCAGACTCCTGCCGCCCGTACACCCGAGCAGGTGATGCAAGGACTCTAGACACCGGGGGCATTACTAGCCCAGCCGGTGGTAGCTGCTCAGGCCCATGTGGTTCCTGCTATGACTGATGATGAGCAGCAGATACTAGAGAGGTTTGGTAGACTCTAGCCTCCATCTTTCAGTGGGGCAGAGTCGGAGGATGCCTAGTGTTTCTTGGACAGTTGTTAGAGAATTCTCCGTACAACAGGTATTCTAGAGACCAATGGGGTCTTGTTTACTACTTTTCATTTTATCGGACCTGCCTTCAACTAGTGGGAGGCTTATGAGAGGCGTAGACCGGTTGGTGCAGTACTACTTACGTGGAAGGAGTTCTTTATTCTCTTCCTAGAGAAGTATGTGCCACAGTCTCGCAGAGAAGAGCTGCACAGATAGTTTGAGCAGTTGCATTAGGATGATATGATTGTGACGCAGTACAAGATGAGGTTTTCTAAGTTAGCCGGTCATGCAGTTTGGTTGGTCCCCACTGATAGGGAAAGGATCAGGAGGTTCATCGATGGTCTCACATTCCAGCCGGGGGTGCTGATGACTATAAAGAGGGTGTATGGTGCTACTTTCGATGAGGTTGTTGACATTGCTCGGCAGATAGAGTTGGTCCACAGCTAGGAGCGATTGAGAGGGCGGCTAAGAGGTCTCGTGGATCAGGTAGTTTTGGTGGTGTACCTTCTGGAGGTCAGTTCCACCACGGAAGGGGTCGTCCCTATAGGCATGCTCAGACGACTTGTCTAGTTCACTGTGGTGCATCATCTGGCCATGGTTCTCACAGTTCTCAGTGTTGATACCCAATTTTTTCCTATATTTTTAATATGCAAAATACCTTCAAAATAACACATATATATATATATATATGCATATATAAGCATGCCCAAGGTTTTTATTATTTTTTCCATAATTGTAAGGTTTTAAATTGATTTATTTTCTCCCTTTTATCCATAAAATCCCCAATAATTATTTCTAAAATTATTGTTTTGATAATTCATCCATTGTATTTCTATATTTATGCCAAAATATGGCTAAGGTATTTTTTAATTACATTTATTATTTTTAATGCTAAATTGCACATAATTGCAATATTAGCCCTTTTAAGATTTAATTATATTTTATATGCATAAAATTGGATCCTGTATTTTTAAATTGCTAATTATGTATTATAAACTATTTTAGATTTTTAAATTATTTTTCAGAAACTATCTATTATTTTTTATAAATCAAATAGGGAAAAACTGGCTATTTAAATTATAGCCAAATTGGCTTTCAATTATAGCCAAATCGGATCCCAAATTCCCAGCCCAATTTTACAATTAAAAACCCGACCCACACCCTACTAACCTATACCCAAACCCGGAACCCACCTACCCCATTTAATCTCGACCGTTGATCTCTCAAATCAACGATCCACGTCGTTTCTTTCCTTTTTAATCATACAACCCCCCAAACCCTACCCCATTCTTTCATTTGAGCCGCCTCTGAATCCTCTCCTCCTATCTTCTCTCTCAGACACCCTCAAACCCTAATCACTGTCCACCCTTCTCCGGCCACCTCCCTCGCCGGAAACCATGGCCTCTCATCATCTCCTGGCCTCTACTTTACCCCGCGCCGGTTTGACACTACCCTGAGGTTCTCAGGTGAACCTGGAGCAGTTCAACTCCTATCCATGGTATTTCATGCCATTTCCCGGCCATCCATGGCTGTTCGAGTAAGATCTATGACTTTTCTGACTAAAACCGGTAACATTTTAAGGTCCTCTCATCTTCTCTGGGTTCTCTGAAACCCTAACTCTTGAGATTTTTCACTTTTCTTTAGATCTGTCTTAGATCTAGGTATATCCATGAGTTCTTAACCGATTTTTCTTCATCTCTACTATTTTCCGAAAACCCTAGATTCGCTATTGTTCGATTCTTCTCAAATCCTTCTAGATCTGAGGCGATTCGAGTATTATTAAGTGTTTTCCTTTAAAAACCTCATGTTTTAACTAAGTATTTCAAATATTTTAAACTAGAGTTCATCCTAAGTTGTTTTTCAAGGGTTTTTTTGACTTCTAAGTGTTTGATTAATTACCGTTTCGTCTTTGTGATTGATTTGTGCAAGAATATGAAACCCTAATTGATTCTATGTGATTCCTTCAATCTTTGCTTCAATTTTGGGTATTTTTGTGGTACCAGTCGTGTTAGTTTGCTCTATCTTTGGACTTAAACATTTTTCCTTGTTAAACCCAGTATTTTTGTGGTTTTGCCCTAATTAATCTCTAATTAGGGTTTGAATCTATTTCTCTGGCTAATTTCTATATCTTTGTGAGGTTTTACTTAGCCTAATCTTTGTTTATGGAAGTTGAGTATTTCTTTCTGGAAATCAGTGTTATTTTAAAAGTTTTGGCTGGTTGATTCACTCTGTTCGAGATCCATATGCATAAATCTTGGGTGTTTCCTTGTTTATGACCGTAATTGGTCATACTGACCTTATTTGATTGCCCCTATAATTGTGAATTCTTACCGATTCCTTTGCATGGTATGATTGGGATTCTTTCCTTAATTAGACCCTTGTTGTTACTGTTAATCAATTACCCCTGATTAAGGGGGTCTATTCCGAACCCCTTTTAGGTGATTTGATTATATGATTCTGTGATTGTCCCTAATTGACTGGCTTCTGATTCTTTACCTTATTGGTTCTACTCCTAAAGTGCTATATATACAATCTTGTTTTACCTCTTAACACACGAACAATAATTCAGAATACGCACACACACACACACACACACACACACACTCAAACTCTCTCTTCTTTCTCTACTACTTGTGCTAACTGCTTGTCTAGCCGGCTGAAAGCCAAGGCTAGACCGTGGAACTCTACTTGCTTTACTTTTATGCACTTTACTTCCTTAACTAGTATATTCCTAGTTCAATTCTGAAACTCAACTCTACGTGCTCCATGTCTGTTAAATACATGTCTCCTTCTGCACTAATTTAATTGCTTATGTATTTAATTGCCCTTCTTGTTTACTGTTTTATTCAGCATGCTTAAGTTTTGCCCTCTCTTGTTCAAGTGTGTAATAAGCATGTCTACTTGAGTTCTTGTTTATTCCCCTCAACTAGTATGCCATGTTAGCATTATAAACTCTTAAATGTGTTTGGTTAACACTAAGTGGCATGACTAATTATGTGTAATAGACTCCTACCCTCAGCATGACTACTCCTACACTCTGTTTCTATGTCTTATTGCCTATTACTATTCTGATTTTGAGCATGACTCCCTTGTTAACACTTTGAAGTAGTAGTTTTGTATTCTGGAGGCCAATCCATTGCTACTTGTTCTTTGTACTCGGTGGTCTATATGCTTTTCTTCTCATCCATGTTTACATGTTTCTGATTTGGGCTCTCTATGTCCCCAACCCCTTACTTCCCTACCTGTGATTGTTGAAATTATACCTCTTTGAATTTATGTTGTGTGTGCTGGCTTGTTCCAAGTTGTTGTTGCTCTTATTCCATTCAAAACTAGCAACTATTCTATTGTTTTGCAAACTTATTTCAAACTAATCTTTGCCAAAGTTGTTTCCAACTCAACTCTTTTAAATCTATGTCAAGCACTCTCACTTGTACTCTTAGACCACTAGGTTCTGCCCCTTTTGTGTGAGCCTTGCCTTGGGACCCTTGAGCTCCCTTTGAACTTGGACACATAATTGTTGGCCTTTCCACACTGCACTTACTATGTCTTGGCTATGAAATCTGTGTGTGAGCACTGCCCGGGATCCCTTGAGGTCCTTAGGGAACTTTGACACACCCGGATAAGAAAAGACTATGGAACAATCTTGTCACTTGAGGTGATTTATTACATAACTCGGGGAGGAAGTCCTAATCAGGCTCTCTATAGTGTGACTTCTCAGTTTTTATTTCTACTTATGTAATTCATTTCAATGTTGGTCTGTAATAACAAGTATTGGGGTGGCTAGTGAAAAGAGATGGGGTAAATATGCATGCCATAGTTGTTAAGGGTAGAAAACATGTTATTAGGTTTATATTCCTAATTGCGCAATAGAAACCATGCTTAGGATTCATACATTAGACATCATGCTATTTAGGATTTATACGTACTATTTTCATCATCTCATCCACACTTAGAAATCATGTCTACAGGGTAGATAATAACAATAAATAAGATGTCCGAAATTTTATTTAGAAATTCTGCAATCATGCTATGCATTTAGAAATCCTGCTCTTAGAAAATTCTGCAATCATGCTGTGCATTTAGAAATCTTGCTTTAGGAATCCTGCATATAAATCATTAGATACCACGATTAGGTTCTCATTCATACTCACTCAGCTACGCTTAGTTAAACTACTGATGCATGAAAAGGAGTATCAACAGTCTCATTTTTCTTTAAACAAACTGGTAATAATCCCTGCATGTCTTTGCATTATTTAAAACAACATGTTTTAGGTACAAACAATTTCCAAACTGTTTTTTAGTAACTCTGATAACTGGAACACTGTTTTACACCTAGGCAAGCCTTAAGTGCTAAATTTGTCAAAACTGGAAACATGTTTTTTTATATACTGATTAATTATCAACTGTTAAAATCAGTAGGCAAGCCTGATTCGGACTTCTTTTCTGAGTCATGCAATAAATCTGGTTCTACTGTTATCACTTATATACCATTCTTAGGATCTTAATTCAGACCTTATATGTGTATGAGTCACGCTGTCTATGTGCATTACTTGTGGAGGTATATGTGAGCCTTCTATTTGTTTCCTGTGTTTTCCCCCAAAATGCAGTCCTATGTGTTCTTATTTGTCGCCTAGTATTTTGCCTTTAAACCTGAGGGTCTGCCTAGAACCCCCCCTTCTTTTATAGGATATGAGCCCTAAATTCCTCCGGGACTGATAGGAAGGGACGGGTAACAACATGCAATAAGGATCGAGACCAACCTTCGCTTTAATTACCTTCACGGAGCGGGAAAGGGTAGATATGGATATGATGACCGATGCATTGATACCACGTGTAGCCCCTCTTTGAGGAGTGTCATACCGGGTATTGCATTGATGTGATCCATATTATAAATAAACCTAGGACACCCTTCTTTACATTCACGAATATGCTTAAATTGTAATTCTTTTCAAAATCTTGCTTTCAATAAATACTTTTTCAAACATCTGTGTTCTTAAACTTAAATCCCCTATTATTTGATCCCTGCTTGTTTATTTACTAATTTCAAACAACTAGTGAATCCTGAGAGGTGCCTAACACCTTCCCCTTGGGATAATTTCAAGCCCTTACCCTATCTTTGGTTACCAAACGTAGTTATAAATGAACCCTATAGGTGTCCTGATGCACCTTAAATCGTTAGGTGGCGACTCTTCAAAAATGCAAACCTTTTTCCTAAATGGAAAGAGTTGTCCCAATCAAAATGTCATAAACCCGATTCCGCGAGGAAAAAAGGGGGCGCGACAGCATGGCAACTCTGCTAGGGATATTTAGGCTGTTACCATTTCATACCGTTTTTGTGAATTTGTACCTCTCTTATGTGCAATTATTTGTTTAATTTCTTTAAGCATTTAATTTCTTTTTCAAAAGCAAAACTGACGTATCTTTCTTGTTTCCTTCCTTTATAACTGTTTTAAATGATGAAACTGCTGTATTTATCGCTTTTTTAACGTGCAAATACATGTCAACATGCTTTTAATTATTGTATAATCATGATCAATATCATACTCCACTCGTGCAAACAAATACTATAACAATGCTTGATGAGTGGTTGCACCCTTCCTATATCATTACCCCTAAATTCAAAAAGGCTTATTTGCGGTAAAACTAGTCGATCAGTGGTGCAGTCGACAGTTCCGTGCCTTCCCCCTCGAGTTGTCTGCTCAAGGGCACCAGTCTAAAACCCCATAGAAACCTTACTCTGTTTAAATTGCGCATGCATCATGGTCAAACCTAACCGGGTCAGTTACGTTGTCCACGTAATGATCCTTTAAGATAGCCTTGTCCAAAAGTCCACTGGGTTTCCCTAAACCCAAACGGACATCATCACGTTCTGTGCATTTATTTGGAGAACTAAATACTTCATGCTAATTGTTGATAGTAAATAGTCAAGTCTGGTGAGGGTAAAGGCCTAAACTTATTTGTCTTGCAGAAATATGAGGCACGAAGTCCCCAGATTCGGCATGGTCACCCATATCCACCCAAGATTGCTAAGTTGGTTGGAAGATTTACATTCTAGTGACAAAACCCTCGTCAAAAAATATCTGGGTATTCTACCATCCCTCTTGAGATTCAGCCTAACAACATGATAATAGAAGCTGCTACCTTATTTTGAGATTTTGAAAGGGTCGTGTTCCGCTTTGGGGACATCGAAATGACACCTTTGCTAGAGGATATGAGGTTTGGCTGGTCTAGTGTGGGAAACTCCGGTTTTGCTAGTGCCTGAGAACCGCACAGGCAAGGGTTTCCTAAAAATGATGGGTTTGAAAAAGAATGCAGAATTGGTATAACTGAAGGAATTGTACATCCCTTTTGACTACCTATATGAAAGGTACGGTCACAACAAATAATACCGTACCTACCATGACGAGATTGCCATCACGTCCTTGGGACATATCCATCGTAGGGTTTTTGTCGTCATGTTTTGCTTCCTGGGTCTGATCGTGTTCCCAATGAAGAAAAGGAGAATCCATACTAGGCTGGCTATGAACCAAGACCCTAATGGAGGGGATTGGTGGGCAGAAATTCAGCATTGTACCCATGATCATTGCAAACACATACCGAGCCTTAGAGAAGTGTTAATGAGGAGTGAAACACTTCGAAGGCTGTAATCTACTACTTCAGCTTTGGCTCATGGAACATCTCTAAAAGAGCAAATATCGACGAGAAATTCAGTAAAGGGTATGGGATGATCACATCGCTTTCCACCATCTGAAGCGAATGAATTACATACCCGACATGTTCGTTCAGCCTGAGAATGCCAAAGGATGGGTTGAGCTCTTTGATAATCTGACTGAAGAACAAGTTCAATGGATGTTTGAGTGGTTTCCGATAGAGGAGTTCATTGCCCGATCCAGAGATACGCCTTTCCTGATACTGATTGGTCTAAGAGGAACATACCTTTACGTCCCTCTTCGAGTTATAAGGCAAGCAGGTAGGAAGCAAGTCATACCCAGGGTCGACAAGATGAGTCATCTTCGAGATGACTTCCAAAATGATGATAGTCCCCACAAGTGCCAAGCCCAACACATGTGGCACTGCAAGATCGTAATGGGGAAAAACACCATTGAGCCAGATAGATATCATGCCGGTTGTACCCCTTTCAATTCGGGTTGGTTGGAAGACAATTGGGATGGTTTGGGCCAGCCAGGGTTCGTTTGAGGTCACAGAATTATAGATGAAAAGTCCGAGGTGCAAGTCAAGTACAACCAGCTACGCAAAAGGATCCGTGAATGCGAGAGTGAACACCGCGAGATTCAAGAGTCCAACAATAAGCTTATTGAAGAATGGAAAGACATAGCTATCAGTGCCAATAAAAGGCTAGGATACTTGGAGCGAGGCATAGTAGAACTAGAGGGAAAATTTCTCAAAAGGGTTGAACACTGTCAAAAGGCTGAAGGGACCGAAGGTGGACATCTAGCCAGAGCATACCTGTTGCTAGGACTTCGTGAATTGGGGAAGCTGTTCGACGGAGCCAAGGATGCCGAATCTGGGGATGGTCCTTCTGGGACCAAATAGATAGGAATTTACTTTTTTGCTTTATGAATGTAATAAGGCCAATGGCCATTAGTGACTTTTATTTCTTGCTTATTTCATGTCATTTGGGATTCGTCTATTTTTATCAATAAAATGAAGCATTTAGCATTCTAAGTTCTCCAAGTCTATTTGTCGCTAGGCCTACCTCGAGTACAAAAGAGGTACCCAAATTAGGACATGCTTTACATTCCTGCACTATGTGTTTAAATATTGCAATACTTTTTATAATCCTTACTAACTTGATTACCTTTTGTTTTATTTTTTGTTTTATTATTCCCCTCCCCAAAGGTTAGTTCTTGCACTCAGACATCATCATCTTATTTCACAAGATCCAAGGGCCCTCCACCCACTCCTCCTCTTAGTCCCATTAAAGGCAAAAACAAAGGCAAAATGGAAGATTTAAGCAACATCAGGAAGGAGAATTCAACTGAACGACAAGTCCTGTGCATGCCACTCTGGCATGAAAGGGCACACCATCGATGAATGCCGCTCCTTGAAAGACAAGATACTATCCTTGATTGATAACAAGATCATTGTGGCAAAAGAACCCGCTCCAAACGTCCCCAACAACCCTCTGCCAGACCATAAGTGTGGAGGTATCCACATGATCGATGTAGAAGATGACTGGGATCCCGAGGGATCAATTAGGTTGATCGTAGAAGGTGATGACCCGAAGAAACCGACAATTACTCTCAATACAATGATAGTCTAGATCTAACCGTCCGAGGACACTGAGGTGAATATATCTGCACCTCTTGAGTTTGAAGCAGCACCATCCGCAAAGACACCGGTACCAATTAAGGTTGAATTCGTGTCTCCGGCAAATGCCCCCGCACCATTTAAGGTTGCAATCTTGCCACCCAAGGCACATGTTCCCTTCGAAGTAAGGATAGCCGCGTCGGTCCCAGTGGCGATGTCAGTCATGCCACCATTTTATACAAATGTTGTACCCTAGGACTATACAGCCGAGGCGAGAAGGAAAGGCAAGGTAAGGATTGAAGAAACTGTCGTAGCACAGGGTATGACAACAACTGGTAGAGTCTATACCCTTGAACATCTGGCTGAATCAAGCAAGCAGGCCTCCAACCGGCCGCCCCTCATTGAGACAGGTTCGGACGACCTTTGGAGGAAAATGTAGGCCAAGGAATATTCGGTCATCGACCAGTTAAAAAAGACGCCAACACAAATATCCATTCTCTCTTTGCTGCAAAATTCTGAGAGGCACAAGAATGCTCTGTTAAAGGTGTTAAATGAAGCATACGTAACAAGTAATATCACTAGTGGGGAAGTGGCTAATATGGTAGGACAAGTTCTGGAAAGCCATAAGATCGCCATTCATGAGGACAAGCTGCCACCTGAAGGGCTGGGGCACAACAAAGCACTGCACATCACCGTGCAATGCGAAGATTATTTCATCACCAGAATCTTGATCGATGGAGGTTCCAGTCTTAACATTTGTCCACTGGTAACACTCAAGAAGTTGGGTAAAGGGCTGCATGAGATAAAGGATGGGGTAATCAATGTAAAAGCCTTCGATGGTTCTTATAGGTCCACTATTGGGGAGATTAGTCTATGCCTGCAGATGGGACCAACCTGGTTCGAGGTCGATTTCCAGGTAATAGATGTACTAGTGTCTTACAACTTGCTGATGGGATGGCCATGGATTCAGGCTGCTGGGGCCGTAGCATCAACACTACATCATGCAGTAAAGTTAGAATGGAATCACCAGGAAGTGATCATTCACGGCGACGGTAGCAACCCTATTGTCAGACCATTCCGGCGATCGAGGGGAGAAGGAAGCTAGGTGGAGAGACTTACCACCACATTGAGCGGGTCAATGCTATCGACAAAGACAAATGGTGAGATAGCAAAATCAAGAGTATACTGAATTGGAGTGGGTATGAACCCGGCAAAGGGCTCGGCAAGAACCTCCAAGGAATCTCTAAACATATAAGACTTAAGAAACATGGCACTACCTTCGGTTTGGGATATGAATACACCTAGGAAGAAAACAACTGGTCGCCACCATGGCGCGGTCCTTACTATCCACTAGAGCAGCCAATACCACATCTGGAGCAGACCTTCCAACATGCCGACATTATTTATGGGTCAGATGAAGAAGAAGCACTTGTAGTAGTGAAGAACTTGTTTTTAGAGTACAGTGATATGGACTGTTGTGTTATTCTCGAGGAGGAGGGGGAGGAAGGCCCTTCCATACAGGCTGTGAGCAGAGGGGCACATCTTAAGAATTGGACCATCAGGACAACCAAAGCTCGACGAGCCTCGGGGTAGCAAGGCCAAAACAAGCATTATTCACTGTTTTATTTACTAAATGATTTTCTTTTCGCATTTTTCAATTCCCGCAATAAGATCTCCAATGTTCAAAACAATTATTCAACTTATCAAAAGCATTTTTCTTATGAATTAATATTTATTGCTATCGTTTTCTCTCCTTGCTTTACCAATACATCATTACTATAACTTGTCTTGATGAACCAATGACTGTGACATGCAATGAGACAACGCAACAAACGGACATGGATTCAGAAGAAGATGACATACCTGACGAGATTGTCAAAGAAGGTGAGAACTTTGAGAACAAACCTAAGTCCAACCTGGACGAGACCGAGATTGTTAACCTGGGAGATACAAAAAATATCAAGGAAACATGAATCAGCATTCACCTATCGCCATCAGAGAAGAAAGAATACATAGGATTTCTAAAGGAATATGAGGACATATTTGCATGGTCGTATGATGACATGACTGGTTCGAGTACGTCTAATGTGGCTCACAAACTACCAACCGATCAAATGTGTCCACCAGTAAAGCAGAAGCTCAGAAAGTTCAAGTCTGATATGAGTTTGAAAATCAAGGAAGAAGTCACCAAGTAGATCAAGGCTAAGGTTCTCAGGGTAGTAGAATACCCGACATGGTTAGCCAACATTGTGCCAGTGCCAAAAAAGGATGGGAAGGTCAGAGTCTGTGTCGACTACCGGGATCTCAACCGGGCCAGTCCAAAAGACGACTTCCCTTTGCCAAATATACACATCTTGATTGACAATTGCGCCAAGCATGAGCTACATTAATTCGTAGATTGCTTCGTTGGTTATCACCAGATCTGGATGGATGAGGAAGATGCTGAGAAAACGACTTTCATTACGTCGTGAGGAGTGTGCTATTACAAGATGATGCCATTCGGCCTGAAGAATGCAGGGGCCACCTATATGAGGGCCATGACTACCATTTTCCATGATATGATACACAAGGAGATAGAGGCATATGTGGATGATGTTAATATCAAATCCAAGAAGGCCACTGACCACATGGAAGATCTGAGGAAGTTCTTCAATAGACTACGGAGATACAACTTGAAACTAAACCCTGCAACGTGCGCATTTGGGGTTCCTGTTGGGAAATTGCTTGGGTTTATTGTGAGCCGTCGAGGAATATAACTGGATCCATCAAAAGTCAAAGCCATTCAAGAACTACCGCCGCCAAAGAACAAGAAGGATGTGATAAGATTCTTGGGAAGGCTTAACTACATCAGTCAATTCATAGCACAACTACAGTTATCTGTGAGCCAATCTTTAAGATGTTGAAGAAGGATGCTACCACCAAGTGGACCGATGACTGCCAAAAGTCCTTCGACAAAATCAAGGAGTACTTATCAACACCACAAGTCTTAGTCCTGCCCGAGCCAGGCAGACCCCTATTACTCTACCTTGTAGTGTTGGATGGAGCTTTCAGCTAGTTCTAGGTCAGCATGATGAAACAGGAAGGAAGGAACAAGCCATTTATTATCTAAGTAAGAAGTTCACCCCGTACGAGTCCCGGTATTCTCTACTGGAATGCACCTGTTGTGCCTTGACTTGGGTAGCTCAGAAGCTGAGACATTACTTCTGTGCCTATACTACATATCTCATATCGATAATGGATCCCTTGAAATACATCTTTCATAAGCCCATGACCATCGGCAAGCTAGCCAAGTGGCAAATCCTGTTGAGTGAGTTTGACATTGTTTACGTAACTCAGAAAGCGGTCAAGGGACATGCACTGGCAGACCACCTTGCTGAAAACCCCGTGGATGGAGGATATGAACCCCTGAAAACATATTTTCCCGATGAAGAGGTATCATTCATAGGAGAAGACATTGTGGAATCCTATGACGGTTGGAGAATGTTCTTCGATGGAGCATCAAATTTCAAAGGAGTTGGCATAGGAGAAGTCCTAATATCAGAAACCGGTCAGCATTATCCGGTGACTGCCAAACTCAGGTTCCCTGCACCAACAATATGGCCGAGTACGAAGCCTGCATCTTAGGACTCAAAAGGGCCATTAACATGAACGTTCAAGAGCTGCTAGTGATTGGAAATTCAGACTTGCTTATACATCAGGTACGAGGAGAATGGACGACAAAGAACTCCAAGATACTCACGTATCTACATCATGTACATGAATTGAGAAAGAGGTTCACGAAGATGGAATTCCAGCATGTTCCCATAGCCCAGAATGAGGTCACCGATGCATTGGCTACCCTATCATCTATGATACAACATCCAGACAAAATTTTTATTGATCCAATTCCGGTGAAAATCCATAATCAGCCAGCTTACTATGCCCATGTTGAAGAATATGATATCAAGGAATATTTGGCAAAAAGAGAGTACCTAGAGCTTGCAAATCCTACAGAGAAACACACACTTCGGAGATTGTCCAACAACTTCTTTCACATTGGAGGAATCCTGTAGAGGAGGACTCTCGATTTAGGATTATTAAGATGTATCGACGCAAAGGAAGCATCCAAGATACTAGAGGAAATTCATGTTGGGACATGTGGTCCACATATGAACGGTTTTGTCTTAGCAAAGAAGATACTTCGGGCTGGTTACTTTTGGATGACTATGGAAACAGACTGCATTCTGTATGTTCGAAAATGCCATCGCTGTTAGATACATGCAGATATAATAAAGGTACCCCCAAGCAAGCTTAACACAACAAGCTCAATGTGATTGTTCACCGCCTGGTAATGGACGTTATTGGACTAATCGAGCCTGCTGCTTCCAACGAACACAGGTTTATACTGGTAGCCATCGACTATTTGACCAAATGGGTTGAAGTAGCATCTTACAAAGTAGTGACTAAGAAAGACGTGGCAGACTTTGTCCGCGACCGCATTGTTTGTCGATTTAGAATTCCAGAGTCAATCATTACTGATAATGGCTCCAACCTCAGCAGTGACTTGATGAGAGCTATGTGCGAAACTTTCAAGATTAAACACAAGAATTCCACAGCCTACAGGCCTCAGATGAATGGAGCTGTAGAAGCCACCAACAAGAATATCAAGAAGATATTAAGGAAAATAATAGAGAAGCATAAATAGTGGCACGAAAAGTTATCATTTTCTCTTTTGAGGTATCACACCATAGTCCGCACATCAACCGGGGCAACCCCCTATATGCTGGTTTACGGTACAGAGGATGTCATTCCCGCTGAGGTAGAAATTCCTTCCCTAAAGATCAAACAAGAAGCTGAGCTCGATGATGCAGAGTGGGTAAAAGGTCGTTATGAGCAACTAGCGCTTATATACAGAAAGAGAATGAATGCAGTCTGCCATGGTCAACTCTACCATAACAGAATGTCCAGAGCCTTCAACAAAAGAGTTAAGCCAGGACAGTTCACACCAGGATAGGTGGTATTAGAGAAAAATTTTACGCATAAAGATGAAGCCAAAGGGAAGTTCTCTCCTAACTGGCAGGGTCCATACATGGTTCATCGGGTTTTGACAGGAGGAGCCCTCATACTTGCAGAAATGGATGGAGAAGTCTGGCCAAAGCCGACCAATTCAGATGCAGTCAAGCGTTATTATATGTAATCTTTATGCTCTCCTTATATGATGTAAATTGAACTACGCCTGACCTGATTCCCGTTTAAGAAGGGATACGTAGACAGCCCTATGGGTTCAGTCACAATTCAAATAAAATTTCATTTCCCCGCAATTGGAAACTGGGGCAGAATTTTGAGGAGGACCCTCAAAATTCTGAAGTAATTTTAGTCAATCGCGGCACGAGCAGTAGTCAGAAATGTCAACCCATCAAA
Organism: Nicotiana sylvestris; assembly: GCF_000393655.2. Lineage (NCBI taxonomy): Eukaryota > Viridiplantae > Streptophyta > Magnoliopsida > Solanales > Solanaceae > Nicotiana > Nicotiana sylvestris. The sequence continues at coordinate 85,533,589 of NC_091066.1, forward strand.
CTGGGCCAGAATTTTGAGGAGGATCCTCAAAATTCCATAGAGGGAGAGGTTGCAATGTCCTGAACTACGTCACAGTCGTCCGTTCATCTTAAAGCTACTTTTAATTATACATTTATGTCATACTTTTACAAAATCATGCATGTTTATTATTGAAACTTCTTTGTTTAGCAACACTACCCCAATGATACGAACGGTATCACCAGATCAAAGCCGAACAAGTCAAGCAAAGCCAGCGGGGATACGAACTGACCTTCCCCTTTACAAAACTCACGATTTTTATTTGGATGCAGGCACTAGGATTGCAAAATCATTGAACATACTGTACGCCCATGGAACAAACATTGTTCAAAATACGACTTTCAGAACCGTTGCACTTGACAACATTTTCTATCAGCACACACAAGTAATGCTCTATAGTCAGAATGCTCCCAGTAATCACAATGCCGCAATCTGCTATCAGCTAAGAAACTCTACTATCATTTGTTATTTTATTTCTTGCATAAGGCTACCATTCTGCCTTCCGAGACTAAACATTGTCTCCCTCTGCATCTGCATTGCATAAGGCTACCATTCTGCCTTCCAACCTACATAAGGCTACCATTCTGCCTTCCGAGACTAAACGTTGTCTCCATCTGCATCTGCATTGCATAGGGCTACCATTATGCCTTCCGAGACTAAACGTTGTCTCCATTTGCATCTGCATTGCATAAGGCTACCATTCTGCCTTCCAACTTGCATAAGGCTACCATTATGCTTTGCGAGACTAAACGTTGTCTCCATTTGCATCTGCATTGCATAAGGCTACCATTCTGCCTTCCGAGGTTAAGCTCTACCTCCATCTGCATTCGCATCTTTGCATAAGGCTACCATTCTGCCTTTCGAGGTTAAGCTCTACCTCCATTTGCATTCACATCTTTGCATAAGGCTACTTTTCTGCCTTTCGAGGCTAAGCTCGGCCTCCAATTTTCTTCGAAACTAAGCACTATCCCAAGCACAATTTATCTCGCTTCTCTTACGGGCTAAGCTCAGCCCTTCAATTCGCAATACTAAGCTCTGTCTTGTCCGCATCATACTACTGCATCCTTCATGGGCTGAAATATCGCCAACTCATCCAAAGGCGTCATCATTTTGAGGCACCATCTTCATAGCCCGAGAACACCATATCATGGCCTGAGGATCTCTTTCAATCTTTTGCATGTCATTATTCAAAGACGTCATGGTTCGGAGGCACCATCCACATAGCCCGAGAACATCATTTCATGGCCTGTGAATCCCTTATCATACGCTTCATGGCCCAGGACATCATGGTCTAAGAACATCATTCCCATCATCCGAAGACAACTTTCATGGTCCAGCGGGAATTTGCATCATGTTTAAATTTATGCACAGTATACGCTTGTATTGTTTCTATTTGTAGGTAAGCCGACGAGCGATGGCTATCCCACCAGAAGTGATCCCGCTCCAGTTCCCTCAGCCATAACAAACTTAACCATTACCGTAAACCGCCTACTCACCCAGCCCTAGATGTTGCGTCCGTTCTTGAAATCTTTCATCGATATACTCCGCCGATGAATCCGGAACTACATACGGCCTGATTCCTGCGAAACCAGCGATATGTTGGTAGCTCAGAAGCCAGGGTGCGGCCTAACCTCTTCAAACTGTTTCACTCGGTCAAAATTGGTCATCATTTCTTTACTTGGAAACTCTTTCATTCTTCCCGGGTAAAGAGGGGCAGCTGTTGATACCCAATTTTTTCCTATATATTTGCAATATGAAAAATACCTTCAAAATAACATATATATGCATATATAAGCATGCCTAAGATTTTTATTATTTTTTCCATAATTGTAAGATTTTAAATTGATTTATTTTCTCCATTTTTATCCATAAAATCCCCAATAATTATTTCTAAAACTATTGTTTTGGTAAGTCATCCATTGGATTTCTATATTTATGCCAAAATATGGCTAAGGTAATTTTTATAATTACATTTAGTATTTTTAAAGCTAAATTGCACATAATTGCAATATTAGCCCTTTTAAGATTTAATTATATTTTATATGCATAAAATTGAATCCTGTATTTTTAAATTTCTAATTATGTATTATAAACCATTTTAGGTTTTTAAAATTATTTTTCAGAAACTATCTATTATTTTTTATAAATCAAATAGGGAAAAACTGGCTATTTAAATTATAGCCAAATTGGCTTTCAATTATAGACAAATCGGACCCCAAATTCCTAGCCCAATTTTACAATTAAAAACCCAACCCACACCCTACTAACCCATACCCAAACCCGGAACCCAACTACCCCATTTAATCTTGACAGTTGATCTCTCAGATCAACGATCCACGTCGTTTCTTTCCTTTTTAATCGAACAACCCCGCAAACCCTACCCCATTCTTTCATCTGAGCCGTTTCTGAATCCTCTCCCCCTATCTTCCCTCTCAAACACCCTCAAACCCTAATCACTTTCCACCCTTCTCCGGCCACCTCCCTCGCCTAAAACCATGGCCTCTCATCATCTCCTGGCCTCTGCTTCACCCCACGCTGGTTTGACACTACCCTGAGGTTCTCAGGTGAACCTGGAGCGGTTCAACTCATATCCATGGTCTTTCATGCCATTTCCCGGCCATCCATGGCTGTTTGAGTAAGATCTATGACTTTTCCGGCTAAAACCGGTAACATTTTAAGGTCCTATCATCTTCTCTGGGTTCTTTGAAACACTAACTCTTGAGATTTTTCACTTTTCTTTAGATCTATCTTAGATCTAGGTATTTCCATGAGTTCTTAGCCGATTTTTCTTCATCTCTACTATTTTCCGAAAACCCTAGATTCGCTATTGTTTGATTCTTCTCAGATCTTTCTAGATATGAGGCGATTCGAGTATTATTAAGTGTTTTCCTTTAAAAATCTCCTATTTTAACTAACTATTTCGAATTTTTTAAACTAGGCTTCATCCCAAGTTGTTTTTCAAGGGTTTTCTGACTTCTAAGTGTTTGATTAATTACCCTTTCGTCTTCGTGACTGATTTGTGCAAGAATATGAAACCCTAGTTGATTCTATGTGATTCCTTCAATCTTTGCTTCGATTTTGGGTATTTTTGTTGTACCAGTCATGTTAGTTTGCTCTATCTTTGGACTTAAATATTTTTCCTTGTTAAACCCAATAGTTTTGTGGTTTTGCCCTAATTAATCTCTAATTAGGGTTCGAATCTATTTCTCCGGCTAATTTCTATATCTTTGTGAGGTTTTACATAGCCTTATTTTTGTTTATGGAAGTTGAAAATTTTCTTTCTGGAAATCAATGTTATTTTAAAACTTTTGGCTGGTTGATTCGCTCTGTTAGAGATCCATATGCGTAAATCTTGGGTGTTTCCTTGTTTATGACCGTAATTGGTCATACTAACCTTATTTGATTGCCCGTATAATTGTGGATTCTTACTGATTCCTTTGCATGGTATGATTGGGATTCTCTCCTTAATTAGACCCTTGTTGTTACCGTTAATCAATTACCCCTGATTAAGGGGGTCTATTTCGAACCCCTTTTAGGTGATTTGATTCTGTGATTCTATGATTGTCCCTAATTGACTGACTTCTGATTCTTTTTCTTATTGGTTCTACTCCTAAAGTGCTATATATTCACTCTTGTTTTACCTCTTAACACACGAACAATAGTTCAGAATACACACACACACATACTCAAACTCTCCCTACTTGTGCTAACTGCTTGTCTAGCCGGCTGAAAGCCAAGGCTAGACTGTGGAACTCTACTTGCTTTACTTTTCTGCACTTTACTTTCTTAACTGGTATGTTCCTAGTTCTATTCTGAAACTCAACTCTATGTGCTCCATGTCCGTTAAATCCATGTCTCCTTCTACACTAATTTAATGGCTTATGTATTTAATTGCCCTTCTTGTTTACTGCTTTATTCAGCATGCTTAAGTTTTGCCCTCTCTTGTTCAAGTGTGTAATAAGCATGTCTACTTGAGTTCTTGTTTATTCCCCTCAACTAGTATGCCATGTTAGCATTATAAACTCTTAAATGTGTTTGGTTAACACTAAGTGGCATGAATAATTATGTGTAATAGACTCCTACCCTTAGCATGACTACTCTTACACTGTGAATTTGTGCTCTTTGAAATGATACCTCTTTGAATTTGTGCTACTTGAAATGATACCTCTTTGATATATATGTGTAAGCACGTGATTTGTGCTTTACGAGCAATCGCTCAAAAAGAAAATAAAAATAGTAACAAATGGTTTCGCTGTACAATTGTTCGAGTTTTCGTGACATGTGTTGTTAGTCATTTGTGGATCTGTCCATTTTTGCATTTAATCATTAACAAACAAAAATACAAAATATGTATGTTAGGATGATTAAACCATAATTCGGTCAGTAAAAGAAAATTCAAAAAAATATATATATGTGTGCATCGTTCGTTCTAGGCTTTTAGTTAACTTACTTAAATAATTTTTGTGATAATTGTGTTAAAATGTTGCATTGTTGTTTAGTTTTAATTTCGTTATTTTTATTATTTATTATTTTTATTTTTGTTTTAAAAGAAAAAATGAAATTAGAAAACAAAGAGTGAAGGAAATCGGTTGGGCCAAAAGAAGTGAAACAAAACAGGCCCAAAACCAGCATTCAAATCCGGTCCAAGTCCAGGCCTGCCCAAACACCTCCTGAAACGACACCGTTTCAGGCCAATCCATCTCAGCCGTTCCAATCAATCCAATCCAACGGTCCAGGATCACTTTCAATAACCCGTTTCAAAGCCCGACCCAGGAACCAATCCGATCCAACCCTCACTTAAACCAAACGACCCCGTTTAACTACCAAACGACTCCGTCTCATTTCTCACCCTCAGATCCAAGCCGTTGAGATCATATGATCTAACGGCTCAGATCCAATCCCATAGACCATATATAAGCCTTCCCTTACACCCACGCCCCCTATACCAACACCCCACCCCTTCGTCCCCAAGCTCAAACCCGGACCTCCCATTAGAAACCCTAGCCGCCCCCGTCTCCCTCGCCATTAAAGCCGGCGGCACGAACGCCGGTGACCACCCCCTGAACACCCTAAGACCCCCTCACTCCCCTGAACACGAATCCACTAACCACGAACCTCGAATCATCTCCTATCGTCTCGAATCTGGATTTGAAGATTCGAGGCAAAACTCGATCTACACCAAACCTCGCCATTTTTGTACCAGCCACTCCCCTGACCTTCCTCGTGACCAAACCAAGCTTGGTTTGGTCCGAATCTACCCACAACTCCTTAAAAATCAGATCTGGAAATCCATACCTTAGAACACATGCACCTGGGGAATCCGCCCGGTCTTGAAAGGGGTTTTGAGGTTCAATGGATCTTAACCAAGGTGTTCTCATGTGAGAACACCCTGGTTAAAATTTGTTCGGCCTCAAATGGGCAGAGTTGAGTCGGATTTGGGTCTGTTTGATTTAAACATTTTTCGGTAAGTTTTCTTTCCCTTTTCGTTTATATTAATTGCTGATTAAGTCATTAGCATTGCTGTGTGGTAATTGTTTTTTTTTATTATTTTTTGATAGTTTCTTAATTTCTTTCCTCTCAGTAAAGACCTTTTATTTGGTCAATTGTTTCTGTGTATGATTTAAATGTATTCTATGATGAGCATGTCCGATTAGTATGGTCGTCGCATGAATAACTTATATAGGCCCCAGTAATTGAACACAAAATTGTCTGATGCCCTTTAGGTCCCTGAACGTATTGTTTATATGAGCGACTGATTATTACCTGCTATAATTAGTATAGTCGACTCGATAAATGTCGTTGATTAGTTTCTATAACTAATGAATCAAACGAGCTAATAATGTCGCATGACTAATTGAACGTTGCCACTAACTGAATGCCCCAGCATTGTTAAAATGGTTTGTTTGCATTGTAAAAATGATTAAAAAGATTCAGCCCAGGCAGCCTTGAATTTGAACTTTCATCAGTTCAAAACTGCCCTGATGCTGCAATAGGCAGGGCAGTAATAATCAAGGTTAAGCAGGGGTATTCTGGGGTGTCAAAAGGACAGAAAGATTAGTTTAAATGAAGCTGACAAGTAGGGTACTAATTAAGATTAAACTAATACTAATGGGGAACAAGACACAATGGTATGGGGCTTAAAATGAATACTAAAATAAGCCCATAACCCTGGATTAAAGAATAAACCAGGCGTGGGGAGCAAATGGCTGGCATCAAGAGATGCTCAAGCATGGGTTTAACAGGGTATGGGCAGGCTGCAAGTTGCAGCATGAGGGCAGCCTAGCTGCACCGAGTCATTTGGCTTATAAATAGGCCATTTGAGAACTTAAAAGGGGCTGGACTTTTAGTCTTCAGAAAAAGAAAAACAAAAGTGGAATTTTAGGCTGGAGTTTTAATCTGGAGAGAGGTTTAGTGAGTCCAAAGAAAAACTGAAAACATAAGGTAGTTTCCAGTAAACACTGCAACCAAACACTGCCTGAAAGTTGTATAAGAGTGCATATTGGTCAAGCTGTCTGGGCCAAGTTCTTTGTTTGCATTGATTGAGCTGTTTCTGGTTATTGAATTGGTAGTGTTGCTGCATTGAATACTCTGTTGTTGCTGTTGTTTCATCCTTCTTTTCTGGGTTCATTGGTTTGGTACTCGACTATTTGTTGGTCCTCTTTGTTCTGGGAAATATTGTTGGTCGTCTGAGGTTTGTGGAAAACATTTGGTTTGGTTTGTTGCTGTGCTGTTGCTGTGTGTCTGCCGCTGCTGTATTCACTGCATATTGCCTAGCTGATCATTCCTTTCTTCTTTGTCCTCCTTACCAGGTACACAATCGATACCACTAATGTAACTGAGAGTTTGAACATGAATGCAAAAGAGAGGACCTGCAGATTGTTTTTATATACACGTGGACTGTTGTGTTAAATGTCATGTAGTATATAGTAGTTACATTTTCGTTTGGATAATAGAAGTAGCCTACATGCTTAGTGTATCAATGTAGGTAAGTGAATGCTAGTCATATATGTATGCTGTTAGGTGAAAATATTCTCATTACAATAAGTTGTATTTTAAACTTAGTCTGATGATGTAGTATATTCTCTAACGTAGGTCAAATAGGAAAACTATCCACTTTAATTAAAGTACTTTCCTCTTTTGTCAGATTGCCACATATAAATTGATAAACTCACTTATAGAACAAAGAACCAGTTCAGGGCCTCAACCTCATGAAGGTCGAGCCCAAACCGAAGCAAACCAAGTAGGCCCGTATCGAACAAGCAGAGGCCCAGGTCTGGCCTATCACGCATGGGCTGGATTTGGGCCCATGATTATTTGTTCGGCTGGCTGTATGTGCAGCCTCATTTCTGATTTTTTTGCTTTTCTGAATGTCATTACAAACAACTTGCAAGCATCTAATTAATTAGGACTATCTACTATTTTCAATTGATAAAGACAAACACGACAAGAAACGTAGTTGTTATAGGATATCCTTTTAAAAATAAGAACGAGATGAGCCTCGATGAAAATAAACAAAACGCGCAGATGCGGGGCCCTTGTTTAAATGTATATTATCGAAGCATTTAGGTTCCAGGACGGGTTGTTTAGCAAATCTCACAACCCTCCTAAAATAATAATACGTTAGACTCTTTAGGACGCGCCTTAATAAATCTTACCTTCTTAAACTCGGGTGCGCATTTATGCGACCCAAATCCAATTCTCAACGGAGTCGAAAGGTGTTTCTAATCACGGGTACATTGATTGTGACGTGGTTCGAGATGCATGTCCATGACGTTGCAAATTCATTAAAAAATAAGAACGAGACGAGCCTCGCCAAATAAAAATACAAACTGCGGGGCCCTCAGCAAATATTTGCTTTAAAAAATTATTTGGACTTCGGGATGGACCGTTTAGTAAAATTCCACGGTCTTACCCAAAATAAATACGCTAGTTGCTTTAGGCGCGTCTTAAATAATTTATTTTTTCATAAATGCGGGTGCACATTTATGTGACCCAAATCCAAATCTCAACCAAGTCGAAATATATCAATAACCACGGGTGCATTGATGTAACGTGGTTCGAGATATGTTTTCATGACGTTGCAAGTCCTATAAAAATAACAGTGAATGATAAAAGCGGTTAAAAGACAAAATTGGCACATAAGTTCATACTTGTATAAAAATCAGATAATCAAGCCGAATATAACAATTGAGCGACCGTGCTAGAACCACGGAACTCGGGAATGCCTAACACCTTCTCCCGGGTTAACAGAATTCCTTATCCGGATTTCTGGTGCGCAGACTGTAATATGGAGTCATTCTTTTCCTCGATTCGGGATTAAAATTGGTGACTTGGGACACCCTAAATCTCCCAAGTGGCGACTCTGAAATTAATAAACCAATCCCATTTCGATTGTCCTTTAATTGGAAAAACTCCCTTGCACCCTCTCTGGTGCGGAAAAAGGAGGTGTGACAGCTCTGACGACTCTGCTGGGGACTATAACCCAGAACCACTGGTTCAGGGTTAAGAATTCGAGCTTGAAATAATTGTTATTATTTGGCTTTATTATTATCTGGTTTTTTACGTGTTTGAGCCTAATGTGCTAAATGCTGCTTTTACTGCTTTGATATTATTTGGACTGTATATATAAACTGTGCCGAAACCCTTCTCTTCTCTCTTGAGGAGCGCACGCTGGTCGTGGCTTCTTTCTGTTAGTGTCATATGCCAAAATAGAACGAGGATTCGGAGGAGTTGCAAAATCGGATGGCCTTTTGGTTACCGGTACACAGCTCCCATCCTCGGCTCGAGTTGTCCGCTCGGGTAAGCCAGGTCTAGAACAAACACCTAGGCTTTACAGCTTAGCATAACATAGCTTCATGCCGGATCCCTAGTAGGAACGCTTATTTGCATCATGTGCATTTGACTTAGGGGACTCAGCACAGGGGCTGGGTCCGTCTAGGACAGGCAACCTGAGAATAAAGGCCATCCTGCTACATCCTGTTTGCTTTATGCATTTACTTGTTTCAAGGCTTGCATGCTGACCGGTTTCTGAATATCGGGAATGTTTGGAAAGGGAAGAGGAATAACGGTTAAGGGGTTACTTATTTATTCTTGAAAAGTCACAAAAATGGTCAAAGCTCTGCCAGAATTTTGAAAAAAAAAAATGTGTGTCTTATTAATTTGTTTTAAAAAAGAAAAAAGGAGTCTTTGATTCATTTTTAAGAGAAAAATAGGGTGTCCCCAAAATTCGATTTATGCCCGAACTACGTCAGTTTGATTCTCGCATGGTGCGGGATACGTAGGCAACCCCCATCGGGCTCAACTTGTTCTTTCAAAATAGAGGTACAAACCAAATAACGAAAGTTTTAAGGTAACATCGTACTTTTCAGAAACAACCAAAATTTCGTTTTTCTAGAAAATAGTGTGTCGATTTGTGTATTTGAGTCTAATGAGTCTGGATCTTCGCTTAATCACCCCAATAAACATGCAGAATGAGCATGAGTCCAAGTTTGCCGATGACAGTTAGAAGCAAAATCCCCCTGGAAGTGCGATTATGGTGGGAGGATTTGGAAAAGCCAGAGCAAGACAAGGTCAAACTGCACCTGGGGGGTTTGGTTGATTTGTTGAAAGTCAGGCCTCGGTGCGACATCATAAAGGCTTTGGTTACATTCTGGGATCCGGCCCACAACGTGTTCCGTTTCTCAGATTTTGAACTCACCCCAACCTTAGAGGAAATGGCGGGTTACATGGACGTCACTGAAGGTTTGAGACACAAATACCTGATCGCTCCAAGGGCTGTGAATTCACACAAATTCATGGATCTGTTGAAGATAAGCAAAGGAGTCCCATACGCTGAACTGGATAGAGGTTTTTCTACCCTACAATTCATATACCAGAGGTACGGGAGCATAGGAGGATTCAATGATCCAGAAAGTGGTGTTTGCAGCAGGGGAAATCTGGTAAAATGGAATGAGCATAGGCGGTTCGCTTTTATGGTGGCATTTTTGGGCCTTGTGGTGTTTCCCCGAAAAGATAGAAATATCGACCTAAAGGTGGCTGGAATCGTCAAAATCCTGATTACCAACGATAAAAGCATCCTTGCTCCCATGATAATGTCAGAAATATACCGAGCCCTCACGGCTTGTAAGGCTGGAGCAGACTTCTTCGAAGGGTGCAACTTGTTGTTACAGATGTGGATGATCGAACACTTGTGTCACCACCCTCAGTATATGCGCTACATGTCTACAAATGGGGGCTGCATCGAGGGTTATAGCCTAAGGGTTTCAGGTTTCCGATCACCGGGAGGGTTTGAAGAATGGATATCCTATCTCCGGATCATCACCGCAGACCAAATAAACTGGACTTTGGGTTGGCTTTCTGTGGAAGAAATCATATACATGCCCGCCACTGGTCCTCACTTCCTCTTGATGGGACTCAGGGGTATTCAACCTTATGCCCCTTACAGGGTAATGAGGCAGTTGGGAAGATGTCAAGTACTACACCCGGACGAAGATCTCAGCACTTATGCAGTCGAGGTCAGCAGTGACGGCCAATTTCCTGAAAAGACAGTTCGTTGCATATGGAGTGAATGCCAGTACTTAACGGCGAATACCCGAGTAAATGATTTGTCTAGGGGTGAAGTCTCGCCGGCCTATATCACTTGGCAGAACAAGAAGAACATCGTAAAACGGCCAACCAAACGGCCTCACCTCCGAAATTTTGTTGAGTCATCGCAAGAACAATGGGACTGGCTCGCAAAAGAGGAAGGTTACCTGGTTGAAATTAGGAAGCTGAAGCGACAAATGGAAAGGATGGTATTCGAAAACAACGTACAAGTCGCCCAAGAGCAGGCTGAAAAAGACAAGTTAGCCCAAGAAAACCAAACCCTGAGGGCCCGGCTTCGCCAAGCCAGTAAGAATAACATCGACCGACAGAGGCGTTGCTCCGACGAAAGATTGATAGCCAGTTTGAGAAATCAGGTCATCCAGAGCCAGGTAGAATTAGACCTATCAGAGGCTTGCATAGCAAGGATGAGGGTCCAAATGGGCAGAAGGTACAATGGCCCGGAGAAAGCGCCTACAGCAAGTCATGAGGAATTGTGAACTGAGCGTCAAAGCAGCAAAGGAAACAAATTCCGCTTTGCAAGAGCGGATCTTCAAGCAAACACAAGATGCCCAGGCCGACCGGAGACGCTATTACAATGCAATGACAAGGATGGAAAGGCAAATGGATATATTCCAGGATCAGCTCGCCGCCAATGCACAAACGCTAGGATTAAAGAGCCGACAGATAAGGCAATTGTTCGCAGAAAGGGACAACATTCGGGCAAGAATTGACGAAGTCGGGCATTACATCTACCTAAAATGTTTGGCATGCGAGCAGACACCTCGGGAAAACCTCATTGCTTCCATCATGGGCTGCGTCCATCGGATTATGAACGAGTTGAAGGGCTTGCAAAGAGACCTTACACCTAGGGCCGCGAAAGGGCCGAAAGATGCCTCGTGGGTCCCTAAGTTGGAAAATTAGTTGTTGATCGAGTCCTGGTTGTTTTGTTTGTTGTTTCCCCAATGTTGTTTTCTTTTCCTCAAACCAAGTTTAAAACCCTGGAGTCTGTACTGTTGCTATTTTGTTTGAAGTAATGTGTAATAGCAAATTTTGATAATGAAATTAAGTGACTCCGGAAGAATTTCTATGTGTCTTTACTTTAAGGCAGAACTACGCCTGGTCTGATTCACGCGGGGACGTGATACGTAGGCAATCCCCATAAGATTCGACCGCTTTTTAAATAAAGAAAAGAAAATGTAAATAAAATAAAAACGCGGGGTTTCGCATAATACTCTAAAAAAGAGACGAATGAACAAACCGGGATGACGCATGTGGTTTGAAGCAAAGCATGTAGAAACGGTCAACTGCCTAGGTGCATTGCATCCTCTATGTGTTATGATCAAATCTGTTAAGCTCTAACACTAACAAAGTTTGTTGTTGTCTGATACCAGACAGTTAGTTGTTAAAGAATTCTGGCAACACATTCATACCAAACCAGATCCAAAGGACCGGTAGCAACAAGCATGACTACTTCAGAGAATAGTAATGAGGAAGAAAGGCCGATGAGCCAGTTGCTAAAAGAGGCAATGGAAAAGATTGAAAGGATGGGACTAGAGATGCATGCAATGCAGCTAGCCCTGGCCAAAACACAAAAGAGCCCTGAGACACTGGGACACATGCCGGAGTACCCTCACTCTGGCCCTTCCACAAGCCGCCCAAATCCCCTCTATCATCAAGAAAGAAGCCCTCATGATTCCCAAGCTCCACCACCCCATCAACCTCTCCCAACACCCAATATTCCCATTTTTGTGGGACCTGCATCAGCCCCTTTGCAGCGAACGACCAGTGAGCCATTGTTTCAGGCTCACGATACACAATACTATCCCCCTGAGCCTACATTCCATGCACCCGAACCACAGGCTTACAATCCCCATTTGGAAGTTCCGGCAGAGGTTGAGAAGCCGGTTAAGGCCCCTGAACAGGATGAAGTGTTGAGAAAGTTCAAAAGCCTGGAGCAATCCTTCAGGAACTTACACGGGCTGGGCAATCAAGTCAGCGTGGCATACAAAGATCTGTGCCCTTTCCCAGATGTCCAACTCCCGGCTGGGTTCAAGATGCCCAAGTTTGATTTATATGAAGGGCACGGTGATCCCATGGCACATTTGCGGGGATTCTGTAGCAAAATGAGAGGGGCAGGAGGCAAGGATGAGCTTTTGATAGCTTATTTCGGCCAAAGTCTGAGCGGATCTGCACTGGAATGGTATACCAGGCAGGATTTCAGCAGGTGGTACACGTGGGATGACCTGGCGCAGGCTTTTGCAGGTCATTTCCAATACAATCTGGAGATAGTCCCTGACCGTCTCACGTTATTGAGAACTGGGAAGAAACCCGGGGAAAGTTTTCGCGAGTTCGGGTTCCGCTGGAGAGAACAAGCAGCTAGGGTCGATCCTCCCATGAGAGAGGGAGAGATGGTAGACTATTTTTTGCAGACATTGGATCCAACCTACTTTGGTCACTTGGTGACAACGGTTGGAAAATCTTTCAACGAGGTGGTCAAAATAGGGGTCATGATAGAAGAAGGTTTGAGGTCGGACAAGATCTTAAACTATTCGGCACTTAAGGCCACAACCCAGGCTATTCAAAGCGGCACGGGAGGTGCGCTAAGAAGAAAGAAAGAAGAGGTTGCCACGATCGAGGCAGGCAGTTGGTCCAGGGCTGGCAGGCCGCACTACAACCAACCCAGGCCTCACAGGTCAAACTACCCATACAACCCACCACAAAATTTCTATCCACCTCGAGAACCACATTGTTCCGTACACCAAGCCCAGGTATACACTCAGCCTCCGGTTCGCCCACAATGGCGCGCACCGGCTCCCCAGAACATATATGCACCACCACAAAACACCTACCCTCCACCAAGGGCATATAGAAACCCTTCAGGGGCAGGTTTCCGGGGAAATCCAGATGCTAGGAATGACAGGTTGCGGAAGCAAAGAACCTTCACCGAACTGGGAGAAACCTACACCGCTGTGTTCCACAAGCTGCGGCAATTGGGTTTGGTTAGTCCTGTCCATACTCGGGAACCAAATCCCCCGCCTCAGAATTTGGATCGTTCAATCAGTTGTGAATACTGTTCAGGGATGCTCGGGCACGATACCGAGAAGTGCTGGAAGTTAAGGCATGCCATACAGGATCTTATTGACACCAATAAGATCGAGGTCCAGACACCGGAGGCTCCTAACATCAACCAAAACCCACTGCCAGCGCACCACGAAACTCACATGATTGAGTTGGTGTGTGAGGGAGGAGAATTAAGAAAACCCTCACAAACAGTGATGATGATCCAAGCTGCCCCAAAAGAAGTCTTAACCAGTGGAGGAACAAATGTACAGTCGCAGGGAGAAGGCGTCAAGCCGGTAGTAATATGGGGGAAGAGCCCGTCCGTCATAGCAAGCAAACCCGAGCCAAGCAAGTTGGTAATACCAGGGATCCTGCCCACACCGGCAGTCATGTTGAAAGGGGTATGTGGAGAACGGGTGACCATAAAGCCGGTGGTCCAACTGCCAATGCTTGACAGCAGGGCTGTGCCCTGGAAATATGAAAAAGCAGTGGTGACGTACCAAGGAAAACAGGTGGAAGAAGTCAGTTGTGAAGCGCAAGGGCTGACTCGATCAGGTCGATGTTTTGCTCCGGTGGAGTTAAGAAAAACCAACCCAGTGGCAACCAAGAAGCCAGTGTCAGAAGAAGAGGCTGAAGACTTCCTGAGGAAGATGAAAGTACAAGACTATTCTGTGGTTGAGCAGCTGAGAAAAACACCTGCCCAGATCTCACTATTGTCATTACTCCTCCATTCCGAGGAACATCGTCGGGCCCTGTTAAAGATATTGAACGAGGCCCATGTACCCAGTGAGATTTCTGTAAACCACCTGGAAACCATCGCCAGCAAGATTTTCGAGGTGAACAGGGTAACATTCTCAGATGATGACCTGCCGGTGGAAGGTACGGAGCATAACAAAGCTCTATACCTAGCTGTCAAATGTGAAGACTCGGTGGTAACTCGAGTATTGGTGGATAACGGCTCAAGCGCCAATATTTGTCCATTATCCACCCTGGACCAGTTAAAGATTGACCGTGGAAGAATCCGGGAGAATAGCATCTGTGTCCGGGGGTTTGACGGAAACGGAACCGCCACTGTGGGGGATGTTGTACTTGAATTAACCATTGGTCCGGTCCTATTTACCATGGAATTCCAGGTGTTGGACGCCACGGTATCTTACAACTTGCTGTTAGGACGACCCTGGATTCATGCAGCTAAAGCGGTGCCTTCCACCCTACATCAGACAGTGAAGTTCGAGTGGGAAAGACAAGAGGTCGTGTTGCACGGCGAGGATACAACATGCACCATGGGCGGAACCATTGTGCCTTTCATAGAGACCACTGATGACAAGGGTCCCTGGGTCTACCAGATTCTCGATACAGGGTCGGCCAACAAAATTTCTGAAGGAGAAATCATCCCGCACCCTAGGGTGGCTGCCGCAACAGTCATGATGGTATCAGAAATGCTGGGTAATGGGTTTGTGCCGGGAAAAGGCCTGGGAGTTGAACTTCAAGGGATAGTCCAACCTGTCTCCCTTCCTAAGAATCTGGAAACTTTCGGGTTGGGGTTCAAACCAACCGCAGCAGACAGGAAGCAAGCGCGAAAAATGAAGAAGAGAGTCTGGTTTCTGCCTAAACCAGTGCCACGCCTCTCAAGGTCTTTTGTTAAAGCAAGTGCCAAGGGGTCAGTGATCCCAAAGATTCGAGGACCTTTGATCGGTATAAATGAAGACCTGAATCAGAGTTTTGAGAGGCTGTTCACGGATGTCAGTATGGTGGAAGCTGGAGAAGGTTCCAGCAGAGCAGAGATACAATTTGTGGGGCCTGAGGCCAAGACCAACAATTGGACGGTTACTCCTCTTCCTGTCCGAGGGGAGTCTTGGTAGTAGGCTTTGATTAATGTTTTGTTTGTTTGTTTGTTTGATCGGATTATTCAAGGGTGTAATCCAAATTTTACTTTCGTTTTGTAAAAGTGTGAACCCTTTTTATCCCGCAAATTTAATAAAGTTCTTTTCTTTTGTCTCATTTTAATTTTTGTCTTGTTCTTTTTCTTTCTGGACAGTTCTCTTTTTACTGGTTCTAATGACATGGCATGCACAGCGGATCTTCGACCTAGTCTAATAAATCAATCTGAAACCGACTCAATGATGCAAAAGGTCGTTTGTGACGATGAATCTGAATGTGACGAAGGTGAAGCCTTCGAAGAAATAAACAGAGAACTGTGCCAATTTGAAGAGAAACCCAAGCCTAACCTAAATGACACCGAGGCTGTGAATCTAGGAGACGCTGATAACATCCAAGAGACCAAAATTAGCATCCACATTGAGCCGAATGTCAAAGCAGAATTGATCAAAACTCTCAGGGAATTCAAAGATGTTTTTGCATGGTCATATGATGATATGCCTGGATTGAGCACCAATTTAGTGGTTCACAAATTGCCCACTGACCCGGCATACCCTCCGGTCAAGCAAAAACTAAGGAAATTTAAAACAGAAATGAGTGTAAAGATCAAAGAAGAAGTGATTAAGCAATTACAATCGAAGGTCATTCGGGTCACTCGGTATCCCGAGTGGTTGGCCAATGTGGTACCAGTCCCAAAGAAGGATGGAAAAATCAGGGTATGCGTTGATTACCGCAACCTCAACAAAGCAAGTCCCAAGGACAATTTCCCGCTGCCCAACATTCATATCCTGATCGACAATTGCGCTGGGCGCGAGATCGGATCCTTTGTGGATTGCTATGCAGGTTATCATCAGATCCTAATGGATGAGGAGGATGCTGAGAAGACAGCGTTTATTACGCCATGGGGAACCTACTGCTATCGGGTAATGCCGTTCGGGTTAAAGAACGCTGGGGCAACATACATGCGAGCAATGACTGCGGTGTTTCATGACATGATACACAAGGAAATTGAGGTGTACGTCGATGATGTGATTATCAAATCTTGGCGTCAGGAGGACCATGTAGCAGACCTAAGGAGATTTTTCCAAAGACTCCGGAGGTATGATATCAAGCTTAACCCGGCCAAATGCGCATTCGGGGTTCCATCAGGGAAGTTGCTAGGATTCATCGTCAGTCGACGGGGGATTGAGTTAGACCCATCCAAAATTGAATCCATCCGAGATTTGCCACCGCCAAGGAACAAAACAGAGGTAATGAGTTTGCTGGGTAGACTCAATTATATCAGCAGGTTCATCGCTCAACTCACAGCAACTTGTGAGCCCATATTTCGGCTGCTGAGAAAGGACGCTGCAGTAGGTTGGACAGCAGAGTGTCAGGAAGCTTTCGACCAAATCAAAGGGTATCTGTCTAATCCACCCGTATTGGTCCCACCTAAGCCCGGGAAACCCCTAATCCTTTACCTGACAGTCTTGGAAAATTCATTTGGTTGTGTACTGGGGCAACATGACGACACAGGGAGGAAGGAGCAAGCCATCTACTATCTTAGCAAGAAATTCACAGTGCATGAGGTCAAGTACACTCAACTCGAGAAAACGTGTTGCGCCCTAACTTGGGTAGCTCAGAAGTTGAAGCACTACCTGTCTTCATATACTACGTATCTCATATCCCGTTTGGACCCATTGAAATATATATTTCAGAAACCTATGCCCACGGGAAGGTTGGCAAAATGGCAAATTCTGCTCACCGAGTTTGATATCGTCTATGTGACGAGGACAACCATGAAAGCCCAGGCACTGGCAGACCATTTGGCAGAGAATCCCGTTGATGAAAAATACGAGCCCTTAAGAACGTATTTTCCTGACGAAGAGGTGATGCATACGAATGAGTTGGAATTACCCGAGGAACCGGGTTGGAAGCTTTTCTTCGATGGAGCTGCAAACGCAAAAGGGGTTGGAATAGGAGCAGTACTCATTTCTGAAACAGGACGGCATTATCCTGTTACGGCTCAACTACGCTTCTATTGCACCAACAATATGGCCGAGTATGAGGCTTGCATTCTGGGTCTGCGCCTGGCTGCTGACATGGATGTCCAAGACGTCTTGGTCTTGGGAGACTCGGACCTCTTGATACATCAAATTCAGGGAGAATGGGAAACACGAGATCTAAAACTCGTACCATACCGACAATGCTTGCATGATCTGAGCAAGCAATTTCGATCGGTAAAGTTCAAACACATCCCGAGAGTTCACAATGAGGTTGCGGATGCCTTAGCCACCTTAGCATCAATGCTGCACCACCCTGACAAAATGTATGTTGATCCTCTGCACATCCAAGTCCGTGATCAGCACGCCTACTGCAATGCCATAGAAGAAGAAGCGGATGGCGAACCCTGGTTTCATGATATCAAGGAATACCTCAGGATGGGGATATATCCAGAACATGCCTCTGGAGACCAAAAAAGAGCCCTTCGGCGTTTGTCGAATGGTTTCTTCCTCAGTGGGGGAATATTGTACAAAAGAACCCCGGATCTGGGATTGTTGAGATGCATAGATGCCAGGCAGGCAACAACGGTTATGGCAGAAGTACATGCTGGAGTTTGTGGGCCACACATGAGTGGATATGTATTGGCAAGAAAAATCCTTCGAACAGGGTGTTATTGGCTCACCATGGAACACGACTGTATCACTTTCGTGAGGAAATGCCATCAGTGCCAGATACATGGAGACTTGATTCACTCTCCGCCAACAGAGTTACATACGATGTCAGCACCCTGGCCGTTTGTAGCATGGGGCATGGATGTCATTGGGCCCATCGAGCCAGCAGCGTCCAACGGTCATAGGTTCATTCTAGTGACCATTGATTACTTCACCAAATGGGTTGAGGCTAAAACCTTCAAATCAGTAACTAAGAAGGCAGTGGTGGACTTTGTTCACTCCCATATCATCTGCAGATTTGGGATCCCAAAAGTGATCATCACGGATAACGGTGCGAATCTTAATAGCAGCTTGATGAGAGAGGTATGCCAACAATTTAAGATTACACACCGCAATTCCACCCCATATCGTCCTAAGGCAAATGGAGCAGTCGAAGCAGCCAATAAGAATATCAAGAAGATACTGCGAAAGATGGTGGAAGGGTGGTCCAGACAATGGCACGAGAAATTACCCTTTGCCTTGTTGGGTTACCGCACTACCGTCCGGACTTCCATAGGCGCAACTCCTTATTTGTTGGTGTATGGAACTGAGGCCGTGATACCAGCGGAGGTCGAAATTCCGTTCCTCCGAATTGTCGCTGAAGCCGGAATTGATGATGATGAATGGATCAAAGCTCGCTTGGAACAGTTGAGCCTGATAGATGAGAAAAGATTGGCAGCAGTGTGTCATGGTCAGCTGTACCAGAAGAGAATGGCAAGAGCGTATAATAAAAAGGTGCGCCCTAGGAAATTTGAAGTAGGGCAGCAAGTATTAAAGAAGATCCTCCCACATCAGGTCGAGGCAAAAGGCAAATTTGCCCCAAATTGGCAAGGGCCTTATATCGTGACCAGAGTATTGGCCAATGGTGCTTTGTGTTTGACAGATGTCGAAGGTAGATGTGTCGACATGGCTATCAATTCAGATGCAGTCAAGAGATATTATGCGTAATTTCTTTAAATTATGGCAATTTTGGTTTATTTGTTTGTATTTGGCATTTGTTGAATAATGAGATGACGGAGGCAATTCTTTCTTCTATCCAAACACTTTTAACCCTCGCTTCCCCCTTTGAGCCTTGAGCAAATTCTTTCAATACCCCTCTTTTGGAATCACTAATGGGAAAGATACGAAAAAAAAGAAAAGAAAAGAAAGGAAAAGAAAAGAAAAAGAAAAAGAAAAGGAAAAGAAAATGAAAAGAAAGAAAAGAAAAATCAAGGAATATAAAACCGTGGGAACTACGTTTGACCTGATTCCTCAAAGAGGATACGTAGGCGCCTCACGGCTCGGTCATAGTATGCATCGTAGCAAATATAGGATGCATAATGTACATAGTGTGCACAATATAGCACAATGTGCGTAACGCACGTAACTCAACATAAGCGTAAAAAATAAATTCCCCAAGCAAGAAAACCGGGGCAGAGGTTATGTTTTAAATTCCAACAAAGGTCTGATTCCAAAAGTTGTAGCACATCACCCTTCAAGTTGTTTTCATTTTTATAGCCCTTCTTCAATCCCACACCAAAACCAACATCAACATCCAAAAGACCTCCCGATCAATGTTCGAGAGATGCCAAATCCGGCAAATAAGACCGAGAATAATACACTGATCCCCAGCAAAGAAGAGGATCGTGAGACTGAGAATGAATTGATAGTCAAAGGAATCTCCAGAAGAGAGGGTCGTATCTACAACGCCCCGATTCATCGAAAGAAATAAAATGAGAGAGTCTCATCGGTGAAAACCTTCGCAGGCACCGAGAGGCGATGTAAGATGAGGGATATGAAATGAGAGAGTCTTATTGGTGAAAACCTTCACAGGCACCATAAGGCGCCGGGAGATGAGAGAAAAGAGAGAGTCTCATTAGTGAAAACCCCTCGAAGGGCACTATGAGGCGACAAGATAGAGCAGCAAAAGCTACCACATTCGCAACAAGATGAACATCCATTTATCATCCCCAGCAAGTCAGACCATCGGGCAAATCGATTGATACAAATAGACTGGGTCGGGAATCTATGGTGCACGTCATGATCACGGGGACCAGTTGTGTCCTCCAGATAAGTTCTTTGGATTGTCTCCTCCCACAAAATATTGGTTCAGAAAGTTTTTCTCTTTTCCATATCTTTGTTTCTTTTCCTAAAATGTGTCTTGAAAGGATTTTTCAAAGCTTACTACCAGAAACCGAAGGGGAATTCATCCCAATGCAGGATAATACAAACAGTCTTAAGGGCCGGTCCCAGGCAATGCAGTGATTGTGCCCGGAAATTTTTGGAAGAAGTAAGCTCCAAAAGGGAGTGGTTCCAGGAGTTAGAAGCAGACTCCCACATCATGTGTTTAAAGAGGAAGCAGAAAAGGGGATAAATTGAAAACCAATCCCCAGCAGGCTAGAGACCCCCAATAGGCAACTTTGCCCGCCAACCAATTATGGGAACAAAGAGCAAGAAAGGGGGAAGGGAGAAAGACGGCTCGCCAGAAAGGCACCCTCTACCACCACGATTAAAACTGATTAAATCCTTTTGTCTGCTGCAGGAAAACAAAGGATTGATGATGGCAGCAAGATGCACCGCCATGGAAGTCACCAAAAACCGGGGCAGAAAATTTTCTGCCAATTGTCGAAAATTTTCTCTGAAGAACGGGAAAGCAATTTTAATACTTTTAAGTTCTAGGTCGCCCACCAGTATAATGCGGGAATACTTTTAAGTTCTAGGTCGCCCACCAGTATAATGCGGGAATACTTTTAAGTTCTAGGTCGCCCACCAGTATAATGCGGGAATACATTTAAGTTCTAGGTCGCCCACCAGTATAATGCGGGAATATTTTTAAGTTCTAGGTCGCCCACCAGTATAATGCGGGAATATTTTTAAGTTCTAGGTCGCCCACCAGTATAATGCGGGAATATTTTTAAGTTCTAGGTCGCCCACCAGTATAATGCGGGAATATTTTTAAGTTCTAGGTCGCCCACCAGTATAATGCGGGAATATTTTTAAGTTCTAGGTCGCCCACCAGTATAATGCGGGAATATTTTTAAGTTCTAGGTCGCCCACCAGTATAATGCGGGAATATTCTTAAGTTCTAGGTCGCCCACCAGTATAATGCGGGAATATTCTTAAGTTCTAGGTCGCCCACCAGTATAATGCGGGAATATTTTTAAGTTCTAGGTCGCCCACCAGTATAATGCGGGAATATTTTTAAGTTTTAGGTCGCCCACCAGTATAATGCGGGAATATTTTTAAGTTCTAGGTCGCCCACCAGTATAATGCGGGAATATTTTTAAGTTCTAGGTCGCCCACCAGTATAATGCGGGAATACTTTTAAGTTCTAGGTCGCCCACCAGTATAATGCGGGAATATTTTTAAGTTCTAGGTCGCCCACCAGTATAATGCGGGAATACTTTTAAGTTCTAGGTCGCCCACCAGTATAATGCGGGAATACTTTTTAAGTTCTAGGTCGCCCACCAGTATAATGCGGGAATACTTTTAAGTTCTAGGTCGCCCACCAGTATAATGCGGGAATACATTTAAGTTCTAGGTCGCCCACCAGTATAATGCGGGAATACTTTAGCTCTAGAGTTTGGAATCAGTAGCCCCACCTGAAGGCGGAAGGTTACAACAGAGAGCCCCAAGCAGGAAAAACAATAAAATCCCCAGCGCCAAGAAGCAGAAGTCTGCCAAAGCAAGCGCACATTCAAAAGGAAAAAGGAACGCGTCTCAGAAGAAGCAGTTCGGAAACATTGTAGCATGCCCAGTATGACAATACTGATGAAGAGACATACCACTGAAGAAACCAGTGGAAGATTTAAAGAAGAAAGCCATGTTCCCAGCAAATCAAACAAAGTGATGAAAACTGGCATTCAGAAAGGCGATGGACCAGCATCATCTCCAAAGTTCACAAAATAAAGGCGTCAGAGGAAAGCGTTAGCCGACAAGAAAGCGAGACAACAAGAACAAGTGGGAGATAGATGAGATCTCATACTCTAGCTTAACTTTTTGTTTTTCCTTTTAGAGCAATGTAACAGGGAGATCGGTTGAGCAGTAGCATCCTACAGCAGCATGCAACAGCGCACCACAGCAGCAAGCAATACAGTCACACGGTAGTCCCAGCTACCAAAATTTCCCGAACTACATTGACCTGATTCCTGTTTCAGCCCAGGATATGTAGGAAACCTCTGAAGCAAAGGTTCGGTCAAATCTTTTTCAAAAATGCTTCACACGGAGTATTCGGACGGGCAAAAATCGCTCGCTTATCTTTGCGCGAAAACCCTTCGTGTCTTCGTGCAAAGAGGGGCAGCTGTAAGCACGTGATTTTTGCTTTACGAGCAATCGCTCCAAAAGAAAATAAAAATAGTAACAAATGGTTTCGCTGTACAATTGTTCGAGTTTTCGTGACATGTGTTGTTAGTCATTTGTGGATCTGTCCATTTTTGCATTTAATCATTAACAAACAAAAATACAAAATATGTATGTTAGGATGATTAAACCATAATTCGGTCAGTAAAAGAAAATTCAAAAAAATATATATATGTGTGCATCGTTCGTTCTAGGCTTTTAGTTAACTTACTTAAATAATTTTTGTGATAATTGTGTTAAAATGTTGCATTGTTGTTTAGTTTTAATTTCGTTATTTTTATTATTTATTATTTTTATTTTTGTTTTAAAAGAAAAAATGAAATTAGAAAACAAAGAGTGAAGGAAATCGGTTGGGCCAAAAGAAGTGAAACAAAAACAGGCCCAAAACCAGCATTCAAATCCGGTCCAAGTCCAGGCCTGCCCAAACACCTCCTGAAACGACACCGTTTCAGGCCAATCTATCTCAGCCGTTCCAATCAATCCAATCCAACGGTCCAGGATCACTTTCAATAACCCGTTTCAAAGCCCGACCCAGGAACCAATCCGATCCAACCCTCACTTAAACCAAACGACCCCGTTTAACTACCAAACGACTCCGTCTCATTTCTCACCCTCAGATCCAAGCCGTTGAGATCATATGATCTAACGGCTCAGATCCAATCCCATAGACCATATATAAGCCTTCCCTTACACCCACGCCCCCTATACCAACACCCCACCCCTTCGTCCCCAAGCTCAAACCCGGACCTCCCATTAGAAACCCTAGCCGCCCCCGTCTCCCTCGCCATTAAAGCCGGCGGCACGAACGCCGGTGACCACCCCCTGAACACCCTAAGACCCCCTCACTCCCCTGAACACGAATCCACTAACCACGAACCTCGAATCATCTCCTATCGTCTCGAATCTGGATTTGAAGATTCGAGGCAAAACTCGATCTACACCAAACCTCGCCATTTTTGTACCAGCCACTCCCCTGACCTTCCTCGTGACCAAACCAAGCTTGGTTTGGTCCGAATCTACCCACAACTCCTTAAAAATCAGATCTGGAAATCCATACCTTAGAACACATGCACCTGGGGAATCCGCCCGGTCTTGAAAGGGGTTTTGAGGTTCAATGGATCTTAACCAAGGTGTTCTCATGTGAGAACACCCTGGTTAAAATTTGTTCGGCCTCAAATGGGCAGAGTTGAGTCGGATTTGGGTCTGTTTGATTTAAACATTTTTCGGTAAGTTTTCTTTCCCTTTTCGTTTATATTAATTGCTGATTAAGTCATTAGCATTGCTGTGTGGTAATTGTTTTTTTTTAATTATTTTTTGATAGTTTCTTAATTTCTTTCCTCTCAGTAAAGACCTTTTATTTGGTCAATTGTTTCTGTGTATGATTTAAATGTATCCTATGATGAGCATGTCCGATTAGTATGGTCGTCGCATGAATAACTTATATAGGCCCCAGTAATTGAACACAAAATTGTCTGATGCCCTTTAGGTCCCTGAACGTATTGTTTATATGAGCGACTGATTATTACCTGCTATAATTAGTATAGTCGACTCGATAAATGTCGTTGATTAGTTTCTATAACTAATGAATCAAACGAGCTAATAATGTCGCATGACTAATTGAACGTTGCCACTAACTGAATGCCCCAGCATTGTTAAAATGGTTTGTTTGCATTGTAAAAATGATTAAAAAGATTCAGCCCAGGCAGCCTTGAATTTGAACTTTCATCAGTTCAAAACTGCCCTGATGCTGCAATAGGCAGGGCAGTAATAATCAAGGTTAAGCAGGGGTATTCTGGGGTGTCAAAAGGACAGAAAGATTAGTTTAAATGAAGCTGACAAGTAGGGTACTAATTAAGATTAAACTAATACTAATGGGGAACAAGACACAATGGTATGGGGCTTAAAATGAATACTAAAATAAGCCCATAACCCTGGATTAAAGAATAAACCAGGCGTGGGGAGCAAATGGCTGGCATCAAGAGATGCTCAAGCATGGGTTTAACAGGGTATGGGCAGGCTGCAAGTTGCAGCATGAGGGCAGCCTAGCTGCACCGAGTCATTTGGCTTATAAATAGGCCATTTGAGAACTTAAAAGGGGCTGGACTTTTAGTCTTCAGAAAAAGAAAAACAAAAGTGGAATTTTAGGCTGGAGTTTTAATCTGGAGAGAGGTTTAGTGAGTCCAAAGAAAAACTGAAAACATAAGGTAGTTTCCAGTAAACACTGCAACCAAACACTGCCTGAAAGTTGTATAAGAGTGCATATTGGTCAAGCTGTCTGGGCCAAGTTCTTTGTTTGCATTGATTGAGCTGTTTCTGGTTATTGAATTGGTAGTGTTGCTGCATTGAATACTCTGTTGTTGCTGTTGTTTCATCCTTCTTTTCTGGGTTCATTGGTTTGGTACTCGACTATTTGTTGGTCCTCTTTGTTCTGGGAAATATTGTTGGTCGTCTGAGGTTTGTGGAAAACATTTGGTTTGGTTTGTTGCTGTGCTGTTGCTGTGTGTCTGCCGCTGCTGTATTCACTGCATATTGCCTAGCTGATCATTCCTTTCTTCTTTGTCCTCCTTACCAGGTACACAATCGATACCACTAATGTAACTGAGAGTTTGAACATGAATGCAAAAGAGAGGACCTGCAGATTGTTTTTATATACACGTGGACTGTTGTGTTAAATGTCATGTAGTATATAGTAGTTACATTTTCGTTTGGATAATAGAAGTAGCCTACATGCTTAGTGTATCAATGTAGGTAAGTGAATGCTAGTCATATATGTATGCTGTTAGGTGAAAATATTCTCATTACAATAAGTTGTATTTTAAACTTAGTCTGATGATGTAGTATATTCTCTAACGTAGGTCAAATAGGAAAACTATCCACTTTAATTAAAGTACTTTCCTCTTTTGTCAGATTGCCACATATAAATTGATAAACTCACTTATAGAACAAAGAACCAGTTCAGGGCCTCAACCTCATGAAGGTCGAGCCCAAACCGAAGCAAACCAAGTAGGCCCGTATCGAACAAGCAGAGGCCCAGGTCTGGCCTATCACGCATGGGCTGGATTTGGGCCCATGATTATTTGTTCGGCTGGCTGTATGTGCAGCCTCATTTCTGATTTTTTTGCTTTTCTGAATGTCATTACAAACAACTTGCAAGCATCTAATTAATTAGGACTATCTACTATTTTCAATTGATAAAGACAAACACGACAAGAAACGTAGTTGTTATAGGATATCCTTTTAAAAATAAGAACGAGATGAGCCTCGATGAAAATAAACAAAACGCGCAGATGCGGGGCCCTTGTTTAAATGTATATTATCGAAGCATTTAGGTTCCAGGACGGGTTGTTTAGCAAATCTCACAACCCTCCTAAAATAATAATACGTTAGACTCTTTAGGACGCGCCTTAATAAATCTTACCTTCTTAAACTCGGGTGCGCATTTATGCGACCCAAATCCAATTCTCAACGGAGTCGAAAGGTGTTTCTAATCACGGGTACATTGATTGTGACGTGGTTCGAGATGCATGTCCATGACGTTGCAAATTCATTAAAAAATAAGAACGAGACGAGCCTCGCCAAATAAAAATACAAACTGCGGGGCCCTCAGCAAATATTTGCTTTAAAAAATTATTTGGACTTCGGGATGGACCGTTTAGTAAAATTCCACGGTCTTACCCAAAATAAATACGCTAGTTGCTTTAGGCGCGTCTTAAATAATTTATTTTTTCATAAATGCGGGTGCACATTTATGTGACCCAAATCCAAATCTCAACCAAGTCGAAATATATCAATAACCACGGGTGCATTGATGTAACGTGGTTCGAGATATGTTTTCATGACGTTGCAAGTCCTATAAAAATAACAGTGAATGATAAAAGCGGTTAAAAGACAAAATTGGCACATAAGTTCATACTTGTATAAAAATCAGATAATCAAGCCGAATATAACAATTGAGCGACCGTGCTAGAACCACGGAACTCGGGAATGCCTAACACCTTCTCCCGGGTTAACAGAATTCCTTATCCGGATTTCTGGTGCGCAGACTGTAATATGGAGTCATTCTTTTCCTCGATTCGGGATTAAAATTGGTGACTTGGGACACCCTAAATCTCCCAAGTGGCGACTTTGAAATTAATAAACCAATCCCATTTCGATTGTCCTTTAATTGGAAAAACTCCCTTGCACCCTCTCTGGTGCGGAAAAAGGAGGTGTGACAATATACACCCTTTGAATTGATACCTTTTTGAATTTGTGCTACTCCTTATTGGTTCTACTACTAAAGTGCTATATATACACTCTTGTTTTACCTCTTAACACACGAACAATAGTTCAGAATACACACTTTGTGAATTTGTGCTCTTTGAAATGATACCTCTTTGAATTTGTGATGTGTGTGCTGGCTTGTTCCAAGTTGTTGTTGCTCCTATTCCTTTCAAAACTGTTTTCCCTAAGCAACTCTTCTGTTGTTTTGCAAACTTATTTCAAACTAATCTTTGTCAAAATTGTTTCCAACTCAACTATTTTAAATCTATGTCAAGCACTCTCACATGTACTCTTAGACCACTAGGTTCTGCCCCATTTGTGTGAGCCTTGCCTTGGGACCCTTGAGCTCCCTCTGAACTTGGACACATAAAAGCTGGCCTTCCCACACTGCACTTACTTTGTCTTGGCTATGAAATCTGGGTGTGAGCACTGACCGGGATCTCTTGAGGTCCTTAGGGAACTCTGATACACCCGGATAAGAAAAGACTATGGAACAATCTTGGCACTTGAGGTGATTTATTACATAACTAAGGGATGAAGTCCTAATCAGGCTCTTTATAGTGTAACTTCTCAGTTTTCATTTCTAATTATGTAATTCATTTCAATGTTGGTCTGTAATAACAAGTATTGGGGTGGATAGTGAAAAGGGACGGGGTAAATATGCATGCCATAGTTGTTAAGGGTAGAAAACATGTTATTAGGTTTATATTCCTAATTGCACAATAGAAACCATGCTTAGGCTTCATATATTAGACATCATGCCATTTAGGATTTATACGTACTGTTTTCAGCATCTCATCCACACTTAGAAATCCTGTCTATAGGGTAGATAATAACAATAAAATAAGCTGCTATTATGTGATTCTGCCCCTATAAACATGTTCCAAAATTTCATTTAGAAATCCTGCTCTTAGAAAATTCTGCAATCATGCTGTGCATTTAGAAATCTTGCTTTAGGAATCCTGCATATAAATCATTAGATACCACGATTAGGTTCTCGTTCATACTTACTCAGCTACGCTTAGTTAAACTACTGATGCATGAAAAGGAGTATCAACAGTCTCATTTTGCTTTAAACAAACTGGTAATAATCCCTGCATGTCTTTGCAATATTTAGAACAACATGTTTTAGGTACAAACAATTTTCATACTGTTTTTTAGTAAATCTGATAAATGGAACACTGTTTTACACCTAGGCAAGCTTTAGGCGCTAAATTTATCAAAACTGGAAACATGTTTTTTTATATGCTGATTAATTATCAACTGTTAAATCAGTAGGCAAGCCTGATTCGGACTTCTTTTCTGAGTCATGCAATAAATCTGGTTCTACTGTTATCACTTATATACCATGCTTAGGATCTTAATTCAGACCTTATATGTGTATGAGTTACGCTGTCTATGTGCATTACTTGTGGAGGTACATCTGATCCTTCTATCTGTTTCCTGTGTTATCCCCCTAAATGCAGCCCTATGTGTTCTTATTTGTCGCCTAGTATTTTGCCTTTAAACCTGAGGGTCTGCCTAGAACCCCCCTTCTTTTATAGGATATGAGTCCTAAATTCCTCCGGGACTGATAGGAAGGGACGGGTAACAGCATGCAATCGGGATCGAGACCAACCCCCGCTTTAATTACCTTCACGGGGCGGGAAAGGGTAGATATGGATATGATGGCCGGTGCGTTAATACCACGTGTAGCCCCTCTTTGAGGAGTGTCATACCGAGTATTGCATTGATGTGATCCATATTATAAATAAACCTAGGACACCCCTCTTTACATTCACGAATATGCTTAAATTGTAATTCTTTTCAAAATCTTGCTTTCATTAATTGCTTTTTCAAACATCTGTGTTCTTAAACTTAAATCCCCTATTATTTGAGCCCTGCTTGTTTATTTGCTAATTGTACAAATTCACAAAAACTGTTTGGCCGGGAACCACACTAGTGGATCTTGGGGGGTGCCTAACACCTTTCCCTTGGGATAATTTCAAGCCCTTACCCTATCTCTGGTTACCAAACGTAGTTATAAACGAACCTTATAGGTGTCCTAACATACCTTAAATCGTTAGGTGGCGACTCTTCAAAAATGCAAACCCCTTTCCCAAAAGGAAAGAGTTGTCCCATCCAAAATGTCATAAACCCGATTCCGCAAGGAAAAAAGGGGGCGCGACACTCAATAGGGTCACTCATTTGTCAGTGCCCTTCCAGCTCAGAGTTCGTCTCATGCACTATCAGCTCAGGGTTCATTTATGTCAGGTCCTTCTAGCAGTTATCTCGGTGCTCGGGGCTCCCTTCAGTCCCCACCGCCATTTGCAGGGAGAGGTTGCTTTGAGTGTGGAGATTTGGGTCATATCAATGGGCATTATCCCCGTCTTTTGGGAGGTTCATCTCAGCATAGGAGTCAGCCTTCGAATTCAAAATCAGGTACTTCACCACCCGCCTAGTCAGCTCAGGGTGGAGCTCAATTTGCTAAGGGTCTCCCTAGAGGGGGAGGCCGATCAGGTAGCGGTAAGGCCCGCTTCTATGCACTCTCTTCCAGACCAGATGTTATTGCTTCAATCACAGTGATCACAGGTATTGACTCAGTATGCCATTGAGATGCTTCTGTATTATTTGACCTGGTTCCACCTATTCATATGTATCATCGTATTTTGCTCATTATCTAGATATGCCCTGTGAGTCTTTAACTTCATCTGTTCATGTCTCTGCGTTGGTGCGCGATACTATTATTGTAGACCATGTGTATCGATCGTGGGTAGTAACTATTGGGGGATTGGAGACTAGGGTTGATATCTTGTTTCTTAGTATGGTTGATTTTGACGTAATATTGGGTATAGATTGGTTGTCTCCATGTCATGCTATTTTGGATTGTCATGCTAAGACTGTGATGTTGACGATGCCGAGGTTGCCACGGATTGAGTGGCGAGGTTCTTTAGACTATGTTCCTAGTAGAGTGATTTCATACTTAAAGGCCCAACAGATGGTTAGGAAAGGTTGTTTATCTTATTTGGCCTTTGTGAGGGATATTGGTGCTGAGACCGTTACTATTGATTCTGTTCCGGTGGTGCGAGATTTTCCGAATGTATTTCCTGCAGACCTACCGAGCATGCTACCTGTCACACATCCTTTTTACATACCCGCGGGGGTACAAGGGAGTTTTTCCAATTAAAGGACAATCGAAACGGGATTGGTTTATTTATTTCAGAGTCGCCACTTGGGATATTTAGGGTGTCCCAAGTCACCAATTTTAATCCCGAATCGAGGAAAAGAATGACTCCATATTACAATCTGCGTACCAGAAATCCGGATAAGGAATTCTGTTAACCCGGGAGAAGGTGTTAGGCATTCCCGAGTTCCGTGGTTCTAGCACGGTTGCTCAACTGTTATATTCGGCTTATTTATCTGATTTTAATACATTTATGAATCGATGTGCCAATTTTAACTTTTTACAGCTTTATTATTATTATTTTAAAAGAACGTGAACATTGCTTAAAACATGTCTTTAGCTCGTGTCACATGAGATGCACCCGCGGGCCGGAACATATTTTTGTTCAATGTTTTAGGATTTGGATTTGGGTCGCGTGAAATGCGCACCCGAGTTTAAGAAGGTAAGATTATTAAGATACGCGCCTAAAGTAACTAGCGTATTGTTATTTTGGGGAAGGTCGTGAAATTCGCTAAACCGCCTGTCCCGAATTCTAAGTATTTTAATATACACATTTAGAGGGCCCCGCAGCTTGTACATTCTTTTATTTGTCGAGGCTCATCTCGTCTTTATTTTTAAAGGATATCCTATAGCGGCTATGTTTTCTTGTCGCATTTGTCTCTACTAATTGAAAGTAAAATGATCCTACTCAATTACATGCTTGCAGGTTATTTATAACGGAATTCCAAAGGCCTTTGCAGAATAAGAAAACATGGCCATGCACGTGGGCAGCTAATCGAACATTATGGGCCCAAACCCAGCTCATGCAGGATAGGCCAAGCTTGGGCCACGACTTTTCCGATGAAAGCCTACTTAGCGTTTCGACTTGGGCCCGACCTTCGTGAGGTTGAGACCGTAAATTTGTGTTCTTTGTTCTGAAGGTGTGGTTTGTTCGTTGTAACGGGGCAGTCTATTAAAAGGGAAAGAAGTTAACTAACAATGGATAGTTTCCCATTTGACATGCATTAAAGGACATGCTAATCACAAACATAGCTAACTTTTAAAATATAACCTACTACACTGTCAATCCAGTTGTCTATCAGCCTATACACACAATATGACATTAAATTACCCCACATTTACATTCACTATGTGGGAAGGCTAACTCCAGTATCCAGGCAAAAACGTAAACCATTATACATTGCATGATATTCAATGTAACAGACTATGTGTAAAAATAACATCTTCAACTCTTCTCTTTTGTATTCATGCTCAAATTTCAAGTTACATGGACAGTATTAATTGTGTACCTGGTATAGGAAAACAAAAGAAGAAAGAGAATGATCAGCTGAGTAGTATGCAACAACACAGCAACAACAGGTAAACAGCAGTCAACGATCAACAGCAAAAAAAACAATCAGCCACAATGATGAAGCTCATAAGTGGTCGAGCAACAAACAATAGTCCCAGAAAACAAAGTGGTAAACCAGCAGACAAACCCAACATAATCAATGTAATCGCAACAGCAATTCAATAACCACAACAACTCGGCATACAACCAGCAATAACTTCAATATCAATAAGGCCAGAATCAGTCAGCAGCATACAGAGGCCCAGGATATAGTAGTAATCCCCCAAAGAGATCAGACTACCCTAATGAAATAGTGACAGTCCCAACTAGAAGAACTGACTTGGCAAAAGTAGCCTGACTACCTTAGTCTCTTATGCAGTTTCAGACAATGTTTTTGTTACAATATTCTGAAATCCTCTTTATGTTTCTTTCTTTCTCTAAAGACTAAAAATGTCCAGCCCTTTCTTAACTAAAAACAACTCTATTTATAACTGAATGAGAAACCCTAAGGGCTGCCTAGAACTTCACAGCCTCAGTGACTGCCCATCCCCTTCATTTACCATGCCTAAGCATCTTCTTGATGCAAGTCATTTTGTTCCCCACGCCTGGCCTATTGCTCTATTCAAGAGTCATGGGTTCATTTAAGTATTAAACTCCCATGCTCTTATGTTTTTCCCCACTAATACATTAGTTTAATCCTAATTCAGTACCCTATTTGTCAGCCCACTTAAACTAATTATTTCTGTTTTTGTTAACACCCAAACTACCCTTGTTAACCCTGGTTATTATTGTATTAACTCATTGCAACAGTAGGGCATTTTTGAACTTCTGAAAGTTCAAATTCAGAGCTGCCCTGAACTGAATCTTTTCAGTTGTTTTGCAATGCAAACAAACTAATTTCAAACAATGTCGGGCATCCAGTCAACAACAGGGTTCGATCAGTCATGCGAAGTTGTTAGACCATTTGATCATTCAGTCATAGAAAATTAATCGACGACGTTTATCAGGTCGACTATACTAATTATAACATGAAATAATCGGTCGATCAATCAAACAACACGAACAGGGCAATCGACTGCCTTCAACAACTTTGCACAACACAGAGAATCTATATGAATTATCTACTCGACGACTAATCTAATTGACGAACATGTATATCACAAGACGTGTTCAACATATACACAGAAGAACAAGCGACCAAATAAATGGTCTTTACAAAGACGGAAGAAATTGAAAGGAAAATATCAGAAACACCAAACAACTACAACAAAACATGCTTAACAAATTCAGACAATACTTAAACAAAACTGAAAAGAAAAAGAAAACTTACTGAAAATGTTCAACCAAAGCCGACCCAGGTTTGAATTAAATTTGACCATTTGGGGCCGAACAAACTTTAATCGGGGTGTTCTCAACTGAGAACACCTTGATTAAGGTCTATTAGACCTCAAACCCCTATTAAAACTGGCCGGATTTCCCAGGTTCTTGTGTTCTAAGGTTTGGATCTTCAGATTTAAGATTTTAGGATTTGTAGGTAGATTCGGGCCAAACCAAGCTTGGTTTGGTCACGAGGGAGGTCAGGGGGTTGTCCAGTGTGAGTTTGGGTTGGTTTGGTGTAGATCGGGGTTTGGTCTCGAATCTTCAAATCAAGATTCGAGACGATGAAGTGTGATTCGAGGTACATGGTTGGTGGATTCGTGTTCAGGGTGGTTGGATGTATCGGGGGTGTTGTTTTGGGAGTCACCGGCATCCTTGCCACCGGCTTTTCAGTGAAGGTGAAGGGGGCGGCTAGGGTTTGGGATATTAGGGTTAGGCTCTGGAGACGATGAAGCCGGGGGGGGGTGTTTGGATGGGGGCGTGGGGTGTGATGGGGGGTTTATATACGGAAAGGGAGGATAGATCGGGGCCGTTAGATCAAGTGATCTCAACGGTTTGGATCTACTGGTGAGTGAACGGACGGGGTCATTTGGTATGGAAACGGGGTCATTTTGGTTTAAGTGAGGGGTTGGGTTGAACCGGTTAAACAAATCGGGTTATGGATGCGGATGTGGACCGTTGGATGAGTTTGAACGGACGGCTCTGATTAGACGCCCTATGCGGCGTCGTTTTGGGTCCAAGCCTGGGTAGCCTGTGTTTGGACTGGACTTGTGTCCTGGTTTTGGGCCTCATTTTGGGGCCCAATCTGATTTTCCCACAACCCTTTCCCTTTCTAATTAACCAAATTTAAACCAAATTCCTAAATAAATTGTAAAATTATAAAAAATTAAAAATAGAATTACACACACATTGGTTAATACCTAACACACAAATTAACATTAAATACAAATCACTCAATGACAAGACATATATTTTTTGATTTTCTTTTCTTTTTGGAGTAACTTTCGCGAAGCAAAAATCACGTGCTTACAGCTGCCCCTCTTTGCCCAAAGATACGAAGGGTCTTCGTGCAAAGACAAAGTGAGCGATTTTTGCTCATCCGCGTACTCCGTGTGAAGCATTTTTTGAAAGAAATTTGACCGAACCTTTGCTTCAGAGGTTTCCAACATATCCTGGGTTGAACAGGAATTAGGTCAATATAGTTCGGGAAGCTTCGGTAGCTGGGACTACCGTGTGACTGTAACGTTCGCTGTTGTTGTGTGCTGTTACATGCTGCTGTATGTTGTTATCGCTTACCGATCTCCCTGTTACATTGTGCCAAAAGGAAAAACAAGAAGCTAGGCTAGACTATGGATCATAGGATCTCATCTATCTTCAACTTGTTCTCGTCGCCTTGCTTTCTTGTCGGCTTGCGTTTTCCTCCGATGCTTTTATTTTGTGAACTTGGGGATTACACCGGTCCTCTGCCTTTCTGAATGCCGGTTTTCATCATTTTGCTTGGTCCGCTGGGGACACGGCTTTCTTCATTAAGCTTTTCAGCGGTTCCTCTGGTGGTAGGCTCTCTTCATCAGATTTGCCATGCTGGGCATGATTCAATGTTCACAAGCTGTTTCTTTCAAAACGCGTCCTTATGCGTCCTTTTGATTCGTGCGCCTGAGTTTGCAACCTTCTGCTTCCCGGTGCTGGGGATTTTTATTGTTTCCTACTGGGTACTCCTGTTGTAACCTTCTGCCTTTCAGTGGGGTTACTGCTCTCAAAACCCGAAATGTTTGAACTAAAACATGAAAATATTCCTCTCGTTATACAGGGGGGCGCCTATTTAACTAAGACATGAAAACTATTCCTCTCGTTATACAGGTGGGCGCCTATTTAAACTAAGACTGAAAAGTATTCCTCTCGTTATACATGTGGGCGCCTATTTAAACTAAGACATGAAAATTATTCCTCTCATTATACAGGTGGGCGCCTATTTAAACTAAGACATGAAAATTATTCCTCTCGTTATACAGGTGGGCGCCTATTTAAACTAAGACTGAAAATTATTCCTCTCGTTATACAGGTGGGCGCCTATTTAAACTAAGACATGAAAATTATTCCTCTCGTTATACAGGTGGGCGCCTATTTAAACTAAGACTGAAAATTATTCCTCTCGTTATACAGGTGGGCGCCTATTTAAACTAAGACTGAAAAGTATTCCTCTCGTTATACAGGTGGGCGCCTATTTAAACTAAGACATGAAAATTATTCCTCTCGTTATACAGGTGGGCGCCTATTTAAACTAAGACATGAAAATTATTCCTCTCGTTATACAGGTGGGCGCCTATTTAAACTAAGACTGAAAATTATTCCTCTCGTTATACAGGTGGGCGCCTATTTAAACTAAGACATGAAAATTATTCCTCTCGTTATACAGGTGGGCGCCTATTTAAACTAAGACTGAAAATTATTCCTCTCGTTATACAGGTGGGCGCCTATTTAAACTAAGACATGAAAATTATTCCTCTCGTTATACAGGTGGGCGCCTATTTAAACTAAGACTGAAAAGTATTCCTCTCGTTATACAGGTGGGCGCCTATTTAAACTAAGACATGAAAATTATTCCTCTCGTTATACAGGTGGGCGCCTATTTAAACTAAGACTGAAAATTATTCCTCTCGTTATACAGGTGGGCGCCTATTTAAACTAAGACTGAAAAGTATTCCTCTCGTTATACAGGTGGGCGCCTATTTAAACTAAGACATGTTTGATTTCTGACAATGGCAGAAAATTTTCTGCTCCTGTTTTGGTGACCTTTCTGGTATCGCGTCCCTCTGCCTTCGTCGACCTTTATTTTCCTGCAGCAGACAAAAGGACTTAATTAGTTTTAATCATGGTGGGGCAACAGTGGTCTTTCCGTTGGGGGATGATTTTTCCCTTTTCTTTTCCTTGCTCTGTGCACCAACAACTGGTTGGTGGACGACGTTGCTTGCTGGGGTGGTTTTCCATTTATCCTCCTTTCTGCTTCCTCTTTTCAGGACATGCTGTGGGAGTCTTCTTTTAATCCCGAAACTACCCCCTTCAGGAGTTTACTTCCTCCCGGAACTGCAAGGCATAGAATTGCGTTGCCTGGGGATATCTTGCACTGGATTGATTTCCCTTTCTTGTGGCATCTGACCACTTCGGATTTGGGTCCGGGATTTATCAACATTCTGTGGGGAAACCTTCTCAGAACTTGGTCCACAAGTTCTTCACCCGTCATTTTCCGCTCTCTTTACGTTGCCCTTTTTTCTACACAATTCGTCCTTTGGTTTTGCAGCTGATGCCTTTTGTCTTATTGCCTCGGCTCTTGGCCTACCCTTTTCATATTCTGCTTTTGTGCCCCTTCGGCCTCCGGTAGTAAACTTTGAAAAATCTCTTTCAAAACGAATTCTTAGAAAGAAAAATGAAAGAGATAGAAAAAGGAGGAAAATTTTTCTGAACCAATACTTGGTGGGAAAAGAAAAAGAGAAAAACTTATCTGGGCGACATGACTGGTCCTTGTGATCATGACGTGCACCATAGATTCCCGACCCAGTCTATTTGTGTCAATCAATTTGCCTGATGACCTTACTTGCTGGGGATAAATGGGCGTCCATTTCTTGGTGAACGCGGATCCTTTTGTTGATCTGTCTTGTCGCCTCATAGTGCCCTTCGAGGGGTTTTCACTAATGAGACTCTCTCTTTTCTCTCAGCTCCCGTCGCCTTATGGTGCTTGTGAAGGTTTTCACCGATAAGACTCTCTCGTTTTATATCTCTCATCTTTCGTCACCTTGCGGTGCCTACGAAGGTTTTCACCGCCAAGACTCTCTCATTTTATTTCTTCAATGGAGAATTGGAGTGTCGTCGATATGATCATTTCTTTGGGAGGTTCCTTTGGACTATCAATTCATTTCCGGTTTTATGATCTTCTTCTTCGCCGGGGATCAGAGTATTATTCTCGGCTTTATTTGTCTGACTTGGCACCTCTTGGATATTGATCGGGAGGTCTTTTGGACGTCGATGTTGGTTTTGGTGTGGGGCTAAAGAAAGGTTATCAAAAATGAAATAACTTCGATGGGTGATCATCTACAACTTTTGGAATCAAACCTTTTGTTGGGATTTTAAAACATAACCTCTGCCCCAGTTTTCTTGCTTGGGGGATTTTATTTTTACTCTATGTTGAGCTATGTGCGTTTGCACATTGTTCCTATTATGCATACTTATGTACACTATGTACACTATGATGCACACTATGACCGAGCCGTGAGGCGCCTACGTATCCTCTTTGAGGAATCAGGTCAAACGTAGTTCCCATGGTTTGTGATTTTTATCTTCTTCTTTTTTTTTCTTCTTTTTTTTTCATTTTTTCTTAAAAACTTCTTTTCTTCTTCTTTCTCTTTTCATATCTTTTCCGTTAGTGATTCCAAAAGAGGGGTATGAAAGAATAACTTAAGGCTCAAAAGGGGGAAACAAGGGTAAAAAGTGTTTGGATAGAAGAAAGAATTGCCTCCGTCATTTCATTATCCAATAAGTACCAAGTACAAACAAACGAACCAATAATTGCCATAATCAAAGAAATTACGCATAATATCTCTTGACTGCATCCGAATTGATAGCCATGTCAACACATCTTCCCTCGATATCCGTCAAACACAAAGCTCCATTGGACAATACTCTGGTCACGATATAAGGCCCTTGCCAATTTGGGGCGAACTTGCCTTTTGCCTCGACCTGGTGTGGGAGGATCTTCTTCAATACCTGCTGCCCTACTTCAAACTTCCTGGGGCGTACCTTCTTATTATATGTTCTCGCCATTCTCTTCTGATACAGCTGACCATGGCACACTGCTGCCAATCTTTTCTCGTCTATCAAGCTCAACTGTTCCAATCGAGCTTTGACCCATTCATCATCATCAATCTCGGCTTCAGCGACAATCCGGAGAGATGGAATTTCGACCTCCGCCGGTATTACGGCCTCAGTTCCGTACACCAACAAATAAGGAGTTGTACCTATGGAAGTCCGGACGGTAGTGCGGTAACCCAACAAAGCAAAGGGTAATCTCTCGTGCCATTGTCTGGACCCTTCCACCATCTTTCGCAGTATCTTCTTGATGTTCTTATTGGCTGCTTCGACCGCTCCATTCGCCTTGGGACGATATGGGGTGGAATTGCGGTGTGTAATCTTGAATTGTTGGCATACCTCTCTCATCAGGCTGCTGTTAAGATTCGCACCGTTATCCGTGATGATTACTTTTGGGATCCCAAATCTGCAGATGATATGGGAGTGCACAAAATCCACCACTGCCTTTTTAGTTACCGACTTGAAGGTTTTAGCCTCAACCCATTTGGTGAAGTAGTCAATGGTTACTAGAATGAACCTATGACCGTTGGATGCTGCTGGCTCGATAGGTCCAATGACATCCATGCCCCATGCAACAAACGGCCAGGGTGCTGACATCGTATGTAACTCTGTTGGCGGAGAATGAATCAGATCTCCATGTATCTGACACTGATGGCATTTCCTCACGAAAGTGATACAGTCATGTTCCATGGTGAGCCAATAATACCCTGCCCTAAGGATCTTCCTTGCCAATACATATCCGCTAATATGTGGCTTGACCGGCATCTATACATCTCAACAATCCCAAATCCGGGGTTCTTTTGTACAAAACTCCTCCGCTGAGGAAGAAACCATTCGAAAAACACCGAAGGGCTCTTTTCTGGTCTCCAGTGGCTTGTTCCGGATATATCCCCATTCTGAGGTAATCCTTGATATCATGAAACCAGGGTTCGCCATCTGCTTCCTCTTCTACGGCGTTGCAATAAGCGTGCTGATCACGGACCTGGATGCGCAGAGGATCAACATACATTTTGTCAGGGTGGTGCAACATTGATGCTAAGGTAGCCAGTGCATCCGCAACCTCGTTATGAACTCTCGGGATATGTTTGAACTTTACTGATCGAAATCGTTTGCTCAGATCGTGCAAGCATTGTCGATATGGTATGAGTTTTAGATCCCGCGTTTCCCATTCACCCTGAATCTGATGTACCAAGAGGTCCGAGTCTCCCAAGACCAAGACGTCTTGGACATCCATGTCCGCAGCCAATCGCAGACCCAAAATGCAAGCTTCATACTCGGCCATATTGTTGGTGCAATAGAAGTGTAGTTGAGCCGTAACAGGATAATGGCGTCCTGTTTCAGAAATGAGTACTGCTGTTATTCCAACCCTTTTCGCGTTTGCAGCTCCATCGAAGAAAAGCTTCCAACCCGGTTCCTCGGGTAACTCCAGCTCATTTGTATGCATTACCTCTTCGGCGGGAAAATACGTTCTTAAAGGCTCGTATTTTTCATCAACGGGATTCTCTGCCAAATGGTCGGCCAGCGCCTGGGCTTTCATGGCTGTCCTCGTCACATAGACAATATCGAACTCTATGAGCAGAATTTGCCATTTTTCCAACCTCCCTGTGGGCATAGGTTTCTGAAAGATATACTTCAATGGGTCCAAACGGGATATGAGATAAGTAGTATACGAGGACAGGTAGTGTTTCAACTTCTGAGCTACCCAAGTTAGGGCGCAACATGTTTTCTCGAGTTGAGTGTACTTGACTTCATATACTGTGAATTTCTTGCTAAGATAGTAGATGGCCTGCTCCTTCCTTCCTGTGTCATCATGTTGCCCCAGTACACAACCAAATGAATTTTCTAGGACCGTCAGATAAAGAATTAAGGGCTTCCCTGGCTTAGGCGGGACCAATACGGGTGGATTAGACAGATACCCTTTGATTTGGTCGAAAGCCTCTTGACACTCTGCCATCCAACTTACCGCAGCGTCCTTTTTCAGCAGCTGAAATATGGGCTCACAAGTTGCTGTGAGTTGAGCGATGAACCTGCTGATGTAATTGAGTCTACCCAGAAAACTCATTACCTCTATTTTGTTCTTTGGTGGTGGAAAATCTCGGATGGATTCGATTTTGGATGGGTCTAACTCAATCCCCCGTCGACTGACGATGAATCCTAACAGCTTTCCTGACGGAACCCCGAAGGCGCATTTGGCCAGGTTAAGCTTGATATCATACCTTCGGAGTCTTTGGAAAAATCTCCTTAGGTCTGCTACATGGTCTTCCTGACGCCAAGACTTTATGATCACATCATCTACGTACACCTCAATTTCTTTGTGTATCATGCCGTGAAACACAGCAGTCATTGCTCGCATGTACGTTGCCCCGGCATTCTTCAGTCCGAACGGCATTACCCGATAGCAGTAAGTTCCCCATGGCGTGATAAATGCTGTCTTTTCCGCATCTTCCTCGTCCATTAGGATCTGATGATATCCCGCATAGCAATCCACAAAGGATCCGATCTCGCGCCCAGCGCAATTATCGATCAGGATATGAATGTTGGGCAACGGAAAATTGTCCTTGGGACTTGATTTGTTGAGATTGCGGTAGTCGACGCACACCCTGATTTTCCCGCCCTTCTTTGGTACTGGTACCACATTGGCCAACCACTCGGGATATCGAGTGACCCGAATGACCTTCGCCTGCAACTGCTTAATCACCTCTTCTTTGATCTTTACACTCATTTCTGTTTTAAATTTCCTTAGCTTTTGCTTGACCGGAGGGTATGCCGGGTCAGTGGGCAATTTGTGAACCACTAAATTGGTGCTTAATCCCGGCATATCATCATATGACCATGCAAAAACATCTTTGAATTCCACGAGGGTTTTGATCAATTCTTCCCTGACATTTGGCTCAATATGGATGCTGATTTTGGTTTCTCGGACATTATCAGCGTCCCCTAGATTCACAGCCTCAGTGTCATTTAGGTTAGGTTTGGGTTTTTCTTCAAATTGGCACAGTTCTCGGTTTATCTCATCGAAGGCTTTATCTTCGTCATATTCAGATTCATCGTCGCAAACGACCTCTTGTGTCATTAAGTCGGATTCAGATTGATTTATTAGACTAGGTCGAAGATCCGCTGTGCATTCCATGTCGTTAGAACCAGTAAAAAGAGAACTGTTCAGAAAGAAAAAGAACAAAACAAAATTAAAATGGGACAAAGAAGAGAACTTTATTAAACTTGCGGGATAAAAGGGTTCACACTTTAACAAAACAAAAGTAAAATTTGGATTACACCCTGGAATAATCCGAACAAAACGAAACAAACAAAACATAAATCAAAGCCTACTACCAAGACTCCCCTCAGACAGGAAGAGGAGTAACCGTCCAATTGTTGGTTTTGGCCTCAGGCCCCACAAACTGTATCTCTGCTCTGCTGGAACCTTCTCCAGCTTCTACCATACTGACATCAGCGAATAGCCTCTTGAAACTCTGATTCAGGTCCCCATCCATACCAATCAATGGTCCTAGAATCTTTGAGACCGGTGGCCCTTTGGCGCTTGCTCTGACAAAAGATCTTGAGAGACGTGGCACGGGTTTGGGAAGATACCAGACTTTCTTCTTCATTTTCCGCGCTTGCTTTACATCTGCTGCGGTTGGTTTGAACCCCAATCCGAAAGTTTCCAGATTTTTAGGTAGGGAGACAGGTTGGATAATCCCCTGAAGCTCGACTCCCAGGCCCTTTCCCGGCACGAATCCATTACCCAGCATTTCCGAGACCATCATGACTGTCGCGGCAGATACCCTAGGGTGCGGGATGATTTCTCCTTCAGAAATTTTGTTTG
Organism: Nicotiana sylvestris; assembly: GCF_000393655.2. Lineage (NCBI taxonomy): Eukaryota > Viridiplantae > Streptophyta > Magnoliopsida > Solanales > Solanaceae > Nicotiana > Nicotiana sylvestris. Next base: position 85,574,973 of record NC_091066.1, read on the forward strand.
CCGACACTGTATCGAAAATCTGGTAGACCCAAGGACCTTTGTCATCATTGGTCTCTATGAAAAGTACAATGGCTCCACCCATGGTGCACGCCGTGTCCTCGCCGTGTAGCACTACCTCTTGTCTTTCCCACTCGAACTTCACCATCTGATGTAGGGTGGAGGGCACTGCTTTGGCTGCATGAATCCATGGTTGTCCTAACAGAAGGTTATAAGATATTGTGGCATCTAACACTTGGAACTCCATGGTGAACAGGACTGGACCGATGGTCAATTCAAGTACAACATCCTCTACAGTGGTTGTTCCATTTCCGTCAAATCCTCGAACACAGATGCTATTCTTGAGGATTTTTCCGTGGTCGATCTTTAACTGGTTCAGAGTGGATAATGGGCAGATATTGGCACTTGAACCGTTATCCACCAATACCCGAGTAACTACCGAGTTTTCACATTTGACAGTTAGGTAGAGAGCTTTATTATGCTCTGTACCTTCCATCGGAAGGTCATCATCTGAGAATGTCACCCTGTTCACCTCAAAAATCTTGTTGGCAATGGTTTCCAAGTGGTTTACAGAAATCTCGTTGGGAACATGAGCTTCGTTCAATATCTTCATCAAGGCCCGACGATTCTCCTCAGAATGGATCAGTAATGACAGCAGCGAGATCTGGGCCGGTGTTTTCTTCAGCTGTTCGACCACGGAGTAGTCCTGCACTTTCATCTTTCTCAGGAACTCCTCAGCCTCTTCTTCGGATACAGGTTTCTTGGTTGCAGCTGGGTTGGTTCTTCTTAACTCCACCGGAGCGAAACACCGACCTGATCGAGTCAGCCCTTGCGCTTCGCAACTAACTTCCTCCACCTGTTTTCCTTTGTACATCACTACTGCCTTCTCGTATTTCCAAGGCACAACCTTGCTATCAATCATTGGCAGCTGGACTACGGGCTTTATGGTGACCAGTTCTCTGTATACCCCTTTCAGCACAACTGCGGGTGTGGGCAGAGTCCCCAACTTGTTTGGCTCAGGTTTGCTTGTTTTGGCAGACGGGCTCTTTCCCAATATTACTACTGGCTTGAAGCCTTCTCTCTGCGACTGTACCCCCACTCCTCCACTGGTCGATCCTTCTCTCGGAGCGGCCTGGATTATCATCACTGTTTACAAGGGCTTTCTCAACTCTCCTCCCTCATACACCAACTCGATCATGTGTGTCTCGTGGTGCGCTGGCAGTGGGTTCTGATTGATGTTAGGTGCCTCCGGTGGCTGGACCTCGATTTTGTTAGTATCAATGAGGTCTTGTATCGCCTGCTTTAGTCTCCAACATTTTTCAGTTTCATGTCCCAGCATCCCTGAGCAATATTCACAGCTTATCGTCCTGTTCACATTTTGAGGCGGGGGTTTTGCTCTCTGGGTTCGACAGGACTTACCAAACCCAACCGTCTCAATTTGTGGAATACGGCGGTATAGGACTCTCCCAGCTCAGTAAAGGCTCTATGTTTCTGTAGCCTATCATTTTTAGCAGCTTGACTCCCTCGAAAACCTGTCCCTAGAGGGTTCCTGTATGCTCTGGGTGGAGGGTAGGTATTTTGTGGTGGTGGGTAGGTATTATGTGGAGCTGGGTATGTGTTGTGGGGAGCTGGCGCACGCCATTGTGGGCGAACCGGAGGTTGGGTGTATGTCTGGGCTTGATGGACGGTGAAATGCGGTTCTTGGGGTGGATAGTAGTGATGTGGTGGGTTGTATGGGTAATTTGTCCTGTGAGGTCTGGGTTGGTTGTAGTGTGGCCTGCTAGACCCGGACCAACTGCCTGCCTCGACTGTGGCAACTTCTTCTTTCTTTCTTCTCAGCGCACCTCCTGTGCCGTTCTAAATAGCCTGGGTCGTTGTCTTGAGTGCTGAGTAGTTCAGGATTTTGTCAGACCTTAGTCCCTCTTCTATCATGACCCCGATCTTCACCACCTCGTTGAAGGATTTTCCAACCGTTGTCACCAAGTGACCAAAGTAGGTTGGATCCAATGTTTGTAAGAAATAGTTCACCATCTCTCCCTCTCTCATGGGAGGATCGACTCTGGCCGCTTGCTCTCTCCAGCGGAACCCGAACTCGCGAAAGCTTTCCCCGGGTTTCTTCCCAGTTCTCAATAATGTGAGACGGTCAGGGACTATCTCGAGATTGTACTGGAAATGACCTGCGAAAGCCTGCGCCAGATCATCCCAAGTGTACCACCTACTGGAATCCTGCCTGGTATACCATTCTAGTGCAGATCCGCTCAGACTTTGGCCGAAATAAGCTATTAGCAGCTCATCTTTGGCGCCTTCCCCTCTCATTTTGCTACAGAATCCCCGCAAATGTGCCATGGGATCACCGTGCCCTTCATAAAAATCAAACTTAGGCATCTTGAACCCAGCCGGGAGTTGGACGTCCGGGAAAGGGCATAGATCTTTGTAAGCTACGCTGACTTGGTTGCCCAATCCGTGCAGGTTCCTGAAGGACTGCTCCAGGATTTTTGAACTTTCTCAATACCTCATCCTGTTCAGGGTCTTTAACCGTCTTTTCAATCTCTGCCGCTACCTCCAAGTGCGGATTGTAGGCCTGTGGTTCGGGGGCATGGAATGTAGGCTCAAGGGGATAGTATTGTGTATCATGAGCCTGAAACAATGGCTCACTGGTCGTTCTTTGCAAGGTGGCTGATGTGGGTCCCACAAAAGTGGGAATATTTGGTGTTGGGAGAGGTTGATGGGGTGGTGGAGCTTGGGAATCATGGGGGCTTCTTTCCTGATGATAACGGGGATTCGGGAGGCTTGTTGAAGGGCCGGAGTGAGGGTATTCCGGCATGTGCCCCAGTGGCTCAGGGCTCTTTTGTGCCTTGGCTAAAGCTAACTGCATTGCGTTCATCTCCAGTCTCATCCTTTCAATCTTTTCCATCGCTTCTTTTAACAATTGGCTCATCGGCCTTTCTTCCTCGTTACTATTCTCTGAAGTAGTCATGCTTGTTGCTACCGGTCCTTTGGATCTGGTTTGGTAAGAGTGTGTTGCCAGAATTCTTTAACAACTAACTTGTCTGGTATTGACAACAACAAGCTTTGTTAGCGTTAGAGTTTAACAGATTTGATCACAACACACATAGAGGATGCAATGCTCCTAGGCAGTTAATTGTTTCTACATGCTTTGCTTCAAACAACATGCGTCATCCCGGCTTGCTCATTTGTCCCCTTTTTAAAGTACTTTGGGAAACCCTGTGTTTTTTTTTTGTATTTTCTTTTTCTCTCTCTCTTTTTTTTTCTTTCTTTATTAAAAGCGGTCGAATCTTATGGGGATTGCCTACGTACCACGTCCCCGCGCGGATTAGACCAGGCGTAGTTTTGCCATAAAGTAAAGAAACACAGAATTCTTTTGGAATCATTAAATTCATTCTCAAAATTTTGCTATTACACATTACTTCAAACAAGGAACAACAATAGAACAGACTCCATAGTTCTTAACCCGATTTGACTAAAAGAAAAGAAAACAACATATGGGAAAGCAACAAAGCCAAATAAACAGGACTCGACCAAAGATTAATTTTCCAACTTAAGGGCCCGCGAGGCATCACTCGGCCTTCTCACGGCCCTTGGTGTGAGGTCCCTCTGCAAGCTCTTCAACTCATTCATAATTCGGTGGACGCAACCCATGATGGAAACAAGGAGGGTTTTCCGAGGTATTTTCTCCCCTGCTAGGCAGTTCATGTAGATGTAATGCCCAATTTCGTCGATCCTTCCTCGAATGTTGTCCCTCTCAATGAACAGTTGCCTGATTTGTCGGTTCTTCAATCCCAATGCCTGAGCATTGTCGGCAAGTCGATCCTGGAACAACTCCATTTGTCTTTCCATGCAGGCCATTGCATCGTAACAATGTCTCCTATCGGCCTGAGCGTCTCGTGCTTGTTTGATGATCCGATCATGTAGAGTGGAGTTCGTTTCCCTTAATATCCCGATGCTCATTTCATAATCTCTTATGACCTGTTGCAGACGCTGCCTCCGGGCCATTGTACCTTTTGCCCATTTGACCTTCATCCTTGCTATGCAAGCTTCTGATTGTTCTAATTCTTCTTGGCTTCGGATGACCTGGTTTCTCAAACTTGCTATCAATCTTTCGTCGGAGCGACGCTTCTGTCGGTCAATGTTACTCTTACTGGCTTGGCGAAGGCGGGCCTTCAGGGTCTGGTTCTCTTGGGCTAGCTTATTTCTTTCAGCCTGCTCCGAGGCGACTTGCACGTTGTTCTCAAATACAAGCCTCTCAACTTGTTGCTTTAACTTCCCGATTTCAACCCGGTAACCTTCCTCCCTTTTTAGCCATCCCCATTGCTCCTGCGAATCATCTGTAAATTGTTGGACGTGGGCTCTTTTAGCAGGTCTTTGCCGAATCTGAAACCTTCTTTCGAACCAAGCATTGTACTTTGGGTCTACCTCACCTTTAGCTAGTTCTCGCACCATGGTCTTGGGTTCCAAGAATCTACATTCGTGCCACAGCTTTCTAATCTTCCCCTCGGGAAATATGACTCTCGGGCTCAGCTCCAAGGCATGCTTGCTTAGATCTTCATCAGTAGGGATTACTTGGAACCTGCCCAGCTGTCGTAATACCCGATGAGGAGCATATGGCTGGATGCTGCGAAGTCCCATTAAGAGAACATGACATTCTTCAGCCGACATGTAGATCACCTCAGTATCACTCAACCAACCGAATGCCCATTCAATTTGGTCCGCTGTTGTTGACCTTAACCGTGTAAACCATGCTTCGACACCTTCAGGAAATCTGGTGCCTGTCATGCGCTTCTTGAAGCCGCTGATACAATTCCTCTCGGTCAACCCGTGGTTCATGTATCCTACTCGGTGATGGAGGTGTTCTTGCATCCATAGCTGAAGTAACAGATTGCAACCTTGAAAATTTGCCTCCTTCTCGGCATATAGTCAAAGCTCGGTAGATTTCGGACAAAATCAAAGGAACCACAGTACTGTCGGTGCTTTTGATTGCAGCGTCGGCCATCCCTACAAGGCCTATCTCTATCTTTTTATCCTTCCTTGGACAGACCATGACTCCCAAGAACACTGTGATGAAAGCCAAAGTACGTCTTGCTTCCCATTTGTTTCTGTTCCCTCCATGAGTTAGTCCAAGATTTGGTTCCTCGAAACCTTGCGGAGTTCCATACCGCTGATACAAAAAATGGAGATCACAACATCCTCTCGATAAATCATCATGTTGTATCTTTCGACTGATACTTAGCAGATCCAGAAACGCATGCGGAGATACCGGCCTTGGCGAAAGTAGGTATTGCCCTCTTAACCTCCCATTCAATCCTGCATATCCGGCGACTTCCTCCAGTGTTGGTGAAAGTTCAAAGTCAACGAAACGGAATACACTGCGGGTTGGGTCCCAAAATGGTATTAGAGCTTCAAGAATATCTGTCCTTGGCCTAACACTCAGCAAATCGACAAAACCTCCCAATACTCTTCCCGCTATCTCCTTGCCATCGACTTCCAAGTCATTCCACCACATGTGGAGTTGTAGAGGGACCTCGCTGAGGGCCGAGAACGGTTCATTTTGCTCTGTGCTCATCCTGCACATTTGTTAAGGTATTTTTAGGCGAAAGCAAAAATCTTTATTTTGATTCCAAACAAAAAATCTTTGAAAAAAAACAATATATGTGTATATATATTTATACATATATACTTTGTTGTATATCATTATTGGTAAAATGAAACAGGGAGTTGGACCCGATGAGGGTTGCCTACGTATCCCACATCCGGTGAGAATCAAACCGACGTAGTTCGGGCAATAAACTAACTAGTTTATTTTTTTTTTTTGAAAATAAAGCAAATTAAAATGAAAACTCATTCCTCATTCTCAGCTTGCTATTTTTCTCTTTTCTCTTTTCCTTTGTTTTTAGTAAAACAAACTATTAAAATAAATATACCCATTTTCTCTTCTATTTGAACTTTGTCATCATTTTTTTTATTATTTTTTGTAAAAATTTCCCAACATTCAAAACTGGTCATCATGCATGTTCGAAGCAAATAAATGCACAAGCAGTGAGCAGGATGCATCAGGATGGCCTTTTCTGTTTCAGGTTGCTATTCCTAGACGGACCCAACCCCTGTGTTGAGTCCCCTAAGTCAAAAATGCACATGATGCAAATAAGCGTTCCTACTAGGGATCCGGCATGAAGTTGAGTTATTCTAGGTTCAGAACCTGGGTGTTTGTTCTAGACCTGGCTTACCCGAGCAGACAACTCGAGCCGAGGGGGGGGGGGGCATCGTACCGGGAATACAGAAGTTTCACCGGCTTAGCAACTTGTCCGAACCTCGTTCTAAATTGGGATTTGACACTATACAGAAAAGAAGCCGTACGAAGTACACACTTCTTCATGATTTAGAAGACTCAGAGAGGATATGGGTTTCGGCACAATTTATATACAGTTCACAAAATATCAAAGCGGTAAAAGCAGTTAGTTAGCACATTGAGCACAGATCATGTAACAAAATCAGATAAAGCTGAATATAACAATTTATTTAAGCTCGAATTTCTAACCCTGAACCAGTGGTCCTGGGTTTTCAAGTCCCCAGCGGAGTCGCCAGAGCTGTCACACCTCCTTTTTACATACCCGCGGGGGTACAAGGGAGTTTTTCCAATTAAAGGACAATCGAAACGGTATTGGTTTATTTATTTCAGAGTCGCCACTTGGGAGATTTAGGGTGTCCCAAGTCACCAATTTTAATCCCGAATCGAGGAAAAGAATGACTCCATATTACAGTCTGCGTACCAGAAATCCGGATAAGGAATTCTGTTAACCTGGGAGAAGGTGTTAGGCATTCCCGAGTTCCGTGGTTCTAGCACGGTTGCTCAACTGTTATATTCGGCTTATTTATCTGATTTTAATACATTTATGAACCGATGTGCCAATTTTAACTTTTTACCGCTTTATTATTATTATTTTAAAAGAACGTGAACATTGCTTAAAACATGTCTTTAGCTCGCGTCACATGAAATGCACCCGCGGTCCGGAACATATTTTTGTTCAATGTTTTAGGATTTGGATTTGGGTCGCGTGAAATGCGCACCCGAGTTTAAGAAGGTAAGATTATTAAGATACGCGCCTAAAGTAACTAGCGTATTGTTATTTTGGGGAAGGCCGTGAAATTCGCTAAACCGCCTGTCCCGAATTCTAAGTATTTTAATATACACATTTAGAGGGCCCCGCAGCTTGTACATTCTTTTATTTGTCGAGGCTCATCTCGTCTTTATTTTTAAAGGATATCCTATAGCGGCTATGTTTTCTTGTCGCATTTGTCTCTACTAATTGAAAGTAAAATGATCCTACTCAATTACATGCTTGCAGGTTATTTATAACGGAATTCCGAAGGCCTTTGCAGAATAAGAAAACATGGCCATGCACGTGGGCAGCTAATCGAACATTATGGGCCCAAACCCAGCTCATGCAGGATAGGCCAAGCTTGGGCCACGGCTTTTCCGATGAAAGCCTACTTAGCGTTTCAACTTGGGCCCGACCTTCGTGAGGTTGAGACCATAAATTTGTGTTCCTTGTTCTGAAGGTGTGGTTTGTTCGTTGTAACGGGGCAGTCTATTAAAAGGGAAAGAAGTTAACTAACAATGGATAGTTTCCCATTTGACATGCATTAAAGGACATGCTAATCACAAACATAGCTAACTTTTAAAATATAACCTACTACACTGTCAATCCTGTTGTCTATCAGCCTATACACACAATATGACATTAAATTACCCCACATTTACATTCACTGTGTGGGAAGGCTAACTCCAGTATCCAGGCAAAAACGTAAACCATTATACATTGCATGATATTCAATGTAACAGACTATGTGTAAAAATAACATCTTCAACTCTTCTCTTTTGTATTCATGCTCAACTTTCAAGTTACATGGACAGTATTAATTGTGTACCTGGTATAGGAAAACAAAAGAAGAAGGAGAATGATCAGCTGAGTAGTATGCAACAACACAACAACAGCAGGTAAACAGCAGTTAACGATCAACAGCAAAAAAAACAATCAGCCACAATGATGAATCTCACAAGTGGTCGAGCAACAAACAACAGTCCCAGAAAACAGAGTAGTAAACCAGCAGACAAACCCATCATAATCAATGTAATCGCAACAGCAATTCAATAACCACAACAACTCGGCAGACAACCAGTAATAACTTCAATATCAATAAGGCCAGAATCAGTCAGCAGCATACAGAGGCCCAGGATACAGTAGCAATCCCCCAGAGAGATCAGACTACCCTAATGAAATAGTGACAGTCCCAACTAGAAGAACTGACTTGGCAAAAGTAGCCTGACTACCTTAGTCTCTTATGCAGTTTCAGACAATGTTTTTGTTACAATATTCTGAAATCCTCTTTATGTTTCTTTCTTTCTCTGAAGACTAAAAATGTCCAGCCCTTTCTTAACTAAAAACAACTCTATTTATAACTGAATGAGAAACCCTAAGGGCTGCCTAGAACTTCACAGCCTCAGTGACTGCCCATCCCCTTCATTTCTCATGCCTAAGCATCTTCTTGATGCAAGTCATTTTGTTCCCCACGCCTGGCCTATTGCTCTATTCAAGAGTCATGGGTTCATTTAAGTATTAAACTCCCATGCTCTTATGTTTTGTCCCCACTAATACATTAGTTTAATCCTAATTCAGTATCCTATTTGTCAACCCACTTAAACTAATTATTTCTGTTTTTGTTAACACCCAAACTACCCTTGTTAACCCTGGTTATTACTGTATTAACTCATTGCAACAGTAGGGCATTTTTGAACTTCTGAAAGTTCAAATTCAGAGCTGCCCTGGACTGAATCTTTTCAGTTGTTTTGCAATGCAAACAAACTAATTTCAAACAATGTCGGGCATCCAGTCAACAACAGGGTTCGATCAGTCATGTGAAGTTGTTAGACCATTTGATCATTCAGTCATAGAAAATTAATCGACGACGTTTATCAGGTCGACTATACTAATTATAACATGAAATAATCGGTCGATCAATCAAACAACACGAACAGGGCAATCGACTGCCTTCAACAACTTTGCACAACACAGAGAATCTATATGAATTATCTACTCGACGACTAATCTAATTGACGAACATGTATATCACAAGACGTGTTCAACATATACACAGAAGAACAAGCGACCAAATAAATGGTCTTTACAAAAATGGAAGAAATTGAAAGGAAAATATCAGAAACACCAAACAACTACAACAAAACATGCTTAACAAATTCAGACAATACTTAAACAAAACTGAAAAGAAAAAGAAAACTTACTGAAAATGTTCAACCAAAGCCGACCCAGGTCTGAATTAAATTTGACCATTTGGGGCCGAACAAACTTTAATCGGGGTGTTCTCAACTGAGAATACCTTGATTAAGGTCTATTAGACCTCAAACCCCTATTAAAACTGGCCGGATTTCCCAGGTTCTTGTGTTCTAGGGTTTGGATCTTCAGATTTAAGATTTTAGGATTTGTGGGTAGATTTGGACCAAACCAAGCTTGGTTTGGTCACGAGGGAGGTCAGAGGGTTGTCCAGTGTGAGTTTGGGTTGGTTTGGTGTAGATCGGGGTTTGGTCTCGAATCTTCAAATCAAGATTCAAGACGATGGAGTGTGATTCGAGGTACATGGTTGGTGGATTCGTGTTCAGGGTGGTTGGATGTATCGGGGGTGTTGTTTTGGGAGTCACCGGCATCCTTGCCGTCGGCTTTTCTGTGAAGGTGAAGGGGGCGGCTAGGGTTTGGGATATTAGGGTTAGGCTCTGGAGACGATGAAGCCGGGGGGGGGTGTTTGGATGGGGGCGTGGGGTGTGATGGGGGGTTTATATACGGAAAGGGAGGATAGATTGGGGCCGTTAGATCAAGTGATCTCAACGGTTTGGATCTACTGGTGAGTGACCAGACGGGGTCGTTTGGTATGGAAACGGGGTCGTTTTGGTTTAAGTAAGGGGTTGGGTTGAACCAGTTAAACAAATCGGGTTATGGATGCGGATGTGGACCGTTTGATGAGTTTGAACGGACGGCTCCGATTAGACGCCCTATGCGGCATCGTTTTGGGTCCAAGCCTAGGCAGCCTGTGTTTGGACTGGACTTGTGTCCTGGTTTTGGGCCTCATTTTGGGGCCCAATCTGATTTTCCCACAACCCTTTCCCTTTCTAATTAACCAAATTTAAACCAAATTCCTAAATAAATTGTAAAATTATAAAAAATTAAAAATAGAATTACACACATATTGGTTAATACCTAACACACAAATTAACATTAAATACAAATCACTTAATGACAAGACATATATTTTTTGATTTTCTTTTCTTTTTGGAGTAACTTTCGCGAAGCAAAAATCACGTGCTTACACTACCCGACAAGGATATTAACTTTGGTATTGACTTGGTGCCGGGTACTAAGACCATTTCTATTCCTCTGTACCGTATGGCACTGGCTAAGTTGAAGGAGTTGAAGGAGCAGCTTCAGGAACTCCTTAAGAAGGGGTTTATTAGGCCTAGTGTGTCACCTTGGGGTCCACCGGTTCTGTTCGTGAAGAAGAAGAATGGCTCTATGAGAATGTGCATTGATTATAGGAAGTTGAACAAAGTCACAATCAAGAACAAGTATCCTTTGCCGTGTATTAATGATCTATTTGACTAACTTCAAGGAGTGAGGGTGTTCTCCAAGATTGATTTGAGGTCAGGGTATCACCAGTTGAAGATTCGGGACTCGGATATTCTTAAGACAACTTTCAGGACCCGTTATGGTCATTATGAGTTTCTTGTGATGTGTTTTGGGTGACCAACGCCTAAAAAACATTCATGCATCTGATGAACAGTGTATTTCAGCCTTATCTCGACTCGTTTGTTATTGTATTCATTGATGATATCCTGGTGTACTCTCATAGCCAGGAAGAGCATGTCCAACATTTGTGGATTGTGTTGCAGCAGTTTAGGGAGGAGAAACTTTATGCCAAGTTCTCCAATTGTGAGATTTGGCTTAGTTTAATGGTGTTCTTAGGGTGCGTGGTGTACACTGAGGGTATTCATGTAGATCTGAAGAAGATAGAGGCAGCTCTGAGTCGCCCCAAACTGTCCTCAGCTACAAAGATTCGGAGCTTTCTTGGTTTGGCTGTTATTACCATCGGTTCATGTAGGGTTTCTCATCTATTGCATCGCCCTTGACTAAATTGACCCAAAAGGGTACTCCTTTAAGGTGGTCGGATGAGTGTGGGGAGAGCTTTCAGAAGATCAAGACTGCCTTGACCACAACTCTAGTTCTAGTTCTACCATCAGTTTCTGGTTCTTATACAATATATTATGATGCTTCTTGGATCAGTATTGGGTGTGTTTTTATGCATGAGTGTAGAGTGATTGCTTATGGTTCATGCTAGTTGAAACCGCATGAGAAGAACTACCATGTTCATGATTTGGAGTTGGCTGCCATTGTTCATGCATTGAAGATTTGGAGGCACTATCTCTATGGTATGTCTTGTGAGGTATTTACTGATCATCGTAGCCTCCAACACTTGTTCAAATAGAAGGATCTCAATTTGAGGTAGCGGAGATGGTTGGAGTTGCTAAAGGACTATGATATTACTATTTGTATTATCTAAGAAAGACCAATGTGGTGGCCGATGCATTTAGTAGGAAGGCAATGATTATGGGTAGTCTTGCATTCATTCCTGTTAGTGAGAGACCTCTTGCTGTTAATGTTTAGGCCTTGGCCAACTAGTTTGTGAGATTAGATGTTTCAAAACCCAGTTGGGTTCTGGCTTGAGTGGTTTCTCGGTCTTCCTTATTTGATTGCATCAGAGAGTGCCAATATGATGACCCTCATTTGCTTGTCCTCAAGGAAAAGGTTCAGCACGATGATGCCAGAGATGTGACTATTGGAGATGATGGGGTGTTGAGGATGCAGGGCCAGATCTGTGTGCCAATGTAGATGGGCTACAAGAGTTGATTCTTGAGGAGGCCTATAGCTCGCTGTATTCCATTCATTCGGGTGTCGCGAAAATGTACCAGGACCTGAGGTAGCACTATTGGTGTAGGAGAATGAAGAAGGATATAATTGGGTTTGTAGCTCGGTGTCTCAAATGTCAGCAGGTAAAATATGAGCATCAGAGGCCGGGTGGATTGCTACAGAGGATAGAGATCCTAGAGTGGAAGTGAGAGCGGATCACTATGGATTTCGTAGTTGGGCTCCCATGGACCTCGAGGAAGTTTGATGCTATTTGGGTGATTGTGGATCGACTGACCAAGTCCGTGCACTTTATTTGTTTTTATTGGATTGGTACTTCAGTTGTTTAAATTGTCAAATTCTGTATTGTTGAAACTATTGTGCTTTTGTTATAATTACTCTACTATGTGTAATCACTCTATTTTGTGCAATGATATTCACTTGTTGTTCTTGTTATTGTTTATTCTGTGTTTCTCAAGTGGCATGAGTTAGTGTTGCTGAACTTGTTTTTGGTTGTGCTTCTTCTGTTATTCTTTTCAATGATGCCAAAGGGGGGAAGTTACATAGGTGTCAATAGGAGGAGGAACATAAACGAATTGATATGCTGTGTTGTGCAAGAAAGAAAGCTCTGCTTCGCAGGGGGAATGTTGCTGATAACATGTTTATTATAGGTCCGATCCATAGGGGAAAATGTTAGGAATTTGGTTCTCAAGGGGAATATAGAGTTTGGGTTTACCATCATAAAAAAAGGGGAAGTTGCTCTATATTACGATATTTGTGTTTTGATAATTTGCCAAACAATATCGAGGAACCAGTTGTGATCAGTTCCTTAGGTTTGGTTCTTAGGGGGGAATATGACTGATTCGCAGGGGGAACAATGTGGAGATCTGGTTCTCAGGGGGAATATCATTCTAAGTTTGTCATCATCAAAAAGGGGAAATTGATAAGTTATGCATCCTTTGCTTTGATGATTTGACAAACTTCATGAGAGAACCAGATAAGGAACCTGATATAATTAGTTCTCTTACATTCAGAGTAACTAGTCGGATGTCTAGTTCAATTCTCAATGAAATCAGATAATGGAACAGCAGAGGGAACAAATATGGACCAGTTCCCCCGGTCGTCGTATTGTTAACTCTACAACTTTAAACATTCTCAAGACCTTAAGATCACAAAGTTCCAGGTTGGGATCCAGTTTGGGATATGGCTCAACTCTTCAGAGTCGAAGGAAAAACTGAGGGAATAGGTCCCTACCAGTTTCCGAGGTGACTGTACGAAGTCAACTCCCCAGCTGGAAAGTTGCTGCCTGCACACGCTACAGTACAGGAACAGTGCAGCAGTCAACTTTCTGTGGAAATATTTTTACCTACCTTGCTTACATCATTGTAAGTCATGTCACACATGTACTATTAACATCAAGGAAGGTAAAACAATCATTTGAACACTTGCAAATCAAAAAATGAAAATATTCTCTCAAGTGCTAGCCACCACATCTCTCAAGAACAAAGCTACTGCAACCTCAAGGACCAGATCCAAAGATTGAAGATATCTTAAGTCCTTAGGTTTGTTGAGTCTTTTTTATTTTGTTCTTCACTTGTAATTCCTACTTAGCTTAGTTAGAAGCATTGTGTATGAAATCTTTACAAATCATAAACCATTGTGTTTGTGTCTTGGCTAGAGTTAGTCGAGTTAGAAGTCTTTGTAATAGAGGTATTACAAAGTGGCTTGTAATAGGTGTGTTATAAGTTAGTGAGGGATACCAAAGTCTTTGTAATAGAGTTATTACAAAGTGGCTTGTAATAGAGTATTACAAGTTAGTGAGGGATTAGGAGGTTAAATCCTAGGTTGCATAGGTTGTAATCTGATGTTTGCTTGGTTAGTGGAGTTGAAATCCTACTAGGGTAGGTCGTGGTTTTAATCTCTTGAGCAAGGAGTTTTTTATGTAAATATCGCGCGTTCTTTATTTACTGGCGATTTACTGTAGGAACAGATAGAGAACCTAGTTCCATATACTATTTGATTTTGTAGTCTGTTGCTTACTGTGGGAACTGACAGAGAACCTGGTTCTCTATATAATTTGGTGGACCCTTAAATTCTATCATTGATATTTCTCAATGTAATGATATAATGTTGGGTGATCAAGTTGCTATACAACCTGTCAAAGAGAATGAAATTTTTAAACTTGGGCAGCAACAACTTATATTAGTAGGTACAAGTTCTCCAATTATCTCTTTAGAGGATAGAGTACTTCTTGGGTCATTAGAAAGTTTGAATGATATACCTTTGAACTGTAACGACCCGAATGGTCGTTTTATGTATTTGAGTCTCGTTTTCCTATTTTATGCTTTCTGTATGCTTCTTTGTTGTTATGAGACTTAGGGGAATGTTTTGTTTAGTTTTGGGAAGGTTTTTGATCGAATTGCAACACTTAGTTCCAAGGTTGAAATTTTAAGTTATAAGAGTTGATCGGGGTTTGACTTTTGCATAAACGACCCCGAAATGGTATTTGATGATTCCAATAGGATCATATGGTGATTTTTGGGGCATATGTCTGGATTTGGATTTGATGGTTCCTAGGTTGAGTTGGCTCCAATTGGCGAAAGTTGGAAATTTAAAGGTTTAGAAGTTCATAGGTTTGACCGGGAGTTGACTTTGAGGTAATTGGGGTCGTATTATTGTTATGAAAGTTGGTATATGTTCATTATGTCATTTGAAACTTGTGTCCAAAATTTGGGATAATTCCAAGTTGGCTAGACATGGTTGACATGAGTTTTGGAAGTTTGAAAGTCGATTAGTTCATTAGGCTTGAATTGAGGTAGGATTCGTAATTTTGATATTATTTTGTTTGATTTTATACCTCGAGTAAGTCCATGTTATGTTTAGGACTAGTTAGTATGATTGGACGGGGTACCGAGGAGATCCGGTGTATTACGGGTGAGTTTCAGAATATTTTAGAACTTATTGGCAGTTTTGGTCTGCTATTTTCGCACCCACGAGGTATTGGATGTAGGTGCGAGCCCGAAGATACCGGCAGGTAAGAGTAGAAATCGATTTAGACTGGATAGGGAAGTTCCGCAGATGCAGATTCGTATGTGCAGAAGCGAGAGTGCAGGTGCACCTATTTGAACGTTGAAGCGACCTTCTATCCACAGAAGCGAAGGGGCGGAGTGATAAGTGATTTCTGCATCTGTGATGATTTTTCGGTAGATGCGATGTCGCAGAAGTGATATATGGACTGCAGAAGCGAAAGTGTTAGGCAGAATATATCTTGAGCGTGGGTTTAGTTTTATTATCATATTTTGAGATTGAGAGCACAGATTGAGGCAATATTTGAGAAGTTTTTCACCCACTTGGATTGAGTAAGTGTTCTTGACTCGGATTTGATTATTATTCATGATTTAATACTTCATTTTGGCTTTTTATTGGTTAATTTAAGTGAGAAAATTTATAAAATACAAAATAGGGATTTGAACTCCAATCTAGAGTTGGATTTGGATAGAACTTGTATATCTGGACTCACATTCGAATGAGTGATCGGGATTTGTGACTTTTGTCGGGTTTTGTGAAACTAGCTCGGGTTTACTTTTTGATACTTGAGAAAGATCAGAGCTTTATTACCTAGAATTGATTTCTATAATCGTGTTTGATGTTATTGAGTTATTGTTTTGCTAGATTTGACCTATTCGGAGGTCGATTCGAGAGTCATAGGCTTTTTAAAGTATTGATTTGGCTTATTTGAGGTAAGTATATTGCCTAACCTTGTGTGGAAAAAAAATTCTTTAGGATTTAGCCTAAATTGTTTATTCGTGTTGTGTGAAAAGCGCCGTGCACACGAGGTGACGAGTGTATACACGAGTGTTATGTGTGGATTATGACCGGATTAGACCTTAGACTATTAATATATCTTAATTTGAGGATGTATTTTATATGAAATATGCTTAATCACTTTGTGGCTATATGAATATGATCACTACTATTGTTTTAGCCGTAGTAATGCTTTATATGTTAAACACATCTGCATTTTACTAGTTTCATGTCCACCTTGTTGATAAATTATGAACTTAAATTCTTGATGAAGTTTTGGCATGATTGTTTTGTGATTATTGTGGCACATGTGGACATATTGACAGATTGTTGGGTATTGGCATGAGGTTTTTTCCGTCCAATTGTGATTGTTATTGTGTCAAGGTTGTTGATACGGTGGGATATTGGTATTACGTCAGGCTGGAGCAATAAAGTGGGATATCATTATTGTGTTAGGGATGAGCTACACAGTTGGATATTGTTATTGTATCAGAGGGGAGCGATACGTTGAGATATTGTTATTGTGTCAAGATGGAGTGATAAGGGTGAATTCATCTGGAACAGAACTATGGACACGAGGTGCCATATGTTGTGTTTCTATTTAATGACTTGTTTTTAAAGATGACTTTTACTTGCATTGAATTGTTATCACTTGTTCTAAAGAGATTATTCTTATTATTTTCTGTTACATTCTATTGCCAGTCTTTGATATATTGCACATGTTATTTGACTAGTGAGTATTGCATGACTTGAACCTCATCACTACTTCACTGAGTTACTCTTGATACTTACTAGGTACCGATTGTGGTGTACTCATACTACTCTTCTGTATATTTTTGTATAGATCCAGGCATTGGATGCAACGGATATAAAGAGTAAGAGATTGCATCATTCGTGAGGATTCAAGGTAGAGCTGCATGTTGCCGCAGTCCCTTGGAGTCTCATATACTGTTCATTTTATATTCGAACAATATTGTATTTTGAATATTCCATATTGTATTCAGTTAGAGCTCATGACTATGTACTACTTAGTTTTGGAAAGATGTTTGAGTAATGTCATTTTGGCTCATGTTAACTCTATTTCTATTTTCATATTAGATTCTGCTTTATCATATCATGTTTTGCTGATTCAAATATTGTTAAGTGATTGACTTACCTGGTTTTAGAGACTAGGTACCAGCACAACCCTTATGGTGGGATTTGGATTGTGACAAGTTGGTATCAGAGCCAAGCTCATAGGTTCTACGAGTCATGTTCAAGTTTAGTAGAGTCTTGCGGATTGGTACCGAGACGTCTGTACTTATTTTCGAGAAGCTACCAGGTTGTTAGAAAACTTCATTTTCTTTCATTCCTTATCGTGTGAATTTTTTTATTCAAAATTTAAATCCTTACTTTTCTATTCTCTCACAGATGATGAGGACATATTCTGCCAGATCAGCTGAGCAGGCACCAACACCTACTGTTAGAGCCGCAAGAGCCCGGGGCCATAGTAGAGGTAGAGTTGGGGAACGTGCTACAACTAGAGCACCTACTAGAGTGGCATCTATGGAGCCTCCAGCAGCTCCAATTGAGGACCAAGAGCTGGAGCATGTTGAGCATGCACTTGAGTAGCCTATTGCTACATATGGGCTCTAGGAGACCTTGGCACACTTCATGAGTATATTTGGGAGTTTGGCCCATGCAAGGTTGATTCCAGTTGCACTAGCTACCTCACAGGCTGGGGAAGAAGCTCAGACTACTGCCGCCCATAGAACAGAGCAGCCAACTCATGTTACCAGATACTAGGTGTGGTTCTAGTACAGCTAGTAGTTGTATTTGAACTCGAGGTAGGTCCAGTTGTGTCGGTTGAGGAGTAGGAGTTTGGAGAGGTTTCAGAAGTTTCATTCTCCCCAGTTCAGTAGAGGGGATTTTGAGGATGCACGGGGTTTCTTAGATTAGTGTTACCGCATTCTGCATAATATAGGTTTGGTGGAGTTGAGCGAGCTCAACCTTACTACTTTTCAGCTAACGGGGTTGGCATATAGATGGTGGCAGACTTATGAGGCGAGTAGGCCAGTTGTCTCAACATCACTTATATGGTACCAGTTCTTCGATTGTTTCTTGAAGGAGTTTATTCCACAAACCCACAGAGATGAGTTGCGCAACAAGTTTGAGTAGTTGCGCCAGGGGAACATAACTGTGTCTAAGTATGCTATGAGGTTTATTGAGTTATCTCATCATGCACCTTTCTTAGTTTCCACTGATAAAGAGAGAGTCCATAGATTTATTAAGGGACTCGCCTTTAACATTATATTTGGGATGTCATAGAAGTTGGAGACTGGATTTCATTAGGTTGTGGAGATCTATAGGAGGTTAGAGCGTATCTGCAGTCAGCAGAAAGAGGATCGGGAGGCTAAAAATCCTTATGGTTCTGTAAGATTTAGTCATTTCTACTCTTCGGCTCAAACACGTCATGGAAAAGTCTTTTTCGGTCAACAAGTTTAGTCTGCACTTCACGTTATGCATAGTGCTCTATCTAGACATGGACCCTAGAGCACTCGTATTGGTCAGCCATCTTCTAGCGCACCTTCTGCACAGAGTTCCTATAACGGTCATTCCGGTCATTCGCGACAAACTCAGTACCAGCATCCACACTAGCAGAGAGGTTATTTTGAGTGTTGTGATTCTAGGCACAAGGTGAGATATTGTCCTAGACTTCGGGTGGGTAGACCTCAGTAGGGTACTCAGGTTATGTTTCTCGCTCTAGATGCTACTCTACTTGCACAACCAGCTAAAAGTGGATGACATGCAGGTAGAGGAAATCCTAAAAGGGGAGGCCAAACGCGTTGTTATGATTTCCCTGGTAGGACCGAGATAGTTGAGTCAGATGCAGTCATTACAGATATTGATTCAGTCTGTCATAGAGATACATCCGTTTATTTGATCTGGGTTCTACTTATTCATATGTGTCATCCTACTTTTTTCATATTTAGATATGTCTCGTGATTCTCTAGAAACTTCTATCTATGTGTCTACACCTGTTGGGGATTCTTTTGTAGTGGACCGTGTCAATCATTCTTATTTGGTCACTATTAGGGACTACGAGACTAGGGTTGATCTTCTATTGCTTAATATGATGGATTTTGATATGATTTTGGGCATGGATTGGTTATCTCCATATCACACTATTCTTGATTGTCATGCTAAGATCGTGACATTGCTATGCGGGGCTTGCCGAGGTTAGAGTGAAGAGGTTCCTTGGGTCATATTTCTAGTAGGGTAATTTCTTTTCTGAAGGACCAATTGATGGTTGAGAATGGGTGCTTGGCGTACATAGACTTTGTTAGAGATGTAAGTGTTGATACTCCCACGATTGATTCTGTTCCCATGGTGAGTAAATTTTCAGATGTTATCCTTGAAGACCTACCGGGTATGCCACCCGATAGGTACATTAATTTTAGTATTGATTTGACACCGGGAACTCAACCCATATCTATTCCACCATATCGCATGGCTCCAGCAGAGTTGAAGGAATTGAAGAAAAATTACAGAAATTGCTAGATAAAGGTTTTATCAGGCCGAGTGTTTCACCTTGCGGTGCTCCGATTTTATTTATGAATAAAAAAAGACGATTTCATGAGGATGTGCGTTAACTACATGCAATTGAACAAGGTTACTATCAAGAACAAGCATATACTGCCGCATATTGATTATTTATTTGATCAGCTTCAGGGTGATAGGACATTCTCGAAGATTGACTTAAGATTGGGGTACCATTAGTCTTAAAAATACATCACTATTTGAGATACATAAACAGTAATAAAAAAATAAAAGAGGGTGACTTTGAGGCCTGCTAGCGGCCAACAAGGATACCTTGAAGTCTTCAATCAGCTCTAGCACACAATCCTATCAATTAGCTCAACCCGAAGTACCTGAATCTGCACAAAGAATGTACGAAAGCGTAGTATGAGTACATCATGGTCAGTACCTAGTAGGTATCAAGACTAACCTCGATGGAGTAGTGACGAGGTTCAAGTCAAGACACTTACTTGTCAAATAATTTGTGCAGGATGGCAACATAAATTTGACAATGGAAGGCATAACAGAATAAATATCTGCAACCTCGAAGAATGTGTACAACAACTTAGTATAAAATGATCCATTTTTGCCAACAAAATATCAATGAAAATGGGAAATGTGATAACATAATGAATTCCACCAATAACTAATAAAGCACAAGGCGCGAGAATTTAAGAAAAACACGTTTGTGATCAAAGCATCAACCCTCGGTTTCCAACACATGAACAATAACAAAGAATCACCCGAATATATCTCATAAAATTCCCCAACAAGCCATCCTTATGTCGCAACATATACATTAATAATGGAATGCCACCCTTATATCATCGCATGCACATAAATAGCCACCCTTATCTCACCACATGCACATCACAATAAAATGCCTCCTTATGTCGCCACATGCGCATCTCACTCCACACAATAACAACGACCCGCAAACAACACGTACATATGCACCACAACATCAGCAAAAGAACAATACCAAGGTCACAACAAGATATATCCCACGACTCAATAATAATTTGTACAAAAATCATAACACTAACATAAGAGTGCGAGAAATATTCCACAACAAAGTATGTTATACATAGCAAACAACCCTAATTAAGGGCATATTGATAGCCTAAGGTGTATTCTGCTAAAGAACTATAGATACGCCCGTGTACATACTCGTTATCTCATGTACACGTCATTTCACATAGCACAAATAAAGCAAATTATACCAATTCCAACGGGATAATTTTCCCACATAAAGTTAGGCAAGATATTTACCTCAAATATCCCCAATCAATACTCTAAAAATGCTTTTCCTTTAAAATTGACCTATGCACGACTCAAATCTAACAAAATGACTTAATAATATCAAAAAATGCAAGATAATTTCAATTTCAATTAACAAAGTTAAGATTTTTACTCAATTCCCAAAAAGCCAACAAAAGTCAACCCCGGACCCGTCCGGTCAAAACCCGATTTGAGGGGTAGATCTCAACTTCTCATAACTCCATGAGCCTAAATATGTGTATGGTTTTCAAATCCAAGTCTAAATCGAGTCTCAAATCTCAAATTTTTATTTTTCAAAATATGGTAAAAAAATTCCCAAAATTTCCCTTCAAATCGCATAATTTTGATGTTACAATTCATAAATAATCAAGTTATATTATTAAAATTGGATAAAAAATAGTTACCCAATAGTTTTGTGTAAAAATACCCTCCTACTGAGTCTAGCACTCAAAAATGTGATAAACTAAGCCAAGTCCTGAAATTCCAACATCTATTCAGTTGTAGAAGTTGCAAATGCGACTAGGGGTTCGCAAATGTGACCGCTTGCAAATGAAACACGGTCATCGCAAATGCGAAGCTTGATCAGTCCTATGAAGGTCGCAAATGCGACCTGGACATCGCAAATGCGATGCTAGCCCTTTCGCAAAAGCGACCAAGTGGGCGCAAAAGTGACATGTCCCCATCCAGACCCATTTCACTATTTGCAAGGCTGGCTTCACAAATGCAAAGCCTTCCATCCACTGCCTCCTTCGCAAATACGATTGTTACATCGCAAATGTGGTATTCGAAAATGCGAATAGTTCTCACATTTGCGATAACTGCAGTATCATCACACCAGCGACTATGAACCAAGTCCAAAACATTTCGAAACACGTCCGAACTCGCCCGAGTCCCTGGGGCTCTGCACCAAACATAAACACAAGTCTAGAAACATCATACAAACTTGTTGGTGAGCTCAAAACATCAAAATGACGTCCAGAACCACGAATCGAGCACCAAAACACATAGAATTCACAATAAAACTCAAGAATTGCTAAAATCACAATCAAGCGTCCTATTCCTACCAAACCAATTCGGAATGACACCAAACTTTTTACACAAGTTCCAAAATGACAAAACAGAACTATTCCAAGTCTCGAAACTAAAATCCAAATCCGATAGCCATAAAGTCAAACCCTGGTCAAACTTAGAAAATTTCCAAACCTTTAAATTGTTAACTTTGGAAAAAAAAGAGCCAAATCACCCTAGGAACCTCTGAATCCAATTTCGAGCATACGTCTAAGTCCAAAATCACTCTACGAACCCATTGAAACCATTAAAAACTATTTTGGGGTAGTTTTTAAAAAAGTCAAACTTGGTCAAGCTTCCAAACTAAGAACCAATTATTCCAAATCAATCTAAAACCTCTCAGAAACCCAACCAATCGTCCCCACAAGTCACATAACTACAAATACACACACGAAAGGCTTCAAAACGGAAAACAATTCTCAAATAAATAAATGATCAATCAGATCATTACATAGATTGATCCTTAAATGGTTCACGTTATGCACCGTAAGTGGAGATGATCCATCACTTCAAGTGCCAGCATCTTCCTACATAGCAGAGTTCTGGGATCTAAAGAGGTTAAGTAGATCTATAATATCCTTAATATTTTTAGCAACATTGCTTCCTCCTTCAAGTGCGTTAGTAGAAGATCATACTCCTTTTGAGGATGAAGATTCGAAAACAGGAGTTGATGCAGACGACACTTGGAGTGCTTACTGTCCCAGGTATCTTGCTTTACTCCTTGTAACTGTTCCAAGATTTCCGAATGTAACATCGAGGATTCCTTTCACATCAGCATAGAACTTGGAAATCACATCCTTAAAGGAAGTTAATTTTCTTTTAAGCCATTTCAATGTTCTTGAACTTTGATTATCGAAAAATAAGCTGAGAGGTAGAGATTATCCTATTGGGCATGCCTAATTTGTAGATAATAAAATTTACGTCAAGAAAATATTATGGGTACTTAAAAATATTGCATAGTATTCTATTTCAAACAATATGAGTGTTATAATCTCTTTAAATCCTATAATTCTTCTTCTCAAAAAATGAATACAAGAGCTTTCGAGCTTGATCTTGAATTTTATTTTGTTTTGTTTTATTTTAATCCAAGTGTTTGAGACTTGATCTTGATCTTGACGTATTTCAGTCAAAGAGTTTGCCTCATGATCTTGAAATTTATGTATTTCAATCCAAGGGCTTGCAGCTTGTTCTTGAATCTTTGTTTTGATTTTTAATCTTTAGAACGCTTGAATGATTGTCTCTTGTAAGGAAATCTACGGCGTTTGATTCATGAGATCTCTCTTATCTCTTGTTATAAGTTCTGGTCCTTCTCTAAGTTATGAAGACCCTTATTTATAGTTGTAATGAGGACAAACTCTTTTTCCTTTAGTGTGATTGGTTGACTTGGATCACTGACTAATCAGATTGAAGTAGTGATATGACCTCAATTAATTGGCCAGAATATATCACTTGTACACATGGCGCAATTTTATTGACCTTTTATTTTGACTTGGCATAATATATCATTTTGACATGTGTATTGGCTCTTTTGTTTGACTTGGCATACCACGACATTTGACACGTGATACCAAATTGGGCCTCTAGGATGGAGAAGTCTTCGGTTTAATGAAGTAGGCTTATTATTTATAGTCCAATTAAGCAGGGTAGCCCAATGGGTTCGGACTTATTAAGTGTATGTATATTTGACTTGTATAATTAAGAGAAATTACCAGTTATGTCAGCCCATAAGTAAGTTAGTACTAAAATTAGCCAATTCATAATATATTACCAATATTATCCAATTAGCTATTTGTAGCCAAAAAAATCAAATTTTGCTTTCTTTTGAGTGGGTATTGTTGGAATAGATTGGATACATCTTAAGGAGTTTCTCAGTTTTGGGATGATTTGGTAGAGTTTTGAAGTGGTTTGAATCGAAAGTTCGAAGAAGAAGATGAACATGAAAAAAGATGATATGTGTATCACATTGTGAATCATTAGTGTATTACATATGTATCATATTGTA
The DNA here is from genome assembly GCF_000393655.2 of Nicotiana sylvestris. Taxonomy (NCBI): domain Eukaryota; kingdom Viridiplantae; phylum Streptophyta; class Magnoliopsida; order Solanales; family Solanaceae; genus Nicotiana; species Nicotiana sylvestris. The sequence continues at coordinate 85,598,667 of NC_091066.1, forward strand.
TCAAATGTGTATCACATGTATATCCATATATACATATGTGAGATACATGTTTGATACTTGAGTCGTAGAACATTTTTTGAACTCGATTTTAACTATGAGTTTTGATACAAAATCAATCTAAATCGCCTTCAATCTTCCGCAAATTTTGCATATTGACTCATCTATATGTTTTCAATGAATTTCAACTATAACCATTGAAAAAGGTCCCTTTATGCTTAGGTTTTTGGAATCTTGTATTTTATTTTATTTTTGCATTTCATCACTTGTTTTCTACCTCATCCATAAAATATTCTTTTCGTCTTGCATATAATATTGCTGATCACACTTAAAATATATAAGAAGCTCTTTGCGTGTGATTCTTGGAGAGAAAGAATCCTTATTTATTTGAATTTTTAATTTTTGTATGTGTTTGGCTAGTTTTCGTAAGTCTATGATTAATGGCTAGTAGCTGATAAGTTATGATTTATTTTGGACATTTCCGTAAGATTCCCTATAATCAAGGGATATCTACGTGGCTATATTATAATAGGAACTTATTTACTACTTTTCATTAGGTTCCTTTAAAATTGTATTCTCTATCTATATTTACTACTTATATACAAATCTTTAATAAATAGAGTATTCCTTAAATTTAGGATGTAACTGATATAGCCTCCCCCCACCTCCACTCGTCACACCCTTCACCCTCTCTTTCTCACTTTCATGTGTATCAATTATACAAAGCACCTAAAATCGTATCTTCATCCTATTTTCAAAAAGATTTCAAAATATTTCTTTCTCTTTAATACAAATAAACTCAAATCTGTCACGACCCCAAACCGGCCCAGTTATGATGGCGCCTCTCGTGAAGACAAGGCCAGCCGACACAACACTCACCTTAACCCTTTAAGCAATAAGAGTCATTTTTAAGTCTTTAAATTAAACAATGTTTCATAATAAAATCCTGGAATAATAGTGTGGAATAAAATACCAGCCCGACATCGGGGTGTCACTAGTCATGAGCAACTATCAAGGTCTGAATACAACAAAAGTCTAAAAATGTACTAAATATAGTAACAACAATGAGTGGAAGGAAGCGGTTGGGGATTTCGAAACTAATTGCATATTCGGTCTTGTGGGTGAATGGATAATCGGGTTTTGGTCTGAACCTCGAGTTTTGACCAAGTGGGCTCGGGGTCAATTTTTGGCTTTTTGGGAAATATGATAGAAAACCTATAATTAAGCATTGGAGTTGAATTCTTTAGCATTTATTGATGTTGTTAAGTTAATTATGACTAGATACAAGTGAATTGGAGGCGAAATCTAGAGGGAAAGCGATATTTGAGGCTTGAGTTTGACCGTGGAATCCGAGGTAAGTGTTTGGTCTAACCTTAGCTTGAGGGAATAAGTGTTTTGTCTTATTTGCTATGTGTTAGTGCCGAGTACGACGTATAGGTGAGGTGACGAGTATCTATACGTTGGTGTCAAGCATGCCCGTGAGTCTTATACAAGGATTTTTGTGATTTTTATTATGTATTGATCATGCTTAAATTGATGATTAGCATTGTGGAACAAGACTTATGATAAATTCTTAGTAATTGACCATTGTCGAGTATTGGCTCAAGTTGAGGTTTATTTTGTGAAGTAACTGTTGAAACTAGATTGGTTATAGCTGATTCCCATGCCGGGATGATATTGTTTCTATTGTTAACTCCCTTGCTGGGACGGTATTGTTTCTATTGTTGATTCCCTTGCTTAGATGTTATCATTTCATTTGTTTGGGTGAGAAAGAGTGTAAAGCACGAAGGGTGATATCGTGCATGATATTGTGAGTGAGTGTTAATGCACGAAGGGTGATGCCGCGCCGATATTGTGAGTGTTAATGCACGAAGGGTGATGTCGTGCCATATTATTGAAAGTAAAAGCACGAAGGGAGATGTTGTGCCATGATTATGAGAGAGTACAAGCATGAACAGTGATGCTGTGCCGATTCTATTGATTTCTATGGTGAGGATGAGAGTAAAAGCACAAAGGGTGATGTTATGCACTTGTTATTGTGTTATCATTTCCGTTGCTTCTAGCTTGATATTTACTTTGTCGCTTTACTTTATCATTTCCATAACCTGATATTCCCCCCATCATGTTTTCCCTTTTCCCCGTCTTATTCTGTTTAATTCTTGTTATTATTATTGCTTCTCGTATATGATTAAATTGCACAGATTTATATGGTTGTCATGTCCTAGCCTCGTCACTACTTCGCCGAGGTTAGGCTCGACACTTACGAGTACATGGGGTCAGTTGTACTGATACTACACTTTGTACTTTTTGTGCAGATCTTAATACTGGACCCTACGGATTGTAGTTTGAGGTTGTTGCCTTCAGTCCAGTGGAGACCTGAGATAGTCCTTCAAGCATCTGCAGGCCTTGGCGTCCCCTTTTATCATATTTTCGTTCTGTTTTTATCTATTTATGAGACAGATATGTATTTTCCTTATTCAGACCACTGTTTGTAGTATTCTTAGACAGTCCGTGAGATTTTGATAACAGTTCTGGGTGGATTTTTATTATGGATTCGTATTTGTATTAAGTTAAATTGTTAATTCTATTATTCTACACATTATTCCGTTGTTGTTCTTATGGTGACTTGTAAATTGTTAAAAGATAAAGTAAAAAAGTAAAATAATCAGTAACGTTGGCTTGCCTAACGGGTTTAATGTTAGGCGCCATCAGGGTCTTGACGGTTGGAAATTCGGGTCGTGATAAGTTGGTATTAGAGCTCTAGGTTGCTTAGGTCTCACAATTTACGGACAAGCTTAGTAGAGTCAAAGGGATCGGTACAGAGACGTCTGTGCTTATCCCCTAGAGGCTACAGAGTTTAGGAATGAATTCACATCTATTCTTCTCCGTCATACAATTTGATTTCTCAATGCTAATTGAACTTCTACTCTGTTCTTTCACAGATGGCGAGAACACGTGCTTCTTCATCCGCTGATCAGTAGCCTGAGCCCCCAGTGGCAGCTCATACGAGGGGCAGAGGACGAGGCCGTGCTAGAGGCCGAGGTAGGGGCATGGCTCAGTCTAAAGCAGCAGTGCCAGCGGTGGAGCCTCAGGTAGAGTTTGAGGAGGAGGCTCTAGCCCAAACCGTTCCAGTAGGGCCAACTTAGGTTCTAGAGGGGTTCATCGCTACCCCGGTACTCCAGGATGCTCTAATCCATCTAGTGGGCTTTATGGAGAGTGTCACCCAGGCAGGCTTACTTCTTGTAGCACCAACTGTCTCTTAGGATGGGGGAGGAGCATAGACTCCCGCTACTGGCACTCCGGAGTAGATGGCTCCTCAATTTCAGACTCCAACAGCTTAGCCAGTTGGGGTAGTTCAGCTGGGTATTGTAGCTCAGACCGGTGATGGAGCAGCTATGTCTGTTGATGCTTTGTAGATGTTGGACAGGTTCACCAAGCTTTTCACTAATATCTATGGTGGTACATCTTCAGAGGATCTCCACGACTATTTGGACAGTTGTCATGAGGTTCTGCAGAACATGGGGATAGTGGAGACCAATGGGGTCGACTTTGCTGCTTTTCATTTGTCAGGTTCCGCCAAGACTTGGTAGAGGGATTATTGTTTGGCTAGACCAACTAGGTCTCCTTCTTTGACTTGGGACCAGTTCTCTCAGCTATTTCTGGAGTAGTTTCTGCCTATCACTCAGAGGGAGGACTATTGGAGGTAGTTTGAGCGTCTCCAGCAGGGTTCTATGACTGTCATTCAGTACGAGACCAGATTTATTGCCTTGTCCCGTCATGATTTTATCATACTTCCCACCGAGAGAGAGAGAGGATAAGGAGGTTTATTGAGGGACTTACTCAGCCTATCAGATTGCAGATGGCTAAGGAGACAGGGAGTGAGATTTCTTTCCAGGATGCAGCCAATGTAGCCAGGCGAGTTGAGATGGTTCTATTACAGGGGAGTGGTCAAGGGTCTGATAAGAGGCCCTGTCATTCTGGCAGGTTCAGTGGTGCCTCATCTGGAGGCAGGGAGTCTTTTGGTAGGGGCCATCCTCCCAGGCAATTTTATTCAGCACTTCAGGCTTCTCACTGTGCTCCAAGCAGCCATGGTTCTCATATGCAGTATTCTGATCAGTTGCCCTACAGTGCACCACCAACTGAGTTTTCAGGGTGGTTACTTAGGCTGTCAAAGTCAGTTTTAGGGTCATCAGTATCAATAGCCAAGGTCTTGTTATACATATGCCGATCCAAGGCACATTGCTAGGTTTTTTCCTCGAGCTTCGAATAGTTCTCAACACTAGGGTTCTCATGCTATGGTTCCAGCACCGGGTGTTCCACTGCTCGCTCAGCCAGCTAGAGGTAGGGGTCGAGGTGTTAGTGGTGGAGGTCAGGAAGCTAGAGGTGGAGGCCAGCCAGCAGGAGGCCATCCTAGGGATGTAGTTCAGGGTGGTGGGACCCAGTCCCGATGTTATTATTTCCTAACTAGGCCTGAGGCTGACGCATCCGATGGCATTATCACAGATACAGTTTCAATTTGCAGCAGAGATGCTTCAACTATTTGATCCAGGATTTGCATACTCCTATGTGTCTTCTTGTTATGCTTCATATTTGGTTATGTCTCGTGATTCTTTGAGTGCTCCTATTTATGTGTCTACACCGGTGGGTGATTCTATTATGGTAGATCGTGTCTATAATTCATGCGTGGTTGTTATTGGGGGTCTTGAGACCCGTGCTGATCTTCTACTTCTCGATATGGTGGACTTCGATGTCATTTTGGGGATGGATTGGTTATCCCCTTATCATGCTATATTGAACTGCTATGCCAAGACCGTGACCTTAGCATTGCCGGGGTTGCCTCACTTAGAGTAGAGAGCGACTCTTGGTCATTCTACCAGCAGGGTTATTTCATATATGAAGGCTCAACGTATTGTTGATAAAGGATGTTTGTCCTATTTGGCATATGTTCGTGATTCTTGTGTTGAGGTCCCTTCTATGGATTCTGTGCCCGTTGTTCGTGAGTTTCCATAGGTATTTCCTGCAGACCTGCCGGGTATGCCACCCGACAGGGATATTGACTTTTGCATTAATTTGGCTCCGGACACTCTACCCATTTCTATTCCGCCATATCGTATGGCCCCGCCAGAGTTGAGAGAATTGAAAGAACAGTTGCAGGACTTGCTGGATAAAAGCTTTATTAGACCTAGTGTCTCGCCTTGGGGTGCGCCGGTGTTGTTTGTTAAGAAGAAGGATGGAGTAATGAGGATGCACATAGATTATCGGCAGTTGAACAAGAACAAGTATCCATTGCCGAGGATTGATGATTTGTTTGATCAACTTTAGGGTGCCAAGGTATTTTTGAAGATTTATTTGAGGTCTGGCTACCATCAGTGAGGATTAGGGCATCCGATGTCCCTAAGACAACTTCCGCACTCGATACGGGCATTATTTGTTCTTAGTAATGTCATTCGGGTTGACAAATGCCCCAACAACTTTCAAGGATTTGATGAACCGAGTGTTCAAGCCTTATTTGGATTCCTTCATGATTGTCTTCTTTGATGATATTTTGATCTATTCCTGCAACCGGGAGGAGCACGATCAGCATCTTCGAGTCATTCTTTAGACTTTGAGGGATAGTCAGTTATATGCTAAGTTTTCAAAATGTGAGTTTTGGTTGAATTCAGTAGCATTCTTGGGTCACTTTGTATCAGTAGAGGGTATTCAGGTGGATCCTAAGAAGATTGCAGCAGTCAAGGACTGGTCTAGACCCACATCAACCACAGAGATCCGGAGTTTCTTGGGTTTGGCGGGCTATTATTGTCGGTTTGTGGAGGGGTTTTCATCTATTGCAGCCCGATGACCAGGTTAACCTAGAAGGGTGCCTAGTTCAGGTGGTCGGACGAGTGTGAGGCGAGCTTTCAGAAACTCAAGACAGCTTTGACTACGACGTCAGTGTTGGTATTGCCCACAGGTTCAGGGCCATATATAGTATATTGTGATGCATATCGTATTTAACTTGGTGCGGTGTTGATGCATAATGGCTTGGTTATTGCATATGCTTCGTGGCAGTTGAAGATCCACGAGAAGCATTATCCAGTTCATGATTTGGAGCTAGCAGCCATTGTTCATGCACTGAAGATTTGGAGGCATTATTTATATGATGTGTCGTGTAAGGTGTTCAAGGATCGCAAGAGTTTGCAATACTTGTTCAAGCAGAAGAAGCTAAATTTGAGGCAGAAGAGGTGGTTGGAGCTATTTAAAGACTATGATATCACCATCTTGTATCATTCGGGGAAGGCCAATGTAGTGGCCGATGCTTTGAGTAGGAAGTCAGCCAGTATGGGCAGCCTTGCGTATATTCCAGTCGGTGAGAGACCGCTTGCTTTGGATGTTCAGGCTTTAGCCAATCGGTTCGTGAGGTTGGATGTTCTTGAGCCCAGTTGTGTGCTAGCTTGCACAGTCGCCCGTTCTTCATTATTTGAGCATATCGGAGATCGGCAGTATGATGATCCTCATTTGCTTGTCCTTAGGGACATGGTGTGGCACCAGGGTGCCAAGCAGGTTACAGTTGGAGATGATGGAGTTTTGAGGATGCAGGGTCGTATTTGTGTGCCTAATGTGGATGGACTTCGTGATTTCTAGAGGAGGCCCATAGTTCCCCGTATTCTATTCATTCGGGCACCGCTAAGATGTATCAGGACTTGCGGCAGCATTATTGGTGGAGGAGGATAAAGAAGGATATTCTTGCATATGTAGCTTGGTGTTTGAATTGTTAGCAGGTAAAGTACGAGCATCAGAGACCTGGTGGTTTGTTTCAGAAGATTGAGTTTCCTGAGTGGAAGTGGGAGCGTATCACTATGGACTTCGTTGTTGGACCCCTACAGACCCAGAGAAAGTTCGATGCAGTGTGGTTTATTGTGGATAGGCTGACTAAGTCAGCTCTTTCATTCCTGTGGCGGTTTCCTATTCTTCTGAGCAGTTGGCAGAGATTTATATCTATGAGATTGTTTGCCTTCATGGTGTGCCTGTGTGTATCATTTCTGATCGAGGTACGCAGTTTACCTCACATTTCTAGAGGGCAGTACAGCGTGAGTTGGGTACACGAATTGAGTTGAGCACAACATTTCATCCTCATACGGACGGACAATCCGAGCGTACTATTCAAATTTTGGAGGATATGCTCCGAGCATGTGTTATTAACTTTGGAGGTTCTTGGGATCAGTTCTTGCCATTAGCAGAGTTTGCCTATAACAACAGTTACCAATCGAGCATCCAGATGGCTCCCTATGAGGCATTATATGGTAGGCGGTGTTGGTCGTCGGTTAGGTGGTTTGAGCCGGGGGAGGATCAGTTGTTGGGTACAAATTTAGTTCAGGATGCCTTGGAGAAGGTTAAGATCATTCAAGATAGGCTTCGTACAGCTCAGTCCAAGAAGAAGAGTTATGCCGACTGCAAGGTTCCTGATGTGTCATTCATGGTCGGAGAGTGAGTGTTACTTCGGGTGTCGCCCATGAAGGGCGTGATGAGATTTGGGAAGAAGGACAAGCTAAGCCTTAGGTTCATCGGGCCTTTTGAGATCCTTGATAGAGTGGGAGAGGTGGCTTACAGACTTGCATTGCTGCCGAGTTTATCAACTATGCATCCAGTGTTTCATGTGTACATGCTTCGGAAGTATCACAACGATCAATCCCACGTGTTAGACTTCAGCACTATCCAGTTGGACAAGGACTTGACCTATGAGGAGGAACCGGTAACTATTCTAGACCGGCATGTTCATCAGTTGAGATCGAAGAATTTCCCTTCAGTTCGTGTGTAGTGGAGAGGTCAGCCTGTTGAGGCAGCGACCTGGGAGTCTAAGTCCAATATGCAGAGCCAATATCCCCATCTTTTCCCCGACTCAAATACTTTTCTATGTCCGTTTGAGGACGAACAGTTGTTTTAGAGGTAGAGAATGTGATGACCCAAAAGGTCATCTCTTATTTTAAAAGTCAAATCTGTGTTCTGAGGCCTTAAAACCTCCTTTTATCTCACCTCGATTTGCATGCACAGTCCGGGCGTATATCCGCAAAGCCTTTATATGAAAATCTGAGAAAAATGCCAACTTTGCCTTTAAATTTGAATTTAAGTTGACTTCGGTCAATATTTTGGGTAAACGGATCCGGACCCATGAAAAATATGGGACTTGGGCATATGCCCGGAATTGAATTCCGAGGTCTCGAGCCCGAGAAAAGAATTTTTGAAGAAAATTGTTTACCTGAAAAATATAAGAAGTTTGGAAATTTTATAATGTTTGGATTTGATGGTACATGGCTCGTATTTCAGTTTTGGATCCCGAAACAGGTTTAATATGGTATTTAAGTTGTGTCTGTAAAATTTGATAAGAAACAGAATTAATATGACGTGATTCGGACCCTCGGTTGTGAGAATAGTAACTTTAAGAGTTCTTGAGATTTTTCCTTGATTTTGATGCTAAACTAGTAGTTCTAGGTGTTATTTTGGCGATTTGATCGCACGAGTAATTTTGTACGATATTTTTAGACTTGTGTGCGTGTTTGGTTTGGATCCTCGAGGGCTCGGGTGAGTTTCGGATAGGTTTCGGGATGTTTTGGACTTAAGAACTTCTGTTGTTTTTGCTGCTTCTGGGTGATGCCGTGCACTTGTTATTGTGTTATCATTCCCGTTGCTTCTAGCTTGATATTTACTTTGTTGCTTTACTTTATTATTACCATAACCTGATATCCCCCCAGCATGTTTCCCCTTTTCGTTGTCTTATTCTATTTAATTCTTGTTATTATTATTGCTTCTCGTATATGATTAAATTGCACAGGTTTATATGGTTGTCGTGTCCTAGCCTCGTCACTACTTCGCCGAGGTTAGGCTCGACACTTACCAGTACATGGGGTCAATTATACTGATACTACACACTGAACTTTTTGTGCAGATCCCAGTACTGGACCCTACGGACCATAGTTCGGGGTTGCTGCCTTCAGTCCAGTAGAGACCCGAGGTAGTCCTGCAGGTGTCCGCAGGCCTTGGCTTCCCCTTCTATAATATTTCCATTCTGTTTTTATCTATTTCTGATACATATATGTATTTTCCTTGTTCAGACCACTGTTTGTAGTATTCTTAGACAGTCCATGAGATTGTGACACCAGTTCTGGGTGGAGTTTTATTATGGATTCGTAAATTTTTAAATTTCGTTCTTCCGCACTTTATTCCGTTATTGTTCTTATGTTGACTTGTAAATTGTTAAAAGATAAAATAAAAAGGTAAATAATCAGTAACGTTGGCTTGCCTAGGGGTTCAATGTTAGGTGCCATCACGGTCCCGACGGTGGGAAATTCGGGTCGTGACAGGAGGCCCTTCTATTGAGCTTCTAAGAATTTTGAGTTGTAAATCCAATTGGCATATCAAATATTATTCCTGGAGTTCATAAACGAATGCCAAAGAATGCCCTTGTTGCACACTTTTCATCCTTGCATGATAGCTTTTCAGATGAAGGAGGTGCTACTGAGGGTTTTTTTGGTGGCATATTTGGCTAAAATCATGTGACACCGGGGAGAGGTAGTATTTTTTAAAAGTCTTCATGCAATACTTGAGAGTAGGAGTAAATCTTTTGCTTTGGCTGGACGAATACCCAAATCTCCCTCATTTTTATCCTTTGTAACATTTTGCCAACTAATTAGGTGAAGTTTTTTAGTTGTGCTGGTGGATCCCCAGATTTTTATCCTTTGGATTTTATCTATCTTCTTTAAGATTTTAGGGGGGAGAAAGGTGTATTGCATAGAGTGAGTAGGAATTACACTTAAAGTACTTGAAGCTAGAGTAGTCCTTCCTGCCATATTTAGAAAAGAGCATTTCCAGTGCGACAACTTGGTTTGCATCTTATCTATGATAAATTGGAAGTCCTTAGTGGTGGGGGAGTGATTGAGGATTGGAAGCCAATGTACTTACCAAATTCATTGGTGAATTTTATACCAAAGAGGTTTGTTAGAAATAATTTGAAATCCTAGGGGCAATACTTAGGTAGGACAATCCTTAATTTAGAGGTGTTAATGGCTAGCCCAGATTCATCACAAAAAAATCCATGCATGATTTTATGCAATGACTAGTCTTTTTGTTTGCTTTTCCCTTTAGGGTTATATCGTCAGCAAAAAGAATATGGGAAAAAGAGGGGTCTTTATATCTAATATAGATTGGATCCCATCATAATGTGTCTACTTGGTGGTTTATTAGTCTAGAAAGAAGTTCAAGGCATATAATGAATATATAAGGAGATATGGGATCACCCTGACGAATACCTCAACTAGGCTGGAAAAAATTTGTTCTATCACTATTCACTATGATGCCCTTAGAGCTAGTACAAATGCAATGCATGATTAGACGAGATAATTTAGGAGGAAATTGGAAATATTTGAGAGTCTTATGCATAAAATACCATTCCAGTCTATCAAAAGCCTTTTCCAAATCTAATTTGATTATCATATCAAAGTTGGATTTTTTTGTTCTATAAAGATTATTCATAATTTCCTGGATGATAATGGCATTATCGCAGGCTCTTCTATTCTTGATAAAGCTAGATTGCATGGGACTAATAAGATAAGGAAGAATTGGTTTTATTAGCAATGATTTTAGTGATTATCTTATAGGAGGTATTACAAAGACCAATAAGTCGAAATTTTTTGAGGTTGTTTGCATTGGAAAACTTAGGAATGAGAAAAAAAAATGTATCATTGATACCACTTGGAAGTGATTGGAATTTGAAAACCTTGTGACAGAAGCTTATTACAGAATTACCAATGATATTCCAATACTTCTGATAAAAAAATGATGGATGCCATCCGGGACAGAAGCCTTAAAGGGTTTAAAAAAAATATAGCTTTTATAATTTCCGAATTGTTTAGAGGTTTATCAAGACTACTTAGGTCTACCTTCTTAAAAAGGGAGGCATCACCTATGTTAATGTTGCTAAGAGAGAAAATTTTAGAAGTCATAAAGGCATCCCTAAAGAAGGATACAGTATGATCTAGAATTTGTTTTGGATCCGAGATCCAGTCCTCGTTGTCATTAGTGAAGTAAATAATTGCATTACGTCGTTTGCGATTAGAGGCCATAATGTGAAAGTACTTGGTATTAGCCTCACCCTTGTTGAGGCAATTTATTCTAGATCGTAGTTTTCAGAATTCATGTTCCATTTTTAAAATAGAGTTATATTCTTGCTGTAATTTTGACTAATAGCGTACATGGTAATTAGGAGAAGATTGGATTCCACTTAGTCTAGCAAAAATCCTTTTTTTTCTTTTTAAAAATATCACCAAAAGTTTCATTTTTTCAAATGATAACCTTATCTTTAAAGGTTTTTTTGGGCATCAATAAGGTGATTATTAGTCCAACAGTGTTTTACCAAATTAATAAAGTCTGGATGTCTACACCAAATGGTTTCTAAACGAAATGGCTTATTAAAATGATTCACATTTTTGGGGAAGAGATTGAGTAACAAGGGGTTATGATTGGAATGGGTCATAGGAAGGTGGATCACCATTGCCTTAGGGTATAGGGATAACCAATCCTTGTTAACAAAAACTCTATCTAGTCTCTCCATAATTAAACCCTTAGATTTTTTCCTATGATTAGACCAAGTATTCCTTTATAACCAAGGTCTAATGAGTGACAATTGTTTATGTTATTCCAAATAGAGTTGCTACGCCTACGGTTAATGGGGTTACCTCCCAGCTTATCATTTGTACTAAGAACATTGTTAAAGTTCCCCCCCCCCAATAACTAAGGACCCTTGTAACTAGTACTAATAATTTCTATATTATTTCATAATTCACGTCTTTTGTCATTTTTAGTGCTAGCATAGATAGAAGAAAAAAGCTAAGAGGATAAGCAAATCTATTTATATAGTTAGTCGTAATTTGATACTTAAAAATACTTTTTGAAAATGTTGGCCAGACATAGATTGTTGTTTAAAAATATTTTTTAAATTGATTAGCCAAACACAAACTGTTTTTTCTCCAAAAATACTTCTCAAAATAAGATAATTTTTGTACCTTGGCCAAACATGCTAAGACGGATTAAATCATCTATCTATACTATATTATAAGTGTGAAGACCCTAAGTCAAAGTTAAAAAACTAAAATATCCTTCAAAAGCTGAATGACTAAATTACTCTTTACTTAATAATTTATTTGAACTAATTTAATGTGGAACAATTAATTAATTAGGTTAATCAACTTTAAATCAAAAGTTAATTTACAAATTTACTTTGCCCTTACAATCAAATACTATTCCAATAGCATTGATGTACAAAGAGGTAAATGCACAATATTCTAATAAAGATAAAAATACAGAAAATTAAATTAAATTAATACAAATGTGGGACCCATAAGATGGTCAGCTTTTAGACAGTCGATGAAATTATTGCAAAAACAGTTCACACAAAATATAAGTGGATTTATGGCCAGCAAGGCTTGTATCAATATATATGGAGTATTATTCATGCTCGAGAGCAGGAGTAGACAAATAGAGGTAAAGTCATACATTCAAGGCGTTAAAGCAGATGGTGTAGTCCAGCCCAGATGTCATCAGTCACAACCTAGATGTACTAGCACCTCACGTAATATTGTTAAAGGTAAATTACTAAATTGTCCATTAAAAATTAAATAACCTTTTTGCCCTTTATTTGAACACCATTGTAATATTTTTGTATCAAAAAGTAAAAATAACTCACTATAAAATGAGCTTTTAATTTTCTACAACTCTTTATTATATGAATAAATAATGAAAACATAAAATGTAATGTACGCATGAGATGTCCCTTGTAACTTCTGAAATCTTTTTGTATTCTCAACTAAGCTTATGTAATAATGCAATTGAAACTCTTCCACTTCTTTGTCATATTTATACTCTTATGTAAAGTAAACTTTACCGGTTATACATTAAGTTCAAATTAAACACCCATAACGTTATAGCAAATGAAGAGACATTGTATTAATGTATCAGTTACTCCATGTAATTTAATGAGGATTCATGCAAAGGTCTACAATACTATTAAAGAATCAAATTTGATTCCCATGGTGCTCCAGCTTGTATGGCACATCTCGGGAGTACAAGATCGCTGAATTAGGATTATTGATGTCTTCCTCTTTTTTTTTTTTTTTTTTTAATTTCTTGCCACTTTCCACATATAAGTTTGCTGATTTTATTGCCTCTATATAATTTTATGTTGTTTTGACAAGTTTATTTGATTTTTATTGCATTATTTATTTTTTCCTTTTGACACAATATGCTGAATTGAACACTTTTCTTATCTCTTGCTAGAGGTGTTTTGCAGGGATTGGAATTGGAGTTGGAGTAGGAAAACGCCTGAAAACATAGATGACAAAAAGAACTACATTTTGGCTCTATATAGCAAATTTGTTTGGCGGCAGATAAATATTTATAGACCATGCATAAGATTTCAAATAAAGGGCTACTTAAGCTCTAATGCGTTATTGAGGTTTTAAACCTTTTTTCCCCTTTGTTCTTTGGCCTGCCCTAAATTTCTTAAGAACATTCTCATTGTGATTCCGAATACTTCAAAGAAAAATAGTTATAATTTTTAGATCCACATTAGTTCTTTTCACTATGGTATTATCAACCACTTCTTGTCTATTTATATGCTTGTATTTGGTGATTAAAAAATTAAATATTTTACTGCTCCCTTCGTTTCAATTTATGTAAACACATTTGACTTGGCACGGAGTTTAAGAAAAAAGAAAAGAATTTTGAACTTGTGGTGTAAAATGAGACACATATATTTTGTGTGGCTACAAATCATTACATAAAAGTAAATTTGTTTCCAAATAGGAAAAATGGTCATTCTTTTTGGCACGAATTAAAAAGGAAATATGTTCACATAAATTAAAACGAAAGGAGCATTATTTCAAGAGATAAAATAATAAAGTTTGCTTTTATGGTTTAGCTTTTATTCTCTCCAATATTAATATCCATATCAAGTGCGCTGCTTAATTTACCCTGCTAGCTAAGATGTAGAACCTTGTTCACTTAATTTCTTTGGTCGTAATTTTTTAAATGATACAGGAAGGAAAACAACAATAATTTAACTCTTTTGTTTAGAATAGGAGGAGGAAGGAAGAGCAAAGTTCTAGGCAATCAATTTTCACGTCATATTGTTACTTTGCTTTACAATATTATCATCTGTCTCTATATATGACCGATGTATAATATAAAATTTCATTTAAATTTATATTTTAGTTTAACAAATTATGCTGTCACATATAACAGTACTATTTATTTCACATTTGCTAATTGAGCTTGAACTTTTTAACTTTTAGTATGGTTTTAAAAAGTGTGTACTAATTAACAGGGATACACGTTTATTATAAAAGAATGAATGTTAGGAAGCTAAATGTTAAGAGATAAAAATATTCCTTAAAAGTTGATCGACTTAGTTACCCTTTAAAGTTAATATTTCCTTTATTTAGTAATTTAATAATGGGTATAAATATAATTTTGGGCTAGGACGAAGTACCTTTTTCTATTGGGACTCAATCCGTTCTAAAATATAAACTTTCAAAGAAACAACCCTATAACTGAATAAAATTATAATATTTAAAATTTTATTAAAAATTACTTATATGAGAAAAGTTGGCAAAAACGAGTTCTACGAGCACATAAAAAGACTTGTGATATTTATATATGATAATTGTCCTAATTTTGTCATTTATCACAATTAGTTGTGCATAAGTTTACGTGTAGAATTATGGAAGTTTTATACTTTATTTATCTCCCAAATTTATGTATCATAAATCTCTCTCTATATATATATATATAAAAGAGGGACTTGACAAGGTGATGTGGCACCTCTTATAAACAAGCATATGTATTTATCTAATTTCTCCTTTTTTGGGATTTTCATCCCATTAAATTAAATTTAAAAAATTCAGGTTTTAATTTCACGGTTACACCTCCGTAGAAATCACAGAGGCACCGTTTCAAAAAAATTAAGGCTTTAATTGCATCCATAATATAACAGGCAAAATCAATTTCCTATATTTTCCCTCTTCTTTCTCCCACCTGTTGGGTTTCTTCCTTAAAAATTGCCTCATATTTTATCTACATCTGCTTTGTTTTCTAATAGATTTAGCCTGAAGTGGGATAACGATACTGCCTCCTAAGTATTTCATAGTACTATGATATTATACAGTTGTTTGGATCTTGCATGGGGGCCATTGTCTCACATTTCAGTTTTAATTTGGTGAATATGCACATATACTTCAAGAAAAGCATTTGAAAGATCTGCAGTACTTTGTCGATGTGCAGAAACCCAGTGAAAGGAAAAGAAATAAGCCTTGAAGAAGTCGCGAGGGGTGGAGTATAGAGGAACGTAATTACCATGGCATCAGATCAGAGTGGCTTATAAGCACGGAAACTAAACCAACCAAGAATGACGACGATGAACAACCTAACACTGCAACATTATAATACTCTGTATGTTACCTTTCAAATTGTGTCATTTTTATTCCCTCCTTTGAGTTTATATTTATAGAGAGAGTATGTAAGTGTTTAGTTTAAAATAATAAGAAAAGTTAACAAGAGAGAGAAAATAAAAGAAATAAGAAACAGAAAAAGAAGCACGTCGTAGCATAAAATAGAGACATGAAATTAATCTGCTATAAGAAAAGAGAAAGAAACGGTAAGGTGGTATAAAATATACAAATTGGATCTTCTTTCTCTTAACAGAGTATATGGAAAACTTTGATAATAAAAATCTTAAACAACTTGACGTTCTCTTGCCATCTAATAATAACAGAGTATATGATAATGTTCTTATAATTGTTTAATTCATTCATTTTCTAGAAGTACATCATTAGTTTTTTAAAGCAATTAATATGATTTTTTGGTGAATTTTAATATTGTAAGGTTTATCAAGTTAATATAAAATGAAGTCTTTTTACGATATTCATAATTGGATCATATGTATGCGTTATATGTAAATATAGATAATTATTGTATTTAAATTTTCAGTCTAACATTTTATTATTTCGTCATTCATTTATTTTTACTATTTTCATTTCAACAGGCTTCCCGTTTGATTAAAGAACATAGAAAATATTCTTTCGATATATGCAAATAAATGATAATAGTTACAACTGTTAAATTTTAAAGAACACTCATAATCTTTGTGCGGCAATTATCTCAATTGATTGGACCCATCTTATGCATTGTTCTTTAAAATAGAGCACCAAGGATCGAAATGTAATGACTAAAAACGAGAGCTTCTTTGTAATATAAGATGGTATCGGTCGACTCCTGAACCATTTTCTCATTAGTGTATGCATCAAAAGTATATAATTTTAAATAGTATGTATATGTAGAAAAGACGTTGAATTGAGTTTATAATTCGTCTTTAATACGACTTAATTCTTATTTGCTTATTTTCAAACCTATTTGTGTAATTTTTTTGCTTTTGTAAATAACAGAAGTTGTTATATTATGTATACCAGGAGTACAATTATTCAGAATATTTATTTTCTTTTTACTAATTTTTTTATTATTTTAATAGTAGTACTTCAACAGTTACAAATTATTGTACATCTACAAACAAAAAGGTCAAATTACTTTTAATTAAAAATTATTTTTGCGTTGGTCTGTCATAGCTAAACCTAATTTTCTTCTAATTTTTACCTTTTTTTAAACCTTCTCAACCAATTGAATTTTTCAGAATGAATTTCTAGCTATAAAATAAGAGTGCAAAAATAAATTAAATTTAAGAGTTAGACTAAGTATTGATGCAAGAACGAACTAACATGATTTAAAAGGTTGAAAGATAAGACTTACTTTAGTTTGATCTAAGAAATTAATTTTGATTTGTGATAAGCAACGACATACAATGGATAATATTACATGACTTGAATCTCAATAAGTAAAGTCAAAAATAAAAATATTGAAATATAAATTTTATGAGCAACATAGTAAAATTATAGACATATAATGACATTCTGATATGCAAAATTTTTAATAATTAAAATAAATAGAAGAAAATATATTTCATTAATATTTTTCTAATGTTGGACATAATTAATATTTTTCTAATATTATCCGCATACTGTACGGGTTCTAATACTAGTTCATGCTATAAAGCATTTACCAAAAATTAAACCTTATAGACGAATTCTTTAAAGTTAAAGTTAGCCGAGGACTCCTTCATACTCATTCTAATTAGACAATTTGATTTCTATTATGCAACTGTTCTTTGAACTCTAAGAACGTTCAAACCAAAATAAAAGTATGACAAAACTATTCTTCAAGCTATATATTTATTATTTTAATTTATAATTTAACCATAATAAGCACAAAAATCTGATTACATATAGCTTAATTATGTATGCACTGCCGTATTTATTTTCTTTTTAAAATTTGACACTGATAATATTTTACTTCAATAAAACTTAATGATAAAAAATTGAGATCAAAATAGTAATTACGTTTAATTTAATTTTTTGGCGTTATTGTTCATTTATTACAATTAATTTTCTTCGATCTTCTAATTCTATAGAAATTATGACGGATATATATGCTTTCAAGCCTATATGTGTCACACCTCCTTTTTCCCGAGGGGATAGGGAGTTTTTCTAATTAAAGTGACATTAATCGAGATGAGATTATTTAATTAATTCAGAGTCGCCACTTGGGATAATTATTATGGTGTCCCAAATCACCGGCTTTTTTTAAATCCCAAATCGAGAAAATTTGATTCTGTTTTAAAGTCCGCAAAAACCAGAAGACCGGGTAAGGAATTCTGTTAACTTAGGAGAAGGTGTGAGGCACTCCCGAGTTCCGTGATTTTAACATAGTCGCTCAACTATTAATAATTGGCTTAATTATCTGAATTATTACATATTTAGAACCTATAGTGCATTTTTAACTTTCAACCGCTTTTAATTATTTATTTAACCACTTTTAGTTATTTATGGACTTTTTTGGAACAAGTCGCAATGTCGCGCACTCGTTTGTTTTTGTACACATTGTGAATTGTGTCACGTGAAATGCACCCGTTATTCACAATATGTATATTTTATTATTATTTGAAGTTATGGCCGGATCACATGAAATGCATACCCAAATTGAAAATTATATATCACGATTATGTCACGGGAACCGTACTCATAATCGTGATGATTTAATTACGCACCTAAAGCAAACTACGATGTTTGAAATGTATATTATTCAATTTGGGCCCTACGGTTTGAGATTTTGATGAAGGTTATGGACTTCAAAACCATTGTTACTAAAGAAGAGGGTATACGTTAAGCAGTAGGCTGATAACGTTGATCAAAGCAATTCTGATATTTGTTATAAACTCAACCATTCAAAAAAGAAAACCAGTAGCTTTGCTTCTCCTAACAAATAGGCTTTAGCCCAAAGCCTAACTTATTCTTTCAGTAGGAAATCACCAGGAAACAATGCATTTAAAATTTGTGGATATAGTCGAATATCTAATTAAACTATAATGAGAAATTTTCAGAAATTACTATGTTTTAGTGATTATTAGGTTATTATAGCTATCATTTACTAAATTACTTCCTATAGCTATGTTTTTAGTGGTATCTTTACAAATAGATTCATATACTGAAATTATATTATTACATTGAATACAGTTAAATACATAAAAATATATTGAATACATGAAGTATAGAAGGTCATCTATAGTGTAAAAATATATGAATACATACTGCAGATACATTTGAATACATATATACATCTGAATATATAAATTATATTAATTAAAAAAATATATGAATACTTTCTACAATACATTGAATACATACTGCTGAATATATTCTGTTGGACAAAACAGTGAAATAAAGTGAAGTTTTGAAATTATATAATTACATCGAATACAGTTAAATACAGCGAGTGTATTGAAAAAGTAGAAAAAACTAAAGACAATGAATACAATGAAATACATAGAATACAGCGAGATACATTGAAATACAATGAAAAAAAGGTAACAGACTCTTCAAGTTCCTCGGCCCCAAACTCCGTCCTCAATCCACCGATATCCAGGCCACCGCCATGTGGGGTGTCGCCGCCGGTACTAGCGCCCTCTGAGTCGTCCAGGTAGTGAATCTCTCATTTCTGCTTTGAAAGTTTTGAGATCTGCACTTGCATTTCTCTAGATCTTTGTTTCTCCTTGTAACGACCCGACCAGTAATTTTGAGCATTTGCACTTTGCTCGCTAGTTCTCGGGCATGAGTAGCTCTATATGATGCATTATGACTTATGTGAATCATCGGTTTTAGTTTTCAGGTTATTTTAAATTGATTTGGAAGAATTAATCTGAGCTAGAATCTTTGAAATTTGAAAGGTTCGACCAAGTTTGACTTTTTAGTATTTGACCTCGATTGGATTTCTGATGGTTCCGTTAGCTCCGTTGGGTGATTTTGGACTTAGCAGCGCGTCCGGATTGCAATTTGAAGGTTCATAGTAGAATTTGGCTTGAAATGACGAAAGTTGGAATTTTGGAATGTTTGACCGGGGGTGGACTTTTTTATATCGGGGTCGGATTTCGATTTCGGACATTGGAGCAGATTCGTAATGTCAAATGTGACTTGTGTCCAAAATTTGAGGTTAATTGGACGTGATTTGATAGGTTTCGGCATCGGTTGTGGAAGTTTGAAGTTTCAAAGTTCATTTATTTTGAATTGAGGTGTGATTCGTGGTTTTAGCATTATTTAATGTGATTTGAGGCCTCGACTAAGCCCGTGATATGTTTTGAGACTTGTTGGTATGTTCGGACGGGGTCCCGAGTGTCTCAGGTGAGTTTCGGGGGGGTTTCAGACCTCTTCTAGGCCATTTCTAGTTGCAGGTTTTTGGCTTCAGGGGTGTACAATGCGTTAGCATAGATCTGGTCGCGTTAGGAAAGAGAAAAATAGGAAAAACGAAGCTGTGTTATGCAATTGCGGAAGCTTTCACGCGATCGCATAGAGTAAAATTTCTACTGCACTAACCTGACTTTGGAGGCTTATATCTCACAATCTATAAGAAATTTGGAGATGATTCAACAAATGAAATTTGTAGCCCTTGATGTCTAGTTTTTATAAAGTCAAACCAATTGTAATTTGGAGTTTTGTACAAAACTTTATGACCATTATACTAGAGGCTGTCCGAAAGATTTTGAGAAGGTTGTTGGAAAAATTTGTTCTTCGCGATCGCGGGACAATGACCGCGAACACGTAGAGTAAAAAAAAGGGCTGAAATTTTTTGTTCTTCACTAATGCATTAGTTTGTCTGTGATAGCATAGGGTAAATGCCTGCGCATATTATAAAGTACTCTATTTTGAGAGTTTCAACCATTTTTACATTTTTGGAGTTAGGGAGTTCGGATTGAGGCGATTCTTGAAGCAGTTTTCACTGTATGAATTGTGGTACGTGTTCGCTACTTGGTTTTTGTTATATTTCATGAATCTATCTTCAATTTTAGCTTTTGGTTGAGGAATTTTAAAGAGGAAATTGGGTGTTTTGGCCTAAATTTTCATAATATGAATTTTTGAGTTTTGAACACCGATTTGAAGTCGGATTTGAGTGAAACTAGTATAGTTGGTGTAATTGAATGAGTTATTGGATTTTGTGAGATTTATTGGGTTCCGTGGTGCGGTCCCGGGTGTGATTTTTGGCCGTATTTGGGATTTAATTTAGAATTCGATGTTTATCATTTGTAATTGTCTCTTTGGGCTTTATCTGATGTATTTGAGTTGATTTTGACTAGTTTTGAGCCGTTCAGAGGTCGCTATGCGCGTGATGGCCTTTTTGGAGTATCACTTGGCTTACTCGGTATTGGAATTGGATTGTTCGAGATAAGTAACTCTTCTAAACTTAGTGTTGAGGGTATGAAATCCCAAAATTATGTGCTATGTGCTTGGTGTTGAGGTGACGCACATGCTAGGTGACAGGCGTGTGGGCGTGCACCCTGTGAATTGTGACTCCGTTGTCTTTAGGGCACTGCATAGTGACCCTACTTTGTTGATATCTGTGTTTTTCACCATGTGGTAAAGTAATTGAGATGTACATCATGCTATATATCCTGTTTAGGCTTTATGATGATATTGTTGGGACCCATAGTGGTCGTTTCTTGCTGTCATCTCATCGATTTCATTGATATTCCGTACTTAGTCACATTCATGCATTCATATCATATCTCTGCCTCAGTTGTTACTTATTGATATATCATATCACTGTTCTGGTTTGGTTTCATGACATTGTGTGCCTGTGGGTGAGACTGGAGAGATTGATGACTGAGTGAGGCCAATAGCATGATTATGAGTGACAGTTATGGGATCGGGCTACACACCGTTGCGGTTATATTGATGATTAGGATAGCGCTTGGGCTGAAGGAGCCCCTTCGGAGTCTATAATACACCCCTAGTGAGCGCAGATGATATTATTAAGGGATGGATTTCCCTGGACATGGATTTGTCCGAAGTACTTGATACCTGGAGATGGATTTCTCCACAAGGTTGGATTGCCCTTTTTTCTCGGTACTGGGTGACTTATAGTCAATGTTGTATATGTTTCGATATGGATTTCCCTGGGCCGTATGGGCCATATACAGTACCAAATGGTTGAGCATGAAGAGTGGGAAGTGTAAGACAGTGAGATTGAGTACTCTGAGAGTGTGAGTACACGATTCATCTCTAAGGTACATGGCATTGACATGCATATATGACATATATGCATAGAGACCCATTTTCCTCATGTTGTACGGTATCACGTCATTTATGTTTTTTTTAAACATATTGATATGTGGTCATAGAGAGTTATCTCACACTTGCTATCTAAAAAGAAAACGAAACATCTTATTTATTGTGAAAAGGATTTTTAGAAAAACTACAATTTTCAAACTATCTCATATTTTACGATGATTTTAATAAAGAATTTGAATTTTCACTAATAATTCTTGAAAAGCAGAACTACTTTCGGAAAAACTATGAAAAAACTGAGCATTTTATCTCTGAGTTACTTCCTTATTTATATGCTTTACGTTATTATGAACTGCTGTTGGTTATTGATGTTGGACCCGACCTATATTCCAGCTCGTCACTACTTTCAACCTAAGGTTAGGTTTGTTATTTATTGAGTACATGGGGTCAGTTGTACTCATACTACACTTCCTGCACATTGTGTGCAGATTTCGGATGCCGATGTTGCTGTGCATGGCAGGAGCTAGCATTGAAGATGTACCTGCATTCCTGCTATAAATTCCTCTTGTTCATGGTAGCCTTAGATTTATAAACTCTGTTTATGTACTTTTCAAACAGAAGATGTATTTTCTTCATATTAGCTTTGTAAACTCTATTCTTAGAAGCTCATGATTTGTACTACCAGTCCTTAAGAAATGTAATAGATCCAGATATTTTCTTCTGTCTCATTGTCTTATTAATGTTATTGGAATTGGATAGTTACCTAGCGAGTTGGGTTAGGTACCATCATGACTAGTGGATTTCGGGTCGTGACAGATTGGTATCAGAACTCTAGGTTCATAGGTTCTACAAGTCATGAGCAAGTGTCTAGTAGAGTCTTGCGGATCGGTATGATGACGGCCATACCTATCTTCAAGGCTACAGGACATTTAGGATTTTCTTCCCATCATTCTTTCCTTATCGTGCGCTATTGATTCAGCTTGAAGTGTAACTCTTTGAATTCCTTCCATGCATTCGTATGCGCACATGAACGCTCGGTATCAGCTGTGCATCGAGGGTTTGTGATTCTATGAAAGATGTGTGAGATGTGATTTTGGTATGCTGATGATGGGCTAGCCTGAAGGACTTGAAGCCGGGTTTTGACTGTAGCTTGAGCGTAGAGATGTTCTTTGTGTGAGCACGCGGGTTTGGACTTATATGTCCGGTAGCGTCCCTATGAGTGGAATTTGTGGCTTTGTGAGCAGTTGGATGACTATATAACGAGTATGATGTGACTGCGGAAAGTGTTCAGATTGTTCGAATGTGACAAAAAGAGTTTGATTGAGATGTAAATTTGGTGCTTTATTTGACGTATAGTCTCGAGTTATGGGTGTGTTGAAGGATCTTCCATGTTGCTTAGTTGAGGAGTGAAATAGATTTTCATATCGTGATATGAGTTCAAACTCAGGAAGATTAAGTGATTGTGTAATAGTTTGGTTATGGAAGGGTATAAAAAGATGTCAGTTTGAGGCTAAACAGGTGGGTTATCTCCTACGGAATGTCCTCAGGTTGTGTGATCCCTATGTTGTTTTGTTGATAGTTCTCTTTTACCAGTGAATTCTATGTAGCGCAATTTGAGTTTGGACTGCTTATGAGAGTGGGAATAACTGTTACAAGGGTGAATGCGAGAATTGTAGATGATTTGAGATATTAGATGGTTTGTGTTACATGAGCTTATGAAGGATTTAGTTGAATTTTAGTGCGGGATTTCGGCAGCAACAAAGTATGGGTATTGTAAGTTATCAGATGTTTTATTCCTTGGCTTTGCGCTAAGTGGGGGAGTTTGTTATCGACGGGTTGTATTATGTTGTGGGTATATGGGAAAACATTGAATGATTGAGTTGTTGTTCGTAAAGGATGTAGTGTGCATGGAGTAGGGATTCACTTGGTTGCTTAGAAGTGTGGATTACTTCTTAGGGGGTTGGTGTGCAAATGGGGCACAGGTCGTTTGGTCCGTTTGATCATTTTGATTGAGATTTGAGTAGAGTAAATGACTTTCGAGAATGATTCTAATGGATTCAAGATTTATATATAACAATTGGGAATCTTCAGGATGTGTATTTGGCTAAAAACTGAGATTTACATTGGATGGTGTCAAGACTTGTGGCATTTCTATATCATTATGGATTCCACATATCAGTATCAGGAAGGTGAAGGCAATGACTTTAGATTCGCAGGAAGTCTCTTCAGAGTAAGTATTTTGGTTGTGGTACTTTTGGGGTACTTAAGAGGGAATTCAGTGACTTATGAGACTTAGGGCGGTGTGGTTCTATGCTAAAGTTCGTGGGGCAAGTTTTGGTTAAGTTTAGTAGTGTTCTAGCAAGGAAAAGTATTAATTTGAAGGCAATTCGGAAGGAACTCGGAGAATTAGGACAAGTTGGTAGTAGGTTGGACCTACAAATTAATGAAATGATCAATTCTTTCGGTGCTTCTGATGTGACTAGTCTCTACAGGTGTCTTGTGGTGATGTTCTTGGGGTTTTGGTGACCTGCGTGGCTTGGTTGAGTTATAGAGAATTAGATCTGATGGCTTGATTATCTGCAAATGAGTTTCAAAAATTTCTCAATTGTTTTTACCATGGTTCGAGGAGTATATTCTTTACTAGCGTGAGGAGCATGTGATGTATAGTTATTTTTTCCTCCATGAAATCAAATAGAAGGTCCTTGGCTAATAGAGTATGTAGTTGCTTGTGACTCGGGGTAGATTATGAGGTTCTCATATTTTTCATATGATGGCATGGTATATGTAGTGTGTTGTGTGGGATGGAGATTTGCATGAGCAAGGTCACAGTTCAGTTATGTAGGTAAATGATATTACTATTTGTTATGGTTTGATGATAGTGTACATTTCAGAAGAGGCAATGTGTTTGATTTATGGATACTCAAGTGGTACTGCGACACTCTCTTGGTTGATCAACTATTGATATTTTGATTGCTTGTATGAGATGTATTGAACATTCAGGCGGTGGAGTTGAGATCAAATATTGTGATTCGTATACTCTATGTATTTGGAGACTGGGAGTTCTCATAAATGGGTTATTTCGTGGTTGCGGACTGTGAAGATGTGGGTAAAGCTAGCCAGATGATAGTATGTGGTATGATTCAGTCATTGTAGACTTTCAGAGGGCTATTCATCTATCTGTGGGTGACTAGAGCTGATTTGGGGGTCCATTAGTAAGCCCAATTTGGATGTGTATTCTATACCGAGCCTGATTGCTTGGCTCCATATTGCTATTGTTGAGGGATGTGCCATTTGGTTAGATTTGATTTTATTCGTATCGGATATGTTATATGAGTTACTCTTCCATGCTATGAGGGGTTATGATTCGTTGGTTATATGCACACACAGTATGGTACTGTGAGCACGTGATTTTTGTTCTACGCAACAATCACTCCAAAAGAAATAAAAATAATAGCAAATGGTCTTGCTGTACAATTTTTTGGATTTTTTACGTGGCATTTCGTTAGTTATTTGTAATTTTGTCCATTTTTTTATTTTTTATCAAACAAAATACAAAAAATGTGTGTCATGTGTAGTTGAATCATAGTCCGGTTATTAAAAGGAAAATCACGAAATATGCATATTTTGTCCTATTTGTCGCCTTGGTGATTTTATGGGTGATTAATTGGATGTTGGCCGTTGGATTGCTGATGATAAATGGCTGTGATCTATCTAATAAAGGGAAACGGTGTCGTTTCAAGTGCACGGGGCTGGGTTGGACCAAGGTTGAACGGGTCGGATCTATACGTGGGTACAGGGGATGTGATCTTGGCCGTTGATCATTCTGAGATCAACGGCCCAGATTAGACCAGATCAAAACTACGTCGTTTGGACGCCCCTGAGGTCAGCTGGTCTGGACCGGGCCAAACACACGTTTTGGGCTCGATTTGGGCCTCAGATTTTAAATGGGAAATAGGCCCAAACTTGATTTCAGGCCAATTTTGCACTCTTTTTCTTTTATTTTTAAATTTAAAACAAAAACCTAAAATAACTTGACAGCATATGCTGTCAGGTTATATTCTTGCTGCCCATGTCTGCTTTTAGTTTAATAAGCTGATTAAAAGGGTTGTCAGGAATCTCATGGGAGGTTTTCATATTTTAAAATGTTGAGTGGAAAAACAGCAAGAAAAGAGGGGGTTCTGATGTGTTTAACAGACTAAAAGGGGCTGATGTTAGGCTATAAAGGGAGGAGAACTTCCATTAGTTAAAAGACTCAGACAGATTTTGAACTGAAAATTAGACTGGATTTTGAGGGATTTTAGACAGAGAGAGATAGATTCAGAAAAGAGAGATAAAGGCATATAGACAGAGGGGGATTCAGACTGATTTTGAGAGAGCACATATACAGATAGATAGAGGGGTTAAGAGATAGAAAGCATACAGACTGTTTCCTCCTACTGTTGTTTGGGTTTATTTTGTTCAACATGTTCAATCAATTCTGATTTCTGCCAAGTCTCAACTAAGTTTATTGGTTGGTTTGCATTGGTTGTTCTCCTGGACTTGGTCTGTCTTGGAGCTTTGTTTCTACTGCATTGTTTGCTGCTGTTATTTTGTTACTGCTTGTTCCATCGGCTATAGTTGCATCTTGCACTGGAATTTGTCCTGTTGTTATCTGTTGTTACTGCTGCTGCTTCTGTTGCCATTGCTACTCTACTGACTTCTCTTCTTCTTCAATTGTAAGCATTTCCAGGTACACACTTCTGAAACCATGTGTTGTTGAAAGCTTGAAGTTTGAAGTAGAAATAAAGAAATGAATGTTGTTTACTTTACAATACTTGTATTCAAAACATAGCAATAGGTTGAATGGTAGTTAGCCTGTATTTGTTTAAGTTCATTCCATCTACAATTACTCTGTATGAATTAACACACATCCTAACCGAGGTGGACTACTAGATAGTATTATTGTTAGATCAGTTCATAGCTCATTAAATATACATTTGTGCAGTATGTACTTAATAGAAGTTCAGTTTATTTAACACTATGGATTTATAGTTGTTAAGTTGTCTGTATGACGAGGGGTGCGTGTGTGTTTTAGTATATTGACAGTTAAATCTCAGCTTCTATTCTTGTTCCCTAACATGTAAGGCAGGATGCTTTTAATTCGACAAAAAGACTGATCCTAACTCTAAATCGTTTAAATTAACTCTATCAAATTGGGTTGCGTTAGGCAGTTTATAGGATCACGTCTGAATCCCATTGGTAGTAGCTTATAGTAGTCAATGCTGTTGATCTGTTCAAAAGGTCAGTTTGAATTAAAATGAGACAGACACCTATGTTGAGTTTAGGCATGATATTTGTCTTGTATGCGATCTCTTTTATCAAACTGAAAGCATGTCCAATAAAGTTCAAAATTTTTCCACCTCGCAGAGAATTAATCCAATAACTAATAAGAGGCCAAATTGGCCAGACAGGCAATTTAATTAAGTACGTATTTTCTTTATTTTCTTTAGAGACAAACATAATAGAAAATATAGTCACTGTAGATTTATCCTTTTAAATAAAAATGAGACGAGCCTCGACACACAAAAATGCACAAGCTGCGGGGCCCTCTAAATGTATATATTAAAATACGTAGAATTCGGGACAGGCCGTTTAGCGAATTTTACGGTCTTCCCAAAAAATAACAATACGCTAGTTGTTTTAGGCGCACCCTTAATAATTTAACCTTCTTAAACACGGGTGCACATTGATGTGACCCAAATCCAAATCTTAACGGAGTCAAAATGTGTCGACGACCACGGGTGCATTGATTGTGACGTGGTTCGAGATGCATTTTCACGGCGTTGCAATTCTATAAAAAATAAATGATAATAATAATAAAAGCGGTTTTAAATTTTAATAAAAGCACATAAGTCATAACATGTATTTAGATTAGATATTTAGCCATTATAACAATTTAAGCGACCGTGCTAGAACCACGGGATTCGAGGGTGCCTAACACCTTCCCTCGGGTCAACAGAATTCCTTACTTAGAATTTTTGATTAGCAGACTTCATTTGGAAAAGTCGAAAATTTCCTCGATTTGGGATTCAAGATAAACCGGTAACTTGGGACACCAAAAGCCAAACCTTTCCTAAGTGGCGACTCTGAATTAAATAAATAATCCCATTTCGAATATTGTCACTTAAATTGGAAAAACTCCCCTCGCGCATTTAACCCTTCGGGGCGGGCGCGCAAAAAGGAGGTGTGACAGGTACCATTTGGGCTATATAGTGGAATCTAAGCGAGATGGGTATTTGGGTGTTGCATGATTGATTGCGCATTGGTTATGTTCTTTCGGGCTTGTATGGCATTGCGTAATTTACTTTTCCGTGGTTATGGTAATTAACTTTGGGAACTTGATGTCGAATGGCGCATGTTTGTTGATTTTGAGCAATGTAGCTTGAGGCATATGCCATGGACCAGTGGTTGGATGGGGTCACACATTGTAGCAGAGTTTTATTGGGGTATGATCCTTTGTGATAGATTCGTGTGTTTTGGTTCTGCGGTGTGTGATAGGTTCTTAGCATTTCGTTGTGGTGGAAATTGTTAAGCTTGCGAGACAGTTCTCTCGTTTGAGTCATTTTCCATGATTTGAGTACATTTGTATTGTTGCTTATTGGTGCACGGATTGCACGGGTTGTGGATTTAGATTGTATTGATGTGTCATGTCACTAGTGTAGTCGTATTGGATGAGATAAGGTCATTGGACCTAGAATGGATACTATCGAAATTAATTACAACATATTGGAAGGATAATATCGAAAGTCATCTTAGAAAATTTGCTATAGTTCTTGTCGAAGAAGAGAGAGATTCCACAACTGGTTGATCTGATGAATGGTTATGAGTTTCTGCATGTTTCTTTCATCATTGACAGTATATGACGGTGTTAGAACGGGACTTTGTTTGATAGAAGGTTTATTATCGGCATTGAGTTGTTTTGAGCAGCTACTGTGATTGGAAATTATTGCTATGAGTATTTGAGTTTTGCCGTATATCATGTTATTACATCTTGGGTTATGGATATGGCTTGATACAGCTTGTTCAGACTTACACAGTGTGTAGATGCGAGGTTCTGATCTTATAGTAAATATTGGATGTTGGAAACTGAATTCTAAGGCTTATGGGCTAGGTTGAATTAAGAAATTTCAGTTATGTTATGTTATCAGACCTATATGGGATAGGGTGACGTAGGATCACCCCCGGGTATGTGCATGTTAAGGTTACGCTACAGTTTGATGGCTTTGAGAACAACTCTGGACACGTTCGAGGAAAACGTATGTTTAATTGGGGGGGGGGATGTAACGACACGACCAGTCGTTTTGAGCATTTGCACTTCACTCGCTAGTTCTCGGGCATGAGTAGCTCCGTATGATGCATTATGACTTATATGAATCATCGGTTTTGGATTTTAGGTTATTCAAAATTGATTTGGAAGAAAGATTCTGAGCTAGAAGCATTAAAATTTGAAAGGTTTGACTTTTTAGTATTTGACCTCGGATTAGATTTATGATGGTTCCATTAGCTCCGTTGGGTGATTTTGGACTTAGGAGCACGTCCAAATTGTGATTTGGAGGTCTGTAGTAGAATTTGGCTTGAAATAGCGAAAGTTGGAATTTTGTAATGTTTGATCGGGAGTGGAATTTTTGATATCGGGGTCGGATATCGATTATGTAAGTTGGACCAGATCCGTAATGTCAAATGTGTGCAAAATTTGAGGTCAATCAGACGTGATTTGATAGGTTTTGACATCGGTTGTGGAAGTTTGAAGTTTCAAAGTTCATTGATTTTGAATTGAGGTGTGATTCGTGTTTTTAGCATTTTTTGATGTGATTTGAGGCCTCGACTAAGTCCGTGATATGTTTTGAGACTTGTTGGTATGTTCGGACGGGGTCTCGAGGGTCTCGGGTGAGTTTCAGACCATTTCTAGTTGCTGGTTTTAGGCTTCAAGGGCGTACAGTGCATTAGGGTAGATCTGGACGCGTTAGCAAAGAGAAAAATAGGAAAAACGGAGTTGTGCTATGCGATTGCGGAAGCGTTCATGCGATCTCAAAGAGTAAAATCTCTGCTGCACCGACCCAATTTTAGAAGCTTTTATCTCACAATATATAAGGAATTTGGAAATGATCCAAATATGAAAGTTGTAGCCCTTGATGTCTAGTTTTCAGAAAGTCAAACCAATCATAATTTGGAGTTTTTTTTACAAAAAAGTTATGACCATTATACTAGAGGCTGTTCGAAAGAGTTGGAGAAGGCTGTTGGAAAAATTTGTTCTTTGCGATCGTGGGAAATGGCCGCGATCTCATAGAGTAAAAAAAGGGCTAGAAAATTTTATGCTTCGCTATCACATTAGTTTGTCCGCGATAATATAGGGTTAATGCCTGGGCAGATTATAAAGTACTCTATTTCGAGGGTTTAAGCCATTTTTGCATTTTTGGATCTAGGGAGCTCGGATTGAGGCGATTCTTAAAGTAATTTTCCCCGTATGAATTGGATTAAGTGTTCTCTACTCGACTTTGGTTATATTTTATGAATCTATCTACAATTTTAGCCTTTGATTGAGGAATTATAAAGAGGAAATTGGGGGTTTTGGCCTAAAATTTCATAATATGAATTTTTGAGTTTTGAACATCGATTTGTAGTCGAATTTGAGTGAAACTAGTATGGTTGGACTCGTAATGGAATGGGTTGTCAGATTTTGTAAGTTTTGTCGGGTTCCGAGGTGCGGGCCCGGGTGTGATTTTTGGCCGTATTTGGGATTTGATTTAGGATTCGATCTTTTTCATTTGTAATTATTTCTTTGGGCTTTATATGTATTTGAGTTGCTTTTTACTAGTTTTGAGCCGTTCGGAGGTCGCTACGCTCGTGATGGCGTTTTTGGAGCATCTCTTGGCTTGCTCGGTATTGGAATTGGTTTGTTCATAATAGTAACTCTTCTAAACTTAGTGCTGAGGATATGAAACCCCGAAATTATGTGCTATGTGCTTGGTGTTGAGGTGACACACATGCTAGGTGACGGGCGTGTGGGCGTACACCCTATGAATTGTGACTCCGTTGTGTTTAGGGCACTACATAGTGACCCTACTTTATTGATAAATGTGTTTTTCACCATGTGGTAAAGTAATTGAGCTTTACATCATGCTAGATATCCTGTTTTGGCTTTATGATGAAATCGTTGGGACCCATAGTGGTCATTTCTTGCGGTTATCTCATCGATTTTATTGATATTTTCTTAGTCAGTCACATTCATGCATTCATATCATATCTCAGTCTCAGTTGTTACTTATTGATACATCATGTCATTATTCGGGGTTAGTTTTCATGAGTTTGTGAGCTCGTGGGTGAGATTGGAGAGATTAATGACTGAGTGAGGCTGAGAGCCTAATTATAAGTGACAGTTATGGGATCAGGCTGCACGCCGCAACAGTTATATTGATGATTATTATAGCGTTTGGGCTGAAGGAGCCCCTCTGGAGTCCGTAACACGCCCCTAGTAAGGGCAGATGATATTATTGAGGGATAGATTTCCCTGAACATGGATTTTTCCGAAGTACTTGATACCCGGAGATGGATTTCTCCATAAGGTCTGATTGCCTTTTTTTCTCGGTACCGGGTGACTTATAGTCAATGTTGTATATGTTTCGATATGGATTTCCCTGGGCCGTATGGGCCATATATAGTACCAAATAGTTGAGCATGAAGAGTGGGAAGTGTGAGACAGTGAGATTGAGTACTCTGAGAGTGTAAGTACACGATTCATCTCTAAGGTACATGGCATTGGCATGCATATATGACATATAGGCATAGAGACGCATTTTCCTCATGTTGTACGGTATCACGTCATTCATGTTTTTTACACATATTGATATGTGGTCATAGAGAGGTATCTCACACTTGCTATCTAAAAAGAAAATGAAACATCTTATTTATTGTGAAAAGAATTTTTAGAAAAACTACAGTTTTCAAACTATCTCATATTTTACGACGATTTCGGTAAAGAATTTGAGTTTTCACTAACATCTCAGGAAAAGCGGAACTATTTTTGGAAAAACTATGAAAAATCTGAGCATTTTATCTCTGAGTTACTTCTTTATTTATATGCTCTACGTTGTTATGAGTTGCTGTTGGTTATTAGTGTTGGACCCGACCTATGTTCCAGCTCATCACTACTTTCAACCTAAGGTTTGTTATTTATTGAGTACATGGGGTCAATTGTACTCATACTACACTTACTACACATTGCATGCAGATTTTGGATGTCGATGTTGCTGTGCATGACGGGAGCTACCATTGAAGATGTACCTACGTTTCTGCTATATCTGTCTCTTGTTCATGGCA
This sequence comes from Nicotiana sylvestris, assembly GCF_000393655.2. NCBI lineage: Eukaryota > Viridiplantae > Streptophyta > Magnoliopsida > Solanales > Solanaceae > Nicotiana > Nicotiana sylvestris. The sequence continues at coordinate 85,630,706 of NC_091066.1, forward strand.
GCATTAGATTTATAAACTCTGTTTATGTACTTTTCAAACAAAAGATGCATATTCTTCATATCAGTTTTGTAAACTCTATTCTTAGAAGCTCATGATTTGTACTACCGGTCCTTGGGAAATGTAATAGATCCAGATATTTTCTTCTATCTAATTGTCTTATTATTGTTATTGAAATTAAATAGTTATTAGTTGGCTTACCTAGAGGGTTGGGTTAGGTGCCATCACGACTAGTGGATTTTGAGTCATGACACTCCTTTTATCTTTTTTTTCCCAGATCTTTGTTTCTACTTACCACAACTCTTTGGAGCAAAAAACGTTGAAAATTGAGAGAGACGATGGAGATAAATCAATGGAGAATCGATAATAGGGAGAATGGGGAAGAAAATGGCGCTGTGACAGAGAGAAATTGGAGAGAGATATTGTGGAGAGAGAAGTTTACTTCCTATATAGTAATTTTGTGAGAAAAAAAAAGAAAGAAGGAGAGAAAAAAATAATACACAGCGTATTTAATGGCTTAAAGGTAGGAAGTGGCCATAAATAGATATTTTACTATAAAAATTAAAAGGTAGCTATAGGATATAATTTTTTAAAAGGGTATTTATTTATAATAAATAAGGTCTCAACCTTTTCTATATGAGGTAAAATTCCCAAATATAATAGCACAAACCATTATTTTGAACATTAGCAGATACACAACGATACATTGAGCCACTAGTCATGCTGTAATTGGGCCGACTAGCTAGTGGGCCTGTGGGGTAAACATGCCACACCCTTTTGGGCTTACTGAGTCAAGCTCAAATCTGTAGCTCTCCAGGGTTCAGAGCTTGAAACCAATTCTACAATCATTAATGCTAACATGAATCTAATCTATATGCGGCGAAATCGGAGGAGTCTATTTCTCGCCACCAAGGTGCATTCAGGAAGTCATATCAGTACCTCAAGGCTGAAGGACTACAATCAAGCTCCCTCCCCCGAGGTTCGCCTACGACCCAACAAAGATTCCGAGGGTGGGGAATTCCCAAGGCGAACAACCATCATCAGTAGAGTATAGCATCGTGCCTAGACGTTCCATCCTCGTATCTTTGCATTTAATGCACTCTGTACTATATTGTATTCCCTTTCCTATATAAAGGGAATCCATACCACTTTGTAAGGGACTGATGTTGCTCCAACTATTCTCCACAAGAACAATAATATCTCTCTCTCTTTTTATTCTCTCTAACTCGCTCGTTTTTACTAGCTCGAGGCCACTCTTAGCATTTATTACCTTCATATCTGTTCTTTATTTATTACTTGATATTGGCCATAAAGAGACTTGTTAATCATATCTTAACTGTTATCCCATTCCCGATTACCCCTGATACATCAAGATCGAGCTAGATATCGACCCCGAGGCTCCTTCATCGACCAGTCTGAAGCTCGGGCAACAAGTCTCCTTGTTTGATTACTGCCCAGTTTTGGCTTGTATCTCTTCGTCAAACTTCATACTCTTTGCATCAACTGCTCTAACAACTATCATAAAAATAGATCACGTATTTTTAGAATCCCATTTACAAATTTAATTGTTGTTACCATTTTTACGGTAAACAATTTGGCGCCCACCGTGGGGCTAAAAATAATAGTGATTATTTTCTTGCTGGTTTCATTGCACAAACACACGTTATCTTTCACACTTTTTCTTGTCCAAGATCTCCCGATTTCAGGTTGAAATGTCTGGCTCGGTAAACAGGGTTGAGAACAACTACCTCAAAAATCACAGCAAAAACGGATGCAGGTTGAAAACGCACCTGGGCCGATTCAAGCGGATACAGGTTCGCAAGACGCGCAGCAGGTCGACGAAACCTCACACACCGACAGGAGCATATGGCATAGCGACCGACAGAAAGCCCAAAAAACCCCAGCCCGGGAAGAATATGAAGTTAGTCTTCATGTTATTTTTGAAATGTTGCAGGCACAAGAGTTGGCCATCGCTCAGTTACAAAGCTATCTGAAGACTCCCAGCACAGCAGTGCCGGAAATAGCTCCCGCCGCCGAATAAGTATCCAAGAGATCGAGCAATAACGGATCTGTAGCCGACCCTACCATAGCAAAGATGCTTGGGGATCTCACCAAAAGGATCGAATCAGTTGAGAAATTGATAGCAGCCAATGATAAGAAGGTCGAGACCTACAACTCTAGGGTAGATTTGAGGAAGTTCGTGTAACGGCCATTCCCCGAGGAAGCGGCCCCGGAACCCATTTCAAAGAAGTTCAGAACGCCAAAACTCCCTAAGTACAACGGGACCTCAGATCCTAACAGATACATCACTGCTCATGCGTGCGCGGAAAAAGGCAACGACCCAAAAGATGATAATATCGAGTATGTCTTATTGAAGGGGTTCGGGAAACAATCCTGAAAAGGACCATAATGAGGCGTCATAACCTAGCGCCCAACCTCATGAACCCACTTACCATACTGGTAGATTCCTCCGTAAAGGCACACGCCGATGCCATCAAAGCGACGACGAGAGAGCCCGACACATCTAGGGCCGAACAAAGGGAGAATGAAATGCTACGGGAATTTGAACCTCATTCCCTGATGGAACGAATGGGATTACCCCCGGTCTCGGATGACTGGGTGATACAGGCCTTCACTCAAAGCCTAAACAGATCAAGCCCAACGATTTCAGGGCAATTCAAACAAAACTTGATCGGGCACCCCACCAAGATCTGGTCGGATGCCCGTACCCGGCATCAGTCGTAAATTAGGGTCATGGATGACCACCCCGGAATCCCCTCAGGCTCAATATACCCAAGCAGGCTCCTGGCAGAAAAACCTATGCCAAACAGAGAGAGGTATCGCCCGTACGCCGCAGATAGGAGGAACACCCCAAGACACAACCTACCTCGCAATGATCGAAGAATGGATCGAGGACGATATCCTCGAGGAATCATTAATAAAGCCAGATTCGATGGGGACACAAGGTCAGCGAGGGTGCCTCGCCCATCAAAGTATAATTTCAACATCGCTATACCAAACATCGTGTTCACTGTAAGCGAAACCAGGGATGTCAAATGGCTCAGGCCAATTCAGCAGAATCCCTCTCAGGAGAATCACAGCTTGGTGTGTGAACTGTATAACGCGCACGACCACAGAGCCAAAAATGGCCACCAGCTCAGGAAGAAAACAGTTGTGCTACCCAATAAAATTCACCGCCGAGAACTGTTAAGCGATGAGGCTCGAGTTCAGTTCCGAGTGAGGAAGGAAGCCAAGAGGAGCGAAGCAAATGAGCCGCGACGTATTGCCACGATAGTGGAAGAGCGGCGACACTCTCCAAGGACTCATAAAAGGGAGAGTAAAAATGCTCGTCACCAGAGGGAAACAGATCCGGGGATACATTCCCGAGGACACCCTCAAATTCAGCAAAAAAGACACCGAGACCTTGTCTCGGCCTTACACTGACGCATTGGTATCCTTCTTTCTCATTTGATCCATTTCAAATAAAATATATGCTCATAAATTCAGGTGGTTCAATCAACATAGCAACGTTGTCGGACCGAGGTTGATAGGGCGGTTCTGACCGCCGGGTCAAAACAACAACCACCCCTCGAATCTTTGGCAAATTCCAAGCGGCGATCGCTACAACAAGAAGAAAGACCATTCTCTCAGCACATCGTGGCTGGCTCGGTCTAGAACGCCAAGTTCCATGTCATCAAAGGAGGTGCAAGGCACGGACGTCTTATTTAGACGACCACATGCACACTGCCCAAAGACAGTGTCGTCCCCACTTCGCAAAAAGAACAAAACCTCCAACGAAGGACAAGATTGAAACCATCTACGGGGAATGACACACAGCGAGGGGAAAGTCCACATCACATAATGCGTCACCGGCACCAATATCTCTGCTCTCGAAAGAGCCAAAGGGTAAGCGAACCACATCTTCAACCAAGCCCGATTAAACATGGTGGAGGGCTGTACTAGAGTCCTCACCCCAAAACAGTAGGAACATACCAAACCTCGGAACATCGCTTGCACATCCCGCGGTAAAGAAAAACTACCTCCCTCCTTCGTTATTTTTCACTAACCTATATGCAGACACCCGGTCAGGGCGTTCGGAAGTGCAAATTCTACCCAAAGATCCCGAGGCCTTATGGGAACCTATCGCGCTCTTTCCCCTCGGCCGTATTTCCGCCCCGAAGAGGGTCTCGCCTCCAATGTTCTTAGCAGAGCAACGTACTCCCCCTAGGAGGATCCGACAAGATCGCAGGATTACTCTTGCAATCAAACGTTGAAGGGCACCCCCTTCTTGAAGGCGCCGTCCGCTCGGAAGGACCGGGGAATAGCAGAATGAGTTTTAATAGGGAATCATGTGCCGGACCAAACGGTCCAAGGAGCCTCCCCTGCGCGGGCCGAGCTCACAACAACAAAATGACATATATTCATGCCAAGAAATAAAAGAATATCCTTCAGCATCTCGTACACCAAAAAAAGAAAATTTCAGCATGCTCGCGGTAGGGGTCCCTCAGCCGAATGCGTCCCGAAATACTCGGAGATTTAGCGTCAATAATTTGGCACCCGCACGACCACAGGGTCGGAACTCCAGGCTCATAAGGCCCCAACAAGGCAACTCCTAGCTCACAATTAACGGCCCTCGAGCCTAAGCAAACTCGATGACTCGGAGACTATTGTCAATCGTCGTACAATGGAAAACCCAAAATTGTAAGACCCCGAGCGGGAAGACTTGGTATAACCAGATCTATTTTACATAGCAAAAAAAACTGTAAGACCTCAACAGGCATGACAAAACTGTAAGACCTCAACAGGCATGACAAAATTGTAAGACCTCAACAGGCATGAAAATTTTGTAAGACCTTACTATAGGCATAAAACTCAATCCCGAAGTTTAGGCTATATGTCACATTTGTAAGAATCCTGAAAGGGCATACCCTCGGTGTAGACGCTTAAACTATCACTTAGGATCAAAAATGGCTCCGGCCAAACACATATGACTACGGTCAAAATGGCTACTCCAGCCAAATTAACGCAACTCGGGGACGCCCGACCGTCACTAACAAAATCGCAGGCCATTACTTCGAATCTACTTCGGAAAGAACCGGTTATAACAGGCTTCCCTTAATAGGAAAACGAGTTTCGACCATGTCAGCTCCAAATCACAAGGCTCCGAGCTACTCAGCCTACGAGCTAAAAACCTTTCGAGGTGCTCCAACATCGCCGCTAACAACTTGAAATCGAGGTTCTTCCCGAACCGACAATGGGTCAGGAAAATTTATTTCAAAAAGACCTTAACGAGAGGAAAACAAATCCTACAATATGCCCACGAGAAAAAGCGTAAGAGCCATTGTCGCCAGCCAAACGAGCCTCCAGGCCACACACTAAAAGCTCACATCGACCAACAACGTAAGAGCCACTATCGCCAGCTTGAAAATTGAAAACTTGAGGATTAAAATGAGCTCGAGTCGTAATACGATTCGGAGACCGGATCCAAAATAGTTAACTACACATGCCTAAGGGCACAACGTAAGTGCCATTGTCGACAACCAAATGAGCCTCCAGGCCACACACTTAAAATATCACTTCGACCTGAGGCACAAGAGCCATCATCATCCGCCCATACAGGCACGAAAAAACTTGAGGGTCAATTAAAGCTCGAGTCGCAACACGACTGAGAGACTGAACCCAAAATAGTTAAAATACAAATGCCTAAGGGCAAGAAATAGTAACCGTCATCATCCGCCCGTGCAGGCACAGAAGATTGAAGGTCAGGTAAGCTCGAGTCAAAGTATGACTCGGAGATTAGACCTAAACAGCGGAGCAAGGAACAAAGGCCCTAATGCCTACTAGCGCCAAAAATCGCACTTAAGAGCCTCCGGGTTTGTCTAGTGAGCTCCGAACCTACAGGGCTCCCGCCAGACACCAAAATTAGCTCGTCTGGTCGAAAGCAATCTAGAAAGAGATAAAAAAGAGCTAAAGCTTCAAGTTTTCTCTTATTTACATACGCAAAAAGTGCGCTCTCCATCTACAAATATGCTCTGCAAATGTCAAATACAAAATGGAAGACGAAATCTACGCTCCGCTCCAGAAGGCTACAGCCCCAGGTTCGCTCTCCGTGACGTCAGCAAGAAGTGACCGAGCATCGCACTCGTCCGCCTTTTCTCGAGCCAACTCCTCCGAGAGAATGAAGCCCCTAGCGCGATCCCTTTGAGTACCTCTCTTCGGGATCAGCAACGAACATATTTCTCGATCCTCTTCTCACGAACGAGGGCCCGCTTCAACTCAGCTTGGGCATCAGCATCGTACTTCATATGAATCACTGTCTCCTGATCGACCTTGGTCCGACTTAATGCTGCTTCAGACCGGGCATCGATTATCTCAGCACTGACCTTTGAGAGATCAGACTCGAGCTTCGTGATCATATCCGCTTAAACTGTAGCATTATCACCAGCCAAACGGAGTTGGGCCTCGAAGGTGGGAACCTTGGCTAAGGAGCCCCTCTCCTCTAAATCTTGAGCCTACGCTTGAGCCCTCAGTTCACCACAAACATCCCTAACGCGGTCGGCTTCGCCCTTAAGGTACCCTAAAGCCTCCGTCTTTTTCTGCAGCAAAGATAGGCAAAAGGATTAACCTTAATGGTCAAAAGAGCGAAATGTGTACTATGAAAGGTTACCTGCTCCATCAAATAGCTCTCGTAATTCAAGCTCTAATACGCCTCATATCGCCAGTGCATCAACGCAACCTCCTTTTTCCTCACTAAGGAGTCTAAGGGACTCGCCCTCATCCAGAGCTTTCTAAAGCCTAACCCCATGATGGAGCAGCTCAGACCTGAGCCTATCAAAGGCCTGCAAAAGAAAAACTCGATAAAGAAAGGAAGACACGAAAATAGAAGGACTGCACAGAAACTCACCATGAAGTGAAGCCGGTAGACTTCCTCGAAGGCAGAGCACACTCCTGTTGGTCCTGCCCCTTTAGCCCTGGAACAACCAACCTCGGTCAAAGCATGTTCACCCGGAGGAACTACCGTTCTAGAACCAAATGCTCCGGGAACAGCAGGATTGGGCGATGTCCTCTCTTCGAAGATACGGTCTTGTTTAGCCCCATTAAACGCTCTATCGCACTGCGAGTGTAAGTTCCCTTCACCGCCATCGTCCCTTGGCTCGGAGGGCGATGACTCCTCCCCCTCTCCGGCGGAACGCCCGATACCTGTGGCGGCAAAGACAGTAAAAAGGGAGAAATGTCATATACGAAGACCAAGGTGAAAGTAGCATACGCGCATACCTTGATATTTCACTTCCCATCTACCACGAGACACAGCTCGCCACCTACGCTCGTCGTAAGTCGAATGGGTCGCCAACCTCCGGACCCAGTTGGGCAGATCGGGAACTTCACCCGTCATCCATGAAGTTGCTACAGGAGAGGAGAAAACACAATTACTCAACTGGTTTTCGCTATAAGCAAATCTAAGAAAGCACGGGACACTCCACTCACGCACGTAATTCCATCCCTCAAGAAATGGCATGAGCTCCCTAGGGATAATGTTAGCCGTATGAACCCGGACGAATCAGCTGATCCACTCGTGATCCTCATCTTCCTCACCATCAACAACAAAGGGTGTAGACGAACTGCACCGCAAGGTTAGCAGACCTCGATGATGAAAGAGCCGGTACACCCTAACGAGGTGGATAAGCATGAATTCAAGCCCAGCCTTCTCCGCAAAGAAGCTCATCATCAGCACCACTCGCCAAAATGATGGATGTATTTGTGCCAAAGTAACCCGATACTTCAAGCAGAAGTCAAGCACGACCCTATCAAGGGGGCCTAATGCGAAAGGGTACATGTATACGTTCAAAAATCCATCAACAGAGTCTGTAATACTCTCATTCGGGGAAAGCACCTACAGCGCTATCCCCTCGCCCCATCCGCAGTATCTCCTCACCATCTATAGATGTCCCTCTCTTATCAAAGACATAGTCTTTAGAGTGAACTCCCGTGGATCCGGAACACTGGGAGTGAAACTCTCCCCTCCCTGCCGGACCGGCCCTGAAGTAGCTGCCATGGCTATGGTAGAATTGACAAACTAAAGCAGGGACGTGCGCCAACACTTTTTGTTCCTGAAGAAATGAAGGACCCTATGCCAAGGCAGAAGGATAGCTATCTAAAAAAACGAGATCTTTCAAAGAAGCAAAAGCCTCCCCACGAATATGTGGGAAACAACAACGATTTGCTTATCCGGAGTAAGCCCTGAGAGACCAACAACCTCAGTACAAATCCCAGGGTGGTACCCGACCCTAGAGACATCCATCGATAATAAGTTAGGCTTCAAGGAGTCAACTGCGTCATCTTCAGTATCGAGGTAGTGCCTGACCTCGAGGATCTTCGCCAAAAAAGAAGTCAGGCATCGGAAAGCCTTCAACGCTATCATAGAACTCGAGGCGGTACCCGATCTCGTGGTTTTCCTTTCTACAAGAGAAAACTAAGCACTCAAAGCTCCGATCATGAAGGCTCTGGGAAGGCTCAAGGCATCGTCTAAATATAGGCAATCCCTGAATGGAAGTCTATCTACTACGCTTTAAAAGGCTATCAACATCAAGTTCAAAGTAGACCCCTAGGTACCCGAAGCCAACCTTCGCTCAGGATACCGCTCTCAAGAACTTCAAAACCCAATGTACTATCTCTATACAACTCGAATGGCCCGGCGGCTCGAACCCATCAGACCAATTCAGGCTTGATTCAAGGTACGATAATGGGCTCAGAAAAGAGCCACGCCAATCGGTAGAAGATCGGAAAGAATGCTCGCATCCGAGTTAAATATCAGCAGTCGGCAACAAAGGAAAACATTTAAAAACCTCGAAGCGCACAAGAACATGCAATAATAAGGCAAGTATCAAAAGCAAGAATCAAGAAAGTATCTTTATATTCATGAATATTCATGTACAACAGCCTTCAATGGGCCCTTTCATATGATTACAGAAGCCTATAGAGGGTTCTTACGCATAAAGGAAGAAACAAATGGGTGCACACGCGTGATAAAAGCCTAGAGACTGGTCTACCTTCGAAGGTTCGCCTCCTACAATATGCACCTCCGGGCACACATCCTCAAAAGACTCATCCCGGCCTTCCACACTTATATCCCCAAAGGATAGGGCGAGAAGCAAGGAGGGAAGAAAAAATGCCATAGCCCTCTGAAGGTTGAGGACCCTCGCTGGCTAGGAGAACCTCGGAGAGACGGTGGACCGGGCGAGCCTCGGTCCCACTTGCGCGGCTACTTAGAGTCCACTTCTTAGAATATCTAGCCGTGCAAGCTACTAGCTCGGGGTAGAGCACCACGTCGAGCCGGGGTATGAAGGTGAGCAGCAATGTATAATTCGAGCCCCCTTTTGAGTAGCATATATAATCTGAAGAGTGATAATAGGCGAAATCTAGGTGATTTAGCTATTGTTTATTCTTCCGCTTGATTATTTTCCAATGACATAGTATGGTTAGTTGATGAAAAATAGGCTCTAATTGTGATATGTATACATTGCAGGATGAGGAGCCTATATGATGCTCTCAAGAGGATATTGGAATGATTTATGATCAAGAACAGCCCCTCAGAGTTGAGTGCATGCAAGGATGAGACAAAAAAATGGATGAAATCAAGCTCCAGGTGCGCGAAGAAACGCGCGAAGCCGCACTGGAGTTCGCGCGTAAGAAAAGCCGAGGCAGAATCATGCGCGAAGAAACGTGCGAGCTCGCGCGTGTCCGATCCGTAAAAACGTTATTTAGGGGTAAAATTGGAAATATGGAGAGAACCCCACTTAACCTATATAAAGTCAAGCTCGCCAAAGGTTAGAAAAAAAAAGGTTTTCATAGTTTAGTGCAAGAAATAGAGAGGCAAGAGGCAAGGAGGAGTTTTGACCATCAAGTTCTTCTTTTCTTCTCTTGTTTTTGCTATTTTGTGATGAAATTGAACTTATTTGTGATGAACACTAGTATGAGTGGCTAAGACCCATTGTTCTAGGGTCATGGGTAAAACATGAATGTTGTTGTTTGAAGTTTAATTCGACAAAGTCGATTTATCATATTGGGTTGTTTATTTAATTCTGTTCTTAATTATTTTGCTGAGTAGCTAACAGTGAAATACTATCTACGAATCTTTAGTTGAACTTGAAAGTGGGAACTTTAGATTGCATATAGAATTAAATAGAGCAAGTTCTTGAACCCGGGCCTCGGGGAACGAATTCGCAATTGGGATAGACATATACCCAATTGCCTTGCTTGGTTGAAATACAGGAATTGTAAATGCATTCTTGTTAATCTTAATTCCATAGACATATAGGCATTGAGTTGACTTGAATAGGTGAGTAAGAACTCGACAGATTCTTATGAGTAATATCAACCCTGTCAATCAATAACCCAGATAAATTGATTTTTCATTTTAAGCCAAGAACACAACACGATTGTTAACTATGCCCGTGACTCTGGAATATCCTCTCCTACTGTTTGTTACTCGAAATTGCTATTCGTTTGGTTACTTGCTTTAGTTAGATTAATTCTTTATAGTTTAAGTAGTAAAACAATTACATCTCTCTTTTGTGAACAATCTCTTGGGTAGATAAAGAAATTGGGTTTGAATCAGTCAACAGTTAATCATAAGTCTTCGTGGGAACGACACTCTACTCACTACTCTATTACTTGATGATCACGTGCACTTGCATGAGTGTTTTTGGTCGCAACAAAGATCTTTTTGTGAGCAAGGGAAGTTGACCCCCGTAAGTCATCATCTCGAGCAAACAAAGGCAGAAACAACAGACGTAACAGCAACCACAACAGCGATAGGACGGCATGCTCGTGCTCGACAAAGGGAAGCTCCGGCAAAAGACCATAACACCGCCTATGGGAGCTCTACCAAACGGCCTTGAGGCCACGAGCCCCAAACATGATGTTCAAAGATGGAGGAAGATGATAAGAACAAATGGGAAAATGAGCTAATAAAGGCACTTGGATAGGAAAAAAATGCCAAAGCACCCCCATTTATAAGGGTAACGACACGGTCATCGAGGATTTGTGACCGGCGGATGCAATTACTGCATTCTTGAAGAATCGAATCGACGGCGGCGCATTCATTTTGGAGAACGGGAATCGACAGTGCGTTGAATGATGTCAAATACACAAGTCCATGGGACACCCCGATTGCCACAAAAGTTTGCGCCACAGGTTGCATCGTTGGTATGACGTCACCGTGAGAAGCTCGTGGAGTTTGGTGTCAGAATCATTTCCCATTGCTTCGTTCTGGGAAACACGGAGTCTATCTGTATGCGGCAAAATCGGATGAGTCTATTTCTCGCCACCAAGGTGCATTCGGGGAGTCATATCAGTACCTCGAGGCTGAAGGACTACAATCGAGCTCCCTCCCCCGAGGTTCGCCCATGACCCAACAAAGATTCCGAGGGTGGGGAATTCCCGAGGCAAACAACCAGCATCAGTAGAGTCTAGCATCGTGCCTAGACATCCTATCCCTGTATCTTTGCATTTAATGCACTTTGTACTATATTGTATTCCCTCTCCTATATAAAGGGAATCCACACCACTTTGTAAGGGGTTGATGTTGCTCCAACTATTCTTTACAAGATCAATAATATATCTCTCTCTTTTTATTCTCTCTAACTCGCTCGTTCTTACTAGCTCGAGGCCACTCTTAGCATTTATTACCTTCATATATGTTCTTCATTTATTTCTTGATATTGGCCATAAAGAGCCTTGTTTAATCATATCTTAACTGTTATCCCATTCCCGATTACCCCCGATACCTTGAGATCGAGCCGGATATCGACCCTGAGGCTCCTTTATCGACCAGTCCGAAGCTCGGGCAGCAAGTCTCCTAGTTTGATTACTGCCCCGTTTTGGCTTGTATCTCTTCGTAAAACTTCATACTCTTAGCATCAACTGCTTTAACAACTAGCATAAAAAAAGATCACGTATTTTTAAAATCTTATTTACAAATTTAATTGTTGTTACCATTTTCACGGTAAACAAATTATGACTAGATAATTTTACCAATCTTTATGGAATACATAACTAAAGAGTTAATAATTTTACATTACAGTGAAAACCTAACATGAATGATACAATTAGTGAGTTTTAAAAAAAGAAAAGTCCTAGGCATTATATTACATCAACCCTTCACGAGAGTAGCCATTTCTGAGTCGTATGCTTCCTTCTCCTTCACACCGTGACTTACAAAGAATAGCATGTATATGATCAAAATCAGAGACCTCTAATTTATAGGATCGAAGGTCCATCCTAGGCCCAAGTCCGGGTAAGGTCGAGTTCGAGCCCGGTGGACCAGATTCGAGCTCGAAGACAGAATGCAATGCTCGAGAGATAGGAGTACGAGGAGTGCCAAGGCTGAGTATGCTCGACCCCGAAATAGTATCGTTATGGCTTTACAACAGAATGAGCTAGATTCCTGCCACATCCCCAAAATCTATGGCGCAAATCCCGGAATAAGATCGTACAATTCTGTACTAGGCGGTTAGATAGGTGTACCAAAAATATTCCTTACTGTAAATAGAAATATACCTTATTTAGGGTTCCCCTATTATATAAAGGGGATCCCAACCATTTGTAAGACCATCTAATCATTGAAGCAAAGAATATACTCTCTACTTTTTGCCTACTGTTCATCAGAATTGTCTTTTAGCTCAGCTTCTCTTACTTTACTTTTCTTGCTTAACTATTCTTATTATTGTAAACCCACCTCGAGGTCACTGCTGCTGAATTATATTGATTTGATTCACTTATTTCTTTCATTTCTACATCATATTTCTTGATTATTAATTGGTATTGAATCTAATCACGTATCTTTAAAACCGCAAAACAAAATTAATTGTTACTCGTATTTTCAAGGTAAACAATTTGGCGCCCACCGTGGGGATAAAGATAATAATGATTGTTTCTTTACCGATTCTTATTACACATGTTATTTTTACACTTTTTCTTGTCAAGAATTTTTGATTCTCAGGATGAAACATGTCTAGCTCACAAAATACACATGTTCATGACAATGAAGGTCTTGGTGAAAACAACAATGTAGGGGTCGGTGTACCACCGGTAAACCTTGGAAAAGTTCCAAACATGGAACCAGTTGATGTTAGTTCTCATCTTGCTCTAAATTCGGATTTAGGCACGGACCCGGAGGGATTGTATGCAGGAAAGCCGACCTGGTGGCCAAGGAACACAAGGCGTGGGTGATGGAGGAATCAGCCTCCAAGTGATATTCGAAATATTGCAAGCTCAACAGATCGCCATTGCTCAACTTCAAAGTCAAAATAAGACTCCGAGTGTAGCTGAACATGGAAACAATTGACGTACTGAGCCAGCTCTAGAAAGGCCCAATGAAAGTGGCACGGGGAGTGGACCCACGATTATGAAGATGCTCGAAGAGCTCACTAAGAGGATCGAGTCCGGGGAAAAGAAAATTGAAGACAACAACAAAAAGGTGGAGACTTATAACTCCCGTGTATACCAGATACCGGGGGCACCTCCAGTTTTGAAAGGATTAGATGCCAAAAAGTTCATACAAAAATCGTTCCCCCAAAGTGTGGCTCTGATGCCCATTTCCTAAAAAGTTTTGCATGCCCGATATACCCAAATATAACGGGACAACCGACCCTAACAAGCATATTACTTCGTACACTTGTAGGATCAAAGGAAATGATTTGAATGACGCCGAGATTGAATCAGTCTTGTTGAAAATGTTTGGAGAAACGTTGTCGAAAGGAGCCATGATTTGGTATCACAACTTAGCTCCTAACTCTATTGACTCATTTTCTGTGTTAGTAGATGCCTTTGTGAAAGCACACACTGGGTCCATAAAGGTGGCCATGAGAGAATCGGATGTATTCAAAATAAAACAAAGGAACGACGAGATATTAAGGGAGTTCGTGTCCAGATTTCACATGGAAAGAATGGAATTACCACCAGTCTCCGATGACTAGGCAGTACAAGATCTTATGCAGGGTTTGAATGAAGGAGCTCGATTGCATCTCGAAAATTAAAGCATAACTTGATCCAGTATCCAGTTGTGACGTGGTCAGATGTGCACAACCGATATCAATCAAAAATCAGGGTCAAGGATGACCAGTTGGGAGTCCCCTCAGGTTTAGTTCATCCTAATAGGTTCATGGCCAAGCCCTCGAGGGATACAAACAAGGAATCAAGACCAAACAGGGAACAATATCAACCGTATGACGATCAAAGGAACACCAGTTTAGGTCGGAACGCTCATCGGATCGATCGGAGAAATGATCGAAGTCAAAGTTCTCGAGGACTCATGCGTAAAAGAGGATTTGTTAAGCATGCCGATCATGCAGAGGCACCCCGATTATCGTAGTACAACTTCAGCGTAGATGCATCAGGGATTGTATCAGCTATTGGAAGAATGAAAGACACTAAGTGGCCCAGGCCTATACAGACCGATCCTTCTCAAATGAACCCAAACTTGATGTGCAAGTATCATTGCACACATGGTCTTAGAACAGAAGATTGCAGGTAGATAAGGGAAGAAATGGCTCGGTTATTCAACGAGGGACACCTTCGAGAATTCCTAAGTGATCGAGCTAAGAATCACTTCAAGGAGAGAGATGCTAGGAAAAATGAGCAAGAAGAACCGCAACATGTAATTCACATGATCATTGGTGGAGTCGATGTCCCTCAATGACCCGTGTTCAAACGCACCAAGGTATCGATCACAACATAAAAATGAACTCAGAGCTATGTGCCCGAGGACACCTTATCATTCTGTGACGAGGAAGTAGAAGGCAAATCTCAGCCTCACAAGACGCCCTGGTAATCTCTATCCTTTTAAATAAAATTCAAGTTAAACGTGTTTTAGTGGATCCATGTAGCTCAGCAAACATAATCAGATCGAGGGGTCGTGGAACAACTTGCCCTACAAGATCAGATTAAACCTGCATCCCGGGCCCTGAATGGCTTCAACATGGCAAGCAAAACAACAAAGGGAGAGATTATCTTGCCAGTAAACGTAGCTGGGACCATACAAGACATCAGATTCCATGTCATCGAAGGTGACATGAGGTATAATGCACTCCTCGAGAGACCATGGATACACAATATGAGGGTAGTGTCTTCAACTCTTCACCAGATGATAAAATTCCCAACAGAGGAAGGAGTGAAAATAGTCTATGGAGAGCAACATGTTGGAAAAGAGATATTTTCAATCGAGGAAGTGGTGCCAATACTAGAGCCCTTGACCTCGGAAAAATCGAGCACCAACGGTAAGCAGACGACTAAATAGAAATCACAGCCCCCAGCCTCGATGGAGTCAGAACAATTGGTAATCGAAGACGAATAAGAGGACCTCCTTACTCCTCGAACCTTTGTCATTCCCGAAGAGTCCGATGTAACCAAGTCAACTGTCGAGAAACTGGAGTAGGTCATACTTATCGAATACTTTCCCAAGAGAAAGGTATACCTGGGAACGGGATTGACCTTCGAACTTAGGAAAAAACTCATTCAATTTCATATTGATAATATGGATTGCTTTTCTTGGTCCCATTTAGATATGACAGGGATTCAACCAGAAATCACCACACATCGGCTAAGCACCGACCTCAGGTTCAAACCAGTGAAGCAAAAAAGGAGGCCTCAGTCCGAGGTAAAGCATGCTTTCATAAAGGACGAGGTAACCAAACTTCTTAAAATAGGATCCATCCGGGAGGTAAAATACCCCGAATGGTTAGCCAAAATAGTTGTAGTTCCTAAAAAAGGAAACAAGATTAGAATGTGTGTAGACTATAAGGACTTGAGCAAAGGATGTCTGAAAGATTCTTTTCCATTGCCAAACATCGATCGAATGATCAATGTCACGGCTGGCCACGAGATCCTAACTTTTCTCGATGCCTACTCCGGGTACAATCAGATTCAGATGAACCCGGAGGACCAAGAAAAATTCATTTATTACTAAATTTGGAACTTATTATTACAACGTAATGCCCTTCGGGCTTAAAAGTGCAGGAGCAACATACCAATGCCTAGTTAACAAAATGTTCGAAAAACAAATAGGTAAAATAATGGAAGTCTATATTGATGATATGTTGGTTAAGTCCCTGCGCGCAGAGGACCATTAGCTCATTTGAAGGAAACATTTGAAATCTTTAGGAAATACAACATGAAGCTTAACCCAGAGAAGTGTGCCTTCAGAGCTGTCACGACCAGATTTCCCACCCTCAGGAGTCGTGATGGCACCTACTCGTGAAAGCTAGTCAAGCCGAGTATTATAGATTCACTAACTCTTTTATTTAGCCCTTTTTAACAGTTTAAATCAACACGCGATCATCAGTGAAATATTAACAATAATTAAATACATGTGGAAGACATAATCTGATAACTTAGCCAAAACAAGTACGACAATATCAAGTACATCTCTACCCGGAACCGGTGTCACAATATCACGGACCATATACGAATACTACAAACAATTTTCTAGAAAGAAAGATACAATCTATCTCTGAAGTAAATGAAAACAGAATATAAAGAAAGAAGAGAACGCTGGGGCCTGTGGACGCCTGCAGGACTACCTCAGGATCTCTGACTTAACTGAAGGCAACCACCCAAAGCTATGGTCCAAAAACTGCCGCTCCCGGATCTGCACATAGTGCAGAGTGTATTATTAGGCTAACCCCGGCGAAGTAGTGATAAGGATAGGACCAGAATACCAAATAAATCTGTCCAGGTATATAATATACAACGGATAATAAAACATAAGTAAACAAGTAAAGATGGGAGGGGGACATGTTGCGGGGGAATATCATTTTCCAACAGTAATTTAAGAGAAAACATAAAGAACAATTTAGAATTCACAACAAAAGAATAAGGAACTCGTAACCAACCAATAAGCACTTTTATTATCTATTGATGCGGTGCGCAACCCGATCCAAATCATAAAATATTGTTGCGGCGTGCAATCCGATCCATATCATTTATTACTATTGCGGCGTGCAACCCGATCCAATCATATTATTGTTGCGGCGTGCAACCTGATCCAAACATAATATTGTTGCGGCGTGCAACCCGATACAAATTTAATATTGTTGCGGCATGCAACCCGATCCACATATACAGTTTAATACCGATCACAAAGGGAGTCCCGGCAAGGGATCAATAAAGAAACAACACTATCCCGGCAAGAAAAATTGACATTATAAGTAAATATGTCTCGGCAAGGGAAAATTGCTATAACCAAACTTGTTCCAACATCTAACTTCCTCAACTAGCACCAATACTCAATCATAAGTAATTTCCATGAGAATAATCATAATCCATGCTCAACACAGAGAATCAACAACTTAGGCATTCATAGTATTTGTTAAGAACACAACAATTTCAATTTAAGACTCACGGTCATGCTTGACACCAATGTATAAATACTCGTCACCATGCCTATACGTCGTACTCAACAAGTAACACGTAGCAAATAGGACACAACTCCTAATCCCTCAAGCTAAGTTTAGACCAAACACTTACCTCGAACTTCCACGACCAATTCAAACCTTAAACACCGCTTTTCCTTTTGAATTTTGCTCCAAATCAATTGTACCTAGACATAATCGAATTAATAACTTCAATAAACGCTAAGCAATTCAATTCCAATGCTTTATTATAGATTTCCTATCATTATTTCCAAAAAGTCAAAAATTGACCCCGGGTCCACTTGGTCAAAACACGAGGTTTAGACCAAAACCCGATCACCTATTCACCCACGAGACCGAATATGTAATTAGTTTCGAAATTCGACCCCAAAACGAGGTCTAAATTCCATTTATACAAAAAGCCCTAACTCTACCCATATCCCTAATTTTCTACCCTAAAGAACATGATTTAGGCCTAGAAATCTAATGGGTGTTAATAAAAATTGAAGAAAATGAATCTAAGATTACATACCTATGAATTTATGGTGAAGTTCTCTTTCAAAAATTGCCCAATTTGGAGTTTGGAAGAAGAAGTTATGAATTTTGGGTTAAATCCCGTTTCTGTCACTGTTTAAATGACTGTGCGATAGTGTTCATCGCGTTCGCGTGAAGACTCGCGAAGAGCAGCCAAACGTGGACGTACACGATCGCGATTCCTCTTACGCGTTCGCGAAGTTTTTCCCCCCCTGACCTTCACATTCACGGACTTGTGCACGCGTTTGCGTAGAAGAACGATCATTTCCCCAGACCAACCCCCCATTTACGCTACGCGTTCGCGGGAAATGGGTCGCGTTCGCGTAGAGCAACCCCCAGTGCTCCGCGTTCGCATCCCTTACCTCGCGTTCGCATAGAACAATTTCACCCCGACCCAACTTTCCCTTTTGTGATCGCGTGATAGGCTTCGCGATCGCGAAGCACAAAAGGCCTGTGCATCAGAAAAAGCAGTTCTACAATTTTTCTTAAGTTCAAAAACCTTCTGAGACCTATCCGAAACTCACCCGAGCCCTCGAAGCTCCAAACTAAACATGTACACTACCTCAAAAACACCCTACGGACTTGCTCGTGCAATCAAATTGCCAAAATAACATCAACAATTATGAATTTAGCATCAAAATCATAAAATCACCTAAGAACTTCAAAATTTTCCAATTTTCTCATATACGGTCCGACTCACATTGTTTTAAGCCCGTTTCATACCAAAATTCACAGACTCATTTTAAATCACATATAAGACCTGTACCAAGCTCCGAAACCAAAATACGGGCCCGATACCATCAAATTTTAAACACATTTCATTTCCAAAAACTCATAAATATTTCAGAAAACAATTTTCTTCAAAAATTCATTTCTCGGGCTTGGGACCTCGAAATTCAATTCCGAGCATATTCCCAAATCCCATATTTTCCTACGGAACCTCCGGGACCGTCAAATTACTGGTCTGGATTCGTTTACCCAAAACATTGACCGAAGTCAACTTAAATTCATTTTAAAGTCAAAATTCATTATTTTCCACAGATTTTCATATAATGGCTTTCCGGCTATGGGCTTGGATTGCGTACGCAATTCGACGTGATGCTGTAAGAGGTTTTTAAGGCCTCAGAACGCAGAATTTATTTCTAAAACAAGTGAGATGACCTTTTGGGTCATCATATTATCCAACTCTAAAACAACCGTTCGTCCTCAAACGGATATAAGAAGGAAGTACCTGAGTCGGGGAAATGATGGGGATCATGGCTCCGCATGCCAGATTCGGACTCCCAGGTCAATGCCTCAGCAGGCTGACCTCTCCACTGAACATGGACTGATGGAAAACTCTTCGATCTCAACTGATGAACGTGCCGGTCTAGAATAGCCACCGGCTCCTCCTCATAAGACAAGTCCTTGTCCAACTGGACAGTGCTGAAATCTAACACGTGAGATGGATCGCTGTGATACTTCTGAAGCATGGACACATAAAACATTGGATGCACGGCTGATAAGCTCGGCAACAATGCAAGTCTATAAGACACCTCTCCCACTAGATCAAGAATCTCAAATGGGCCAATGAACCTAGGGCTAAGCTTGCCCTTCTTCCCAAATCTCATCACGCCCTTCATAGGTGACACTTGAAGCAATACCCGCTCCCCAACCGTGAAATCCAAATCACGAACCTTACGGTCGGCATAACTCTATTGCCTTGACTGAGCTGTATGGAGCCCATCCTGAATAATCCTGACCTTGTCCAAGGCATTCTATAATAGATCTGTACCCAACAACCGAGCCTCTCCTGGATCAAACCATCCAACCGGCGACCGACATCGCCTACCATACAAAGCCTCATAAGGAGCTATCTGGATACTCAACTGGTAGCTATTGTTTTAGGCAAACTCTGCTAACGGCAAAAACTGATCCCACGAGCCTCCAAAGTCAATGACACAAGCTCGGAGCATATCCTCCAAAATCTGAATAGTCCGCTCAGACTGCCTGTCCGTTTGAGGATGAAACGCTGTGTTCAACTCAACCTGTGTGCCCAAATCTCTCTGAACTGCTCTCTAGAAATGTGAGGTAAACTGCATACCTCGATCCGAAATGATAGACACAAGCACCCCATGAAGACGAACAATATCCCTGATATAGATCTCAGCTAACCTCTCGGAAGAATAGGAGACTGCCACAGGAATGAAATGTGCTGACTTGGTCAGCCTATCAACAATAACCCACACTGCATTGAACTTCCTCTGAGTCTGTAGGAGTCCAACAATGAAGTCCATAGTGATACGCTCCCACTTCCACTCAGGAATCTCAATCTTCTGGAACAAACCATCGTGCCTCTGATGCTCGTACTTAACTTGCTGACAATTCAAACACCGAGCCACTTACGCGACAATGTCCTTCTTTATTCTCTGTCGCCAATAATGTTGCCGCAAATCCTGATACATCTTAGCGGCGCCTGGATGAATAGAGTACCAGGAACTATGAGCCTCCTCTAAAATCAACTCTCAGAGTCCATCTACATTAGGCACACAAACTCGACCCTGCAATCTCAAAACTCCATCATCTCCTAAGGTAACCTGCTTGGCACCTCCGTGCTACACCATGTCTCTAAGGACACACAAATGGGGATCATCATACTACCGATCTCGGATACGCTCCAATAAGGAAGAACGAGCGACTGTGCAAGCTAACACACGACTGGGCTTAGAACATCCAACCTCACGAACTGATTGGCCAAAGCCTGAACATCCAAAGCAAGCGGCCTCTCACCGACCGGAATATAAGCAAGACTGCCCATACTGGCTGACTTCCTACTCAAAGCATCGGCCACCACATTGGCCTTTCCCGGATGATATAAGATGGTGATATCATAGTCTTTCAACAGCTCGAACCACTTTCGATGCCTCAAATTTAGCTCCTTCTGCTTGAACAAGTACTGCAGACTTTTGTGATCCGTGAACACCTCACATGCCATGCCATGCCATATAGATAATGCCTCCAAATTTTCAACGCGTGAACAATGGCTGCCAACTCTAAATCATGAACCAGATAGTTCTTCTTATGAATCTTCAACTGTCGTGAAGCATAATCAATGACATTGCCATCCTGCATCAGCACCACACCAACCCTAATATGAGATGCATCATAATGAATTGTATATGGCCTAAACCTATGGGCAAAACCAACACTGGTGTCGTAGCCAAAGCTGTCTTGAGCTTCTGAAAGCTCGCCTCACACTCATCCGACCACCTGAACTGGGCACCCTTCTGGGTCAACCTGGTCATCGAGGCTGCGATAGATGAAAACCCCTCCATAAAGCGACGATAATAGCCTGCCAAACCCAAGAAACTTCGGATCTTTATAGCTAATGTGGGTCTAGGCCAGTTATCGACTGCCTCTATCTTCTTCGGATCAACCTGAATACCCTCTGCTGATACAACATGACCCAAGAATTCAACTGAACTCAACTAGAACTCACACTTTGAAAACTTGGCATACAACTGACTATCCCTCAAAGTTTGAAGAACCACTCTAAGGTTATGCTCGTGCTCCTCCCGGCTGCGGGAATAGATCAAAATATCATCAATGAAGACTACCATGAACGAATCCATGTTAGGCCTGAACACTTGGTTCATTAAATCCATAAAAGTTGTTGGGGCATTTGTTAACCCGAATGACATCACCAAGAACTCATAATGTCTGTATCGAGTGCGGAAAGCTGTCTTAGGGACATCGAATGCCTTAATCCTCAACTAATGGTAGCCATATCTCAAGTCAATCTTCAAAAATACCTTGGCACCCTGAAGTTGATCAAACAAATCATCAATCCTCGACAATGGATACTTATTCTTGATTGTAACCTTGTTCAACGGTAATCTATACACATTCGCATCGATCCATCCTTCTTCTTAACAAATAACACTGGCACACCCCAAGGCGAAACACTAGGTCTAATGAATCCTTTCTCAAGCAAGTCTTGCAACTGCTCCTTCAATTCTCTCAATGTAGAAGTCAATATCCCTATCGGGTGGAATACCCAGTAGGTCTGAAGAAAATACCTCAGGGAACTCACGTACAACAGGCACAGAATCAATAAATAGGCCTCGGTGCTAGAATCACGAACATATGCCAAATAGGCCAAACACCCCTTTTTGACCATACACCGAGACTTCACATAAGAGATAACATTACAGGTAGAATGACCAAGAGTCCCTGTCCACTCTAAATGAGGTAAACCCAGCAAGGCTAAAGTCACAGTCTTGGCATGATAGTCCAAGATAGCGTGGTAAGGTGATAACCAGTCCATCCCCAGTATGACATCAAAATCAACCATGTCCAGAAGTAACAAATCTACACGAGTCTCAAGAACCCCAATCACCACTCTACACAAATGATGGACTCGATCTACCATAATAGAATCACCCACCGGTGTAGACACATATACATGAGCACTCAAGGAATCACTAGGCATGACCAGATACGATATAAAATAAGATGACTCATAAGAGTATGTAGACCCTGGATCAAATAGGATTGAAGCATCTCTACTACAAACTAGAACAGTACCTGTGATAACTGCATCGGAAGCCTCAGCCTCAGGCCTGGATGGAAGAGAATAACATCGGGGTTGGGCCTCACCATCCTGAACTACATCTCTGGGATGACCTGCTGTTGGCTGGCCTCCCTCTCTAGCTGCATGATCTCCACCTCTAATACCTCTACCTCCACCTCTAGCACCTGCACCCCCACCCCTAGCTGGGTGATGGAACACCTGGTGCCTGAACAATAGCACAGGAACCCTACTGCTGTGACTAAGTACCCACCAATCTCGGACAAGCCCTCTGGATATGACCATACTCACCACACTCAAAGCATCCACCTGAGTATTGCGGCTGAGGAAACTAAGACTAACCCTGGCGACCTGAATGACCACCCTGAAAACTCTGGAGCGGTGGTGCACTGATAGGAGATGGTGGTGCATTATAGGGATGTTGATCGAAATACTGCATATGAGAACCACGGCCACCTAAAGCGCCGTGAGAAACCTGAAATGATGACTGAAAAGGCCTAGGAGGATGGCCTCTACCATACGTATCCCTATCTCCAGACGAGGCACCACTGAATTTGCCTGAATGACGAGGCCTCTTGTCAGACCCCTGACCACCTCCCTGTAATAGAACCATCTCCACTCTCCTAGCCACATTGGACTCCTCCTGTAAAGAAATATCACTCCCTGTCCCCTTAGCCATCTGAAGTTGAATCGGCTGAATAAGTCCCTCAATGAACCTCCTCACCCTCTCTCTCTCGGTGGGAAGTATGATAAGAGCATGACTAGACAAGTCAATGAATCTAGTCTCATACTGAGTAACGGTCATAGAACCCTACTGGAGATACTCAAACTGCCTCCGATAGATCTCTCTCTAGGTGATAGGAAGTAACTTCTCCATAAATAGCTGAGTAAACTGCTCCCAAGTCAAAGCTGGCGATCCAGCTGGTCTAGCCAAACAATAATCTCTCTACCAAGTCTTGGTAGATCCAGACAGGCGGAAGGTAGCAAGTCGACCCCATTGGTTTCCACTATCCCCATATTCCTGAGAACTTCATAACAACTGTCTAGATAATCCTAGGGATCCTCAGAAGATGCACCGCTGAAAGTATTAGTGAAGAGCTTGGTGAACCTGTCCAATCTCCACAAAGCATCGGCAGACATAACTACTCCATTACTGGTCTGAGCTACCACACCCGACTGAACTGCTCCAACTGGCTGAGCTGCTGGATTTTAGAACTGGGGAGCCATCTGCTCCGGAGTGCGAGTAGCAAGAGTCTGGGCTCCTCCTCCAGCCTGAGAGATGGTTGGTGCTATAGGAAGCAAGCCTGCCCGAGTGACACTCTCCATAAGTCCCACTAGACGGACCAGAGCATCCTGGAGTACTAGAGTAGTAATAAACCCCTCTGGGACCTGAGCTGGGCCCACCAGAACTATCTGGGCCGGAACCTCATCATCAAAGTCAACCTGAGGCTCGCTGCTGGTGCTGCTGCTCTGGGCTGAGCTCTACCCCTACCTCGGCCTCTAGCACAGCTTCGGCCTCGCCCTCCACCCCTCGCAGAAGCTGCTATTGGAGGCTCGGGCTGCTGATCGGTAGATGAGGAAGCGTGTGTTCTCGCAATCTGCAAAAGAACAGAGTAGAAATTCAATTAGCATTGAGAAACCAAACCGCACGACAAGAAAGAATAAATGTGAAGTTTTTCCTAACTCTGTAGCCTTTAGGGGATAAATACAGATGTTTCCATACCGATCCCTCAGACTCTACTAAGCTTGTCCGTGAATTGTGAGACCTATATAACCTAGAGCTTTGATACCATCTTGTTACGATCTGAATTTCCTACCCTCGGGAGTCGTGATGGCGCCTACTCGTGAAAGCTAGGCAAGCCAAGTATTATAGATTCACTAACTCTTTTATTTAGCCCTTTTTAACAGTTTAAATCAACATGCGATCAACAGTGAGATATTAACAATAATTAAATACATGGGGAAGACATAATCTGATAACTTAGCCAAAAACAAGTACGACAATATCAAGTACATCTCTACCCGGAACCGGTATCACAATATCACGGACCGTCTACGAATACTACAAACAATTGTCTGGAAAGAAAGATACAATATGTCTCAGAAGTAAATGAAAACAAAATATAAAGATAGAAGAGAACGTCGGGGCCTGCGGACGCCTGCAAGACTACCTCAGGATCTCTGACTGGACTGAAGGCAGCCACCTAAATCTATGGTCCAAAAGCTGCCGCTCCGGGATCTGCACTCAGTACAGAGTGTAGTATCAGCATAACCGACCCCATGTGCTGGTAAGTGCCTAGCCTAACCCTGGGGAAGTAGTGACGAGGCTAAAACCAGACTACCAAATTAACCTGTGCAGTTATATAATATACAGTGGATAATAAAACAGAAGTAAGCAAGTAAAGATGGGAGGGGGACATGATGCGGGGGATTATTATTTTCCTACAGTAATTTAAGAGAAAACATAAAGAACAATTTAGAATTCACAATAAAAGAATAAGGAACTCGTAACCAACCAATAATCACTTTTATTATCTATAGATGCGGTGCACAACCCGATCCATATCATAAAACACTGTTGCGGCATGCAACCCGATCCATATCATTTATTACTATTATGGTGTGCAACCCGATCCAATCATATTATTCTTGTGGCGTGCAACCCGATCCAAACATAATATTGTTGCGGTGTGCAACCCGATCCAAATTTAATATTGTTGCGGCGTACAACCCGATCCACATATACAGTTCAATACCAATCACAAAGGGAGTCTCAGCAAGGGATCAATAAAGAAACAACACTATCCCAGCAGGGGAAATTGACATTATAAGTAAATACGTCCCAACAAGGGAAATCAGCTATAACCAAACTTGCTCCAACATCTAACTTCCTCAACTAGCACCAATACTCAATCATAAGTAATTTCCACAAGAATAATAATAATCCATGCTCAACACAGAGAATCAACAACTTAGGCATTCATAGTATTTGTTAAGAACACAACAATTTCAATTTAAGACTCACGGTCATGCTTGACAGCAATGTATAGATACTTATCACCATGCCTATACGTCATACTTAACAAGTAACACGTAGCAAATAGGACACAACTTCTAATCCCTCAAGCTAAGGTTAGACCAAACACTTACCTCGAACTTCTATGACCAACTCAAGCCTCAAACACCGCTTTTCCTTTTGAATTTGGCTCCAAATCAATTGTATCTAGACATAATCGACTTAATAACATCAATAAACGCTAAACAATTCAATTCCAATGCTTAGTTATAGATTTCCTATCATTCTTCCCAAAAAGTCAAAAATCAACCCCAGGCCCGCTTCGTCAAAACACGAGGTTCGGACCAAAACCCGATTACCTATTCACCCACGAGCCCGAATATGTAATTAGTTTTGAAATCTAACCCCAAAACGAGGTCAAAATTCCATTTATACAAAAAGCCCTAACTCTACCCAAATCCCTAATTTTCTACCCTTAAGAACATGATTTAGGCCTAGAAATCTAATGGGTGTTAATGGAAATTGAAGAAAATGAATCTAAGATTACATACCTACGAATTTGTGGTGAAGTACTCTTTCAAAAATAGCCCAATTTGGAGTTTGGAAGAAGAAGTTGTGAATTTTAGGTTAAATCCCGTTTCTGTCACTGTATAAATGACTAGGCGACAGTGTTCATCGCGTTTGCGTGAACACTGTCGCGATCGTGAAGAGCTGCCAAACGTGGACTTACGCGATCGCGAGTCCTCTTACGCATTCGCGAAGGGTTGGCCCCCTGACCTCCGCGTTCGCGGGCCTATGCACGCGTTCACATAGAAGAACGATCATTTCCCTAGACCAGCCCCCCATTTACACTACGCGTTCGCGGGAAATGGGTCGTGTTCGTGTAGAACAACCCCCCAAGTGCTCCGTATTCGCGTCCCTTACCTCGCATTCGCATAGACCAATTTCACCCCGGCCCAACTTTCGCTTTCGCGATCGCGTGATAGGCTTCGCGATCGCGAAGCACAGAGGGCATGTGCATTAGAAACAGCAGTTCTGCAATTTTTCTTAAGTTCAAAACATTCCGAGACCTTACCGAAACTCACCCGAGGTCACGGAGCTCCAAACCAAACATGTACACTACCTCAAAAACACCCTACGGACTTGATCGTGTGATCAAATTACCAAAATAACATCAACAATTTCAAATTTTCTCAAATACGGTCCGATTGACGTCGTTTTAAGTCCGTTTCTTACCAAATTTCACAAAATCATCTCAAATAATATATAAGACCTGTACCGGGCTCCAGAACCAAAATATGGGCCCGATACCATCAAATTTTAAACACATTTCATTTCCAAAAACTCATAAATATTTCAGAAAATAATTTTCTTCAAAAATTCATTTCTCGGGCTCAGAACGTCATTATTCAATTCCGGGTGTATGCCCAAGTCCCATATTTTCTTACGGACCTTCAGGGACCGTCAAATCACGGGTCCAGGTCTGTTTACCCAAACTGTTGACCGAAGTCAACTTAAATTCATTTTAAAGTCAAAATTTATCATTTTACAGATTTTCACATAATGGCTTTCCGGCTACGGGCCCGGACTGCATACGCAATTCGAGGTGATGCTGAAAGAGGTTTTTAAGGCCTTAGAACGTAGAATTTATTTCTAAAATAAGTGATGACCTTTTGGGTCATCATATTCTCGACCTCTAAAACAATTGTTCGTCCTCGAAAGGACATAAGAAGGAAGTACTTGAGTTGGGGAAAGGATGGGGATAATGGCTCCGCATGCCGGACTCGGACTCCCAGGTCGATGCCTCAGCAGGCTGACCTCTCCACTTAACACGAACACAAGGAAAACTCTTCTGATCTCAACTAATGAACCTGCCGGTCTAGAATAGCCACCGGCTCCTCCTCATAAGACAAGTCTTTGTCCAACTGGACGGTGCTTAAATCTAACACGTGAGATGGATCGCCGTGATACTTCTGAAGCATGGACACATGGAACACTGGATGCACGGCTGATAAGCTCGGTGGCAACGCAAGTCTATAAGACACCTCTCCCACTCGAACAAGAATCTCAAATGGGCCAATGAACCTAGGGCTAAGCTTGCCCTTCTTCCCAAATCTCATCACGCCCTTCATAGGCGACACTCGAAGCAATACCCGCTCGCCGACCATGAAAGCCAAATCACAAACCTTATGGTCGGCATAACTCTTTTGCCTGGACTGAGCTGTATGGAGCCTATCCTAAATAATCATGACCTTGTCCAAGGCATGTTGTAATAGATCTGTACTCAACAATCGAACCTCTCCGACTCAAACCATCCAACCGGCGACCGATATCGCCTACCATACAAAGCCTCATAAGGAGCCATCTGGATACTCAACTGGTAGCTATTGTTGTAGGCAAACTCTGCTAAAGGCAAAAACTAATCCCACGAGCCTCCAAAGTCAATGACACAAGCTCAGAGCATATCCTCCAAAATATGAATAGTCCGCTCGGACTGCCCATCCGTCTGAGGATGAAACGTTGTGCTCAACTCAACCCGTGTGCCCAACTCTTGTTGAACTGCTCTCTAGAAATGTAAGGTAAACTGCGTACCTCGATCTGAAATGATAGACATGAGTACCCCATAAAAACGAACAATATCCTCGATATTGATCTCAGCTAACCTCTCGGAAGAATAAGAGACTGCCACAGGAATGAAATGTGCTGACTTGGTCAACCTATCAACAATAACCCACACTGCATCGAACTTCCTCTGAGTCCGTTGGAGTCCAACAACAAAGTCCATAGTGATACGCTCCCACTTCCACTCAGGAATCTCAATCTTCTGGAACAAACCACCAGGCTTCTAATGCTCGTACTTAACCTGCTGACAGTTCAAACACCGAGCAACATATGCGACAATGTTCTTCTTCATTATCAGCCACCAATAATGCTGCCGCAAATTCTGATACATCTTAGCAGTGCCCGGATGAATAGAGTACCAGGAACTATGGGCCTTCTCTAAAATCAACTCTCGGAGTCCATCCACATTAGGCACACAAACTCGACCCTGCAATCTCAAAACTCCATCATCTCCTAAGGTAACCTGCTTGGCACCTCCATATTGCACCGTGTCTCTAAGGACACATGGGGATCATCATACTGCCGATCTCGGATACGCTCCAATAAGGAAGAACGAGCGACTGTGCAAGCTAACACACGACTGGGCTCAGAAACATCCAACTTCACGAACTGATTGGCCAAAACCTGAACATCCAGAGTAAGCGGCTTTTCACCGACCGGAATATAAGCAAGACTGCCCATACTGGCTGACTTCCTACTCAAAGCATCAGCCACCACATTGGCCTTTTCCGGATGATATAAGATGGTGATATCATAGTCTTTCAATAGTTCCAACCACCTACTCTACCTCAAATTTAGCTCCTTCTGCTTGAACAAGTACTGCAGACTCTTGTGATTCGTGAACACCTCACATGCCACGCCATACAGATAATGCCTCCATATCTTCAACGCGTGAATAATGGCTGCCAACTCCAAATCATGAACCAGATAGTTCTTCTCATGGATCTTCAACTGCCGCGAAGCATAAGCAATGACCTTTCTATCCTACACCAACACCGCACCAAGTCCAATACGAGATGCATCACAATAAATTGTATATGGCCCTGAACCTGTGGGCAAAACTAATACTGGTTCCATAGTCAAAGCTGTCTTGAGCTTCTGAAAGCTCGCCTCACACTCGTCCGACCACCTGAACTAGGCACCCTTCTGGGTCAACCTAGTCATCGAGGCTGTGATAGATGAAAACCCCTCCACCAAGCGACGATAATAGCCTGCCAAACCCAAGAAACTCCGGATCTTTATAGCTAATATGGGTCTAGGCTAGTTCTCAACTGCCTCTATCTTCTTCGGATCAACCTGAATACCCTCTGCTTAATATAACATGACCTAAGAATGCAACTGAACTCAACCAGAACTCACACTTCGAAAACTTGGCATATAATTGACTATCCCTCAAATTCTAAAGAACCACTCTAAGGTGTTGCTCGTGCTCCTCCCGGCTACGGGAATAGATCAAAATATCATTAATGAATACTATCAAAAACGAATCCAAGTAAGGCCTGAACACTCGGTTCATCAAATCCATAAAAGTTGTTGGGGCATTTGTCAACCCAAATGAAATCACCAAGAACTCATAATGTTCGTATAGAGTGCGGAAATCTGTCTTAGGGGCATCGGATGCCCTAATCCTCAACTGATGGTAGCCAGATCTCAAGTCAATCTTCGAAAATACCTTGGCACCCTGAAGTTGACCAAACAAATCATAAATCCTAGGCAATAGATACTTATTCTTGATAGTAACCTTGTTCAACGGTAATCTATACACATTCTCATCGATCCATCCTTCTTCTTAACAAACAATACCGGTGCACCCCAAGGCGAAACACTAGGTCTAATGAAGCCTTTCTCAATCAAGTCTTGCAACTGCTCCTTCAATTCTTTCAACAAAGGCGGGGCCATACGATACAGCAGAATAGAAATGGGCTAAGTGCCCGGAGCCAAATTAATGCAGAAGTCAATATCCCTGTCGGGTGGCATACTCGGTAGGTCTGAAGGAAATACCGCAGGGAACTCACGAACAACAGATATAGAATCAATAGAAGGGACCTCGGGTCTAGAATTACGAACATATGCCAAATAGTCCAAAAACACTTTTTGACCATATGTCGAGCCTTCACATAAGAGATAACACTACGAGTAGAATGACCATGAGTCCCTCTCCACTCTAAACGAGGTAAACCCGGCAAGGCTAAGGTCACAGTCTTGGCACGACAGTCCAAGATAGCATGGTAAGATGATAACCAGTCCATCCCCAGTATGACATCAAAATCAACCATGTCCAGAAGTAACAAATCTACATGAGTCTCAAGAACCCCAATCACCACTCTACACGAACGATGGACTCGATCTACCATAATAGAATCACCCACCGGTGTAGACACATATATAGAAGCACTCAAGGAATTACTAGGCACTACCAGATACTGTGCAAAATAAGATGACACATAAGAGTATGTAGACCCTGGATCAAATAGGACTAAAGCCTCTATACTACAAACCAAAATAGTACCTGTGATAATTGCATCAGAAGCCTCAACCTCAGGCCTGGCTGGAAGAGCATAACATCGGAGCTGGGCCCCACCACCCTGAACTACATCTCTAGGATGTCCTGCTGCTGGCTGGCCTCCACCTCTAGTTTCCTGACCTCCACCTCTAATACTTCTACCTCCACCTCTAGCACCTCTACTCCCACCCCTAGCTGATGGAGAGGGCAGTGGAACACCTGATGCCTGAACCATAGCACGGGAACCATGCTGCAGTGACTGAGTACCCACCAATCTCGGACAAGCCCTCCAGATATGACCATACTCACCACACTCAAAGCATCCACCTGAGTGTTGCGGCTGAGGAAACTGAGACTGACCCTGGCGACCTGAATGACCACCCCGAAAACTCTGGAGCGGCGGTGCACTGATAGGAGCTGGTGGTGCACTATAGGGCTACTGATCAGAATACTGCATATGAGAACCACAGCCACCTGAAGCGTCGTGAGAAACGTGAAGTGCTGATTAAAAAGGCCTAGGAGGATGGCCTCTACCATACGAATCCCTGTTTCCAGATGAGACACCACTGAATCTGCCTAAATGACAAGGCCTCTTGTCAGACCCCTGACCACCTTCCTACGACAGAACCTTCTCCACTCTCCTGGCCACATTGGCTGCCTCCTGAAAAGAAATCTCACTCCCCGTCTCCTTAGCCATCTGAAGTCGAATCGGTTAAATAAGTCCCTCAATGAACCTCCTTACCCTCTCTCTCTTGGTGGGAATTATAATAAGAGCATGACCGGCCAAGTCAATGAATATGGTATCATACTGAGTAATGGTCATAGAACCCTGCTGGAGACCTCAAACTGCCTCCGATAGATCTCTCTCTAGGTGATAGGGAGAAACTTCTCCAGAAATAGCTGAGTAAACTGCTCCCAAGTCAAAGCTGGTGATCTGGCTGGTCTAGCCAAACAATAACCTCTCCATGATAGGAAATTCAATTAGCATTGAGAAACCAAACTGCATGACAAGAAAGAATAAATGTAAAGCTTTTCCTAACTCTGTAGCCTCTAGGGAATAAATACAGACGTTTCCGTACTGATCCCTCACACTCTACAAAGCTTGTCTGTGAATTGTGAGACCTTTGTAACCTAGAGCTCTGATACCAACTTGTCACGATACGGATTTCCCATCCTCGGGAGTTGTGATGGCACCTACTCGTGAAAGCTAGGCAAGCCGAGTATTATTGATTCACTACCTCTTTTATTTATACCTTTTTAACAGTTTAAATCAACATGTGATCAACAGTGAAATATTAACAATAACTAAATACATGCGAAAGACATAATCTGATAACTTAGCCAAAAACAAGTACGGCAATATCAAGTACATCTCTACTCGGAACCAGTGTCGCAATATCACAGACTATCTACGAATACTACAAATAATTTTCTGGAAAGAAAGATACAATCTGTCTCTGAAGTAAATGAAAATAGAATATAAATATAGAAGAGAACGCAAGGGCCTGCGGACGCCTGCAGGACTACCTCGGGATCTTTGACTGGACTGAAGGCAGCCACCCAAAGCTATGGTTCAAAAGCTACCGCTCCGGGATCTGCACATAGTGTAGAGTGTAGTATTAGCACAACCGACCCCATATGCTGGTAAGTGTCTGGCCTAACCCCGGCGAAGTAGTGACGAGGCTAGGACCAGACTACCAAATGAACCTGTGTAGTTATATAATGTACAACGAAAAATAAAATAGAAGTAAGCAAGTAAAGATGGGAGGGGGACATGCTGCGGGGGATTATCATTTTCCAACAGTAATTTAAGAGAAAACATAAAGAACAATTTAAAATTCACAACAAAAGAATAAGGAAATTGTAACTAACCAATAAGCACTTTTATTATCTATTGATGCGGCGTGCAACCCGATCCATATCATTTATTACTGTTGCGGCGTGCAACCCGATCCAATCATATTATTGTTGCGGCGTGCAACCTGATCCAAACATAATATTGTTGCGGTGTACAACCCGATCCAAATTTAATATTGTTGGGGTGTGAAACTCGATCCACATATACAGTTCAATACCAATCACAAAGGGAGTCCTGACAAGGGTTAATAAAGAAACAACATTATCCCGGCAAGGGATATTGACATTATAAGTAAATACGTCCCGACAAGGGAAAATAAGTTATAACCAAACTTGTTCCAACATATAACTTCCTCAACTAGCACCAATACTCAATCATAAGCAATTTCCACAAGAATAATCATAATCCATACACAACACAGAGAATCAACAACTTAGGCATTCATAGTATTTGTTAAGAACACAACAATTTCAATTTAAGACTCACGGTCATGCTTGACACCAACGCATAGATACTCGTCACCATGCCTATACATCATACTTAACAAGTAACACATAGCAAATAGGACACAACTCCTAATCCCTCAAGCTAAGGTTAGACCAAACACTTACCTCGAACTTCTATGACCAACTCAAGCCTTAAATACCGCTTTTCCTTTTGAATTTGGCTCCAAATCAATTGTATCTAGACATAATCGACTTAATAACATCAATAAACGCTAAACAATTCAATTCCAATGCTTAATTAATGCTTAATTATAGATTTCCTATAATTTTTCCCAAAAAGTCAAAAATCGACCCCGAGCCTGCTTCGTCAAAACACAAGGTTTGGACCAAAACCTGATCACCCATTCACCCACGAGCCCGAATATGTAATTAGTTTCGAAATTCGACCCCAAAATAAGGTCTAAATTCTATTTATACAAAAAGCCCTAACTCTACCCAAATCCCTAATTTCTACCCTTAAGAACATGATTTAGGCCTAGAAATCTAATGGGTGTTAGTGGAAATTGAAGAAAATGAATCTAAGATTACATACCTATGAATTTGTGGTGAAGTTCTCTTTCAAAAATCGTCCAATTTGGAGTTTGGAAGAAGAAGTTATGAATTTTGGGTTAAATCCCATTTCTGTCACTGTTTAAATGATTGGGCGATAGTGTTCATCGCGTTCGCATGAACACTATCACGATCGGGAAGAGCTGCCAAACGTGGACTTACGCGATCGCGAGTCCTCTTTGTAGACATGTGATTTTTGACCCTCCCCAAGATTTTTCATATTTTAGCACGTAAATATTTAATTTGGGCCTAATATAGCTATTTCAACTCATTTTTTACTCTTTTACTTTATTTTATTACAAGAAAAATGAAAATTACAAAAATAGTTCTATTAATGTTTTATAGTCATTTTTAATCTTGAAAAATACCCAAAAAATAGTTTATTTTAACGGTCAGTCTTATTTTAATAGTTATTTTATTTAAGTAAAATTAATTAATAAATAAAGTAGTATTTTAGTCTTATTCACCGAGAAAAAAATAAAACATGGGCTCGAGCTACCCATTTTTAGGCCTAATTTTGGACCTAGCCCATAATTCCTAAGCCCATACCCCTAACCTCATCCCTACCCCTATATAATAGAACCTCACACCTAAATATAGAAGGAGGCCTAGATTGAAATCCGTCGTTTACTTTGAAGAAAAGCAAAAGAACACAAAAAATATAGAAGACCAAAAGATGACAATCAGCCGCAAAAAGGGACCCTCCATCGATGGTCTCTTCTTCTTCTTCTTCAAAAACCTGAAGAAAAGCTTGAGAATTTTCTGAGCTTCGGGAGCCATTGACCACCCATAAATATTTCACTCATCCCTCCATTCTTAGCTTCCAAAAATCAGCTCCAAAAGCCATGAAAATAAGTCTTAAACCCAGTTGAAACTCCGTGAAAATCAACCCCAAAAATAGCATCGGCTTCACCCAAATCCTGCTGCAATAACAGTCCCAAAACATGGCAAAAATGGAATCACAAAATGCAGCAATAGCCAGCCTTTTCCAGCCCCAAAAAAGCTCCAAATTCAGCTGAAAAGCAGCTCGAAAACACCCCCTTTCCTCACAAAATAACATTATTTTTGGTCGGGTTCGAGTCGAATTCTTCGACGAGCTTTCCCAGTGAGTTTCGAGGTTCCGACGTGGTTTTTTATTAGCAGGTCTGTTCGATGTTAGCTTCTTCAGCATGCCTTTTTTTTGGATAAATTGAAAGCTATAAAATGTCCATTTTCTTTCACTTGCAACTTTATCTTTGTCTTCTCAACTTTGCTAGCTGGAGTAATGTTTTAGATCTATTTTATTTTCTTTGGTGTTCATATAACTTCATAATCACATTGCTTGTGTCCTTGATATTTAATTATCCATTTGTGTGGTTCTATATTGATGTGCAAGACTATTGGGTAAAGACGTGCAATGATAAAGTAAAAAGAAATGTAAATGGGTTTCAATTCTATTAGTCTTTGTTATTACATCTGTTGGATTCTACTTTGACGCTACATATCTAATCATTGATATTTTATGCTATATTTAGTTTTAAAAAAGAATTAATGTTGTTTATAATAATCTCTTTATATTCATTAGACTCTTAAATTAATTATTTGGAGTAATGACAAAATTTGCTGACTTGAGCCTTCTTGACTCTTCAAATGGCGAACCATCTGATTGTAAAGGAAAATATTTGGGGCCATAAGAATTGAGGTATTCCATTAGTTGAATTTTCCATGGCCCTCGCAAACTTTGTTAAGTGCGTAGTTGCTTTAGGCACGCAATTTCAATTAATTTCCTTAAACTCGAGTGTGCATTTCATGTGACCCAACTCCAATTCTCAACAATGTTAAATAAAATGTGTCGTGGACCGCAGGTGTATTTCATGTGGCGTGGTTCAATGCGTGTTTTAAATAACGTTGAATCTTCCTAAAATTAATTAAAAGCGGCTAATAAGTTAAAATGTATCATAGGCTAAAACATGTAATAAAATCAGATAATATGCCAATTATAATAGTTTAAAGGGACCGTGCTAGAACCACGGAATCCGGGGGTGCCTAACACCTTCCCTCGGGTTAACAGAATTCCTTATTCAGAATTTCTAGTTCGCAGACTTCAAAAGAAAAATCAAATTTTCCTCGAGTTGGGATTTAAAATAAACCGGTGACTTGGGACACCATAAATTATTCCAAGTGGCGACTCTGAAAAATAAATAAATAATCCCATTTCGATTTATATCACTTTAATTGGAAAAACTCCCTTATATCACCTCTCGGGTGGTAAAAGGAGGTGTGACAGCTCTGGCAACTTTGCTGGGGAGCTAAATCCAGAACTTCGGTTCAGGGTTTAAGAATTCGAGCTTAGAATAACTGTTATAGTTGGTTTATTTTATCTGATTTTTACATGTTGAGCCTAATGTGCTAAATGCCGCTTTTATCGCTTTAATATTGTTTGGACTGTATATAAATTGCTACGAAACCCTCCTCTCTCTGAGTCTTCTAAATCATTTGGGAAGTGTGCACTTCGTGTGACTTCTTTTTTGTTAGAGTCTTATCCCAATTTTAGAACGAGGTTCGGACAAGTTGCAAAGCCGATGAAGCTTCTGTATTCCCGGTACGCTGCCCCCCCTCGGCTCGAGCTGAGATGTCCGCAAGTCTTTCTTTCGGAAAAATAAAATAAAATTCAAAAAAAATATTAGTTTATTTACTTTATTCATGATCTTCCCGAACTACGTAATATCTGATTCATGTTCCCACATGATACGTAGACAACCCACATCAGGTTCGATCACCATTAAAAAGAAAAAAAATGAAGAAATGAAAAAATATTGATAATAATAAGGACTGACTGAGTCCATTCTAACATGTTTTGTTTTGAATTGTGAAGAAAGTTGAGGTGGTTGGTTTGTGGTAAGCTGGAAACACAATATCCAAAGAAAAAAGATAACTGACAACGAAGTTGTTACAAGTTCTCAAGAGACTCAGGGTCAGAGGGTTCAACCAGAGTCTACTATGTTTGAGAAAAATAGAATACTGAAACAACAAATGACCGAAATGTGTCAAGCATGGGCTAGTGGTCAAGGACAGCCTCTTCATGAGTCACAATTTGCTACACATCAAGAGAAATACCACTCTCCTGAGTACCACTCATACTCGTTTGATCTTCCTGCAAACATTAAGAAGCCTGCCCGAAAGATGGTACAGGAAGAAATGACCTAAAGAGTGAAAAGCTTAGAACAACGGTTGAAAAACATGCAATGGTTGGCAGGTCAAAAGAGTGTTGCCTTCAAAGGTCTATGCATGTTCCACGATGTCCACTTGCCGCTTGGTTTCAAGACTCCCAACTTTGAAAAGTATGATGGACATGGAGACCCCATAGCCCACCTGAAAAGGTATTGCAATCAACTGAGAGGTGCAGGAAGAAATGAAGAATTGCTGATGGCTTATTTTGGGGAAAGCCTTACGGGAGTAGCATCCGAATGGTTTTTGGATCAAGACACATCTCGCTGGTACGTCTGGAATGATATGACACAAGCCTTTATCAATCAGTTCCAATACAACATCGACATTGCCCCAGACCGCATTTCCCTTTCAAACCTGAAGAAGAAACCACGTGAAAGTTTCAGGGAATATGCCATTAATTGGAGAGAGCAAGCAGCTCGAGTTAAGCCACTCATGGATGACTAAGAGCTAATCACTGTCTTCCTTCAAGCGCAAGAGCCAGATTACTTTCAAAACATGATGTTCGCAGTTGGTAAATCCTTCTCGGAAGCAATCAAAATGGGATAAATGGTAGAGAATGGTCAGAAGACAGGCAAAATTATAGGTCAAGCAGTTTTTAAAGCCGCAACTCAGGTTGTCCGGGTTGAGTCTGATAATTTTAGCGACACAAATGAGAAGGTTGAAGAAATCATGATGACATTAGTGTCGAGAAGAGGTCCCAGGAGAACATCTCGAAGGTATGAGCAGCCTCCTCAAGTTTTCCATAACTCCCCTGAGCAGTATTATCCACCTCAGAGCCCTCAATACTCTATTGCTCCACCTCAGTATGTTGTCCAGCCACCAAAACACTCCAGAAGGCGAGCACGAGCATCACGAAATCTCGAACAGCCTCCACAAAATTTTCAAGTGCCCTATAACCCACATCCAAGCTAGAGGTATAAAGGGGAACAAAAGTTGAAAGATAATTTTACACCAATAGGAGAGTCCTATGCAAGCTTATTTGAGAAGTTAAAGCATTATGACATGATTGCACCTATTCCTCCAAATCATGTGGACCCACGTGCGAGAAGCTTTGACCCTTCTAAAAGGTGTGAATACCATTCCAATGCCTAGGGACACAATGTTGAAAGTTGTCGGGATTTGAAAAGAGAAATAGAAAGGATGATCTAGGAAAACCTGATTGTGATCCAAGGCAGTGACATCTAGAATATCGTGCAGAATCCTTTACCTGCACATGATGATGCACACTTTGTGGGGATGATGCGTGGTGACAGGGAGTATGAGAATCCTCTCGGGAATTTGCTAACTAAAGTTAATGATTTTGAAATTGGAGAAGGCTCTGCTGATTCTGATGAGCAAATTTGTGGCTAAATGCCAAGCCTAGCAATTAGAAAGTCATTCCCTCCTCACTAGGAAGGAATCTTGGTAGCTTGTTTTGATGTTTTTCTATTATCTAGGTTATTTCAGGGTTGGGATCCAGAGTTTATTTGTTTTATTGAGTCAAACCCTTCTATCACTCCATTCTGTTTGTGTGAGTCTTGTCTGTCTGTTCTGTTGCCATTTTCATTATTCGGGTTATTTTAGGGTTGTAACTCGTATTTTAGGTTACTTTTCTAGTTGTAAAACCCTTTCATCCTTTACTCAATAAAATACAGTTTGTCCTTTTGTGTCATTCTGTTCCTAGTTCTTTTCTCGCTAGTTCTAATGACATGACATGTATGCGGAAATTTTGGTCAGATCTTAGGAACTGATTTAATCTGGAATTCGATAACTAAAAAAAATACTTTTGAGGATGAATAAAGAGTTGGAATACTTTGGAACTAAGGTTGAGTAAAATTCACCTTCAAATCATCGTGAAGATCGGGCTTGAGGATGTTTAATCAATTGATATTTGTTGGAAAGTTTGTTACTAAGGGATTAAAAAATGTCTTGTGACCACGGCGCACCAAGAAGACAGACATGTTCGTCAATGCTGTGATCGCGAAAAGATACCATGTTTGACGTTCTTGAGGTTGGGAGGCCCTTTTTCTGCTACCCAAACACTTTATATCCTTTGCTACCCCTTTTGAGCCTATGTTATTTTTCTTTGACTACTCTCTTTTGGAATCAAGTTTAGAGTCAAAAAAAATCCATGTCCCAAGAGTACAAACTGGGACAATTCTTAGAAAGTTAAAAAAAAAGAATTGTCAAAGGTCTATGCCCTCAAAAATAGAAGCTGGGGCAAACAAAAAAAAGAGAAAAAAAAAGAAAAAAGGAAAAGAGAAACAGAAAGAAAGATGAAAAATAACTTAGGCTAGATGTTTGAACTACGTTCGACCTGATTCCTTAAAAAAGGATATGTAGGCAGCCTCACGATTCGATCCAACCAAATAAGAATTCAGAAATGAAAAAAAAATCCAAAAAAAAATTCCCAGTATCTGGAACTGGGGCAAAGATTTTATTTTATATTTGAAAGAGTTGATTCCAAGAGTTGTAAGTCTACACCCCCCTTTTATTTTTTGTCTACATGCCGACCTTTCTGTCCAACCCTATCCAAAACTGTCCAAATAAAGACCTCCCAATATGCCTTCAAGAATTGTCCTTCCGATAGGGGCATTTCTTGTTAATATTTGTTTCTTTGCATCATTGTGTCCTTCACCCTGAGTTAGTCCTTCTCAAAACAAGCAAGAAAAGATTTCAAAATCTGCTACCAGATTTTCAGTTGTACAAAGTAAATTTGGCCAGCGCACTCAGTTGTTACTTTCAACATGCCTTGAGGATTCATGCAAAAAGCTTCCCCAAAAGACTCTTGTCAGCCTACTTGGCGCAAGCAAAGATAACTGGTGATTCTCTCTGACAGACAAATTGCTCAAAAAAACAGGTAGTCATTCAAGATATCGGAAAAGGTCACCTAAGCAAGGATCTCCAGTTGGGATAATGTTGATTGAGCCGCAAATACAAATGATACTGGGTGTGAAACAATTAGGATTGATGCAGAGCAAAAGTCTCTTGAAGTCGACTTAAGCTGATTGAGCAGAAGCCAAGCTGCCCAAGATTCAAGGCCACAAACCGACCAGCATTTTCAAAACTGATAAATTTTTCTTTGTATGAAACAGGAACAAAGCGGTGCAAGGAGGGTGATTCAAAAAGAGAAAAAAAACAACAAAAAAAAGAGAAGAAAATAGAAAAGACGAGAAGAGCCGACAACGGGAAGTTTCTCAAATCTTTGCCTTTATTTGTCTTGCTATTGTGCATAAAATCTTGCCATTGATCTTCACATTTTTCCTCCTAGGATAAAAAGTCTTAGTCTGATGGATTTTCCTCCCAATATAAATCTTAGTCTGATGAATTTTTCTCCTAAGATAGAAAACCTAGTCTGATGAACTTTCTCTTAGGATCACAATCTTAGTCTGATGAATTTTTCTCCTAAAATAGAGGACCTAGTCTGATGAATTTTCTCCTAGGATCAAAATCTTAGTCGGGTGAATCTTTCTCCTAAGATAACAAAATAGACCTAGTCTGGTGAATCTTCTCCTAGGATCAAAATCTTAGTCTGATGAATTTTTCTCCTTAGATAGAAAACCTAGTCTGACGAATTTTCTCCTAGGATCGAAATCTTAGTCTGATGAATCTTTCTCCTAAGATAGAAAACCTAGTCTGATGAATTTTCTCGTAGGATCAAAATCTTAGTCTGATGAATTTTTCTCCTAAGATAGAAGACCTAGTCTGATGAACTTTCTCTTAGGATAGAAATCTTAGTCTGATGAATTTTCTCCTAAGGAAAAACCTAGTTTGATGAACTTTCTCCAAGGATAGATGTCTTAGTCTGATGAATTTTTTCTCCTAAGATAGAAAACCTAGTCTGATGAATTTTCTCCTAGGATCAAAATTTTTGTCTGCTGAATTTTCTCCTAGGATAAGCGTCTTAGTCGGATGAATCTTTCTCCTAAGATACCAAAAAAAGAAGAAAAAAAGGGACCTAGTCTGATGAACTTTCTCCTAGGATCAAAATCTTAGCCTGATGAATCTTTATCCTAAGATAGAAAACCTAGTCCGATGAATTTTCTCCAAGGATAATAATTTTTTTTTAAAAAAAAAGGGGAAGTCAGAATTTGAAAAAAAAAGAAAAAAAAGGAAAAAAGAAGGAAGTCTGGATTTGAAAAAAAATGGTCAATTTTTAGTTTTCTTGAAATCAGGGGTCTCGTCTGGAGAATAGGTTCAGTTTTTATTTTAGTCAAGCTTAGTTTATAGTTTTTCGCAAGCTCAATCACTTTTAGGAGGCGCACGTTGTGAGCACGTGATTTTTGCCCTATATATGAATTATTTCCACAAAATTCAAACAAAAATGACTTTTCCTTATTTTTACAATTTTTGTGAATTTAGGTGTTATTTTCTGTTAATTGTTTGCATTTTTACTTGTGCCTGATAATTCATATAAAAATACAAAAATATGCATTTGCATTTAGGATTTAATTTCATACTTTAGTATTAATTAGGGGTTAAATTTTTTTTGGAATAAAATAAGAAGAAAATAACAAAAATAGTTCACTTTTGCATTTTTATTGCTTTAATTGTGAAATCGTTATGAAATAATTTTTAAAACAATTTTAGGCATTAATTAGTTGTAGTTTAGTTTTTATTTTTATTTTTTGCATCTTTATAAAATTCATAAAAAATAATACAAAATTATAAAATGGAAGAAAAGAAAACAAACAAGGGAAATAACTAAAAAAGGGGGTGCTTTGTTATATACCCGAAATTGGGCCAATTTTATGATCTTAGCCTAGCCCAATCCCCGAATCTCACCCAAACTGACCCAGGCCCAATCCCCTACCCGGTCCGCCCTTTCTCTTTGGTCAAACGGCGTCGTTCCCCTTCCCCTTGTCATCTGAGCCGTCCGTTCATCATAATCCAACAGTCCACAAGCCTCATGTGTATAATTATAAAATGGTCGGGTAAATTAATTAAATCAAAAGACCAACCCGTTTTCCTTGTACCCCCTGTTACCTCGCTGGAACCCCACCGCCGGCGAACACCACTTATGCCATCGACCACCAGATTAACACCACCAACCCACCTTGCTCTCCTCTTCCCATTCCCACCCTTAGTTTCCTTCGAATCTCACCGGAAACCTTCGAATATCTCGTGGAATATTTTCCGACCATGACGCCGGTTACGCCAAACGCCCTAAATTAACACCCCAATATACTCTCTTCCTCCTCTACCCAGCCCTCATGGTCTGTTGTCTCGAATGTAGCCGGACAGGCTCGAATATTAGTTTTACTTCTCCGGCCAAAACCCTAAAACGACCAAAGCACATGCAATTGACATCAAAGGATCCCTGGGCCTTCCTCGTGAGGATTTGAGTGTCATTAGAGCCAAGCGTCATCAGAATTGGCCGAGGTTTGGGAAATGTCAACTAGCCGGAGTTTTCTTTTCATCTGTGAGATGTATTTCTTTTGTTTCATCTTTTCTTGTGGTAACATCTTAGTTTTACTTTGCTAGCAATAATTAGTAATATGAAAATCAATAAACTCTTTTAATTCTGTTTTCAGTCGTCCCCTATCTGCTTTTGGTTTAGCTTTAATTTGTTGATTAGTTTAAGTTCGCCAATTAGTTTAGTAATTGTGTTTGAATGAAGCTAGGAACTCAGTTAGTTTAATTTTTTTTTGTTTTGCATACTGTTTGATTTTGTGCTTTGATTGTTTAAGTTTGTTAATCCTGATTTGGTAATTTAGTTTGGTCAGTTAAATGTGGTCAGATAATCGCTTAATCACATGGGCAATTAGGGTATTATCAGGGTAAGGCTTCTTTGGCATGTGATCTAGTACCCCCTAGAAGCTTCTAGGTTGGGGTCATAGTGGAATATCAATAAACATGTGTGTTAGCTTGCTGAGTAAGTAAAAGAACTAAGGGACTAGGGTGAAATTACATAAGGGACTAAAAGGAAAATAAGGAGCTGTTTGTTTGCCTATAAATAGGGTCACATTTGCCTTGTGAAAGGATCCGCTCTTCACCCAAAATTTCCCCCAAAAGCCTTCTCTACAGATCTGAGCCTATAGTTGAATTTCAAATTAGTAAAAGTTCAAAAAACTTCCTTTTAGATCTTAGATTTCTATTGAAAATCAGAAAACAAATGTGAAACCAAAAAAAACGGTTTCATTATTTTTCCCTGGGTTATTTTCCAATTTCAACTTTTTTATTCCACTAGTTAATTCATTTAGGATGATAAGTAACACGGATTTCTCTGGTTCTGTCTTATACCTGAGTGTTTAGGGCATCTGAAGGTGTTTGAGACTATTTCGAGTGATTGTTGGTTATTTCTCGATTGTTGAAGAAGTGTTGTAGTTTCTGGTCAAATTGCAATTGCATTTGGGTGTAGTAACTTGTGGTTGATTGCCTGGGTGTTATTTGGTTTCTAACTCTTCTTGGCTATTGAATTAAGTTACTAGCTGATTGATTTCTACTTGTGGTTGTTATTGCTGCTGATCGTATTCCTCTTCTTATTGTATTTCACATCTCCAGGTACTCACCATGAAACTCAGTACTATGTAGATCACTTGCTGGAAAATGAAATGAAAACTGGAGCTTCGGCTATAGATATGTCGTTTGTGAATCTCATTATATTTTAACAGTTTTATGTGATTTGGTTGCTGTACGATACAATCAATTTGAATGTATAACTGAACTGGCAGAACTGTGTTATTTAGATTGCTGGACTGTTGATTTGTAGTTACTTAGATTTAGCTTGTTTAGCTTAGCAATTTTCTGTTTAAAAATTTAAAATCATAAACAGTTCAAGTTTGCGGTGAAGCTG
The DNA here is from genome assembly GCF_000393655.2 of Nicotiana sylvestris. Lineage (NCBI taxonomy): Eukaryota > Viridiplantae > Streptophyta > Magnoliopsida > Solanales > Solanaceae > Nicotiana > Nicotiana sylvestris. The sequence goes on from NC_091066.1 coordinate 85,674,254, forward strand.
GAACTGGTGTGTTGTCACGTTGAGTTCTATTCTAATGCTGAACATGCGTCCTAAATAATTTCGTAATGCAGTAGCTTTGACAATTATGAGTCAGCAGTAGGAGTTAATAGTTCACTTTAGTCTTAGTTCTTTTCTCATCAGCCGGTTCATAAATTGGTTTAAAAGCATAACAAATTAGGAGGTATAACATTTGTCTTGTAATTGCAAGCGTGAGTAAATTTCTTAGTACGTTTGTTCATTTTTAAAATCAGGATGACATAATTACTCTGTTGAATGATTTGAGGGTCAGTATCTAATTGATTTAGGTAAGTGCATATTCATTTCCTTTTGTCAGAAGAGTGGAGCCCATTCACGAGAGTTTGGGGTAAAGTTAGTGAGCAGACTTTAAACAAATCGTTGGATTGCCACTCCAGGGATTCGATCAGCTGCTCCCTAGACGGTTCGATTTGGTTTGATTGATTTGGGCTAATTTCAAGCCCAATGTCCGTGGCTGTGGGAAATTTCGGCCGGTGTAACACTTTCAAATGCTGGTTTATTAATACTAATAATTGATTAGGACCTTTTCTTGATTAATAGAGCAAATAAAAAATAGAAAATTCTAATAGCTCTAGGGTCTGCCTTTTTAAAATAAAATGAGACGAGCCTCGCTGAACAAAACACATAAATTGTGGGGCCCTCAATAATTAGTTATAATGAAATACTTAGAATTCGGGATGGGTCGTTTAGCGAATTTCACGGCCTTCCCTAAAGATGATAGCGCGTTAGACACCTTGGATGCGCTTTTAATAATTCACCTTGCAAAACTCGGGTGCGCATTTATGTGACCCAAATCCGAATCTCAACGAAGTCGAAATATGTCAACAACCACGGGTGCATTGATGTGACGTGGTTCGAGACGTATTTTCATGACGTTGCAATTCTCGTTAAAATAATAATAATAAAAGCGGTTTAAAATTAAAAAGCACATAAGCTAGAACATGTAATAAAATCAGATAAATAAGCTAAACACGACAGTTGAGCGACCGTGCTAGAACCACGGAACCCGGGAATGCCTAACACCTTCTCCCGGGTTAACAGAATTCCTTACTCGGATTTTTGGTATGCGGACTGTTAACAGAGTCATATCTTTCCTCGGTTCAGGATTAAATCGATGACTTGGGACACCATTAAACTCCCAAGTGGCAACTCTGATCTTTAATAATTAAATCCCGTTCTGATTGTCCTTTAATTGGAAAAACTCCCTTCACGCCCTTCCGGGGGTATAGGTAAAAAAGGAGGCGTGACAGCTCTGGCGACTCTGCTGGGGATCGAACCCAGAATCTTTGGTTCAGGGTTTAAGAATTCGAGCTTAGAATAATTGTTGTGTTGACTTTATCTGATCTCCTTACATGTTTCATGCTAAATGTGCTAAATGCTTTACCACTTTCATATTATCTGAACTGTATATAAGTTGTGCTGAAACCCTTCTCTTCTCACCTCCGGGGAAGTGCTTACTGGTTGAGACTCCCTATTCTGTTAGTGTCATACCCTGAAATAAAAAAGAGGCTCGGATAAGTTGCAAAGGCGGACGATCTCGCGGGTCCCCGGTACGCTGCCCCCTCTTCGACTCGAGTTGTCCGCTCGAGTGCACTGTTTAGAATACATACCCAGGTTTTGAACCTAGAATAACCTGACTTCATGTTGGATCCCTAGTAAGAGCGCTTAATTGCATCATGCTGCATTTAACTTAGGGGACTCAACACAGGGGTTGGGTCTGTCTAGGGCTAGCAACCTGAAATGAAAAGACCATCCTGATGCATCCTACTTGTTCTGTACATATATTTGTTTCAAACCGGCATGTTGATCGGCTTTTGAATCTCGGGAATGTTGGAAAATTGAGAAAAAGAGGAAAAGAGAAAAAGAGAGAAATAGCAGTTAGGGAGTTAATTGATTATTTTAGAAAAACCAATGACCAAATACTGTTGAAACTTTTGAGAAAATGGAAAAAGGAAAATGTTTTATTTTTAATAGTTTGTTTTACTAAAAAGCAAAGGAAAAATAAAAAAAGAGACTTTTATTTTTGGAAAGTTGTTTGTTAAAAAAGAAAAGAAAAAGAGTCTTTGTTTTAGTTTGGAAAAAATAGGTTGTTTATTGTTTGTTGAAAATGAAAAAGAAAAGGATAGTCGTTATTTTGTCTTGTTTTCAAAAATAGAAAAGGAAAAATAGTTTGTCTTGCCATGGAAAATGAAAAGAAAGAACCTTGTATTCAAAAATATAGTTAGTTTCTTTGCCCGAACTACGCCGGTTTGATTCTCACAGGGTGTGGGATACGTAGGCAACCCTCATCGGGTCCAACCTCCCCTTTGCAAAAATAGCCAAAAATATTTAAGTTTAAATTTTGGCATGAATAAGTCGGGTGATGTCGTTTTCGTCAAAAATAGTCGAACGTTACCGAAATGGACGCCGGAAGGCTGACTTTGCATAATGGCCACCTTTGGTTATTTTTAGATTTTTGGTCGGTGACCCGCACAGCCTTATATTTTTCATCCCCGAGGAGCTAGAAGGCCGTGTTTTGCAATACCGGGTCACTTATTTTGACAAACAAGGAAAGAGTCATAAATGAGTCGGGTATTGCCATCTTGTCAAAATAGCCGAATATTCCCCAAAGGGACGCCGGAAGGTTGACTTTGCAAAGACGGCCATTTTTGGTCAATTTTGATTTTTGACCGGTTGACTCTCACAGCCTTAAAATCTTCGTCCTTGGGAGTGCTAAAAGGCCGTGTTCGAAAATCGAGTTTTTCTTTTTAAATTTGGAAAAGGAAATAGTTAATTTTGTTTTGAGTCAAATAAAAGTTCTGTTTTTGCTTAAATTGTGCAGGATGAGCACGATGCAAAACGAACCTTTCTCAATAATGACTAAAATCCCTTTCGAGTTGCGGCTATGGTGGAACGATTTAGGCGAAGAAGGACAAGACGAAGTTAAGAAATATCTGAAAGGTCTTACGGGTTTATTGGAAATCAAGCCTCGGGGTGATATTATAAGAGCGTTGGTCACCTGCTGGGACCCGGCGCACAATGTCTTCCATTTCTCAGATTTTGAGCTCACCCCAACTCTGGAGGAAATAGCCGGGTACATCGGAAATGCTGAGGTTCCGTTAAGAGGAAAATATCTGGTTGCTCCAAGAGCCATCACGGTGCATCGGTTTTTAGATTCATTGAAGATACCCAGGACAGTCCATAATCCAGATTTGGCAAAAGGCTTCTGCACTCTGCGCTTCACATACGACAGGTACGGCCACGTGGGAGGGTTTAACAAGACGGACATCAAGCTATGCAGTAAAAATAACCGTCAAAAATGGGATGAGCACAGACGTGTGGCTTTCATGATAACCTTTTTGGGCCTCTTGGTGTTCCCAAGGAAAGACGAGAATATTGATATAAAAGTAGTCGGGGTCGTCAGTACCTTGCTTACTGAAGATGAAAGCACTTTTGCGCCTATGATCGTGTCTGACATTTTCCGAGCTCTTACTGCCTGCAAAGCCGAAGGCAACTTTTTTGAGGGGTGTAACTTGTTGTTACAAATGTGGATGACCGAGCATCTATGCCACTGTTCCCGACTCTTGAGTTATGGTTCGTCTGACAAAAGCTGTATATGAGAGTTTTACACAAGGATTGACAGGGTTAATCTGCCTGAAGGAGTAACAGCGTGGATATCATACTTTCGTACTCTCACGGATAGTCAGATACAGTGGATGTTGGGATGGTTGCCTGTTGAAGAAATCATATACATGCCAGCAGCTAGGTCGCATTTTCTTTTGATGGGACTTAAGAGCATCCAGCCTTATGCTCCATGTCGGGTTCTGAGAGAACTCGGGAGATGCCAAATAGTGACACGGGAGGAAGATCTTAGTGATCAAGTAATTAAGATAAGCCCTTACGGACAGTTTCCCGAAGCAAAAGTCCGCGAGATTTGGAATGAATGTCAATATCTACAAGCAGATACTTGTGTGCAGGATCGGGCCAAAGGAGAAATGTCACCAGAATACCTCGCATGGTACAGAAGAGAACTTGAGCATCAGAGGCCAGCTAAAAGACCCCACATCCAGGATTTCACTGAATCATCACAAGAACGATGGGGTTGGCTAGCCAAAAGAAGAAGGCTCTCAGGCTGAAATCGGCAAGCTGAAACAACAGATTGGAGCTCTGAAATTTGAGAACAGTGTGCAAGTTGCTGCTGATCAGGGAGAAAAGAACAGGTTGGCCCAAGAAAACGAGGCGCTTAGGGCCCAAATCCAGCAAATGAGAATAGCTGCCAATAATTAACAAAGGAGCCGGTCGGACGAGCGGTTGATAAAGGGGCTGAAAAAGGAAATTAGTGAGTGCTGGGATGAGCTGAAAAAATCCGAAGGCACCATAGCGGGACTCCGGGCACAGTGGGTAAAAAGAACAGAAGAACGCACCCATTACATGCAACAATTAGAGAAGGATTATGAAAAGACCATTGCTAGTCTGAAAAGAAAAGTGGTCACCCTTGAGGATAAAGCAACTAAGCAAGCTAAAGCTTTTGAGACCGAAAGTGGACACTGCTATGATTTACTAGCCCCAATGGAAGTAGAAATACAGCAGCTGCAGGATCAGCATCTTCAGGATTCTCATGTGTTGGAGGCTCGCAATAATCAAGTAAGGTGATTGCTTATAGAAAAGGGTCAAACAAGAGACAGGATTGAGACCATTGCCCACGGCATCCTTAGGAGATGTCGGATATGTGAAGACATGACCCGCACTACCTTCTTCTCGGCAGTGATGATTTATGTCAAGCGAACCATGTATGAGCTGGAGCAACTTGAAAGGGATTTGGCACCTAAGCCCGCGGCGAGGCCGAACGATGCCCCGCGGGCACCCACTTTTGAAGCACTAATGTATTCATAGATCGAGTCTGTATTTTCCATTTTAGAGTTTGTTGTTTGTCAGTCTGTTTTCTTTTTGCGTCCAAGTATGCTAATATGTTCGAAGTCTGTATTTGAGTTTAGTTGGAGTCTGTTATTTTCCATTTCAAAATGTTTAGTTTGTAATAGAATGTTGTGGTAATGAAAAACTTGAAAATTCCCAAAAATCGTTCCTTTATTTTGGCACTTATTTTCACGAACTACGCCTGGTCTGATTCGTGCGGGGTCACGATACGTAGGCAATCTCCATAGGATTCGATCGTAACCGAGTAAAGAAAAGAAAACAAAGAAAGGGAAAGAAGAAAGGAAAAAGCGTAAAGACAAGAAAAAAAATGAATAAAAATAAGAGAATAGAGAAAAGAAAAGAGAAGAGCGGAAAAACAAGAAAGGAATAGAATAAAGGAAGAAGGAAGGGAAAAATGAAAAAAAGAGGAGAAAAGAAAAGAGAAAAGAAAACAAAAAAAAAAGAGAAAGCTTACAGTTGGAACTAAAAAAATGCCGGGATGACGCATGCGGTCGAGCAAATGCATAATAGAAATGGTTAACTGTATAGGTGCATTCATGCCCAATGTGCGGTTATCCAATCTGTTAAAGACTAATCGCTAACGGAATTGTTGTCTAAATATGTGAGTCCAGACAGGTGGTTAGTTGTTTGGCATTCTGGCAACTCATCCATACAACACCCGGTCTAAAGATAAAGTGAACATGACTGGCCCGGAATCTGATACGAGTATCGCTGACCCATCGAAACAAGTAGAAGAAATGGACGTTCATGCAATGAGGGAGGAAATGTATAAGCTGAAGCAACAGATGGTTGAAATGTACCAAGCCTGGGCGAAGGGGTATCCACCGCCAGTTTATCCCGCTAACCCCGCTTATATCCCACCATTGGCTCAGCCTCAGGAGCCACCCACTGTGAATTCATCTCCAGCATTTCCCCTCTACCAACAATGCCAAGGCACCACTTCTCATACATCACAGGCTCCTCCATCCAAACAAGTCTCATACCCTCATCCACCAATCACTCCCGTTTTTGTGGCACCTCTGTCTGCTACCCTACATCGATCCCCCAGTGAGCCTCTGTTCTAGACGCATGACAACCAGTATTAACCCCCTGAGCCTACCTTCAAAGTTCCAGAACCCTACTGTTATACCCCTCATCTTGATCTCACGGCAGGCACCGAGAAGCCGCCCAAAAACCCTGAGCAGGAGGAGATGATCAGAAAGGTCAAAATCCTGGAGCAATCATTCCGAGACATGAGGGGGTTAGGGGTGTAAGTAAGTGTGGCCTATAAAGATTTATGTATGTTCCCAGATGCTCAGTTACCGGCAGGGTTCAAGATGCCTAAGTTTGATTTGTACGACGGGCATGGCGACCCAGTAGCACATTTAAGGGGATTCTATAGCAAGATGAGAGGAGCAGGAGGGAGAGATGAATTGCTGATGGCATATTTCAGCCAAAGTTTGAGCGGATCGGCGTTGGAATGGTACACTAGACAAGACCATAGCAGGTGGTACACCTGGGACGACTTGGCCCAAGCCTTCGCCTGTCAGTTTCAATACAATCTTGAAATCATCCCAGATCGACTGTCATTGACAAAGATCGAGAAGAAGTCCGGTGAGAGCTTTCGAGAATATGGGTTCCGTTGGAGAGAGCAAGCGGTGAGGGTTGACCCCCGATGAAAGAGAGTGAAATGGTTGATTATTTCTTGCAGGCTTTGGAGCCCACCTATTTTGGTCATTTGGTGTCAGCAGTGGGCAAGTCCTTTAATGAAGTCGTGAAAATGGGAGGCATGGTTGAGGAGGGACTCAAATCCAATAAGATCATGAGTTATTCAGCAATCAAAGCAACCACCCAAGCCATTCAAAACGGCACTGGGGGTGTGCTTGGGAAGAAGAAGAAAGAAGAGGTTGCAACTGTCGAATCCGGAGCATGGTCCAGGTCTAGAAGCCCTTCACCCTATTACAACTAAACCAGACCCCACTACCCAAATTATCTGTATACCCCATATGGCCCTCCTCAACGCTATTATCCACCACCAGAGCCACACTTTTCCGTCCATCATGCCCAAACTTATAACCAGCCTCCGGCTCACGCGCAATGGCGTGCGCCAGCTACCCAAAACACATACGCAGCTCCACAAAATACATATCCACACCCGAGGGCTTATAGGCCAGGATCCGGCTTCCGCCCAAACCAAGCTTTCAGAAATGAGAGAATGCAGAAACAGAAAATATTCACTCCGCTGGGAGAATCCTATACCACTATTTTCCACAAATTGAGACAGTTAGGCTTGTTGAACCCGGTTGAGGCCAAAATGCCAAATCCCCTTCCTAGAAATCTGGACCATTCAGTGAGCTGTGAGTATTGTTCAGGGGCTCCCAGACATGATACTGAGAAATGTTGGAGATTGAAAACTGTTGTGCAAGAGCTTATTGACACAAACAGGATCGAGGTTCAGGCCCCGAAGGCACCCAATATCAACCAGAACCCGTTGCCAGTGCATCATGAGGCCAACATGATTGAACTGATACATAAGGGAGCAGAGTTTAAGAAGCCCTCACAGACAGTCATGATGATCCGTTCTAGTGAAGCCAAAGTCAATGAAAAGTCATCTAGTGTGAAACCAGCGGTTCAGTTGAAAAGAATAGACAACAAGCCAGTTGTGGTGATGGGGAAAGGATCGTCCATTGTTGCGAAGAAACCAAAGCCGATCAAGGTAGTGGTTCGGGGAGTATTAAGCACACCTGCGGCAGTCGTGAAGGGGCCTCACATAGAACCAGTTGTTATAAAGCTAGTAACCCAGTTACCAGTAATTGATAGTAAAGTCGTTCCGTGGAAGTATGAACAGGTAGTTGTGACCTACAAGGGGAAGGAAATCAAAGAGGAAATCTGTGAAACACAAGGTTTAACTCGCTCGGGGTGTTGTTTTTCCCCCGAAGAGTTGAGAAAGGCCAGGGCTCCCAAGGAAAATTCGGTGCCAGTTAAGAAAGCTATTACAGAGGAAGAGGCAGAAGAGTTTTTGAAAAAGATGAAAGTGCAAGATTATTCTATTGTTGAGCAGCTAAGGAAAACGCCAGCCCAAATCTCGTTACTTTCATTGCTTATCCACTCGGATGACCATCGTCGGGCTCTGATGAAGATATTGAACGAAGCTCATGTCCCAGATAAAATTTCAGTGAACCATTTGTAGTAAATCGCGAACAAAATCTTTGAGGTAAACAAAGTGACATTTTTTGATGATGAATTGCCCGTGGAGGATACAGAACATAATAGAGCTCTTTATTTGACCGTGAAATGTGAATATTTGATAGTCACTTGAGTACTGATTGACAATGGGTCCAGTGCCAATATCTGTCCTTTGTCTACATTGAACAAGTTGAAGGTTGATGATGACAGAATTCATAAGAATAGCATCTGCGTTCGGGGGTTTGATGGTGGTGGCATAGACACAGTGGGTGACATCATACTTGAATTGACAATTGGTCCGGTCGAGTTCACCATGGAGTTTCAGGTGTTAGACATGGCGGTGTCTTATAATCTTCTGTTGGGGCGACCATGGATCCATGCTGCCAAAGCGGTGCCTTCTACACTACATCAGATGGTCAAATTCGAGTGGGATAGACAAGAGATCGTAGTACATGGGGAAGACAACATGAGCATTGTAAGTGATGCCATCGTACCCTTCATAGAGACTGATGATGATAAGGGGTCATGGGTTTACCAGGTTTTCAATACAGTCTCGGTAGAAAAGGTTCCTGAAGGGAAAAGCGTCTCGGTCCCCAGAATAACAGTTGCAACTGTCATGGTAGCCTCTGAAATGTTGAAAAACGGGTTTGTACCAGGCAAAGGGTTGGGTGCTGATTTGCAAGGTATTGTTCAGCCAGTTTATTTGCCCAAGAATCTGGATACCTTTGGGCTGGGGTTCAAGCCTACGGCGGCGGATGTGAGACGAGCACGCAAGATGAAGAAAAGAGTATGGGTTCTTCCCAAACCAATTCCACGTCTGTCCAGGTCCTTCGTCAGGCCAAGTATCGGGAAGCAATTATTGGCAAAGGTGTCTGGTCCACTGATTGGTGTGGATGGGGACTTGGAGAAAGGGCTTGAGAGGGTATTTGCTGGGGTGAACATGGTTAAGGCCGGGGAAGGGTCGAGCAAAGCAGATATACAGTACATCGGGCCACGTGCTAATGTCAACAACTGGGAAGCCACTCCTCTTCCATCTCGGAGGGAGTCGCGGTAGTGGGTTTTGTTTTCCTTTTGTTCACCTGGATTATTCCAGGGTTTGTAATTCAGTTACTATGTTCCGTCCGCTTGGATGAGTTAAAACCCTGTTATCTTTACATTCAATGAAATTCAATTCCTTTTCTTTCTTAATTCCTAATTTTGTTTCCATTTTTTCTTTTCTTTTTTGTACAGTTCTTTTTATGATGATATCAATGACATGACATGCATGAGGAATCTTCGGCCCAGTTTTAAAAGCCAATCTAACTCAGAAATAATAGTACAAGAAATCGAGTGTGATGATGAGGTGGAATATGATGATGACGAGGCCTATGAGGAAGTTAGTAAAGAATTAAGTCACTTTGAAGAAAAACCCAAACCTAACCTAAATGACACAGAAGCAGTTAATCTAGGGGACCAAGACAATGTCCATGAAACTAAAATAAGTGTTCATTTGGAGCCACAGCTCAAGGAGGAGATAATCAAAGCATTGATTGAGTACAAGTATATTTTTTCATGGTCGTATGATGATATGCCGGGGCTAAGTACTGATTTAGTGGTTCACAAATTGCCCACTGACCCGGCATTCCCCCCTATCGAGCAGAAGCTGAGAAAGTTCAAAATGGACATAAGTGTAAAGATCAAAGAAGAGATCACCAAGTAGTTCGATGCGAAGGTCATTCGGGTTACACAGTATCCCACCTGGTTAGCTAATGGTGTGCCTGTGCCGAAGAAAGATGGCAAGACCAGGGCGTGTGTTGATTATCGGGATCTTAACAAGGCAAGTCCAAAAGACAATTTTCCGCTGCCGAACATCCACATATTGATTGATAATTGTGCCATACATGTGATTGGTTCATTTGCGGATTGTTACGCGGGTTATCATCAGATTTTAATGGACGAGGAAGATGCAGAAAAGACGGCATTCATCACGCCATGGGGAATATACTGTTATCGGGTCATGCCATTTGGTTTGAAAAATGTTGGGGCAACTTATATGAGGGAAATGACAACAATATTCCATGATATGATACACAAGGAAATCGAGGTGTATGTGGACGATGTGATTGTGAAGTCCAAACAGCAATCTGACCATATCAGGAATCTGAGAAAGTTCTTCCAAAGGCTTCGCAGGTACAATCTCAAGCTTAATCCTGCAAAATGCGCATTCGGGGTGCCATCTAGAAAGTTGTTAGGGTTCGTAGTCATCCGCCGGGGTATTGAACTGGATCCATCAAAAGTTAAAGCCATCCATGAATTGCCACCTCCGAGGAACAAGACCGAGGTGATGAGTTTGCTGTGAAGATTGAATTATATCAGCAGGTTCATCGCCCAGCTCACGAGAACTTGTGAGCCTATCTTTAAGCTGTTAAAGAAAGACGTTGCGGTCAAGTGGACAAATGAATGTCAGGAGGCATTTGATAAGATAAAGGGGTATTTGTCAAATCCACCCGTGTTGATTCCGCTAGAACCAGGGCGACCTTTGATTCTATATTTAACGGTATTGGACAATTCGTTCGGCTATGTATTGGGTCAACATGATATCACTGGAAGGAAGGAGCAGGCCATCTATTACCTCAGCAAGAAGTTCACACCTTACGAGGTTAAGTATACTCATCTTGAAAGGACGTGTTGCGCCCTAACTTGGGTGGCACAGAAGTTGAAACACTATTTATCATCTTATACTACTTACCTCATATCTCGTTTGGATCCGTTAAAGTATATATTTCAGAAGCCTATGCCAATAGGGAGGCTTGCAAAGTGGCAGATCCTGCTCACAGAGTTTGACATTGTCTATGTGACTCGGACTGCGATGAAAGCACAGGCCTTGGCGGACCATCTGGCCGAGAATCCGGTTGATGAAGATTATGAACCTTTGAAGACTTATTTCCCTGATGAAGAGGTGATGCATGTTGAAGAGTTGGAACAAGTTGAGAAACCAGGATGGAAACTTTTCTTTGATGGGGCTGCAAACATGAAAGGCGTGGGAATAGGAGCGGTACTTATTTCTGAAACAGGGCAACATTACCCTGTTACAGCTCATCTTCGTTTCTATTATACGAACAACATGGCAAAATATGAGGCATGTATCTTGGGGTTGAGATTAGCTGTAGATATGGGTGTCTAGGAAGTCTTGGTCATGGGTGACTCAGACCTACTAGTACATCAAATTCAAGGAAAATGGGAAACACAGGACTTAAAGCTTATACCATACCAATAATATTTGCATGAGCTTTGTCATCAGTTTCAGTCAATAGAGTTCAAGCACATTCCAAGGATTCATAATGAAGTGGACGATGCGTTGGCTACTCTAGCGTCGATGTTACACCATCCGGATAAGGCTTACATGGACCCTTTGCAGATTCAGGTTCGCGATCAACACGCTTATTATAATGTGGTGGAAGAGGAACTTGACGATGAGCCATGGTTTCATGACATCAAGGAATATATCAGGATGGGTGTGTATCCGGTACAGGCCACAGGTGATCAGAAACGAACAATTCGACGGCTGGCAAGCGGGTTTTTCCTTAGTGGAGGAGTGTTGTACAAAAGAACTCCAGACCTCGGGTTGTTGAGATGCATTGATGCGAGACAGGCCACATCTATCATGATTGAGGTACATGCCGAAGTTTATGGACCGCATATGACTGGGTACGTTCTAGCAAAGAAGATTCTCAGAGCAGGTTATTACTGGCTCCCTATGGAGTGGGATTGCATCAGTTTTGTGCGTAAATATCATCAGTGCCAAGTGCATGGAGATTTGATTCATTCTCCACCATCCGAATTACATACAATGTCTGCACCATGGCCTTTTGTTGCTTGGGGCATGGATGTCATTGGGCCAATTGAGCCAGCAGCATCAAACGGACACAGGTTTATTCTGGTGGCCATTGATTATTTCACCAAGTGGGTTGAAGCGAAAACTTTCAAATCCGTGACCAAGAAAGCAGTGGTTGATTTTGTGCACTCAAATATCATCTGTCGGTTTGGGATTCCAAAGGTAGTCATCACGGACAATGGCGCTAATCTCAATAGTCATCTGATGAAGAAGACATGTGAGCAGTTCAAGATTACTCATCGTCATTCTACTCCATACCGCCCTAAGGCAAATGGTACGGTTGAGGCAGCCAATAAGAATATAAAGAAAATACTCCGGAAAATGGTGGAAGGGTCTAGACAGTGGCATGAGAAGTTGCCTTTTGCATTGTTAGGGTACCGCACCACCGTTCGTACCTCGGTGGGGGCGACTCCTTATTCATTAGTGTATGGCACCGAGGCAGTAATACCTGCAGAGGTGGAAATCCCGTTTCTGCGAATCATCGCGGAGGCTGAGATCGATGATGATGAATGGGTGAAAAGCCGCCTTGAGCAGTTGAGTTTGATTGACGAGAAGAGATTGGCATCAGTGTGTCATGGTCAACTGTACCAGCAAAGAATGGCAAGAGCGTACAACAAGAAAGTGCGTCCGAGGAAGTTTGAAGTCGGACAGTTAGTGCTGAGGCGTATTTTGCCTCATTGGGCTGAAGCAAAAGGAAAGTTCGCCCCAAACTGGCAGGGGCCATTTGTTGTAACCAGAGTGTTGTCTAATGGTGCACTATATTTGACAGACATAGAAGGAAAATGTGTAGAAATGGCCATCAATTCCGATGCGGTCAAGAGATACTATGTATGATTCTTTATTCTGAATGTACTTGTTTGTATTTGGCACCTTTTAAAGATTGAAATGACGAAGGCATTTTGTTCTGCTATCCAAACACTTTTTCCCTTGTTATCCCCTTTGAGCCTTAATTATTTTCGTTCATACCCCTCTTTCGAAATCAACGGCACAATCAAGAAATGCAGGTGTCGGACATAAAAAAAGAAAAGGAAAAAGAAAAGAAAAGAAAAAGAAGAAAATAAAAGAAAAGAAAAGGAAAATGAAAAGAAAGAAAAGAAAAGAAAGTAAAAGAAAAGAAAAAAAAGAATCACGATGAAAGTAATCACGATAACGTGAACTACGTTTGACTTGATCTCGAAAGGGTACTTAGACAGCCTCTCTGAGGTTCAGTCATACCAAAATAAAATCCAAAAGTCCCCAAGCAAGAAACTGGGGCAAAAGGCATGGTTGTTGTAAGAAATCTGATTTCGAAAGTTGTAATTTTAACCCATTTTGAAATTATTTTGAGCCTTTCATACCCTTTCTTTCTAACCCCGTCTAAAGCCCACATTACGGTCCAAAGAAAGACCTTCTGATCAATCTTTGAGAAATGCCAAGTCAAGCAGGTAAAGGTAATTCATGTCTAGGACAACAATCTGGTTCAAGCAAGAAAAACAGAAAGATAAAAATGAGAGAGTCTTATTGGTGAAAACCTGCACAGGCACCGTAAGGCGACGGGATTTGAGAGAAAGAATAAAATGAGAGAGTCTTATTGGTGAAAACCCTCGCAGGCACTTTGAGGCGAAAGTGAGTTGAGAAATGGTTAATGGAGAAAGGTCTGTTGGTGAAAAACTGTTTCGAGGCATTGCAGGTTAAACAAGATTAAGGTTTGGGTGAAGTAATCAAGTGATGGAAATTCTGAGGCAATAAAGTATGGCAACTGACTGGTTAGTTGGACCGATTGGGCCGGTTAGTTCGAAATGCATGTCATGATCATTGGTGCCAGTTGTTCCGGTCAGATAAGTTTCTCTTATTTTTCCTTTTAACAGTCATTCGGTTTTGGATTCTTCTTATCCTTAATTCATAAAATCATTGCGTTTCATTTTCTTTTGGGGGTTTTGTCTATCTAAAATGTTCCAATGTCAGTTTTTGTTCAAAGCAAAAGGGAAAGGATTTCAAAGCTCACTACCAGCTTCCGAAAATGGTAAAGCATAATGTGGTCAGAGCATGTCAACAACAACATGATGTAAAGTGGAATAGGGGAGGTCGCCGGGAGTTTCATCGGTGGAATAATTGGAAAATATTGTGGGAAATGTAAAGGTTCAGACAAAAGGGTCTAAGGTATGAAACAACAGCACGGGTACACGACAGTCGGGTTGTCAGAGGTTAGGGAATTTGAAAGTCAGTCAGAAAGTCAAGCGGTTCAGGGTCAGTTCGAGGAATTCGGTCAACACAGAGCAAGGAAGTGGAAGGATTTTTCAGCAAGAATGCCATCAACTAACCACCATTTTAAACTAACGAAATTTGCTTTGATTGAAATAGGGGCAGAAAAGTTGTTTGTTCAAGAGGAATTCTCCATGAGGTAAAAGCAAGAAGCAATCAGGTTTGACTGCAAGTAAGGTATGGTTAAAACACAAGATAATGAGGAGTAACATAGGAAAATGTAGGGTAGTCTCAAAGTTTGCATGTTTAGGACAAAATTTTAAGTTTTGAAGTGGGGAGCCAGCCCCTATAACAAGGGAATACATTTCAGTTTTTAAATTTTGAGTTTTGAAGTGGGGTGCCCGCCCTTATAACAAGGGAATACATTTCAGCTTTTAAATTTTGAGTTTTGAAGTGGGGAGTCCGCCCCTATAACAAGGGAATACATTTCGGTTTTTAAATTTTAAGTTTTGAAGTGGGGAGTCCGCCCCTATAACAAGGGAATACATTTCAGTTTTTAAATTTTAAGTTTTGAAGTGGGGAGACCGCCCCTATAACAAGGGAATACATTTCAGCCTTTAAATTTTAAGTTTTGAAGTGGGGAGCCCGCCCCTATAACAAGGGAATACATTTCAGTCTTTAAACTTTTAAAGTTACACTTCAGTTTTTGACTCTTATTAGTATGTGGTAACAAGCCCTAGTTTTCCAAACTGGGGCAGAAAGTTTTCTTTGTTTGTCTATTTTTGTGAAGTTGGGAGCCCGCCCAGATAACAGAGGAATACATTCAAGTTCAAGTTTATTCAAGTTCAGCAAGTTGAAGAGAAGGAACAACATCTTAGTTAGCAATCTGGAGTAAGAACAATGAATTTCATCAGAGGAACGCAAGACAACAAGGAAGTACAAGAACAAGTTTGAAGATTTTAGATAGGATCTTGTAATTCATAGTTCATAGCTTAGTCTAGCTTCTTTTCTTTCACCATGGGGTAATAAGGAAGGTCAACGAGCAGTAGCAGCAGCAATCGCAGTAAAATCACAGCTCCTGGTAGTCCCAGCTACCAGACACTCCCGAACTACATTGACCTGATTCCTGTTTAGCCCAGGATATGTAGGCAACCTCTGAAGCAGGGTGCGGTCAAACTTTTTAAAAAATGCTTCACACGGAGTATTCACACAGGCAAAAATCACTCGTATTTGTTCACTTATCTTTGCCCGAAAACTTTTCACGTTTCCGAGCAAAGAGGGGTAGCTGTGAGCACGTGATATTTGTCCTATATATGAATTATTCCCACAAAATTCAAACAAAAATGACTTTTCCTTACTTTTACAATTTTTGTGAATTTTGGTGTTATTTTATGTTAATTGTTTGAATTTTTACTTGTGCCTGATAATTCATATAAAAATACAAAATATGCATTTGCATTTAGGATTTAATTTCATACTTTAGTATTAATTAGGGGTTAAATTGTTTTGGAATAAAATAAGAAGAAAATAACAAAAATAGTTCACTTTTGCATTTTTATTGCTTTAATTGTGAAATCGTTACGAAATAATTTTTAAAACAATTTTAGGCACTAATTAGTTGTAGTTTAATTTTTATTTTTATTTTTTGCATCTTTATAAAATTCAGAAAAAATAATACAAAATTATAAAATGGAAGAAAAGAAAACAAAGGGAAATAACTAAAAAAGGGGGTGCTTTGTTATATACCCGAAATTGGGACAATTTTATGATCTTAGCCTAGCCCAATCCCCGAATCTCACCCAAACTGACCCAAGCCCAATCCCCTACCCGGTCCGACCTTTCTCTTTGGTCAAACGGCGTCGTTCCCCTTCCCCTTGTGATCTGAGCCGTCCGTTCATCATAATCCAACGGTCCACAAGCCTCATGTGTATAATTATAAAATGGTCGGGTAAATTAATTAAATCAAAAGACCAACCTGTTTTCCTCATACCCCCTGTTACCTCGCTGGAACCCCACCGCCGGCGAACACCACTTATGCCATCGACCACCAGATTAACACCACAAACCCACCTTGCTCTCCTCTTCCCATTCCCACCCTTAGTTTCCTTCGAATCTCACCGGAAACCTTCAAATATCTCGTGGAAGATTTTCCGGCCATGACGCCGGTTACGCCAAATGCCCCAAATTAACACCCCAATATCCTCTCTTCCTCCTCTACCCAACCCCCATGGTCTGTTGTCTCGAATGTAGCCGGACAGGCTCGAATATTAGTTTTACTTCTCCGGCCAAAACCCTAAAACGACCAAAGCACATGCAATTGACATCAAAAGATCCCTGGGCCTTCCTCGTGATGATTTGAGTGTCATTAGAGCCAAGCGTCATCAGAATTGGCCGAGGTATGGGAAATGTTAACTGGCCGAAGTTTTCTTTTCATCAGTGAGTTGTATTTCTTTTGTTTCATCTTTTCTTGTGGTAACATCTTAGTTTTACTTTGCTAGCAATAATTAGTAATATGAAAATCAATAAACTCTTTTAATTCTGTTTTCAGTCGTCCCATATCTGCTTTTGGTTTAGCTTTAATTTGTTGATTAGTTTAAGTTCGCCAATTAGTTTAGTAATTTTGTTTGAATGAAGCTAGGAACTCAGTTAGTTTAATTTTTTTTATTTTGCATGTTGTTTGATTTTGTGCTTTGATAGTTTAAGTTTGTTAATCCTGATTTGGTAATATAGTTTGGTCAGTTAAATGTGGTCAGATAATCGCTTAATCACAGGGGCAATTAGGGTATTATCAGGGTAAGGCTTCTTTGGCATGTGATCTAGTACCCCCTAGAAGCTTCTAGGTTGGGGTCATAGTGGAATATCAATAAACATGTGTGTTAGCTTGCTGAGTAAGTAAAAGAACTAAGGGACTAGGGTGAAATTACATAAGGGACTAAAAGGAAAATAAGGAGCTGTTTGTTTGCCTATAAATAGGGTCACATTTGCCTTGTGAAAGGGTCCGCTCTTCACCCAAAATTTCCCCCAAAAGCCTTCTCTACAGATCTGAGCCTATAGTTGAATTTCAAATTAGTAAAATTTCAAAAAACTTCCTTTTAGATCTTAGATTTCTCTTGAAAATCAGAAAACAATTGTGAAACCAAAAAAAAACGGTTTCATTATTTTTCCCTGGGTTATTTTCCAATTTCAGCTTTTTTATTCCACTAGTTAATTCATTTAGGATGATAAGTAACACGGATTTCTCTGGTTCTGTCATGTACCTGAGTGTTTAGGGCATCTGAAGGTGTTTGAAACTATTTCGAGTGATTGCTGGTTATTTCTCGATTGTTGAAGAAGTGTTGTAGTTTCTGATAAAATTGCAATTGCATTTGGGTGTAGTAACTTGTGGTTGATTGCCTGGGTGTTATTTGGTTCCAACTCTTCGTGGCTATTGAATTAAGTTACTGGCTGATTGATTTCTAGTCGTGGCTGTTATTGTTGTTGATCGTCTTCCTCTTCTTATTGTATTTCACATCTCCAGGTACTCACCATGAAACTCAGTACTATGAAAAGTAGAGCTTCGGTTATAGATATGTCGTTTGTGAATCTCATTATATTTTAACAGTTTTATGTGATTTGGTTGTTGTACGATACAATCAATTTGAATGTATAACTGAACTGGCAGAACTGTGTTATTTAGATTGTTGGACTGTTGATTTGTAGTTACTTAGATTTAGCTTGTTTAGCTTAACAATTTTCTGTTTAAAAATTCAAAATCATAAACAGTTCAAGTTTGCGGTGAAGCTGGAACTGGTGTGTTGTCACGTTGAGTTCTATTCTAATGTTGAACATGCGTCCTAAATAATTTCGTAATGCAGTAGCTTTGACAATTATGAGTCAGCAGTAGGAGTTAATAGTTCACTTTAGTCTTAGTTGTTTTCTCATCAGCTGGTTCATAAATTGGTTTAAAAGCATAACAAATTAGGATGTATAACATTTGTCTTGTAATTGCAAGCGTGAGTAAATTTATTAGTACGTTTGTTCATTTTTAAAATCAGGACGACATAATTACTCTCTTGAACGATTTGAGGGTCAGTATCTAATTGATTTAGGTAAGTGCATATTCATTTCCTTTTGTTAGAAGAGTGGAGCCCATTCACGAGAGTTTGGGGTAAAGTTAGTGAGCAGACATTTAAACAATTCGTTGGATTGCACTCTAGGGATTCGACCAGCTGCTCCCTAGACGGTTCGATTTGGTTTGATTGATTTGGGCTAACTTCAGGCCCAATGTCTGTGGCTGTGGGAAATTTCGGCTGGTGTAACACTTTCAAATGCTGGTTTATTAATACTAATAATTGATTCGGACCTTTTCTTGATTAATAGAGACAAATAAAAAATAGAAAATTCTAATAGCTCTAGGGTCTGCCTTTTTAAAATAAAATGAGACGAGCCTCGCTGAACAAAACACATAAATTGCGGGGCCCTCAATAATTAGTTATAATGAAATACTTAGAATTCGGGCTGGCCGTTTAGCGAATTTCACGGCCTTCCCTAAAGATGATAGCGCGTTAGACACCTTGGTTGCTTTTAATAATTCACCTTCCTAAACTCGGGTGCGCATTTATGTGACCCAAATCCGAATCTCAACGAAGTCGAAATATGTCAACAACCACGGGTGCATTGATGTGACGTGGTTCGAGACGTATTTTCACGACGTTGCAATTCTCGTTAAAATAATAATAATAAAAGCGGTTTAAAATTAAAAAGCACATAAGCTAGAACATGTAATAAAATCAGATAAATAAGCTAAACACGACAGTTGAGCGACCGTGCTAGAACCACGAAACCCGGGAATGCCTAACACCTTCTCCCGGGTTAACAGAATTCCTTACTCGGATTTTTGGTTCGCGAACTGTTAACAGAGTCATATCTTTCCTCGGTTCGGGATTAAATCGATGAATTGGGACACCATTAAATCATTGCATCCTCCATCATCAGCGTAAGTGATTTATAGTTTTGCTAACAACTCACAAATCTTCCTAGTGCAAACTGGGGCAGAAAAATTTCTTTTGTTTTGTCTGTTTTGTTGTAGAATCAGGCGCCCACCTGGAGAACAAAGGAAAATAGTTCAAGTTTCGAGGAAAAACAGTGTAAGTTTCAAAGGAAAGACAGTTCAAGTTTCAAGGAAAAGCAGTTTCGAAGGAAGACAGTTCAAGCTTCAAGGGAAAACAGTTCGAGTTTCAAGGGAAAGCAGTTCAAGTTTCAACGGAAGTCAGTTCAAGTTTTAGCAATCAGGCGCCCACCTGGAGAACAAGGGAAGTTATTTCAGAATTCAATTCAAGTCAGAATTAGCAGAAGCTCGTGGCAAGAATGCGAGTTAACAATCCGAGATGATCAACAGAAGTTAGTCACAATCCAAAAAAAAAAGAAAAAAAAAGAAAGATAAGAAGTGAATCCAAATGCAGAAGTTAATGATGCTCAAGACATGGCTGAGGTCACAAGCTCTGCATGTGCCGTCTTGATTTGAAAAAGCTGAAGAAGATTGAACCAACACCTGCGGCTATCAAGCATCAAGATTCAGATCAGGGTCCGCATGAAGAATCAACCAAGACTCAAGATCAAGCTTCAGAAGACTCATAGATAGGAGTCATGTAACTCGTAGCTGATAGTCTTAGTTAGTCTTTTCATTTTTGATTTTGATGTAATAACGGGACCGCGGACCGGAACCTCGGCAGAATGACACCTCGACTGGCTCTCCGCCTCGGCATACTCCATCATCTCACTCACCTCTGAACTACACGTGGCATGATTCCTTTATAGCCAAGGATATGTAGGCAGCTCAGATACCAGGGCTCGGTCACATTCCCCTTTTCTCTTAGTTTTGGTCTCCTTAAATAAGGGTCGGGTCAAAAAACCTATCTAGTCGTTCTTTTTCCAAAAACTCTTCGCGTTTCCAGTCAAAGAGGGGCAGCTATAGACATGTGATTTTTGACCCTCCCCAAGATTTTTCATATTTTAGCACGTAAATATTTAATTTGGGCCTAATATAGCTATTTCAACTTATTTTTTACTCTTTTACTTTATTTTATTACAAGAAAAATGAAAATAGTTCTATTAATGTTTTATAGTCATTTTTAATCTTGAAAAATACCCAAAAAAATAGTTTATTTTAACGGCCAGTCTTATTTTAATAGTTATTTTATTTAAGTAAAATTAATTAATAAATAAATTAGTATTTTAGTCTTGTTCACCGAGAAAAAAATAAAACATGGGCTCGAGCTACCCATTTTTAGGCCTAATTTTGGACCTAACCCAGAATTCTTAGTCTCATACCCCTAACCTAATCCCTACCCCTATATAATAGAACCTCACACCTAAATATAGAAGGAGGCCTAGATTGAAATCCGTCGTTTACTCTGAAGAAAAGCAAAAGAACACAAAAAATATAGAAGACCAAAAGCTGACAATCAGCCGCAAAAAGGGACCCCCCATCGATTGTCTCTTCTTCTTCTTCAAAAACCTGAAGAAAAGCTTGAGACTTTTCTGAGCTTCAGGAGCCATTAACCACCCATAAAGATTTCACTCATCCCTTCCATTCTTAGCTTCCAAAAACCAGCTCCAAAAGCCATAAAAATAAGTCCTAAACCCAGCTACAACTCCGTGAAAATCAACCCCAAAAACAACATCGGCTTCACCTAAATCCTGCTGCAATAAGCAGTCCCAAAACATGACAAAAATGGAATCACAAAATGCAGCAATAGCCAGCCTTTTCCAGCCCCAAAAAAGCTCCAAATTTAGCTGAAAAGCAGCTCGAAAACACCCCCTTTCCTCACAAAATAACATTATTTTTGGTCAGGTTCGAGTCGAATTCTTCAACGAGCTTTCCCGGTGAGTTTCGAGGTTCCGACGTGGTTTTCTATTAGCAGGTCTGTTCGATGTTAGCTTCATCAGCATGCCTTTCTTTTGGATAAATTGAAAGCTATAAAAGGTCCATTTTCTTTCACTTGCAAGTTTATCTTTGTCTTCTCAACTTTGCTAGTTGGAGTAATGTTTTAGATCTATTTTATTTTCTTTGGTGTTCATATAACTTGTTGCTTATGTCCTTGATATTTAATTATCCATTTGTGTGGTTCTATATTGATGTGCAAGACTATTGGGTAAAGACGTGCAATGATAAAGTAAAAAGAAATGTAAATGGGTTTCAATTCTATTAGTCTTTGTTATTACATCTGTTGGATTCTACTTTAACGCTACATGTCTAATCATTGATATTTTATGCTATATTTAGTTTTAAAAAAGAATTGATGTTGTTTATAATAATTTCTTTATATTCATTAGACTCTTAAATTAATTATTTGGAGTAATGACAAAATTTGCTGACTTGAGCATTCTTGACTCTTCAAATGGCGAACCATCTGATTGTAAAGGAAAATATTTGGGGCCTTAAGAATCGAGGTGTGCCATTAGTTGAATTTTCCATGGCCCTCGCAAACTTTATTAAGTGCATAGTTGCTTTAGGCGCGCAATTTAAATTAATTTCCTTAAACTCGGGTGTGCATTTCATGTGACCCAACTCCAATTCTCAACAACGTTAAATAAAATGTGTCATGGACCGCGGGTGCATTTCATGTGGCGTGGTTCAATGCGTGTTTTAAATAACGTTGAATCTTTCTAAAATTAATTAAAAGCGGCTAATAAGTTAAAATGTACCATAGGCTAAAACATGTAATAAAATCATATAATATGCCAATTATAATAGTTTAAAGCGACCGTGCTAGAACCACGGAATCCGGGGGTGCCTAACACCTTCCCCAGGGTTAACAGAATTCCGTATTCAGAATTTCTAGTTCGCAGACTTCAAAAGGAAAGTCGAATTTTCCTCGATTTGGGATTTAAAATAAACCGGTGAATTGGGACACCATAAATTATTCCAAGTGGCGACTCTGAAAAATAAATAAATAACCTCATTTCGATTTATGTCACTTTAATTTGAAAAACTCCCTTATTGTGGTAAAAGGAGGTGTGACACTCTTATGTATTCGCGAAGGATTGGCCCCCTGACCTTCGCGTTCGCGGGCCTGTGCACGCATTTGCATAGAAGAACGATCATTTCTCCATACCAGCCCCCCCATTTACACAACGCGTTCGCGGGAAATGGGTCGCGTTCGCGTAGAGCAACCCCTAGTGCTCCACGTTCGCATCCCTTACCTCGCGTTCGCATAGAACAATTTCACCCTGACCCAACTTTCCCTTTCGTGATCGTGTGATAGGCTTCGCGATCGCGAAGCACAGAGGGCATGTGCATCAGAAAAAGCAGTTCTGCAATTTTTCTTAAGTTCAAAAACCTTCTGAGACCTATCCGAAACTTACCCGAGCCCTCGGGGCTCCAAACCAAACATGTACACTACCTCAAAAATACCCTACGGACTTGTTCGTGCAATCAAATTGCCAAATAACATCAACAACTATGAATTTAGCATCAAAATCATAAAATCACCTAAGAACTTCAAAATTTTCCAATTTTCTCATATACGGTCCGATTCACATTGTTTTAAGCTCGTTTCATACCAAATTTCACAGACTCATCTTAAATCACATATAAGACCTGTACCGAGATCCGGAACTAAAATACGAGCCCGATACCATCATATTTTAAACATATTTCATTTCCAAAAACTCATAAATATTTCAGAAAATAATTTTCTTCAAAAATTCATTTCTCGGACTTGGGACCTCGAAATTCAATTCCGAGCATATGCCCAAATCCCATATTTTCCTACGGAACCTCCGGGACCGTCAAATCATGGGTCCGGGTCTGTTTACCCAAAACATTGACCGAAGTCAACTTAAATTTATTTTAAAGTCAAAATTCATCATTTTCCACAGATTTTCACATAATGGCTTTCCGGCTACGTGTACGAACTGTGCACGCAATTCGAGTTGATGTTGTAAGAGGTTTTTAAGGCCTCGAAATGCAGAATTTATTTCTAAAATAAGTGATGACCTTTTGGGTCATCACAGAGCCGGTTCGGGTAAGTTCCTTGGCTTCATGGTGTCAAATCGGGGTATCGAGATTAACCTCAATAAGATCAAAGCCATCGAGGATATCAATGTCGTGGATAGCGTGGAAGTAGTTCAAAGGTTAACAGGCCAAATAGCTGCTTTGGGTTGGTTCATTTCGAGGTCGTCAGATCGAAGTCATCGTTTCTTTTCCTTTCTCAAAACGAAAAAGGATTTTGCATGGACCTTAGAATGCCAGCGAGCCCTGGAAGAACTAAAGCGATACCTATCGAGCCCACCTTTTCTTCATACCCCGAAGATCGACGAAAAGCTTTACCTATATTTGGTTGTTTCAGAGATAAAGGTAAGTGGGGTACTAATTCGAGAAGAGCAAGGTAAGCAATTTTCTGTTTATTATGTGAGCCGAACTTTAGGGGATGCTGAAACTAGGTACCCTCACTTGAAAAAATTAGCACTCGCATTAATAAGCGCATCTCAAAAGCTAAAACCATATTTTCAATGTCATCTTATATGTGTATAAACCATTTACCCCTTCAAAATATTTTGCATAAGCCTGAGCTATTGGGCCGATTGGCCAAATGGGCTGTCGAACTTAATGGGTACGATATCGAGTATCAACCCTGAACGGCCATCAAGTCTCAGATCCTAACTGACTTTGTGGTTGATTTTACGTCGACCCTCATACCCGAAGTGGAGAAGGAACTCCTGCTAAGTTCGGGTAGATCATCAGGGGTATGGACCCTTTTCACAAATGGTGCCTCGAATGTGAAGGGGTCCGGGCTTGGCATTGTTTTGAAGCCACCCACGGGTGATACCATTAGACAATCTATTAAAACTTCTAGATTGACTAACAATGAGGCCTAGTATGAGGCCATGATTGCAGGTCTCGAGCTAGCTAAAAGCTTGGGAGCAGAAGTCATCGAAGCTAAGTGCGACTCTCTATTGGTGGTAAACCAAGTAAACAAAAGTTTCGAAATTCGAGAGGATAGAATGCAACGGTACTTGAACAAACTACAGGTAACTTTGCACTGCTCCAAAGAGTGGACACTGGAACATGTGCCTCGAGAACAAAACAGCGAGGCCGATGCACTCGCCAATCTAGGATCCTCAATTGAGGAAGATGACATCGTCCTCGGGACTGTCGTTCAATTATTGAAATCAGTGATTGAAGAGGGTCATGCCAAGATAAATTCAACAAGTTTGACATGGCACTAGATGAATAAGTATATTGACTATTTGAAGAATGAAAAACTCCCATCGGAACATAAATAATCGAGGGCCCTATGAACCAAAGCTGTTAGGTTTGCATTAGATAAAGATAGAACATTATATCGGAGAACATTCGATGGGCCACTGGCGGTATGTTTGGGGCCGGGGGATACGGATTATAGTCTACGAGAAATTTACGAAGGTACTTATGGGAATCACTCCGGCGCCGAGTCCTTGATTCGCAAAATCATTAGGGCAGGGTATTACTGGGATAGCATGGAAAAAGATACTAAGGAATTTGTCAAAAAATGTGATAAATGTCAACGATTTGTGCCGATGATCCATCAGCTCGGAGAATAACTCCATTAGGTCTTATCCCCGTGGCCTTTCATGAAGTGGGGAATGGATATAGTCGGCCCTCTACCAAGCCCCCAGGTAAAGCTAGGTTTATTTTATTAGACTGATTATTTTTCCAAGTGGGTGGAAGCACAGGCCTTCGAGAAGGTCAGAGAAAAAAAAGTTATTGACTTCATTTGGGACCACATCATATGCCGGTTTGGGATACCTGTCGAGATTGTATGTGACAATGGAAAACATTCATCGGCAACAAGGTGACGAATTTCCTCAAGGCCCACAAAATAAAGAGGATTTTATCGACACCATACCATCCTACTGGAAATGGACAGGCCGAGTCCACAAACAAAACCATAATTCAAAACCTAAAGAAGAGGTTGGACAATGCGAAGGAAAATTGAGAGAAGTTCTACCCGAGGTCCTATGGGCATATCGAACAACATCAAAGTCTAGCACGGGTGCTACTCTGTTCTCTTTAGTTTATGGCTCTGAGGCCCTCATCCATGTCGAATTCGGAGAGCCCAGTGCCAGGTTTCGACATGCATCGGAAGAGTCAAATCATGAGGCCATGAATGCTAGCCTCGAGCTACTAGATGAAAAATAAGAAGTAACACTTGTTCGAATGGCCGCGAAAAAGCAAAGGATCGAAAGATACTAAATAGAAGGACCAATCTCTGACACTTCAGAATCAGGGACTTAGTTCTACTGAAAGTTACCCTCAATACTCGAGACCCGAATGAAGGGAAGCTAAGCCCGAATTGGTAAGGACTGTACAGAGTCCTTGAGGTTGTCGTCAAGGAATCTTACAAACTTAGCACGATGGAAGGCGAACAACTACCAAATAATTGGAACGTATCATTACTTAAATGATACTACTGCTAAGGTATGGCTTTATCCTTTTTTCCATTAGAGTTTAAAACTAACTCATTGCAGATCATCGATCGAAGCTACCAAAGAGACCCTTTCTGCACGAAGGCCTTAGGTTTTAAAGCATGCGTTGCACTCTTTTTCCGTTAGATAGGGTTTTGCCCAAATGGATTTTACCGGCAAAGTTTGTAACGAGGCAACAACTATATGATACCTTAGGGGGACTCAACAGTATCCAAGGCTTCTTTGCAATCAACCTTGAACACTGGGGGGGCATCACCCTCAGAGGTCATATTTTCGAGGAAAATACTTCACGCCTAAGAGGGCCTCAATAGGAAAATTTTGTAATGGGCCAAATGATCAAATGAACCGTGTCCATATAGAATAGCCGAGCACCGACGGTGAAAACATGTATGCATGTATCAATTATTTGAAGAAGCATTATGTTTATATAACAAAAACACTTTGTGCCTCAAGAAAGTTTACTATTATACAAGCTCTACACTTATAATCCTATAGGAAACGGCTCAAGGACTGAAACATGAATGTAACCCCAAGATACTCGGGGACTGTTATCGACATTCAACATATCTGAGCCATCAAAAACTCGGACTCTTAAGACCTTAAAGAGGCATCTTCCCGAAACGAAGTCCAAGGCCAATATACTCAGGGACTAACTTTTCGAACAAACTCGAAAGGTTATCGGGAAACAAGTCCAAGAGAAACACCCGAAGTCTACGGCTAAATTAAAGGCTACAACCATATGAAAAGGCTACGGCCCTACTAAAGACTACGGTCATATAAAAAGCTACGGCCTAAATAATGTGGCCCGGAGACGTCTGACTTCTGACATAAATTAAAGGCCTTCAAACACTTTGAAAAAACCGGTTAAATCAGAATACCTCGGCAAAAGCAAAAGGGCTTCGATAAATTCAGCCCTCAAATAACTTAAAGGCTTCGATAACATCAGCCTTCAAAAAAACCCAGGAGGTATTCGATCATCATTACATGAATAAATTATTAATAAGGTTCATCAAACCTTTGAATACCCCAATGGGTACAAAAAAACACATGCTAAGGCATAATTAAATTTTCACTAAGTCTTTTAGCCGAAAAGAGGGAAAAATTATATAGCCGTTCTAGAGGCCGAATTGGCCCAACTTAAAGAGCCTAAGAGCCAATATATAAGAGCCTAAGGGCCAACTTAAAGAGCCTAAGGGCCGATCTAAAAGAGCCTAAGGGCCGAAATATATAGAGTTCTAGACCTCATTCTCACTCAACTAGGACTCAAGAATCCCACTATTTTGAGATCGCATCAAATTGATTTAAGCTTAGCTCGAGGATTAACTAAAACCTTAAGAGGTGAAGACAAAATAAAATTCAACACGAGTAAAAAATGAGATAAAAAGGTCCTTCTATATTTCCAAAAAATTATTACAAAAGATATTTACACAAGGGATACTTGCACAAAAAACACGAAAACAAAATAAGGAAACCTAAATCTACTTCGAGGCCGCATCTTCGGCAGCTGCATCTTCAGGAGCCACATCTTCGAGAGCCTCACCCTCAGGGACTTCATCTTCGTCTCTTCCAATCTTGGAGCCACTGGCTGAATCATCCTCATCAGAAAGCAAAGCGGCGACCTCTTCTTCCAAAGTCTTCGCCCTTTCAATATCGGGTGAGAGATTGAAGCCGTGAGCATGTACCTCCTTGAATGTTTCCCTCTGGGACTGTCGTCTAGCATGGCCAAATGTACTTGATAACCTAACTTTGGCTGCGGAAGAGATCTCCTTTGCCCGGGCATTAGCCACTTCAATGTCGGCTCTATACGAAGATATAATTGCCTCAGCGTCAGATTTGGCCTTGTCCAGCTCAGCACCAGACTTAGACTTAAGCTCCTCAAGTCCGCGGCCTCGATCCAGACTCTTATCCTTTACATTTTTAAGCTGACATTCGAGTCAAGCCAGCTACTCCTGAAGAGTTTCTTTCTTGGAGGCATGACTGTCCATTCCTCGCCTCTACCCTAGGGTCTCGGCCTCCTTCAGCTTGAGCTCCTCTCAAAGCTACTCCACCAGCTCGCCCTTTTATTGAAATTGCAAAGTAAAAATGTTAGAAGACCGAGCGGTCAAATCCATAATAAAACTTCAGAGGGAATATTACCATTTCGAGGGTTTTAAGACTGTCTATCTCTTCTGAGACCTTCTTAAGCTTGACTTCACATCGAGCAAGATCAGCTCGAGACTTGGAAATGCCCTTTTATGGAGAACCACATCCTTCAAAAAAGGGAAAAGTTTAACTCAGAACAACAAGGACAAAACATAGGCGTAATTCTAAAGGACAGAAAACTCACTTGTTTGAAGAGCCGACAAACCTCATCGAAGATGAAAGAAGCATCTGGGTTGGGTCCATCTTTAATGCATGTGAGGCATTCTTGAAAGATGTCATGCCCTTCGTGGCTCGCCCCCACTTCAGAAGATCTCATGTTTTGAGCATCTCGGATTTGCCCCTCAGAGAACTCGGTACCAGGTGGTGAGTCATCCATATTAATTACCCCAAGTGATCCACTCCGGGAATTCTCTTCTATTTGAAGGGGCTCGGGACCAGGCCCCTCTGTCTCACCCTCCAAATGACCTCAAAGACGAGGTGCACTCTTGCTGCCCGATGGCTCGGGGACTTAGCTCGAACTCCTCTCAGAAATCTCTTCGGCTCTAGAATGAACCGCATCAACCACCACCGGTTCGATAAACTTCGAAGCACCAGTGTTTCCTCTTTTACGAGCTACCAATAGGCAGTCTTCATCCTCTTCTTCCTCCTGATCTCGAAGGCGTTGGGCCTTTCCGGAGATAAGACCATCGTATCAACCTTGGACTTTCGAGTCGCACTTTTCTTGGGCTTCAAGCGATTTGCAGGTGACCCTCTTTTTGTTTTCTTTTCTTTAGAAGGCTTCGGGATTTCTTCTTCACCAGCCGAGGTCGGCTGCATAGCAACTGTGTCTCCGAGACCTGCATAAAGACAAAGTAAGTATTCCACTAAAGAAATGCAAGTAAACAAACAAGAGAACTCACCATGATTTTTAGCCTCCCATCGGCCCTTGGCCAAATCTCGGAAGCAACGCTTCGCGTACGAGGAAGTGGAAGCCAGTTTTCAGACCCAACCTTCGAGGTCAGGGACCGTTCCAGGAAACCAAGTAGTAGCTGCATCATCGAAAAGGGGTTAGACCAAGGGAAAAGACAATGTCGAGAAAAAAAGAGAAAGCAGGATATAAAGTTACTATATACTTACGTTTCATGTTCCACTCCTTAGGGAATGGCATCCACTCAGCAGGAATCAAGTCAGAGGTCTTAACTCGGACAAACCGACTCATCCATCCTCGATCTTTGTCCTCATCTATGTTGGAGAAGAGAGATTTTAAGGATCAACGTTGTAATTTTATCAAGCCACCTTGCTAAAGCCGAGGACTATACAGCCTGATCAGATGGTCGAGGGTGAAAGGCATATCCTCGATCTGGTTTGAGAAGAATCTTATCAAATGAATGATTCGCCAAAATGAAAGGCAGATTTGGCCAAGTGTCACTTGGTATTGTTGGCAAAAGTCAAGAATAACTGGATCTGTGGGACCCAGAGTGGGATTTGCAGGGCCCAGTGTGAATGGGTAAGTATACACGCTTAAGTACCCTGCTTTATATGTAGTGATATCCTCCTCGGGGGAAGGGATCACTACGTCTTTGTTCTCCTACTTGCAGTTCTTCTTTACTTGCTCGAGCTCGTCCTCAGTTATCAAACAGACATATTAAGACATGGACTCGCATCGGCCTGGTGTTGATACAGGTTTCTCGATCTTGAAATCGGATGTTATTTCACACGGTAGAGGAATGCACTCCTCAGTACGAGGAGGCACTACCGCTTTACTCTTGGTCAGTTGAGAAGATAAAGAAGCTTTTTATTTTTGGGGAACCGATTTGGATGTCTTAGCCATTGTAATGCAAAAATTCAAGAAAATAGAGAAGGTTGATGATGAAGTAAGAGTAAATAGAAGAGAAAGGAGAATTCAGGGAAGTTGAAAGAGCTAATAAGATTTTGAGAGCAACGTGAGAATAAAGTTTGTAAGATTGTGAAGTTGATCTATTTATAGAGGTAATTTAAGCATACTGGGGAAGATAAAAAGCCGACCGCCAGTTGCTTTCAATTAATGACTTTGAAATCGTACGAAAAGCAACCTCTCAGTCACTTCAGCAACTGACATCACGAGATTGGAATCAGGATCGAGGTGTCGAAGATCAATACATTTCTTATCAACCTACTCTAAGAAATGCGGGGACTATCTGTATACGGTTAAAATCAGAGGCCTCCAATTTATAGGCTCGAAGGTCCATCCTAGGCCCAAGTCCGGGCAAGGTCGATTCGAACCCGGTGGACTAGATTCGAGCTCAAAGACAGAGTGCAATGCTCGAGAGATAGGAGTACAAGGAGTACCAAGGCTTAGTATGCTCGACCCCGAAATAGTACCGTTATGGATTTACAACAGAATGAACTAGATTCCTGCCACGTTCCTAAAATCATGGCGCAAAACTCGAAATAGGATCATACAATTCTGTACTAGGCAGTTAGACAGTTGTACGAAGAATATTCCTTACTGTAAATAGAAATATACCTTATTTAGGGTTCCCCTATTATATAAATGGGACCCCAATCATTTATAAGACCATCTAATCATTAAAGCAAAGATATACTCTCTACTTTTTGCCTACTGTTCATTAGAATTGTCCTTTAGCTTTGCTGCTCTTACTTTACTTTTCTTGCTTAACTATTCTTATTGTTCTAAACCCACCTTGAGGTCACTAAGTTCGAGGTCACTGCTACTGAATTATATTGGTTTGATTCACTTATTTCTTTCATTTCTACTTCATATTTCTTGATTATTAATTGGTATTGAATCTAATCACGTATCTTTAAAACCACATAACAAATTTAATTGTTACTCATATTTTCGAGGTAAACATAGCCATTGGGCTTGCTTTGCAAATCAGTGTCGTAGCACACAACCACCAATCAAAGAAACAACCAAATTAGACATATATTTGTCACTGCTAATGTCACTTCAAATAAAAACTATTAATTTAAAGAATAGCACGCTAACATCAAGTGATGAACTACCAACAAGCATTCAGCAGTTTGAGTTTTTATCTAACTATACAGTCATACCACAAATTAACAGAAAAAGAATTCCAAGCAACTTTGAAACCTAAAACATGTTGAACCAATACAGCTAAATATGAGCAAAACATAACATATTAGCTTTCACTTTAAATCTAAATCATGCATAATCTATAGAGCCAAACACAAACAAATCATAACAGCTCAGTTTTTATTTTAACTCTAACAGAGAATTACAGTTTTGGACAATTACATACCTAAAGGCGGCAACAATCTAATACAACCAAATAAAGGCTCTGAGATGAATCAGTTAAGGAAGAAAAAATGAAGAAGAGATGATGTCAAGTTCAGCGAGCAGAGGCAACAGATTTCAACCCAGCAAAAACAGCAATCCTAACAGCTTGAAAGTCCTTTGAGATCCCACAAAATATCAATCAAATATGCTAGAATTTGAAAACAACTTTGTATCTCCTTTTTTGTTTTGTTTTTTTGTTTTTTTTGAAGTTGAATACTAAGAACTTTTCTTTTAAATTTCAGTTTCTATCAATGTTCTTTTGAGTGAGTGAATATGTAGAAAATAATGTGTCTGGTGAAATAAGAGTTGGAGTCCTTTTATAGAATGTGAGAATGTGTTATGTGTGAGGGAGAGGGGGTGTGGGAATATTCTGCCAACTTCCCTAAAATTCAGGGAATTGGCATCTTTTGCAACTGAAATGGACAGCTGTCCAATTTCAAAAATTCCTTCCTATTCTTCTACTCCCTTAACTTCTCAAATTGACCCCTTTTAACCCAAATTTAACCTAACTTCCTCATCTTATTGCATTTTGGTCCCGTATCTCTATTCTAGAATTCTCCCGTTGTTAAAAGAAAAAGATTCTACTCAATTCTAATTCCCAAATGCCCCCTTAAACTTTGGTAAACACAAGGGAACCCTAGCTAGGAACATACGGATCAGAACAAAGCAAAAGTGCAAAATAACTTATTTTAACATCTAATTTACTCACAATTGATTAAACTAACAGCTCATGCAATTAAACTAATTAACAATAACTGAACTATTAGATAGACATACAAAACACATACTAATCGACTAGATTTTTTAAGTATTAGAATCTGCTATATAAAATAAATAAATAAAAATTAATGCAAAGCAACTCAAACATCTAATTCCTAAACAGAAATAAGAAAAAAAAAGAATAACTAAAATCAAAATAAAAGAAGAAGAGGGAGATGAATATGAAGAAACAAATTGAAACTAAAAAGGAACAAAGAGGAGAGGTATACCTATTGCGTCAAAATCCAGCAAATCAAGAGATCAAATGCAGAACCCCAGTGAGCCAAAGAAATTGTCACACGAACACTAGCCAATTCTCCATGTAAGTCAGTGTTGTGTGTGACAATATATCCTGCTGGCCGGAAAAGGGAGAGCAAGGCGAGATGAGAGTAAACGGTGATGTTGACTGGGTTCCAGGCCTTGAGATAAAGTGAAGCTACCACGAAATGTCAATGGTCAACGTTATGGACTTTTTGTGTAACATTAACCTTTAAACGGGTAAATATTAAAGAGAAAAAGGCGATTTTGGATTTTCCTTGAATTTCTGATCCAAAAATCATGAATTTTGGATGGGTTTTGGAAGAAATGGTCAGTGGATTAGGGATGAGGGAATGGTGATGACTATCTAGTGAGAATTCAAGGCGATTTGGAGCTAAACCACCGGCAGAGACGATTTTCGGTGATGGCTCGGCGGCTAAAGTTGAGAGGGGTTTGAGAGAGATGAGTTTTTGGGAAGTCTCTAGGGTTTGGGGGGGGGGGGATTTTGGACACTCTTAAGGGATTTGGGGATCAGTTCCCAATCGTCTGATCTTGAACAACAAGCGGCCACGATTGAACGTGACAAAACACTGCTGTTTCGCTTAGAGATGGTGCTGGACCAGATTTTCTTTTGGGCTGGGATGGGTATTTGGCAATTGGGTCGTTCAAATGTTGGCGCAGTCTAGTTTGAGGAACTCTAATTGAATTAATTAAGATCCTAAATAAAATTCTAAATTATATTCTTAAATTATTTTGTAAAATTAGCCTTAAAACTAATTAATTTAAAACTAAAAACTAAAATGTAAACATAACCCATGTATTTTAAGATTTTAATTGATAATGCACTTAATTAACATAATTAAATCCTAGATGCAATTAAAATCTACATGCTATGCGATGAAGAATTAAATATTTTTTGGTATTTTCATGACTTTAAAATATTAAAAATGCACAAAAATGCAACTAAATGCAAACAAACAATTAAAAAGGAATTCCTAAAATTCAATAACATTAAAAACTATTAGAAAGATTTATTTTTGTGGATTTTGTAAGAGTATTTTCATTGGGTATAAATCACGTGCTCACAATGTGTATCCCCAAAATTCAATTTTCACCACAGAAAATAAAGTATCCTCCTAATTTGTGTGAAAATAATTGCATGTGCACTTGTGTACTCCTATGACAATAAATAAAACATATAGCCAGATACTTTTAAATGTTGGACTACATTTGATGCAACATATTTTATTACATTGATATTATATATTATGTTTTAAAGAAGAATATCAATATCAATATCAACAACAAGATTTCTAATCATAACAAAGCAGCAAGTATCATAAGGGAACAAACTCAAATGCTACCATATATAAAGAAGTATTAGGTAAAATATGATTACATTTCTTATTTATATATTATAAGTACATATATCAAAAGTACGTTTAGGCGATGATATCTAATCATTTTAAATTAAGTATTAAATATATGTAATAACATTAAAAAACATCAACAGTTGCGTTCACATAGATAAATATTTTAGGTAAATTAAATGGAAAAGGGCCAGAAATGGCCCTCTACTATCTAAAATAAGTCATATTTGGCCCCTGTTATACTATTTAATTAAAAAAGTCCTTACCGTTTGGGACCAGAAATTAAAATGTCCCTCCACCATCTACTCTGCCAATTAAAATTAAAATATCCACTTGGCAGTTTTTGATTAACCCACGACCCGGTTCATTTTATCCGACCCACCCGTAAATCACTTAATGAACACCCAAAACAGATCGGTCCTCTCATTCAAGAACAAAAGCTAGGGTTCTTCAAGAAAGCTTGTAGAGGTCTACTCCAATTTCTTTCATTATCAGTTATTTGATCCAAACCACGCTGTAAATATTGTCCAAAAAGTTGGTTTGGCATGTCGGAAAATAGTTCTTCATCCAAAAGGAAGTGCCACTGTGGGGAATTTGCTAACCACTTCACTTCGACTACTCTTTTTAACCCTGGACAGAGATTCTACAAGTGTCTAAAACTACAAGTAAGTGATTATTAAATTTTGTCATGTTTGAAATTTTTTATAGTTTAACGAATTGTTTCCCTATTTGTTTGGATTGTATTTTGATGTTATAGGATACTTCATGTGGTTGTTGGGAATGTTCAGATGATCCTATTCCCGATAGAGCGCTTGTTGTAATCAACAATTTAAGGTCTCAGTTGGATGCGGCAAATGTTAAAATCAATACTTTGAAGCCGTCGTTGGACAATGTTAACATTGAAAGGGATAAATTGAAGGAGAAATTGATCGCTGTGAAGGAAAGAAACCATGTTCAAGTGACTAAATTAGAAGAGAAAATCCTCAAGATGAAGATTTTTACTACTATTTTATGTACCTTTTTTGTTAGAATTGTAGCCGCTAGAGTAATGAATTAAATTTTAGTTGCTAGTGTATTGTTGGAATTTTGTTGGAATTATGTAGGCTCATATATCATATGAGTTCACTTTTGTTTAGACTACTTCAAGTATTGTAACATTGATGTTTTAAGTTGATGTTTAAGTTCCAATGTTAATTGCTTAGTTTTGTTGGTTCGCCTGTAGATTTAAGTTTAAGTTTAAGTTACTCCCTGTTTAAGTTCCATTTTGAAATTGGTCTTGATGTTAACTTGAAGTTTAAGATGCTATATATTAGTTGGTTGTTCAATATTAACACAAAACTGCCCAGTGAATATAGTGAACACAAAACTGCAAACTGCAAATTCAATATTAACACAAAACTGCCCAGTGAACATAGTAAACACAAAACTGCAAAATGCAAATTCAATATTAACACAAAACTGCCCATGAGCACACAGTAAACATACTGAACATTAAATATTAACACAAAACTGCAAATTCAACACAGTGAACATACTGAACATTAACTGCAAAATTGCAGATTCAAAACTGTAGATTCAACATAGTAACTGCATATTTCATTACACAAAATAAATCCAGATTTGTGGAGATATGGATGCCATATTATACCCCCTAAATACTGTCACAAACATGGTGATAATATGACATTCAACCCCAACATTCAGCAAGAAGTCTTAAAAGACTACAAAGAATAGGAAATGTACTGTCACATGGCAGTAATTACAACCCAACACACTACACAAAAACAGCATATTTAGTTCTATTACAATAGACTTCAGTTGTTTTCCCTTTTTGGCTTCAGCTTATCCACTTTCTTTCTGCTTTGCATCTCCAGCTGAATTCCAGTTACAACATTTTTTCCTTTCCATTTGAGTCCTGCTCGTTTGAAAGGAAGTGATGATGGAAGATTAACACCATTTGATTTGCCAGTGAATGAAATTACCCTTACACTTGAAGTTTGAGGTGGTTTTTGCCTTTGCAGAAGTCTTGTTTTAGATTCCGACACAGTTGTTGGCCTTGTAACTACATATGGATCAAGTTCAGGTTGCTCACACTCAGTGAATGGACTATTTGATTGACTGTGCACTGATGGTGTAGGCATGAACACAAAATTTGAGCCTTGAACACTCGACTGACTTGCTCGACTAGATTGGGGTGCTGTTAGGTGTATCTCTTCTTCTGATTGTTGCCCTACACTTTCATCTTCATCAACTAGATGTCTAGCATTTTGCCTTTCCCTTTTTTCCATTGGTGTCTATTGTTAACAAATAAAAACAGTTAGATAAAGTAGATGTTAGTATTGTTAACAAGTAAAATAAGTTAGATATGGTGAGAGGTGTTACCTTCTCACAACCCCTTGCATTATGATTTGGCTCTCCACAATTGGTGCAAGTCATTACTCTCCCTTTTCTTGAAGCTGCCCATTCACCTTGCCTTTTGATTGCCTCATCTTTTTGTCTTGTTCTCTTGATTTTAGGCCTCCCAGCCATCTTGACGAACTCGGGTGGTTCCATTGCTTGTAATGGATCTACCTTCCAGAATTTTTCACCCCTAACTGGCTGCAACTTGTACTTGTAGGTAAGAAGATATGCTTCTTTGTTGTACCACCAATTGATTTCATTCATAGGCTCCAACCTTTTTAATTGCAGGGATTTAATTGCATGTGGGCATGGGATTCCAGTAAGATCACATCCCTTACATGTGCATTTTTTCAAAACCATATTTACAGTGTACTTATCTGTCCCGTCCCTGACTTCATAGCCATTGTCACCATTGTTGTCCACATAGCAAGAAATGTTAGCTATCTTGAAGTATTCATTGTAAAGCTTCAAACTATGTGGACTGAAATCATTTGCCCATGACCTCACAGCTTCCTCCCTTTCCCTCAATTGGTTCATCAACTTTATCCTTATCTCCTCAAGCATTTTAATTATTGACTTTTGCCTTGCTTCAACCAGCCATGCATTCACTGACTCAGTGAAGTTATTCTTAACTTTTTGGTTCTTGCACATAGTATCAAAATAGGCTCTACACCAAGCCTGTGGAGGATACTTTAACAATGATTCAGCAGCTTCCTTACTTAGTTTCCCAATACTCTTCAACTGATCCTTGAAATCTTCCTCATAAGAGCTCTAGGCACTCCACCATAGCAACTTCTTGAACTCATCTGTCCTCCATCTCTTGCACCAGTTTACCTCTATGTGCTTCACACAAAATCTATGGTGTGACTCAGGTAGAACATTCTGGACTGCCTCAATTAATCCCTACAAAATGAAAGTGAATATTAGCAAACATGCAGTACTGTAGGTAATTAACAACAAATTGAAATGAAAGAAATAAAGACATCTGGACAGAATTCATACCTTCTACATATCTGACATAAAGGTAATTCTCTCACCATCTTTGAGATCCAATGACCTTTGAAGCAATTCCAAGAACCAGGTCCAAGTCCTTTTGGTTTCTTTATCAACAACTGCCCATGCTACTGGATAAGACCGATTATTGGCATCTAGAGCTACAACAAGTAATAGATGACCTTTTGCTTTTCCTTTCAAAAAAGTACCATCTAAGCCAATAAATGGTCTCAGCCCTTCTCTAAACCCATCTTCAATGCTTGGAAGCAAGTATACATTCTCAAGAATTTTCTTTTACCTTGTTCAAGGGCATCCTTTGACAAATTAATGATTATATCACTGCCCGGATTACTTACTCTAAGCTCATTGGCATATGCCTCAAGTTTATTGTAATCATCTGTGAAGCTACCATCCAGTTTCTCTAAAATCAGCCTCTTAGCCCTCTTGCACTTTCCATAACTAACATTAACATTGAATATGTTTTTCAGTTCTACTCTCATCTATTTTATCTTAAACTTTGGGTTATCTTGCACCTTCTTCTTGAAGTAATTTGCTATTGTATAATAATCAACCCTAGAATTCTCAAATGCTTCATCACATGTATGTTTTGCTTTTAAGGTCTTTACCCTAACCCCAGGAAGGTCCCCATCTGGAGTAATATGAACAATAAAGGGGCAGTCAAATACACATCCATATCTTAGCCTTTTTGGAGAACTTTTCAACAACTTTAGTTCCTTTTTGTTTGCTAAGGCATAGAAGTTAAGATATTTTCTTGCTTCACGGATATCCTTGAAGCTCATACCCTTATACAGTTCCTTAT
Organism: Nicotiana sylvestris; assembly: GCF_000393655.2. Taxonomy (NCBI): domain Eukaryota; kingdom Viridiplantae; phylum Streptophyta; class Magnoliopsida; order Solanales; family Solanaceae; genus Nicotiana; species Nicotiana sylvestris. The sequence goes on from NC_091066.1 coordinate 85,711,900, forward strand.
AATTATCCAAACCAGGCATAATCTCTCGTTTCTTTTGATTAACAAATATTTGTAATTCATCACTATCATACTCGACCTCTCCACAATTAGAATCAGATTCACTTTCAACATCACTACAATCAGTACCAACTTCATTTAATATAGTATAAGACTCAGAATGATGGACTATGTTAGTCACACTAATAGACTGCTCACACTCATCTACAGTATATAAATGAAGAGTTTTGAATTCATCAGAGATTAGAAACAACATATGTCTTATACCATCATCATCCTCAATCTCATAATAATTACCAGATGGATCATTCACAATTAGTTGTTGAACACCTACATTTCCTAACTCATTAATGTATAAATCCACTAGATATTTGTACGATAGAAGTTCAGAATCATAACCTCTCTTGATATGGGACAACTTCTTTGAATACAAGACATGTGGGCTTGTGATCCAGTCCCCACCATAATACAAGATTAGGTCCACCAATGGCATCCTTGCTATTCTGTAAAGGTAACAATAAAAAGTACCTAAACAATTTAAAAATACTAATAAAGAATACGGGGAAAACAACAACAACAACAACAATAACGACCCAGTATAATCCCACAAGTGGGGTCTGGGGAGGGTAATATGTATGCAGACCTTACCCCTACCCCAAAGGGTAGAGAGGCTGTTTCCAGGAGACCCTCGGCTCAAAAAAAGCAACAGGAGCCGATATATTAGTACCATAAAAATGCATAAAAAATAACAGCAATATAAGAGATATGAAATACAGAATACGAAATACGAAATAGATGGCTGGTATAGTAAAACTAGCAGGTAAAGCCCTGCATCAATAGACGACCAATGACATTCTTAGTCTAACTCCTAACTGGCTAGTCTCACTCTATTGTGCTGTAGAAATATTCACAAGTTTCCCCTAACCTACAACCTTAATGCTCGACCTCCATAATTCCCTGTCAAGGGCCATGTCCTCAGTAATCCTAAGTCGCGCCATGTCTTTTCTGATCACCTCTCCCCAATACTTCTTAGGTCGTCCTCTACCTCTCCGCGTGCCCACTACAGCCAGTCGCTCACACCTCCTCACCGGTGCATCAGTGCTCCTCCTCTGAATGTGCCCGAACCATCTGAGTCTTACTTCCCGCATCTTGTCCTCCATGGGGGCCACGCCCACCTTCTCTCGAATATCTTCATTCCTAATCTTATCCATCCTTGTATGCCCGCACATCCACCTCAACATCCTCATCTCTGCTACTTTCATCTTCTGGATGTGTGAGTTCTTTACCGGCCAACATTCAGTTCCATATAACATGGCAGGCCTAACCACTGCTCTATAAAACTTACCTTTTAGTAACGGTGGCACTTTCTTGTCACACAAGACTCCCGACGCTAACCTCCACTTCATCCACCCCACCCCTATACGGTGTGTGACATCCTCGTCAATCTCCCCGATCCCCTGAATAACCGATCCAAGGTACTTGAAACTACCTCTCTTGGGAATGACTTGAGAGTCAAGCCTCACTTCAACTCCCGCTTCCGTCGGCTCAACTCCAAATTTGCACTCGAGGTATTCCGTCTTCGTCCTACTCAACTTGAAACCTTTAGACTCAAGAGCATTCAAGTAGTAAAGACCCACTAGTACTAAAATATTCACAGATTTTAGTTGTGAGGGAACAACATTCAACACACCCAACACAGACATATGCCAGACAAGAGAATGACTAAAAGGAACAAATGAAACCCCACATTATCATATCTCACCAACTTTAATGCTTACAAAATTCATAAAAGACTAAAACAAAACACATGCAATGACATTCCACACAAGAAAATAAGACAAAAAGGTCAGAAAATAACATCTTAAACCAAGACATAAGAAAACAAAACATATTAAAGCCCCAAAACGATTTGAGCATAAAACCCTAATAATAAACTAAGATAAATACAGATAGAGGAGAGATAAATAAGTAATATTACGCGGATTAAACATACCTTTTCAGAAAATTGATTCTTTAATCGGCAGCATCGACTAAGAGAAGGCTTTGTTGAAGAACTCTAACATTTGGTCTCGTGCTTTTGTTCTTGAATGAGAGGACCGATATGTTTTGGGTGTTCTTTAAGTGATTTACGGGTGGGTCGGATAAAATGAACCGGGTCGTGGGTTAATTAAAAAATAGGGATGGGTTTCAATCGTCCAATCAAAGACTGCCAAGTGGATATTTTAATTTTAATTAGCGGAGTAGACGGTGGAGGGACATTTTAATTTCTGGTCCCAAACGGTAAGGACTTTTTTAATTAAATAGTATAACGGGGGCCATATATGACTTATTTTAGATAGTAGAGGGCCCTTTTCCGTAAATTAAATTTTTGGTTCCTTAATTTTAATAAATACTTGATTGAGCATCTATGTAAAAAGTATGAATATCAATTTCTATAAAATAATTTTTCGTCAAAATAATTGACTAAATATAAACGTGCTAGTATCGATAAAATTGTGAATATATTATTTTCCGGTTTGAGCGACCGTTTGAAACAAAAAAAAAGAGAAGTTATATTTTGATAAAAAATAGTAATTTCCAATAATTCAATGAGTATTTAAGCAAGTGTTAAAAAGTAAAAGGAATAGGAAATGAAAGCGTGTTTGCATTGGGCGAACTGTCTAGGAGGAGCAGAGGAAAAAGGTTTTCTTCTAATGGAGAAGAGAGAAGACTTGAAGTCAATCCTCCCCTTTTTGCCACTTAAACTCCGATCATCTTCACTTGTTTGGCCACCTTCAGTAGTTGAAGCCCTCAATTCCCTCTCACAAGGCCCTCTTCACAGCAATGTTGACTCAGGCGAAGTCCTTTTCATCGCCATTTCCGATATTCGAAGCTCTCTCTCCCTCCCCAATTCTTCCATTGCTTATTCTGCTTCTCACGGTTTTGCCCTCTTCCTTGACGATGTAAACTTCTTTTCGCTTCCCTCTCCATTCACATAATACTATAAATTATGAGTTTAAGTTATATACATCATACCAGTCACCCTTTACCTTTACCTGTTGTTCTTATATTCAAGATTACAATTCTCACATTTTTAGGGAGGCTTTGTTGTAGATATCCATTAGGTGGCCTCATAGTGCAAAATATTGTTTAGATCCAACAGTGCATATAACTTAAAATTATCGTCTTTAATGAAAAAGGGGAAATTTGCATTTTTAGTCTCTAAAAAAATTGACAAAATTTAAAACTTGGTTCTTGTAATATTTGGATAAACACATTTAACTTCAATTTTGAAATAAACAATTTTGATAATCTTCACAAATTTAATGAATTACATACCATTAACTACCCATGCATTTGTGCCTACGATTGTGTCCTAGTGGTCAATGAAGCGAGTCGAGAACCATGAGGTCTTAGGTTCAAATCCTAGAGGCGAAAATACTAGGTGATTTTTTCTCATCTGTACAAGCCTTGTTAGACATTGGTAGACAGAGTTATCTAGTACCTGAGCTCGTGGGAGGTAGCACGTACCCTGTGGAGTCGAGGTGCACACAAGCGGGCCTGGACACCATGATTTTAAAAAAAGAAAATTACTCATGTATTATATTAAGTTTATACTGTTACTCTATATTTAAGGATAATATAGTTCATGATTTTAAAAAAGAAAATTACTCATGAGTTACGTTGTTACTCCGTATTTGAGGATAATATACTTCCAAAAATAATCTAAATTTAGCATATTACTTATATAAAGGGATAAAAATGCGTATTTTAATTAATTGAAGGTTAAATGTACTTAGTCATATATCACAATGGCAAAAGATAAAATTTACTAATAACTGAGGGACCAAAAGTGTTGTTATCTCGGTAAAAATATATTGGAGAATTATCTGATGTTATTGTAACTGATTTAGTTGTCTTCAAAATGCTGGATTGTTTATGCAGTTGCTTCCGAGGGCTGCAGCTGCAAAATGGTTCCGAGTGGTGGTTCCGTACTTGGCTACTTTGCTTTTGAAATTGCCTTCATTATTAGAAACTCACTATGAGAGTGCTGATGGTGGAGTTTTGAGAGGAGTGAAAACCGGTCTTCGGTTGTTGGAATCACAAGAGTCTGGCATTATCTTCCTTAGTCAGGTTGTGGTTTCTGCAGTAGAATTTGATTATTCAATGTTGTGACAATTATATGTAGTTTGGATGATCATGATTTTGAATGTATTTTCCAGGAATTAATTGGCGCTCTCCTTGCATGCGCGTTGTTTTGTCTATTTCCTACCAACAATAGAGGTGCCAAACGTCTCCCAATGATCAACTTTGATCACTTATTTGCGTATGTTTCATCAACTGTCTCTTATTATTGTTGCATCTATGCCCAGTTGTATCTTAACTGATTAAAAGAATCGTTGATTGTAATCAGTGTAAAAGTTGTAGGTGCTCCGCGCTAGATTAATTATCATGAACTCCTCTATTTGTTATTTTCTTTGGTCATCTTCATGAATTGTTTCTTATTTTATCTGCAAGTCCCTCTGATGTTAAAATCTAAATATCTTGTAGACAATAGTTTTAGCTGAAACAATCTACTCTCAACTTCCAAATATCTCAATATGAGGAGTTGTAATCTGAAAATGAATCACTTCTCCAACTAAGGTCTAATCAATCCTTCACTTCTAATGGATGTAGTACACCTAGATCTATTATTTTGTGCTCTTTCATAGTTAAACTATCTTCTTCAAATATCTCAGATTCTCTTTTCGAATTTACGGAGTTCATGTGCTGGCGTACATGTTTTTCAGGTGTCTACATGATCATTATGAAGAAGTTGAAAATAAATTGAAGTGCATTGTTCACTATTTTGGGAGGATATGTTCATCTATGCCCCTGGGCTATGTGTCTTTTGAGCGCAAAGTGCTTTCTCTTGAATGTACTCCATCTTGTATTCCCTATCCAAAAGAAAAAAATTGGAGCCAGTCCAACATTTCCCTTTGCCATATTGTGGTAAGAAGTGAAACCATATTCTCGTCCGGTGATTATAAGTTTCACTTTTTTCACACTTCTGATATCTTTCTGTTTCTTTCTAGATTACCGTTTCAGGCTTAATTGAAGATCAATCACGTGAAGCTATTGAAGTTGATTTTGCTAACATGTATTTAGGAGGTGGCGCTCTCGTTAGGGGCTGTGTGCAGGTTCTTTCCTGGACATTTTTTTTTCTTTTTCATATTTCTGTATCCAACGGTAAACCATTATTATCCAATATTAATAATTTTCCAAAAGTAATTCATCAAACGAGTTGCTTTTGTCCCTCATTTGTCACAATGCATCACACCTTTTGCCTTTGAAGTTGGAGATTTTCGTCTAGTTCCTATAGGTGAACTCACCATATCTAATAGGTAGTTTTCTGTTTAGGAAGAAATTCGGTTTATGATCAATCCGGAGTTGATCGCTGGAATGCTTTTCCTGCCGTGCATGACAGACAATGAAGCAGTAGAAATTGTTGGTACGGAAAGGTTTTCAAGTTATACCGGGTAAGTTTAGATAGACAATCAATTGCGTACTTGGAAGGTTTTCAAGTTATAGCTGGCAATCTTTTGCTGTCATTTTGGACGTTTAACTGTAATTCCACTAATTATTTCACATCTTTAATTGGTGAAGGTATGCCTCTTCATTCCGGTTTAATGGTGACTATGTGGACAAAAAAGATATGGATGTTCTTGGAAGGCGTAAGACTAGGATAGTTGCAATAGATGCACTCTGCAGCCCGGGAAAGAGCCAGTACAGACCTGAATGCCTTCTAAGGTACAGAAATTTTCCTTATTCTTTGGAGATGCGTATATGGAGTATAATTCTTTTATGATGTCTGTTGGGTCCTTAAACATATGACACGGAACCCTGTAAGTATTAGGTTATCCTTTAGGTACAATTAGGTTCTAATTTGTCTGTTAAGGAATTTGTTTAGAGGTTGGCATGATCAAATAGGAGAGCGAAACATAAGTCGATGAGCTTATGTTCGAAGTTGATGTACACTGGCTGATTATAACAATGCGGACATTCAGGAAGTGTGTAGAAGAGAAGAAGTAAAATTAGATACTCTGAGAATAGAATTGCTTGATTATTCCCTAAGCATGTTGGGGTTTAAATAGGATTTAAAAAGGGTTTACAAGCTATCCAAAAAAGAAAAAGAAGGTAATTCCTACTCCTAATTAAAGGGAATCTAAACCTTTCCCATATTTACAAAGGATTAGTATTTAGTTGTTGTATGCTTGATTGATGATAAGTTGAATGTATTGTGCAGGGAGATTAACAAAGCATTTTGCGGCTTCATGGATCAATTCAAGTGTCATCAGTATCAACAGTTTCTCAAAGATGATGGCCTCCTGGGACTTCAACATGATCAAAATGTTAAAGACTCCGGTGGAAGGTCCATTGTTAATCTTCTGGTGGGATATCCAGTTTGTCAAGTTGTTAAATCTCCCTCCTTTTATTATTTCCTTTTCTCCCCTTTCCTATATCTCTATAGGTATCTCAATTAGCTTTTCTTTATTTGACGTGCTCTTTTTTTTCTCTTCATGATCTTGTCTCCAATAGTCTCTTGGTCATACTTCAACTTCATCTCAAGAAACTGAGGAAACATCGGAAAACCAGTTAATCAGACGTGAGGGACACAGTCATCAACCTTTAGACAATCAGCATGAAATTGGGGTTGTGACTGGTAATTGGGGTTGCGGTGCTTTTGGGGGAGATCCTCAACTTAAAGCTATGCTTCAATGGATTGCTGCATCTCAGGTTGTTCTTTCTCCTTGGACATTTGTCTGCATTTTTATATGGGAATTATTGGCTTATGGGATGAATGTATCTGGTGCTTTCTTTTCAATGTTTGGGCGCATTCTCTTTCTCTCCCCCTTTTAGTATGCATCGTAGTTGTTAACTGGAGTTGAATAATCTTTGGATTCTTGATACTTGTAATGGTCTATGTTTTATTGTTTTCGGAGGTGGTAAGATGTTAAAATTCAAATAATCTTCTTTTGGATATGATATGCAATTTTCCCCTTTAAAACTGCTTTCTCTTGTTCTTTTCACTTTGAGCATCTTCTTTTCTCTGTCTTATCTTCCTTTTTCATAAAAAGAAATAAAATTGTCTCCTTGCATCTCTTACAGGCATTGAGACCTTTCATCTTGTATTGCACATTTGGTCTGGAAGCATTGCAGATGCTGGACCAGGTACTGTCATCTGTTAATTATTCTGCAAGATCCTTATATTTGTTAGTGTGTCTGAAAGTAAATGTATTTGGTTTGCTCTTGAGGATTAAAGCAGAATGTTTATTATCTAAGAAATCTGAAAGCTTGCTGACATGAATCACTAAAAGGGAAAAGAGAAAAGAGGGTGCCACTTTTCGTTGCTACGTTAACTTGGGTACTTTTGAATTTCTCCTAGAGCTTTTTGATCAACTCATGTATTCTTTCCCTTTATTTTTTGTCACCGTTTTCATGCTTTCACCTTTCCCTACTGACCTTTTTATAATCATTTTTGGTTGTGAGGGGAAATTTTGGCATTAACGACATTTCTGAAGGGTAAAAATTCACTCTGTTGAACGGAATTGGTAAATGCATGGATTGTTGTTAAAATTTACCATTAATTAACTTCAGTTTGGTTTCCATGAAAAGCTATCTTATCCTGGCTTCAGGACTCTAGTTTATTATTACAGAGCGGAAACATCTCCTGCTCATGCATAGAATCCATTTGCATTTATCCAAAACATACAACTCAAACCTGCAAGTCTTGGAAGCTTATATCCGTGTGACATTTCTTCGTCGAAAACCTGGTCTAGGTGACTCAATGGATTGTTTCACATCAGTGGACTGTAGGGGAGCTTTGGAATGTGTTGGTGGAATACTCATCTCAGAGATCGAGGGGAGAAACTAGAGTAGGCTTCTTCAATTGGATCCTTCCATCATTGTGTTCTCGTGATGCCATGCTCAACAATTCCTATGATGATTGAACTTTCCCGGGCATTTTATGTTAAATAATGTAACACGGTCCTTGTATTAGCCACTTCTTTGTATTGTATTAGAGGGTGAGAGGTGTCATCATGGTTCTATCTTTGTGCTATTTCCTGCTTTATTCAAAGATGACCATGTGATCACGCCCAACTCTAGTCCTAAAAAGGATAAGCGGTCGCTGCAAATATAATCCAGTTTACAAGTCCGGAGTTGAATTCCCAGGGAACTAACTTATCTATTACAATTCTTAGTGATGCTAGTAAAAGCTCAAACAATTCCCGGATGCAAGATTTTTATCAATAAATATTGGGATTTGTTTAACTAAAGGAAAATGATATTAAAACTAACAATATTCCAAATTAAAGATAATTCAATGGTAGAAAAGATCTAGGGTATTGATTTCCCCAATTGCTAGATTAATTCTTAACTCTTTTGCTAGTCTCGCCGTAATATTCTATGAGGATTATGAGCTATGGGTTATAGTAATTATCTCTCGATCAACTTCGATAATTTACTAGAGCATTCTCTCAAACTACTATAGCTGATAATTTATGCAGCTCTAAATTATCCCGCCAAAGTTTCGTTATTTCTAATCCCACTTTTAAATTCAAGCAATGAATCTCTTCAATTACCCAAAAGTGGTGTTGTTCAACAACAATCTAACATAGTATTCTTTCTCAAGCAACACAAGGCGATTAGACACGATTAATCAAGGGCCCATTCAATTAATCACCATACAAAACATAGTTGAACAATCATATAATAAACCCGGCTCGATTATAACAAAACTGAGTCAAAACTTCATCTAACAATTGGTTCCATCAACCCTAGATTAGGAATTTAGCTACTCATACTCATAGTAACAATTTCCCAAATAATTTGCATAATTAAATTACAAAGAAAAGATGAAGGAATGAAGAATTCGATGCTAATCTCCTCCGGAAATTGCTCCAAACATTTTCTCCCTTCCAAAATAGTCTCCCCATGTCTAAGATATGTCAAAAGCCCTCAAAATAATATTTTTATATGTATTTATACCAAGTAGGGTCGGGCCCAAACGAAACACCCTTTCCTGCGCGAAATAGGACTTGGCTCTGTAAAAAATGTAGATGAAATGTCTATATCACATCCAAGACTGAACAAAACTACTATTTCGCTTTGCAAACACACGGGGCAAGTTCTGGGCATCAAATGCCACACACAGAATAACACAAAATCTTAAACACACATGGCACATAACTCACTCAGGATTGGACTAATCAAGACATTCTAGTCAAAGCAGTTAAGCATAGTTTTAATCACACAATTTAGGGCACTTATTTAAAAGTCAAGAATTGAGCCTAGGTGTCACAACTAAGGCCCTTACCACTCTCAAGGCATATGCAATCAAGGGAAATTGATCCTTAAACTTAGCTTCCTAACTAAAGATTCTTAATTCCTAAAAAAATAAAAAGAATTAACTACACCCGGTTCAAGCAAAACCCTTGAAAAAGAACCGTGGCACAAAGAAAAATCAAGGGAAAATTGTTACACTACCTAAACAAAAACTAAAATAAAAGATATATTTTTTTGGATTTTCACATATATGAATTTTTTTTTCTTTCTTTCGACTCATTTCCCTCAAGAAACCAGTCGACGAAATCCATCGTCGGGAAGAGTCGAACTACATACTTAATTACTAACTATTACAGGCCCGATAGATTTCAGAATTATAGTTTACAGACCAATTGTCTAAGAAAGCAAGAAACAAATCAAACAAAACCAACTAGCAAATGAAAAAAAAAGTACAAATACAATCAAATAAGAGCACCCCACCCCACACTTAAGATGTCCTCAATGCAAAATAGTAAAATCAAGAGTGAAAAGGTGACTCCCTAAGGCCTAAGGCCTAATCATCAGCACCCTCGAAGGTGCGCAAATACTCCTCATAATCGGAGGGAATGGAGTTCACATCCTCATCCGGTGGCAGTTGTCCTCCTCTTGCGAACCCCAACCACTGCTGAGTGATAGTAGAAAGGGGGTAATCTTGCTGTAACTCCTCCAAGTCGGCCTCCCCTCAAGTAGCACAAAGGTGCAAGTCAGCAAACAGTAGCTGTAGTGTTTCCTCAACGCGGACCATCCGCTAGTCCGAATTAACAGCAGTAGCAGGGGGTCTATCACCGACGTAACATCATAGGCCCTAATAGGGCAAGACACTGGAATAGTCTTGTCATAGTGGTACTCCTCCTCTACAAGGTGTGCTCGCAACAATCAAGTGATCATACTCGGGTAATGTAGACGGTGAGCCCCAAGTGGTCGCACTTTAGCCATATGCTCAAGCATGATTTTACCAAGATTGAATCGCATATGAGTCAATAGGGCATAGATCAAACACACTTTCAGTCGGGAGACATCAATGTCACTTTGAGTTGGCGTGATCTTGGCGTTAATCATCCGCAAAACAACCCTGGCTGGCCACTAGAATGTTGTCTTCTTCATGTCCTTGTGGAATTCATTCGCATCCCGTTTCCATGTGGCAGAAGAGTCAGCGCCACATAACAGTCGGCGGATAGCCGGATAGTCTGGCTGACAGAGAAACCTCTGAAAGAGCGTGTGGGAATGCTCTGTGAATCCCATAATCCGATTGATCACCCGGGAGGAGAATGAAATCACTTTACCCCTTAGCTGCACTTCGTAAACTACATCCAGGCTGGCTTCAGGTTGCTAGTTAGCATAAAACTCTTTGTCTAGGTTCACATTCACCGGACGGAACAAACTGTCGAAACCCAATGCCCGAATGTTGTTGTAAATTTCACCATATTTGCGGGCCAACTTCAATCGTCAATAACAACCTCAGGGTCCGGGTTCACCGATGGGACAAATGTCTGAAACCAGTGTCGAGCATGGGCAGGGACAACCCGTATACCATATTTGCATGATGGCACCTCATCTGCATCAGGGTCAATGCGCTCCTCTCCTCCTCTACTGGGGTGGGGGGGAGGGGTGCCTGTTTCCCACCACGATGGCTACTAGAAGCAACCTCAGAAGAACCAGTGTTAGAGTGTTTGCTCAGGTGGCGAGACATTATACCTTGAGGATGAATGGAAGGGATGGGAGGTGTGTGTGGGAAGGGAATTTGAGAAAAAAAGAGATTGGGGTAAGTGGGGGAAGGGCTGGACGTTTGGTCTTAGAGAGAAAAGAGAAAAAGCAGTCGGGGGTGCTGAATGGGTGAGTGTTAAAAGAATTTAATTTTTTTTATAAAGGCGAAATGGCCTTCTGGCCACTTAAACTTGCTCTCATTTGTAAAGCCGATACACAAACTTAAACCGTTCTCATTTGAACACTCAAACTCACGTATTTGGTAACTAATAAACCTATTTGACCGTTGACCATGCACATGTGGCAGTGGCAAAGGTGATGTGGACAAAGAGTGTGCAAGTCACGTAAATTAGACGCGTGAATACAATTATTTTGATTTTAAAAAATCTAAAATATAAAAAAATAATTGCAAATGAAAAAGAAAGAAAATAAGCCCTCACCCCAAATCAGTAATACCATTATTCCCCTAACCTCTTCCTGCTTCTTTTCCCCTTTCCCATTGTCGTCTGCACTACACCTTCCCCTTCTTTTCTTTCTCCCCCACTCCAATCTTTCTCCGCCTCTTCCTTTTTTTGTTTCAAACCCAGCGTAGTGAAAAACAAAAAAAAAGCAATGAATTTTGTCAAAAAAAAATCTGTCAATCCTTTCTCCCACATTAACTCCATCTCTCTTTTTTGTATCCATCTCAGACTAGAAGATAGATAGAGAAAAGAGAAAGACCATTGGAAAATTGTCGAGTTTTAGCCGGAAAATCCCACTTACGGAGTACGACTTCTTCTCTCTTTCTGATTTCACCATTAATGTCCTTTTTGGACATAGCCTCGCCGGCTCTCTTGATGCCTTGACAGAATTTTAACAGGTGCATCATCGGCTCTATGACTTGGGGTATGAATTCTATGGATTTTATTAAAAGTGAAAGATGGAATTGATTTTATGGAAGTTCATGGGTGATTGAGGCATGTGGTCAGGTTATGGCTGAGATTTTTATCTCGGACTGCAGCGCTAAAAGTTGTAGAAGAAACAGTGAAAGAAGTAAAATAAGCAAGAATTTTTGATTAATTAGTTTAAGGAAAAGGGACCCACAAATGACACATGTAAAATAATAAATAGTCTTAAAATTTGACGTGTTATTCCTGTCAGGCAATTGAGCTACACGCTCTGACGAAGGGGTTTATTTATACTCAATTGGTTGAGTTGAGGTGCTAAAATGGGAAAATCAAAAGTTTATATATCGGCTTTAAAATCCAATACAAGTTTAAGTGACCATGAAGCCATTTCGCCTTTTATAAATTATACACTGCCGCGTCGCAGGGTGCGGCACCCTATGCGGCGCGGTAGTGTGAATTACCATAGACCTTGCACTTTTGTTTGTCAGACTCGTTTGGCCTGGCTTGGCGCGGCTCCCCATGCAGCGCGTTAGGCCATTTTTCATAAAGTTCACTTTATTTTCGACATTTAACTTACGGGTTGCACCCCGACTCTATTCTGTACTTATTTTATGTCCAATTCATGCTTGTACTTGCCCAATTAAGTCTCACAACTCCTAAATTTTAATAATCCTAAACTACAATTATGGGTTAGTGAGGTTAAAAATTGGGTTGCCTCCTAACAATCGCCTAATTTAACGTCGCGACACGACAATTACAACAAGTCAATGGGTTGCCTCCCATACAGCGCCTGATTTAACGTCGCGGCACGATGCAGGCTCATGTCATCACTCCTCATTTGTGTATTGGGGCTCCTCCAACGTTATCACCACGCTGTCCCCTTTTTCTTCAGTCATTCTAAGGTAATATTTCAACCTCTGCCCATTCACTGTGAATTTGTTCGTCCCATCTTCAGATTCGATCTCCACAGCTCCACTTGGGAACATTTGCACCGCTCTGAACCTTCCTGACCATTGGGACTTCAACTTACCCCGGAACAACCTCAATCTTGAATTATATAGCAACACTAATTCTCCGGGTTTGAAGTTCTGATTCAAGATGTGCTTGTCATGCATCAGTTTCATCCTTTATTTATATAGTCTAGCACTCTTGAATGCCTGGAACCGGAATTCCTCAAGCTTATGCAACCCATTAACTCTGTTGGTGCCCGCTGTCTCCATGTTTAAGTTCAGCTGCCGCAATGCCCACAGTACTTTGTGTTCGAGCTCAACCAGAAGGTGGCATGCCTTTCCAAATACCAACTTGTATGGTGATATACCAATTGAAGTTTTGAAGGCTGTGCGGTATGCCCACAATGCATCATCCAGCTTCTTTGCCCAATCAGTTCTTGTTGCATTCACTGTTTTTGAGAGGACACTTTTGATTTTCCTATTGGACACTTCCACATGCCCGCTTGTTTGTGGGTGTTATGGTAAGGCTACCTCGTGGCGAACTCCATACTTCTCCAATAGGCGTGCAAACGCTCTATTACAAAAATAAGAGCCACCATCACTGATTATGGCTCGGGGTGCCAAAATGTGTGAATATGTTTTTCTTTAGGAAACTGGTTACCCCTTTCTCATCATTAGTTGGGAGAGCAACTGCTTCGACCCACTTAGAGACATAGTCAACGACGACCAGTATATACTTGTTATCGTATGAGCTGACGAAAGGCCCAATGAAGTCGATCCCCCACATGTCAAACACTTCCACCTCTTGGATTGTGGTCATTGGCATCTCATGACGACGGGATATGTTGCCCGTCCTTTCAGATTCATCACAGCTTTTGACCCAAGCATGGGCATCCTTGAACATTGTAGGCCAATACAGGCCCAATTCCAGTACCTTTGCTGCTGTCTGAATTCCTCCAAAGTTTCCACCATATGGCGAAGCATGGCAAGCCTACAAAACAGAGGGTTGATGTTGTTCGGGGATACATCGTCGGATCATGTTATCAACATATATTTTGAACAATAAAGATTCATCCTAGTAATACTCCCGACAATCACGGAAAACTTTTGTCTTTTGAATTGAGGAGAGATAATGAGGTACAATACCACATGCTAAGTAATTAGCAATATCAGCATACCATGGTGCCTCCTCCATTGTCACAGCAAATAATTGTTCATCCGGGAATGTCTTAATGATATCTTCAACCTCCGTTCTCTTTTCTGCCCCTTCCAACCTCGAGAGGTGGTCTGCTACTTGGTTGTCTATCCCCTTTCGGTCACAAATATCTAGGTCAAATTCTTGTAGCAACAGAACGCAGCGAATCAAGCGAGGCTTTGACTCCTTTTTTGCTATCAAGTACCTAATGGCTGCATGGTCAGTATAAACAATAACTTTTGAGCCAATCAGGTATGACCTGAATTTGTCGAAGGCAAACACTACAGCGAGCATTTCCTTTTTCGTGATCGTGTAGTTCAGTTGTGCACCACTAAGCATCTTGCTTGCATAGTAAATTAGGTGCATAATTTTCTCCTTGCGCTTCCTCAAAACCGCTCTTATAGCGTAATCACTGGCATCACACATCAGCTCGAATGGTTACTCCCAGTTGGGTGCAACAATGATGGGTGCAGTCACGAATCTCTTCTTCAGCTTCTCAAATGCTAACCTTCAATCATCAGAAAACATAAAGTGCTGGTCTTTTTCAAGAAGCTTAGAATCCAGCGTGCCCAAGGAAACTTCTCACTACTTTCACTGAAGTGGGTGCTGGGAGCTTCTCAATCATAAAGGGTTAGCAATTTTTGAAAAATTCTTGATGAACCGCCTGTAGAATCCAGCGTGCCTAAGGAAACTTCTCACTACTTTCACTGAAGTGGGTGCTGGGAGCTTCTCATTCACATCAACTTTTGCATGGTCTACTTTAATCCCTTTTTCGGACACTCTATGCCCCAACACTATGCCTTCTTGTACCATAAAATGACACTTCTCCCAATTCAGCACCAAATTTGTCTCCACACATCGTTTGAGCACTCTTTTAAGGTCGTGAAGACAATCTTCGAATGAATCCCTTACCACGGAGAAATTATCCATAAACACCTCCATAATGTCTTCGACCATGTCAGTGAAAATGGCTAACATACACCGCTGGAATGTGGCCGATGCATTGAAAAGTCCAAAGGGCATTCTCCGAAAGGCAAAGATGCCATACAAACAGGTGAATGATGTTTTCTCTATATCTTCCAGGGCTATTGAGATCTGATTGTACCCCGAGTATCCGTCCAAGAAACAAAAATGGGATCACCCAGCTAACCTGTCCAACATCTGGTCAATGAAGGGCAAGGGGAAATGGTCCTTTCAGGTGGCTGCGTTTAATTTCCTGTAATCCATGCAAATCCGCCACCCTGTGACTGTACGAGTTGAGATTAACTCGTTCTTCTCATTTTGTACAACTATTATTACACCCTTTTTGGTACACACGGGATGAGGCTTACCCAATTGCTGTCAGAGATGGGAAAGATGATGTTCGCGTCCAACCAGTTGATTACCTCCTTTTTCACTATCTCTTTCATATTCGGGTTCAGCCTTCGTTGATGTTCCCTGGAAGTTTTGTGCTCTTCTTCCAGACGAATCTTTTGCATGCAAAAGGTCGGGCTGATACCCTTTATGTCTGCCATGGTCCAACCAATGGCAGTTTTGCATTCTTGCAACACCTGCAGTAATTGTTTTACCTGCACAGCTAGCAAACCAGATGATATAATAACAGGTAAAGTAGAATTGGGACCCAAGAAAGCATATCTGAGGTGAGCTGGAAGCGGTTTCAGCTCCAGTTGGGGTGGTTCCTCTATTGATGGTTTTGCAGGTGGTTTAGCTCTCTTTTCTAAATCAAGGAGATCAAACTGATGTTCCCTCTTCCAGAATCCTTGGCCTTCGAGTGCCATGACCCACTCTGCCAACCCTTCACCATTCATCTCCTCTAAATTTGTCAAACAAGCTCCCAATGGATCTTTAGCATTCAGGGTCTCATCATCTTCATGCAGGATCACATCCACAACTTCCACTAGTGAGCAATTTGCATATTCACTGGGTCTCCTCATGGATTGTTGAACGTTGAATATTACTTCTTCATCGTTAAACCTCATTTTTAATTCCCCAATTTCACAATTAATCAATTCTCTTCCAGTGGCTAAGAATGGCATCCCCAGAATGATGGGCATCTCCTCATCTACCTGGCAGTCCAGAATAACAAAGTCTGCAGGGAATACAAACTTTCCCACTTGTACCAGCACATCATCAAGAATCCCGGTCGGCCTTTTAACCGTGCGGTCAGCCAGTTGCAACAACATCGAAGTCGGTCTAGCTCTGCCAATGCCTAGTTTTATATATATTGCCAAAGGCATCAAGTTTATGCTGGATCCTAAGTCACACAATGCTTTTGCAAAAGCATAACTCCTAATAGTACACGGAATAGTGAAGCTACCTGGATCAGACAACTTTTGAGCCATGTGTCTTGTCACTACCGCGCTGCATGTCTGTGTCAAAGTTACCGTGGACAGGTCCTGAAAGTCAAACTTCTGTGACATTAGGTCCTTCATCATCTTTGCATAGCCTGGCATTTCCCTCAAAGCATCCATCAGAGGGATATTCAATTGAATCTGACGAAGCATCTCCATGAATTTCCTGTATTGATCTTCTTTCTTTTGTTTTGCTAGTCTCTGAGGGAATAGTGTATGCATCACTCTTTGTCCACTGCTTGCTGGCTGTTCTTTGTTGGAATTTTGTGGCACAAGAGGTACCACCTGTTATGCAACTTGTTCACTTTCTTTAGCCTTACCCTTATCAACCTGAGCCTGTTCAACCACCACTTCAGTGAGTTCTGCTGACTCATCTATCTCTAATGGAACTGGAGTGACTAGTGTAGTCTCTTTTCTAGATTGAGCAACTTCTTGCTCCCTGTCTAAATCTCTCCCATTTTAGAGACTTACTGCCATTAGCTAATTCGGGTTTTTCTCCTTGGGGTTAATGTTCGTGTCGGTTGGCAATATTCCCTAGGGGCGGTTATTTAAAGCCATGGACAACTGCCCCAGTTGAGTTTCAATACCCTTAATTGTGATAACTTTTCCTGTATCTTACCATTTGTTGCAATGAATTGTTGCAGCATACCCCTAATTTCTACCATGTTGCCGTCCTATTGCTGATGAGGTGGTTGATATGTCAACTATTGCTGGTGTTGCTGTTGATAGCCCTGTTGTCTCTGATATGGCACCATTTGGCCTTAGGGTCGTAACCTCCAGGTTGTGGCATGTTCGGTCTGTACTGCTGGTTGGGTGTTGTCCTCATTGTTGTGCTCCTTGCCTATGACCCCCAAAATTGGTGACATAATTCATATCCTCTCTTAACCCTTGGTTGTCACCTTCTCCACTTCATGAACACACATAAGACTGATTAATGCAAGGTGTACACAGTCCTTCAACGATATGCACTTGCTTTGTACCCATCTCATCAATCTTCTTCATCAGTATACTCATCTGAGTCATGAGTGTGGCTATGTTCTCTACATGTGAATTATTTGGGTCAAGAGGAACTGAATGCTCTATTGGTGTCAGGGTCGTACCTCTCGTCATCCACCCCGAATTTTGGGACATCTTATCAAGAAGGATTTTACACTCTGTGAATGTCTTGCTCAAAAATGCACCCCCAGCTGAAGCATCTACATTGACTTTTAAATTGTCTGCTAACCCCATGTAGAATCTCTGGACGAGCATCTGGTTTGGAATACCATGGTGGGGACACTTCACTAGCATCCCTTTGAATCTTTCCCAAATTTCCTGCAAGGTCTCAGTGGGCTGCTACTTGTACTACAATATCTCATCAATCTGTCATGCAGTCTTGTTGGGCGGGTAAAAATTGTTCAGGAATTGCTTGACTAATTCCTCCCAAGTGGCAATGGAATTTATTGGGAGCGAATTCAGCCAAGTCTGAGCTTTCCCAGTCACAGAGAACGAGAACAGTAACAACTTGATGGCTTCTGGGATCACATTTGCTGCCTTTGGGTCACACAAATTGACAGAAAATTTTTCAGGTGTTGTTGAGGGTATTCAATGTGTGACCCGGAGAACAATCCCTTATTTTGCAGAAGATGCAGCATGTTGTTGGTGAGCTGGAATGTCTCCGCTTGTATTTGGGGAACAACAATGGCGGTGGCCAGGTTGTCAGCTATTGGTTGTGCCCAATCATAAAATGCAGCTTCTGGCACAAGAGGTGCCACCACTCTGACGTTTGGGTCATCTTGATCAATCCTGATGTTCCCGTTGACGTTATCTACATCACGCATTTCAATTTCAATTTGTTCATTTTGTTTCAGCTGTTTTCTCTTCTTGTTAGCCTAGTGCAATGTCCGGAATGCTTTCTCGGGATCTGAGAGTCCTTGAAAGAGTTCACCAGTTCTCGAAGAGCTTCTAGGCATGCACCTGAGTTACAAAAGAGTTCAACCGCGAGACTTTCAATGGGAATATTTTACACCACGGAAATTTTATCAAAACTAATAATCCTAGCAATTCTTCAAAGTTGCAATAAATAACATCGTTTGTTCCCCGGCAACGACGCCAAAATTTGATCACGCCCAACTCTAGTCCTAAAACGAATAAGCGGTCGCTGTAAATATAACGGTGTAAAAGTCCGGAGTCGAATCCTTAGGGAACTAACCTATCTATTACAACTCTTAGTGATGCTAGTACAAGCTCAAACAATTCCCGGATGCAAGATTTTTATCAATAAATATTGGGATTTGTTTAACTAAAGTAAAATGATATTAAAACTAACAATATTCCAAATTAAAGATAATTCAATGGTAAAAAATATCTAGGGTATCGATTTCCCCAATTGCTAGATTAATTCTTAACTCTTTTGCTATAATCTCGCCGTAATACTCTATGAGGATTATGAGCTATGGGTTACCGCAATTATCTCTCGGTCAACTACAATAATTTACTAGAGCATTCTCTCGAACTACTCTAGCTGATAATTTATGCAGCTCTAAATTATCCCACCAAAGTTTTGTTATTTCTAATCCCACTTTTAAAGTCAAGCAATGAATCTCTTCAATTACCCAAAAGTGGTGGTGTTCAACAACAATCTAACCTAGTATTCTTTCTCAAGCAACACAAGGCGATTAGACACGATTAATCAAGGGCTCATTCAATTAATCACCATACAAAACATAGTTGAACAATTATATAATAAACCTAGCTCGATTATAACAAAACTGAGTCAAAACTTCATCTAACAATTGGTTCCATTAACCCTAGATTAGCTACTCATACTTATCGTAACAATTTCCCAAATAATTTGCATAATTAAATTACAAAGTAAAGATGAAGGAATGAAGAATTCGATGCTAATCTCTTCCGGAAATTGCTCCAAACGTTTTCTCCCTTCCGAAATAGTCTCCCTAGGTCTAAGATATGTCAAAAGTCCTCAAAATAGCGTTTTTATATGTATTTATACCAAGTAGGGTCGAGCCCAGACGAAACACCCTTTCCTGCGCGAAATAGGACTTGGCTCTGTAAAAAATGTACAGCTGCGCCGCACCATGCAGTGCGTTAGTGGACTTTGTCTGCAGCCTCCACTTTTCTTGTTAGGCCAACTTTTGTACTGCTGTGGCGCGGCAGTGCAATTTCCTCAGAGTGAAATTTTTTCGTCCTCTTTTAACATCCAGACTTGGTACACGACCTCCGAATACGATCCTGGCTTAATATCTTGGGCTTTTACTCAGGCTTCAAAGCTCCATATTGATCAATTTAGCTCCAAATTAACTTTTGAGCTCAGGGTCACTTCCTGCAAGGCATAAAACACGTTCTAAGTGCAATTCACTATCATTTGATCTCAAACACACGTAAAACAATAGTAATTAAATTATAATACTACGGCTAAAATACGGGTTTCTAGCCTACATCACCCTGCGAAGCTCACATAGGCGAAATTGTTGGTTAGATGAAGTTTTACTTATTATTACTTATAGTCAAGTTAGATGCTTGGGAACAAGTGAGATTTAGAGAATCCCTACAGAAAAATGATTTAGTGTTGGATTGGAATGAATGAATCTGTATAAAGCCAGGCAAGAGTAATTCCACGTATTATCTTGGAATTCGATGCTAGCCTACCTTCTTTCTCTTCTCTCTTTCTCTCTCATATCAATAAATCGAAAATGTGGTACTTTGATTAATATAATAGCTTTCATCGCATAATAACTAAAAGGATATCAGAGGTTCAAACCTTGTTGGAGGAGAATAGAAGGGCATATCCGTACTTCCTGGAGTTTCGAAATTGTACTTCAACTGAAGTCGGGCCAAAATCCTACCAGGGTTTTTTTCGATATGAGAAACATTCTGATCGATCCGATTGGCTTTTGTTTTGGTTTGGTGAAAAGCAATAAAGTTGGAGCAAATATTATGTATTGATTTATATTTAACGGAAAAATATATGAAGTGCACTAGAATTGTTCTATATAGTGCTCCTTAACATTATCTTTTCAGAAGTTGATTGTTTTCCAAAAACTAGTTGCATCTGTTATTGACCTGCGCCTAAAGTACGCCTAAAGATCCCTATCTTAGCTACATATAAGTTTTTGGTGTTGGGATGGAATTTCACTGAGCCAAGATTACCCAAACTGTGCTTCCAAGTTCCCTAGGATGTACACTTCAAGAAGCATATGGTAATTTTATTTGGTTAGAAATTACAAGCTCGGTTTTTTATATAACTGGTGATGTTTGGGTCAGTTTTCGCATACTTGTTGTTGCTTGAATGTGAACCGTGTTTTCTGTTACGCAGCGCTTTCCTGAGATTCCTTTGAAAGGCGACGTAAGTTTAAGCAACTGATGTAAATGCAGTTACTATCCGACAACTGAGGTCCCCTCCGTACGCTAGACGAGATTGTCAGTGCCGTATGGGAAAACCAAAATCAAGAGCAATTGAGAGAACATAAATGAAAATTGAGAATGAAAGAAAGCTTGATTGCATTAATGAAAACTATTACAGAAAAGCACCACAGTGTCGAGGGGGAGAGACACCGGTACAGAGAATTGTTTGCTTGCTAGAAAGTTTGATTACTTGATCCCCCTAATAGTGCTTAAAAAAATAAACCAAAGTTATAAGACTTGACCTAACTAAGCTAGAGAAACATAATGGAAGTACATGAAATAAAATTACTCTGTATTTACAATGAAAAAGACTTAGTTTTCTACAAGGTAGAAATAGGTACGTTGTTAGAAACCTTGTCTTTGGCATCACGGTCAGCGCGCGCGGTGCTGTTGGCATTTGCCTGCG
This sequence comes from Nicotiana sylvestris, assembly GCF_000393655.2. Classification (NCBI taxonomy): domain Eukaryota; kingdom Viridiplantae; phylum Streptophyta; class Magnoliopsida; order Solanales; family Solanaceae; genus Nicotiana; species Nicotiana sylvestris. Next base: position 85,733,139 of record NC_091066.1, read on the forward strand.
GCTAGGTGCTGGCGAGGGCTATCAGTGGGGCGACAGAGGAAATGTGCGCTTGTCACTTTCGCAGCCAAGCCCACGGGGCTGTCCATGACGCTAGGCGTTGGGAGGCTTGCTAGGGCGACATAGGGCGCGTCCAAGGGGTCATGGGATATGGCTAGAAAGCCGCCCATGACATTCTCCCCCACCTGAGTTGGCGACGTCCTCGGTACCTTACTTGCAAGATAATCATCAATTAGGCTCTTGTAGGCTTTCAGGTTTGTTCCCCTCTCCCAAGTATTCTCCTCTGCATCACAGCCCTGCCATTTCACCAAGAACTTATGGTGATCTTTCCTTGAGGCATGAATCACTCGATCATCAAGAATAGCTTTAGCACGCCTTTTCCCGGTTGAGTTGGGGCCTTGAATACTGGGTATTGTGAGTTGGCTCCGTGAAGGATCCTCCATGTCTTCCCGAAAAAGTTTCAGACGACTAACTTGGAAGACAGGATGTATTTTCCACCAAGCTGTGGTATCCACCCGGTATGCAACTTTCCCAATACTCCTTTCAATGGACAAGGGTCCAATGTATTTTTGCAATATGCAAGGGTCATGAACCCCTGCAAACAAGTACCGTTTTGGAATTTTGACCATCACTTTGTCCTCTACTTGGTATTCAACAAAGTGACGAGTTTGATTAGCATGCCTTTTCATCCGCTTTTGGGCTTTGACAAGATAGCTCCGCAATATCTCCAAATTTTGATTCCATTCTTTTGAGAAGTAGAAGCTCGAGGAGATTTTGACATGTTTGGTGCATTAGCAGTGGGAGTAACGGTTGCTATCCGGTAATAATTTCAAAAGAACTTTTGTTTGTACTAGAGCTCTTTTGTGAATTGAAACACAGTTGAGCAACATCGAGAAGCTTCACCCAGTTCTTCTGCGATCCGATTACAAAGTGGCGGAGATATTCCTCCAGTATACCATTGAACCGCTGCGTCTGGCCATCAGATTGCGGATGAAAACTTGAGATGTGACTCAATTTTGACCCGAGGCACTTAAAGAGTTGGGTCCAAAAGTTGCTAGTAAAGCGTGAGTCGTGATTTCTAACGATGTCTTTAGGCAGGCCCTAATATTTGACGACATGAGAGAAGAAGAGTCGAGTTGTATCTTCTGCTGATATGTATTATGGGGATGCTATAAAGGTAGCATACTTGGAAAACCGATCCACCACCACCAAGATAGTTATGAGATCTTCGACCTTGGGCAATCCAGTGATAAAATCTAGGGAAACGCTTTCCTATGTTCTCTTTGGGACAGCTAGTAGTTCCAAGAGTCTCGCTTGTGTCAAGCGGTCCGACTTGTCCTTCTGGCATACTAGACAAGTCTTCACATACTGAGCGACGTCATCGGCCATTTGAGGCATATAATATACACGTCGAAGTAATGCCATGGTGCGGTCTTTACCGGGATGGCCGACCCACAAAGTATCGTGATATTTCGCCAGCAGAGTCCTTCGTAGATCTCTTCCTTTAGGAACATAAAGTCGGTTCCCTTTCACTTTCAGGAAACCATCTTCCATGTAGAACTGGCGAGTCTTGCCATGTCCTACCAAATCAACCAACTACTGTGCAGCAGGGTCCTTGATGAGTAGATTCTGTATCTGGTCTTTTGTGGTGGTGGCTACTTCGCTCCCCTTAGGGTGGCGAGTTGGAACACAGATGCTAGATCAGCTCTCCGATTGAGCACATCAGCAACCTGATTAGTCTTCCCACTTCGGTACTCGAGGTTGAAGTGAAATTCCTCTAGGGGTTACTGCTACCTAGCCTATGGACCGTTCAACTTCGACTGGGTCATGAAATGGCTAACAATTGTGTTGTCTGTCTTGACCACAAACTGGGTTCCCAGCAGATAGTGGCTCCAAAGGAATAAGTAATGAATGACAACCAATAATTCTTTCTCGTGGGTGGCATAGCTCCGGTCTGCATCCTTCAGCTTCCGGCTATGGTACGCTAAAGGATGCCCATCTTGTAGCAAGACTTCGCCAAGCGCATAGTCGGAGGCATCCGTTTGTACCTCGAATAGCTTGGCCAAATCAAGGAGGTCCAACACGGGGCTACTAGACATAGCCGCTTTCAATGCGTTGAAGGCCTCCCCTCTCCTAGGTCTCTAATCCCAAGGCATGACCTTCTTGAGGAGTTCTATCAATGGCACTGTGATGATGGAGTAATTTTTCACAAATCGCCGATAGAAGTTGCATAGGCCAAGGAATGCCCTCAAGGTGTGGATAGCCTTGAATCTTCTGTTGGTCCATCTTGATTCCGCCCCTTCCTCGATGACATGTCAGAGGAAGTCAATCTATTTTTGAGCAAAGACGCACTTGGATAGCTTAGCATATATTTTGTGCTCCTGCAATCGGGCTAGGACCTTCCGCAAGTGCTCCATATTTTCGTCCAGTGTTTGGCTATATACCACAATGTCATCCAAGTAGACCACCACGAATTTGTCAATGTACTCTCGAAAGACTTGGTTCATCATGGTACAAAATGTGGCTGGAGCGTTAGTCAAGCCGAATGGCATAACCAGGAAGTCGTACGACACATATTTTGTCACACACAGGTCGTCTTGTGTTTATCACTCTTTGCAATCTGAACTTGACAATAACCTATCTTCAAGTCTATTTTGGAGAACACCGTCACACCACCCAGTCTATCGAACAAGTCTTCCATTAGCGGGATAGGGTACTTGTTCTTTACGGTGATTTTGTTTAGAGCCCAATAATCGACACAGAGTCGTAGGCTGCTATCATTATTCTTTTGGAATAGCACAGGGGACTCGTATGGCGACTTGGAGGGCACAATGATACCTGTGTCTAGCATTTTCGTCAATTGTCTCCGAAGCTCGGTGAGTTCGGGTTATGACATTATGTAAGGCGCCTAGGCAGGTGGCTTCGCACCCGGCACCAACTCAATCTCATGGTCCACAGTGTTCATATGTGGGAGTCGCTTTGGTATGTCCTGTGGTATGACGTCTTCAAACTCCAGTAGCAGCTTCTTCATAGGTGTAGGAATGGGACCCGAGGAGTGTTCTATATCTTCAATGCAGAGGGTAGCCAAAAACGTAGGTTCATGTCTTTTGACCCCCTTCTTCAACTGCAAGGCCAAGATGTTCTCAGCGGCCATCTTCATGGGCATGCACGGGATAATGCAGGCTTGGCCCCGTTTGTTCCCATCATCTGTAGCATGTCTGCATACGGTATGGGCATGTTGTTGGTTTGCCTCAAGAATTCCAACCCAACTATCAACTCGAAGTCATCTATGATCACCACGCGCAGGTTGAATTTTCCTTCATAAGGACCTATCTTCACTGTTACTTCATTGGCTATTCCACCGACTGGCTTAGGAGGTAAGTTGATAGCCTTGACACGACCTCTGTCCTTTCCTACAACTAGACCAAGGTGCTCCACCCGAGTCGAGGCTAAATAATTGTGGGTAGCACCCGTGTCTATCATCGCCCGAATGGGCTTGCCATTTACCTTCACCTCGACAAACTTTAAAGTCCTCTCTTGTTTAAGAAGAGTCATCTCATCCGACTTCTTTTTCCCTTTCTTGGTGATTGGGCATGGGTCCTTCTTCTTACGGATGCCAGCACTGGTTCCCGCTAAGGCCTCAGAAATAGATCCAACAATTGCATCAAAGGCACCTACTGGTTCGGTCTGATCTGCATCGTCTGCGTCGTCATCCATCCCATCATCAAAAGCTTGATGGGCATTCATCTGTGCACGTAGGCATTCATTATTCCAATGTGGTCCGCCGCAATGACACCATCCTAAAGGGGGTTTTCTCCTCCTCCCCCCCCCTCGATCATTGTTATTTGACGCAACATTATTGCTGCCTGAGGAAGGAGCCTTAGATTTGGTTGCACTTCGATCTCCCCTACTTCTGCTAGGGCCACCATTGTTAGGTTGTCCTCCTTTGTATCCCGCTCGGATAGGCGGTTGAGGCCTATCCTTCTAAGCTTCCACTTGATAGTCCCCAAGGCATTCCGCTGCTTGGATTGCCTTGGGTAGGGTATCTACCATTTGTCTTTGCAGCTCCATATGGGCATAAGGTTTCAGCCCTTCCAGGAATGTGAAGAGTTTTTCTTTGTCCCCAACGTCACGTATGTTCAGCATGATCGCGAAGAATTATCGCATGTAATCCCGCACTGATTTGGTCTGGCGGAGCTCCTGTAGCTTTCTCCTTGCGTTGTACTCAACATTTTCGGGGAAAAAATGTAGGCGTATGGCTGCCTTCAGTTCTGCCCATGTCTCGAGAGCATCTTCACTGGCCCTGATGGCTTCGTATTTCATCCGCCACCAGAATTTAGCATCACCCTGAAGATACATGGCAGCAGTTGCTACCTTCTTAGCTTCTTCTAGGCCCCTCACGACATTGAAGTATTGCTCGATGTCGAAGATGAAGTTTTCCACTTCTTTGGCATTCCGAGCTCCACTGTATTGCTTTGTCTATAGTTTGTTGCATGGCAGTCACCCTATTTGCCTCTTGTGCCTTGTACGTTAAATCCTCGGCACGCTCATCTTGGAGGCACTCGAATTTACCAAAAATTTCGGCTGCCTTTGTGGCTACCATTTGCCGGTCTCCTTCAGAGTCGCGACTGATGTTTTCTATGTCAACTTCGGCCTGGAGCATTCTGCGGTCCAGGTCGTCCAACCTTTGCACTAGGCTGGTTCTTAGTTCACGCACCGTATCCATGATGGGTTGTAATATGTCAACCGTTTCTTCAGGGGCGCAATACGGTCCCCATGATTCACCATGATCGGAAATAGTAGTAATAGCAATATGGTCCCTTGTCTGATGTCGAGCCTAGTCTTTGATACCAACTGTTACGCGGCGCCTTCCTGAGATTCCTTGGAAGGGAGATGTAAGGCTAAACAACTGATATCAGTGCAGTTACTATCTGCCAACTGAGGTCCCCTCCATACGTTAGAAGTGATTGTCAGTGTCGTACGGGAAAACCAATCTCAAGAGCAATTGAGAGAATATAAATAAAAACTGAGAATGAAAGAAAGCTTGATTGCATTAATGAAAGTTATTATAGAAAAGCAACACGGTGTCGAGGGAGAGAGACACAAGTACAGAGAATTATTTGATTGCTTGATCCCGCCTAATAGTGCTTAAAAAAACCAAAATTACAAGACTTAATCAAACTAAGCTAGAGAAACATAATGGAAGTACATAAAATAAAACTACTCTATATTTATAATGAAAAGGACTTAGTTTTCTACAAGGTAGAAACAGGTCCATTGTCAGCAACCTTATCGTTGGCATCACGGTCTACACACGCAGTGTCGTCTGCGCGCGCGGCGCTGTTGGCATCTGCCTGCGGCTGAGCGCTGGCGAGGGATATCAGTGGGGCGACAAAGACACATGTGCGCTTGTCACTTGGCACAACCAAGACCACGGGACCTTCCATGGTGCTAGGCG